>NC_052511.1:30840688-32228586 GCF_014356525.2 Nilaparvata lugens | reverse complement strand
TTTTTTATTTTCTCCAAAATCCATTATGTAAATCTCAGAAAATCCATGATGTAGGCTCACCATCATGAAAATCATGAAAAATTGAAATTTCTTATTTTCTCGAAAATCCATGTTGCAAACCTCAGAAAATCCGTGAAGTAGGCTAACCATCATGATAATCATGAAAAATTGAAATTTTCTATTTTCTCGAAAATCCATGATGTAAATCTCAGAAAATCCATGAAGTAGGCTCACCATCATGAAAATCATGAAAAATTGAAATTTTTTATTTTCTCAAAAATCCATGTTGTAAATCTCAGAAAATCCATGATGTAGGCTAACCATCATGAAAATCATGAAAAATTGAAATTTTTTATTTTCTCGAAAATCCATGATGTAAATTTCAGAAAATCCATGATGTAGGCTAACCATCATGAAAATCATGAGAAATTGAAATTTTTTATTTTCTCGAAAATCCATGATGTAAATCTCAGGAAATCCATGATGTAGGCTAACCATCATAAAAATCATGAAAAATTGAGATTTTTTATTTTCTCGAAAATCCATGATGTAAAACTCAGAAAATCCATGATGTAGGCTAACCATCATGAAAATCATGAAAAATTGAAATTTTTTATTTTCTCGAAAATCCATGATGTAACATTATCATGAAAATCATGAAAAATTGAAATTTTTTATTTTCTCGAAAATCCATAATGTAAATCTCAGGAAATCCATGATGTAGGCTAACCATCATGAAAATCATGAAAAATGAAATTTTTTATTTTCTCGAAAATCCATGATGTAAATCTCAGAAAATCCATGATGTAGGCTAACCATCATGAAAATCATGGAAAATTGAAATTTTTTTTTCTCTCAAAAATCCATGATGTAAATCTCAGAAAATTCATGATGTAGGCTAACCGTCATGAAAATCATGAAAATTGAAATTTTTTATTTTCTCGAAAATCCATGATGTAAATCTCAGGAATCCATGATGTAGGCTAACCATCATGAAAATCATGAAAAATTGAAATTTTTTATTTTCTCGAAAATCCATGATGTAAATCTCAGAAAATCCATGATGAGGCTAACCATCATGAAAATCATGAAAAATTGAAATTTTTTATTTTCTCGAAAATCCATGATGTAAAACTCAGAAAATCCATGATGTAGGCTAACCATCATGAAAATCATGAAAAATTGAAATTTTTTTTTCTCGAAAATCCATGATGTAAATCTCAGAAAATCCATGATGTAGGCTAACCATCATGAAAATCATGGAAAATTGAAATTTTTTTTTCTCAAAAATCCATGATGTAAATCTCAGAAAATTCATGATGTAGGCTAACCGTCATGAAAATCATGAAAAATTGAAATTTTTTATTTTCTCGAAAATCCATTATGTAAATCTCAGAAAATCCATGATGTAGGCTAACCATCTTGAAAATCATGAAAAATTGAAATTTTCTATTTTCTCAAAAATCCATGATGTAAATCTCTCTGCACCTTCTACTACTCTGCAAGATACTCCCACTTGCCCGTCTGACTTCGTTGGGCCTCGTTCTGAAGTCATCGAATGCTAATTGGGAAACTGGACTATTGACTGGAAAGATATCATTATCGACAGACTGTAAGCACATTACTTTTCATATAATGATTGCGAGAATTGTCTCTATTGTTGGTTGAGCATTAGAAAAACGTTTTATTCTAAGAGAGCAGCTGTTTAATGAACAGATTGATTTTTTCTTCTCACTCAATTGAATCTCAATGGTATGAATTTAAAACAACAAAAAGATGTCTTTAGACAACAAAAAGATTTTCTTCTTGAAAATTTTCATTTTTTAACACTCTAGTTTTGAAATTTTTCCTGGAAAATTCATACTCATTCGATAGTTTATAGAATGGCAAAGTTTTTTCATTATTGTAAAAATATTGTTACCGTGAAAAAAATCAAGAAAAAACTGTTTGAAAAGTTTAGATTTTAACTCGACTTTGAACTTTTTTCAACTTGTATCTCAATAACAATTGCAGATACGAACTTCTAACCAGTTTCGTTGAATTTCTCAGCCAAATTTCCTATAGAAAAAGTATTTTTACGCCCTCAATCACTCGACACAAAGCTATCAAATTGTAGACAATTATTCACACTCAAACAAGATAAGTCTCGCTTTTAATTAAAAAATCGAATTTAAACTGAAATTCTGATTCGAGGATTTGAGCTAGACACCTGTATTTGGTCTCATTCGAAAGATAATCAAAAAAGAAAGTTTTTGCGCTATGAAAATTATTTCGTACCCTGGTAAAAAAATCGAGAAAAATGTGTCTGAAGTTTTCAAAAAAACTTCAAAAATCACTCTTTTTCAACTTTGACCGCTAAAAAATACTTCTCAATAATCGATTTTGGCATGTTTTATACATCAAATCAATGTGAAATTTTGTCTTCTTTTCAACGATTTCCTCAAAATTTACTTAAGACCAATGGTTCTTGAGATATTGACGATTTAATGACTGGAAGTACGCCTACTTGAAAAATATTGAAAAATCGATATATCTCGAAAACGAAGGTCGATAGGAGAAAATTTTACTGAACATTTTTTGTTGCAAATTGCATGTAGAATCTATGGTAGCCGGGGTTTACACCTTATCTGGGACACTCTGTATATTCATACTGACAGTCGATGAAGCAAACATCTACTGCAACTTCTCCAAATCGTGACGTCAGCATCAGATGAAAAACTTTTCTGTAGAGATTGTTTACATTGTTTTCCATAGCAGATTGTGTCTATTTCAGCGGGAGTGCAGCTGGAGTTTACTATTTCAACGAATAATAATTTACATCCCTCTGAAATAGACACAATTTGAAAGTTTTCTATCTGATGATGACGTCACGATTGGAGATATTATGACAGTAGATGTTGGCTTCAGAGGCTAGGCTCTGAACCTAGGCTTCCCAGCGTGTCTATTCTATAACTGGTCTAAGCCTCCATTAGTAGCATCCCAGCAGGCATTAGTGCCTGTGCTTGTGGCTCTTGGGGAGAAGAGGCTGAAGATGAATACGGTACTAATTACTGAAGTGACAAACAAACATTCCAGAGGAAAGAAAATTGGAGTTTTGGAGTACGTACCTTTGATTAAATTTATTACCTACTATTATTCGGAATTTGGACTTCTCGAATTCCCTCTTTTTGTGACAAGATATGTTAGCCTCATAAGGCCGCATGGCGTTGCGCGTTTGTAAAAAGATTGTTGGTTAGGAAGATTCAGTACTCGTCTGTGTAAGTAATATTTAATCATTCAACCCTTAACTTGACAAGGATAAATACTGATATTGAAAAAGTTAGCCCATTGCATATTTTTATACAATTTAATTCAATTTTAATATTAGAAATAGTTGTTTCAAAACTAACCTTATTTTGAAGAAAGGACAACTCTAAATTATATTTGTATCCTTAACCATTTTTTAAATATTGACTCAATTTTTTCTTAATAAAAGAGGAAGTAAAATTAGGCGTCAATAACTGAATAATAAATTTAATATTATTAATATTAATAACAAATATTGAACTTTGCCTAACCTATAATGTTTTTAATAGCACCATAGAGTTGTAGAGTTATAGAGTTGATTCTCTATTCTAATGGTCACATATTTGAAGCATGCTAAAATGTGTCATCTGTTTTTGTAATTGCTCGATGAGAAAGATTCCGTTTTCCACTTGTTCGATTACTGATTGAAGAGTTCAATATTCATTTAAATGTTTTTTTTTCATTTAATTCTTTACAAACTTCAATTTATTTATTTATTTATTTTACAATATCTCTTCAGAGACAACAGATCAAAACCCACAACTGCCTCCTTAACTCAAATCATAATAATGTCAAATTACTATAAATTATAATATTATCATGAGAATTCTCATGCATAATTAATTACATAAATAAACTATAATATTAAAATAGTAATAAAGTAATTAAACTATTATACTATTGAACTAATTAAATCAAGTGATGGTGCAAATTAATGATGCTGATGAGTGCATAAGTATCAAATTATATAATTAAACCATCATATAAAAGTAATAATAAAGTGATTGAACCAAAACTTACTATTAAAGAAATATGAAAAAGAAAAGCATTACTCAAAATGTATCAGTAACATACTAACAAAAACCACCACAACTGCAACAAACCCAATACTACAAATAAATTCAATCACCAGACACATAACTGAAAAAAAAAGTTTCAAAGTGAAAAAAATAACAAATGTTCATCAAGCTACTATGGAAAAGCAGGAGATGTGTTAATTAATGATGATGAAGATGATGACTAAGACGATGAACAATGATGATTATGCCGACCATAATAATGTGATAACTACAATGAAGATGACAATTATGATATGACAACAAAGCCCGAGTGATGATGCAAATTATTCTTTTTAAATTGAGTCTGCAAACTATCATGCTGATAAGTGGATTAATATCCCCGTCCACAAGAGAGTTACATGCACACATTATTCAGAAGGTTTTCACATCTACGTTTAAAACTAGACTGACCATCATGAAATATGTCAAAATCCTTACTGTACATATTATACAATCTAGTTGTTTTGTTAATTGGAGAAAAGTACCCTACCATGGTATGGCACCTATCAACAGAGAACAAACAATGTCTTCTTGGATGTGTTGTTGAAGGCACATGCAACTTGATCAGGTTGGAAAGATGACTGCAATCAATCCCATCATGCAATAATGAATGCAGAAACAGAAGAGAAATCAGATCACGTCTACATTTGAGCGAAGGAACCCTGAACAGCTCTCTCAATTCACTATTGGGTCGTTCATATGGAAACCAGATTTTAAATTTATTGTAGTACAGGAGACAAAGAAATTTGTTCTGCACTGACTCCAGTTGACTAGAAGTTATGTTGACATAGGGATTCCAAACAATTGCTATATATTCAAGAATACTGCGAATTATAACTTTGAACAGGAATATTGGTGTATTCTCACTAGTGAAATCAACACAAGTTCTCATGATAAAACCCATTAGCTGACTAGATTTACTTATTAGCCCATCCACGTGATCTGAAAATCTAAGTTCAGAGTCAAATATTACTCCCAAATCTTTCATTTTGGAGACTCTTTCCAGCTCATTTTGGTTCATCATGTACCCATCACTGACAATACCCCTCTGCCTAGTGAACGAGATCACTTTACACTTATCTATGTTAACAGCCAACTTGTTGTTCGTGCACCAGACCTGCAACTTATCTATGTCCTACTGGAGTAGCAAGCAGTCATCTGAATGCTGTATCTCACGGTACACTTTTACATCATCCGCAAACAGCAAGCATTTAGAATGTAAAAAGACATCAGGCAGATCATTGATAAAACAAACAAACAATAATGGACCAAGGTTTGATCCCTGGGGTACTCCTGTGTAGGTGCAATAATAATCAGACTCCTGCCCATTGATAGAAATACATTGTTTCCTCCCATAAAGGTAATTATCCAACAATTTGATGAGCTGTGAACTGGTCCAATTTTATGCAACTTTTGGATCAATATATTGTGACTCAGTTTATCAAATGCTTTGGTGAAGTCTACATAAATTGTGTCCACTCTACCCCTCTATCCAGAATTTGAGATAATTCATCTGTGAAGCATAGTAAATTTGAGATGGTGGACCTCCCCTTTAGGAGGCCATGTTGGAAGACGGAAATCTTAGTACCGACTTCGCCTTGAACCCTTTTGGAAATAATCTTCTCAAACACCTTTGCCAGTGAATTGAGGATTGAAATTGGATGATAGTTCTGAATCAAATTGCTATTACCTGATTTGTGGATGGGAGTCACTCTGGAACGTTTCCAAGCATCAGGGAAAGTACCTGTTTTTAAAGCTAAATTGAAAATTATTTTTAAAGGTCCAATCAACAAGTCCATACCCCCTTTGATAAGGTATGGAGGAATACCATCAGGCCCACTGGAGCTCCTTGGCTTCAGGCTTTTAATAGAGTTTTTTATCTCTTCCTCAGTTATTGGATCATACTCACAGAATGTCCCTAGATCTTGAGAAAAAAATAGAGTTTGAAGGCCCATCATTGATTTGAGCATTCCTACAGGTATTCTGCTTATCATAAACCGAGGAAAAATAATCGGCAAAGGCATTAGGAATTTGTGTACCATAATACTCTTTATCTTTAAATTTGAAAGTCTGTTGATTTTGGGAACCCTTACACTTATTATTTACATAACTCCAGAAGTATTCTATATCTCCATCCATTGCAGATTCAACCCCTATGTAAATAATCAGAATAAGCTTGACTAATTCTCAATTTTAACATTTTTCCATAATGTTTTGAACATTTCATCATAATACCTTGAAATCTTTCTCTTTTTGGCATATTTATCTTTTATCTTTAAATCCCTTATAATATCCCATGTGTACCAATGAGGGTAGTTTGATTTACAATTCCGCATCCTACACTTAGGAATATGTATATCAATTACATTCCTCAATTTAGTGTAAAGGAATTCAACTGCCACATCAACATCAGCAGTATTATATAATGGATCCCAATCTACAGCATTTAGATCATAATCTTCAACAAAGTAGAAATTCAACTAATTGACAAAATATTCTATCTCAATCATGAAAATTTATTATTAGATCCTTGAAAAATATATTTTCTTGACAAAGGTCCATGATATAATGGCAGTGTGTGATTTGCAAGTTGCTATCCTTGTCTATTGATCAACAAAGCAGATTGTGCTATCTCTTTCACGAATTGTGATGTTGCCACATCGTTTATCAACAAAGTAGAGATTCAACTAATTGACAAAATATTATATCTCAATCATGAAAATTTATTATTACATCCTTAAAAAATATATTTTCTTGACAAATAAAATATAAAATATGATCAACTATTTTCAACAATAATGAACAGTTAATTTAATCAGATATACCAGTATCAGCTGTTTGGGTGGCAAGGCTGAGATCTTTTCATGTATCTTCCTACACTGCCATTATAACGTGGACCTCACTATAGTACTGAACCTCAAAGTTCTTTCTACAAATACTTCAAGAATTCTCATCTCTACCTTTTGAAAAACCTCTTCTATTCTACTTCTTGAATCCCATCTCAATGTTCAGTTCTAATCAATCATCCTAATTAATATTTATATGTAAATGACTTGAGACTTGTTAGTTGGAATCGTCCTCAAATAGAACATAAAATACAACAAATTTGAAGTTACCAAGAATTATTAAAAATACAAATATAATGAACAATTCAATTCTTGGTCATTAAAAAAAAAATACAAATTTCTGTTGTGTTTCAGGGTCAGCTTTAGAAACTCTTATGTTAAATAATTAATGAAAACTTCCCAGAATAATATCTCATTTCTTTTCAATTTATAAATTAGTAATCAATTTTATTGTATTTCAATGTCCAAGCTTGCCTGCAGTTACTCTTGAAACACTTTCAAAGAAGTTGAATTGATGCCTACATTCATTCGAGCAATCACTTATTTTAAAATCTTCAATTAGGCCATATCTCAGTCAGCTGTGTTATTCATAGTTTTCATACTTCATCGTTAACATAACCTCATTCTTCATTGTTGAGTCCTTAGACCAGTTATAGAATAGACACGGCCAATTGTATATTCATACTAAAAGTCGATGAAGCCAACATCTACTGCCAAATTCGCCCACCTTGATGTCACAACAGTGACGTCACGCATTGTATAGACATTATTGTTAAACAATGCATTGTTGTTAAACATAGCTTGTTTTCCATAGCAGATTATCAATTATTTATGTAATTATTATTACATAATGAAAATGGTAATCTCCTGTGCAGCATATAATTGCACTAAAATTTTTAGGAAAAAAAGTGGAATATCTTTTCATGTGTAAGTTGAAATTTATACACATTAATAGTGCAAGTTGTAACTGTTATATTATCCTTGGTTATGATGTAAGTGAACTCATTGCAGCATGACAATAAATTAGTTTTGTAGTCTACCGTACCTTATTATTTTCAAAACAAATTATAACTTTGAAGCCGATATCACATAACACATCATAAATTAACATAGATCGTTTTTGCCCGTAGCTAGAAATAACCTAAAAACACCATGAATCTGAAATAGACACAATCTGAAAGTTTTCAATATGATGTGTGACGTCACTGCTGTGATGTCAAGGTGGGCCAATTTGGCAGTAGATGTTGGCTTCAGAGGCTAGACTTCCCAGCATGTCTATTCTATAACTGGTCTAAGGTTGAGTCCAATGAGCTAAAATTAATATAGTAGACCCATTGATAAATATAGTTAGATGACTAAGCTATATCTTCAAGTGTTTGGAAGGATGATGCCTCCTTCATTTCTCGTCGCCATTGAATGGTTGAGTTCAAAGCCACTGATCAATTCCATCGGGGTTTTTTACGTTCAGTAAAAAACCTGATCACAGATTAGTGATCACAGGATGAAAAGTTGGCTAGTATCTTGACGCCATAATCTGCCATCTTGAAAGAAAGTGTAGCATTGTAATACAGCCAGTGAACTCTATACTAACTGGAACGGGCTTTCCAATGCTAAGCTACAGCCAAAAGTGTGTAAGGCGGAGTGAGTGAGACAGGCCTACCGTGTGGGACTCCCTTCTCTCTCGTACTCATACATTAAAGCAGGCTGTTGCAGCTCTTGAGTACGATTATTCATTTTTAAAGTTGAAAAACGGAGTTGAATCAGTATTAGGGCTATCAGTATTAGATCACAACCTTTTCTCTTAAATATTGTGATGTATTTGTTATAAAATGCGTAGAATTGAATAAAAATATGACCGTGAAATGGTGATGTATTGTGTTGCATTTGGATGCAAGAATGGGCATGTTAAAGGAAATAAAATACCATTTCACAGTTAAGTCAAACATTTTTAGTCTATTGATTAATTTGAAGAAACCTTTTTGTTTTACATACATTTTCAATATTTTTTCTATATTGATCAGTTTATTTTACCAAAAATAAAACAACAAATTTGGTTATATTCTTAGTATATGGTGATAGTTTCTATGCTAATTGAAAATTTAGACCTACTTTATAGCATCTAAAATAAAGAAACATAGTTGAAGAACAAATTAATCCTTATTCAAAAAAGAATAAATACAAAAAATGATTAATAATTCTGTGTTATTATCATGAGATGACATTTATTTTAGGTACCTACTTTTATTTTGAAAAATATGATATTGCTATCAGCTGAATTGTGATTGATTTTTGAAACCTTTCCCTTTTAAATAAATAATTGTTCAATTTACAATATTATAATAATTAATTAGCATATTTTACTGTTTGCTTATCATATGGTCATAATTATAATACAATTAATATAAACGTTTCTTCATAGATTTCTTTGCATCATTTCTGAAACTCCCACACTTACATGATTTGAAATGTTATCAGAATGCCTAGTATATTGTTATCATTACATATTCCATAATCCTGTGTTATTGAATCATCATGAGTCCACATAATTCATTTTATTCACCTACTTTTATTGTAAAAATATGAGATTGTTATCAGCTGAATTGTAATTAATTTTTGAAACCTTTTAATTTCAAATTGTTCATTTTACTCTGGTAATTTTGTAGCATATTTTACTGTTTGCTTATCATAGTCATATAATATAATAAAATGTTTCTTCGTTATTTGCTTCATTTCTGAAACTCCCACTCTTACATGATTTGAAATTACACCAATGCACATCTACATAATTCTACATTCATAGCCTGCTGTAAGTAGGCCTATATTATTAAATTGAGATATTTCCTTAAACAATAAATCATAAATCTTTCCTTTAACAATAACAATTAATCATATAATCCAAAAAAACAATAGTATATCATATCAAAATAAACATAAGACTGTTTTTAATAGTTTCAATTAAAATCAGCCCTCCTTTGGACTGTGTATGAACAAAATTCGGGATTGGAATAATAAGGACTATGAGCCTTTTTTTCATTCCCAATCATTTCATGACAGTTTATATTTGTCCTTGTTAAATAAATAAAAATTAATAAATGATACGCTTCTCTGAAATCTGGCCCAAAGTTATTCTTTGCTTGCTTGTGAAAAGTTGACAATACTAAAACTACTGCAGTCACAAATGAAAAAATCTTTTCTTTATTCATATTCAACCTATTTCATTATTTTTGCTCTCAAAAAGTTAACAATGAACTGCTTAATAAAGGAAAAATAACGCTTCCATGGAATAAGACATACAATATAGAAATAAAATAGAAATTGAAACTGTACAATGCATTTTTCCATAAGAGCCAATGTGTTACAAAATGACGAATCCCACAGCAATGCGGGTTGCCTATCTTTACCAGCTGCCTCACTTTCTTTGTGTTGCTAGTCCATTCCAGTTAGTATAGAGTTCAGTGAATACAGCAGTAGTTTTAATTTCTAACAAGATGATGCAGTCATGTGTTGTGGTCCTGGTGCACTCAAATCTTGGTTATATTGATACCTTCCATTTTGTGTGTATTCTGTGGCTGAACAGTTGCTCATGAGTCATGACTGACAGATGTTTCCCCTGTTGATCATATTTTGTAAACAAAACTAGAACTTAACCTATTTCATTGTAATCAATTAAAATGGAAAACCATCAGGTGATTGAAGTAGTTTTAAATGCTTTGTAAAATATTTTAAATGTTATTCAATTTATGTAATCATGCATTTCTCTGCTCCCAAATACATTATAATGGAGTCCATCATTTGTAAACAACCTCATATTCAGCCATGTCTGTTTACGTTCAGCTACTATATTTACGTTCTTTTCCATCAGTGGTAAAGTACAATTAACTGATCAGTGAACGAACTGGATATGAAGTATTTTTTTTCTTATCAGTTAGACAAAAGACCTTGAAGAGGTATAAACGCACAATACCTATGCCTTCCCAATGCTCTTACTTGAAATTAAAGGTTCCATTGAGGAATTTTAGCACTAGATATTATATAATATATATTTTTTGTAATATTATAGATCACAAAAATCTTCAAGATTTTTAGTATGTAATAATCTTCCAGGCTGTCCTCTTGATGGCTGATTTCAATTCCAAATAATCTAGCGCTGCATGTGAGTCTATGCATCGTTCAACGACAAAACAGTGGATTGTTCAGAGCCACGTTCACACCGATCTCTTCGTTCACTCACTGATCAGTGGCTTTGAACTCAACCATTGATATAGAGAATAAAGATTAAGAAGAGTGAAGTCCGCTATGATGCCACTGCGCTAGTGAAGCTACCAGAAATTTTGGGCAAGAAGTCGGGTATTTGTATTCGCTGTGTAGAAAAAGAGCCCTTTTCAAATGATAATATTTTTTTATTGAAGCAATAAAAAATATTCTAAGTATGGTAGTTTCATGCAGTGCTTATGGATGTACGAATCTGCATGCGCCAGATAAAAATATTTCTTTTCATACAGTATTTTTATATTTTCATCGGTCATGTTTCATGCAGGCTAAGCTTAGTGCCAGATGATCGTTTCAAGGAATATTGTGCTTAGGTTGATTCATTATCATTATTTGTCAAGTAATAAAATATAAGATTCGGTAATATTATAATAAATATTTTATTTCCATAGATCCAATATAGTTATCCATATTCCATTCCATTAATTTGTCTTATATTGCAATATTTGTAATATTATAATGTAAACAACCTATTTTTGGACAATTTCTATCTAAATTTGGGAAAGGAACAGTTTTGGGCTTTAAACCTGTTGCTCCTTTCCCAATCATTCATAATTGAGAATGATATTGTAACCTATGTATCAATGTATACATAAATAAATAAATAAATTTTGTGAACTATGAAAATATAGTATGTTAAATTTGTATTATAAAAAATGTTATTTGCTAAAATTGTCTATAAATTCTACATCATTGCTATTGTTTTATTTTTCCCATTCTTATAATATGTAGTTATTTATTATCTTATATTAAATATAGGAGTATAGAGTATAGTTAGGTACCTTTACTTTAGTTACAAAACAAATGGAAACAGTTTCACGAGATATTGTGATAACAGTTAATTTATTATTATTTGCCATCTAATAAAATATACGGTAATATTAGCAATCTATAATAAATGTTTTATTTTCCTTATCCTAAATACATGGTAATAGGAAAATATTGTAAAAATGAGATTCATTTGCTAATAGAATGGATCAAAATCTGTAGTGAGGGAGGTTCACTAAATTAGATGTTTGGTCAAGTTAAAAATAATGTTCAATGAACAAATCATTGTATCATATGGTAATGGGAATGACGAAAAGTTGAAAAAAATTATATTGAAATCCATCAAGTATGTCAAAAGATATAACACAATGAAAGTCAATGTTTTTCCATATAAGTCTGTCTGGGCGCCTGACTTCTTGCCCGATATTCAATGGCGAAGAGAAATGAAGGAGGCATCATCCTTCCAAACGCTTGAAGATATAGTTTAGTCATCTAACTATATATATCAATGGGTTTACTATATTAATTTTAGCTCGTTGGACTCAACCTTAGACCAGTTATAGAATAGACACGCTGGGAAGTCTAGCCTCTGAAGCCAACATCTACTGCCAAATTGGCCCACCTTGACGTCACAACAGTGACGTCACACATCGTAACCATAGAGTAACCATACAGTAAACTAAGGAGCTATAAAGACTGGGTACACGCAGTCGCCATTTTGAGTCATAGCATAGCATTTGTTTCAACGGCTAGTATTGCTTTGCTTTGACAGTGGTGATTATATTTTGATAATTTTAATAATTCTAATTCATTATGGTAGGGTGCTCGGCAATAAATTGTGCCAATAAAACAGATTTAATAAGGGTTTCGCTTGTTTAGATTTCCGACAGATGAAAAAATAAAGGCAATTTGGCTTCAGATTTATTATTACTCTACATAGAAAGCATTTTCTATTTTACTAATTGATTATCTAAAAACAATATTACATTAATAATTGACAATTATAATGTGAACTTACAAACTGTAGGCTACCATACCTATTATAAGGTACCTAATATACGTAAGTGTTGAAGCTGAGCAGTAGCTTGGTTTACAATATTATCACTAGTTTATAGGCTTACTTACAAATTCTCCTTGATATCATGAACTCTATAATGAATATTAATATTGTCTTCAAAAAATACCAATCCTAGTGGCTAAGAAGACTCACTATTACAATACACTTGTAATGGCGAGTCTTTCAAGCTTGTGCAAGCTATAGTTTCTTTCAAAGCTATCTTTCTATAGTCAAAGGTAGTATTATAACCTAGGCCTATAACTTTTTCTCATCCAAAATCGGATTGATGTGAATAATTATTTACTGGCCTACTGTGGTATTGGTAATTTTTACATCTAATAATAATCCATACAGTAGTGAGTAGACTATTAATATGATTGATAGAAACTTTTTTCTGAAGACTGTGCCTTTCGAAAACTAATAATGTTGAGGCACATAGTTGAAGGACTACAGCTGGAATAGTTTTGTACGGTACTGTATCGGGTTTTCTTTTATTAAATATAAATAATTTAATTTTGTTCAGAACAATACGTTCATTTCTTGAATGTATCCTTGTTGGAAAAATATTCTCATCAATTTATGAGCCACTTCAGTTGTTCAGTGATGTCAATGTAAATTCTGTCCAAAACCATACAACATAGCGTATACGAATATAATTTGAATTTGGCTCCTTCTTCTGTGACTCAAAATGGCGACTGCGCGTACCTGGTATTTATAGTTCCCTACAGTAAACCATAGAGCGGCTGTTGGTGTGCTTTCAGCGTGTTACACGGCCAACTAAGGGCAGCCATGACAGAGAGAGGCAAGATTTCAAGAAGAGCCAGTCTGCCACTGCAGGAATAGGTGTGTTTTTGTGAATTAAATTGATTTCTATGACTAATTATTATATTTATGATGATGATGGTATTGCAAACTTGACTGGAATGAACTATAGACATCAGCTTATATTATATGATCATGTTAGGCCGGTATTAAATAGTAATAGTATTAGACGGTAACATGAAAAAGATGAAAATATGATTTCGTACAACTTATTTCATATGATCTGCATATGACAAAAATATTACCGTATAATACCGGCCTTACTTGATTATTTTTTTGACTATCATACTTTGCCTTCTTGTTTTGAACTTAGAGATAATGTAGATAAGTACCGTAATCTGATATCAAAGAAACGTCTTCATAAACTAGTTTTTTTCGAATTCCCTACTCAAAATAGCATACAAAATAATCCAATTTCTAAAATCATAATTTTGCAGCTACGGTATGGCAATTCAAATTAGTAGAGCACTTGTACGGCTAAGCAGTATTATTTTTATTTATTTATATTTTTTACAAAGAAACACTGATTGGGAGAGAAAAACTAAGGTTACTTCTTGTACTATTTCTCTCCCAAATTTAGATAACATTTAAAAGTTCAAAATCAGGTTTTCAACACTGTAACTTGGGCTTCATTAATTTCACCAAGGCTTCAAGTAAAGCAATTCAAACAATCAATTTTATGGATGCATAACAACTGTATTACATATATTTAAAAAGCTCAATAAAAATTCAATGTAGTATTTATTGAATATAACTAATTTGCACCTTGTCTTTTATGCAAGTTTCCATTATATCAATAGGGCCATTCAAATTTTCCGCCGCTTCTTGCCTCTCTCTGTCATGGCTGCCCATGTTCAATTCGTAACAGGAATAGCGGCCACTCAGCCACTCTATAGTCTATAATTATATATAAAAGCAAAATGGCACTCACTGACTGACTGACTCACTCACTCACTCACTCGCAGAACTAAAAATCTACCAGACCAAAAACGTTCAAATTTGGTAGGTATGTTCAGTTGGCCCTTTAGAGGCGCACTAAGAAATCTTTTGGCAATATTTTAACTCTAAGGGTTGTTTTTAAGGGTTTAAAGTTCGTCTTTTAGCATGTATATTCTTCTTCTCCCAATCTTTTAATTATAATTGGAATTTCCATATCATATGTTACTATAGAACTATAATCTAGATAGAGTACCTCTTCGAAACAGTTGTTAACTGGCAACTAAATTAATAATTTTGTCAGGTTGGCATTAAGTTGAGTTGACTTTGTTAGGTTGGCACCAAGTTGAAGATTTATATGCATTTATCGCAGAAAAATTGATTGGGCACTGCTACTTCAATCCTGGGAATATTATATTACTGGCCGTCAGGCTCCCTTCGCTCGCCATATCCGTTTAGCAAGACGTTTAGTCTTGACCCCCGACTGGATTCTCCTAACATATGATAAAAATGCTCAAATGAAAAATGCAGGTGAGCGAAGCAAGCCTGCTGTTCTCATTCCTGATCCTGAACGATCCAGACGGTGGTCCAGGGGGCGGAGCCCCCTGGCTAGACGGATATGGCAAGCGAAGCGAGCCTGACGGCTAGTTTACTATATTTTTAGCTCGTTGGTTGAGTCTCAATTCAGGGGCCCGTTTCACAAAGGCACAAGTAGGTTACAAGTCTTGTTGCCAACCATGGTTTTGGAGAACAGCTGATTACTAGCGTTTCACAAAAGCAGAATATTGTAAACTTGTAGTTACAATAAATTTCTACAAGTTTACAAGTGATTTGCTTGTTACGAACAAGTGTTTCACAAAGATTTTCATTGTAGCCAACAATTTTTGTCGAAATTACTTGTTCGTAACAATGAAATTTATACTGAAGTGGAAAGCTATGTAAAGGATTTACAAGTGATCGGGTCCGTATCACAGAGACAAGTTCTCACAGAGACAAGTAGTGTTTTGAACGATATTAGTGTCACAGAGACAAGTTTCATAGGAACAAATAGTTTTATAAATGGCAGTCTCACAGGAACAAGTTCCCACAGAGACAAGGTGAGTCTCACAGAGACAAGGTGAGTCTCACAGAGACAAGGTGAGTCTCACAGAGACAAGGTGAGTCTCACAGAGACAAGGTCTGTCTCACTGGAACAAGTAGTGTCAGTGGAACAAGAAGAGGGGTAGAGTCCCATTCGAACAAGTGTAGTGTCACAGAGACAAGGTCAGTCTCACAGGAACAAGGTTGGTGTGGTGTGTTGCCTACACATGAAGATGAAGGCATTCCATTTGCTCTAATAAATTGGATGTCATCTGTTTTTTAATATATATACATATATATTATGGTGACATGAATAGGATAGAATGACTGCCTTTATTTTTCTTAGAAAGCGTCTGTTTTTTAATACATATACATATATATTATGGTGACATGAATAGAATAGAATGACTGCCTTTATTTTTCTTAGAAAGCGAAGTTAGGGCGCAGTCGACCCTCTCTTACACTCAACTCTCAAGTATTATAACAATACGAAGAAATAAATACAAATAATATGATTAAAAACAAACAATAGTTAAGTTATCTACTTATTTAAAATAATAACAAATTTTAAATTATTGAAAAGAAACAGAAAAAATGACATTGAAAATAATACATAACAATGCTGAATGATAGTATTTTCTGATACTTCATCACTTTGGTAAAAAATAAGACACTACAGAATACAATACAGTGGGCCTACATAGCAACTGAAGTGTTTGTTATACATTTCATTTCCCACTATCACTATGTAAATCTCGAAGTGGATAAGTAAATTACATTATGATTTATTTAAATAGTAAAATAGAATCTTCCTTCAATCAACAAACAACGCTCCTTCAATCCACGTGACATACATATATGAATATATAATTTACATTATGTTAATAATGTGGTGACATCATTTGATGCCAGCTTTGAACGTTTCTCCTGTGGAGAAAAAATTATGAATTTAGTAGACTGTTTAGTGGATCCTAGACATTCAGATTCAAATCTATACATAACAATTGATTCCCCTTTTCATCCAGGATATTTGTGGTTTCTTAAAATTTCGATTTATTGACCGAGCGAAATGAGTTCTAAGATTCAAGTCGACGGCTTTGCATTTCTCTTTATGTTTATTCGTTCCGCAATTACGGCGAAACGCAGCAATAGATTACCATGAAATTTGACAGGTATATTTCTTTTTAAATTGTGCCTCGACGTATATTCAAGGTTTTTTGAAAATGTTGCATTTTAAGGTTAATACAATAGGTAAAGTCTCCTTCGAACGCCAATATTACAGTAAAAATCAGAATAGAATCATCCATAATAATTCAGCTGTTGAGTGGATTTTTAATTGCATGCAATAACGCATGCAATTAATATATCAATGTAACTTAGTAAAAAATCAGCTGTCGTGATGACTATTCATTGCATGCAATGACGCATGCAATTAATAACGAAAAGAAAAGATAGTATTTTCTCTCGACCTTTATCTGCTTTCAACTCGGTCTGACCTGTTGCCAGTAAGTTGGAGGAGATTAGATTTTGATGTTAGCATATTTTTGATACACTAACCCCAACAGCCATTAGCTGTTTTCACACCGACATCTTGCCGACACAACATACAAACAGGATTTACTCTTATGGACAGTATGAGACGAGGCTGTGTTTTATAACTGCGCGAGGTCTACTGTTCATAGAACTACTAGTCCAGGATTAAAATGTCGTTTTACCAAAATCATCAAATATTTAATAATTCAATACAATGATACATGTACAAATGTAAAGCTGACTTGCACCGAGGTAGAATCAATTTAATCTTAAATAATTTGAAATATATTTCAAGTTGTTAGGCTTCATTAATTCATTGAACACCTATTTTATCATTATGTGTTATCAGAACCTATTAGAATTATGTAGATTGCCTTTAATGAATAAATTGAGTTCCATCAATATTCCTACCAAACTCCAAAATAACTATTTCAATGTTTCTTTTAATTGTTCAGTCAATTTAAAATAATTTTGATTCTGCAATAACTTATACATAAGTGATATCAATGTAAGAAAGAACAGATTATATACTTCTAGATGAATGGAACAATATTGGAAAGATGTTATCCAACGGTATTTGAATACACCCCTGACTGTTACTGTATGGGAGTACCACCAGTAATTTATAAGTTTTCATTTCGTCAAAAGAGTGGTTATAGATAAAATAGTGTACTCAACGGTTATAATCTTCTCCTATCTATATTTTTTCTTATTATTATTGTTCATCTTCTTCCTCTTCTTCCTTATTCTTCTGTCTCCTTTTTCTATTATCTTCTTCTTCTCGCTTGTTCTTCTTCTCCTCCTGTCATCTTCTTCTTCTTCTTCTTCTTCTTCTTCTTTTTCTTCTTCCTCTAGCTTTGTCCGGCAAGGACTGATTTGTTTTTGTATTATGGAGTCCCTTTTGTATAAGGTACCAAGAACAATAACAGAAATATTTCCAGGGCTCTAGAGAATAATAATACTAATTCCCTCTGTCATTTTGCTAAGTTGAAACGTGTAGCAACGTGAGTTGAAATGTATAAGTTGACCTAAATTTTTGAAGGCTGATCTTCGAATTGATAAAATTATAGAAACATGATCACAAGTAAATCCCTAAGAACATAATGAAGATGGAGACTATTCCTTTTAACAGAATCATGTTTCCTCATCATTATCACCATTCTCAAATTATACGAGTCGGTCCATCCGGCGTATTCACGCATGATATGTGCAGAAAATCTCACTCACACTGACTGTACAACTGTGAGATTAACTATTCTAAGTCAAGGACTCTAAGACTCTCTGTTGTGAGGCCGGATGATATAATTATTCTCGAGTGACGTTTTCATGTGAAAATTTAGATTTTTCTCCCCTCACAGGTTTTTACCTTGAGCATTATTGTTCTAAAAAAATTGTGTATCATTTTGTTTTTATATGTATGTAAATCATGTGTGTGTATGTTGAACAATAAAAAATTTGACGTTTCCACCCAGTCACTCTGCGCTTTTATGTTAACTATATCTACCCATTTAAATTAGAACTTTATAAACTGTGATTAATTAGACTCGATTCATTTTAACAATTACAAATTATTTCTCAAAAGCTTACACCACATCGAAAGAATTACATCAAATCAAGCACTAGATTTTTATTAATATGATTCCTTGTGATATTCATAGAAGAATAGATATGAAGGGAATAGAAACTTTAAGGGAACGTATTTCACTGGGACAATAAGAATTACTTAACTTCTGATGGAGATTATTATAAATGTTAATAATAAGTGTATATTACATGCGGTCAGATTTTATATAATACTCCATATACGTACTTGAACTTGAAAATAATAATGATGATGGGTACTTACTTGGCACACTCTTCATCAAAGATGTCTCGTGGCTCTGTTGTTTCCCTGGAACAACGTTGCAATATGCACGTTGGGTTGGGAAGATGATTATGATTAATAGTGATAAGAAAACTATCAAAAGGTCTATTTGCCATACGAAGTGGCATTGAGGCGCGACTTGCACACTCGCGTACATTACATTTTAAATAGATACGCGTTTGGTCGCTCGCTGGAGGTCACCCGATAGAAAAATCCATCGTCAATATGATATAATGTAGTATTGCGGAGCGTTACGATTTCCTTGACCAATTCCATGTCGACTGAATGTGTTTTGTCAACTATTGAACTCGCAACGCAAACGCACAGGTAGCATCCTCGTAGAGGGGAGGCAAACAATACTGAACAAAAATCTATTTTTTTCAGGAAGGGTACAATATGGAAAACACATGTTAAATATTTCCTGCCGCCAAAGTGCAGTACTTTATACCTGGCACTAGAATTTTTAGAAATAGAAGCATTTGGTTAACTTTGGTTTTACGCTTCAGTGAACATAGTCTATGAGCAGGGTAGTTCTACCTGGACACCACCGATGACAAATTGACCGGGCTTTCCAGAAGTACCTAACGGGAAACATTTGCTTTGTTTCATGGAAGCAAGGCATTGTAATACTGAATGAGTAGTCTATTTATAGTTCTATAAAGCAAGGCCTTTTGGTTCTAATACCCGAGACGTCAGTCTGCAGATTGTTGTTATGGAATGCAGAAAACTTCTTTCACCAACCTTAGACAATAAATAATGCTGATTCAAAAGATTGAAAAGATAGCATGCCGCTTCCAAAATCTATGGATATGGTTTATGTACTATATATATATATATATATATATATATATATATATATATATATATATATATATCTGTGAGTGTAGCGTAAGGGACACACTATTATTCCTCACCCACCATATAGCATATAATATATCGAACTCTGTCACTCCCACTCAACCACATCACTCTCTTACACATACCCTTTCCTTCGGGCTCACTCTCTCTCACTATCTCTCTCTCTCTCTCTCTCACATGATAATGAATTAAAACGCAGATTTCTGTCTTTGACACTAATATCATGCTTTAGTTAGATCAATAATGTTTCAATTGCCATCTAAATCTAGGTGAACCATTTGTAACACATAAACTAATAATTAAAACCACCCTAAATAAACCTTGATTAGTCCCAAACGATATGGTTTTCAGTAACTTTAAGGACATGACAATAAGACAATAATTGTGGGTTGGAAACGTAATTTGGAATATTTATTATAATAAAATATAATCCCATCTTTCTGGTGCTCCAAACTCGTTATTTAATAATAAACCTACAGTTTAAGAGCCATCACTGATAAATATGTCACTTAGTATAAATACAGAAGAACAAAAATCATAAACCTTATTCCGGGACACTTTCTCATTAATTCTTAATTCTCGTATATCCTATGTGTGTGATAAACGAAATTTGAATTTGAAATCACAAAATTTTTTGAAAAACATACAGTTTTGAATTACGTGCTTATTCTACGAAAATTGAAACCCCTTTCTTAGCTGGCGTCTAGGAATAAGAAATATATTGACCGATAAATACAAACAATTTGGATGTAGATTAGGCGAATAGGCCTTGTCTAAAGAATTCAGCTTATAGTCTGTTATACAATAAATGAGCAATTCAATTCATAACATTTTAGTAGTCATCTTATGAATAGTGTAATCATTCATCAAATCAGTCTTATCAAGTCATAATTATCATCACCCAGTACAATTGAATAAATTAAGTCATACATTGAAAAAAAGACAAACTATTTATAAACTCACAGCACTGAATATCACATTTTCAACAATTTGAAAATTAATTTACGGAACAATAAGCATTTTCATTCAGAATTACATTTAGTGCGTTTTTTAATTTATTCAGAGGCAAGTTTCTTGTAATATAAGATAAAGGCAGATTATTGAACATGGAGTACACTAGATAGGAATAAATTTCAAGCTCTTACTCAATCTGACATTAGGAGTTACAATACTCTAGTAGTCCAGATAACAGTAGACCTCACTGAACATCCTTTGCAATGTGGTAACGAGAATATTCAGCCATCTACTAGAAATGCTAACTACTAGGAATAAAGTCATTGTAATAATATCAGGGCTTTTTTAAAATGTTTGCCAATGGCCCCACTAAGAAATCTGATCAGGCTGGTTGGAGTCTTCCAATCAACCATACATTACATTACCAGGGCTACCAGACATTGTTTTGCAGTAGTCGTCAATATACTATATCATAAAGGGAAAAGTAGAACTTTGATATGAAAGTAATGAACTCACTCCGCTACAAATAAAATCTATTGGTGTGCTAATCTAAATGTTGCACTACTTCAATCCTGTAAAAATGAATACCGGTATAATACTTATTCTGAATTGATGGAATCCCAAGTCCCATTGCGCTTATGATAATTTTAAATGTTACTTTATTAACTCAGTAAGTTCAGAAAGTTATTGCTCAGTTGAATCAGAGCTACGATTAAAAAGATGATTTGGGAATTATCAAGTGGCACTTTTTGTTTTTCACTGGGATTTTGATTTTGTAACATGTAGAGACGCTTGTTGAACAACAAGCTGTTAAATTTTTTATGGGAAAGATTTCATGAGGAAAATGAAGTTTTTCATTGACATTATCATCCGTAACTCGGAACGCCATGATAAATCTTGGCATCTAAAGCTGCGTTTACACCAAAGTTATTAACAAAATGTTAATAACTTGATCCTCACAGATTATTATAGATTGAACGGCACATGAAAAACACATATGTTCATCATGTGTATGATAAGTTATGTTCAATCTAATAGAATCTATAGAATCTATTGGTGTTGACGCAGCTTTACTCTGTGACTGTCTGAAGTTAATATTATATCAATTTGAATTTACAATTCGAGACCGCAGCTCGGAAAAAGAAGAGATGATTAGCTCATAATATCGGGGACCGAGCTTCGCTCATGAGTACAAAAGCATAAACAATTTATTACGAAAGAAGGAATTATAATGAAAAACCATTTTGGCCATGTGCTTTTTTAGAAGCGGTGATGAATAGGTCAGTGGTAGGCTATTTGGCTTTTATATATTCCATTTCATATTCATATTGATTATTCTTTCGGGTCGAAGGTTATATATATACGTATTAGATATATTGGAATAGTTATCTTGGAGTTTGATAGAAATATATTACATTTGCATAGAACTCAATTTATTTATTTATTTAAGTTATCTTCTATCTAATTCTAATAGGTTACCAACCCATCCCTATCTTATATGATAAACCTTCAATCATAATCATATACCTGCATGATTAAAAAACAGCAGACATTCAATTTACTAGAACAAATAATGGAGTTCCTTCAAGTTCAGATGTAGGCAACACGCCTAACTTCTTCCTACATTCGCTACCTTGTCTCTATGACACTGACCTTGCTTCTGTGAAACACCTTGTTCCAGTGGGAACTTGCTTCTATGAGACTGCCATTTATAGCGCTACTACTTTGGATGGAGACCTTGTCTCTATGAAACTGCTTGTCTCTGTGGGAACTTGTTCCTGTGAGACTGCCATTTATAGAAATACTTGCTCCTGTGAAACTTGTCTCTGTGACACTAATATCGTTCAAAAACACTACTTGTCTCTGTGAGAACTTGTCTCTGTGAAACATCCCCAAGTGATCATTAAAATGATTCTAAATATTCAATAAATATTTCTAATAATCAAAAATGCCCTATATTCCTCTAAAATTCATTATTTTGGAAATATATGCATCAGGAAATTAAATTTAATAAATTTCCAAAATAGTTATTAATGTGTTACCTCATAGGCTATGTCTACTTTAGTATAAATACCATAGTATATATAGTACACAGTATATATAGTATACAATACTATATAGTAATACTATATATTATATAGTACATTTACTATATATATACAGAGTACATACTGTGTAGGTTACAAATTCAACAATAAATGAAGTAGACTGTACAAAAAACATTATATTGCTTTCAAATATTTTCAAAGTAATTATTGAAAAGTACAAGTAACCTTTATAAAGGATGAAAAAAGGAAATAATCATGAAAATAGGTTATATTTACTATTGAAGTACTTGTAGACTTGTAAAATTGTAAACTTGTAGATCATAAATTTTTGTAAAACGTGAGTACTTGTAAACTTGTAACTACAAGTACTTGTTCGTAACCATGGTTGGTAACAATACTTGTACCTTTGTGAAATAGGCCCCTGAAATTCAGACTGGTTTTTTTAATGTTTTAATTAGTCTTTGAAGATAAAATTTATAAAACCGACACCTTTTTTTCTTCTTCTATTTTAAAAAAATTGAGTCGATATCTTTAAAAATAGTTGAGATACAAATATAGTTAGGCTATTTAGAATCGTCCTTTCTTTAAAAAAGGTTAGTTTTGAAACAGCTATTTCCAATATTAAAATCGAATTAAATTTTATCAAAATAGGCTAGCGTGCTTTATTTTTTCTTCCTCTTTCATTAAAAAAAATGAGTCAATATCTTCAATAATAACTGAGATAACAGGGGGGACTCACCGGCGAGAATTTTGTCCTAACTTTACATAACTATGCATACTGGAAATGAAGTCATATGGTCATAACACTGGACTGTTGACTGATAAGTAATTGAAATCTTGCCTTTGCTGTCTTGTGAATCGCAGTGGTGTTCAAAAGGCTTTAGTCTCCAGAAATATAGGCCTATTAATTTTAATTTTGTTTTTGATAGAAGTATTATACTATGATCATGATAACTATTGTTTGTTTGTCAGGTTATACAAGAACATGAAAGTGCGAGCGAACTGAAACAAAGGAGCAGCTTCTCGCTGTTGAAGAAGGGCATCAAGCCAATGAGGGAAGATGTGGCCAACAAGGCGAAAGGCAGATCACCCTCTCAAACCTGGATGAAATCTCAAATCATCACCATCAATTTTATTGGTTGGAGATTGTGAGTAGATTTGGCATTCCTTTTAGTGGTGATGGTGATACAAATATTACTAATTGCTTATTATTAGCTGAGTTCTGGCTGAAAATTCAAAGAAAAAAATAATCTAATTGTGCATTCGCAGATCTGAAATTTCTAGTGTAAAAGCAAAATTGCCAACTCCACATTTAATTCACAGCTATACTTATACATACTCATACTTCTGTCCTTCATCATTGACCAGCTTCCTGGATGGACGGCGTCTCTTTGAATCCAGACCTAATTTGGTCGTCGTTGATTATAAAATTTTTACACAAACATTAATGTTTTTAAAGCTTAACAACAGATCGAGATGGTCGGACGGATTCTGTATCACTTGTATTAAATTTAAGACTGGTCGGCTTCAAAGTATTCAGCCACAGAGTAGAATGGCATCCCATGCAGCCAAGCTCTAATCCTTGCACCAAAACTTCTGTCATCCAGATCCCTCACCATGTCTGGCAGCGCGTTGAAGATCTTCTGTTCCATTACAGGGAAACAGTCTCTTTTCTTGTTCAATCTGCAGAAGGGTAGGCCTACATCAATTTTAGCTTTTCCTATTGTATTATAAGAATGCTTATCGTCTCTTCTTTTCATTGATTGATAATGACTTTTTATGTGTAGCAACAAGGGCAGAATGTACTGGTTGAACACCATATAGATATCCAGATGAAGATCGGCCGACAGTGATCAAGGTATCCTTCTGAGTCTAAAATTCTCAATGCCTTTTTCTGTTGAAGAAGCACATCATCACATCCGGGCGCATGTCCCCACCTCTGCAGCCCATAAATAATATGGCTGTGGAACAAGGCAAAAACACCTTAATAAGATGCTTCCTAGAAATAAGATGCTTTAGATACCTGAGTAGAAATATTACCGTGGATAGCTTCAGACAAAGCTTGTTAGTGTGGCTACCCCAGGTGAGTCTTGAATCCAGTGTGAATCCTAGTAGCTCTACCTCAGTCCGATTGATGAGCTGGTTTGTACCAAGGCTACAGATAGTCTCTTGTCTTCATTTAGACTCAGCTTATTATTGGTGAACCACTTTTTGGCTTGTCCAAAAATATCTGCAGCCGCCCTCTGTGCCAACACTAGTAATCTCCCTCTAGCTAAGATAGTGGTGTCGTCAGCAAACAATAGGATGCCTCTCAGCAAACCAAGATCATTGACCATTATAAGAAAAAGGAGGGGTCCAATCACTGATCCTTGTGGCTTGTGGCACCTCATTATGAACCTCCAGTGGACCTGAGTTGACTCCCTCCAGCCCTCTGTGGGTTGGGGGAGCTTTGATTCGAACATCGTACTCAAGAATGTGTTGAAAACCAGAATTCACCCATAGTATCCCTGCTTGTCATAGGAGGCGACTAAAAGGGACGTACCCAAGGCAACTCCAGAAGTTGCCTTGCCTTTAAACCCACGAGATCTGCCCCATCAGGGCAGTTTCGGAGGGGCAAAAAGAAAAACCCAAGAGACTAGAGATGGGTGAAACTCCAGGCACAAATGTAGGTCAAGAAGCTAAGTCGATGGTAACCAGGTGCCCTAGAGACAATTTGGTGATCCCTCCTTCAGCGGAAGGACCTACAAAGAAGTGGAACTCATGTAGGTCACGAGTTTGTGGGTGGAGAGGCCAAAACTCACCACTGCTCAGAGAAGGGCGGCCATTCATGCAAAACTTCTTGGGAGAGGTGAGGCTTTTGACCCTGCAGTGTTTCGGAGGGGCAAAAAGAAAATCCCAAGAGACCAGAGATGGGTGAAACTCCAGGCACAAATGTGGGTCAAGAGGCTGAGTCGAGAGTGGCCGGGCGCCCTAGAGGCAGTTTGGCGTCCCCTCTCTCAGCGGAAGGACCTACAAAAAGGCCAGGAGTGGAACTCACGTAGGTCATGAGTTTGTGGATGGAGAGGCCAAAACTCACCACTGCTCAAAGAAGGGCGGCCATTCAGGCAAAACTTCTTGGGAGAGGTGAAGCTTTTGACCTTGCAGAGTTTTGGAGGGGCAAAAACAAAAACCCAAGAGACCAGAGATGGGTAAAACTCCAGGCACAAATGTAGGTCAAGAGGCTGAGTCAAGGGTGGCCGTGCGCCCTTGAAGAACTTGGCCACCCCTTCCTCAGTGGTAGGAAGACCATCACTCAATGAAGGCCAGGAGTGGAACTCATGAAGGTCACGAGGACTAATCATTCTGAAGAGACTGCCAAGCATATTACACTGGATTACAACAAGCAACCAGGTGATGAATGGGATATTAGTATAGGGAAAAACTCCTGGTTCTTGTAATTGGTTCGCCTAACTAACATACTACTTGGGAACACAATAAGCTTCGGTTGATTTGTGGGGTTCTTTGAACCTTTGGATCCTTGAATCTGTCCCTTCAAAAACAATAAACAATAACTCCCTCCAGCAAAAGGATCTGCCTTCTGTCAGTCAGGTAGGATCCAAGGGTGGCAAGGACCCGACCTTCGACTCCATATGTTGCAAGTTTTTCCAGCAGAATATCATGCGGGACACATTCAGGTCTGCCAGAGCCAGTGCCACTGAGTCCCCCTCTTCAAAAGAACATCTAGGATGTCATCTACCAGCACATCTAGGATGTCACCTACCAGCTTGGAAAAAGCTGTGACTGTTGATTTACCGCGCCAAAATCCATGCTGCACACTTGAAAATAGGTTATAGCTCTCAAAAAGTAGTCCATTAGTTGAATCTTCATAAAGGCTTCAAAGATCTTGGCCAGTGCGTGAATAATTAAAATTGGTCTGTAGCTTTTCAGGGCTATAGGATCACCCCTTTTTTGAAGATAGGCACTGTTATAGCCAGTTTTAGGGCTGTGGGGATATATCCTTTGCCAAGGTATGCATTCAACACCACACTAAGAGGGTGGGCAATGACATCAATAATAGATTTCAACAGGTCAACTGACATACCATAGATATCTGCATTCTTTTTATTTCTGAAGTGACTCACCATTTGAATAATGTCCTCTGGTGTTACTGGTTCCCATTCCTTCATTACTTCGGTCCCATCTCTGGGTTGCTGAAAGAATCTGCCAGCAGCTACCTGTGATCTGTCTATTTCTGGTAGGGCACTGACAATTTTTCCCACCTCCTGTATCAGGAAATTATTGAATTTATCAGGGCTCACCCTGATGAATCACTGATTTACTCTGGGCTTCAAACTTTGCTTGCTAGGTCCTGAAATACTTCTTACAAGGTCCCAAGCAGCCTTACATTTATTATTGGCCTGATTGATTGAACTAATGTTTGCCTCCCGTTTCTCAAGGTCCACCTCCTGCCTGTAGATCATCTTTTCCTTAATGTATTGATTATGAATGCTTTTCCTCTCTTCCTCATCAAGAAAAGATTTACTTCTGCAATTTAGAGCCAAATTAAAATTCCGGAGCTTGAACAGCCCAACAAAACAGATTTAATCAATAGTGAATTGGAAGTATAGTCATTCTGTTGTATCCTCAGGTTTGGAAATAATTATTATAGTATGATTCAGTCTGAATGAACATTCCTTACTCAAAATAACAATTTATATTGGAATATTGAAAATTAAGTCATTGTTTTAATAGCATTGGACTGATGACTGTTAAATGGTTGAAATATTGCCGGTGCTGTTATTCGAATCGCATTGGTATACACAAGGCTTTAGCCTGCAAGAAAACGTTGGTTTTGCAAGCTTTTCAGTACATTTATTTTTGTTTTTGATAGTAGTATTATATTATTATCATGATAACTATTGTTTTTCTCAGGTTATACAATACAAGCAAATGAAGAGTGATGGAACCAAGGGAGCGGCTTCTCGCTCTTTTCAAGAAGAGCGTGAAGCTGATGAGAGAGGATTTGGCCAACAAGGCGGGAGGCAGGTGGCTCATCACCCTATTTAAGAGCGAATACACATCTGGAAAACTTCAATTTTGTTGGTTGGAGATTGTGAGTAGATTTTGACATTCTTTTTAGTGGAAGGAGATTATATTACTAATTGCTTATTATTAGCTGAACTCTTGCTGAAAACTCAAAGAAGAAAACATCTATTGTTAATGCGCGGATCTGAAATTTCTAGTGTAAAAGCAAAATTGCCAGCTCCACCTTTAATTCACAGCTCTTATTAAAACACAATTAATCAAAGTAAATTGGAAGAATAGGCAACATGAAAATGAATTGGAATATAGGAAATATATTCTGTTGTATCATCAGGTTTGTATTTTAATAATAAAGCCGTAATGATTTTATAACTTCAATTGATTATTGTAATACACAAACAATGCGTTCACTTCATGACTTTTTATAACTCTGTAGATAATTTCACCATCACTAGATCACTACTCAGCTAAACTAATGAGTTGCTAAAATTAATTTTATTTCAAATAGGCCCGTTTTCTAGGACACGAATTATCTAATGGACTAGTAAACCTATAGATTTAATGATTCATTAATATTGAAAACGTGTCCTTGAAACCGGGTCTTATAGGCCTTAACTAATTTCACCTTCAATTTCTGGTACTTTACATATTAAATTGTGACTATTTAAAAACAAAAATGCATTTTTGATCATCTAAAGATGATTCGATAATTTATCAAGATTGTGGACGATCATAGAAAATAATTGAGTCTATGTAAAACTGGATTCGCAACCGAGGATTTTGACGCTGCCTATAGAAATTTGTTTTTATTCTCGTACTAACTTATGGCATAGTTGTAACTAATTATATTATACAAATTATTCCATTACATCTACATCAAAAACCTTAGTCTGAGTTGAAGCAAATGTACATATTTCTCCCTTACAGATTTTTGTCGGCCTTTAGACCTGAAAGCACTTCTACTAGGATGTGACCTGAGGCCACATTCTCATGGAGTCAGATATAGGCCGACATTGGGTTAAACATTATCGATGGCTGCAATCAATCTCAAATCTCAAGCCTGCCTGTGTCAATTCTACAAAGCTTTCAACTTCTATCGTCAAAAAGCCAATGGATGACACTGACTGCTGTCAACCTAATTTACTCTGGATGGCTGTGACTTCACTCAACATACCAACTTAGGATGGCCGTCACTCATCATCTGCTGTCCGCCATGGGTATCAGTCTATTTTATTTTAAAATTATTGCATTCTTATAATCAAAAAACATATTTAGAAGGATTATTCCTTCAATGTATATTCAACTGTTGATTTTGTATCACAGTTGCAGCACTCATTGAATACCAAAGAGAATAAATGAGCCTCTGAAAGGAAAAGTTGCATAAGTCACTTTTACTTAGTTTTGAGAAATTAAGACATTCATTAGAAATGATACCATAAATCTGGGACAGAAAAAAATCTTTTTTGTTCATATCTTCAAGTAGAGAAAATATTGGCCTGTCTGTTAAGGTCTATTTCCATTGCAATTGGAAAAAAAATAACTTAATTAAATTAACAAAATTAGGTAAAATGTTGACTTATGCCACTTTTGCTTAAAAAAAATATGAATGAAATACTTCATTAAGTAAATAAGAGCAATACTTCATTTTAAACCTGAATTTTTTATCAAGATTTTTTGAAAATATTGAATAATATCATAGAAAAAATATAAAAAACACTTGCCTACATAAAAAAGGGAAAATCAAAATCATTTCAGGGTTTTCTTATGTTTATATTATTATTTTAAGCATCTTCTTCCTCTGACTCTCGATTTACTATTGGGTTGTCATCATTATGACTTCCATCAGATAAGGAGTTGAAAAATTCATGGTGAACAGGTGGGATGAACTGGAGCAAGTCCATCATATCTCTCTTCTTCGAAACTGTGAGGCTTCGTGGTCAGCTATAAAGTGGCCCCTTAAGTACACTACTCAGGTTTGCTATACGTTTACCTCTCTTTGATGGTGTTATGTCCAATGTGAGAAAGGGCAAGTCATCATTCAGGGATTCTTTGTAGAATATCTTGAAAGGTTCCTCCTTGACATACCTTAGCCACTGTATTTTGAACCAACAAACTTTCTCATTATGTTCATTTATTTTCCTTCTTGTTATAGACTTTTCCAGTGAGCTTGTAGAGAATATCTCTGACTGGTCCATAACTTTTACTATGAATGGTTTTTTCTTTTTGATTGAATGATGGTGTTATACCATTCCTCAGGGACATAGATTGTTTTTCCCTTGGCGAAGCGTTCCACAACACCAAAGTCCGCATCATTGGGGAGGAAAGAGTGGCCACTGACCATAAATTTGTGGTCAAAGGTCTTTATTGTGCTCTCCGAACGTTGAATGTGTTGCATTATTGCAAGAGACATTTTTATATTGCGATTTTGCCCGCCACAACTATCACTGAACATCACAACATGATCAATCTGATTGGTTGATGTTCTGTTTTTCAAATGTTCAATCATACATGAAGCAACTTCCTGGGAGCCTCTTGAAGCGATGACTTCATTCCAGACATACATATATCCAGAATCTGTGGATAGATCATAAACCTAAATTATAGACGTACATGTTCCGTTTGTAGTAAGCGGTAGAACAAGTAAAAATCGGGAATGGCAAAGCTTTTTGCAGATCAAAGGAGAAAGCATACATTGTAGGATTTGTCTGGCATTCCTCCTTACAATCTTTAATTTTTTGCCTAGCAAGATCTGCTCTACGAAGATGCAACTCATGGCTCATTACCAGAGTTTTTTCTCTTCTGTATCTCTGCATACTTCTAATTTCATCTTGAAAATGTCGCATTTTACACAAGTGTCCTTACGAGGAGGGTGAAAACTTAGATTAAAATCATAATTAAACACTCGACGATAAATTGATTTACTCACTGGTTTAGCATTTATGACAAAACACTGCTCCTTGTATAAAGTATACATTTGTATAATGTTGAGACTTTCTGAAAGGTATTTTTTGTTGGGATTATGGGCTCTTGTATAATGGGACTCATTTGAAGGGAAGGATTCAATGTGTTTCCGAACAATATCCAATCGAGATTCTTCAATTTTGTTCTTTGAAGGTTGTTTCCCCCTCATATCATTTCCTGGCTCTTTACCATCCCGAACTTTCTTCAGAGCCCTGAAAATCCTTCCATCTGAAACCATGAATGTTTGTTTGAAATACTCGTTGCAAACATTAATGTTCTTTTCTGGCAGCTGCAGATAATACTTAACAGTTGAACTTTTTAAACCTCGACTGCCATCTCTAACTCTATGTACTTTTGGAGAAGATCGCTGACACAAACCAGTAAGATAAGCATTTTGAGCTTGAAAACTCCCCATCCCATGAAAACTCTCAAATATACATTTTCTTTGCTCTTCTGTAATTTCTTCACTGCATTTTAATCTAAATTCACAGGGCTTGTTTAAAAATGTATCTTTTTAACTTTTTTCCTTTTAGAAGTGAAGTATTGCTGACCTGTGTTCCGGCTCAACTTGCGTTGTGTTTTCTTATTGACCTGCCTCTTGCGTTTCCGAGATTTATTTTGATTGATAATAGGCCTATTATTCAAAGTGGTGGTTCATCATCCGAAGTGTCATCAGTGCTGCTGTTGTTTCGAAAAAGTAATCGAAATGTAGCATTCAATCCTTCAAAACACCAACAAAATCGGACGGAAACAAAGTTGTACCAACCAAATTGAAGGAAAAGTGAAGTAAGTCAGACTTGAGCCACTTTTGCTTGTCAAGAATCAGCTGTTTCATTTCTTAATTTTTTTCACAGCCATCTGTATCAAGTATTGACACTGTTGTTTTGACTTGGTTCACGTTTCCTTCAAACAGAATGAAGGTTTAGGAATCTGTAACAGTGATAACACCATTATTGAAAAAAATATGACTTATGCTACTTTTCCTTTCATGGGCTCAAATGTACTGGCTGATGAGAAACTGACCAATCACAATGATATTCAGAAGCAAAAATTGTGAATAATAATGTATTATTTCGCTGGATGGTTGGTTGATTTTGAACATGTCAAGTGGTTGGAGTCCATGAGTAGTGTTTGGTGGAAAGCAAAGTAGAATAACATAGTTCTGCCTAGGTAACTCCAAGCTCCAAGCTTTTTGTGTGTGATTCATGTCCATTTAAAATCAATAAGACTGACTTGTCAGGTCTGGGATTGGCAAAATCTATGAATTTTTTCAATCAGATAAGAAATGAATGTTTGTTGATCCACCCAGATTCATTGTAACAAGATCCAGGAGTAGCCTCATTTCTCCATTTTTCTTGGAAACACAAACATTAATGGCATAAACTTTCCTGAAGCACTAATACAGGTTTCTATTTTTAGAAGTACACTACGTTCTGCTGAGGACAAACTTCCTACCTGTTTTTCCCCCGCAAGGCCAACATTTTTGATGGTTTGTTAGCAACTGTCAAAATACCAGTTTCATCTACATTATATTTATGTCTTCTGTAAGGATTTTATACGCCTTATAAATGGACTCAAGCAGATCGTGGAATTTCCCAACTGCAGATCGATTAAACCGTTTGGCCTCAGGCTATCTGAGAGCTATTTCGAAGTGTCTTTGAACAAAGCCATAATAACAGTCTTTGCCTGCCATCTTCTTCTCCCTGTTGAAGCTATGATTGGTGTGGTTTTTTTAGCAAATTCAAATGCAAGTCTACGAAGATCAGCTATGGTTAGACCAAATATAATCTTTCTTCAATATCTAGAATATGCTGTACAAGTTCCTCTTCTTGTGCTTGAGAAAAAACTGTATCATACCGCCCCAATCTTTTGTTGGCAGCAGCTTCTGCAGTCATCTCATTTTGGCGGGCCTTCTTGACTCGGTCAATCAAGGTGGATCGAGGGACATTGAATGTCTCAGCTGCTGTTTTATAGCCCATCGTCCCTTCAAGGAGTGCTGCTATTACCTCTTTCATTCCCTCTTGCGACCAGGTCTGCCGATTTGATGTTCGCACCATTTCTGAAAATAAACAAAATTATAGTATAGGTCATGGGTGGCCACTATTATAATCATTATTATTATTATTATTATTATTTTCTGCCTGTATCACAACCACACCTACCACACATGTTGGAAATATTGGATGCATACATGTGGTAGTGTGTTTATTATGAGATTATAAATTATTATTTATCATTCATTTTTCCCATTACTTATCAAATGCAACATGATAAAACTCATGTTCAAGTTCATAATAATGAAAGGAATAATATTTGTTTTTTTTCTGAATTATTGTCTATTCCTCAATTTACACAGTGATCATCTAAACAGCACACAAAATCCAAATAGGATAAACAGAGTATAAAATTGAGAGATAGTAGCCTATTGAGAGCTGCAGGAGATTGAATTGCAAATCACAGGATAGGTCAATCCATGCCCTGCATTCTAGAATGAATTATAATTAGGCCTATAACAGAATCCATGAAGAATTGTAGGGAAAGTAGGGGTTTGAAGCCGCTCATAACAGTTTTATTTTAAATGTATTTTTTTAGGATATAGTTTTCAATAGTTCAGCCTACTGATAAAATATGCATATTTAAAAACAATGAATAAACAAACAGCACTAAACCAGTTTCAATAATTAAGTGTTTACATAATTATACTAAAGGAAAACTAATCAGTTTCAGAAAAAACTTCAAGGGCCGGTTCTCGAGCTCGGGATTTAGCTAAGTTCTAGACTTTAACTGGCTTTAAACTCTGGAATCAGAAAATTGGATTTCCGAGTCAGAGCGTTAACATAGTCGAGGACTTGAAATGAGCCGGTTAAAATCAAAGTGGTGTAAGTCACATAAACATGATTTTGAGATATTTAAGCCTAAAGTTGACACAGCTTTAAAAAGTTACTTATTGATACATTGATTTCAATTGTGTTTCGATTTGTTGTCAATGTAGTCCAGACAATGAATGCTCAAAAAAGGGTATAGGGGGAAAAGTTGGGAAGACAATTTTTGACCCCGCAGTTCTGTTTAGGGTAGTTAGGAGGTAAACATATCAAAAGTCCCCACCCGTACCCCCTGTTCTAAGGGGGTGGGGGTGGTTTAAAGGTACCATTTTTTGGTTTCTCGCATAAAACTCAAAAACTATGTATCCTAAGGACTTGACTGTCATATAACAAATTAAAACTTATATAATTTTCTATAATATTCATTCTACAACTTTTTTTTATATGAGGCGCTAAGAACCATAGTGACCTAAGCGCCAGAAAGTTGAAACCGAGAAAATGGCGGTACAAGTTTCAGCTCACCTTCAAAATGCTGCCAAATTCACAGTTTTCACACTGGACTTATCAGATTTTTACTGTGAATTGATTATAACATCAGCCACGTCTTCTTCTATCTCAAGTATTTAATAAACTAAAAATAAAAATGGCACTTAACATACTTTGGCATTGTGTCTGGCACATATTGGTGACAGATAAGCACAAAATACTTGGTGGTTAGAATACTATGGCACCATAACCCAAGTAATTTTATCTTTTTAATTATGAAAAATCAGATATTTTTAAAGGTTTAACCAAGGTGTAACCCTGAATTTATGATATAGCACATAAGTTGGAAATAATGGTTCTATTATGCTAAAATCAGTTCACTGGCGCTTAGACTTCTCTGGCACATTTTATGTTAGACAATAGTGGTGCTTAGACTGCTTTAGAGTGGTTATTCATTGGCTATTCCTACTATATACTGATTGATATTAAGTTATCCATGCTTCAAGGTAGGACTGGTTAAAATAAAAAACAATAAAAAAATCAATAAACCAATTTATTTTGTATTGATTGTACTAATAAGTATATCCAGGGTAGCCGAAATATGACAAAATCAGATTGGGAAGCTATAAAATAAGCATGCTACTAAAAACAATAAATCAGTTGAAATTTGTGCAAAATGCCCATTGATGATCTTAATATGTTTTTTTAAGAAAGTAGAATAGCTTAGCATAAATTAATATTCCTCAGAGTATTTTTGTCTATAATAATAAGAAAATAAGAAAAAAACACAATCAAATTTTCACATTTTAAGGTGGAAGCCATTCTCAATACAATATTGATCAAATAAGCAATAGTTATATTTGTTTAGATAAGGTATTGATAGTTTGAACTCAACAATTATTATTAAAAGCCATTACACATGTCTTAATGTCTTAAGGCTAATACAGGAAATAATGGATGATTTAAGAATAAAAAAGTATGTATACTTTTCATTGTAATAAATGCATTTATTATTTACATGAACGATTTGCCAAAATATAATAAATGTTTGAAAAAGGTGGTAGTTCTTTAAGCAAGTATATTTATGTCTTACAATAAGTAGTGAAATTTTATTCTTGGAAATAACTGAACTAAAGAGGATTGGTGTGCAGCCAATAATCTCAGTCTGAACATTAATGGAACAAAGTCAATCATGGTATAGGTACTACTTAAAAATACTAATTCTATACATTCAGCTGCTACTCAAGCTGGATAAGCAGCATATAAAGCTGGCCTCAGTCTTCTTCACTGCTTGAAGTGTATATTCTTTCCTCTATATCATTAATTGAAGGTTGTAGACTCTTGTAGAATTCCTGGGCGATAGGTGGAATAAACTGCATCAAGTCATTGATGTCTTTGAGTTTTTTTGGGTCAATTTGACGTCCATTTGGATATAACAGGGTGAGTTGGTTGGGGAAGTATCTCTCAGCTTTCCTCTTCATCAAATTAACTTCAGAAAAATTAATTCCATCATAATTTCGAGTGAGCAGTTGTAAAACATGTGCAGATCATGTCCTCTTTTCATTTGGATATGTATAATGTCCCTCCATTTCACAGCTTCTCCATCTCATGCTTTTTTCCTGTTTGTCACTCTTTTCAATAATTCTTGACAAGAAAAGAAGTTTCCACTGTGCTTTTCATGGAAGCACTTTCAGCAACTTTCACCCAGTCCGAAGGAATGTAGATGTTTTTATGATATTTTTTCCTTTTCAATGAGGCCAAAGTCTTGATCACAAGCCAGAAATGAATGACCTGAGACCAAAAACTTGTGGTCAATCTGTTTGTCAATTTCAAAATTGTCACTGTTCACCACAAAATTCATAAAACTAAACATTTTTATGTTTTTATTCTGCCCCCCACATTGATCACTGTACATGATGATATTTTTTTTGTTATGGCAATGATTTTTGAAGAAATGCGGAAGGCATGAGGCTATTTCTTCTGGACCTCTTGAAGCAATGGCTACATTCCATAAATAGTTAAATACTTGACCATTTGTCATGTTGTGAATGCCAAGTAAGTAAGTCCACATCTGCCTTTTATAGAAGCAAATACCAACATCTAAATCTGGAGTTGGAAGGGTTTTCATTAAATCAAAACAAATTTAAATAGTTTCATCACATTCTTTGCTGGAGTTTGTGTCATCTCTAATAGATTTTCTTGCTCTTTCTGCTTCGTCATGATGTAGCTTTAGAGCTTCTCTCAATTCTAGCTTTTGTACTTCATTGTTCGTATTTTGAATTTGGTTGTTATAAATATTACATTTTTTACAAGTATCCTTCAGTGGTGGGTGGAAATGAAGGTTAAAATCATGATTGAAGACCTCTCTGAAAATAGAAAGACTGCAAGGCTCATTCTGTGGAGGATCATTTTTGCAGTGATCTAGATATAGCTTGTACATGATCGTTATGTTCAGTGAGGGTGATAAGTAGAGTCTATGTGGGTTCTTATTTCGTGAGTAATGGGATTGATAAGCTGGGAATTTTTCAATCAATTTTCTAAGATGATCTTTTGTAGATGTAGGTGTCTTATTATGGGGTACATGTCTCCCTCGCAGATCATCAGGAGTATTTTTTTTATTGCAGTTGCAATTCTCTGGTCAGATATTCTCAATGTGTGTTTGAAAACATTCTTACAGACTTCTCTATCATTCCCGTTGTTTTCAGTGAAGAAGTAGTGGCGAGAAAAAATTATTTTACTTATATTATTTTTTGTGCGCTTCCTCTTGACTTCATTTATTTTTATTTTAGACTGGATGAACATTGTCTGGTGTTTCCATTCTTTCAGCTCATAAAAATATTTATGAATCTCCTCTCGCTTTGCATAGTTAAAGTGATTTTTACAGTCAAAACAGCATTTACATTCAAAAAATCTAATCTCCTTTTCCTCAACAAATTTCCCTTCCACTGAATCATATTCTTCGCCAGAGTTTCTCAGCCTCTTCCTCACATTTTTCTTCCAATTATTTTCATCTCTCTTCCTTTTCCTACTGATTTTCTTTGTATCAGCAGATTCATTGTCATTCATAATTCCATTAGGTTCAGACATGTTGATTTTAGACTCATTATTATTATTTAATTCAATAGGTTCAGTTACAAGATTTGTTGATCCATCATGATGCATTACATCAGTTCCAGTCATAGCACTTGGAGACAATAGATCATAAATTATGATAGTAGATCAAAACCCATTAGGCCTACATCAGATTCAGCCATAGCACTTGGAGGCAATAGATCATAAATGACAGACGGTTCATCATGGCTTGTTACAGTAGACTCGTTCATTTGTACAGTAGACTCATTGGCATTTGTGAATTCATCATAACAGTCACTTATAGCAGTCTCAGTCAAAGCACATTTGGGTTCACTAAGAACCATTACATCAGGTTCACTTGCAGGCAATAGATCATAAATTACAGACGATTCATCATGGCTTGTTACAGTAGACTTGTTCATTTTTACAGTAGACTCATTGACATTTGTATATTCATCATAACGGTCACTTATAGCAGTCTTAGTCAAAGCACATTTGGGTTCACTAAGAACCATTACATCAGGTTCACTTGCAGGCAATAGATCATAAATTACAGACGATTCATCATGGCTTGTTACAGTAGACTTGTTCATTTTTACAGTAGACTCATTGACATTTGTATATTCATCATAACGGTCACTTATAGCAGTCTTAGTCAAAGCACATTTGGGTTCACTAAGAACAATAAACAAACATAACAGTCACAACAGTCATGAAAACAAACATAACAGTCATAACAGGCATGAATTCATCATAACAGTCACTTATAGCAGTCCCATTCGAAGCACTTCTTGATTCACTGAGATAATTTGTTAATTCATCAAATTTCTTATCAGCAGGTTTAGTAATAGCAGGTTCAGTCATAGCAGGTTTAGTCATAGCAGGTCTTGTAGGTCTAGGTGAATCTGGACAATTAAAACCTGAAAATAATGAGCTTGTTTTAGTGGTTAGATTTCATGTATTGTTCTATCATGCCAGAACAGTTTAACCACCAAAACAAGTCTAAGCACCAGTGATTGAATAAAATTGAACATTATGCCAGAACAGTGTAACCACCAAAACAAGTCTAAGCACCAGTGATTGAATAAAATTGAACATTATGCCAGAACAGTCTAACCACAAAATCAAGTCTAAGCACCATTGATTGAATAAAATTGAACATTATGCCGGAACAGTCTAACCACCAAATCAAGTCTAAGCACCAGTGATTGAATAAAATTGAACATTATGCCAGAACAGTCTAACCACCAAATCAAGTCTAAGCACCAGTGATTGAATAAAATTGAACATTATGCCAGAACAGTCTAACCACCAAAACAAGTCTAAGCACCAGTGATTGAATAAAATTGAACATTATGCCAGAACAGTCTAACCACCAAATCAAGTCTAAGCACCATTGATTGAATAAAATTGAACATTATGCCGGAACAGTCTAACCACCAAATCAAGTCTAAGCACCAGTGATTGAATAAAATTGAACATTATGCTAGAACAGTCTAACCACCAAAACAAGTCTAAGCACCAGTGATTGAATAAAATTGAACATTATGCCAGAACAGTCTAACCACCAAATCAAGTCTAAGCACCATTGATTGAATAAAATTGAACATTATGCCGGAACAGTCTAACCACCAAATCAAGTCTAAGCACCAGTGATTGAATAAAATTGAACATTATGCCAGAACAGTCTAACCACCAAAACAAGTCTAAGCACCAGTGATTGAATAAAATTGAACATTATGCCAGAACAGTCTAACCACCAAAACAAGTCTAAGCACCATTGATTGAATAAAATTGAACATTATGCCAGAACAGTCTAACCACCAAATCAAGTCTAAGCACCATTGATTGAATAAAATTGAACATTATGCCGGAACAGTCTAACCACCAAATCAAGTCTAAGCACCATTGATTGAATAAAATTGAACATTATGCCGGAACAGTCTAACCACCAAATCAAGTCTAAGCACCAGTGATTGAATAAAATTGAACATTATGCCAGAACAGTCTAATCACCAAAACAAGTCTAAGCACCAGTGATTGAATAAAATTGAACATTATGCCAGAACAGTCTAACCACCAAAACAAGTCTAAGCACCATTGATTGAATAAAATTGAACATTATGCCGGAACAGTCTAACCACCAAATCAAGTCTAAGCACCAGTGATTGAATAAAATTGAACATTATGCCAGAACAGTCTAATCACCAAAACAAGTCTAAGCACCAGTGATTGAATAAAATTGAACATTATGCCAGAACAGTCTAACCACCAAAACAAGTCTAAGCACCATTGATTGAATAAAATTGAACATTATGCCGGAACAGTCTAACCACCAAATCAAGTCTAAGCACCAGTGATTGAATAAAATTGAACATTATGCCAGAACAGTCTAACCACCAAAACAAGTCTAAGCACCAGTGACTGAACAAAAGTGGATGCCAAAGGGACTCAAGTGGCAGTTTGACATATTTTGGCATTTATTATGCTATTTGAACAATTTAACCAGTATAGAATCATTCTAAATTATGTATTCATTGGTTTTTCAAGTGCCCAACCAAATTAAACTTTCATATTTTCAAATTGAAAGCTGTAATAAGCAAAATTTTGTTGATTCTATAGTCAAAAACATCACACTTTTATTATTATAATATGCTTCCTTGAAGAAGCATATATATTATTGACTATATATAATATTATATATATATTATAATATATATATTATTAAGGTATTCCTTTTTTGAAAAATGTTGATATTTTGATGGTGATCAACTTCAAAAGTCGATGTCCCAACTAACCTCTAAAATGAGTGACAGTAAAAGATAGTGTTATTTTAACAATGTTTGCAGACTTACCTCCAGATTCTTCTTTTTTGATGCACTTTTCAAAGTTCATGGGTTCACTAATTTATCCATTTTGAATCTCAAATCAAACTTCACAATCACCCTTACAGCTTTTATGGCAAAAATATCATGGACAATGGCAGTTGAGTCACTCTGGCATTGGAAACTGAAGACTTCTACAGGTGTGCCATAACAAATTCATATTAATATTAAATTTCCCTCACTACTCTATTGCTTGAGCTTCTTTGGAATAATAGAACAAGGCTAGATCAATCCATAGAGTATAAAATCTCACTTTTTGAATTTTGGCGCTTAGGTCACTATGGTTCTTAGCGCCTCATATCTCCACTAGTTTTCGAGATATCTTGAAGGTGTGACATTTTTGGAAAAAAACACGTTTGCCACCAATTTTTTTCTATTTTTGCTCTTATAACTTTTTAAAAATCAATGGGGAGAATCCATGTTGATTATGAACTTATAGAGCATCAAATTCTCTTCAATTTGATGTATAATTTCACACTTTTACAAATTTCTCTACACCTTTTGCAGCAGCTTTAGTGTTGAGTGTGAAATCTCCATTTTTGCAACAATAGACCAATTGACAAAGGAATTTGGAGGGAATCTTTTAAATAAAATTTTTGACTTTGCAGCTTTGTTGAGACTAGTTAGGAAGAGAACATATCATATCCCCATTCCTAACTCATGTGCTAAGGGGATGAGGGTGGTTTAAAAGTTGCATTTTGCAGCGTTTTGCTTCCACGCTCATATCTAGAGAAAAATGCGTTCAACCGACTGAAATAATTATTCAAAAATGACGCTTGATAAATTCTCTACACTTTTTGTTCAGTGGAATTCTGTGATATTCCCAACAATTCCCGAGATATTCGCTCTTGAAGTAATTGTTGAAATAACATGTTTTTATCCAATGTTTTGCTCTTTCAGGGCTTATACCTCTCCAACAATGCTTATCGTAAAATAAAATCTATCTATCTATCTATCTATCTATCTATCGTAGGTTTGTCGAGCATCGAATTCTCTTTGAACCATTTGTAACATTGAATTGAAGATCCTTGACGTTATCACCTTGAAGTTGTGCATATTAAGAGACTAAATCAGACAGAGAGCTCATCAATACATGAAGAGCGTCTCTGTTAGCTGCCCGTGCCTGCATTGCGGCTCCAACCAGGGCAAAGGCAAATGAGACTCCATAAATTTGCCAATCTTGAATATTCCTTGAAGACGGTCCTTGTCTCAAAATTGAGTGAAGGACGGAGGTTGATATTGTTGTACAGTTCTTGTTCCACTCCTTGAAAAAGGTTCTGTTTTCTGTATATGAGCGATGATAAGTGACAGACTGTGTCAAGAGATCAAGACTGTGATCAGGGATAGTTAAAAGACTTTCTCTGTCAGGATATTTTCCTATGGAGAACTGCGGAATGGAAACTGGAATTGACTGCTTTTCTGGCGGTTGTTGTGATGAGGAAGGTCTGGCAGGTGGCTTTTTTGGGGTTTTCTGCAAAGTGCTGTTTCTTGTATTCTTTGCGGGGTTGTCTTTTGCATCCTGAGGATATGAATTGTCTTCTGGTGAAGATTTAGGAAGGAGATCTCCATCACGATATATCAAGGTGTTAAGGAGCCCTTGATTGATTTTGTTAACTAAGTTAGGGTAATCAGCCGGAGGTTCGATCTTCTTTCCTGACATCTTGTATCCTTGTTTTTTCTAATCTACTATGATATTTGCTACTGGATGGAGGTTGCTTGTCAGAAGGTTGTGCCCACAGGGGCTCCGGATGAAGATGGAGGAAGCTGGTGACCTGCCGCGGAGGATCAGTTTAGTTTATCTTTGTACCTTTCAATGACTGGTCGGTATTTATTGGACTTTCATGTCGTGTGTCGTTGTCTAGCCAGTTCTTCATGGACAGCCAGTCCATAGGTGACACCCGTTTTATGGAAGGGCTTTCTTTTGAAATCTTGAAGCTGTGGGTAGTCCCACATTTTGTTGTTCTCCCCTGCATTTCTGGAGGATGAAGCAAGAGCGATTGTGAGTTATTTCCAAGTGGACAGTTGATAAAGAGCTCCAGAGCAAAAAACTCTTGCCATGGCCATGTCTACATGGACGGGGCCGTCAGAACAAGGAAGTTCCGGATCTCTGCGATCGCGGGCAAAAATTCATCTGTACAGAAATAAAGCAACATGTCACCGGGACTCTTTTTGTGGGCAGTAGAGGTTTCAATCAACCAGTGAATTAAACCTAAGCCAGTTTCCGAAAAGGAGAGAAGGCACCCAGACTTGAGAATGTCATCTATGTGATCTTTGACTGCGGGAGGAGCTTCAATGTTGCTTTTAACCAGCCAGGCTAGGTAGGCAGACCCTTCTAATATAAAGGCAATTCGGCCTTTGCCGAAGGCTGCGTTGAAGAGCATTACTGAATTTGATAATGGAGGTGCTGCGTTCTGCAGGAGTTCACTAGATGAGTACCCCACAAATTGGAGAATCTGTCATTGAATGAACTAGGAATGTGTAGCTCAAGGGCCTCAATGGACTTGAGGTATAGACGAAAGACAGTGAGTGTGGCTTTTGAGGAATAAAACTTGAGTTGTAAATTCAAGTTTCTTGCTCTGGTGTGTGGACAGTTTGTAAGAACAAATAAATAAAATGTTTCCAAAAACAACTGTGTTTATCTTATTTATCCTTTCCCCAAGAAGTCACACATAGAATAAGAAATATGATTTACTATTGAAAAGATTCATACAATAAACCCTAGACCGATCGGCCGTTACCCAAATACGGACGGACGGCTTAATAAAAATGATATATGAGAAAAGGTAAAAAATACTACCGACTGGTCCAGTACGCTCAAGGTAAGTTACAATAGTATGCAGCCGACTGGTTGAATGCGGTACTGCTGATAGAAATAATGAAATTGGTATTTGAAAGGAATACTACAGATTCAAGTAGAAATGTCACACTATATTCAGGGGTTACTTTTTAACAAAGGTAAGGGACCTTAAACGGTAAAGCCTAGTAAGTAACTTGAAGCATCACTAGAAATATCTGACTTCGAAATACACTGTTGCGGGAGCAACAAAACAAGAAAACTGAATACACAGTCAGTCAATCAAATTAGTGAATTCAAAATTGAAATTGGACTAGGATGATGACAGAATATGAATGTTGAATGATATGAAGTTCAATTGACGTCTATAGTATACATCATTTGTCGTTATATTCGGTGTAGGTAAATTTTTTTGAAAATCCATTGCTATTGCTTCAGTAGTTTTAGTCTTCATAGAGAGTTTTCTATATCTTCTTTTCAATTCATAGAACATGTCAGCTTTGCGCAAATGTATCTCTTGTTCAGATTGCTTGTTTTTCAACTCACGGGAAGTAGACTGATCATTGTTATCTGCAACAGCTAACTTGTTAGTTAGTGCTGAAATCTCTACTTTCAGTACATCACAATGACTACATGTATCTTTCCGGGGATAACCGAATTTTATATTGAATTTTGTTTCAAAGATCTGATGAAATGACTCATAAGAAAGGATGTTTGCAGGATTAGTTTTGATGAACATTGAATGAAGTTTTGAAATATTAAGTTCTTCTGGAAGGTATTTGGCACTAGAATCGTTCAACAAATAATGTGATTTTCGTCCTTTTATCGATTTCAAAAAATCACAGACTTTGTGGTTTCATCCGTGATTTTTTTGGGCCTATTACTATGTTTACCTCGTCCATCAACTGGAGTTTCACCTGTAGCAGCCAGTGATTCTCGAATAGTTTGTACACGTTTCGGAGAAATACCTTGCAAAGAAACAAATGCTTTTACACATATAAACCTTCAAAGTATTTTCAATCCCTCTTTTGGAGAATAATATCTATGAATAAGGAGAAGCGTAACTTACAAGAGAAACTTGATGCCATATACTGTCACCATCAAATGATTCAACAAAAAGTGAAATTTTTAATTAAATAACTAGAAGAATTTTCATAATTTCGCCTAGTATGTAATAAATTAGCACAGCGGACCGTTGTCTGCCGTCCCTATTCTTCCTTCTCCCCAGGGCACAGCGGACCGTTGTCTGCCGTCCCTATTCTTCCTTCTCCCCAGGGCACAGCGGACCGTTGTCTGCCGTCCCTATTCTTCCTTCTCCCCAGGGCACAGCGGACCGTTGTCTGCCGTCCTGACCTCCTATTCTTCCTTTTCCCCAGGCACAGCGGACCGTTGTCTGCCGTCCCTATCCTTTCTGTCCTTCCTTTTCCTACTCCACTGGAGCGGAACCGAGGCCGTAAGGCCGATACAAAATTACATCAAAGTGGTGTCATCAGAGAAGAGAGCGACCTTCACGCCGTCAGAAGCACCAGGAGGTGCTGTTCACGCCAGCTAAGGATCAAAGAAGAAGGAAGAGGAACTTCGACTTGCCTCCTTTCCCCGCCCACATTACGACTGAGCGAAGTCATCCAGGAGCAACACCTGGGTATCAATCACCCACCTCTGAAGCTACTCAGGGTGTACGTGATAGATTGGCGCCCAACGTGGGGCACGAGGCAACGAAGTAAGAATCATGAGTGAACAGGGAGAGTCTGATTCAGATGCTCAACACCAGGAGCTGACAGAGGATCAGTCGGTTGAGGACATAAACCCCGAGGTGATAGCCGACCCCAGAGTTTCCTGGATCTATAGATTGAAAAAGGATGAGGCATTCAATCTTCTACAAGATTGGGGCATAGTGTCATCTGGAACACTTGCTGAGTTGAGAAAGTTGTTAGTAGAACAACATAAGAAGATGGCAGTACGTTATCCCAGCTCAAGACCCGGCATAATGAGCGGAAGCAGTGGGGAAACTAAACACTTGGTGACAGGTACCCATACTGAGGTTAGAACCAATATTCACACAAACCCCCTCATGGACCCAGGGGCGGTATGTGACAAGGTAAGAAGCTGGAGACTGTCATTCGACGGCCAATCAGATGCTCCCAGCTTCTTGGAAAGGCTAGACGAGCTACAACAAGCCTATGGGCTCACTGGCAACCAGCTACTAGTCGCGCTGCCTGAATTACTGGTTGGTAAAGCTACTCTATGGATGCGTAATCGTCGTGACCAGTGGAAATCATGGGACAATTTTGTGACAGATTTCAGATCACGCTACTACCCACTTACCTATGAGGAGGACCTCGAGAATCTAATTCAGGCAAGGAAGCAAAGGGAAGGTGAATCGTTTGACGAATTTCTCGAAGATGTACTGACACTCATGAGGCGTCGAGGAGGTTTTACAGACGAGAATAAATTACAGAGAGTGTATAAGAATCTCCTCCCACGGTACAAATTGTATATTCGGCAATCAGATGTTCTTAGTATCAACGAATTGGAAAAATTCGCGAGGGAGTATGAACAAATAAAAGCAGAGGAGAAACAGAATAGACAGAATTCGAGAGTTCACATGATTGAGGACACGAAAAAGATTACAAGGCTCAAGGTTGAGACAGTTATAACCCCTACTAGTAACAGACCATCTCTTAGTGAGTCTGAACCCATGTGTGGGCAATACAAGAGACCGGGGCACTGGAGATCAAACTGTCCCGAAATCCTGCCATGTAAAAGGTGCGGAAAGAGAGCACTGGAATGTACCTGTGATGAGCAAAAGGAGAATAAGATTCCAAACAAGACAGCAGTGATGCGAATGGCACAAAGGATTCCTGTGATTGAAGAGTCATCAAGGGACAACAGACTATTCATCACCGTGACAATCGGCGGTAAAAAGTGTCGGGCATTGCTAGATACTGGCGCTGAAGCTAATTATATAAGTAACGAGGTCTATGAAGTCATCCGGAAAAAAGGGATGATACGGAAAGAACCAGCACGTCACCGCGCGATATTAGCTGATGGACGGTCAACCCCGTTAAATGGGAAAGTGACTACTAATGTGACCATAGAACAAATCACAGTTCCACTAGTGGCATCTATAATGGAAGGACTTGAACAAGATCTGCTATTAGGCATGGAATTTATGCGTAAAAACAGAGTGAATATTCACACATTCACAAGAGAGGTGGAGTGGGATCCTCCCCAATTGAATCCTTCAAGACAGCCAATTATGTTGCGATCACCCTTATCGGGGAGTAGGACAACAAAAGTCCCAACAATATCAGCTGTACAATCCGAATCTCAGGACAACAAGGATCACGACAAAAGGATATTCATGCAGGTTGGTTTGAATGGAGTTGAACTCAATGCTTTGATTGATAGCAAAGCAGAGTTGTCATATGTTCCAAGGCAAGCATCCTGGGGCAACATAGTGATGGATCACAGGAATGAGATGACTGACTCTGAACGCCAGGCCACGACTCATGCCCCAGCCACCAACACAAGTGGTGAATCCGAGAGGGATGTGGAAGAGTCAATACCACCCCCTACTGTCATGGATGTGGAGGAGTCAATACCCTCCTCAACTGAAATGGATGTGGAAGAGCAAACGCAGTCTTCAACTACCAATGAAGTAGTCCCACCGTCCCAGGAACCCAGACCAGGCCCCTCTCGAAATATGGATCCAGTGATGTGCCACCGCAACACAACATCAGGCAAGCGCAAACGGGCCGGAAAGCCACGCATAAAAGTCCGATTATCGAATGGACGATGTAAATATGTACCTGTGGACCAGGTATAGATGAAGCTCATAGCGAGTGTCATACACCTCTAAAGGTGATGCCTGAGAGGTGTACACCTCTTAAGGTGATGCCTAGATGGCTCACACCTTTTAAGGTGGTGCCATAGAGGGCTCCGACCCCCCCCCCCCCCAAGTAGGAGTGGGGTGTCACAAAGTAAAATTGTGACGGAAAATATTGTTAAATAATTAATAATATTATTGAAAGACGCTCGGCTATCAGCAATGCTAGCCGACCGCGGAGATAAGGGAGGTACCGATGGCGCACCATCTTCCGCGCATCAAGTCGATTTCCACCGCCTCTGGCGGCAGCTCAACTCCATCCCCTCCACTTTGGGGGAGTATAAAAAGGCCGGACGAGCCCCAGACCACAGCATTCCGCTCACAACCTTCCTGCTCCTTGTACAGCGGCCCGTTGGCTGCCGTACGTCCCTGACCTCCCATCTCCCTAGGGCACAGCGGACCGTTGTCTGCCGTCCCTGACCTCCCATCTCCCTAGGGCACAGCGGACCGTTGTCTGCCGTCCCTGACCTCCTATTCTTCCTTTTCCCCAGGGCACAGCGGACCGTTGTCTGCCGTCCCTGACCTCCCATCTCCCTAGGGCACAGCGGACCGTTGTCTGCCGTCCCTGACCTCCTATTCTTCCTTTTCCCCAGGGCACAGCGGACCGTTGTCTGCCGTCCCTGACCTCCCATCTTCCTAGGGCACAGCGGACCGTTGTCTGCCGTCCCTGACCTCCCATTTTCCTAGGGCACAGCGGACCGTTGTCTGCCGTCCCTGACCTCCTATTCTTCCTTTTCCCCAGGGCACAGCGGACCGTTGTCTGCCGTCCCTGACCTCCCATCTCCCAAGGGATAGTTAAAAGACTTTCTCTGTCAGGATATTTTCCTATGGAGAACTGCGGAATGGAAACTGGAATTGACTGCTTTTCTGGCGGTTGTTGTGATGAGGAAGGTCTGGCAGGTGGCTTTTTTGGGGTTTTCTGCAAAGTGCTGTTTCTTGTATTCTTTGCGGGGTTGTCTTTTGCATCCTGAGGATATGAATTGTCTTCTGGTGAAGATTTAGGAAGGAGATCTCCATCACGATATATCAAGGTGTTAAGGAGCCCTTGATTGATTTTGTTAACTAAGTTAGGGTAATCAGCCGGAGGTTCGATCTTCTTTCCTGACATCTTGTATCCTTGTTTTTCTAATCTACTATGATATTTGCTACTGGATGGAGGTTGCTTGTCAGAAGGTTGTGCCCACAGGGGCTCCGGATGAAGATGGAGGAAGCTGGTGACCTGCCGTGGAGGATCAGTTTAGTTTATCTTTGTACCTTTCAATGACTGGTCGGTATTCATTGGACTTTCCTGTCGTGTGTCGTTGTCCAGCCAGTTCTTCATGGACAGCCAGTCCATAGGTGACACCCGTTTTATGGAAGGGCTTTCCTTTGAAATCTTGAAGCTGTGGGTAGTCCCACATTTTGTTGTTCTCCCCTGCATTTCTGGAGGATGAAGCAAGAGCGATTGTGAGTTATTTCCAAGTGGACAGTTGATAAAGAGCTCCAGAGCAAAAAACTCTTGCCATGGCCATGTCTACATGGACGGGGCCGTCAGAACAAGGAAGTTCCGGATCTCTGCGATCGCGGGCAAAAATTCATCTGTACAGAAATAAAGCAACATGTCACCGGGACTCTTTTTGTGGGCAGTAGAGGTTTCAATCAACCAGTGAATTAAACCTAAGCCAGTTTCCGAAAAGGAGAGAAGGCACCCAGACTTGAGAATGTCATCTATGTGATCTTTGACTGCGGGAGGAGCTTCAATGTTGCTTTTAACCAGCCAGGCTAGGTAGGCAGACCCTTTTAATATAAAGGCAATTCGGCCTTTGCCGAAGGCTGCGTTGAAGAGCATTACTGAATTTGATAATGGAGGTGCTGCGTTCTGCAGGAGTTCACTAGATGAGTACCCCACAAATTGGAGAATCTGTCATTGAATGAACTAGGAATGTGTAGCTCAAGGGCCTCAATGGACTTGAGGTATAGACGAAAGACAGTGAGTGTGGCTTTTGAGGAATAAAACTTGAGTTGTAAATTCAAGTTTCTTGCTCTGGTGTGCGGACAGTTTGTAAGAACAAATAAATAAAATGTTTCCAAAAACAACTGTGTTTATCTTATTTATCCTTTCCCCAAGAAGTCTTACATAGAATAAGAAATATGATTTACTATTGAAAAGATTCATACAATAAACCCTAGACCGATCGGCCGTTACCCAAATACGGACCGACGGCTTAATAAAAATGATATATGAGAAAAGGTAAAAAATACTACCGACTGGTCCAGTACGGTCAAGGTAAGTTACAATAGTATGCAGCCGACTGGTTGAATGCGGTACTGCTGATAGAAATAATGAAATTGGTATTTGAAAGGAATACTACAGATTCAAGTAGAAATGTCACACTATATTCAGGGGTTACTTTTTAACAAAGGTAAGGGACCTTAAACGGTAAAGCCTAGTAAGTAACTTGAAGCATCACTAGAAATATCTGACTTCGAAATACACTGTTGCGGGAGCAACAAAACAAGAAAACTGAATACACAGTCAGTCAATCAAATTAGTGAATTCAAAATTGAAATTGGACTAGGATGATGACAGAATATGAATGTTGAATGATATGAAGTTCAATTGACGTCTATAGTATACATCATTTGTCGTTATATTCGGTGTAGGTAAATTTTTTTGAAAATCCATTGCTATTGCTTCAGTAGTTTTAGTCTTCATAGAGAGTTTTCTATATCTTCTTTTCAATTCATAGAACATGTCAGCTTTGCGCAAATGTATCTCTTGTTCAGATTGCTTGTTTTTCAACTCACGGGAAGTAGACTGATCATTGTTATCTGCAACAGCTAACTTGTTAGTTAGTGCTGAAATTTCTACTTTCAGTACATCACAATGACTACATGTATCTTTCCGGGGATAACAGAATTTTATATTGAATTTTGTTTCAAAGATCTGATGAAATGACTCATAAGAAAGGATGTTTGCAGGATTAGTTTTGATGAACATTGAATGAAGTTTTGAAATATTAAGTTCTTCTGGAAGGTATTTGACACTAGAATCGTTCAACAAATAATGTGATTTTTGTCCTTTTATCGATTTCAAAAAATCACAGACTTTGTGGTTTCATCCGTGATTTTTTTGGGCCTATTACTATGTTTACCTCGTCCATCAACTGGAGTTTCACCTGTAGCAGCCAGTGATTCTCGAATAGTTTGTACACGTTTCGGAGAAATACCTTGCAAAGAAACAAATGCTTTTACACATATAAACCTTCAAAGTATTTTCAATCCCTCTTTTGGAGAATAATATCTATGAATAAGGAGAAGCGTAACTTACAAGAGAAACTTGATGCCATATACGGTCACCATCAAAGGATTCAACAAAAAGTGAAATTTTTAATTAAATAACTAGAAGAATTTTCATAATTTCGCCTAGTATGTAATAAATTAGCACGGAAGTGAACAAGTCTTTTTTAATTAAGCGTTATGTGTTTATTCCTTCCACTGATTTCCTTTAACAAAATGGAAACTATAATCTAAAAAATAGAATGGAGTGAATGGAGTTGAAAGTACGTACCTGTTGAAAAATTGACTCTTTTGCCGCCTGTGAATTTTGCCACACATCCCATGTACCTTTCAGCAATATTAGTTGTTTCGTTGAAAACGAAACTCTCTGCTTTTGACTCCACATTTCCGATCAGTGTTCTAATCTTGCTCATAACAACTACATCAATTTCTGGGAGAACATTTTCCTCGTTCAATTCCTTCCTTTTACAGAATGTTCCACATTTGTTGTGATTCCCAAAAACATGATCAGGAGCATTTTTCAGTGTAGCCCTGAGATTCACCATGTCTTGAGCGTTTTTATTTACACCTGCTTCTTTTATGGCTGTTCTAACCCCCTTCACAATTCTTTGCAATCGTCTTAACTGTCTCACCTGGAGCAGGCTTGCTCAAGAGTTTCCGAGGAAAGAGTGGAAACTGCATATTTTCTGCCACCTTGTAAAGGTTGTCATTCAGAGCACAAGTCACGTGGTTGGCGCACTCAATCTTCTGAACGTATCTACCATAAGAACACCCCTCTTGAATCTTAGCATACACGCTTGAGTCACTATCTCCAATGTAATTTTTGTAGATCAGCCCATAGTCTTCCTCACTTCTCCGAAAACCTTCAACAACAATGCTGCTCTCCATTCCAGTACTTGGCCCCGTATAGTTTTTGTAACATACATGTTTGGCATTTTTCTTTTTGGGATTTGCGCAAGAAGAACAAAACGTATTCCTCATACCAATGAATAATATTTTCTTAGTTTGAGCTCCAATTCCCTGAAAAAATAGAATATCAAATAATGTTATTCTTCTGTCAGCCTGAAGTCATATCTGTGACAGGAGTAATAATGAAACCTCTAGTTTGAGTCATTCTTTTTAATATCTTCAAAGATGAGGAAATTCTCAATGGTTACAATGCTTTTGTGTTGAAGCATTTTTGGTTACTACAACAACAACCCTTCTGGAAAGGGTTACCACCATACTTTATAATTTCCATGTATGGCTCAATTCTTGTCAGCAATCCGATTTCCGCAGTTGTCAGCTGCTTAAATTCATCTGGAATTTCATCAGGATACAAGTTGTTCTAGTATGCTTTCGGTGGAAAATCGTCTTTCCTCTCATGCTTTTTCTTGTAGCTGAGATGTCTGTGGTATGTGTGACAGACGTTCAGGGATGACTTGATTTGCAATTCATCTGAGAGATGGATTGGAGCTGGTGATGGCATCTTGAACGGCTTCATTTGGTTTGGATAACAAGTTTTATGGCAGATTTCGCACCATTGATCAGCATAGACATTAATATCCTTTTCAAACTTTTTGATCTTGAGCGAGGCAAGATGCTGCATGTTGTACTAGATTGGCTTGCTGACGGGCTACTCTTTGTTCTGGAGTTTCTTCAGCAAGGAAGAGCATTTCGGAAATATTTCTATCAAGGTTGCGTAGTGCTACTTTTTTGAATTCCATCTTCTTTGCCTTGTTTACCAGTCTCTTCTGTTTCTCTGCCAGCAATCATTCAATTTGTGCATCCTCTTCCTCTTCTCTCCTCTTTACTGTGTCGGGTTTCTTTTGGCCATCTAATCTTGCACTTCTAGCAGGGGATGCTTGATTTAAAACAATTTTTTTGAATCGGGCTCGACTTTGTTTCTGTCGCTTCTCCTTTTGCTCAGCGGTCTCAATTGCTGCCTATTTTCGTCGTTGCTCCTTCTCCTTCTCAGATTTTCTTTGTTCTTGTGTCTTTGTGAGCACCATTTTGATTTCCTCCTTGAATCCTTCAATCAAAATTTTACTTAAACTGTAGTGTCAGATGGTACCAATCAGCTAGTGAAAACCAAAAGGCTCTATGTGGCCTGTGAGCCGAGATATAATCGAGAAACCATGGCACGTTAGAAGTTTGTCAGAGAAACTAGAATAAAAGTGTTTAAAAATCTAACCTTATTTCACAACTGTGACATAACCTAAAAAATGTTCAAGAAAAATAATACAAGGATTGCCTTGGAGTTTTTCATCTTCTAATGTGAATGTTATTAATCAATATAATACTCAGAATATTGATAATAAAAATATAACAATAATAGATTATTATTCCAGTTTTTTTTCAAAACAAATACGTTTTCCAACTCAATATCCTACTAAAATTTTTATTCCAAAATCATCGTTTGGATTAATGATCAACCGAGTTGACTAAATAACGATTAATTAATTATCAATTATAGGTATAGCATAACATAAAATGAAATGTTTATTCATTCATGTTTCAAAAGGATAGGTTTTGCTTTGAATAGGCCTAAAAATAAATCGAAATGTATTTTCACAAAATAATATTGTTACTAAATAGTTTGGAGAACCTATTCATTTGAATTAGCCCGCTTCAATCAGCTGTTCTGCTATAATGACAACAATGCAACAGTAAAATATTGAGAATTTCCCACATGGTTATTTCTTCAAGTCCTGGACAGTGATGTCACTTCTAGGGATTTATCCCTTTTCTAAGGATTTTTCAACCTCGAACGGATTAATTTTGTTTTGGGATTTCTAGGGTTAAATGAAGTATTATTTCCAAACATGCGGCAATACCAGGAAACCAAACTTATTAGAATATTTCTTAATATTGATTATGTATCACATGACACATTGTTCTATTTGAAAAATTACATTACAACTGCATTTACATTACAATTACATTTGATAAATTACAGATGGAAAAAATGAGAAATTGCATTTGTTCAAATGCTAATGAATAAATAATTATTAGTAAACGATAATTCAAAGTTAAATGCTGTAAACCACCCCGAAGACTTCTGCTACTGCAAATATTGACAACAGGATGAACGGCTGGAACGAAATTCAATGAGAGCTACTATCTAAAAATTATTTGCAAGTCCTGCATGATGTAATAATTTTTGGATAGAAGCTGTTATCAAATTTCCATCTATATGTTCACCCTGTCGTCAATATTTGCAGAAGCAGAAGTCTGGTTTACAGAATTTACTTTGGATTTTCGTTTAATAATGATTAGTGTCCTTATTGTCAGAATAATTTGAAACATCACTGAAACTACTACTTATACTACTATCAGAACTGGAACTGTAAGGAAAACTTTCTTTACTTCCTGATAAATTATCAAATTGATTTGAGATATCAAGTGAGTTATCATGGGATTCATGAGTGCTATTTTCAGATTGAACACAATTTGCAACAGGAGTGCACAATTCAAGTAACTGTTGTTTGATTTTTTGTTTTTCTTTTGCTAACTTTCTGTTATTAGTTCTTTTTGATAAACCATGGTATTTTTTACTGTCTCTGCTGGTCCTGGTGATCTTGTCTTGGCTTGTCCTTTCGTCTTTGCTCTCGTCCTCCATTTCTATCCTTCGAAAATCTGAACCAATTTGCAATGTTGGTATTTATTTCATCATCCGTAGCACTTGATAAGTTTTTTTGTTTCCTTACAGCACCTGAAAACAAATCATTAGATAAAATATAAGTTTATCAAATTAGAAGTTATCTGGGACATATTCTGCATATATAGATTTACAAAGTTAAAGTTTGTTGTTGATTTATTCAGATATCAAAAAGGCCAGGTTCAATGTTAAAATGACTACAATATATCTGTTAAAACCACTTGGAAGTTGGAAACTACAGTAGTTATTTGAATATTTTACACAATATGCTGAAAAACAAGCTGTTTCAAATTTAAAGTGATATAACTTGATAATCTGGATATAAACTAGCATTTTAGATTGCTAGATTGGTTTGAGAATTGAATTCCAGATATAAAACCTGCTAAGTTTTGCAACCAACATAAACCTGATAAATCAGGATTTGAAAGAGTAAATGAACAGTAACATTTTTATCAAAGCAATCAATGTAGCTGTAAATTTTCAATTATTAAACTGTCTATCATCATATTACTGTTTTTATGATCATTTCAATTATTTAGATTTATAATATTGTTAACGGTATTTTTTTATTTCCAAACATCATCTGTTGGAACTGATTCCTAGATAAATGTTGTATCTTGAATATATAGGTATAGTAGAGTGGATTCCACTTGATGTCATAATCTCGGAAAAAGTGGACTGCTGGGCTCTTATGGTGACTGCCCAACCTGGTGAATCTACAAATCTTAATGCAGCAATACCTAGAAGTAGTGTCAGAGAGTTACAAGACATCCTGTAGCTATTGCAATATACTTACCAGGTATGAGTTTCATCACAGCCAAATCTTTCAAACAGCGTTTGCTGTGTCTGCCTGTCCAATTGAAAAGTTCGGCAACATCATTGGTGAAAATCTTTTCAAGTATATTGCGCACAACTCTTCCAACTTTTTTCCCACCCAGAAGACTCAAATTTGTTATCTGTTATGGAAATAATAAGACAGCTATATTACTCACTCATTCAATTGACAAATAATTAGGTTGAGAAAAAGGAAATATGAGGATTTGATCTGGATTAACAAAAAAATATGTCATAATAATAGCAGACACTAGCAGGACACCCATGCTTTGTTGAAGGGTCTCAGAAACCTCGTTGAAGTTGGGTCATCTCAAGAAAACACAATTAATTTATTGGTGGAAAATATTTTTAGTCACTGCATGAGGAGATTTTAGTTGTTAAATGAGATTTTGTCGATGACAAGAACGCCTGTACGATTTTTTGTGCTAATTGATTGCATAAAAGATTGAAAATTATTCTTATTAAACTTGAAAAATGAAGAGCTACTAAAAAAGAAATAACTGGATTTCAAAAAATGATCTCATCACTTTATTAGAAGCAAACCTTCTATGTTGAAAATTAAAACTAGGTAGGCCTATCTTATTTGTGTACAGCTTTTCAAATTAACATAGTTTTTCTATAGAACCCCTGGAAATTGTTCAAATATCTCATGCTTATTTGATGGTGGTCTAAAATCTTATACCAATAATAGAATCTATTAATTTTATCACTGGTTTTGAGCTTTACTTGGTAGTTTAGGCCTACTCACCAAAGATTGTTTATTAGTGTCGTCCAGCAACCAATCTTCCAAGTCACTAATCTCGTCCAATGTTTTGCAGGGGAGTTTTATATCAGGAGGAATAATGTTCATAGCAGGCTTTGTTGGACACAACCTTGCTAAAATTTCACTCTGATTCTTTTCAATATCATCCAATCTTCTATTTATTCTTGCCAAATGGCCTGCAAGAACATCGAGCCCTAAAAAAAAACAATGATATTAAATTTTCTACTGTGATTTCTACTGCTATTAAGAGCGCGGATGCACATACCCCATTGTAGTAAATGATATTCAAGTCTCTCTATCAAGGAATCATTGACCACCCAGTTCTCCTTGTTCTTGTCATTGTTTCTATCTTTAAGCAAGATATCTGTTGAACAGAATTTCTTATGGCACTCCAATTTTACAGAAATCATCAATAGATTATCATTATTCAAGTGACTGCAGTGTTCTACACTGAAGAACAAATAACTTATTCCCAGCAACACAATGACGCAATGGGCTAGGCCCCCATCTGTTACCTGCTAGTTTGTGGTTTTAAATCTCCATGTATTTTTGGTTTATTGAAATAAGAGAATAAGTCACTATAGAACAGCTCACTACTGGCATAATACCAAAACCAAAAGTTGAGAAACACAAGCTCACTAAAACTATCCTAGAATTACAGTTTAGGTACTCTAGGATAGCTATATAACTCTCTACTCAGTACTCTACATAAAAAGTTGATCCAAGATTGAATAATGAATAGTGTACCTTTAGATGAACTTGAAGTAACTGAATGCCCACTGTTTGTACCCTGAGGAGTAAATGATATGTTGTGGCCAGCAGTGTGTTCTGAAGAGACCAGGCATGACTCTTCAATCGGCTTCTCCAAATCTGAATCCCCTGCTATGAATGATTCTGTAAGGAAATACAATGTACCCTAATAATTGAAATATTTGGGGGAAATAATTATTAACTACTATTAAATATATATTACATATTTTCATCATTCTAAAAATGTAGAGAGGAAAGTCTGAGAAGCATGATAACTTATTTTGAGAAATCCAATCATAAAAAATGAGAAATAATGAAAAATCAATTGAGGGAGTACAGGATAACTAAAGAGAATTTGCCTTTTTCCAAAAACATTTTCGTTAGTTTTCACTTGAGAGCACCGTAGTGATACTGGGGTCAGTACTTGTGGAAACATTCCGTATAACACAAACATCTACTCAACTCACCATTCGTTGTCAGGATGTGTTGAGCTTCTACATCAACAAGTAGTTCTGAAGGTGGTTCTGGATATTCAATTTGTTTTGTAACCGGAGCTTCATCTTCACTGTCACTACTGAATAGTATTTTCTTTACCGGTCTTCTTTTTTGCTTTTCTTTTCCACCTTCATCAAATTCAGTGAGAACTTCAGAATCTGATTCTGCTTTCCTCAACTTCTCTCTAGCTTTCCGAATATCATCTGAAAAAAGTATTTACATTTTCAATTACATGGGATCTAATTAAAAGTGAATGGATTAATAATATTTTTTATAAGTTATATAGTTACTTGATGAACAATATTTGAAAATTGATCACTTATGTAGGAATTATTCCAACATAATATATTGTAAATGAAATATGTTATAATGTTATGATAAGAAGGAAGAATAAAATTAACATATCAAAGCTTGAGATTGTTTAAATATTGAACCATCTTGATTATCTCAAATCTGAAATTGTTTATAGGTAATTAAAAACATATTAGAAAGCAAAATTAAATTTGTATTGTGTTTGCATAGCCTTTAGTCTCAAATTATTCATCTACATTACTGACCTGTTCTATAAAAAACTCTCTTCATCTCATAGAGGGGCCAAGTTTCTTCATGTGTATCTTTTGAATTTAACAGGCATTTATTGAATGCAATCGAATTCTTATAAGGAGGCCAAAAGCACTCTTTTTTTCTCAGAGTCATCCACTCTTCACGAATAATAGCTAATCCTTCACCTGAGTTTTTCTCAAACTCAATCACAGCAAATAACATAGCTGCTTCGAATAATAGTCCCTAGAACAAAAACATTTTGAATTCGGATAAGCTGGGACCTGTAAATAACTTGTTATCTTGTAATCTGGTGATTGGAACAATCATTATAATGAAAGATATTAGAATTGAGTTGCAGTGTTATCTATTTGATAAGTGCCAAATCAAAGTTAACTGAAAAAATATGTTGGCACATGTTTCCCTTAACCAACATTATGACTTGAAAAGAGTTTTAAAAATCGGATTTCACTGGATTAAGCTTATAGTCAAGATGTGTAAGCTTACCTACTATTTTTTTAAATACAAAGAATTTAGTCTCATCATGGACTTACAAAACATGGCATTAAAATGTCTAGCTAGAGCCAAACGCTTTGCAGCTTTGTGCTAAGTAGAAATGAGTTAAGTTACCGTACTAGTAGCATCTAGATGGCATATAAGTTAACAGTGAAGTATGATACCATCTTAAGATAAATCTTATAATAAATTTTCTAAGTTATTTTTATGCCAATAATTGAATAAATTAAAAAATAAACCTTGAATTCATTTCAACTTTTTGTTATACTAGGACAATAAATATCAAGTGGTGGTCGTTTTCCCACAATTTAGTTAGAAAATAAATTGACCTTATTAGGTTATCTAGTTCTAATTTTAATCAAGTTAAATAGCCTATAGCCTAATAATAAACTTACAAAACCTATTTTCAGAAGCTAGCCTAACCTGTCTAGTCACAACTCCAAGAGTAACTGCGCATTTATGCTGAGAATATAATAATAACTTAAGCTAAACTAGAACAAAACTAACCTAGCATAAAAGAAGTTATGATTGGGGTTTTGATCATAGAAATAGCACATTAAAAGTAGCCTAAAACTTGTAACTTATCATTCCTCTACAGTTTGATCGAGGTAGGCTAATATTAAAATAATAGTGTGAATTAGTTGAATTCAAAAGATCAGTGTAAACGTAGGAATTTTTAAAGTCCACCAAGTGTGAACTTGCTGGAACAATCTGAATAGAGAATATATAATTATTAAGAACCATATTATACATCTATGAAAAGATGAGAAATGCAATTTTAAAACTTCTGACTTAATTGATATAAATGATAGATGTTTTTTACAGGAGGCAAATTACTTATTTTTTAAGGAACAAAATTTTATAAAAAATGGCATGATTGTAAGGTATAATCCAGTAAAAACAAAGTGGAGCATGCTTCTAGCCTATCCCAATAAGAATTCAAGATCATTTTGATTGCATTAAAATCAAAATAAACTTGATAATAACATGGAAAACGATATTGCTTTTATAGTTTATCATAAATATAGTGATTAATCAAGAATATAAAGTTGTTTTACTCACCAATCCACAATGAACGCACAACGATCAGCAAATACTACACAGCAATCCAAAATGGCAGACAGGCAAAGGCAACTACAGCCAACCAACGAGCAAGCCACAAGGCATCAGCCGATGAGTGGCCGAATATCGAGTATCGATATTCTGAAGCCGATATTATCAATATTTATATCAATACTGTATTTCCAATTACCATTAAGGTGAGCCTACTTTGAAAAACATTAATCTTCTATTTAGATATAAAAAATCGAGGTATCAAAAATATTTTTTAGAAGTTTGAGGTTCAGACTTTTGGTGTTCAAGACATCGCTTTTATAACAAAAAATGTTGTTTGCTGGTGAGATAGATGCCTATCGATAGTTATATGGAATTGATGTTTGAGCTTCGATTAATTAAAGCATCGACTATTTTATCCTTATTCATACTATTACTTCTTAGCAAGTTAGCAATAATTGGTTGATTATGACGAGTGCTGACGAGGTGAGACCCCAGAAAATAATTTATTATATATATATATATAATTTATGATATACCGGTATATTTATATTAAATATTATTTATTATAATAAATAGTACCTACCAAGTTATATATTACATACGGTAGTAGTCGACTAGCTTGCCTATAATAATTAGTAGTAATTGTGGTGGTCTTAGCAAAACACATTTCATTATAATATAATAAAATAGATGCAAGCATAATGATAACATGCACAGTGATGTTAATGCAATTTTTGGTTGGCCCAAAATATAACCACATCTGTTGGCCGAATGAATGCAATTAAAGGTTGGCCCCAAAGAAAACAGATTAGATGGCCCATTGATTGCAATTATTGGTCGGGCCAAAAATGGCTTTTGGTTGGCACCCCAACCAACCAATCCCCACCAACGCCAACTAATTTTCAATGTTGGGCCTAGGTTCTGTGCTACTTGGGTAGGTCTAGTTTCTTGTTAGGTTGGCAAGAAGTTCACATCTTCTGCCGCTTCAATTCAAATCCATAGTGAAATCAAATAATTATGTATTATAAAACCCAAAACACCATCCTGTGATGCATTGCAAAATCGCCATTTTGTGTTATTCTAGTTCACTATTTTCAAATTTGTCTATCAGCTGTTATCATTGTAGACGAGGGCTCCAGTCTAATTATAATTAATACCTCGTATCTGTAAATTGACAATACTTGATATTTGAGGCCGTTGCCCAGGACTAGGGTTTCCAGATCGGCAGTGTCATTTCAAAAGAGATAATAACCACGAAATGGTTATTTGTGTAGTGGAGGAGCAGCAACCCCAAAAAGAGGTACCTCATCCCACTCCTGTAGGGAATACAGAGGCCTATCTAGCAGCCCATTTCTTACTGCAGCACAGAACTCTACATATCGCATGTCTTGCACCTCCCTCGGCAGTGTGTTGAAAAGTCGAATGGCCTGAGCAGGAAAACTGCTGGAGGTCTGCATTGAGGTAATTCCAGTTTGGCAGCATGTCGAGTGTTGTGGCTGTGTATGTCACTCCACTTGAGTGGTTTGTCTTGATTTTTCTTGACATACAACAGCGAGCTCAGTATGTATTGGCTGTAGATGGTGAGAACACCAAAACTCCTGAACATGGGACGACAATGATCTCTATAGCCTGAAAACGACATTAACCTCAATGCTCTCTTTTGCAGAAGTAGGATATTCTGTACAGCCGGAGCATGATCCCACAGCAGCATCCCATACATCAGGTGACTCTCAAACAGTGCATGGTATGCCATCACCAAGTATCTTCGGTCAACCACATGTCTCAACTTTCTCAGGAGGTAGATCACTCTAGACAGCATCTCACATACCGGATTCACATGGTAATTCCAGCTAAGTTTTCCATCTATTCAGAAGCCCAGCAATTTGACTGGCTCCACTTCAGCTGCTTGCCTCTTCAATGTGCACATCAGTACATTTGTCTTTTCCTCATTGAGCTTCAGTCTATTAGCAGTAAACCACAGCTTCGCCTCTTCTGAATGAATCTGGAACACTCCACCTCCACCTGATCCAACGAGGAGCCCCTGGAAATCAGTGTGATTTTTCAGGAGGTAGGTAAAAAATGTAATTTCTTAGCACTGTGGAGCATAATAAATTTGTTTGTTCTCTACATTCAATCAATACATCCAGAATACTTTGATTTTAACTGGCTCATATTAAGTTCTCGACTATGTTATTTGTGTTTATTATTCAAGAATAATCAAAACATTTCTAATTATATCAACATATTGTCATTTAAAAGTACACTAGAGTCCCGATTAACCGAGTTAATCGGGACTGCTACAACCTCGGATAGTCAAATACTCGGTTAACACGGAGGGCCTAATCTAAATAAGGGGTTAAGGAAATCAAATAAAAATATGTACCATGTGATGTACACCAACATGAACTATATTCAAAACCACACAACCAGATAATAGTAGTACATACTTTAAAGTATTAAAAAGTTACAAAGGTTTGAAAAAATCTTTGACAGTTCTTTGTGTAATCGAACTGCTTCGCTTCTTAGCTGCCAAACTGCGCAGTCGCCGCAACATTGCGATGTCTGCTGGAGTAGTGTAGTCTTGTTGTTCGACGTACAGCAGAGCCTTCTCGATCGCACTCAGACCCTCTGTGTGGCTGATTTTGTCGTCTGAATCTTGGCCAGCTGATTCATTGTCATCATCATTGTTGTTCTCGGGGTTTTCTACCAAATAAACAATGGCCTCATCAGACAGCTCATAGTCTTCATCGTCATTCAACCACTGGTTGACGTCATCATCTGTCAAGGGTTCGGCAACTGGCATTCGATTCAAAAGGTGAATTAATAGCAACTCATCTTCGTCATCTTCAGAGGGTTCAGAGCCATTGTTGAGGGAAATGTTTTTCCAGCTTTTCTGTAAAGTTGATTGTTTTACGTTCTTCCACGATTCATCCAACCAAAAAATTACATCTTTGAGGTTAATTTTTTTCAAACTTTGGACAACTGTCACTTCATTATCCAAATTTAACAGCAACTGTTTTAGTAGTTTTTGTCTGTAGTGCCTTTTAAGATTTTCAATGACTCCTTGATCTAGTGGCTGCAATAGAGACATTACATTTGGTGGTAAGAAAATGGCTCTTATGTCACCACTGACCAATACACTTTCGTCTGGGTGAGTTGGTGCATTGTCCAATAGCAAGAGAGCTTGATGGGGGGGATTGTTTTCATCTGAAAACTTTTTCACACTGGGGACAAACTCATTGAAAAACCATCTTTTAAAAATTGAAGAGTCCATCCAGGCATTTTTCTGGTTTTCGTATTTTACTGGAAGAATGTCCATGTTCAAGTTTTTAAAAGCCCTAGGCTTTTTTACTTTCCCAATAAGCAACAATCTTAGTTTGTTGTCACCTGACTGATTTGCACAGAGTAGAACAGTAACCCTTTCCTTGCTTTTCTTGTATCCCAGAGCTGATTGTTCCTGCCTAGCTGCTAAGGTTTTAATGGGCAACATTTTAAAGTTTAAACCCGTTTCATCTAGGGGCGGATCCAGCATCGGATTTTGGGGGGGGAAATTCCTTAGGTACTTTAAAATACTAAAAATATATGACTATATATAGTCATTTTCCACTATATATTTTACCACATATTTATATTCATATATAATGACTATCTCCGGTATTTCCTGATTTGTGACATGATAACAAACAATAATTAACTAATAATAAATTACAACAGAATTTCACAGTTCAATTTCGTTATGGACATTATGTAACAGGAGAAAAGAAGACAAAAATATATGCAACATTTTATTAATTCAACGGAATCAGTAGGCTACTATAACAAACTCTTCTTTCAAAATCAAAATAAAAAAACATAGTATTCATGATAGGCTAAGACAATTCATTTGTGATATATGTTATTATTTGACAAAACGCAAGCCGATTACCTGAATTAAATTACAAGCTTTGATAGTGAGTCTTCAATCTAGGAACTTAGAAGCGGAAATAGGATTATTATTCAAACAGGAACATTAAGTTTTGCAGACTTGCTTTAGTCAAGCAGCAGATAGTATATGCATCTATTAAATGGGCTATTATTTACAATAGGTATACAGTAATTATAATTTTACAATATATATAATCAGTTCTAGTTCAATGACATTCTATGAACTATTCCGTTTAAAAATCTAGATGCATGTAGGAAATTCAATTCAGGCTTATATTGCGAAGAAATTAATCCAATTTTTCCAGTGAAGGTAGGATTATTAGTACTATTCAATAATGAAGGAACTATTATCCGATACTACCTTGTCAATTCACAATACAATATAAATTATAGCATAACATTCTTATAAAAACAATGCATTTTTATACGCTATTTGAATATTTAGACATAACATATGGCATAGTGATTACTTAATTTCAATATTATTCTTTCATTCAATAAGCATTCTGAAGGTTGAATTTTTTTTACAAAAGTCTATTAAAGAATTATATAAATATTGAAAATTCATAAACACATAAAATTCATTATTGCATAATCATGCTATATGACGACGTTAAACACAATTATTATAATATATTCCTACACTATTATCAATAATAATATAATTAAAGTGAATACTGTTCTCTTGAAGACAATCTCTAGGACTATATACAGTACCATACTTGTGATGCTGCGAAAGGTTTAATACTGCCATCATATTTACAATAATTCTCTTCATTTGAATGAAAATTGATTGTTCTATGTGAATTTCTATTTACAGATTGTAATTTAATAGAAGCAATCATTTCTAATAATAATTATTAGGCCTATAATAGAAAAAAAATCAATAATCAGGACTAAACTGTAGGCTAATGATAACAACTGTTATTATTTATGTAATTGTGATAAGGAAAGCAATCAGTAATATAATAAAAAGAATTCTTGACTACCGTAGCAAAGTTTCTATTAATTGTTTATTTACAAGGATAGGCAAAATTATAAAATTATTCTATGGGTCCCTGATTTGGCAAACCTCTCAACAATTTTTTCAGGATCTATAACTATATCCGGGTGAATGTAAAGTATGTAAAGTAGGGCCAATCCTACTAGACGGTTCTCCGACATTGTACTCCTCAACCAAGTTTTTAAGAGCCGCAGAGTTGAGAAAGATCTTTCTGAGCTTGCGTTACTTACAGGTAAAGTACACAAAACTCTCAATAGAAAATGGATCGTTGGGTAGATGTCTTTTTCGCATTCTCTCAAGACATTCAAAGCGTTTGTTGGTAATGGCAACCCTTCCTTATTATATCTCTGCCATTTGTTTCTCCAATGAGCCATTTCTGCATTAAGCTTCAGGGAAGACAGGTCACGATTATCTTTCATTATTGAACCAAATCTATTCATAATAGGATCAATTGATTTTTGCATATCTTGCACACTAGTATTTACAATTCCCTCTGGAAGCAGTAGGGGGAGGTGGAATACGTTAAGGACATCAGATGTGAATCTTGTCTTTAGATCCTGAATTATATTATCCAGTACTGGAACATACACTGTGAGTCTAAAGTACTCTTCTGTTGTTGCTGATGGATGATTGGACCGTTGAGTTTGACGCCCACATAATCTTGGGATTTTCAGTTCAACGTCCAATTTCCTGGCGATTTCTTGGGCTTGCATGTAGACACAATTGAAGTACTCAATACTGTTTTGCCTTCTCTCATTCAACAGCTCTAGAAGGCTATTTAGAAGTTCGGCTGACTTACAAAGGTCCAGTGTTTCTTTTTGTAGTATTCTACTCAATGGCAGAGATAAACTCAAGATATCACTAAGGCAAAATAAACCAATTATTAGTTTACTGTCACATAAGGCGGTTATCAATAAGGATGCTTTGCCTGAGGTTTTTTTATCCTTCCACTCAGAAATTTTATGTAGGCAAGCCAGGATATCAGGTAAACTGGTTGTGAACTGAAGAACTCCATCATGCCTCTCAGTCCACCTGGTTTCACATAGGTGAGTCATTTTCTTCCCAAGAAAATTTTTCAATGCTGTATTTCTTTTTGGAAATGAGAAGAAAGCGATCACCTCTTTTAAAACACTCACTGAATTCTCTATGAGTTTTATATTGGAGCATTTTGAAATGCTATTGTTCAACTTATGGTTATAGCAGGGTGTTGTTATAGCATTTTTAGCAACTTTTTGTATCTCCTTGACAGCCCCATTATCAGACAGCATAACGCTACAGCCATCAGTTCCAATCCCTATACACTTATCAAAAGGAAGTTTTAAATCGTCAATTTTTCTCAATTGCACCCAGGTTCTTACCACTAATGCCTTCTCATTTCGACCTCACTATTACTTCTTTCGTCGCCCAGATTATCTTCATCAGCTTCTTTCATGTCTTCAAATGCATCAATAAATGTGATGAAGTCCTCTCTTATTTCAAACTCCTTTTCAAAGTGCACATAACGCAGTACAATACTCACCTGTGCTCTCTGTGAAATATCACTGGTTTCATCAAACATAATCGAATAAAGCTCAGCTTTCGCAATTCTACTCAGAATAACATCAGTAATTTCTGCTTTGCAGCACTCTATGATATTATTCTGAGTAGATTTGCTGATGTAAGTGGATCTTGATGATGATGTATTGATGTGATCCTCCAAAACTTTATCCCCAGCATCAATTATTCTAAATTTAATCAAAGCTTTAAAGTTACCCTCATTAGAGACTGTATCACTCATCTCTAAATTGAGTGGCCCATCGTCTCTGTGCCCCCTCATAGGAATATTCTGCCTACCAAGCAAAATGACAGTTTTAACTATAGAAAGAAGTTTCTGACGATTTTTCTGGGATTGAGAGAGCCGTTCTTCATTGATGAGGTTATTTACTTCCATTTTCGGGCAGTGGTATACTCTTAGAAAGTTTTTCCCTGCTGTCACGGCATCTTTATGATATTGGGTATTGCAGTGGACTTCCAAGTGTCCATCAGATCCTGTTAATTTTTTGAAATTTCTCAAAGGTTCGGTTACAAGAGTTTTTAGAGCAACATTCTTGCAGTAGCCCCCCTCATTACGATTAGTGAACCACGGACAGTATTTACAGAACAGCCCTTGTTTTACATCGGAAAGTACGAGCCAATCCTTATGTGCCTGTAAATGACTTGGCCTAAGAAAATTTTTTATTGATTTTCCTGATACAGATCGTTTTGAGTGAGGAAAAGAGTAATTTTCTGGTGGGACCCACGGTTGCTCCAATAATTTCATTTTAGTATGTTCATCGATGGTTTTACCAATATAATGTCCAATGTCATTTAATGAGGAATTAGGGCATGCATCTGACCTCATTGATTCCGTAGATGATGTGGTGTAAGAGTCGTGCTGCAAGTGGTGGAGTTCAGCATCTGGATTACTAGTTGCTGATGCCGATGAGCACTGAGCAATATTCTCTAAAGTTTTGTCATCACTTGCCTGATGAGGTTCGACTGTATCATCTGCAAACGATGGAGAATCAGTAGCGGGCTCGGTAGCATCTACAGCAATCCTCTCTTCCTGATCGGTTCTGCGTTTCTTCGCAGCCTGACCAAAGAAGGCAGAAATCAGACTTTGGTTGGATCGTTGAGCCTGGGAATGAAAAAAAATTATAAGTTACAAGTCATGAAAAGCACTTTCATTTCACATTTCCATGACACACCTGTAATGTGGAAAATATAAACTGTTAAACAGAAAAAAAACAAGTTTGTTTATCTGAAAAATGAACAAGGTGGTGTTTTGAAGTTTACAGTAAATAATAAGTTAGCCTATAGAGCATAAGAATTTTTTTTTCAAATTAATCAGCTCTAGCTGTAAAAACAGAAACACAGACTGAATTCAAATAATAAAATAAATAATAAAAAATCAAGTGACTGTTACTTCTCGCAAGACTCTCAACAAGACGTAGGCTAAGCGTCCTGGAATTTAACGTAAAAATATTAATTATATTTTTGTACAGTTATTGTTAATCTAATCAGAATGAGTGGAAGTCAACTGTCCTATCTAATGAAACATTAACTATGTTAGTTATTGCACTGATGAGCTATGTTATATTGTCATTCCACGTCAGTTGAATAAAATATTCTCTGTAATCAGCATTTGTGAGTAGATTTTCTCTTCGATAATAATTATAATTCATGACGTATAAAATCACACCCTTTATCTATTCATGTCTTATTGGCGGTGGTTTAAATTGAATTTAGATCAATCTTTTTTCTAGTCTACAATAAATTGGGAAAAATAGAGATGTACCAATAATATCATTATTTAGCATAAATAATGCCATACCCATACTCTCATAATAGAATGCATTTTAATACTCACCATTGTGAAGTGTTGAAAATATTTTTCTAGAGATGTAGCGATTTCCTCAGTTCCTTAATCACAAGCTGTTCTGGTACATGACTGCGTCGATGTGACTCCAATAATGTTTCCATACCGACTGTTAGTACTGAACTAAAATGCTTTCAACGATTTCCAACCAGTCAAGAAATGCTTGCCATCCAGATTTATAAAATTTCTGAGAATTGTGCTACTTGGAATAGCTAACAATTCTCATAGTTGAAAACGAAATAATGATCGCACAAAGGCGACTACCGGACCAACCACAGCCTGGACCAAATAATTAGTTCATAGAAACAATTATAAAATTATAACAAGCCTACGATCAAACAAGTCGGCTTCCTTTGATAGTCCGAGTGGCAGGAGCTCGCCGCTCGGACCGTCAAAGGAGTTGACGCCGGTATTTTTCTAGGAACTGAGCGCTTTGATCTCTATATCCAGTAGAAAGATCCAAAAATGATAAAATTTAAGATATTTGAATTTTTCAAAATTCCATGATACTCTACTCACTGTGCTGAGATTGGATCATCTTGATTTTTTCTTCTATCATCGAATTTGAGCTTTCTATGGATTATTTAGTTTCTAATGTAATAGAGCTTTGTTTTTCTGGTTCTAGTTTCAAAGATGTGTGACGATTTCAATGAGATTCTTACTAACTAAAAAAAAGAGCATCACAAGTGTGTGGACAAGAATTGCTGACCTAGCAGCCTGACGTCAGCCTAGACTATTATCATCTTTGATGAATTGTCTTAAAAAAACTATAGAAACAATACTCATGCACTTCAAACAAGAGTTTATTGATGTATTCATAGTCAGAGAGTATTGAATAGGAATATTTATATTTTATATTGAATATTTTCAATTCTCTCTACAGGTTGAATATGAAAGAATATGATTTTTCAGTTTTAGTGTACAGATATTTATATTCACTTAAATGGTTGAAAAATCAATTCTATATAGTGCTTAAGCCGAAATTTGGGGGGGGGGAAATTTCCCCTTTCCCCCCCCCCGTGGATCCGCGCCTGGTTTCATCGCAGTTGTATATTTGCTGGGGGCTTAAGTTTTGTTCCTTGATCAACTCATCTAAGGATTTTACAAAAGGATCAACTGAGCTTGTATTAGCAGACAATAGTTCTCCTTTAATGTTTAACTGCCTAACCCCGTATCGCTTCTTCCACCAGTCTAGCCAGCCGATGCTTGCTGTGAAGTCTTCTTTTCCATCTTGAAAGCGACAGTAAAATTCCAAAGCTTTGGCTTGTAAAATTGGTCCTGATAACGGGCTACCCGTACCTCTCATCTGCTGAAGCCATATGAACAGCGCTTCTGAAGTTTGTTCGTACTCACTATCTTTCATAGTCTTCCTCTTGGTCGCAACTTGCTTGTCACTTGTTGATTGAGTTCGCTGAGACACCCATTTTTCCAGCTGCTCCCGTTTGCGCCTCCAATCGCCCACGGTCACTTCACCAACACCCAAATCACTATCCACTTTTTTCAAGGATTCACCTTTGTCTAAACGCTTGAGAGCACACAATTTGTCCTCTAATGAAAGGACAACTCGTTTCCGTTTCATGCTCATCGTATCGCAATTCGCACTAAACTCACTTATTCACATGTTGACGATGCAATGACAAGCAGACGACTAACTGATGCGGCAGCCAACTGGTGCAACGGTGATTGGGGGTGGGGAGGGAGTGCGTGACTCAGTCAAGGTCGCATGTACAGCCAGGAGCGCAAGTGTACAGGTGGGCCAAAAATAGACCTAGATTGACCTTGGCCGATCCAAGGCTCGGTTAACACGGAACCTCGGTTGACCGAGACTCGGTTAATCGAGACTCTAATGTATAAAAAAGTATGAACTCAACCTCCCCCATTAAAACATAATTGAACATAATCTTTTAGGTTATTTGGATAAATTGATGAAATCTACCCAATGTGAGATCCCCTCCCCCTGTCGTGGTCGACGACAGCATTTACGCACAAACGAAAACCCAGCTTAACATAGTTATTAGTTACACAAGTTATTAGAACTAGGAATCTGAGATACAAGGTATTGGAATTCATTCATATCCGACATGCAAGGTATTAGACTATGAAAACACAGAATTACAATATCACTAGATTTATTTATTCGAACACAAAAGTGAATAAAGCCTCATAAAATTTTTAAATTGAAAAATGCAGAAGTCTTCAGGATTATCCATATAAGTGATATTGGATTTTCATATATCTATCATTGCAAATTGAAACAAATAAATCGTTTAATAAAAGAACTAGAATTGTCATAATCTTAGATTTATTTAAAAACTAGATATCCTTTAAGGACCCCATTCACGACGGAGTCAACGGAGCCAAATCCACAGAAATTATCCTCCAATTGGCTGATTCTCACCAACGTTCTGTGGATTCGGATATGTTCTGTGGATTCGGATATGTTCTGTGGATATGTTCTGTGGATTCGGATATGTTCTGTGGATTCGGATATGTTCTGTGGATATGTTCTGTGGATTCGGATATGTTCTGTGGATTCGGATATGTTCTGTGGATATGTTCTGTCATGAATGGGGACCTTTATAGCTAGTTCTTCTAATCATTATGGATAATATCACAAACTACTCAAAGAGTAAAGTAAATTATTTTCTTCTTTTGTCTTCATCCTGCTTGAACTGTTGATAATATTTATAATAAATTGTGTTATTATCTTGCATTTTTACAACAGTACATCAAAATCATAAGTACTGTTGTAAAAGTGCAAGATAATAACACAATTTATTATAAAGTAAATTGTATTTGAAGTAATACTTTCAAGCATATGGGAGGCTGTCATAAAAATTATGAAAATCTTCTGGAACTACAGACTTAAGTTCTTGAAGGTGTATCCACTTTGAACGTTGGATAGGAAGTCTTCTTTCATGAAGGTTTTTCAAATGAACATCTATTTGCACTTTTGACGGTCTTCTTGGGAGATCCTTGTACTCGTCATTAAATTTCAACTTGTACTGTATAATACCAGATGGATTATATTTCAATATATGGATATCTGTTACGATTGGGTCTCCTTACCTCCTGGTAGGATAGATGAATAATAATCCAATTTTGAAAAATCTTTAAAAAGTCAAATTTCAGGTATTTTACATTGTACGAGAATGGATTACCCCTTGCTTCTTTTGTAAGCCTAACAAACTCGTAGGGTGAGTTGATGTCTATATTTTTCAACTCATTTTTTATTCTCGCATGTACGGAATCTCCCTCCATCTGGGTGTAGCCTTTTATCAAAAAGTTCTGGACGATTTCAATGTGATGTTTCACAGAGAATAAGAGTAGAGCGTTTGAAAGAACATGGTTCCTATTTTGAGCAGTACATCCATCAGTGTACAGAACAATTGGAAGCTTTGGGTTGATGCATCTTTCTTCTAAGTAGTCAAAAATACAAGAAGCAAAGGTATTTGCAGTTGAATTGCCCTCACATTCGTTGAACCAATAGCATTTACATTGGTGGGTGGATGGGATGTACACTGAAAAGTTGTGGCTGCTCAACTTAGTTTTATGATTTAAAGCACTAGCTTTAAGCATCGGGGTGATCTTTACAGCTTGGACGTCAGCATTCAAACAGTAAATCTCTCCATTCATTGATTTCAATTTATCATCCTCTTTTTATGATCGAGCAAGGTTTTTTTCTGAAATGTGATCATCCCAAACTTCTTTGGGAACATTGCCAACTTTATAGGAGCAGCACAAGTCACACTGATCTTTGCGAGGGGAAAAAATTGGTAGATTAATTTCTTCAAATAAGTCAGAGAATAGTGCTAAAGATGCACAAGGCTTGTTATTTTCTAATGAGTGCTTTTGATACTCTCTGTACAATGAAGATTTGGACTCTCAAATTGGCTCAAGGTACAATTTGTTTGTGTCTTTCCTTGCATAGTGTGATGGAAGCGTAGGTAACATTTCCAGCCACTCTCTAGCACTATCGTTTTTTACCATGCTTCTACGCTTAGATGATTGAATCAGATTATTTTCAAGTAGATTCTTATTTTCTATATGGAACCAGAATGGAACGTAAATACTGGTTCATAAGATTTAAATAGCTCGAAATACAAGCTTCAAATGTTCTGATGTGGACTGTATAAAACGAGTCAAATCTTTGAGTTGAATAATTCATGCAATTGAGAAATCAATTCAGCCGAGTACTTTCTTTTTAAAAAATCTATCCACATCTGGTCGCTTATGTTATTCTGTGCGAATGGCCTACTATTAAAAAATCTGACAGCTGCCCAAAACTCCTTTGAATTGTCTATTTTTGAAATTTTATCTCTCATTTCAATGAAATGATCATTTTTCTTGTTCTTCAATAGCAGTTTATACGATTTCTTTTGCATCAAATATGTATTCAAATTTTCCTCACTAAAATTATTGTTATTTCTCATAATTCTGTATATTTTCCGGAGGCCTCTCATTGCATCAATGCACTGCTTATCGTACCATGCTTTGTTTTTGAAATTAGTAGAACTGTTAGAAATCCTTATCATACCTAAATTCTCAGCCTCCTCTTTGACAGCTGTTACTAGGTTATCATAACAATCATTGATATTATGACAAGGGTTATCTAATCGGATTGACAACTGCATTGACATTTTGTACAAGTCTTCTTTTTCGGCTAACCACACCAATCTGCTCGAATTGTTTTGTAACCCCCCCTCCCCATCCTGAATCCTACTGACGCCTAATCTAGTTTCAACCAGAAGTGGAAAGTGGTCGGATGACAGTATGAAGTCTGATACGGTTATATCTTTTATTATCTGTAATTAGTTCATGTTCACCCAAACCAAGTCTATAGTGCTTTTACCATTTCTATTAACAAAAGTAAAGTTTCCTGGTGAATCATTTCTAGTTCTACCATTCAGCAAACAGAATAAGTTTTTTTGCATTACATTAAATAGTTTTCTACCTAATCCATTTACCATTTTATCACAAGATAGTCTTAATTCTAATAGTCAGTAATCAGTAAGTCAGTAATCATATTTTCTAATCTCAAGTAAACAAGTCCTATTATTATTGTTAGAGAAGGACTCACAGTTCTGATTTGAATAAAAATAAATGTATCATTACTCTCTATTATCTGACATTGAACCCTTTTTTTAAACAAAAACAGGAGCCCACCCCTAGCTCTACCAAAAGCATTGTCCTTTATAAAATTTTTCTGAATAAATTTATAATCGGAGAAGTTATTTGATAAATGTATGTCTTTGTGGGCCCAAGTTCCGCTTATTCCTACTACATTACAATTGTTAAATATTTCAGATTGTTCAGCGCCTATGTTAGAAACATTCCATGGCAATTCCAGAAAATAATATTTAGAAATTGTGAATTACCTTTTTCGCCATGGGATGAATTATTAACAATCCTACCGTTCGCCTTTTCCTGCTATGCACTTTTCCCTGGGTTGCTGCCCTGCGTTTACCGTCCTTTGCTTCTTGTGATGGCGCCCTGGCTCAGCCACTGCTCCAGCTCCGTCGGTTTTCCGGTCGTCAGCGCGTCACCTCTCGATGGTCCCGGGATCCGGAGACCTGGAAGCGGCCGATGCTGTTTGGAGATATTCTCGCTCCTCTGGAGAGTTATTGGTTACCGCTGGGGGATTGTTGATTACTTCCGGACACTCAGCTCCTCCTCGAACAGGTTGTCGTAATGGGGTCCACAACTTCCTCGTTGTGAATCTCTGCCTCTCAGGATTTTTCCCACCCGTTGGCGGGGGACTATTCATCCGTTGACTCCGCTGTTGAGCGCTCTGATTCGGTAAGCCATCTCGATCCAGTTTGTGTTTGGAATAGGGTTTTCCGTTGACAATCAGCTTGTCCAATTTAAGGAAAGCCTTCAGACCGCGTACTTTGGCTTGATTCAAGAACGGTTTTAATTAGTCTCTGGTGCGTCTTGTAAACTCAGCATAGTCCTCAGAAACACCCACTGGGATGCCTTTCAGATTATTTAAAGCCCCTAGTACCTCCATCTTCTTTTTCCAGTTGTTAAATTTCACGATTTTAGGCCTAGTTTCCCGTCCCCTTCTCCCCAAGCGGTGTGCCCTCTCTATATCGTAGGTTCCCAGTTTGACTTTCATAACATTCTCGATAAATTCTTTATCAATAAGTTCGGTTTTATTCCAGTCTTCACTGTCCTCATCACGCAAGTTGAAAAACAGCAAATTGTTTCTCCTAGAATAATTTTCCAAACAAACTAATTCTGATGAGAGACGTTCATTTTCTTTTTCTAAAAATTTGCACATTTCAGTCACTTGATCTAATTCACCACATATTGACTGAAAAATGTTTTTCAGTTCTAGTATCGATTCACAAATATCACTTTTTAGTTCTTGGAACTTCGCATCTAACAAAGAATTAACTTTATTGAGCACACTTTTGAAAAACTGTTCACTTTCGATGGAATTATCCATTTTAATCAGTTTAATTTAGTGAAGAATCCGTAGTAATAGAGTAAAAGAGATTCACTCGGATGACACGAGCCCAAACCGGCACAAAGATAATGGAGCAACCAGTAGCCATTATTGCTTGCACGTGGTTTGAGAGCAAATATGTTAATTCAAACTATTTCAACCCTCGATTAGTTCGCGAAAGAAAGAATAATCTGCATTAAATTTGAATGATGCCATGCAGTAAAATAATATTAAACTTACAATTGAAACGAAAGAAGGAATCAGTCTCAAAAATGATGAAGAAATTGAATGAAGCTGGTGCTGCTTTGCTCTCGTTCTTTACTCACTGGACCAAACCAACTCTTGTAAGAAAATCTCCAAAGTCTTGTAAAACACAAGAATACAAGAATATGTTACAAGACTTTAAGGTCAATTGTAAAACTGGGAGCAACTTGGGCTTTCCTGTTCTCAGTTTCACTTCAATTCTTGTAACATATAGATTTTACGAAAAATGTTCACGATTTTCTACTTCAATATCAACTAACCAGGAAAATAAACTTTTCTTGAACTTGTGTCTATTGAATTATTCCCCAATGTCATTTGATATTGAATTGTAAATTTTTGGTCCCAAATATATGTAGTTTCTTTGTCCAAATGTAGAGTTCATCCTTGGTACTATTAAATTCTTGTTTCTCTGCCTTGTTTGATGGTTATGATCTGCCAGTCTTATGTGTTCGTTGTTTCTCCTCATTCGCGAACACATAAGACTGGCAGACCATAACTATCAAACAAGGCAGAGAAACACAATATAAGACATACTACATACAATATAATTGATATTCACTATAAGAGTAGAAATATATACAATAAACACTATAATTATACAATATACCATATACCTACAATAAACTCAATACACTCTATTAGACATGAAGTACAGTACATTTCGCTCTAATACTATTGATCTTTTAGTCGATTCCTGATACAAAAATTCCTTTGAAATGGGTCTCAGCTCTGGAAAAACTCCTTGAACGTGCATAAAAGGATTTATCCGTCCTTTTTCCTTTGAGCAGCAGCTAATCAAGTTTTCCATCATCTGTTAAAACCGAGACAGAGAGTGTGAATAAAATTTCAAAAATTTACCTATATTATGGAAAAACTGTTTTTTAATATTTTTTGAATGCAGATCTACTTCAATTTTTGTTTCAAAAGAGTACTGGAAGGTTCAAAATTTATGCTCAAACCTCCTGTTCCCTCTTTTGTCAGCATGAGGGCTTCAACAATCTGTTAGAAGCTTGTTTCTATGACTCGTTTTTATCAGATGTAATTGGCTGGAAATTCTCTCGACAGCAGCATTGGAACTAGGCAGGCAAAGGAGTATTAAAATTAATTTTTCCAAATTTTTAAATATTGGTGTACCTGCCTCATTCTCCATAGAAAAAACTTCTTCCCAAAATCTTGATGAGTTTGATTGACTTAATTTCTCATCTGGAATAAGGCTAAGGGCCCTCCACTCCTGGTCAACAATTGCCTAATTTTCTCCACTCAAATAGCTACTGACGCGTTTAAATGGTGGTGAAAGTGATGGAGTTTTTAGTTCTCTCACATTTTGAGCTCCAGTACTTCTAGGAGGAAGTACACCTCATCTTCAAAAGTAAAACACTTTTGAAGTTCTGAAACGATTGTGATATAAACATGTTTGTAAGTTGAAAGAAACGTTGCTTTTGACTCCTCACTCAAATGTGTAATCGTTTCACTGGCATTGACCCCCACATAGATCAAATTGCAGGGAAGGTGATTTTGTTCATTGAATGGATCAATTTGTGAAGCTGGAGTCTGTTTTACATGGCCAGCAAACTTTATTCGCCACATGCATTCTGCTAGGTACGATTCCAGCTTATTACGATTCGTAACGCATTGAATCTTACTACAATGCTTTGCTAGCCGCCAAGTACTCTCTATCCCGTGTGTGTGTGCTCCAGTCTGTGGGATCACAAAATGTAAGCTGTGATTCACAGTTTCGTGGTTGTATTGTTCTGGAAGCCCTTGAATACCACGATAGGCTCTTCATTCATCACTAATTATTGTGGATCCTGCCCTCACGTGTTGTATTATCGGTAGAAGTGTTTGCGCACTTCTATCTGCCACCGGAACTAGGAAGCACTCCCCTGTCTCCCAACACAGCCCCCCAAACACCCACTGCTGAGGCAACACACGCCCAACATGATTTTTTCTTCTAGAAAAAAGACTTTCATCAATTTCAACTGTAGACCCAGGACCACCTATTTAGAGAGGATTTCGCATAAGGTTAACAGTACAAACCTCTCTCATAAGAATGCACCATTTAACCCTCGTGTTGTGGTTAATGTCCAGTTCATCCTCACAGAACTTCACACTGGACATCTCTTTCGACCACCAATAGATGAAAATTACAATTTTTCCGAAGTTCAGCTTGGTGCCTTCCAAAAAAGTTCCTTTTCTAATTGATGTTTGTTCTTGACACCCGTCTTTTGTACATGTCCACCGATCGCGCTGTCTGAGTCTCAACTTCATGTCATGAAGACCGCGTTGATATTTTCTTTGTGGATGCAGAACGCCCTTCTCTTGAAAAAAAATTACTACATGTTCCTCACTCGGAATTCTCTCTACTAGATTAATAAAGTTCATATTCACAGAAGAATGAAACTAAATTACTAAACTAGAAAATAGATTGCACACAGCACTTTAACTTAAAAACTCTCGAAACTTTCAAATTCAAAGCTTGTTGAAAGAACCGTTTCTATTGCAATATAAATACCGTACCCACTTATTGCTAGTGCTACTCGATGTCAACTGGCAACTGACTGTTTTCAATTGCCGAAAAAGTTGAATGATAGCTACAAAAATTATATAAATGCACATAAACTGTTTGACTTAGAAATAGAGAGCGTGGTTCATTATCGAAACGCTGTAGCATTTTATGAACAACTATGTAATACATGCGTAAATGAAAGTTGATTAAAACGATTTACGTAACCTGAATAGAATTTTGAAGAAGAGATGCAGCCAGGCAGACAGGCAAGGAATCCACGGTACCAAAAGAACAGGACATCAGCAAGCGACGATGTGATCTGGCCATGCGATGACAGAATGGAAGCATCCAACAGTAGGCCAAATCCCCCAGTGGAAATGTGAGCAGGAACATGTAGAATTCCAAACGAATTATCCGAATTTCAAGTTGTGGAATTTTTAGATTGATTTCCAAATGGTAGAGATGATGAACTTGTAAGTTTGAGTTTCAAGAGGTGAAGCCAATTGTTAGAAAAATGGTGATAGACGCCCACACGAGGTTATGATCTTGACAAAGTTTATCAGCATAAATAAGTGAAGAAATCGATGAATAATTGAATCACAATTGAAGAATAGAATAAACTAATTAATAGAAAGAATAATTCACTTTTTAAAAACGTTCCGTAGATCAGATGAATGTGGATGAAAAGTTTAGACCGGGAGCGAAATGCACTCTCCGACTGCACTTGATCAAAAGTTTATCAGCGTAATAAGTGAAGAAATCGATGAATAATTGGATCACAATTGAAGAATAGAATAAACGAAATTATTTGAAAGAATAATTCACTTTTTAAAAACGTTCTGTAAACTAGATGAATTTGGATGGAAAAGTTTAGACCGGGAGCGAAAGTGCACTCACCGACTAGGATCCATTGAAAGACAAGAGGCTAGCTAGACGTGCTAGCAACAAAAGGAAGGCGGAAATGTCGCCACATACGTAAAACGTTCACAAACGTTTGGTGAAAAAGTAGCAAATATCTAGAAAGTAAGATGCCTAAAGACAAAATAAATTCCAAAAAATCGAATAGTACAAATATTAAATTGAACGACAAATAACACGACGAATAATATAGAAAACCAACTTGATTATGGCAGTGCCGTAGAACCGTGACTGTGACGTCATCGGACAGCGCAGATGGAAAATGATGACATGATGTCTACGTAGTAGCGGAATGAGTAACAAGTGGAACCGTTACAATAAATGCTTGTCAGATTTTACAAGCAGCTAATCACGTTTTCCATCATCTGTTAAAACCGAGACAGAGAGTGTGAATAAATTTCAAAATTTACCCATATTATGGAAAAACTGGTTTTTTAATTTTTTGAATGCAGATCTACTTCAATTTTTGTTTCAAAAGAGTACTGGAAGGTTCAAAATTTATGCTCAAACCTCCTGTTCCCTCTTTGTCAGCATGAGGGCTTCAACAATCTGTTAGAAGCTTGTTTCTATGAATCGTTTTATCAGATGTAATTGGCTGGAAATTCTCTCGACAGCAGCATTGGACCTAGGCAGGCAAAGGAGTATTAAAATTAATTTTTCCAAATTTTAAATATTGGTGTACCTGCCTCATTCTCCAAAGAAAAACTTCTTCCCAAAATCTGATGAGTTTGATTGACTTAATTTCTCATCTGGAATAGGCTAAGGCCCTCCACTCCTGGTCAACAATTGCCTAATTTTCTCCACTCAAATAGCTACTGAGCGTTTAAATGGTGGTGAAGTGATGGAGTTTTTAGTTCTCTCACATTTTGAGCTCCAGTACTTCTAGGAGGAAGTACACCTCATCTTCAAAAGTAAAACACTTTTGAAGTTCTGAAACGATGTGATATAAAAATTTTGTAAGTTGAAAGAAACGTTGCTTTTGACTCCTCACTCAAATGTGTAATCGTTTCACTGGCATTGACCCCCACATAGATCAAATTGCAGGGAAGGTGATTTTGTTCATTGAATGGATCAATTTGTGAAGCTGGAGTCTGTTTTACATGGCCAGCAAACTTTCTTCGCTACATGCATTCTGCTAGGTACGATTCCAGCTTATTACGATTCGTACCGCATTGAATCTTATTACGATGCTTTGCTAGTCCGCCAAGTACTCTCTCATCCCGTGTGTGTGTGCTCCAGTCTGTGGATCACAAAATGTAAGCTGTGATTCACAGTTTCGTGGTTGTATTGTTCTGGAAGCCCTTGAATACCACGATAGCTCTCCATTCATCACTAATTATTGTGGATCCTGCCCTCACGTGTTGTATTATCAGTAGAAGTGTTTGCGCACTTCTATCTGCCACCGGAACTAGGAAGCACTCCCCTGTCTCCCAACACACCCCCCAAACACCCACTGCTGAGGCAACACCCGCCCAACATGATTTTTTCTTCTAGAAAAAAGACTTCATCAATTTCAACTGTAGACCCAGGACCACCTATTTAGAGAGGATTTCGCATAAGGTTAACAGTACAAACCTCTCTCATAAGAATGCATCATTTAACCCTCATGTTGTGGTTAATGTCCAGTTCATCCTCACAGAACTTCACACTGGCCATCTCTTTCGACCACCATAGATGAAAAATACAATTTTTCCGAAGTTCAGCTTGGTGCCTTCCAAAAAGTTCCTTTTCTAATTGATGTTTGTTCTTGACACCCGTCTTTTGTACATGTCCACCGATCGCGCTGTCTGAGTCTCAACTTCATGTCTGAAGACCGCATTGATATTTTCTTTGTGGATGCAGAATGCCCTTCTCTTGAAGAAAAATTACTGCATGTTCCTCATTCGCGAACACATAAGACTGCAGAGATCATAACATCAAACAAGGCAGAGAAACACAATATAAGACATACTACATACAATATAATTGATATTCACTATAAGAGTTGCTGTGCTACCAATTTTTCCTTAAACGGTTGGAATAGCATTTAACACCTATCAACCTAAGGATAGTTGTCGGCTCCAATGAAATAGATTCTTGATAAACTGTGAATGGATCTATTGCCTATGAATGAGAAATCCAGTTTTCAGAGCAAATTAACTTATAATCTTCAGATGAATTTACACAAATACACAAAGAAAAATATATCTTAAGCCTAATTATTTCAGAGTTATTACGAACTAAAATACTTATCTAGTTTACAGTTGAAACACAGTGGCTATTGGCTTGAAAATACAAACAGCTATTTAATAACAAACTAGTACACAATAAACTTGTATAAAACTCAATTTAAAACATTAATAAATTCACTTAAACAGACAATAATTCAGAGCACAAAATTACACACACAACAGCCAGCCATGTTTTTAGAAGAGGGCTGAACAGGAAAAAACCTAAGTTGCAAGTCACGAAGCCAACGCCTCCAACATTACAGACACGTCACCAAAATATTATAACTTACAAGTTTAGAATTCACATTCTACATCTGTTCTCAATAAAACTTTATTTTGAAACTGTTATTTTAAATTTATATATATATATTCTATTTAAATAACTATTTATCTAGTAATTTGTTAACCCTGCCTCGGTGACACCATGGAACAATGCAACAAACATTTACGATAATAAATCTCCGTCAAAAAGTTTGTCCGTCTATTGATGACTCTGACATTACTATAAAGTTCCATAGATCTCGAATTGAAGATTCGATTCAAATGTGAGAAAAAATGTAATATTACAGAGTAGAAATATATACAATAAACACTATAATTATACAATATACCATATACCTACAATAAACTCAATACACTCTATTAGACATGAAGTACAGTACATTTTGCTCTAATACTATTGATCTTTTAGTCGATTCCTGATACAAAAATTCCTTGAAATGGGTCTCAGCTCTGGAAAAACTCCTTGAACGTGCATAAAAGGATTTATCCGTCCTTTTCCTTTGAGCAGCAGCTAATAAAGTTTTCCATCATCTGTTAAAACCGAGACAGAGAGTGTGAATAAAATTTCAAAAAATTACCTATATTATGGAAAAACTGTTTTTAATACTTTTTGAATGCAGATCTACTTCAATTTTGTTTCAAAAGAGTACTGGAAGGTTCAAAATTTATGCTCAAACCTTCTGTTCCCTCTTTTGTCAGCATGAGGGCTTCAACAATCTGTTAGAAGCTTGTTTCTATGACTCGTTTTTATCAGATGTAATGGCTGGAAATTCTCTCGACAGCAGCATTGGAACTAGGCAGGCAAAGGAGTATTAAAATTAATTTTTCCAAATTTTTAAATATTGGTGTACCTGCCTCATTCTCCATAGAAAAAACTTCTTCCCAAAATCTTGATGAGTTTGATTGACTTAATTTCTCATCTGGAATAAGGCTAAGGGCCCTCCACTCCTGGTCAACAATTGCCTAATTTTCTCCACTCAAATAGCTACTGAAGCGTTAAATGGTGGTGAAAGTGATGGAGTTTTTAGTTCTCTCACATTTTGAGGCTCCAGTACTTCTAGGAGGAAGTACACCTCATCTTCAAAAGTAAACACTTTGAAGTTCTGAAACGATTGTGATATAAAAATGTTTGTATGTTGAAAGAAACGTTGCTTTTGACTCCTCACTCAAATGTGTAATCGTTTCACTGGCATTGACCCCCACATAGATCAAATTGCAGGGAAGGTGATTTTGTTCATTGAATGGATCAATTTGTGAAGCTGGAGTCTGTTTTACATGACCAGCAAACTTTCTTCGCCACATGCATTCTGCTAGGTACGATTCCAGCTTATTACGATTTGTACCGCATTGAATCTTACTACGATGCTTTGCTAGCCGCCAAGTTCTCTCTATCCCGTGTGTGTGTGCTCCAGTCTGTGGGTTCACAAAATGTAAGCTGTGATTCACAGTTTCGTGGTTGTATTGTTCTGGAAGCCCTTGAATACCACGATAGGCTCTCCATTCATCACTAATTATTGTGGATCCTGCCCTCACGTGTTGTATTATCGGTAGAAGTGTTTGCGCACTTCTATCTGCCACCGGAACTAGGAAGCACTCCCCTGTCTCCCAACACAGCCCCCCAAACACCCACTGCTGAGGCAACACACGCCCAACATGATTTTTTCTTCTAGAAAAAAGATTTTCATCAATTTCAACTGTAGACCCATGACCACCTATTTAGAGAGGATTTCGCATAAGGTTAACAGTACAAACCTCTCTCATAAGAATGCACCATTTAACCCTCGTGTTGTGGTTAATGTCCAGTTCATCCTCACAGAACTTCACACTGGCCATCTCTTTCGAACCCCAATAGATGAAAAATACAATTTTTCCGAAGTTCAGCTTGGTGCCTTCCAAAAAAGTTCCTTTTCTAATTGATGTTTGTTCTTGACACCCGTCTTTTGTACATGTCCACCGATCGCGCTGTCTGAGTCTCAACTTCATGTCATGAAGACCGCGTTGATATTTTCTTTGTGGATGCAGAACGCCCTTCTCTTGAAGAAAAATTACTGCATGTTCCTCACTCGGAATTCTCTCCACTAGATTAATAAAGTTCATATTCACAGAAGAATGAAACTAAATTACTAAACTAGAAAATAGATTGCACACAGCACTTTAACTTAAAAACTCTCGAAACTTTCAAATTCAAAGCTTGTTGAAAGAACCGTTTCTTTTGCAATATAAATACCGTACCCACTTATTGCTAGTGCTACTCGATGGCAACTGGCAACTGACTGTATTCACCCCTTCCAGAGACTCATGAAGCACATATATAAGCTTCCTTGTCATTTTGGTGTCGTTAAGGGATGGTAGTGGGAGAGGGTAATTGACCTGGTGAAAGGTGGTGGTCCATTGTATTCTAGTTGGAAAGGTAACGTATTCATAGTTATTTTTAAAGTCGGTTCCACGTAAATCATTAGTCTGCAACCAACAAGTCTTCTAAGCTTAGTGAAGGAGACAATCGCAACCCTCATTTTGGAATTCTCAATAACCCTAATTTTGAATTTTTCAATATTGTAGAATGAGTAGTGAAGCGAAGCATGATATGAATGGATATAGCATGGACGACAAGCTCAGAGAAAAACTTTTCCTATACTGATAGATTTTCAGATTGAATGAAGTTAACTGTTTTATCTATATTTAAGAGTATTATTAATATCCTTTTTATTTTTTATCTGTATCTGTATCGAAGTGGCATCCGTTTTTTTTGCAATTGATGACTTTCAAAAATTTCTCAGGCTTTTCAACAATTACAAGATTACTTACATAACTACTGGGCTTTTCATTTTTTGAAATAATTCCTTTTTGTTCTAATCAATTTCTTATTTGGCATAAGTGATAAAGGATAAAAGTTCGTGGAGGCCTCACTACAGGTGCTGCTCCATCTTTCAATTTTATTTTATATTCTGTTGGAAAAAACCTATTCCAGTAAATGCATATTTGTTTGTTTCAAGAAACTTTTCCTTAGACTCGAATTGTAAATTATGACCTATTAATCAAACTAGATCAACAGAACACTCAAGACCCAGAATAAGAATACACTTCTCATTTTCTATGACAGTAAACTCTTCATTAATTTCAACATTATTTATTTGAGATACATATGAGAGCACAAGGATAATATCCCATAATTGCTCTCTTAACACATAATACAAGTAAAACAATTAAAAATGAATATTTAATACAAATATTGAAAGAAATGAAAAGTTTATGAATTTTTACGAAAAGTATTTCTGAAAAATATACATAACAGAAAATTTAAACACAATTTTAGATAGCAGAAAAAATAAACACAGCAAATAATAAAATGGAAATATGAAAATGAAATGAAATGAAAAAAGTCTCTATGATTAAACAGAAGTCATTCTAGGAAGAGAGAGAAAAAATAGTAACAAGAGGAAATAATTAAACACACAACTTGAGGAGTAGTAAAAAGCAAAGAGATCACTGTCACAGAAGACTTTCTCCAATCAAACTCCAACCATCAACGAGGGATTGACCTCAGCAACCCACTCCTCACCTCTCTCTCTGACCCAGCAAGCTGAACATTCAAACTCAATTTGTTCATCAATCTCTGCACTCTTATGAAAGGTGAGAAAAATGGTGCACCGTTCTGCACCTTGGAGCCGCAAACAAGTTAGCATTCCACCTATTGAATGCTGGAACACTGATATTCAGCATTGCAAGCAAGGTAGGAGAATTTACAGCACCATCCAACAATGCCCAAACAAACAAGACAGATGTTTTATCTCGACGCTGACGTAGAGACTCCAATAGGAAAAGATCCCTCAATTGCTGAGTCTGGAACCCAGGGGACACGACCCACCAAACCTTCTGAAGTATAAGAACCTCATCAGCTGTTCTGTACCCTTTCAATGACCCGAATGTTTTGGTCTGAGTGAGGACTCCAAACCATGGATCCATACTCCAAAGTGCTTCTTACCAAGGCATAATAGACACTCAGTATTGCCACAACATTGCTGAAGTCAGCTGCAATTCTCAGACAACCCCAGTAATCTGTTAGCCTTGGAAGACACAAATTCAATGTGAGAGGAGAAAGTAAGTGAACTATCAAATATGATTCCCAGGTCCTTGCAAGTGTTGACTCTGTTAAGAACCGCTTCACCAATCCTGTACGTGTAAGCAGAAGGACATCGTTTTCTAGAGTAGGTGTAGTAAATGTAGACACTTACATTTAGAACCTTAATTTCCAACTATTAGCATGACACCATGCAACTATGCGATCAATATCCACTGTAATTGACAGCTATCATCCTGGCTACCAACCTCTCGGAATATCATCCAAAAATGTCACCAGCAAACATGTCATCAGCAAAAATCAGACACTTAGATGACAACTGAAGTGGAAGTTCATTGATTACCAGCAAGAAGGAGCGGTCCTAAGTTACTTCCCTGAGGAACCCCAGAGGTGCTATAGTTAACTGTTTTATCTATATTTAAGAGTATTATTAATATCCTTTTTATTTTTTATCTGTATCTGTATCGAAGTGGCATCCGTTTTTTTTGCAATTGATGACTTTGAAATGTTTCTCAATTATTTGAATGAGAAGTATTTTTTCATCGTTTATGAAATACGGTTCTCATTTCTCAATAATTTGAGAATGATATATATATATATATATATATATCGGTAAAATATTTTTTATTTTTAAATAAGTTAATGGAGATTCAAGATCTGTTTTGGGTCCTGTCATTTCTTCCTCCCATATCACAACAGGTTCCGTAAAAGGGTGTCTACCTATATGCCACTGAATGTATTTTTTTTTTTTTTAAAGTAACTGTATCCTTGTATTGGAAGCTACTGGAAATCACATTTTGATCTGTAACTTAGGATTGATTTCTAAATGGTGTTGTGTTGTTGGAAAGTTTCCTACTATCCATCCTGTTCATTGTTTCAACTGTAGTTTTGTAGCATAGTTGCTGTAATACAATACTACAATCTTTCATCAACTTGTTCAGCATCATCTAAGTCTTGTACTTGTACTACTTGCAAATGAATGTGAACCTAATGTTGGATGGACAAAAGCACCATGCACAAAAGTATTCACAAGTGTGGCATTCAATTCACAAATCAAATTTTCTAACAATAAACCTGTAATACCATCTAGCTTATGGTATACTTTGTACAGTGATTACATTTGAACGTTTCTCATTAATTCTATTCAAAAACTCAATGGGATGCTATCTTTGATAAGATTTCATCACAGTTAACTCAGCAATGAGTTCAGGTACAGATTTGTTATCTGCAAAATTTTGTTCCAATGATTTTATTAAGTCTTTTACTGAAGAGCAACTGTTGTTGAATGCTACTGCTTCGGTTGGTATTTCAAGTTTGCACATAGAAGCTTTGAGAAGAATCCAGTGATTAGCTTCTTTTTCGTGAACTTTTTCAGCATAGTAGGCATTTGAAAGATCTTCGAGGGTAGATATGAATTGATACAATTTGTGAGAAGTACCATTGTAATGAGGTATCTTATAAGTTCATGTGGAATTGGTTTTGTGATTGTTGTCATTGATATTATTAGATAAAGTATCTAACGTTGATTGTTAGAGGATGTTCTACCTGTTGACGGAAGGACTTACACCAGCTGGAGTAGTGTCCTGATGCGAGTCTTCTTCTTTTTCTGATGCTGGGTTGTGGAAAGTTCTGCAGGCATCGTGCCGGGTAGAGTCATGTCCACTTGCCAGGATGTGATTGGAGTTGAGCTGCTGAACTGCTGGTCCGTGTAAGGTTTAAAGTTGAACCACAGATGAAGTGTTAACACTCACGTTTTTCAGCACTTTAGAACATTAGTCGCTTAAACTTATTAACTTATATTTTTCTCAAATCCTGGTCTGTACACCTGTAGCATGACCTGACATGCCCTTGCAGCTCCATCATTGGGTGCTGCTATTAACATGTCATAAAAATACACAGTTACTCATTCAATATCAAATAAATATGATGAACAATATCAGAATTTAATTTATGAAGCATCTGAGGAGCTGTTAAGATTCCAAATGGCAGTCTATTAAAAGAATATCATCCTTAAGGAGAACTGAATGTGCTAATCTCGGCTGACTATTTGTCCAATTTGACATGGTAGAACCCTGCACTACAGTCCAATACTGAGTAGCAATTTTTTCCAGCCAATTCCGTTTTTATCTCCTCTAGCATTGAATTAAGTATGGCTCTGGCATTAAATCTTTGTTTAAACTTTGAGGGTCGAGACATAATCTCAAAGATTTCTCAGGTTTTTCAACAATTACAAGATTACTTACATAACTACTGGGCTTTTCATTTTTTGAAATAATTCCTTTTTGTTCTAAATCAATTTCTTATTTTGGCATGAGTGATAAAGGATAAAAGTTCGTGGAGGCCTCACTACAGGTGCTGCTCCATCTTTCAATTTTATTTTATATTCTGTTGGAAAAAACCTATTCCAGTGAATGCATATTTGTTTGTTTCAAGAAACTTTTCCTTAGACTCGAATTGTAAATTATGACCTATTAATCAAACCCAGATCAACAGAACACTCAAGACCCAGAATAAGAATACACTTCTCATTATCTATGACAGTAAACTCTTCATTAATTTCAACATTATTTACATTACAATATAAATTTTATTTTCTGATAGCAACGATTTTGAATTCACCATGTGACTCATGCAAAATATCATACTTTTTCAAGCCCAGCTCATCAACATTACAATTTCTCAAAATGTGCAAAGGTACCACATTTATTTCTGCATCTGTATCCATTTTGAAATTTATCATTTCACCATTTACTTTGATTGGTTGAAACCATGAAGTTTTTACATAATCACAGGCAATTTTCATGTTATTAATTTTAAAGTGTCAGATGCCATCAATATTAAATTTTCACTTTGGACCTGGAAAAGGGGACTAAATAAAAATATTTGTACTGCCAGAAACATTTTTATTTTTAAAAGCAAGTAAAAACGTCATTGATTTATTAAAAAAACAGTGTAGGAAAACTTCCTTCTCTGTGCACAGCTGTAGAGAAATACCGTACTCAGTGTTGTCAATGGCTAAATATCACAGAGAATCGATACTACTGGGAATCGATAGTTTGTCTTTTTGACAATCAATTCATATGGAGTTATGACGTCATAAACATTTCCCGAGCGTTGGATGAATTGGAAGTCGGGTCTTTTGGCATGAACCACTAACGTCCATTCATCGGACGTTGGCTGTAAAAGAGTTGAGCTATTGATGTTAAGAACTAGTTGGAAAAGAAATATTTGAGGCCCTGACATTGAAAAGGAGGTAAGTGCCAAAACTGAAATTTTTCAGGAGGAGCAAAATACGTTTCGGTGGGTTTATTAAATGATAAAAATGAACATTTTGAACTTGAAATCAAATTTATTGCATTTATTGAGTACGGTACTATTTGCAAATGTCTATAAAATTTATGATATTTTTTGTCCAAAAATTGTAGCATTTGTAGAAGATCTTTATTCTTTTCTTCATTTATGGTTGGGATTTTTGTGTCCACTTCAAACTCCTCCATAAACGAGAATGCATTGAACTTTCTCTGTTTGAAGATATTTTTCACGTTCAATTTTTGAACCAGGATATTTTTGTACCAGTTTCAACCGCAACTGATGAAAATGGAACTATGTTGAAGTGATAGAGAAATACATAAGGATGAATTTATAACGTAAGTGATACTATAGTCTGTGTAAAATAAGTTGAGACTCATTGGATGTAGTTCGAGCTTTTATAAATGGTAATTCTGAAGAAGAAACTTGGATCCACGATTTATTTGAAATTTGCAACGAAGTTGTATTCAAGTAGATGTCACTAGCACTTGTTACATCAAGAAAATACCCTTGCTCCATATTTACAACGTTGAATGCATTTTCCAACTTAGCTGTTCGAACTATTTCTTGCACCTCTTCTGGTACCATGCAAGAAGAAACTCTTTTCCTCTTCTCTATCACGCCAAACTCCCTGTCACATGGCATGTAGGAATGTCCAGAAACAAGGAATTTGAAATCAATGCTGTCAAAGTACCCTTTTCCGACTAGAAAAATAATAATCATCAATAACATACAATTTTTATTTTGTCCAGCGCAGTTGTCACACCAGATCACTAAATTTTTCTGCTGTGTGAAGCCTCTAGATAGAACTTTAAACAGACAAGAAGCAACTCCATTTCCTTTGCGACCTGCAACCCCTTCATGCCATATACACATGAAGCTCTTAGCAGTGTCCCCCACATGTATGCATAGATTGTAATTAGATAGTTGACGTGAATAAAACATATTAGAATGGGTTAGTGTAGGCGTAAAGAGAACCCGCTGCATATCTATGGCTATAGTTGTTAAAGAACTTGCTGGGTATTGACTTTCCAGCATGAAAGAAGACAAAAGTTTCAATGCCTTTTCTGCTTTCCTGTGATGAATGTCTCTCTTTGATATTGATGAAAACATTGCTGCCCCACTCGATGCCCTTATTGCAGTCTTAAACTTATCATAAAATCGGCATGCATCTGTCCTTGGCCGTTTAATACTCAATTTAGGAAATTCCGTCTTGAATACTCGACGGTAATACTTTCCATCCACATGAGCATCAGGGTATTCTTCCTCAAAGGCTATGTATAAACTGTATAAACTGTAAATATTCATATCAGGACTCAAATATTCTTTATGTGTTTTATTACACGAATAGTTGCTTTCTTCCCTTGCAATGAGAGTATGTGATCTTTTTATTTTCTGAATTTCATACTCTGTGTACTTGATATGACGAGATGCAGGGTTTTTTCCACCTCCATCTTTATAGACAATTTCCCTCATTCTAACACAGTTTAAAAGGTTCTTATCTCGTTTTTTGGAAATACCAAATATTGCTCGAAAGGTGTTATTGCACACCTGTAAGTTCCCCTAACTGGATGGTACATTATAGGTTGCCGAAACTTGCCGTTTACTCAAAGCAGGTTCTTCATATTTTCCATGACGTCTTCTAGATATTTTGGATATATTAATGCGACTCATCATGTAAGTCCCTTGAGATCCATAAGGTAGATCAGAAAACTCCGAATACAGCTTCTTTATATCATTGCTTGACAATGATAGACACTTGTAATGGCATTTGCAGTGGGCCTGAAACAACATAATAAATTATATTGTTTCATAATATAACTTGATCTCACAGAGATAAGTTATTTCATTGTTACAAAAATAATATGTTCAATGTAGGTTATGAAATAGTCAAACTCAATCTTACCTTGTCTGGTGGCTTGTAATCAATATTTATCCTATAGTGAGGTACACGTTATAATGGCAGTGAAGAAAGATAGGAGAAAAATGTTGCCAAGTCTCTCCATTTTGCCACTGAGTGTCTACAGCTGTTACTCAATTCATCCCATTAAATTTGATCCGATAATAATTATCATTTCCTTGATAAAATAATCAATTTTATGTCAAAATAATCAAGAAAATATATTTTTTCATAATTTGATTTGAAAATTTACTTTCATATTTGAGATCAGATTTTTATTTTTATACAAACCTGAAATGGCAGCTAATTTAAAAAGCTGTGATACAACAATCTGAATTTCAAATCAACATAAATTAAGTTATTTGGTAGGTATTCTTTTCCAATTTCTTTTAAAAATAATAGAAAAATAGAAAAATCCTATTCAAAATAAGTAATTTAAATGGAAATAATTCTGAAATACATTTCAATATTATTTATACTAGTATGAGTAGGTATAACCTATACGTGTAGGCTAACTGAAGCATGGATGAAGTCTAGGATGGTTGGTTATTAACTTTTAAAATGTCATTTCAGGTATTCTAATTTGTGTTTCTCATACAGTAATGTCTAAAAATTATTTCATCGTTTCAAAAATACATTTTAAATCAATTATATGACTCATGTATACAAATATTTTGATAGAATGAAGAAAAAAATGGCGGCTGAGAATTGTTTGTTTACTTTTGTACAGTCACTGTCAAAAGTAAAAATAAAATGAGGCGATAGCTGCAATAAGGGCCCATACGCCGTACACAGTTTTGAGAAAAACGAGTTTGAAAACTTCCAATCTTCTTACAGATATTGCCATCTATGTAAATCGAAGTTGAAGTCTTTCTTCTTATTCCTTGGAATTTCAAGAACATATCAGTACCATTGTTTCATAGAAACGTTGAGAGCCTTATATACATTTTTAGTTTATGTGAGGTGGTGCATGGGCCCTTTTTGCATAGTCAATATTTTTGCATGCCTTTCTTGCATAGATCATCATTTATATGGTCTGTTCAAGCATAAATGTTTATTAAGCACTTAGTATTAGCTCCTATTGTTCTACAAAGATCCTGATAAACATTCATATTTTTCCAGATCATATAAATAATGATTTACGATATAATAAAATCATGGAGTAGTCTATGAGAAAAAGCTTGTTTTGGTAATCTACACAATAGAACATTAGTCATGTTGAGCATTGAAAATGTTTAATTATTGAAACTTATTAATATTATCATCATGGTATTATATTGATAAACATTATTGTACATTAATTTTAAACATTTTATTAATATTAAACATATTAAACATCTTCTCCTTCTTCAAACAAACTCATGTAAAATGTCCTGTTTTCCTCACTGATAAAAGACAACAGTGACTTGACATCTGCCACTTTGCAGGGATTTAGCGGGGCTCTTGGTGCAGGAACAAGGGTAAACTCATTCGGATAATATGTCTTCATAAATTTGAAAGGTTGCACATTTTCATTGTATGTGGTTGAACAAGCCAAGTCTCCACTCGAAACACACTTGATTATCACATATTTTTGTATTCCAAACTTATTATTCCTAGCAGTAGGTTTTTTTAAAAAGTAATTTTCAAAAGTATTTTGCCAATCAAAAACAATAACATCCTGCACAAGTTGAAAAGGTGATGGATTTCTACGGCAATAACGGATAGCTTCATAGTAAACCTCAGGAGTTTCAATGACAGGTTTCTTCTTTAGGAATGATTTAATTAGACCAAAATTTCGGTCACATTGACCAAAGGAGTGACCCCTAACAGGGAACATTTGTGTCACTGTCACATTATGAGTCTTAGCCAGCCAAGAACAAAACTGAAGCACTGTGATATTTTTATTCTGCCCTCCAGCTGCATCTGACAAAATGACTATTTGTTTTGTATTTGGATAGCTAGCCATAACTTTCATAATACAGTCAAAAAGGAATGAAACAACAGAATTGCTACCCTTTTTAGCTTGAGATTCAATAAATGTGTAAATAAATGAAGAGTCACCATTGTGTACATGGATGTTAAAAATAAATAACCAAATTAGTCTTGAATAGAATTGTTTGGTCACATTCAGTTTAGGCAAGGGCAGATTCTGCCCATAATCAAACTCTACCACTAGTATTGAGTCATCCTCTTTCGAGGTTTTGATGATGTCCCTTTTCAAATTCAAATACTTCTCAGCACGTTTCTTATGAAGATTATACTGGAGAATACATTCATCTCCAGAGTTCACTTCCAATTTTTTTGTACAGGTTGTGCAAAAATCACACACATCAGTTTTGGGTTGCTGCACTGTGAAGTTTGTCCCTCTGTAAAACTTAAAATAGGTTTTGTAGGCCATCTTCAAAGGGGATCCAGTTTGCTCAAGAAAATATCCTTTGAAGCTCTCATACAAACCTTTCACAGTAATATCTGGGTTATCAAAATAAATAAGGTTTGTTTTACGTTGACAATTTTGACTGCCACGATGAGGAATGGTATTCAAATGTTTCATAGCCAACTCCCATACGTTTTCATGAAGCTTGTTCGGTCTATTGACATGATGGCCCCTCTTTTCTTCTGTCATACTTTGAACTTTACTTTGAACATACTTACAGAACTTTGTCCTGTCATAACTTTATCCTGAACACATCTCAATCTTTTCACAGAAACTTGTAATAATGATATTATAAATCCTCGGCACACATCAATGTTTTTTCCTTCAGTTTTAATGGCATACTTCCAAATGTTAGTTCGGTTCACTTTAGGATCGACTAATGCACTTTTCCTCGTTGAGCTGCTGGAGCTCAAAAAACTTGCAAGCAATGCATCTTGGTTGGATTTTGCCTCACAGGTCCAAAATGTATCATACAAGATTCTTTGATCTTTGTTGGAAACTTTTGCATAACAGTTCTTACTGCAACAGTTACATACCGCAATGAAGTCTTTTGCTTTCCCACACAATCTCTGCCGTTTTCGTATATTTCGAGCCCATTCCTCTTGATTTGCAGTTCTCTTCTTTGCGCCCTTCTCTTGAAAAAAAATTACTACATGTTCCTCACTCGGAATTCTCTCTACTAGATTAATAAAGTTCATATTCACAGAAGAATGAAACTAAATTACTAAACTAGAAAATAGATTGCACACAGCACTTTAACTTAAAAACTCTCGAAACTTTCAAATTCAAAGCTTGTTGAAAGAACCGTTTCTATTGCAATATAAATACCGTACCCACTTATTGCTAGTGCTACTCGATGTCAACTGGCAACTGACTGTATTCACCCTTCCAGAGACTCATGAAGCACATACATAAGCTTCCTTGTCATTTACAGGTTCCGTAAAAGGGTGTCTACCTATATGCCACTGAATGTATTTTTTTTTAAAGTAACTGTATCCTTGTATTGGAAGCTACTGGAAATCACATTTTGATCTGTAACTTAGGATTTCTAAATGGTGTTGTGTTGTTGGAAAGTTTCCTACTATCCATCCTGTTCATTGTTTCAACTGTGGTTTTGTAGCATAGTTGCTGTAATACAATACTACAATCTTTCATCAACTTGTTCCTAGCATCATCTAAGTCTTGTACTTGTAGTACTTGCAAATGAATGTGAACCTAATGTTGGATGGACAAAAGCACCATGCACAAAAGTATTCACAAGTGTGACATTCAATTGACAAATCAAATTTTCTAACAATAAACCTGTAACACCATCTAGCTTATGGTATACTTTGTACAGTGATTACATTTGAACGTTTCTCATTAATTCTATTCAAAAACTCAATGGGATGCTATCTTTGATAAGATTTCATCACAGTTAACTCAGCAATGAGTTCAGGTACAGATTTGTTATCTGCAAAATTTTGTTCCAATGATTTTATCAAGTCTTTTACTGAAGAGCAACTGTTGTTGAATGCTACTGCTTCGGCTGGTATTTCAAGTTTGCACATAGAAGCTTTGAAAAGAATCCAGTGATTAGCTTCTTTTTCGTGAACTTTTTCAGCATAGTAGGCATTTGAAAGATCTTCGAGGGTAGATATGAATTGATACAATTTGTGAAAAGTACCATTGTAATGAGGTATCTCATAAGTTCATGTGGAATTGGTTTTGTGATTGTTGTCATTGATATTATTAGATAAAGTATCTAACGTTGATTGTTAGAGGATGTTCTTCCTGTTGATGGAAGGACTTACACCAGCTGGAGTAGTGTCCTGATGCGAGTCTTCTTCTTTTTCTGATGCTGGGCTGTGAAAAGTTCTGCAGGCATCGTGCCGGGTAGAGTCATGTCCACTTGCCAGGATGTGATTGGAGTTGAGCTGCTAAACTGCTGGTCCGTGTAAGGTTTAAAGTTGAACTACAGATGAAGTGTTAACAGCACAAGTGTTTTTCAGCACTTTAGAACATTAGTCGCTTAAACTTATTAACTTATATTTTTCTCAAATCCTGGTCTGTACACCTGTAGCATGACCTGACATGCCCTTGCATCTCCATCATTGGGTGCTGCTATGTTATAAAAATACACAGTTACTCATTCAATATCAAATAAATATGATGAACAATATCAGAATTTAATTTATGAAGCATCTGAGGAGCTGTTAAGATTCCAAATGGCAGTCTATTAAAAGAATATCATTCTTAAGGAGAACTGAATGTGCTAATCTCGGCTGACTATTTGTCCAATTTGACATGGTAGAACCCTGCACTACAGTCCAATACTGAGTAGCAACTTTTTCCAGCCAATTCCGTTTTTATCTCCTCCAGCATTGAATTAAGTATGGCTTTGGCATTAAATCTTTGTTTAAACTTTGAGGGTCGAGACATAATCTCAAATATTTCTCAGGTTTTTCAACAATTACAAGATTACTTACATAACTACTGGGCTTTTCATTTTTTGAAATAATTCCTTTTTGTTCTAAATCAATTTCTTATTTGGCATAAGTGATAAAGGATAAAAGTTCGTGGTGGCCTCACTACAGGTGCTGCTCCATCTTTCAATTTTATTTTATATTCTGTTGGAAAAAACCTATTCCAGTAAATGCATATTTGTTTGTTTCAAGAAACTATTCCTTAGACTCGAATTGTAAATTATGACCTATTAATCAAACCTAGATCAACATAACACTCAAGACCCAGAATAAGGATACACTTCTCATTATCTATGACAGTAAACTCTTCATTAATTTCAACATTATATACATTACAATTTAAATTTTATTTTCTGATAGCAACGATTTTGAATTCACCATGTGACTCATGCAAAATATAATACTTTTTCAAGCCCAGCTCATCAACATTACAGTTTCTCAAAATGTGCAAAGGTGCCAAATTTATTTCTGCATCTGTATCCATTTTGAAATTTATCATTTCACCATTTACTTTGATTGGTTGAAACCATGAAGTTTTTACATAATCACAGGCAATTTTCATGTTATTAATTTTAAAGTGTCAGATGCCTTCAATATTAAATTTTGACTTTGGACCTGGAAAAGGGGACTAAATAAAAATATTTGTACTGTCAGAAACATTTTTATTTTTAAAAGCAAGTAAAAACGTCATTGATTTATTAAAAAAACAGAGTAGGAAAACTTCCTTCTCTGTGCACAGCTGTAGAGAAATACCGTACTCAGTGTTGTCAATGGCTAAATATCACAGAGAATCGATACTACTGGGAATCGATAGTTTGTCTTTTTGACAATCAATTCATATGGAGTTATGATGTCATAAACATTTCCCGAGCATTGGATGAATTGGAAGTCGGGTCTTATGGCATGAACCACTAACGTCCATTCATCGGACGTTGGCTGTAAAAGAGTTGAGCTATTGATGTTAAAAACTAGTTGGAAAAGAAATATTTGAGGCCCTGACATTGAAAAGGAGGTAAGTGCCAAAACTGAAATTTTTCAGGAGGAGCAAAATACGTTTCTGTGGGTTTATTAAATGATAAAAATGAACATTTTGAACTTGAAATCAAGTTTATTGCATTTATTGAGTACTATTTGCAAATGTCTTTATAAAATTTATGATATTTTTTGTCCAAAAATTGTAGCATTTGTAGAAGATCTTTCTTGTCATACCATCTAACCACAATAAACTGTTTAGTGGTTTCCACTAATGAAGCTACTGAACCACGTCCTTGTTTCTTCATTTCCTACTGTAATGGTAAAGGGACAGTCCTTTAGTCTGCTCACATGAACAATACCCAAGAAATAAATATTTCTCTCCAACAATGACTGTACCAGAATATCAGTAGTAAAGAAATTGTCAGCAAATACTTTGAAACTGTGCCCTTCAAGCAAAGAATTGGTGAGTTTCATCACTACCTCATAACCAACACCTTTACCAATCTCCTCTTTCCTGCTTTGTTTCCAGCTGCTCCTTGATAGACATTTATATATAACCACTAGATCCTGCTCCGCCCCACACTTTGAATCCCCAAGGAGTTGGCTTATTTTGCTTGAATTGCCATAGATGACTTCTACCCTTAAAAATTATCATCTTCTCATCTGCACTGTTGTTTTCTTCTGGAGTTTCAAGAAGACAGCTATTCCTGATTTTCTTCAAAAATGGTCTTATTTTCATAGTTTATCTACTTTGTCTGCATCCGTTACTGTAAGATTATTCACAAAATGAAGACATGACACAAGTTTTTCAAACCTATTCCTAGGTAGGCAATACTTCAGAAACTCAAGAGTATGCTAAATTTGTTTCCCAATAGCAGTGGATACTAGGCATTTGGCACAACCCCATTCTCAAATATAAACCCAACATTTTTTCAATTTCTGCCCTACCAGTATTGATACTAATACCTTTATTCTGTGTACTGGTACTATAAACATTTGTTCCTTCAGCAATCATATCAAGTATTTCATCACTTATAAATTTTCTAAAATATTCATTCACAAAGGGGTTGAAAATTGGTCTGGAATATCCTTGGAGATTTCCACAAAAGCTGGGACAATTGGATTGTAGATATCTTTCTTCCTTGTCAAGCAAGAATAATTACTGTTAGGAAGTTTATCTGGAGCAATGTCTTCCAATATGGGTAGGCCTACCTGTTCATCAGAAACAACCTCTTGCTGAGCTTGAATGTAGTCTTCATTCTCCTCTTCTTCATCTAGATCAGAAAGTTCAGACATATTTGCGTCGATATCTTCAAGAATATTGATTATGTCTCGTTCATTCAGCTGAAAAGAAACAAAAATGTGGCTATAATTGCGAATTTTATTAGTTTAGAATTGAATTAATGATATAGGAATATTGCAAAATATGCTATTTTTTGTTACATATTATCATAATCTTGAAGAATATCTATCTATATATCGTTCAATCACTGAAATAAAACAAGAAATGAACTAGAATTGCAATGCTATACAAGATATAAATGTAATAACCAACCAGCTTCTATAAAAATGCCAACAAGCATAAACAATGAATGCATAATGTTACAAATATGTAACACCTTGTTGAAGTTTACCCACCTTGTTAGCCATGACTTCCATCTGCAAAAATTACCGATTTCAAACAGCTGTTGTGCGGCTTGGAGAAACGCAGTTGATTAAAAAAACCAGTTGGCATTACAAACACTGTTATAGAACTGTAACATCAGGCATTGGAAACAAAATCAAGCTTATGCAGTTATAAATCCATTAATACCCGATGTTAGAGATATGTAACAAGGGGCATTATAGTGCTAAAGATTAAAAAAACCATACTCCATGCCCTAGGGGATTAAGGTCACCTTGTTAGCCATGACTTCCATCTGCAAAAATTACCGATTCCAAACAGCTGTTGTGCAGCTTGGAGGAACGCAGTCAATAAAAAAACCACTAGATGGCATTACAAACACTGTTATAGAACTGTAACATCAGGCATTGGAGACAAAATCAAGCTTATGCAGTTATAAATCCACTAATAACCGATGTTAGAGATCTGTAACAAGGGGCATTATAGTGCTAAAGATTAAAAAAAAACCATACTCCATGCCCTAGGGGATTAAGGTCAGGAGACCTGCCAGGTTATGGGATGGGCCCCCCACGCTCTATCCATTTATTTTCAAACACTAGGTCAAATGATGCCTCACATCCAATGAAAAGCGAGGTGGTGCACCATCTTGCATGAACCACATATTCATTGTCAAATTAAGGGGAAATTCTTCTTGCAATCCTGGAAGGTCTTCTGTTAAAAAGTTCAAGTTCGATGCAACATCAAGTCGGTTGAGTAAAAACCATGGTACTATGATATAGTCCCCAACAATGCCTATCCAAACATTAAGAGAAAATTGCACTTGAAGCCTTCTTTGAGATATCCCGTGAGAGTTTTCATCGGCCCAGAGGTGATTGTTATGAAAATTGAAAATACCTTCTTTAGAAAACTCAGCCTCATCAGTAAACAAAATGTTGGAGAGAGACAGACGAACTAATACGATCTGTTGCAATAGCCATTGACAAAAGTTAAGACATGCTGGAAAGTCCTCATCACTAAGGCATTGCACCCTTTGGATATGGTAAGGGTACAACTGCTGATCACATAGAATGCGTGTCACTGAACTTTTTGAAATACCCTTTTCACATGATATTTTTCTAACACTGATACTTGGATCTGCTTCCACGGTGGTCAAAACTCTTTCTTGATTATCCAATGTATTTTTAAAATGAGCCCGTCCGGTCTTCTGAGTGGATTTTAATGATCCTCCTTCCCTCAAATTCCTGTGAACATTCACAAAACACTTTTTTACTCGGAATTCATTGATTGGGGAAACCTTTCTGCTTAGAGGTGACATGCCTCATGTGAATTTCCATCAGCTAAGCCATAAGTAAAATGAACATCAGATAGTTCTTGATTGGAATAACTGTAATTCGGCATTTCAACAAATAAGATAATTTCAACCTAGCATCACACATTATGGTGTTTCCAGTAAACAAAAATTATGATTTTATTGTGTTTAAAAAACAAGATAATAATTTGATTTCAATCAGCTGATTAGAATCAAATTATAATTTTTATCCAAACACAAGAAAATCATAATTTGATGTTAAAGACTGGGGTAGGCTTTCTTGCTATTTACAACAAATTGATGTTTTGCTGCCTCGAAACACACATTTTATTGTATCTGTGTTATGCTTTGTCCGTTTCTCATTTTTTGGTGTTGACTGATTGTAAATAAAATTTCCTAAAAAAATTGTTCTTGGTAGATTTCTCTATCACCGTTCTCCAAAAAATTTGGATTGAAAGTTTAAAGCAGCTGCTTGTAAGCAGCTTTGAACTGGACAACATTTGGGTTGTTGTTCCATCCTAAACGACCCCTTAGGCATGCAAAATACATTTCCAGATGATCCTGGGACATTTTGTACATAGGAATGTAATGTGACTGTTTGCTGTCAATAAGATCATTGTACAACCTCCTGATACAATGTATAAGGCATAAAAACCCCACAATTACCGTTTTTCTTGTGCAATTAATTGAAAATTTACCATCTTCTCTTCAAATACCTATCATATACCTTTCAGCTTCTACAAAGAATTCAGATATTTGGTTAAAATTAATTCCATTTATCGCACTCTTGTAGCTCTCAGTGATAGGATACATGGAATTTCCAATATCAAATAGCCTACTGAAAATTCTACAAAATTTGCTGGTTGCCATGCAGGCAGAAAATTGAGGATGCTTGAGATTATGCTCCAGAACTTCAAGTGCTTTTTCAACAGATGCACTTGAAATCTGGACAGCCAATTTCACCTTCATCTTCTGTGGATCATAGAAGATATGTCTTTTTCTTAACTTATTGGCAAGAGCCAAACCTTCAGTTTCTTTCAGAGATAAAAGTTAAGCGAAAAACACCATTTTATTTCATTTAACTGACATCCAAGTAATTTTACAGGAGTGACATTAAACTGTTAACTTTTATCAAAATTGAAAAGTCATATATGTGTTGTGATGGGCAAAGAATATAGTAAAAGACAACTTGAAAATTATATTTTATATTTATTGAAACTCAAATATGACACACACTTGCCAAGTACAGACTGACCGACTGACAGACAAGACTTCTACTGCCTCGATCATTGATGTCTATCGATACTAGACATTGAATGATCGATATAATAATATCGACTATCAATCATTGCATTGCTCACCTCTTAGAATTTGAATTAATATGTAATATATTATTTTACTATTCAAATAACAAAATTATTTATCATACATGCTATGGTGAAAATCTAGTTGAAGGGTTTCTTCCCCTAACTGGTCTGAAACTGACTGTTTCATTAGACTCATTACTTCACCTATCAGTTCTTTCAGTTACATCATAAGTTTCATCAGATACTACAGGCCAATGCATCCTCTCATCTGATACTCTCTGTTCAACATCATCAAGATGACTACGTTCCAATTGTGACACATGTACTATGTGTACTTTTACAGTACTTTCTTACACACTCCTGACATTAATTTAATCAAATAAACTACATTGCCTAGTTTTTTAATGACAACACCAGGTAACCATTTAATTGGACCTTAGAGATAAAACAAATCAACAAGTACAAATTTTGTAGTGGCTCGAGCAGGTCATAGGTTTCGGAGGTTTCGGAGGAACTTGAGGGCTCGGAAATGTTAGAAGGAAGACACATTTTTAGCAATAATAAAGTTCGTATCTATTACCTTGAAGTCCAGTGTTACACCACAACATTATCACTGAGGATGCCCAGGTACCTTGAGAAGGAAGAAGCAGGATCACGACCACATCCTGTGGTTGAGATGTCGAGAGAGAGATCACCAACTCAATGCATACTCGCATAAGACTTGATTGCAAGTGCTGCAAATCCTCTTCAAAGAGAATTGTTAACTAGGGAAAACGCATCACTAAACGCCTACTCTTTGGAAGAGCGTTTGTGCATCGACTCCCACGTCCTATTCACTACACTACTCCTCCCTTGAAGAAAATGTCAAGTACCCTAAAGAAGAATTTCAACCCTTGTACTGGACATTTTAGAAGACAAAATGTGTGTAAAAACAACACATATCTGACTAAGTAACGTTCAGACAAAACAATCTCAAAGTATCTTTACAAAATCATTGGCATGGGCACCCTGAAATTTCAACCCAAGGAAACGAACAATAAAAATAGCAAACGGCAAAGCTAGACATGAATAAAATACGCTCATAAATCAAAAGGTTTATTCAAATGAATACATAAGAGGTAAATTGAGGAGTTGGATGCAAGAAGGGTGTAAGTGACAAAACTTGGTTTTGAGAAAACCCAGTTTGAAGTTATCTGTATGTTGTAATTTTTTTGGTTTCTTCTAAATTAATCAATGTAATCAATATTTCAAAATTTACATATGTCTCTTGATGTTTTCAATAAAAAATGTTATTGCAATCAGGATTAATAATTCTGAAATAATAGTTTTAAAAAATGCTTGAGGACGCCCTTTTTGCATAAAATTGGATTTAGAGTGAAAAAGTAATAATTTCATGAAATTTCAATTATTTATTTAAAATTAAGAAAGTAAGATATAATACATTCTATGTCATATTTATCTTTAACATATTATTTTTTACATATTCATCATTTCATCCAGTTCATGTCCATATTCATTTTCCAAAGATGACTGTTCTTCTTCTGACTCCGACTGGGATTCATTCACTTCATCTTCAGAATCTCTCATAACTTGATGTTCAACAATATCACCCAGCACTTTTTCAAACCACTGAACATGATGATTCTGAAGGAAACAATACAAACTACGAATATCATTCTTTTTTGCTTCCTTGATGGGGTTCTTGTTTACACATTGAATATTTCCCATAACTGCATCTTTCTTCAAAAACTTGAAAGGAATGTAGTTTCCTGCATAGCTAGATGAAACCATAACAGTTCCTTGATGATTAAACTTTAGTCTAACATACGATTGAATAGTGAAGTTAAATCCTCTTGCACTTGGCTTAGGCAGTTTGAATGGTTTAAGGAAGTCTCCCCATTGCTTAAGAATCGTAGAATCACAACGCACAACTCTGAAGTATTTCTCAATCAATGATATGTAGTCTTCACCAGTGAAAATAGTTTCAATATTCTTTAGTTTTTTAGAGTAGACCCCAAATTTCCTGTAATTTTGACCATAGCTGTGACCACGTATAGGAAATATATGTAATATTTGAACTTCAAGCAAATTGGCAAGGAATGTACAGAACCGTACCATGGTGATGTTTTTATTCTGACCACCAGCATTATCTGACATGAAAACAATCTCAGAATATCTATTACTATTAATTTTCTCCATAATAAAGTGATACAAGCAGGATACAACTGTGTCCGGATTTTTCTTTGATGCTGTTTCTGGAAAACAATACATTATCAAAGATCCATCATTATGACAGTGAATATTGACAATATTTATCCACAGCAGCCTCTTGTAGAACTGCGCAGTTACACTGAGTTTTGGAGCTGGCAAGTTCTGTCCATAGTCAAACTCTATAAACTTACATTGTTCTTGCAGAGCTTGTTTCATACTTTTATGAGCAGCTACCCTTTTTTGATGGAGTTCAAGCTTCGTTTTTATAACACTATTATCAGGGTTACATTTCAACTGCTGCTCATATTGAAAGCATACATCACACACATCTGAATGCGGTTTTTTGAATGTGTACATTGTATTGTTATGGAAATATTTGAAGTAAGAGGCATATTTCATTTTTACTTGTCTTCCAGTTTTTTTCAAATAAACGTCTTTGAACAAATCGAATAGCATCTTTATATTCAGTGATGAATTCTCAAAATATAATCTGTTGGATTTACCTGGACTGTAATGGGATTTCTGATGTGGTAAAGACTGCAGATGCTCATCAACCATATCCCACACTGTAGAATCTATTTTATTGGGCCTATTTGAGTGTTTGCTCCTATTGTCTGAAAAACTCTGTAACCCTTTAATACCTTTAGCCTGTACCACTCTGATGCGTTTCTCTGAAATTTGAAATAGTTGCAGCAGTAGACTTCTACATACTCTAATCCTTACACTTGACAGAGGAATAGAGTATTCCCACACATTGTTTACAACTTTCACACAGTCAACTTTCTGTTTCTTCTTATCCTGCTTGATCATACAACTATTCAAGAATAAATTTCGAGTTGCATTATCACTTAGTATATAAAATTGCTGAAATATCCCATTTTGATCATCATGAAGAATGTTCTTGCAGCACCGTCTTGGACAGCATTGTTGTACATATTTGAATGTCTTTTTTTCTACACTTACACCAGAAGTGTTCACATAACCCTTACCAGATTGTTTATTTCGTTTGCTCACATTTCTTTTCCACTGGTCAGTATTTAAAGAACGTTTTTTGCCTTTTTTCACTAGTTGTTGCAACTCATCACTATCACTACTTGAATCAGTCAAATCAATAAGACCACTCATTTCACACACCAAGTTCAATGTTACATATAGTAAATAGTAATGTTTATGTACTAAAAACACTGATCAAAACAAACAGCTGACAAAAAAGGATGTTTTGCTTTATATGCTACTAGTAGTACTACCAACCTAAAATATTGAAAATTTGAGATATTAATGTTTTAACAAATTATTAACATGAAAATAGTATTATTACAGGGTATTTTATGCAATAAGGGCGGTTGCAGAACATTTTTTTTATATCTTGCTCAATTTTCATAGGAGAATAATTTGTTTTCAGATTGTAGAGAATTCATTGAACTTCCGTTTAAGCTGTTCTATGTAAGAAGGGCGTCAGGGCTCTCAGGCCCTTCTTCTATCCAACTCCTCAATTGCAAAAGCTAAAGCAAAATGTCAAATTCGAACTATGTCAATTCGAATAGACATAATATAATAATAATATGATAAAAGATTACTGATGTATCCATTATACAGGCACGTAGCCAGGATTACACTTTGGGGGGTGGTCCGGGGCCGGGGAGGGCTTGCCCCCCCCCCTTAGGCTTGGGGATTCCGGGGGGCTTGCCCCCCGGGTGGAAATTTTTGGTTTTTATGAATTAAAAACTCATGTTTTGGTCATTTACAGTATAATATACATGTATAATAAGTAATACATTTTATTTATAAAATTTTTGTAAATTTTGAATAATACATTTTCATTTTTTCATTGACACACAAAGCAAAGTCCGTCTGGAAGTTTTACAAAAGTAGTCATCTTTTCTGCTTCTTTGCCATCACGTCCAAAACTGCTTCCGCGTCAGGGTGCAACTGTGGGTGACAGGAAAGTACAGCAAGTGAACTCAAACGCTCATTGCTTGTTCTATTACGAATAAATGATTTTATTCGTTTCATTGTAGAAAATGTCCTTTCTACACTACAAATGGTAACTGGAAGTGTTGCAAAAACCTGAAGGAGCTGGTAAATATGTGGGAGAAAAAACTTGTTGCATGATTCCATTACTTCTAAAATGTCTGAGGGTTTCTTGACATTTTTTGATGAGTTGCACCATACCCTGTATTCACCTGTAAGTGTAGTAAGTGAGCTGTCATCAGGACTATCACTGGACGAAAGGTAACCTAACAGGCATTCCAACATGTCTTCTTTCTCTGGCGAAGCAAATCCTGGTAATAATGCTTGGAAAGACTTTATGATGTTTTCATTGTTTGAAAATCGTTCTTTCATATTTGTTATAATGCTATCCAAACATGGCACAAAAATTGAAACTCGAAAATACTCTTCAGTTGACTTAGCAATATGATTGGAGTGATGTTGTTGTCGTTGATTTATTCTTGGTGCTTCCCTATTAAATATTTCTTGAGACATAGTTGTAGCACGGTTGAAGATATCTTTAAATACTTTATCAGCTGAATCTCTTAGGTCTTGTAACGACTGAATAACCTCATTAGCAGAACTTACGACTGCTGAAAGGTCGTACCTTTCGTGCTGGAGGTATACTGAAAGGGGTAGAGTTATGCTGAATATTTTTTCACACACTAACAAAGATAATAAAAAAGTGCTTTTTTCCATTGCTGCTTGAAAGGTAGCTGCAGCCCCAGCACTTTTTTTACTTGAGTTGGAAATTTCCTCAAGACTTGCATACACAGGTTCAATTAGTTCTACAAAGTCTTGAATGCTGGTGTGGCGCTCAATGAACCGAGTGTCACAAGCTTTACTCAATCGTGTCTTTTTGTTATCCGGCATATACACCTGAATGGCGTCTTTTAGGGTATGATTTGCAACAGAGTTTTTTCTAAAAAAACCGCAGATTTCTCTTACTATGTCTAAAGCATTTCTAACATTATTTACAGACATGGCATTTGACAGTGCTAAATTTAATCTATGACTTGCACAGTGGACATATAGTGCTTTTGGGTATTTCTCTTTAATTCTAGCATGGACACCTTTTTCCTTACCACTCATGTTGGAAGCACTGTCGTATCCCTGGCCCACGCACTTGGTCATGTCTAATCCCAAGTTATGGATCATTTCCAAAATCGATTTGGCAATGTTTTCTTCACTCAAATCAGAGATGGATGAAAACCCTAAAAAATCTTCTTTTATAATAGGCTTATCATTTTGGTTCCTACTGACGTATCGGATACATAATGATAGCTGTTCAATGGAAGACACATCCATAGTTTCATCAGCTAAAATGGCAAAGCAATCAGACTCGTTTATTTGTTTTACTATGTTTTCCTGAATTAATGATGAACTCATGTCGAGGATTTCATTTTGTATATCTGGACTGATATAAGTTGCATTCTTTTTATTGTTCAAAATATGATTTTTTAACTGGTGATCTCCTGAGTTGGCGCGAAATCTCAATAAAGCCCGAAATTTACCATCTCTTTGACAAGGCTTCTCAAGAGTGAGAGGGCCACTGTCATTGTCACCTCTTAATGGGAGTTCATTTTCGGCGCAGAACAGCACAGTTTCAACAATAGGCCTCAAGTGTGCCCTATTTAGTTCTCTCTCTTTTTGCCTTTGACTGATAAGTACGTCAGGAATTTCCTTCATTTCTCGGGACATAATTTTGATAAAATTGTCAACTTTTTCAACATTAGTTCTATGGTGTTGTGTACGATTATGATTGTCAAACTTTTCAATGGCGTTTCTCCACCGTCTAAATGGGGCTTCTATAAAAATGCCTGCTGCTTCATGATTGCCCTTACCGGTGCCACTAGCTTCACTAAGAAACAACAAACAATATTTACAGAATATGCCGTCACATTTCCTTGAATAAGCTATCCAAGGCCATTTTTTCACCCAGTGACTTTGAAATTTTAGCTGTTTCTTATTAAATTCTGTTGTTGGATAAATAAATCGTCTGATGGAATTAACACATTAGACAATATTTGGTTTTTCAAATTGTCATCAATAGTGGTTCTTTTCAACTCACCTACGTCAAAAGTGTGTGGATGAAATATGCCAGAATTTAAAGGTTGTCTGTCACTAGTATCAAGTTCAGTAATGTCATCTTCATCAACAGCTGCGAGTCGTGGGGTTGAAGCTTCGTTGCTGGGTCCAGGCTCTGGCTCCGAACAGCTCACACCAGTTGTTGTAGGGGCAGGGGCTTTGTTGCTGCCGCTGGGTCCAGGCTTAGGCTCCAGACAGCTCACACCAGTTGTTGTAGGGGCAGGGGCTTCGTTGCTGCCGCTGGGTCCAGGCTTAGGCTCCAGACAGCTCACACCAGTTGTTGTAGGGGCAGGGTCCGTATTGAAAGATTGCTCTAGCTCCGACGGGACGAACATGTAGTATTGGCCTGCTGCTGATCTGAAAAAAACAGGTTTTTTTAGACATATGAATCAAATCTACAATAAAATAAACGGTAATAGTAAACTGGCGCAAACACAACTAAATTACAATGATTTTCTTATTTTCTACATTTCAAAATTAGAATGTAGCAGGGCTGCCTGCCAACCCATAAGAAAACCCTCGATTGTAGTGTCAACTCGACATGATACAATTACCATCAAGCTCAGGTTTTAGTTAGCTCAGTTATAATTTTCTTATTACAGAAAATAATAACCTCAGTTATAATTTTCTTATTACAGAAAATAATAACCTCAGTTATAATTTTCTTATTACAGAAAATAATAACTAACCTAACTAAACCTGAGCGTGATGGTAATTGTGTCACACCGAGTTGACACTACAATCGAGGGTTTTCTTATGGGCTGGTAGCACTGCAAAATGGCGGCCGACGGTCCCATATTAACCTAACCTATTTTTACGACAACCTATACTTTATGTTATTTTAAACCATATTATATGTAGTCCTTTTTTTATAATATGCCTTCAATCTCCATAGTCCATAGAAAGTATTACACGTACTTATAAATTATATTGTCACAAAGTTTGCGACGCAAACCATTAAAAATATAGTAGTATGGGATTTAGTATTTACTTTATTCTTTACTTACCTACACTTGAACTTGTAGACTTTTTCTTTTTAAAAAAATCTAAAATTGACGGGTTATGTTGCTTTCGCTTCATACTGGTCCGGTCACAAACTGTCAATGAACGAATGAACTGAGAGAACTCGCAACTGCTGTGCCAAGTGCCAAGAGCACGACTAACGTCTAACCTTGACTGGCGGTCACTGACCTCACCCCACCCTCGTACATCAATGGCGAGCGTCAAGCATGTGTTCACAGTGTTGCCTACTCGGCATATGCACACGATATTTGATTTGTGGATTTTTAATATGTGGATCATCTCATCTCCAATGATGAATTACTTACCTTAACTGTATGATATTGTTTTATTTTTTTACATTCATAAAAATGTAGTAGTCCATAAAAATAAAACATTTTAAAAATTTCGGGGGGGGGTCCAGACACCCAGGACTCCCCCCTTGGCTACGTGCCTGCCATTATACTAACATAATGTGGCATATTACATGAAGGCATAACAATGCAATAGAAATAATATGTCTGGCAAGGCATTCACCTCAAATCTTCAAAATCGATTAAGTAAAAACTAATAATAAGCATGAGAGAATGATATGAAATGAAGTAGAATGTATAATATAGCATTCATTCATGACCAAAATTATAAGAAAAGAATATGCTAATTGCCAAATTGAAATGATTGAAGAATTTGCTTTACTAATTGATATATGCTAATTGAAATATATCATTTCAAAACTTAAATCCTTATACTCCTCGTTTCATGTTCACTTATTTGAATTGAAAAATCATGAAACAAAAAAAAAACAGAACACAATAATCATTAAACAAAAATGACAAAGCACAATAATCAAAGAGATTGCAGAGATTGCATGTCAAACAACATAACATGTGAAAGTTCATTATGCATTATTAGATCTGAAAATTCAAAAAATCATTAGTAAATTACATAAAACAACAAAATAAACACACATACAAGGTGTGTTAGAAAAATAATGAGACTGATTTCATACTAACCAAAGTTTTTATTTTTTTCAAATAACAATGTTATCCCCTTCAAAGTAGTTCCCTTGGGCAGCTATACATTGGCGGAATCGTCGTTCCCACTCTTGGTAGCAGCGCTGGAAGTCTTCAATTGGTATGGCTTTTAACTGGTCAGTCACAGTCTTTTGAATGTTCTCCAGAGTTCCAAAATGACGTCCTTTCAGGACATGTTTCAATTTCGGGAAGAGGAAAAAGTCACAAGGACTTAAATCAGGTTAATAGGGGGGTTGAGGAACAACAGTAATGCGTTTTGAGTTCAAAAATTCATGGATGGAAATGGCTGTGTGACACGGAGCATTGTCATGATGAAGCATCCACTTGTCTGCAATTTCAGGTCTCACACGGATCACTCTTCTCCTCAACTTTTCAAGGACACCTTTATAAAACGTTTTAAAACATTTTTTATAAAATGTTTGTGGCATATCGTGTAAGTCAACACCTGTCTACAGAGCAATTCAGATATGTGCCAACCGAATGTAATCCAGCTGATTGTGCTAGTCGAGGACTATTGCTCAATGAATTAATTGGTAATTCTCTGTGGTGGAATGGTTCTGATTGGTTAGGCAAACCACTGGAGTGCTGGCCACACCAAACCCACGGTAATGATGATGAAAATTCCAAACAGATTGAATTGGAAGCAAGAAAAATTACTCTAGCAACACAGAGTAAAGACTCAGAGGAATCAATTCAATCAGTGAACATGAGAAATCGATGGAGTTTACTCAAAAGAATTGTATCCTCGTTCTGGAAACGTTGGCAATTGGAGTATGTATCTAGTTTGCAAACCCGAACAAAATGGTACAGAAAACATAGTAATGTTAACATTGGACGTATGGCTCTCTTAAAGGAAAGTAACCTACTCCCTCTTCACTGGAGGCTTGGTCGAATAACGAAGATATTGCCTGGACAGGATGGAATTGGATAGAGGTACAGACTGCAAAAGGAAGTCTCACTAGGGCTGTCAATAGGGTATGTCTCCTCCCTATTGATGAAGATTAGGCCTTATTGAAGGGAACTTCAATAAGTTTAATGGATAGTTTTTTTTATTCTCGTTTTACATGTGGGAAAGGTTCCCAAGTTGCTTTGTTTCTTGTTTTTATCTATAGTGGTTGTATATAGTCATTATTTCTCGTCCCATCCTCTCCTTTCCATGGGCCTCCTACTCCTTTTGTATAAGTCTCCTCAATGGCCCCATGAGGAGTGAAGATATTTTCCTTTTTTTTCCTAGTTTTCCTAGTAGGGTTCGTTATAGGTGGTTTTTGTTTTTTTTTTGTTATTGGAAGTTCTTCCAAGGTGGGCAGAATGTTCGCACGTTATATCAATGTTTCCCTTTGTTGTCTGGCATTGTGTGGTGGAGGGGGGCAATTGAAGGGTGATGCGCATAGCATAATTGCACCAGTTGCCATTTGCCAGCCAATCAAACAGCTCACTTCTTGTAATGTCAATTTTTGCAAAGTGATCTATTGATTTATTGTGATTTATTACAAGTGTTGTCTCATCTCGTATTGTGATCCGGACCTGGGATCCTAGAAGCAAGTAGGATTTGGACATGAAGGTAGGCCTATGTTATTGTGCACTTGGCCATTTAAATTGTTCAACTTGCTACCCGACGCCAGACAACCCCAAAAAGTTCTTGATGTAATTGATACAGTCCACAAACCAGAGTGCTGTTTGAGCCAGCCTCTGTCAAATAAACAGCTCAAGAAGCAACTATTATGTATTCAAATGAACTCCTCACTCACCTAATACATCCCAGGATCATAGGCAGGTATTTCTTCAAAATCTTCAGCCAATCTCTTCTTTGTCAATCGTCTTTCTCTTCTAGCTTGTCATTCAAAGTCTGTTATGGAATTTTCTGCATCGCACATTCGCTCCCTATCCAAATTCTTCATACTTTCAATCTGCACAGCACTTCACATTTTGAAATGTTTCCATCATTGAATGATGCTACAGCATCTGCCACACCACACTTCAATGTAGCCATGGAAACAAAAACTTTTTTAGGAATCTGAGTCCAAATCAAATTGTTCAAACTCTTGTTTGCGTTCTGAGTCTTCCCATGCAGACACTTTTTTGACAATTCTGGTTGACTCAGATCTCTGAAAATCGGCTTCATTACAGTAGAACCCCTCTAATCCATCACCTTTGGGACCGGGGCATGGTCGGAACACAAGAAAGGTCTGATTATCCAAGGGAAGTCAATATTTATTAATTTACATTCAGAATAATACAAAAGATCATGTTTTTACATTGAAATAAAGGAACCTTAAATACCTATGCAATCCTTTTACAATAAAGAAACAAACTACTTAGAAAAAAAGTCAGTTATTGATTTTTGTTTAGCAGATGAAATTTTAGACTTAGCTGCAGTGTCCCTCCATTTGTTTATCCATAAGATGTCCATCGGAGTTGAGCTTGGGTTCTGCTTGATGTATTACAGAGTTATGTAAAAAGTGTTCTTGGCATTGGTGTGTGAAATCTGGGTAGGGGGTTCGTCTTCTTCACAATCACAGTCATCATTCACATGTTCCTCACTGTCGTGTTCCAAAACAGTGGAATCAATCTGGTCATCATCAAGTTCTTGATAGGTTTCACAATCTTTGTCACATTCGCTTATCCACTCTTCAATTTTGTTTGAAGTAACATTTGGATCTAGAGTTTGTACTTCTTCAACATTAATTATCTGTGTGTCACTGTTTTGATCATTATCTACCTGGTCATTTTCATTCATCACTTCCGGACAAAGCTTTTGCCATGATTTCTGCAAGGTTTCTTTTTTGAGTTCATCCCACGACGCAGCGATTGTATAAATGGCATCTTTGATATTTAGGGATTTCATGCCTTCAAATAAGTTGCAACCTTCTTCAGATTTTTCTAAGATAGGGCTGATGTACTTTTGGCAATATTGACTTTTTAGCCATTCGATTACACCTTGATCCATCGGTTGTATGAGTGAAGTCACATTTGGGGACAAAAAGAGAGCTTTTATTTCACATTCCACTAAATCTTCCTTGGATGGATGTGATAGTGTGTTATCCAACAAGAGTACAGCATGAGCAGGAAAATTTTTTTGTTTCAATTCTTTTTCGACTGATGGCACAAACTCATCAAAAAACCAAGATTTAAAAAGATTGCAGTCCATCCAAGCGGATTTTTGATTGTGGTAATAAACTGGCAAAGAAGATGGGTTTATGTGTTTGAACGCCCTAGGCTTCTTGGATTTGCTGATAACAAACAGGGGAAGCTTGTGCAAACCATCTGCGTTGCTACAAGGAGTGATTGTTATTCTATCTTTCATCAGCTTTGTTCCTGCCACGGACTCATTTGAAGCTGCCAGTGTTTTAGTAGGCAACATTTTATAGTTTAGCCCTGTCTCATTGATATTGTAAACTTGGCAAGGTAACAGATCATTTTCTTTGACAATTTCTTGAAACTTAAGAGAAAACTCTTTAGCAGCTTTGGCATCAGATGATAGTTTCTCACCTGAAATTGTAACAAATCGGACTCCATGACAGGTTTTCCAGCGATCAATCCAGCCCTCACTAGCAGTGAAATCACTTCCAACTTCCAATTTTTTGTGCAAAATTATTGCCTTTTCCTTTAAAATTGGCCCTGATAACGGGGTTCCCTTCCTTCTTTCTTGACAAAACCACATCCACAATGTGTTATCAAGCAGTTCAAGTTTAGGCTTTTTTAGCATTTTGCGATTCTTAATAGCCTTTTCACCATCAATTGTAGTTGTATACGATTCAAGGTCCTTATGATTTTTCCTCCAATCCTTAATTGTTGTAACACCTACGTTGATTTCCTTTGCAATTTTTTGGAGTGATTCTCCTTTATCCAGTCTTTGTAGCACTGCTAATTTTTCATTTAGTGATTATGTGTTTCCATTTTTTCACTGACATGTTTAAAAACAAACCACGGCACACACAAAGAAAGTGTCAGTAAACAAAAAAGAACAATGTTAAAACTACAGTATACATACAACCATAAAGTGTCACAGTGCACTACAATAACATGCAACAGAACCAAGATGACAGGTGACACGGGTCTGAAGCCCAGAGGCTCTAAACAATGGAGCGGCGTAGTGCTTGATGGGAGTGAGTCATCGACAAGTTGTAACAGGCTCGCAGCTGGCTCGATGATGGTCGGATTAATTGGAGTGACAGACCAGCCAAGGGCGGATTAGAGGGGTTCTACTGTACTTCCATAACAATCTCTGGTAGATTATTTCTTTGAGGTACTGTTGGTCCATTTACAGCAAGAGATTTATTATGCTTACACCAAGATGTTTCACCAGAAGGACATAATCCATGAATAGGCTTTTCATCGGTGAACAGTTTATGAAAGTAGATGACCCATACTGCTTTTCTCATGTCTTCCAAATTGTCTGTATAATTTTGAATAGCAAGGCTATAATCCGAGTGTTTTGTGTGGAGCGTGGCTCTCTATGGAGCGGAAACCTGGACTCTCAGAAAGCAGGAAGAGAAGAGATTGGAGGCCTTTGAAATGTGGGTGTGGAGGAGGATGGAGAGGATCGGCTTGATGGATAAAGTGAGGAATGAGGAGGTTCTGTGTAGAGTGGGAGAGGAAAGGAATATTATGGCAGTGATAAGGAGACGAAAGCAGAACTGGCTGGGACACTTGCTGAGGCATGGCGGACTACTTGTGGAGACAATGGAGGGGACTGTGCATGGAGGGAGGGTGCTGGGACGAAAAAGAGTGCAGTTGGTGGATGATATCAGGGAGGAGGGAAAGTACTCCAAGATGAAGAGAATTGCACAGGACAGAGAGGAATGGAGAAGGAGGAATCATGTTTAGACCTGCCCTAGGGCAGAACACTTTAAAAAAAAGGCCATAATAAGATTGAAGTTGATCAATGACAGCATCTGTCAATCTTTTCTTACCACCAATTGACAAGCCATCAGATAATGGGACTCAGCATTTCTCCTGTTTCAATTTTTGTAAACGTGCACCCATCCTTTTTTGCACATGCCCCAAACACTCCAATTTATTCATCTGTAGGTCACCATAGGGCTTATCTTTTTCAACAGCAAGAAAGCTTTTTGTATCCCCATCTCCCAAGTAATTTACATATCTTACATTGTGTTTTTTCACTGATCTTTTGAAAATTGCTCTCACCCCCTGTACCTCCATTCCTCCACTTGGGCCCTCATAGTTTTTCTGACAAGTATGACAATGATTTGTTTTATCTGAACAGGTACAGTATTTTGTAAGAATTTCTACATCTATAACCTTACCAGTGTCCACACTTGTGCACGTAACCACTCCATTCAGGGATCTGAAGCCTTGCTTTTGTCAAGTCCCATCAAAAGCTGCTGAAATATCTCTTGGGGTTTCACTCTCTCTATTCTCATCAATTGCCTCTTCAATTGTCTGTTTCATGGAGTTTTCAGCAACGCTTTCAATAGCTTCACCAAGTATTTTATTGTATAAGCTGAACTTACTTGGAGGCTGAGGAACATTCAAAACACCACAAAGCATTTGACCAGCTGTTTGGCCTCTCCCTATAGACCTTGGTGTGTAAACTAACCTAATATTTATATAAAAAATATTACTACTACTACTATTGTCAATGTTTTTCAAATTATAGAATTTTTCACTGAAATTACAAAACAGACAATAAAGTTTAAGTTGTGATGCAACACCAACATACACTTTTGTGTTTTGCAGCTGTAGGCCACAGGATTTACAATTTTTACATAGTGTCAATTTGGCTAGCACTTCTGAAAAAATTTCAATGTTTATAAATTCATACACATTAGAATCATTGCATTCATATTTATCCCAGTCTGACTTTGAAAGTTTGTTCTTAGAGCTGGACAGAGTAGTTTTATGACCAGTATTTGAAGCTCTACAAACCAGAGAAGTATTGTCATTATGATGGCTGTGAATTATGATGTTTTCGTCCAATACCTTTCCTTTTCTTTGTCAATCGATTTGTAAAATGAGACATTATAATGTTGGATAACTAGTTCATAGATTATAAATAGTAGAACCAGAAGAAATATTCACGAAAATCATCCAAAAATCTACTAAAAGCTGCAAACCATACAATATTTTGTAAACAGAACAAAAATTATATCATTTCAAAAGGTTCATGGACAAGATCGAAGATAACTAAAGGTACTTTTCTATGTCTGTCAGATTTATGTTCCTGACAGGATATGCAATTTTGAATAGAAGTTTGTACACCATTTTTCATTCCTGGCCAATAATATATGATTTTAGCGTGGAATATGTCTTATGTATTCCTTGATGGGCTGAGAATTTAGTACCATGATGAAATTGTATTGTTTTATTTGTAAGATTGGAGGGTATCACAAGCTTCAATGGATTACTTATTGTTTCATGTTTATCTCTTTTATAAAGAACATCATCATTATCCAACAGGAAATCATCATTTTCTTCTCCGTTTTAATTAGTGTTTCAATTTGTTGAGAGCAATGTTTGTCTTTACGTTGGACTGATTTTAATAATTCTTAATCAATTATTATCGGATCATCTTGAGTGGTTAAGAATTGAAGAGAATGGCTTAAACCATTGGCATTACCGTGATTCTTACTGGGTTTTGTGATGAATTTCGAATTCAAATTCTGATAATTTAAGGGCCCATCTCACTAATAAGTTTTGTACTCCATACTAAGGAAAGTAACTCACACGTTCGGTCGCAGAATAATTAGTTTCTGCATGATTTAGAGTTCTACTTGCATAGGCAACAGGATGCTCATTTTTTCCCCACTTCTGTGAAAGTACGGCACCCAAACACGATTGTGATGCATCTACACTCAGTATGAACGGTTTACTGAAATCTGGGTATTTCAAAACTGGGTTATAACATAAAGCAATTTTTAATTCTTGAAAAGCATGAGCTTGAGGGTTTTCCCAGATAAATTTTGTATCTTTTTTCAATAATTTAAGTAAAGGTTGAGCAATTTCGGTGAACTTATCTATGTGTCTATGATAATATCCCACTAATCCAAGAAAGGATTTGATGTCAGTTGCATTTGTAGGTGTTTTGAATTCCTGTACACTTTTTATCTTTTTAGGGTTAGGACTTATCCCTTCTCCTGAAATCAAATGTCCAAGATATTCTACTTGCAATTCAGCAAACCTGCATTTCCATCCTTGAATGAATAAATTTGCTGATTTTAGTTTTTGAAATACTTGTCTCAACCGACATGCATGCTGTTCCATTGTTCAGGAAAAGATAATTATGTCATCAAGGTACACTAATGCTTCATTACCTTTCATACCTTCTAATAAGTTATCCAAAAGTTGCTGCATAGTTGCAGGTGCATTACGTAATCCAAAAGGCCGAACTTTAAATTGATAGTGTTCTCCAGTGGGTAAGCTGAAAGCTGTTTTAGGAGCATCAATTTTAGACATAGGTATTTTCCAAAATCCAGAAGCTAAATCTATTGTTGTGAAGATTCTACTTTCTCCAAGACTATCTAAGGTTTCGTCTATACATGGTAATGGATATTCATCTCCTCTAGTGATAGAATTCAGATTACAAAAATCTACACAGAAACAATAACTAGGTTGATTGTCCTCACTTTCCTTTTTAACTATTACTATTGGGGCACTCCAAGGAGAATCAGAATTCTCTATTATTTGATTTTTCAGCATTTTGCTAACTTGCTCTTTTACTATTGGTTTCAATGCTCCAGGTATCCTATAGGGATTCTTTATCACGGGGCTAGAATTACCTGTATTGATACAATGTTCAACGTTCAATGTACAACCTAAAGGTTTAGATTCATCATAAAATAGTTCACCAAATTCTTCTAGAACAGATCGAATTATCTTGTTATCCTGAGGTGAAAGATGTTCAAGTTCACTATTTATTATCTCTTCAATTTCGGAATTAGTATTACTATGCAGTTCGAAAATATCACCGTAATCATCACCAACATTGATTTCCTCTCGGCGTTTATGTACAAACACATTTCGACATACTTGAGTTGATAGTGACAGATTTGACAGAGACCTACTATCATTATCATGTGACACAATTTCATAGTTAGTTACGCATAACCCAATACATTCATTCTTAGCTATAGTTAATTCTTCATCTGAAAAGTTCAATATTTTAATATAAACTGTAGGTTTCTCATCATTTCCGTCACAAAACATTAATGGACTTATTACTCAGGCTATCAATAATCCATGAATACCTCAATTTTTCGGTTCAATTACTACACTCTCTGGTAGTTTCTCACATTTACTAATTAGACTCACTTTATGTCTATAATTTATCCTTCTTTGCTGGTCATCCACCGATTCCACCATTGGTCGACTGCACGGAATATTGGTTAGTGATTTCTCGGATTTGCTATCATTTCGCAGCTTTTCCACATATTCTAATTCGTCTTCTACCTGTGATTTCTCTAATTGGACTAATCTGTTATTATTTTGTATCTTTTTCTCAGGTTCTTATTCGTCTTCTACCTGTGATTTCTCTAATTATACTAATCTGTTATTATTCCGCATCTTTTTCACAGGTTCTAATTCGTTTTCTACCTGGCCAGGCTTTTTTCGAATTTCAACTTTACCTTCAGCGATTATTTTACATCTGGGTCCTAATTTGAGATTTCCTACTGGACGGACCATCTTCGGTTCATTAGTGTGTTGACAGTTATCCGCTGCCGCATTAGACGTTTGGTGGTTGATCAGGCCACCCACATCAATTACTGATTGGTTTCTACTTAGAGAAACAGAACTGCATAATGGGACTTTTCCGATACCATAATTTGCAATTCTCGGAAATTCAAATCAATAATCACCTGAAACTTTAATAAGCTATCAATACCTATAATTCCATCACAAGGAATTTCAAAATTATTCACAACATAACAATTTCATTCTCTTTCAATAGTCTCTATTTTCATGCTTAATATTTGTAATCCACAAATATCCATAAAATTTCCAGTTACGCCCTGAGCTTTTAAATGAGTTTCTTACAATTTTCTCTTTCAAATCTACGTTTAATAATCGATATAGAAGCACCAGTATCCACTAAAAATTTATATTTCACTCCGTGAATACAAACTGTCACTACCAGGTCTTCATAGGTCTCATCATCATTGTTTACCTGTGATTGGGGAACTAATTTTGGCTTTGTGAGGTCCCATTCGACGTCTGGGCATTTACTGTCAAACTTTGTTGAAAACCCTTTTGTTTCCTACAATTCCTAGCAATGTGGCCTTTCCCTCTACATTTGTAGCACTCTATTTGTTTTGACCCATCGGAATGCGAATTGTTATTTTGATTCCTATTCTCAAATTTCACTCCTTGAGAATTGGATTTTCCACTATTGGAGTCGCGTTTCTTAATGCAGCAATCTTTGGTGATGTGACTGACCTTATTACAGTTAAAACAAGTGTGGGTTTCTTGCTTTTTGTGATAAGCATTTTTAATTGTTGTTTGAGCTGAGAAAACGCGGTTAGTGGTGGAGGTAGAATGTGGACCGAACATATTAGTTATGGTAACAGCCAATTGCACAGCTTGTGACATGTTCGTCGAAAGACATAAACAAACCTGTCTTCCTACCTCTCCTTCCAATCCGGCCAAGTAAGCTGCTAAGAGCTTCTTCGTTTAAAATTCTCTGTTTGTCAGGATTGTTGGTTTTTTGTATGGTTTTGTCACATATTGATCAGAGTCAATCAGAAAATTGTTCAGGAGTTTCTCCCTTTCTCTGGGTGGTTGTTTGTAAGATAGTATAGTAAAACTGGTCGGGAACCTTTTCTGAAAAGCATTCAATCAGGGCCTTCTTTATATCATCATAAGAAATTCCTGCTTTGATTAAAGGGGAACTTCTAAAGAACGTTAGAGCAGAGCCTCTTAGTCTAATTGATATTATTCGAATTTTATCATAATCTGACCAATTGCCTAGAGCAGCTATGTTGTCTACTTGTGATAGAAAATCAACAATAGAAACTTTGGAACTATCGCCGTGCCAGGGTTCAACTACATTCGCTTACACAAAATCTTTTACTGTTATGGGCATTGGATTGGTACTGGCTGCCAACTGTCGTGATAATGACAGCTGCCTTCGTTCGATTTGCCATACTAGCGGCACTCCCAGAATTTTCTTCACCCGTAACTGTGTTTGAAATTAGTCAGAGAATTTGATTTCAAGTTTTGTTACCTTTACTCTCTGGACACGCTCGCTACTATAATCAGTAGAACCATTAATATAGCCCTCAATAATTCTCTGTATATGGGACCGTAAAATGGATTCACATCCCTATAGTAATGTATCTGAGTCTACAATTGGTAGATAATAGATAAGAGGTGATTTTCGCTGAGAATCAGCCATATCAGTTTTTCTTGTCATATAATCCATATAATCATATAATCATATAACCATATAATCATTATTTGAATTTATGTTTGTATTTAACACGGGTCGCGTTCTTAAATTTTGAGTGTCATAGATAGCTTCTTTAACTTCGTTTACTTTTTCAGGGGTCTCTGATGATTTTTTACTGGATTTCACAAAGACAGTAACACCTGGTTTATTGGACAAATTTAGAGGCGAGCAGCTTGAAAGAGTGATAGACGGGATGGGATTTCTTGTATCTTGAACATGTTCATAGTAAGCATCTATCTGCACGGAGTGAGTTCCTATTTTCATGAATAACTCATGTACATGCGAATTCTGACTAGTCGACATTGGGCTAACTACTGAGCCTAAAGGCCTATACAATTTGAGAGCTTCTATGCTTTCATTTTCAGTTATCTTTAAAGTTTTCGATTTCTTAGTACACATAAATACAGTCACTCGGAAAAAATCATTTGGCTAGGATCAATATATTAGACTAGGCTACTATTAACATGCATTAACTTTGAATAATCAAATCAAATACAGGGTGCGGCAGCTACGATTAAGCATTTTTTAGGAGTAATAAAAAGTGACTCAGGATATATAATGGAAACATGTTTTTATTTTCTGAAGCGGTTCAATATACCATTTTATATTACTTAGTTTTTGAAAATTATGTCCTGAAGATGGCGACCGTTAGCATCAATACATTGTTGAAGGCGATCTCTGAAGTTTTCAGCAGCTCTTGCACACATATCGCGGGGAATGGCATTCACTTCGTCAATAATCCGCTGTTTCAACATTGCTAGAGTGTGAGGGCGGCCTTTGAAAACCCTTTCCTTCAGATATCCCCAAAGAAAAAAGTCGCAAATGCTCAGATCTGGTGACCGCGCAGGCCACCCAACATCACCTCTCAAAGAGACTAGGCGTCCCGGAAACATCTCTCTCAAAACGTCTAGTGAAATTCGAGCTGTGTGAGCAGTAGCTCCATCTTGTTGGAACCACAAATCCGCCAGCCCGTGTTCTTCAACCATCTCTTCTAATTTGGGTTGCAGAAAGTTTCTCAACATCGAAACATAACGTTGGGAATTCACTGTCACGGTCACTTCTTCCTCCTCAAAAAAGTAGGGGCCAACCACGCCAAATTGTGATATGGCACACCACACCGTCACTTTAGGAGAATGTTGAGGTCTTTCATGAATAATTCGAGGGTTTTCTTCAGCCCAGTAGCGAAAATTTTGCTTATTCACGCACCCACTAAGATGAAAATGTGCCTCGTCACTACTAAAAAAAGCTGCATGTGGAGGGATTTGAGCAAGCATTTGCTCACACAAATTTTGTCGGTTGGCGTAGTCTACTGGGCGTAATTCTTGAGCAATCATTATTTTAAAAGGATGAAACTTTAAATCGAAATGTAAAATCCTTCTTAAACTGCGGTCTGAAATCCCCAATGCAAGAGAATGTCGTCGAGCAGAGCGTTCCGGTGATTGTTTGAATGCTGTTCTTACCCTCTGCACATTTTCTGGCGTTCTAATGGACTTGCGACGACAATGTGTATTTGTTTTCAGTGTACTACCAGTTTCCTCCATCTGCCGAATCCATGACCGAATTGTGTTTGCATTCGGAACGGCGTTGTTGCGTGGAATGTTGAACTGTCGTCGAAAAGCTCGTTGTGTAGCGATCACAGATTTATTGTTCTCATAATAAGCGCGAACGGCAAAACCACGATGAGCACCGGTCCAAATCATGTTGGCTACTGAAATGGGGTTAACTAAGAAACAAAAACAGACCATGTGGAAATTTGTAACTTTATCACAGCTGATGTGACAATGGAAACAAACTGCTTAATCGTTCCTGCCGCACCTTGTATTTTCATTGGGAAATGTAGAAATAATCAATACATTTATATTCGGAATAGTCTGAGAAATTCCAAATGAGAGAACTGGATCTTATCAATTCAGAGTAATGAGTAATCATCTACTGTGGTGTCAATACTTATTGTGTATGTTACTACAGCATCAGGATTTGTTAATGTGATCTCTCCTTTCCCAATCACCAATTTTGATTTTTCACTGTAAAGATCATATGTTATTGTATCAACCATAATTTGTTTTTCATTCTTCCCTAGATCTTTGGTTAGAATGTGTTCTTCAGAAGAGAGGGTTACACCTTGAGCAACTCAATAATACACTAAAGTTGTTTCATCCACCTCTTTAGTTACAATGAAAAATTGATAGACTCTCCGCTCTAATTTGCTTAGAGCTTTATAAACTCGAACAACGTCTTTTCAAACCTCAGCAGCCATTATCAAACATTTTACTACAGTTAATAATAATAAAATTATTTTGTACTAATTCAAAACATTTGAAGTGGCCCGAGAGGGTCATAGGTTTTGGAGGCTTCAGAGGAACTTGAGGGCTTGGAAATGTTAGAAGGAAGACACATTTTTAGCAATAATAAAGTTTGTATTTATTACCACTGACTCCCATGTCCTATTCACTACACATTATCTCCAATTTCAAAATTTTTGACAAACCTATTTCCATGATCAAAATTGAATGAAACTTTTTTCTGACCAATATTTTTATACGACTGTGTTCTTAAAATACTATTTTGATCAACAGCTGGATTTGATATAGACAATGGACTTTAAGCTTCAAAATTTAAAACAATACTCATAGGCAAGACACCAGTAACACTAGACAGGGTTGATCTTGAAGAAAATAAGCATTGATTCAATCTAGTTTAAAAATCAATATAACTGTCAGATAAAATCGACTTGACCAATTTTTACAGACTGAACCTCTCATTCTGCTAATCCATTTGAAGGAGGATTGTAAGATGCAATTTGATACTTCTATCTTTACAATAGTTTTTTAAACTGATAAGCATTGAATGTCAGACCATTATCAGAGATAAGCACATTTGGTACTGAGAATCTTGAAAAACAAACATTTAACTTTTTGAGAATAGAATTCACGTTTGTGTTATTGATAATAAAACATTCAATCCATTTTGAATAATCACCTATCAAAATTAGAATTTTAGCTTTGTGAGTATCTAGCAAATCAATATGAACACGTTGCCATGGACGCTTTGAGACAGGCCAAGATGTAAATTGACAACTATTTTTGTTTTGAGTGATTTGACAAATTTTATATGTTTGAATTTTATGTTCAATATCTGAATCCATATCCTCCTGAGGCCCATGATTTTTTTCTCTTCAAAAAACTTTGTGATGTAATTTTTTAGTTGATACAAAACATCTGATTACACATAAAAATAATTGAAAAAATATTTTGTTACCTGGTTTTTCCACATGATGTTGTTGAAGATTGTCCTCATATGAGGACATCGGGACTGAATCACTATCACTCACTACTTTTTCACTACTTTATCAATACACACTTTTTCAGTCAGAAAATTGTTCAATAGTCTTCCAATATAAGTTTAATGTTTCAAATATGCTAATAAATGTTTTTTTTTCAAATTAAGCAAACCTAACCTAATATCCTAACCTAAAATTGTGTTTTTTTTACTACTTTCAAACACTACCTATGAAACGCCAAGTAGCAGTTTCTGTCTTTTGTTAGACACAGAAGCATGTTGGATTTCATACATCGAACTCTCCTTTTACCTGTTTTGCATGTTTCAAGTCGGCATCTGTTGGGGTTTTCAAGATCAGCTACTTCTGGCATGTGGCTGGCTCCTTTCATTCTTGCTTCCTTACTTGGCAATTTCATTCTTTTTGTAGGCGGTCCCTCTTCATCCTCATCACTATCAGACTCATCACTTCCATCCAGATTCCCTGTAATCATCTGCTCAGCCAATGTGATTCGAAAATCTAGAAACTTCATGGGTTTCCCCCTCAATACCTTTTTATCTTTTCTGTATAGAAGCCAGGCATTCACACTTGCTAAATCGAAGAAATGAAGCATTGTTCAAAGGGTCCAACGGTTTCTTCTATATTTATTTCTTTAATAACTTATCATCCTGTCATTCAGATCCACTCGTCCCATGAATTGGTTGTAGCATTTTACTAGATTGGGTTGAGGAATAGTAAGATAACGGGAATTCTTTTTGTCCCATCGTTTGCAAGTCCCCTCTGGAGACGAATTTTGAGCAGATGATAGCAGCAAAATTGGTTTGCTGTCATACCACTTTATTATTGCTGCCCTGCTATCATCTCTGATAAGCTCTTGTGAAGTTCCTCTTGGACGTTTGGCCATCTCTTTGTCTGACATGAATTGAGAAGATGGTATCTTACTCTTCATGACAGTACCAGTCATAAAAATTTCCTTGTCAAGCAAATAATCCAATAATTTGACAGTGGTGAAAAATCTGTCGACATAGATACATGAATTTCTCTCTACCATCTCAACCAGATGTACTACTGCATTTTCGCTAATTGTGAAATTTTTGAATCAGTATTATTTGTAAATGTTTGTCCTTTTCCTTGATATATTACAAAATCGAGAACTATCCCATCTGGAGAAGCCAACACAAAGCTCTTCAATCCTACAGGGTTGGGCTTACCTTTAACATATTGTTTCAATGTGGTATGTCCACTGAAGGGGATCATTTGTTCGTCAATAGACAAATTAGGTGTTCGCTGCTGCTGCAAACACCCTGCTCTGACAGAATCCAGCACCGGCCTAACTTTCCACAATCTATCTTGTTTCTTGACATTTTCATCAATGCGATTGTCATCTACACATTTTAAATTGGTTCTTAATTGAAAAAACCGAGCTCTTGATATTGTATTTGTTATTAGTGAAATACTAAATGATTTTTTCCAAAACATTCTTATCTGTGGATATTTTATACAACTCATGTTGAATCCTACTCCAATGAATTTTTCAATTTCGTCATCAGTCGTGTTCATGCTTTTCCCAGTTGTATACACTGTTCTCATATTTGTATTCTCAGCTATTTTTGCATAAGTATCATCATTCATATACTGATTGAAATAATCAATAGGTTTCCAATTTTCTCTGTCTTTTACACTGTCGTCATCCACTGTTGGGCCTATTACTACAGGTTCAAATTGATTCTCATCATTCCAAGTGTGCACTTGACTTTGAGTTGTTCCTGTCACTTGTTGAGCTGGGGCATCTTCAACATCTTCTGCTGTTGCTTCAGCTTCAGTAGCCACTGACTCATCAATAATTTCGCTAAAATCTAGAGGAGGAAGAGCTTCTTCATCCAAAGGTCCAGTTACAATTTCATGAGGATCATTGTCAAGATCATCACCATCAGATAGATCTTTATACTCTGATAAATTACCATTTTCAATCAAATCCAAAATCCTATCAGCACTCAAACTACTGAATTTTTCCATGGTACTATCTTGGCAAAAACACACTTCTATCACAGTCCTCAGTTCAAAAATTAACAGTTCACCACAAAAACTAAATAATTATAAAGTCTCATAACCATTTTTTATTGAAATAAAACTCAATTATTGTAATAAAAATGATGGAAATACGATAATAATGTCTTTGGTTTGTCAAAACAATGTACTTAACTATTCCATGGTACTATCTTAGCAAAAACACACTTCTATCACAGTCCTCAGCTCAAAAATTAACAGTTCACCACAAAAACTAAATAATTATAAAGTCTCATAACCATTTTTTATTGAAATAAAACTCAATTATTGTAATAAAAACTATGGAAATATGATAATAATGTCTTTGGTTTGTCAAAACAATGTACTAAACTATTCCATGGTACAATCTTAGCAAAAACACACTTCTATCACAGTCCTCAGTTCAAAAAGTAACTGTTAACCACAAAAACTAAATAATTGAACAGTTCCATCACCATTTTTTGTTGAAATAAAACTCAATTATTGTAATAAAAATGATGGAAACACAATAATCACGTCTTTGGTTCAATTCCGCTTCAATGTACTGGATCAAAACAATGACCTAACCTAAAAATTCGAAAAGAACAGTCAAGTCCCAGTGTCCTCAAACGAGTACTTTTTTCAACAGTACATTTTGAAGATATTATACAATTAAAAACAGTTTCCTAATGCATAAAGCGTTAGAGGACTTATTAAATTTCACGTAAAACATGAAACAATAGTCTAAATTCAATAATTTTGAACAATTTTCATGAATGAAAACGAAACCGACAACCGAACATACTGCATCAACCGTTTAATTTTTTCCAACTGAAATACAGCTGTTTATTTCAAACATAGAACACTAGAGTGCTCTCCATTATGTCCTCAAATGTAATAAAATCGGGATTGAAGTCATCGGGATTGAAGTCAGCACAGACGAATTTCGATTACATAGCATGGTATTACTCGATGTCCTCATTTGAGGACAAATATCAGGGTTGGGTCTCAAGAGATATAAACCACCAGACATACGACCTAGCCAGTAATTTGGAATGAGTCACACCAATGTGGAATAGTATTTAAAAATTCAGTTGAATTGGACATCCATTTATGAAGATCAAAGCCCCCCTTATCAAGAGTGTTTATAAATTTTTGAGATTTGAAAGAGAATTGCAACCATTAATCATCAATGTAGAAATCATTCTTCATTACATGAGAGAGTGCAGCATCATCATTTGCTTTGAAGTTGGCATGTTGATTCAGAGTGTGTGTGTGTGTGGCTAAGAAGGCTGCAGGAGCTGAGCCATATGTAATAATAATAATATAATATATAATAATAATAATAATATAATATAATAATAATATAATATAATAATATTTTATTCTCAACAAAAGTATAACAAAAACAATGTAATACAGTTGAAAAACATCACAGATAAATAACATAATAACATAAAATATCAATCTTAAAATAAAACTCTAATAACATTTAACAATTCATTAAATTTGCAAAATTTAGATAATAATTTTTTCACTCTAACAAGAATTCGTCAACCTCATAGAAAGCCTTCTCACTGAGAAAAGAATATAGTTTTGTTTTGAATTGTTTTTCTTCAACAATACTTCTCAAATCAGCCAGAAGTTTCACAAAAAACTTTTGTCCCCTATAAGTAGGTGTTTTCTCAAAGACACTCAGCCTATGTCTCTCAACTGAAATGTTGTTCCTTCCTCTAGTGTTATAGCCATGAATATCTGAGTTAACTTGGAATGAATTCAACCTATCCTTCACATGTAATATTGATTTGAAAATGTACAATGATGGAACAGTTAAAATACTTAGGCTACTGAAAGACTCCCGACATGTCTGTGGAAATTTGAGCCCCTCCAGGTATCTTATTGCGGACTTTTGCAAAACAAAAATTCTTTGAATGTTTTGCTTCGAGGTACTCCCCCATAATTCAATGCCATAAGCAATGTGGGATTCAATCAGTGCATAGTAGACACTTTTTGCTGTTGTTTTAGGCACCCGTTTCTAAATATTATATATAATATTAATATCCGTTTCTTAATATTATTATATTTCTAAATGCAAAAAGTGACCTACTCAATTTCAATGATATCTTGTTTACATGATCCCCCCAATTAATCCCATCAATTAAGCTTGGAATCCATCAACAAACCTAACATGTTCACAACAGTACAACTTTCAATGTTCATTTCACCAAGTGTTATGGTGGGGTGAAAAGGACGATAATTATAATCAAAGCTGATGACATGACTTTTGTTTGAATTTATAGTGAGGTCTGAATCATTAAAAAACTGCACAACCTCATTTGCCATGTTATTTGCCTCAATCTCCAAGTCTATGAGATCTGATCTCTTAAATAGCAAGGTTCAATCATTGGCATAGAGAGTAATTTTATCAGTGACAGGAACATTGAATTGAATATCATTTATATATATATAAAATGGAGCCTTGTGGTACACCTCGTGTCAATGGTAACTTGGCTGAGTTTACTAACCCATTAGGAGTAGATATACATGTGTACTGGAACCTGTTGTTCATGTATGATGCTATCAATCTATTTGCCACGCCTCTAATTCCGAGCTTTGATAACTTGAATAAAAGAATATCGATATTGACACTATTAAAGGCTCTTGACAGGTGCAATAGGAGCTCAGTTACATAATCACCAGCATCAATCCCTTTCACAATTGACTCAAAAAAATTTACCGCTGCAGTGATTGTTGACTTTCCCTTCATAAAACCATATTGACAATTGAAAAGCAAATCGAATTTTAACAGATAAATCATAATTCTTTCATGAATGAGCCTCTCAAAAACCTTTGACAACGTATTTAAAACTAAAGTAGGTCGATAATTATTAATATCCATAACATTACCTTTTTTAGGATAGGAATCACTTTGGCTATTTTCAATAAGTCTGGAAATATAACTGTCTTAAACATTGAGTTGATAATGAATACCAATGGTTCTGCTATATTATGACAACATGCCTTAATTACTGACACCGGGATTTCATCTGGGCCCACAGCCTTTTTAGCTTTTAGGTTTTTTATAACTCCCACAACCTCATTGACATTTGTGGGAAAAAGAAAAAAAATTTTGGAACATTCTTTATGACTTTTCTTTTTCAATGATTCTTGTGCTGCAGAGTTTTCATTTGCTGGAGCCATGGATACAAAAAAGTGATTAAAACTTTCAGCTATGGACTTGCTACCTGTAATCAGTTTGTTATTATATTCAATTTCGGTGGGCATTGATCTTTTTTTGTTACTCCCTCTAAGTCTATTCACAATCTCCCAGCTAGACTTGGTTCTGTTGGCAGAGGAAAGTATATATTCACTGAAATGTTTTTTCTTTGCCTCTTCAACCTTATTGTTATAATGCTCCTTTACTTTTTTAAGTAGTTGTATGTCTATGTCCACTCCTTCACTCACTCTCGTTTTTGCTATCTCTAGAAGAGATCTCATTATTTCTATCTCCTTAGTCATCCACTGACCTTTCAAACGTTTTCTTAGCCTATTATCATTCAATCTCTTGCTGACTGTTTTGACCGGACAATGTACCTTGAAATGATAGAGCAGATTCCTATGGAAATTTATAAATTGTAGATCTGGATCGGATTGGTCATAGACCGCCCTACAGCTCTCAACACTTAATGCCTGTCTCAAACATTCTATGTTCTGTTCATTACAATCATGCGCACCTGTTGAACTCTTTTTCTGCACCTTGAAATCTCCAGTAGCCTATATGTGACTGTATTGAGAGAATATTCCATTAATGCCTTGCTTGGATCTTCACGCCAAAATATGTGGTGCAAGTTGCAATCAGAGGGTTCAAGGAAAGATTTGTCCATACATTTTGGTAATGTTGGTAATGAATGAAATGAGATGTGTACGGAAATGTGAGACAATTTCAAAACGTTCAGGCTGAACAGTGTGGCCTATGTGGAGGACTTCATTCAAAGAAATTATTCAACACTATCCTAACCCAACAGAATAGAATACTAATATAATCTAATAAAATTAAACACCAACCCAACATAATGCAAATTAGAGATGTGTAAGACAAGGTCAATTGTCAGATTCAAATCCTAAACGTTCACTCAACATACTGACAAAGTCTTTTGAACCAGGTCACACGTTCATTACGTTCACTTGATGATAAAGTGTGACTGAATCACTGAATTGAATTCTCTAAATAGATTTTGGCTTGATATTTTGTACAGCTTCATTGTTTCAAGTTAAAATGAAATAAGCATGGTGGTTTTTGTAGTTTTAATTATCCATACATGGTTGAAAATTGATTAATATTTTCAAAATTACAAACAACTTATTCACGTAGTCTTTTCATGCTTTTCTAATTTCAAAATTATTCATACTGGACTGGTATCTTTGAAATAAAAATATTAGACATTTATTTGAAATAATAGGCTAGTAAAATATTAGACTAGTTATTATTATTATTTAAGTCCATTCTAACTTGTCCATTATCTTTAAATTTCAAACTTTCATGTAAAACTTGTCCTATCTAGGACATCTAGTAACTAGATGAGATAATTAACTAATATTAAAAAAGCCTAATAACTGAATAACTAGATTCTAGTTATCTAGTTATTAAGCTTTTTCAATTTTAGTTGATTATCTCATGTTTTGATTGAGAAAAGAAATTTGTGACAAGTGTCCAGAGAGAAACGATTCCTTTTCTCAGTTTTTATGTTTCCAGCCTTGGAAAATATCTGCTCACTAGGTGCAGAAGTGGCTGGTATGCATAGCCGTTTCAAAATAAGTTTGTAAAGCAATGGATAAACATTTTTCCGTTCATTCCACCACTTTAGAGGGTCTTCTTTTCGCGGTTGAAGAGGTTCGGCTAAGTATTTATCATACTCAACGTTTGCTACAGCCTTGGGGTCCCTACTACTTGTAGCCCACAGTTGATTCACATCCAAGTCGAAATCATCCCAAAGGTCGTCTTTCTTCTTCTTCTTCTCTTGAATGATTGGCTGGTCCACTGATTCTTCTACTGTAGTCATATGGGGAGTGATTTGACTAATCACCTTTGCTCTCACATCATCCAGCTGGTTTCTGTTCACAAACGATTTATGTTTGAAACGAGGATCAAGGAATGCAGCTTGAGTGATTAAATCACTAGTGTCCCAAGATTCTTTGGCTTTTCCCCCTACCTTTTCTGTGTCCTTATTTTTAAACCTCTTATTGAAATCATACATAATCTCTTTGACCATTGCAGAGACTAGGGGATCTAATGTGATTGACCTTTCAAATTGTGTCATACGCTTTCTGATAATATTAATCAATAGGAAGGATTTTGAAAGAGTCAGAGATTTTTTAGCACAAACTTTTTCAGTCACGTGATAGAATAGTGAAAGAACTTCAACACTTTGTTTTAAAATGTCCCACTCCCTGGCAGAGAAAATTGAATTGTCCTACATTTCTAAAAGAGTGCAGCAAGAAATGATGGGCTCTTTGTTTTCTAGTAGCCTATTAAACATGTCATACCTAGAATTCCACCTTATTTGCACATCTTGTTTGAGCTTCAACTGTGGTTTGTTCATTTGTTTCTGGATCTCTTCTAATTTAGCCACAGCTTTGGAGCTGTGTTTGAAATGTTGAACTAATGCCTTGGCCTTGGAGTGAACAGTTTCAATGCACTTTACACCACTCATGACAAACCACTCATCAAATTTAAATTATGAGCAAAACAGCCAATGTTATGAAAATATGCATCCAATACAGCTTTTTTCATGTTTGCTGCATTATCAGTAACAACAGCTGCAACTTTATTGTCTATGCACCATTCTGTACAGACTTCCAGCAAAGCAGCAGTGATATTCTCAGATGTGTGAGCTTTGTCAAAGTGTGTGCAGCCAAGTAAAGTAATTTTTAGCTCAGTGCTAATCTCATCAATAAAATGGGCAGTGGTGGCAATAAAACTTGTGCCCTCCAAACAAGTCCAGCCATCTGTTGTAAGAGCTACAGCTTTTACATTCTTCATCTGACTGAGAATTTTTTCTCTTATACTGTTATAGCATACAGGTAGCATTGTCTGTGTAAGTGTTTTTCTGGTCGGAGGTTTGTAAGAAGGGTTCAACAGGTTCACAAACTCGATGAACGCCTCATCATCAACAATACTAAAAGGATAGTACCCTTTCACGATCATTCTTAACAACTGCTCATGAAGAATAGTTCTCAAAATCGTAAGAGGTTTTATGACATTAATAAAGTTTTTCATGCTGCTTTGTTGTGTCAATGAAACTGTTCTGCTGGAAGAATATTCACTGGAAGATGCTATGGGTTCACTTTCTTTACCTTGTGACATTGAAGTTGAAGGTCCTTGTCCATCATGAGTTGAACTCTCAGCTGATGAATGAGTAGACTGATTTGTGGTCGTGGAAACTCTATCTTGTAGCACAGTAGGATGTTTTGTCTTCAAATGTCGGCCTAAATTAGCAGTAGAACAGTTCTTCACACTTATTTTAGCTCCACCATAATGACAAATACCAATATCCCTGTTCTCTGGTATTTTGAAATGAAGCCAAATATTGCTTCTTTTGGACATGATGTTTGCACAATTTCACGATCGCTATGATGAACGTTCAGACTCGAGACTTGAAGATGACAAAAAATGCAGAAGACAAGTTCAATGACACTGACAGGCTGACACGGTCACAGTCTGCAGTGAACGCTGAATGGGTGAAATTATGACATATTGGCTATTGAACATATTGGTGGGAGTGTGGGAGAAGGAGAGGAATATGTGTGTTGAAATCAGCGACCACATAGTAGAATAGACAAGTGATCCCATTACTACAGCATTACGGGTGGTGAAGCCAATTCCGCCATCATGGTTGGGTATAGAAACGCGAAATGGAGCTCACAGAAGCTCAAAATTGTAGTGCGTGAGTTTCAAATACATTGTCGTTTAGTCCCCTTAGGATTAAGTTAAAATTTTCAAATTTGGTTTTCTTATACCTAATAAAACACTGATTCTAATGGTGTAACTCAAATTACCAGTTTCCAGTTTATTCAACTTTCACAAGTAGAAAAAGTTGAAAGTTTTTCATACATTTGAAAACATGACATGAAAAAGTTGGTAAGTGAGGAAATTTTTCATCTTTAGGGTAGGCAAGTTTCATAAGCAAGAAAGTTTTAGATAAAAAGTTGAATTTTATTTTTCATTTGTACATTTTTTTTCTAAGATCAGCCGTTCTCCTGATATTCTCGGTAGAACATAGACGAGAAAATAGAAAATGAGGCAATGCGCTCCGACTAATTCTGTTTGCCTCAACTACAAGCTCTTCCCTCTAAAAACTACTGTGTGTACCTTTTTCTCAAGAACCATTTCAATAATAGATTTGCCTATATATTTTTATGTAATAATTGAAGCTATATATTCCAACTATAGATTTGCCTATATATATATCACATAATAATTAAATCTTTTATGAGCTAATCGACAATAATAATGGGAATAATGATACTTAATAAATCACTCTATCTTATTCTTACCAAGTGAACACTGTATTGCCATTTGATTTTTTGATTTGAGAACTGTTGGAAAATTACATATAAGAATAAAATGAAGCTACTCAGCACAAGCACACATAAAAAAATATCATAAGTAAGGGAACCATTATATCCTTTTTATGACATCATACATTCATGAGAATAATTTAACAAGAAAAAATTAGTGTCTGTCATTTGTATATCTACTGTAAATATAAAATGAATTATTTACACAGAATATCTACAGATATCTACAGAATAATAAAATGCGAAAATTAACTTTCAAACAGAATTTTATTGAAATAGAAAAGAAAGAAATGGAAACCCGAAAATACAATGAGTAGTTTTTAAAGTCTCATATTTTTCAATTTAAATTCATACTATGCCATAGAAAGCAAGGGAACAATAAAAGAGAAAAACAAAATATTACATACAGTATTGACAATCAATCAAAATAACAATGAAGAACAATATTTTAATTATAAAAACATTACATCCATAACTCTAAAAATTTCAATTTAACTAAAACCTCTCATTTTAAATAATCTTTACTGACCCATAAATGTAATTGTTTTCATTAAGTGACTTCGAACTCTGCTTTTGTGTAATGTAGCACTGAATGTTTTACAATGATGATGTAGTCGTATTTTGAAATATTTTTTACAAATGGCTTCCATTACTAAAATGATATGATTGAGCTCAGGTCCTTGTTCAAAACAATGTTCTCCTGGGAATAGATTCACCCTGATACATTTTTTCAAAACTGAACTAATCATTTTATCCTCAAGCTGCTTCACTTTTGTAATGTCTCCATTGATAATTCGCAACTTCACTTCTGTTTCACAAATTACACACAGTTTTACAACTCCTTCAGAAGGATACAAAAGTCCTCCCCTATTTTTACAGCGAATTAAACTGTTACGGTGCTGTGGTTGTTCATCCGCCTGCAACAGTTGTAAGCATCCACTGCAGGCTATTTTATTTCTCAATGTCCTTACTATAAATCCAGAAATATATTCAACAATATGTGTTCTAATGTTTGGAGTGCTTCCTATGATATTGAAGAAATGGTCTTCTTCAAACTCGTCTTCTTCCTTCTCTTGCTCCTCTTGCTTCTCTTCTTCTTCCTCAATATCCATTGTTGACCTATAGCCTGGTGTTGATGAATTTATTTCTTCTATTTCAGACCGTTTGCTGTGTGTAGACAATATGAAGGTTCTTTTTAGAATGAGAGCATTTCCTGTTTCAGACTCTTGAAGTTCCTTATGTAACAGAATTCTCTTGAAGCTTCTGGTGAATTCCCTGCATGATGGATTGTTGTTGTGACCCCCACGTGATCTCACATATCCAAAAAGTCGCTCTATGTGGTCTTGACAAACTTTATACATGGGAAGATAGCTAAGAATATGAGGATCATCTGCAACATACTTCTTGTACATTGAAAGGGTGCTCATTATACACATTATGATTCCCAGGAATCCAGTCTTTCTATTTGAAGCCAATATCAATGTACCAGTTTTAGTTCTGAGCCCTGAAATGTAGTCTTGTGTTTTTAGGAGGAATTTTGAATGTTTTTCAAAATTAACATGATGCAACACTTGTTTCGAATATTTTGCTCTAATGCTCCTGGAATTCAGAATGTCAAATAACATATCAAAAGTTCGTAAAAATTCTATAGTTGCAGAACAATTTTCAAAGCCTTCAGTTTTATTAACTGACAGGTATTGTAGTGCATCGGCTACAGACGAGCTTAGCAATTGAGCAGCAAGTTTTGTCTTCATCTTTTGTTTTACATACATGATTATGGCTGTCTGTAATCTTATTCCCTAGTCTAAGTCCCTCCTCTTTTTGTAGTTTGTAAAGTTTTTGAATGAATTGCCATTCAATACGACAATTATTCCCATCAAGTAACACTTCAGAATCTCCCAATGTATTGCGTACAGGCTTGAGCATGTCTGAAGGGTCCAGAAAAAAGTAAACAGGTTCGTTGTTTTCAGGATGGGGAAACCAATGAACCAATTTCTTATAATTCAAAGAGCATCCTAAGATGTTAGCCATAGAAACATTACATGCTGCACCATCTGACGTTAAAGATACAACATGAATTCCTGCACTATGTAAAAGGGTGAGGCATTGCTTCACCAAGCCACAAAGCTGGTCGCCCCTTGTTGAAGTTACAAAAAAGTGACCTAATGGAATTTTCCATGATGGATTAATAGACACTAAATGGAAAACCAATGTCTCTGTTGCAATTGGGGAGGTATCACTATCGTTCACATTATCTCCTACATTAACAGTACCATGGAACCGTGTACCATCCCACTCCAATTTTTGCCTAATAGCCATTGAATCTAGCATAAGTGAGCACAGTGGGATTTTATTTTTACTAGCACTGTGCTCTTTCAAAGCACGAAATACCTCCTCTGAGAACCCTGGATCTGCTTTAACGCTTTTATACCACTTTCCAAGGGTTTTTGATGGGGCAGAGCAGTGTTGAATGTTTTTCGTACAAATAGATATGCTTTTGGTGAAAGAAAGTGGAGAGTTATAGCAAATGACTTAGGCCTTTCATCATAAACCTTTTTTAAGTTAGGATTCAATGATTTCTCCACAGCACTCATTACTAAGCATTCGGCATTTTTCGATAACACAGTCAAAAGAGAGCAATCCTCATCTGGAAAATTGAATTATTTCTTAAGGTATTTAGAATTGTCTATCTTCTTTTCAATCTCCTTTTACTTTGTTGTAATACTTTAACTTTTCTTTTAAAATTTACCAAAGTCAATTAGTTTTAATTAGTTCACTTCTTAGTATTTTGGTTGGTGAATCACTTACATTTACGCTGATTGTTGAGGTTCTTCTGTTCTCCTTTTCAAATTTTGTCGATCTTTTACCTGGGATTCTTCAGGAAAAGCTGGAAAGATGGCAGGAACTGCTCCTTCTCGAATCCGGACACTGTTAAGAGAAGTCCTGTCAATATCATCTTCCCGAAAATGTGCTGAACAGATCTTGCTATATTTTGTAGGCTCCCAGTCCTTTCTCTTTGTTGCTATGATCCATTTTCGTCGGAGATCTTCGTTCTTTGGAAAGCTAAAAAACAAATAAATTATTTCATTTTATAATTTGGATTATATTCAATTATATTATCTTTATTTATGAAGATACAAACTTGCAAATTATCATCAAATTCCATGAAACGCACAGTAGAGCAATTTCTGTTACAGACTGACTATTCAAAAATAATTTTTTGCTTATAACAATAAATAATAATCAATAATGAATGCTTCCTCTTCATTATCCATGATATCACATTTACTCTCAATTATCAACAGAGCTCTGAACAATTTTATATGCCCAATACTTTCATTCGGTTAACCAATTCTGAAAATCAAACAGCAGGAAATGTCATAATGAATAACAGGATATTTACAAGCTATCAATAGGGTTACCGTATTTTTTTTATACCAAATCCGGACATGGGGCTTTCCGGGTGGCCTGGGGGGTATGGAATACCCCCCAGACAAAGGGGGGGTCCGGGGGTCCTCCCCCGTAAAATTGTAGAAAATTAAGCACTGAACAGTAGCGGCTCGTGATCTTCTAGCTTGGGGGTTCAACCTCATGATCTATTGGAGAGAAAGGTCAAGAGGATATAGAGTATTGAGCATAATCAAGTGTAAAGGTGATCAATAATAATTTTAAGGAATTACACCCCAAAGATTGAGCATATTTTCTACAAATATGAATTTTTTGTCCTGTTCATATTTTTCTTGTTTGATTTTTACTTCGGGAGTTGGTCACCATTATGTTTTATTTTACACCTACCCTCAATATCAATATTGTTTGTATTTAACAAATACTGAACCTTATTCATATTTCTTCATCAAAATCCTGTTACGGTAACACAATAAATTATATCCACACTCTCACTAAAAGAAAATGGACACACTAGAAATACTCACAAATACATGAAACACACTAGAAATTACTATATTCTTCTACACGCAAAAACAATTTATACAATGAAAAATGCAGTGAAATCTATCACAACTGTATACAGTATAATATATACCCAAAATCATATCGTATAACCTCAAAACTGTCACACTTTCTACTTCTTGTTTACCGCTTTTTTACTGTTTACTGCCACCAAATTTGAATTTATTGGTCATGTTCAAGATAGCACTGCTACTGAAACCGTATCACGAATATTCACGATTCATTCCGAGGTTTACCGAATGCTTCACTTGCCTCGGCTAGGTTCGGCTACTCTCAGGTGAACTCGTGCAAAATTGGTTAAGACAGGATTGTGAACCAAATCCGTGCTAGCAAACTGATTCCCCTCCTCCGTTCCACTACCTCACCCAGCCCTGTTTTTGGGTTCACATCGGGGAATGAACACTTCCATGCGTCTCGTCTTTCCATTCGGTGCTGTATCAAGCAAGCCACTCCAGGATCTCAGGCACCGGCAGCAAAACATCAACGTTAAGTTTACGTAGATGAAAAATGTTGTGATGTAATTTAATGAGAATAAAATAAAAATATAATTATTTGAGTTGCAAATTCATCATTGTATAGGAAGTTGATTCAATTCTGGGGGTTCAATGAACCATTGAACACATAGGACGAGCCGCCACTGGCACTGAAATATTTGTAGACACAGACACATGGCGGATTCCACTATTTTGAAAATATTCACAAAGGACACATTGCTTTTGGAACATACTTCAAATACTTGTTTCCATTTGTCTTGAGTTTTGGGTTTTTCGTCTTTTGGTAGGGAATCCCATGCGGGTTTAAGATTTTTCAAAACGTGGATCAGTGACGAACGCTCATCAAATAGTTCATCCACATTAATAGAATCTGGTATAACGCTGGCTACTGTATCTCATCCCAGGTAGGATCATGTTGTAATGTTAATCATTTGAAGTATTAAGCCTTATCAAAGCTGTTTTCCAAAAGTTTCAAGTAGCTAATCCCAGCTGTATAAAATCCTTCTACACTTTTCAGAAATAGTTCTTCCTTCTTATCATCAAAGGCTTCCTCATTTTTCAACTTCCTTTGTAACTGTTTTGCTGCAAACGGTATAAAGCTATTTGCCTTCCTTTCTTCCAGTTTGATAACTAATTCTTCATATGCCTGTGACGCTTCTGTAGCAGTAATTTGATCAGACTCAACTTTGAGAATGGTCATCTGAAACATTTGAAGGCTTCCATGCACAAATGTTAGATAAAGTTTATTCACTGGATCCTAAAAAAATGCAAGTAACGATGCAGGGCAGTTTTCGATCGATAAGAAATACAACTTCAATGGCTCAAACATCATCAGTATCCTTTCCACTGCAGGCATTAAGCTCAAAAATCTTGTGTTTCTGTGTGAAAGCATTTTTCTATACTCAACTTCTGCAGATTCACAAAACTCTTTTAATGCGGTCACTCTGACAGTATACTGATGAAAGAATTTGTAAACTTTGACAACAATTGCCTCAACATCAACAGGCATGGCATCACAAGCATTCTGCACTGTGTTATACATAATATGAGCAGAGCAGCCAATGCCAAGGATTGGTCTTGACAGAGCCTTTTGCATTTTTGAAAAACATTGCCTTGGCCATGCCTTTTGACTCCACCAAAGTTGGTATTAGTGTTATCAGAACATAGACACACAACTTTGGAATCAACAGAGAACTGTTTGATGCATTTTAAAAGATGTTCTACTAAAATATCAGATGTTTCTCCCGGAAGTTCATCAAAAAATAACAGTTTTACGTTAACACCTTCATTTTGGTTAAAATAATGGACACATACAGGAGTCAATTTAACATCTTTTCTGTTTGAGCTGTCAATTGTTGTTAGTGTGAGGAAATTTGCATCCTTGAGATCTTTGAGCAGTTTGTCAAATATGTAAGGAGATATCACATTCACAATGACTGCTTTGGTCTTGTCTGTGCCCCCGAAAATTTGGGCTCAAACATCTTTTTAATAAGTTTGGAAGTGCAATCAGACGTTTTAAAACTAAGTCTGTGCATTGCGGTATGGTAGGCAAAAGTCGCCTCTTTTGCTGCACATTGCAAGTCAGCTTCTGTGACATCAGTATTTTTGAAAAACGTTTCAATACTTGCCGAGGATGTTGCTTGATTGGCCTTTTTGTGTCTCTCGCTCTGCAAGTGATTTTCTATGTCGTATCATCCTCTATGCTCCACTGAAAATTCAGAGTTGCACGTCAAACATCTCATGCGGTCACTGCTGTTTTGACACAGTTTCAAAAACTTGTACTCTTCATTTAATTTGTCAGTAAAAACACATTTTCGCTTTGGCATTTTGTACAGTTTAACTTACAAACTGAACACTAATAAGTACTGTACCTAATAATAGTACAAAGTCACTTAGATCATTAGGCACACAAAATAAGAGTTATTTTTAAACCAACTACCATGTAACCAACACAATACGAATACAAACAGTGCGAGTCGTCCACTCTAGGCACTGTGTGGATTGGGACTGTGAGTAACCTTGAGCTGGTGGCTGGAACAGACATGTAGTGACATGAAGTACTTACACAGACAGCTGGCAGTGAGCGCGCAGTTCTGACAGTGTTACAAAGCTAAGTTGCTGCACGGCATAAAATTCCCCAATTAGGCCACATTTTCAGTTCATATTAGTGAAATCCGACATTTCACAGATCCGGACACCAAACCGGACCACGTGTTCCAAATCCGGACTGTCCGGACGAAATCCGGACGTATGGTAACTGTAGCTATTAAAATGCAGTGCGTGTAGTCCCAGTAATCCGTACTGCATACCAGCAATACAATAGTGTATTACACTATAATGAAAAAATAATTATTATTGTAGTATTAAGTGTCATTTTCCAACCTTAAATAGTAATTTAGTAATAGTATTAAACACTTAATATAGTCTGATTGCACAAAGATTTTACTCGGGCAAGATGGAAGAAGTACCCCAGTTCAGTTTGTATTTGGTTCAAAAATTATAAATTTGGTCTCAAATTGTAGTGCTGAATATTTTCTACAATTTGTTACCAAATTTATAATTTTTGAACCAATACAAACCAAATTGGAGTACTTCTTCCATCTTGCCCGAGTAAAATCTTTGTGCGATCAGACTATATACTTACACCAATTATACACTACCTACAATATACTAACCTGTGAAATGTTATTCCTTCAACGTTTCCTCCTTTATTGAAGCATCCATAAGCAATGCAATATGCTGGCATTGTAGTGCAGTATGATACTAAAACGCCATTCAATGAAACAATTCAGTGAGACAGTGACAGCCTGTTGATTAAATTAGCACTGCAGTGTGTGGACAACTGGGCAGAACTGAGCATGACCTTGTCGGAGCCCTCACTGGAGTGATTCACTCAAGGCCGCCGCCATCATGGTTGGGTATTGGCGCTAGAGCTGGCTTCAAAAGTCTGCCTGCATGCTCCATCTATTCTACTACGTGGTCGCTGGTTGAAATAGTCAAGCCCCTAGCATCCCTATACCGCTGTACAGTCCTGAACTCTGCAAATTGAAAGTCAACATCGTCGCCATGTTCAGGGAGCTTCCAGGCGGCAAATTCAAAACCAGTATTGAAAGGAATGGGATAACTGACTGTTATTATCACACAAAGACATAATAATTATATCTTATATCAAATACACCGCGATAATGCTGTTTCAAAACTTGTAATTCAAGATTCGAGTCACTATTACTATTGTTATAGTTATTGATAAACCGAACCGTACACCTTATTGGTTCAAGTTTCAGTCATCTAACTTACTGTACCGTACCTACAATACTGTACCGTACTGGGTTTGTTTCAGTTTCAACGATCAAATAGAAGATAAATAGCCTATTAATGAACTTGTAGACAATTTCTTAAATGAATGGTCTAGAGTTAATTTTTCCAATTGATTATTCTACATACCGTATTATGAGGACAGCACCAGAACCGATTTACTAGGCGCTATAGGCCTACGGTACGTAGGTAGGTACCTATTATTATTATTATTATTATTATTATTTACAACAGCGGCCTGAATGTAACTTAATGAGTAGGTAGGTCTACCGTACCCACTATTAATAAAATAGTTATGGTTTTATCATTAGAAAATAATAATATATCATCATCTGATTAATTTTTAATAGCTCCAGCTATCGCAGGGTCAAGCGACAATGGTCTTTGTATTATTTCTAAGCCGGCTTACACAATGACTTATTGTATGAAGTATCGAGCCTCATTTTTTGAATTATTTTTTAAATATTCAAAATTATGTTATTATTGTGACAAATTTCAAAACATGATGCTCGATACAGAATGAGTACAATACATCAGTCTGTAAGCTGGCTTCAAGTTTCATACAACTGAAATATTTTCATAGTTCAGGGTAATTCTCAATGATATTTAATTTAATAGTTTTCACTATTCATTTTACCATGAAGAAGACAGCAAACACATAATATATCATACTACAAATATTGTGAAAGATTAATACTGCACTGCTATTTAGAAAAGTACTGAATTCGTAAAACTGTAGGATTTCCATCAAGATATTGAAAATCATCATGATCTATCAGTTTAAAACGTCAAAACTTTACCGTACTTTTTTAAAGAATTGAAAAATTTCCCAATTCAAAACAAGAAATATTTGATTATGCATCATTCTGTTACCGAGCATTAAGTTAGATCAAACTAGAATAGGCTAGACTGGAGTAGGGAAACAAAAAAGTTTGCTACAACTATTTAAGAATAAATCGTATATTATAATAAATCATATTATTTACTTAAAAATCACACATTCACAATCAATATTTACTTGATATATTCACATTTACAATATACGGTATTTGAGAATACTTTACATGGTACATGTTCCCTACATTACAACATTATAACAAACAGTATTTACAAATAATTTACTTACAATACACTAAAAAATATCTCACACAAACTGCATTTGAAAATAATGATTCGCACATGATTTTATGCATAAATTACAGATAGAACAACAATATTCAAAAAAATTAAACAAATGTATTCAAAATTGACTCAAGAATATTTGATTTCATAGTTCATGTTTTTGCTCAATAGGTAAGAGGCAAAGTTTTGTAATTGGTCTCTTCATTTCTCCACTGGGAGTTTTTAGAGTTACAACTCTCACTTGATTGTCACTGCCTGGATGAATGTTGATCACTCTGGCAAGTGGCCATTTTAATGTTGGTAGGTTACCGTCTTTGATGATTACCATGTCACCACATTTGATGTTTGTATTTGGATGACTCCACTTGAAACGTTGCTGTAGATTCGATAGATATTCCTTGGACCATCTCGACCAGAAATGCTGTCGCATTTGTTGCACATGTTGCCAATTATTCAAGCGGTTTTGTGGAAGGTTTAAAAGGTTATGTTCAGGAATGCTGGTCAGTACATCACCAATAAGGAAGTGGGATGGTGTAAGAGCAAGGAAGTCTGATGGCTCTTCAGATATTGGAGTGATAGGTCGGGAATTTACACATGCCTCAACTTCGTTCAGTAAAGTCATAAATTCTATCAATGTCAAACATGATTGGCCGATCACTCTCTTCAAATGAGTTTTGACAGGTTTAACAGACGATTCCCATAAACCACCAAAGTTTGGGGCGCTTGGGGGTTGGAAGTGCCATTTGATTCCTTCTTGCACTATTGAAAGTTGAAGGTGTTCATCCTTCAACAATGAATGAATTTCCTTTAATTCCCTTTGAGCACCGACAAAATTTGTTCCATTATCAGAGTATATGTCAGTAGGCTTTCCTCTCCTCGCAATAAAACGGCGTAGTGCTGCAAGAAATGATTCTGAAGTCATGTCTTCTGCTATTTCAAGGTGAACAGCCTTAATACTGAAGCATACAAAAAGACATATATAGCATTTATTGGAAGAAATTCCTCTCCTACGAGAAGGTTTCACAGAGAATGGTCCACAGTAGTCAATGCCTGTTATCAAAAATGGTCTGGAAGGCATTATTACTCTAGCTTGTGGCAAGTCTCCCATTAACTGAGTTTGGAGTTTTGGATTTGCTCTAAAGCATTTCACACATTGATGAAATACCTTACGTACTAGATTTCTTGCACTCAGTGGCCAGTATTTTTGGCGAATTGCATTAAGCAAAGATTGAGGACCACTATGCATAGTTTTTTGATGGATGTGTTGAGCTATCAATTCTGTCACTCTGTGGCTCTTAGGTAGTAGAATTGGATGTTTCTGGTCTACATGTACGTCAGAATGTTGTAATCGCCCTCCTACCCTGATGATATCATTTTCATCTAGATATGGGTGAAGTGATGCAAGTTTACTTGTTTTGTTGACTGATCTTCCACCTTTGAGATCTTGAAGTTCTTTTTGAAACGATTCCCTTTGAGTAAGGTGAATTAATTTCACTTCTGCATTTTGAAGTTCGTTGACTGCAAGATGTCCCTTACAATGAGATGATTTTTTACAATTTTGGATGAATCGTAGACAGTATGCCAACACATGCAATGTTTTTGTGAATGATGAGTAGTTATTCAAATTGATGGTATCTTTCACAGCTAGACATGTGATGATTTGATTTTTACGACGTTCGGGAATGTCTTTTTCCAGAGGGAGTGATGACTGATTGCTAAGAAAGTCATTAAGCTTCTGTTCACTTGGAAGAAATGTTGGACCTTTCCAATATAAAGGGTTATCTAGTAATCCTTGAGGCTGAAGACCGCGAGATAGGAAATCTGCCGGGTTGATATTTCCTGTGATGTGATTCCATGATTGAATTTCACTTAGCTCTTGAATTTTTGCTACCCGATTTGCCACAAATGTGGTCCAATGTGTTGATGGAGCTCTAATCCATGCAATAACAATAGTTGAATCGCTGTATAAATAGATACTCTCAACTGGAAGATGCAATGAGTCAACAACTGTTCTTGTTAACTCCGCCAACAAGAGGGCACCGCACAATTCTAGACGTGGCAAGGACACTTTCTTTATTGGGGCCACACGAGATTTTGATGTCAGGAGCTAAGCAGTTGCATTTTGTGAAGGGTTGATGCTGCATAGATAGACACATGCTCCATATGCGACCTCAGATGCATCAGAAAATCCGTGGATTTCATATTTGGTCTCTGGTGATGAGCTAATGACACATCTGGGAATCTCCAGTTTGGCTAACAGGTGTAATCCATTCTTATAAGCCATCCATTCTTTGGTAATTTCATCTGGTAGAGTGTCATCCCACCCGATTTTGCAAATCCACAGTTTCTGCATAAGTAATTTTGCTAGTACTATCACAGGTCCTATGAGACCTAACGGATCAAAGATTTGACCTATTGCTGATAGAATTGTTCTCTTGGTAAGATTATGATGATGTTGTTGATTGTTGAATGAAAATTGAAATATGTCTTTATTTGGATTCCATATAAGGCCTAGAGTCTTGACACTTTGCTCTTGGTCTATATTACAGACAGATTGTTCAATATCAGCAGCAGGAATGTCCTTGAGTAATTGTGGGTGATTACTACACCATTTTCTTAAATGAAATCCACCAAGTTGAGTTAAATTTCTTAGATCATGAACAATTTGTTGAGCTTCTTGAAATGATGATGCACCAGTCATGACATCGTCCACATAAAAATCCGTTTGCACAATCTGTGCTGCCTTTGCAAATTTCTCTCTCTCATCAATAGCTAATTGGTTCAAGGTTCGAGTTGCCAGGTATGGGGCACTAGCTGTGCCATATGTGACGGTTTTCAATTGGAATATTTTGATGTTCTCATTTGGATTGTTACGCCATAATATGAGCTGAAGGTTATGTTGTTCTGGTTTGATGTTGATTTGCCTGTACATTTTCTCGATGTCAGCTGTTATTACAAAAGTGTGTGATCTGAATCGCAAAACTTTGTTCATCAATGATGATTGCACTGTTGGTCCCACTATTGAAATGTCGTTTAAGGAAATGCCCGAAGTAGTTTTACAGGAGGCATCAAAGACAACTCTGACCTTAGTTGTGCTGGAAGTTTCCTTTATCACAGCATGATGTGGAATGAAGTAGTTGATGGATGAGTTGGCTTCAGGTTCAGTTATTTGTTCCATGTGCTGAAGTTCTTCATACTCCTTCATGAACTTTATATAGTCTGCATATAATTTCTCATCTTTTGATAGACGTTTTTCCAGACAAGTGAATCTTCTGAGAGCTGTGTTGTATGAATTGCCCAAGTCATGCACATCACCTTGTAATGGAACTTGAACACAATACCTTCCATCTTGGTTTCGTGTTGTGGTACTTGCATAGAGTTCTTCACACAATTTGTCATTTCCACTAAATTTTCTTTCATTTTGACATTCTTCAATTTTCCAGAATTTGTGCATTGTATTGTTAAGATCTTCGATTGTTGTTAAGTTACAAGTTGTAGGTGGGAGCGCCTTTTCAGTGTTAAAATTTACCTTACCAGATACTATCCAACCAAATAAGGTATTTTGAATAATTGGGAATGACTCTGAACATTTGATTTTACCTTCACATATTATATCAAAAAACAGTTCTGCACCAATGAGAATGTCAATGTCACTTGGTTTGTGACATTCAGGATCTGCCAATTGTATATTATCAGGAATATTTAACATTGATTGTGGAATCTGAATTGTGGGTAGTTTTTGTGTGATTGAATCCAGAATTACACATTCAATGGTTGCTGAAAATGTGCTTGTTCTTGATTGGAGTATACATTCAACTGTATGACATGTTTTTGTAGATGATTTTCCAATGCCAGTAACTTCTGATGAGATCTGGTTTCTTGGTAAGTTCAAAATGCGTGCTGTTTTTTCAGTCATAAAGTTAGATTGAGACCCACTATCTAACAATGCTCTACACAAATGAGGAACACCACGATTGTCCTTTATAGATACAATGGCTGTTGACAGCATGATGATTGAAGTTGTTTTTCTCTGTGTTGTATGGGATGTAGATGCAATAGTGTGTTGCATAGGTTGTGAATGTTGATTAGAAGAGGATCCAGAACCTGCTGATGATTTATTTGGATGATGAAGTAATGAATTGTGTTTGCCACTACATAATTTACATCTTCCTGAATGACACTCAGCAGCTGTGTGATTGTCTTGGAGACAATTGTAACACAAATGCAGTTTCTTGACTACTCTTTCACGTTCTTCTACTGACAATGATTTGAATTTTTTACAGAAGAAAAGTGGATGATGAGGCTCTGTACATAAGGAACAATTATTTTGCTTGACTGATGAATGGAAATTTGTAGATTTTGTAGGTTTGGAAAAACTTTGATGGAGTCTATTTATTTTTGATGGTGTACTAACTGATGTTGGATCATTTTTATTGGCTTCAATTGATTCTAGAGCTTGACATTTGTGTTTGAGAAAATTTTCCAACTGCTCCATTGTCGGTAATTTGGTGGTTTCCAGAGAATTTTCCCATTCACTCAGTGTAGTAGTGTCTAACTTTTTAGTTATGATATGAACAAGTAATGTGTCCCATTTTTCTGTGGGTTCACCTAATCCAGATAATGCACGAATATGCTTCATGGAGTCATCTAAGGTATGCCGTAGTAGAGTTGAATTTAACTTGTCACATTTGGTTAGATTGAACAAAGCATTGACATGCTTGTTTACTAAATATCTTTTGTTCCCAAATCGGTCAGTCAATAACTGCCATGCTACCTTATAATTTTCATTTGAACTTTCTAATGATTGTAATACATCGGCTGCTTCACCCTTTAATGCACCCCTCAAATAATGAAATTTATGGACTTCGGACATCTCACTAGAGTGAATGAGTGCACGAAATGTATCATGGAATGATGTCCATTCATCATATTGTCCACTGAAAATGGGAATTTTTATTTCTGGTAATTTAACTGATACATGTTGTGGTTTGTTATCAGGTTTTTCTCTAATGGTTTCATGCTTGGAAATGAATGAATGAGCAGCAGAGCTCAGTTCAAAATATTGCATTTCAAAATTATCACGTTCACTACTTTGATCATCATCTTGATCATCAGAAAGCTCAATCTGCTTTTGAACGTGTTCAAATTCATGCCAATATTCCTCTAACTTTGAAAGCCTGATCTTTAATTGAATTATTTCTGAGGAATTATCAGTTATTGATTGAAAATAAGTTTTGAATCTCGTCAATTTTCCTTTTACAAGGCCACGCTCTTTGATTAACTGTTTGATATCAGCCATGATAAACTTTGAATTCTCTTTCTAATGTAGATGAGAGGCAGTGTAGAAAGGAAGAAAAATAATAATAATGATTAGGAAGGAATATGGAATGACATTATTAAAGGAAAGGAATACACAAATCATGCAACAACATGCGAGATACGTATCTGCTTGCTGGAGTAGTTGTTCCGTTGCTTGGCTGGATATAGTTGTTATGCAGGAAGGAGCTGTATAATGATGAGTTCGACTTGAGCACTCTGTTGCAAGGCGAGCGAGCAGCTCTGTTGCAAGGCGAGCGAGCAGCTCTGTTGTTATGACTGTCCAGACACCACAAGTTTGTTGACACAAGGATGCTCGGTGGGCGACTACGTTAGCGCGACTGCCGATCGAGCAATAAACTATACTCGATGATGAATATTGATTGCACAATAACACGATAAAGTTTTGATCACACGAATATTGTTTATATTACGCGGTTCAATCCGGTCGGAGTAACCAAACTATGATTGATAGTATTGAGTTAAATGGACTGTATTGTTTATGAATGATAACACAATTTGATTGATGCTGATACTTCACGTTTATTGATGTAAATGTAATATTGTCTGAATGCTTGACCACACACTGAGCCCTCTAACAAGGCACTGACTGATTCACCAGCTCTCCCTACCACCGTTCTTAGCCACAGCCGCAGGGAGCGCCACCTGACGGCTACAAATACTCAACATCAACTGTTAGCAATTCAGTTGGATCTTGTGGAACACAGTTTCCATTACTGCTTACCTTTATACCATTTTTTACAAGGAGCTGTTTATAAGCAGCTTTGAATTGTATTACATTTGGATTATTGTTCCAGCCTAAGCGGCCCCTTATACATGCAAAATACATTTCTAAGTGATCCTGTGACATTTTATACATAGGAATGTACTTTAGCTCTCTAGATACAATCAAGTCCTTGTACATGCCTCTGATGCCATGTATGAGGCATAAAAAGCCAACAATCACAGTTTTTCGGGGAGATTTAATCAATGGTTTCCCATCTTCCCTTTGCAACCATTGAATACATGCAAAGCATTGTTATCATTCAGTGCGCTTTTATAACTCTTGGCAATAGGATGCATTGAGTTCCCTATGTCAAAAAGCCTATTGACAATGCTGCAAAATTTACTTGTTGCCAAGCAGCCAACAAATTGGGGGTGTTTCAGATCCTGCTCCAAAACTTCAAGTGCTTTAGCAACTGAAGCACTCAACAGCTGGACAGCCAACTTCACCTTCATTTTTTGAGGGTGATATAGAATGTGCTTTTTTCTCGATTTATTTGCGAGTGCCAAACCCTCACTTTCTTGCAGATCTAATAATTGAGAGAAAAAACGCCATCTTATCAGGTTCCCATCCTTGTCTATCAAAACACCCATATCATCAAGAGCATTGCGAGCCAATTTCAACACATGACATACATCTAAAATTATATATACATTTTGTTTTGTCAGAGGGTGCTGAAAAAATGAATTAAAACTACTTACATCGAAACTACATCCTAATTCTCGAGCCATATTTACATTACTGGATAATCCATCAAATGTTACAGATACAATATTTACATTGACATCATGCAGCAATGACAAACTCTGGTTGATGATGGTGCATTTGTCCTTGCTGCTGATGCCATTCACCAAAAAATACCCTATTGGTATCTTCCAGGATGCATTCAATGCAACTACCATCACAACAAGTACCTCCCTAGCTTCAAGCCCTTTCTCTCTCCCCTCACAATAAATATGCCCCATATCAACATACCCCAGAGTCTCCTTTCCATTTCAAATCACATTTCTTTTTATGGACATCTCATCCATCATGAGGCATGCATGAATCTGATAATCTTTACTATCAGTCATTTGTTTGATAAGAGCGAATGCTTCTGCAGTGAAGCCTGGATTGCCATTTACCACATTATACCACCTTCTCAAGGTTGCTGGATGTGGTAAACAATTATTAAAACAGTCCCTGACAAATTTATAACTAGCTGGAGAGTAAAAATACATGGTGAGAGCAAACCTTTTAACGTTGCTACTGTATCCAGCATTTCTTCCACTTTTTTCTAGATTGGTAAGTCCAATGAAAATATCTGCAAATTTATTCTCAAGAACACTCTCAAGTCCTTTGGTAATGTGTACCTTCTCCTTTAACTCTTCTATCATGTTGGACATGGATTTAATTTTTCTATCCCTAACATTAATCTTGGCAGCGTTATTATCTAACCTAGCTTTGTATTTTTCAATACTTTTCACCTTCCTATTGAGTACATACTCACATTTTGAAAGTTTATCTTCACTATTAATCTCATATGAATGGTCATGTAGAAGATCTTTCATGGAAGCTTCCACAGTAGAATGTCCAGATTCCTCCTGCATTTCTACATCACCATTCCCAGAATCCAAAGCAGCAGATCTTTCTTTTGGAGGCGGCCGTGTGTGCACCCTCTGCAAAAACAAAAAATATATACATAAATAATAGTATAATAGTAGGTATGGTATATGCTGTGATGTAAAGCTTTGAAGTATTTGATAAATAGTACAACATGAATTAGGAGTTTTTTCTGGAAAAAGTAGAAGAATAGCAGAGGTCTACTAAAATTTATCAATTTTATTTCAAATCAAAACAATAAATTGCCTTATTCCAATTCATACACAATACATAAACAGAAGTTTGAATCTATCACACAATTTCAGTATACGAAAAAAGGACATAGTATACTAGAAAAGTAGATGAATAGGCTAGTAATAGCGGTTGTACTCTATATCTATTGTATGATGTGCAAAACATTTAATGAATCATAATAATATACAACTTGCTGTAAGCATGAAGTTTATTGCATGCAAGTAGGAGAAATTTAATTTGCTTTCCTCTAATCCTGTTGTATTTTGTTGTAATGATCAAGAGGCCATCAATTGTAATTTGACTCAGAATTATTTATGTGATTCTGGTTTGGAATAAGCTAGTCTCAACTCATGTTCTATTACTTGTACTTTATCAGAGAGAGACTCACTCATGAGAATTCAGTACATAAGAATTTGTTTTCATAAGGATATGGTCACACTACGAGCAAGTTTTGTGTTCCAGGTTTGGTTCATTATTACATTTAAGAAGCATAAAACTTGCTGGCAAGTAGAATTTACATTGAATCAAACCTGGAGCATGAAATGTGCCAGCAAACTTGCTTGTATTGTGACCATACCCCAATTTATATTGTTTGTAGAAATAATAAGAGTTTAAAAATTCCAGGAATTCAAACTAACCTTCTTAAGTGATCCAGGAAAATTGAAGATTGTAGGAATAGCTGAGGGCATCAAAAGCTTCTTATTTGGATTTTGCCAGAAACATGATGGTTCAAAATGTTCTGAGCAGATAACGCTGTAGATAGTTGGAACAAATCCCTCTCGTTGAATTTTTACCAACCACTCTTGAAGCCTTTTCTTGTCTGTAAGAGGAAAACTGAAAAAAACCATACAGTAATATACATTAATAACAAATTATGATTTTTAGGCAGATGTAGAAAGGAATAGTCAATTATTGTTATAATAGTAAGGGTTCTGGTTAACATGAGTTGTAGACCATGCATAGCCATATACGGATTAAAATTATAATAAAAAATGACAAACTATAGAAAAATAAATTCCCAAATTTATTGTTGACACAAGTTAGACAGAATAGAAAACAAATGAGTTAGCCTACAGGAATAAGCTTGAATCAAATTTTAAGACCATCAATGACATGATCACTTCTCATTCTCTAGCACATTCTCAACCTGGAATACTGGAAACAAGTAGACTGGAGTAGAATATCATTATTCGCATTATGAAAATTATTTAGAGTGATGATTACATTTCATCACATATTTTCCAAGCAATGTGTGACTTAACCTATTAGGTAGATCATATTATTTATACTTACCGATGGAAGCTGAGATCCTTGCGTTTCTTAACATTGTTTGTACAATTGAATGCAGCGCAAGAATTCACCATAATTTTGTCCAATTTAAATATTTTCAACTGAGTTATATGAAAATTGAAACACTACTCTTTACAAAAAACCATGCTTTGAAGTAGGTTGACAAGCAGAAGACCGGAAGATGGTCCCTAAATATGGCGTCCAGAGGCACTTTCAATTTGCAGAGCAACACTAGCGCTGTTGCTCCTTCTAGTGAATACTATTATAACTTCTTTGGAAATAGTAGAGAAAGCTACAGCAGTGTAGGGGGAGTTGGGAGGGGGTACCACAGACTGGCATCTCCCACCCAAAACAGCAGAGAACCAGCAGAGAGCTAGCCTTTCCCACTCCTCAAACAACACCATTCTATTGAACTGGTGAACGGGCTCATTTTTCGATTCAGTTCAGTTCAAACAAGGTCTTTTGGAAGACAAGGTCTTTCTAATATGTTCTTTCCTGAACAACACATCTCTAATGCAAATCCAACTTCAACAAAATAAAAAACCCAATATAAAAAAAAATACAAATGTAACCTAATAAAAAAAAGCTAACCTAACTATACTACGTTGATCTATAAGTGATACCTCATAAGTAAAAAAACCTAATTTAACCTAATTTTTGAGGAGAAGCAAAAAACTGTGTTTTCACTTCTATAATAAAGAAATGCATTCTACCGTCCTACTTAAAGCTGGGAATGTCTATTTGATGATTTATGAATCGATATAAAGTGATACTTCAAGCTTTTGACTGAAATAAGGTACATACAAGTTATCACTACTAATTTTTTATTTTTTCCATCAACTTATGAGGTATCACTTCTGTAAATCTCAATCCAGCCTGGCCTCTATTTCAGCTAAGTTGGTCGTAATGGCTGGTTTTCATGATTCTAGTAGACGTTCTGGTTACTGGAGGCAGGTTAATGGTTTATAGGTAAGTAGATAGGCTTCTGGTAACCTGCCTCCAGTAAGTAGAAAGTCTACTAGAATCATGAAACCCAACCATTAGGCCAGTTTCACATGGCAGAGACCTCGCTCCTGGAAGATCATATTACTGAAGATCATATTTCATATTTTGCAGCTCTCCTGTACTTTCACATGGGGATCTTACAAATAAGCCAACAGATCTAACAACTATGCCGACGTTTGCTCAAAGTATGACTCATCACTTTTTCTCAAAGTCTAACTTCCTTAAAAATATAGATAGAAGATTTCTGATTTCGGATTTGGATTCAGCGACCCCAAATTCTCTAAAGCATAAGTCCCATTTTCAAAAATACCCGAAAACAAGGGAGTTATAGCTGTTTTTAATATAGCTTTCCATTATCATATGATTATATAGTAAACGTACTAAGATAATAATACTCCTGCCTCACAAAGGAACAGGCAAAGGTTTCAAGAAGTTTTTGAACACCTGAGAAGTTTAAACATAAACATTTTCAATTTTTGAAAGTTCTAGTTTTCCAAAAAAATATTGAACTATGAAAAGATGAATCCAAATATGAAATCATAAATCATCTCCACTCATCACCCAATAAAATAGGAGGAAAAGGAATGTTGTACAGTAAAATTCACTAAATTTCAGTTGTCATTCAACAATCCAATTAATCAGGTTCAAATCGTTGAATATCACTTTAAATTACCAGCAATTATTGACTATTTCTTTTCAACTTCCACCCAACTTTTGGCGACTTCATTCTGGTCCTTGTAGATGTCAAGACTTTTATCCCAAAGAGCAGGTCAGTTGCAAACTGTAGTAATCAACAGCTCCACATCAAACTCAGACATTGCGTAATGACAGGTGTCAAAGTCAAGTCAAGTAAACAACTGACAAGTCAACAAGTGTCAACTGGAGAAGTGAGTGAGCAAGCACAGTGCTGCCATAATCCGAAAAGCATAACCATTGTACCAACTATTCTAAATTATCGTACTGTATTTCGTAAAGCCATGCTTTGTTAAAACCAGTTACTCAGAAAGTGTTTTTTTTGTTGTTTGATGTTTTGTCATCCTTATGAATTCTGTTGAAGCAAACATAATGTTATTTAAGAAGTTGTGCTGAACCTGTATAAAGAATTCATAGAATTCTTAGAATTCATAGGAACGGTAGAAAATCAATTTTACGAAAATCGATGTACATGTAACTGGATTTAGAAGATCAATACGATAATGTGCTCTATCACAATTTAATCACAGAAATGTTTAAGTGAAAACGTTGGGCGCAAACCTTCTGCCATGAGGAGACAAATAAATTTAAGAAAAGCTTGATAGCTTAAATAGTGATCTGATATTTGTTACATGTTTTTAGTCTAAGACATAATATGTCTTAAACTAATTTTTAATGTTTCTTCAATCGGCAGGAAAACTTTGGTTTTTCAAAGTTATCTTACTCCCTCATTTTGGGGTATTTTCAGAAATCAAGATAAATATCCTACCAAATTCCCTACACAAATACAGTGTAAGTTGTATTATAATAGCTACAGTACTTAAGTACTGTATAGTACAGTACCTATAAATAATAAAGAAAATAAATAAAAATCTCAGTACCCTTTTTTTTAAATATTTTATCACAACATGTTTCGGTCATTTATGCCATTATCAAGTGATATGAATTAAATAAATAAATACTAATGGAAGATTCTTATTTTGATCATATGTTAGTGTATTCATATGTTTTTATGAACTAGGACTGTAAATTTTGGGTTTAAATTCGCATGATTCTATCGAAAATGGGGTTATTGGATGATTGGATTAAGTTTATTATTTTATCTCTGTTTAATTTTGCTGCTTTATAAATATGAAATTCTTCTTTGACATTCAGTTTTTGACTTTTATTACCATAATTGAGTATTTTCATATTGGAATTTATATCTGTAAAATTATGGCCTGGATCTATCAAGTGTTCAGCAAATGCCGACTTTTGTGTATCATTTTCAGATTTTAGTGCTTGGATATGTTCTCGAAACCTGATATGGAAATTTCTACCCGTTTGCCCGATATAGAATTTGTCGCAATCACTACATTTAAGTTCATAGATTCCAGATTTTTTAAACTTATCTTGCTGTACATTTAAATTTGATTTCTTTTTTATCAGTTCGAATGCATTATTTGTTGTCCTATAACCTAGAATGAATTTTTCTTATAGCTTTATTAAATTTTGTGTTATATGGAACACAAATATATTCTTTATTTCCTACATTTCCTTGATTATTTTGAGTTCTATTCTGTATTAATTTTCCTTTTTGTTTGTAAATCATTCTATCAATAGTTTTGGTATTATATCCATTTGGAAAGAGAAGAAAATAATAAAATATATGGCAATAACAAATGGATATAATACCAAAACTATTGATAGAATGATTTACAAACAAAAAGGAAAATTAATACAGAATAGAACTCAAAATAATCAAGGAAATGTAGGAAATAAAGAATATATTTGTGTTCCATATTTTTTTATTTATTTATTTATTTTTTTTTATCCCATTGCAATCTAGTCTAAAAAGACTAATGAGCAATTTTTTCCTAATATAATAACGGGTTAAATATTAATAAGATAGGTAGTTCTCACCAGGACTACTACTTCTAGCAACTAACTTGGAATTAACATTAGATAATAATAGTAATATATATAAATAAAGTATCATGTATTATAATATACACATTCACACTATCAACACTGCTCTGCTTTTGACACTTTCACTCCACAGCACCACACAACTCGAAGGGTTTGGTCCGCTTCAATCTGCGCAGCATATGTGTGTTGTCAAGTAGCTGAGTGACTTCTTCATTTTCATGCCGTTGGATCCTGACTGCATGCTTGCGTGCGAAGCGCCCAATCTCTGTTGCAACGAACTCCACCTCCAGGTCTCTGTGAATGTCGGCGTTTCGGCTGAATCTTGGAGCATCGACAATGTTCCTCAAAACTTTGTTCTGGAATCGTTGGATTACATCGACGTTACTCTTGCTGGCACAGCCCCAGAGTTGGATTCCATACATCCATATTGGTTTCAGGATTTGTTTGTAGATGAGGATCTTGTTGTAAGTTGAAAGAGCAGAATTTCGGCCTATCAACCAGTATATTTTTCTATATCTGATACCTAGTTCTTCTCTCTTCTTCTTCACATGTGCTTTCCAACGCAGCCTTGCATCCAGAGTCATGCCTAGGTATTTGGCCTCGTTAGCAAATGGAACAGGTTTCCCATTGATGGCTAGGGGAATTTGCTCACATTTTCTGTTTGTGAAGTTGACTTGAACAGACTTGATCTCATTCACTTTGATTTTCCACAGTTTAGCCCAACTGGAGATTTCATCAGCCTCATCTTGAAGTTTCCTTATAGATTCCTGACTGTTGTCGCCCAGAGTTAGTACAGCTGTGTCATCAGCAAATGTTGCCACTGTATCATTTTCCAACTCAGGTAGATCGCTAGTAAACAGCAGATATAGAATTGGCCCAAGAACACTACCTTGAGGTACTCCTGCTCCAATTTCTTTTAGCTCTGAATAGGCGTCTTCCTGCTTGACTCTGAAATATTTTCCCACTAAATATGACTCCAATATTTCAGTGTATTCAATTGGAAGCATAGTTCTCAATTTTACTAATAGGCCTCTATGCCACACCTTATCAAATGCTTGGGCAACATCCAGGAATACTGCACTACAAATTTTCTTCTCTTCAAGAGCCATCTCAATTAAATTGGTGATTCTGTGGACTTGCTCTATGGTGGTGTGTTTCTCTCTAAATCCAAATTGATGTTTTGGTATCAACTTCTTACTCTCTATAATTGGCTTTAATCTTTTCAAGAGCAGTTTTTCAAATAGTTTTGAGATTACAGGTAAGAGAGAGATTGGCCTGTAAGATGTAACATCATGTAGTGCTTTTCCAGGCTTTAAAATCATTATGACTTCTGCAACTTTCCAGTAATCTGGGACATATCTCAGCCTAAAAGATGTATTTATGAGGAATGTAAGCTTCAAGAAAGCCTTCCTTGGAAGCTGTTTCAATACATCTCCAGTTATGAGATCAAACCCTGGTGCCTTCCTGGTTTTGATGCTACTATTGATCATATTTTCCACTTCAATTACAGTGACTGGTGTGATCCTCGCTGATTCTTGAACAGTATGTGGAAGATGTTCATCATCATCATAGCTGTCATCAGTTTTAAAGATGTTCTCCAGATGATTTGCAAACCTAGCTGATTTTTGTTTATTGTCTCTAGCCCACGTACCATCCACATTTTTAATGGGTGCATTTTGGCTTGAAGTCTTTTTAATGCACTTTGTAGCTTTCCATAGGGAGTAGTCAGTACTTTTTTCATTAGTCAGCTCAGTGAGATACTTGGAAAATGTTTCATTTTTTAGATTTTTCATTTCTCTTCTGAGCTGCTGGGATAAATTGTTCAGCACAGTCTTGTCTCTTGGATTCCTATTGTTTTGCCATTTTCTTCTTGCTCTTCTCTTCTGTAATAGAAGATTTTTTATTTCAGAAGGATAGTTGTTGCCTTGAGTCCTCCTTTTTATTTCTGGTGTACTTGCCCAGGCTGCTTGCTGAATGGAGGTCACAAATTTCTCAATTTCTGCTTCAAGCTGATCTTTACTTCTAAGCTGTACATTGAGATCTATGCTTTCCTCCAGTATGAGTCTAAATTGTTCCCAGTTTGTGTATCTATTGCAGAGAAATGGAGATGGTTCTCGTTTTATTACACTCTCACTTAATGTGAGTATAATTGGTGAATGATCTGATGTCAAGTCACAGCTGTCTTCAATTTTGATGTAGTTTGTGGAGAAGTCCTTGATGATGAAAAAGTCTATGAGATCTGGAATTTTTCCTATGTCTGTTGGCCAGTATGTTGGGTTTCCAGTTGATATTGCTTCACATTTGAATTGCTGAATTGCACTAAACAGTTCTCGACCCTTTGTAGTGGTTATCCTGGAGCCCCAATGGGTATTTTTAGCATTGAAGTCTCCTCCTACGATTAACCTTCTTCCAAGATGTTTAAAGAATTCTATGTAGTCTCGATGTTTTAGTGCATGTCTTGGAGGGCTATAAATTGCTGCTAATGACACTTTGCATCCTTTGAGCTCCAGTGATACAACAGAAGCTTGAATTTCATCTGTTTGGTATTCCTTTTCTTCAGTGTGTTGTATTGTTTCTCTCATGATTACTGCACTACCTCCCCTTGCTGAATTATTTGGATGTGTAGTATGGTATGTTCTATAGCCTCTGATTTTGAGATAGGATTGGTTTGTCATGTGTGTTTCTGAAATAAGGCAGATGTCTATTTTGTCGTTATGGAGTACTAATTCTAGTTCTTGCTTCTTCTGGAGAATGCCATTGGCATTCCATGTCATAATTTTCAGTGTGCGGTTCATTGCTTCCTTCTGCTCCCAGCCGGGTTGGTGCTGCTTTCCAGTTTCTGTAACCTTTTTTCAAAGGAGGATAATAGTGCTTCTTGCTTTTCCAGCTTGGTTAGTATCAGCTGTAAAGTTTGTAGCACTCCGTCCTCTTGATTATTTTTGTTCATCTTCTTATCGAGACCTTTTTTTGTAGTATCAGCATATGATAAGGGTTTATCGGATGCTGACAATCTCGTAGTTTTTATTTTGGTGGAAGAAACAGGTATGCGTTGAGTTGAATGCTCCTTGCGCGAATCCACTTGCTTGATTGGTCCTGAATGGGGCTTCATATTTTTGCTTCGCATCTTCTGCAGTTCGACAGCAACACTGCACCCACGATAGCTTGCTGGATGATTTTTACCACAATGAATACATTTCGGCTTTTCTGCAGCTGCCTTTCCATATAACACAAAATTTAATAAAGCTATAAGAAAAACCTTTACAAAAAATAAATTCATTCTAGGTTATAGGACAACAAATATTGCATTCGAACTGATAAAAAAGAAATCAAATTTAAATGTACAGCAAGATAAGTTTAAAAAATCTGGAATCTATAAACTTAAATGTAGTGATTGCGACAAATTCTATATTGGGCAAATGGGTAGAAATTTCCATATCAGGTTTCGAGAACATATCCAAGTACTAAAATCTAAAAATGATACACAAAAGTCGGCATTTGCTGAACACTTGATAGATCCAGGCCATAATTTTACAGATATAAATTCCAATATGAAAATACTCAATTATGGTAATAAAAGTCAAAAACTGAATGTCAAAGAAGAATTTCATATTTATAAAGCAGCAAAATTAAACAGAGATAAAATAATAAACTTAATCCAATCAGACACCAACCCCATTTTCGATAGAATCATGTGAATTTAAACCCAAAATTTACAGTCCTAGTTCATAAAAACATATGAATACACTAACATATGATCAAAATAAGAATCTTCCATTAGTATTTATTTATTTCATATCACTTGATAATGGCATAAATGACCGAAACATGTTGTGATAAAATATTTTAAAAAAAGGGTACTGAGATTTTTATTTATTTTCTTTATATTTATATTACAAGTAGCCCTATACAGGAAAGAGATAAGTACAGTACCTGTTCGTTTTTACCGTATAATTATATGATAATAGAAAGCTTCATTAAAAACAGCCATAACTTCTTTGTTTTCGGATATTTTCGAGAACGGGACTTACACTTCAAAGAATTTGGGGTCGCTAAATCCAAATCCGAAATCAGAAATCTTCTATCTATATTTTTAAGGAAGTTAGACTTTGAGAAAAAGTGATGATTCATACTTTGAGCAAACATTGTCGTAGTTGTTAGATCTTGCCTCTGCTTGCCTTGAGGGGAAAAGACGAGACAAAACGAGGTTCCTGGATAGGAGTCACCATGTGAAAGACACAATTTGACTCAATGTACTTCGACAAAAAAACGTGAACACTGTTCAGTGTTCAAGTTGCACATCTCCTATCGTGTGAAAGTAGCCTTACAGAGTTGAAAACTGAATTCTATTTGTGATGACTGAGAAAAGCATGTTCATCAGAGATTTTTTCAATTGTTGTGAGAGCTGTTACATTATCAATATTGAGGGGTTCACAATCATAGAGTTAGCCAGCTAAGTCCAGCTATTTGCTATTCAATCAGCTGTTTTCTCGGCTGTAATTTTTTCCAATGTATCACTATAGAACAGACTCAACGAATAGCTTAGTTAGCAAATAGCTGGCCAAATCCAAGATTTTGAATACCCCTATTAAATCAGGATGATTTCGAAATCCACTAAGATGATAAAGAAAGTAAAAAGGCTTTAAATGATTTTGTCAATTTTAATATGGAAATGCTTTATCCATGGGAAATGACTCATCCCTAATACTAATTATAATGAGTTATTCATTGGTCGTTTTTATAAAAATATAACTTCTTGTCAAAGTGTACATAAACTTTTCACCATCTCAACTAAAAAACCCTAGATTGTTCTGTACAGCGAAAACAATTAAAGTCATGTTGAAAATATTATCTTAAAAATTACAAGACAAATAGCAGAGTTCATTCAAGAATCAAAGCGAGTAAAATACATAAAATAGCGACAGTGGGAAGACAATTCTTGTATTAAAATAAATTACTGCGATTTTGATAACTTATTTTTCTTGATTTTGGAGCAGCCTGTTGGTTTTTCTTGTTGAGATTGTTTCTTTCCTCCATTTTTTGTGCGAGGAGCCTCATCAGCATCATCCTGGTCACATTGGTTCACTTCATTTTTTTTTGGAAGGAGGTGCTTCATGAGGAAGACCATCATAAAATGGGTGGCAATTGGTGTTTATTTCAATTCTTGTAGGTGGACCCATTTCCCATAAGGAATTTTCAGTCTTGATTCATGGGCCGGCAATAAGTCATCAATTCGTGGTACTTGGGAAGTGTTTTGTGGTCGAGGTAGGTCAATGTACTGTCCATCAAAGTCCAGCTTGACCTGGATCAAGCCATCAGATGTGTATTTCAACACTTTTATGTCATTCACCATGGGGTCGTTAGCATTCCTGCCTGGTCTAATAGACTTATAGACAATTGGGAGAGAAAAGTGTTTGATGAAATTGTGGGTCACCTCCTTTGCCTCGTAGGGGGGGTTTCTCGCCTTTAATGTGCATTTTATATAATCTGAAGGCAGATGAATGGTGGTATGCTTCAGTTTCCTCTCAATGTTGGAGTGCACAGAGTCTACCTCCATCTGGGTGTGACCTTTATGGAGGAACTTTTGTGACACAGTCACCTTGTATTCCACACAGAATGAAAGCAGGGCATTGGATAGTACTGCATTGCAGTTCTCATATCCGCAACCATCACTCCATATTATTATGGGCAAAGAAGGTGATGAGACATTCAATATTATGCTTTTAAGATAGTCGATGACACAAGTTGAAAAGGTATTTGCTGTGAGGTCTGCCTCACATTCAGAGAACCAATAGCATTTGCAGTGGTGAGTATTGATGTTGTATACTGTGAAATTGTGGTTACACAACTTAGTTCTGTAGTACAGAGCTGAGGCATTGAGCATCGGTGATACCTTCACAGCTTGCACATCCTGGGTAAGAACTATACATTTTTTTCCTTGCCATCTTCTTTGTCTTTTAGTTTCTCATCCCTTGCTCTGTTTTCAGCAGTGATATGATTCTGATAATTGTCTATGTCAAGGTGACCTACTTCATATTCGATGCACGTATCACAACTGTCTTTTTTTGGTGGCTGAAAGCCAATATTTCTTTCTTTTATCACACAGTCGAAAGAAAATTTACTCAAAGGTTCTGTATCTTCAGTCCTTCCAGCATGTTCTTTCCACTGACTACAGTACTCTTTGTAAACGTCAGTAATACTGTTTCCAAATGTGGGTTCCAAATATGTTTTTGAGGTAGATGCCCGACAATAATGTGATGGAAGCTTGGGCAAAGATTCCAAAATACTGTGTAGGAACACCTTCTTCTCATTGGGGAACTGATAGTCCCGCGAATTGCGCCTTTCTGTATTCTTTACTTCTTGAGCGGGGTCATGCCTGCTTTAGAGGAACTTTCCCTCACCCAGTTCAAAACAGTCCACTCTCTGATCCCAAAAGTGGCAAGGAATAGGTTTTTGCAGACCTGGAACACTTTTCCATCTTGCCCTCGCAAAGTGTACCTCAGGGTGCCACTCCTTCTTGATACTGGCCCCTTGCTGACCTGTCTTTTCACACTGGCAACCCTCACCAAAGATGAAATGTAGACCTTTTTTTGGTCCCACGATAATTGACTCAGAACTTGTGAAATAGCAACCGTTTCATTGATTCTGGTACAGCATCACAGTCTCGTGTTGTAATCATTTTGCAAAGCTTTGATGTGCAACAAGGACCCATCACTTGTTCGGTTCTGTCTGCTCCTCTTTTTTCCTTTTTCGTTCTTCTTCTTTGTCCAACCAACATAATGTTTCCCAGTCTCTCTTAGTTTTTTATTTTTCACATCATGCCACTCTCTCATGTCTGCTATCTTTCTTCTCTTCTTCTTTCCTGCTTCAATTCCATTTCTTCCTTCCTCCAGCTCTCCTTCTTCAAAATTCTGGTTCTGATGTTCCCTATTCTCCTCTTCACTGTTGACATCATTCACTTGTTCTTCATCTTCTGACCCTGGTTTCCATTCTCCATCACCTTGATCATGCATCCCTTCCTCAAAATTGGCTTCTTTTCTTCCATCCTCCAGCTTTGCTTTTTCAAAGTTCTGGTTCTGATGTTCCCTATTCTCCTCTTCACTGTTGACATCATCCAATTGTTCCTCATCATCCGACCCTGGTTTCCATTCTTCGTCACTCTGATCACTCATACCTTTTTCGAAATTGACTTCATCTCTCCCATCCTCCTGCACTTCTTCTTCTGAATTCTGATTTGTAGATTCTTCTCCAATGCCCATGTACTTTGTTTGTTCATCTGAGGCTGTAGTCACATTTTTATTACAATCTTCACCCTGGGACCCTGATCTTGGTTGGCATTCTTTTTCACTTAGCCTATCACACTCCAATCCCACTTTTCCATCCTCTTTCTCACCTTCTTCCAAGGAGCCTTCTCCATCAGCAGGATTTGTCGAAAGAGACTGAATTGCAGCCTCCATCTCAGAAAATTCATCATCACAAGGAAGCAGTATCACAGGAAGATTGTCAGTCTCTGGCAATAATTCCTGGCAATCTTTCTTGTTTTTTAATAGCCCTCTCTGAAGGCAGCATCTTTTGACAGAGACTGAATAGCTGCTTCAATTTTATATAAAAAGTCATCATCATTTCTTGCAACTGACTCAGGGATGTCATCAAGCTCTGGTGTGGGTGGTTCCATGATGTTGACAACTTCCTGACTGAGCAAATGGTTGTGGGAATCATCCTCTTCTTCGCCAACATCTGTTGAAGTTGCCAGCTGGACCATTTGTTGCCCTCTTGACAGGACCAGAAAGCGTGTTTTCTGTTGGAGAGAGAGGAAAAAAACATGAGACTCAACTACCTATAGTCTGTTCAACAAGACTAAATAGTAAAGTGAACAAACATGAGTTAAAAGTTGAGTGAAGTGGATATTCAGCTAAGGAAACTATGGGAGACTGAATAGCTGCTTCAATTATATCTGAAAAGTCATAATCATTTCTTGCAACTGACTCAGGGATGCCAGCCCCCCTGAAAATTTGTCCTACCCTCCCTAATGCTGTCATAATTATTTCCAGACTAACTGCTCACTTACTTATTAACTTATTACTTAGTAAGTAGTATTGTCTGCTATCAATGGGCTGAGGTCGGGCTGCTCTAAACCTAGCGCCGCAGTGCAGGATGGTTTCTTACAGCTTGGCGTTGTTGTCATTCAAGATGGGTGTCTGGCTTGGAAGTGTTTCGGCCGCATTGCAGGATGACTGTTAACGGTTGCCGGAAGATCAACAGCTGGATTTTTTTCATTATTTTTCGTGATAGAGAAATTCTGATTGCTGATTCGTTCTCAGCGACCCCAAGTTTAGCCTAAAGGCTCAGAATGTCAACAATGTTTCTAAATAATTGAAAATCATCATGAAAAGTCATTAATATGGTAGTACACCACATTTCTGGTAACTTTTTACTGGTGACTGGAGCTATTATTGACACACAAAAATCAAAATAATTGTGAGAAAGAAAACTGCTGATGAACGCGAATAAGACCGCCACTCCATTGTTCTATTGTCTCTGCTGCTTGGCTGAGCCTGGCTGGAGGGATTAAATAACCGACTGGTTTGATCTTTCATCTGTCCGCTAGGCGGAACTATGCCGACCATTGCTGGGTGGAAGATCTTACTGCGGCTGCTCGCATTCCCACCAATGCTGCTATTATTTGCTGTCTCAGCGCCTACTCAGATTCAGCCAAGCAACCAGCCTGCACTGCGGAGCTAGGTCAAGGGTCCTGATGCGATTCCAACCTTTATTGTCAAGGGCTGTGCTGCAGTCCTTTTAGAGCCATTAAAATTCGTTTTTAACTTGGCTATAAGGTCGGGTAGATTTCCTTCAAAATGGAAGATTGCAAGAGTTACTCCTGTTTTCAAGTCTGGGAATAGGAATGATATTAAAAACTACAGACCAATATCCATTTTGAATTGTTTTTCGAAAGTTTTTGAGAAGCTCCTGCATTCGATTATTTATAAGCAGTGTCAGAGGATTATTGCACCTGAGCAACATGGATTTCTGCCTGGTCGCTCAACTGTGTCCAATCTTATAGTTTTTAGTAGTGAGGTTTCACAAATTTTGGATCATGGAGGTCGTACAGATATTATCTTTACAGATCTATCAAAAGCGTTTGACACCATAAATCATAGACTTCTGATATGGAAACTCAAAGTGTTAGGATTTTGTGTAACAATGGTTAATCTGCTACAGAGTTATCTGGAGGCAAGAATACAGTATGTCAAGATTCACAATTTCAAATCAGAATGCTTTGAGTGTACATCAGGGGTTCCTCAGGGCTCTAACCTTGGTCCACTTCTATTTCTTTTGTTTATTAATGATCTACCATCAGAGAATCTTCATGCCTTCTGTATGCAGATGATGTAAAATTATATAAAGAAATCAATTATCAAAGAGATTGCTATGATTTGCAGAGGGATATTGATAGTCTGTCTAGATGGTGTGATGAAAATGGACTAAAAATGAATGTGAATAAATGTAAATTCATGAGTTTCACTCGGCAGTCCTCCACTCATGCAGGTGTATACTTTAAAAATGGTATTCCATTGGAAAAGGTGGAGTCGTTCAAGGACCTTGGAGTAGTATTCAGCCCAGACCTTTCTTTCAATTCACATATTGATTACATAGTTAACAGAGCCAATCAACAGATGGGTTTCATTTTGAGGACATGCTCGCCCTTCACTGATGTAGTACCTCTGCTACTCTTATACAAATCAATTGTGAGGAGTCTATTAGAGTATGCATGTGAAGTATGGAATCCTTATCATAATGAACAGATTCACCTTCTAGAACGCTTGCAAACCAAATTTTTGAGATGTATGTATTATAAAAAGCACAGGGTTTTCTGTCTCTTTGATTACCCAACCAACTCCCTCAGAAGTATGTTCAATATTAAATCACTGAAAGTAAGACGTGATGTTAACCCTTTAGCGCCGGAGTTTTTTTTTACTCTCATTTCTCATGATACTCTCAGAATTTGATGTAGGTATAAAAAGAATACTGTTTCTAGAATTTCAACATATTACACTCATTGGTTTTCAAGATATGGCATGTGATCATATGGACACACTAGGCGCTACCAGGGTCAAAAGCTAAATACATGCACACAGCCTACAGCTGAACTAGAGAGCTCCGTTCAAGAACCGTTCAGCACTGAACTATCCAGTAATAGATAATACATTCTCTTGAGAATACAAATAAAACATCTGATGGTAATAATAATTATTATTATGTCATTCAATGTTACAAATATATGATAAAGACCAAATATATATGATATAGAGACAAAAAAAATATATATATTATAGAAACAAAATAAGCTTTCAATTAGAGTTCAAAATTGTTTTTATAGTATTCACTGTATAGTAGTAATCTATAGTAATTTTACTAATAGAAGTGAAATTATTTCGAATTATCAGTCATTCATATACGAATTATTATATATATTCAAATGACAGTTATGCTCTTTTTTATTTGGAGTGGAAAGGAACAAAACATTTTAGACAGAGGCCTACATCACATTTGATACATTCACTTCTCACTGTACCTTTGCATTCACCAGCACATCTGCGCCGGTTGCAATCTCTAGCCAAGTGACCCGAATCATCTAGTCTTATATCATTGCTGACTCTACAATTATTGTCACCGAATTTGGAAATAGATGGTCATCCAATTCCAGCTCGTGGATTACCAAATTTCGTTAAATAGCAATTCACAATCTCTCTCCGAAAATCCAACTGAGAAATGGAACAGCCAGATTTCCTTGCTAATACCCAACTATTATGCATTACAACATCCATCATCCAAGTTAGAAGTGGCCAATACCACTTTTTTGATCTCACACCAATTCGATAATATGAGAGATTCTCATCCATTCGATCGGTTCCGCCCATGAACTTGTTGTACTGCTTTATAGCATTTGGCTGTTGTACACGAACTCTCCCTTTAGCTGCTTTACAATACCTCTGAGTATGGATGAGCGGCTCTACTCCATAGCAGGTGGACCCAACAGTAACAACTGAATTATCAACCCAATGTACAATCATCCCAACTGACTGAGTTGATCTCTTCTCATAGAAACCTCTTTCCTTCTTTTTCAATGACTTAGAATGAGTCAGCCCACATTCCTTCGGTACTCTATTCTCTCGCAGTGTTCCAGTTACATCATACCCTCTCTCTTTCAAGTGCACCATCAGTTTCACGCTTGTGAAGAGGTTATCACAATAAAATTTAAAATGTAAATTTTTTTTGTCATCTGGGATTTCATCAATCATTTTTAATAATGGTGCTGCACATTTACCGAATTCTTTTTCATAAACCTCATTACCAAATGGATTTTTTCCCTGATAAATTTCAAAATTGATCAAATATCCAGACACTGTATTCAGACACCAGACTTTGTAACCAAATCTGATAGGCTTCCCCCTGACAAATTGCTTGCAGGAGTGTTTACCAAAGTAAGCTACCATAGACTCATCAAATGAAAGGTTCTCCTCAGGCTGAAAATGAGCAATACACTTCTTCTGCAGTAAGTTCATCAGTGGCCTCAGCTTCCACATTATATCATTTCTGTTAATATTGTTGTTGTCTTGACAATGAAGAAAACGACAAATTTCTAAAAACCTGTCTCGTCTCATAGAATCCACAACCATCTCATTTCTCATATCTTTCTTTTCATCCCAATAAGATCGTTTACTCGGAAGCTGATTGTAGCCAGATAGGAATAAAATAGCAAGAAATACTTTCAATTCTTTTGACGTAATTTTTGGATCTTTACAATTCTTGAAAAGAGCATACTTCAATGATTCATCTATGAATAGCTTTATTATTTCGTCATCAAAAAACATTTCAAATAATTCAACTGGAGACTTATCCCGATAAGGTACATAATTTGGCTCTGGAAAAAAAACATCCTTCTGTGGCAAATCTTCATCTTTCCAATCTTCTTTCTTCAACTTTTTACTATTTTTTACTACAGTAGAACTGCTCAAATCTTCGAAAGTATTATCAAGAACTGATGTATCATTTCTGCTATTTGTTACAACTTCAACTTGACTAGTTAACTGTCGTCCTGTGAGATTATCAACATATCCTCCCCCATCCTCATCCCCCGAGTCCTCATCAGTATCAATGTTGGGTGCGGGTGGCTCAATGAAAATACCCTGGACATCATCTGCATCATCACACTCCAAAATATCAATGGCTTCTTGCAGGGTCAAGTCCCTAGAAAAAAAACCCATATGTTATATCTGGAAATTGGAGAAAATGGAACATTGACCCCGCAAGCGCCTAGCGTGTCCATATGATCACAGCAGTAAACAAAGCCATCTAGCAATAAGCAGAAATAATATTTTCTGTCGTTATGTTGTAAGATACTAAGAATAACATTATTAGAAAACAAATACAGCATTATTCAGTTGAATGAGAAAATAGAATCAATATAATTATTACTTACGTCAACCGTATACAGTTCAGATTTGATGAGTCATAGCGATTACGATTTCGATCGGTCATTGTAGAAGCACAATCACTCATAAGAAGTCAAACACGTACTAAAAGCATTGCATCATACATTATCAAGGCCATTACATGCATACCAACCATGAAATTATAAAATTCCCTTCATTTTCCCTTCATTAAGTTGGCATTGTTGCCTGTGATCATATGAACACGCACGGCGCTAAAGGGTTAAATTACTTGTTTCTCTGTACAATCTGTTAAATAATAAAATTTATTCTTCCTACCTGCTTTCTAAAATTAACATATATATAAATACCATTGCTCATTGTTCTGGATTTTCATTTCATATTTCTCGCTCCAGAACGGTAAGACATTATAACTTTCCTTCAAGTAGAGCTCAAAGAATTTTCAATACTTATTCAGAGCACTTGGACATCTTCTGGTTCTCCCTCTCCAAATTCCGAAGAATTTCATATGATTTAGTCTTGTAGTATGTGGTCTATCATTTCGTGATTTGTGCTTGCATTTCTTTTATTCAATTATCCTCATTAAGGCTAGTGGTGGTACATTACACAGACACTTTATTTCCTCTTGTCTATATACTAGTAATGATTATAGTTTACTGAGGTATGTGTGCATTTTTTCTTATTGAATTCAGTTAATGTATTTTTATTATTCTATATACGACTGTATATTTCTTCTATTTTTCGTCTTATTTCATTCTCTTAATTTTATAATTAGCTATTTTTATAATTTATTATTTTCTCATATTTTCTATCTTCTTTTTATTGAAAATTGTATTATGTTGGAAATTATTGTATAGTGTGGAGGAGGCAAAATGGGTTTTTTACCTGTTGTCTCCATGAATAAATAAATAAATGGATTAAATAATTATATGAAAGGGCACTCACACTATTAATATTACTGTCAATAATATTTAAAGATTAATATTGACAAAACTGGTTTGTAATAATATCTAGAAATCTGAATATTGTTCAATACAGTATCAATCGAGCAGTCATAGCAAGCAGACGTAGTTTTTTTAGTGAGAGTAGTTGAAATAGTGTATGCAATAATTAAAGTGCTGAGTTCAGTGTTTTAATTGTTGTGGGCGAGTTCAGTGCCCTGCGCCGGAAAATCAGTTCAGTGCTGAATTATCATCTAGTCTGGCTAAGGAATGTAAAAAATGTTAGGAATGTTGACTCCCAAAAGATTGCCAACCTTCCTCATGCCAGAGTTCGAATAGGAGGAGGAAACAGAGGATGACACAACTATGAGTCAACTAACACCGGCTAGGGGTGTTGAACCAGCATCAATGACTGGAAACGTCAACACTTCCCCAGAATCGTTTCTAAAAACAAACCAACTAAAAACTGCAACAGAGCAGTTTTTGTATAATGCATGGAAAGAAGTCACTTGCCAACAGAGTGAAGAGAGAGAAAGAATGCATAAGCTGGAAAAGGAGTTGGAGAGAGCACAGTTGGAGATTAATCAGCTGAAAGAGATGTTTTCATCAGCATCTACAACCACACAGAATCTTCAATCTTCAGCTTCACATACAATGCAACCAGCATCTTCTAGAAGTAGCAATAAAAGTTATTCACCACCAAATTGGGAGGAAGAAGAGAAAATGGTAGCATCAGTGTTCTGAACAAAGCTCAGGCTAGAGCTACTAGAGGACTGTAATTTACTATTTATATAATCAAATACAAACAAGGGGCGAAATTTAATCTTCAATTTGAGCCAGGTTATTTGTACAGTTAAACTCTGCATTAATGAACAATAAAAAAGAGCAAAAACTCACCAGATTTAATCCAAGCTTGACTACTTGCCCTTTTAAGCCTTTATTAGGTGTTTTGATCAGGTTCAGGGTGGGGTGAAATCTGGGAATAAGACAGGTTCTGGCTTCTGGGCCGTCTTCTCGTTGATTCTGTGTTCAACTTGCAGGCTATGTTCGAACAAAGCTCAAACTGATTCTTTATAAATTCCAATCCGATTCAAATTAATTCAATTTAACACTATTTACGCTGTTATACTCATAATTCACACACACTACACTCAAACAATCAATTACAAGAAATTTCCGATCGAAATTACATGACAAAAATACAAACTCGGTCTTCACAACAACGGGGACGAGACAAGACAAGAGAATGGACGAAACAAGAACTGAAAACTAGGATGACAAGGCAAACAGCTGGACGATCTGTGCTGGCGCAAACAAGCCTGCTATTGGCAGAACTGTAGTCTGGGATTTTGGCGCTACGATTCGAATGCTCTGGCCAAACCAATCAGAGACTGCATGGATTCTCCCTAAACAAAAGAAGAGAAAAATCCGTGACACCAGAAAAAATAAGGCCTGTAACTGATTCTACAAGTATGAAACTGACAGAAAAGAAAAACAAGCCACCACCAGTCATATTAAGCAATATACAAGAATATTCGAAAATTAAAGAGGCATTGAAATTGAAAAATCTCAATTTCAGTGCCAACATGATGAACAACAACCAGCTAAAATTGAATGTTGAAACTGAACAAGAATACAGAGATTTAACTAAGATGTTGAATGAAGCTAAATATGAATGGCACATGTACAAAAATAAACAAACTCGTCCAATTTGTGTCATGGCTAAATAGCTTCATCCATCATGTGATCCAGAGGATATAAAGAACGATCTTCTAAGCAGAGGCTTTCAAATAGTCAGTGCTGTCAACAAAATGAAAAAAGTGAAGAAGGATGGAAAAGAACACATTATCAGACTTCCAATGTTCATGTTAACATTCAAGAATACAGAAGATACAAAAAGAATATTTGAAATTAAAATATTTGCTACATGAAAGTAAAAATTGAATCAATTAGAAGTAATAAAATGATTCCACAGTGTAAAAGTTGTGAGCGGTTTGGTCATACACAGACATACTGTCAACATGAACATGTGTATGTGAAGTGTGCTGGAAAACACTGGACTATTTCATGTACCAAGGCTAAAGAAACCCCAGCCAAATGTTTCAATTGTGCTGAGGCTCACCCAGCTAACTACAGAGGCTGTCTCATCGCTAAAGAACTTCAGAGAAGAAGAACTGAAAAAGAAAACCTAGTTAAAAGGAGTAGCGAAGTACCACATACAACTAAACAGAGAAACTTCACTTCAAAAAAGTACACTGGAGAAATATCCTATTCCCAAGTAACAAAACCCACTCCAAGCCTACAACAGGAGAGCCAACCAAAGCAACAACAACAACACCAGTTGAAGTCAATAAGGTTTTGCAGGAAATTTTGAACAGTTTAAATATTCTTTCTGGATGACTTGACAGCTTGGAAGGGAAGAGTAAGAGTATCGAGAAGAAAACTAGAATATGAATATTGCGAGCCAACAAGATATAAGGATTGCTACCTGGAATGCCAATGGAATAAATAATATCAATAATAATAGAAAACAAGAAATAGAAATATTTCTAAAGACACGAAATATAGATGTTTGCCTCATCTCTGAAACCCATTCAACTGAGCAGAGTCACTTCAAAATCAATGGATATAATGTTTATGAAACTATTCATCCTCAAAATCAAGCAAGAGGTGGAAGTGCTGTAATAGTGAAGGAGAGTATTAAACACTATGAAGACTTTAGTATTCAAAGTAATGAAATACAGCTAACTGTAGTTGGAATAGAGTCAATGAACCAGAAAATACTTGTTGGAGCTGCATATTTTCCACCATGTTACAATCTTAAGAAAAATGATTATACAAATATTCTTGTTCAGCTTGGAGATAAATTCATAGTGGGTGGAGATTTTAATGCCAAGCATAAGGATTGGGGTTCAAGACTCACGACTACCAAAGGAAAAGAACTCAGAGAGGCTATCCAGGAGCTGGGCTGCGAATTCCATTCAACAGGGACACCTACATATTGGCCAACAGATTTGAATAAAACTCCAGATCTTCTAGATTTCTTCATAACAAAGAGAATATCCAGTAATTTTATTGACATTGAAGAGAGCTTTGACCTGGATTCTGATCATTCAGCTGTAATTCTCACACTTAGTGAACGAATAATAAAGAAAGAAGACAGACCAATGTTAGTCAACAGAACAACAGACTGGGAAGCTTTTAAAGTGGATGTGGAGAATGAAATCAACTCGAATATTCCACTTAGAACAACTGAGCAGCTAGATGAAGCCGCAGAAAATTTCATGTGGCAAATCCAGAAATCAGCCTGGAAAAACACCAGACAATATACCAGGAAAACAAAAGGATGCAATTACCCTCTGGAGATTCGACAACTTGTTTTAGAAAAACGAAGGGCAAGAGGAAGATGGCAACAAACTCGTGACCCTGCTGACAAAAATATCTTGAATAACAAAACACAACAATTGAGAAGAGAGATAAGGAAACTAACTGAGGAATCCATTAATAACTACCTTCAAAATTTGACAGCTGATGCCAGTACAGATTATTCATTATGGAAAGCAACAAAAAGAATTAAGTGGCCAATATTACAATCCCCTCTAATTAGAAAACCAGATGGTACTTGGGCAAGAAATAACAGAGACAAGGCAGATTTATTTGCTAATCATCTAGAAGAAATCTTCCAGCCATACAACATTCAATCTGAAATTGATCCTGAAGAAGATATAATAGATGATTAAGATACAGAGATTGATCCAGTTTCTATAAATGAGGTTCAAGAAGAAATAAAATATAATCTGAATACCAAAAAAGCACCTGGGTATGATCTGATTACAGGTGAAATCTTGAAGAAACTTCCAAGGAAAGGTATTGTCATGCTAACATACTTATTCAATGCATCACTCTGATTACAGCATTTTCCTACAATTTGGAAGGTGGCAGAAGTCATTATGTTGCAAAAGCCTGGGAAATGTCCTCAAGAAGCAAAATCATACCGCCCAATATCTCTTCTACCTGTAATTTCAAAGCTTTTTGAGAAATTGCTGATGAAGAGATTGACTCCCATCATAAGTAGCAGGAATCTGATACCAGCCTATCAATTTGGTTTCAGGCAGAAGCACTCAACCCTGGACCAAGTACATAGAATCACCAATGTAATAGAGAAATCATTAGAGAAAAAATTGATATGTTCAGCAATCTTCCTTGATGTGGCACAGTCATTTGACAAAGTGTGGCATGAAGGACTGATCATTAAACTTCATAAAATTCTCCCCACTCAACTTGTAAAACTTTTAAAATCATACATCAACAACAGATTATTCAGAGTAGAACAAGGTGACGACGTCTCCAAATTGAAGGAAATAAGGGCTGGAGTTCCACAGGGTAGTATTCTTGGACCAGTTCTTTATGTGCTGTACAGAAGCGATCTTCCTGAATTGGATGCAGTGACAATAGCTACTTTTGCTGATGATACTGCAATACTGGCAGAAAGGGAAACAGTACAAGAAGCAGCCACAAAACTACAGAATGCTAGCAACAGATTCAGTGACTGGACCAAAAAATGGAGAATTCGATTGAATGAGATGAAGTCTATTCATATCAACTTCACAAACAAAATTATCAATGACCCGATTCGAATAAATCTGAATGGGAATGTAGTACCACACAGCAACACAGCAAAATACCTTGGAATGACTCTTGATGCCAAGTTGAAATGAAAAGAGCATATCAAGATGAAAAGGAGTGAGCTAGGACTCAAATACAGTAAAATCTATTGGCTGTTGGGCCATCAATCACAACTCTCATTGGACATCAAGTTATTGATTTACAAACAAATTCTAAAACCTGTCTGGATGTATGGAATTCAGCTTTGGGGCTGCTCTAGAACTTCTAACATCAGTCAGATTCAAACATTCCAAAACAAAGTACTGCGGAACATGGTGAATGCGCCCTGGTACATAAGGAACAGAGATTTGCACCGAGATCTGCACATCCCCTATGTGACCTGTGAGATAAGACGATTGGCAGCCCATCATGAGTCACGTCTTCATCAACACGACAACACCGAAGTCATCCAACTACTAGACAACACTGAACTCACTAGGAGGTTGAAGAGAACAAAGTCCTTCGAGTTGGTGTAGTGCTAGTGGAGTGAAAAAAGTATATTGAATAAAAGTGTAGTGAAATAATATTTTAAAGTAGAGAAATTATAGATTGGAACTGTAGGCTTCACTGGAAGACTTGAGCAATAAAAATTAATTTAGGATAAGAAATAACAGAACAAAATTAATGGTTAGTCCTAGTGACTAGTTTTAATAGAAATAACAAAAAAAAATTGTTCAATACAAGTATTATCCCTATTTATTTCAATATTATTGTCTAGAATAGGTGGGAGGAGATGGCAGACCTAATCTACCCATAATTTTTCCATAGCTGAATCTCCACTCCACTTAATTCTTAAACTTATGTTTGTTTACTTTACTATCTAGTCTCGTTGAACAGAGTTTAATTATTTATAAATTATTGTCATAGTGAAATAGCTTGGGTGGCAAAAGAGAGAACCCCAGCCAGAAGGTACCTAGGAAGGCAAATCACCTACCTAAATTACATTAAATCTAATCCTCACAGAACAATGTGGAGAGGAAGACAGATCAATGCCAGTACATAGTGTTTTTATTATGGCAGTTAGCTACTCAAATAAAATCCTCTCAGAAAGATCTAGATTTAACCTAGAACAATTTTTCGAAGGATAATACCTGAAAATCTCCTCCATATGAGGTAAGTAGAGATACCTCGTAAGAGAAAAAGATTAAATGATAAAGTATTTTGGCTTGGGTATATTGTTTAATGTGATAGCTCGTAACTGCAGAGGCTTATTAACAGAGGAAGCATTCTGCTAAAAATTCAATTACCAACACTGACAGTATTGACAAAAAGAATGAAGGGTAATGTATAATGCTACTAGAGCTCCATGAAATCACAAAGATATTGAAATAAAATGCAAAGAAAACAAGATTGCTTTACCTTAAATTGAGGCAGGCGATGCTCCATGTTGTTGTCACCAAACACCAGTGAAGACTGGTCAAACCAGTTCACTTACGAGGTAACACAGGCATGGCGTGACTCTTCCAGTTATGAGGGCGCTCACAACATCACTTGCGAGAAATCACTAGTTCATTTAGTTCACTCATCACATATGAGAGGTCACTCCAATGAAATTTTCAGGGCTTAAAATATTATTGACAGCTACGAGGTCTCAATAGATCAATAGGCCTTCGAATTCTGAACACAATGGTACCAAAACCTCAAAATCGCATTTTTGTCACTTACGAGGTATCACTTATAGATTGACAACTAATAATTTAATAATCTAAATTCAACACCAACTAACCCAATCAAACAACAAACTTAACCCCAACCCAACAAAAGTATAATCCAATCCAACTTGACCTTAACCTAACCCAAACAAAGTAAATAAGCCCATTCCAACCTTACCAAACCTGAACGAAAGAACCCACAATCCAATAAAATCTAAACCAAACTTGACATCATACAATAACCTAACCTATTTCATCATTACAATCTTGTTGGATAAACCGTTTTCACTGCACTTATCAGTTCCTGGAAAGGATCTTCTTTCTTTTGCCAGACTTCCATTTGCCATGGAAACTTGCATAAGTGCATGGCCATTTCTTCACTTCATGCGCCACTCTTACTGAGGTGCATCTTCATGATCCTCTACCTGCCCTCAATCCTCTGTGTATTGACCCCAATTATTTGGGTCAACAAACCGACCTCGCCCTTCAACACTATATGGTTAACAGTATGGTGAATATATAGTTCATGTCAGGAATTTGGTCAAGTCCTCTATATGCTGCCTACTCATCAGTCCAGATTTTGGTGTGGGGTGCAACATGCATCGTTATGAGTGGGAATAATGTTTCTTTATTCCGTTTGGTTCAGGACATATCTCCAATCGATGCTCCCTATCCTTCTCGATCATACACAGAATCCAAACTCCTTCTACAATCTGCCCTCTCTGGTACTTTATTTTTCCACTTTTCAATTCATCTATTTCAACAACCCGGCCAAGGCCCCCTATATAACTATTCAAATCATAACTTTTATCCATTTTCAACATACATACTTCCCTACAATAACTATACCAATCGGTAATAGTTGCAATATCATCAAACATGGTCTCAATAGTACATAGATTGTAACTAAGACCTTCTTGAAAACAGTAGAGGAGTAGAACAACTCTTCTGGGGTCGATTTTACAGTTTTCAAACCACGTGCCTTGAGACACAGATTGATAAATTGGGCCCCGCCCACCCTGGTTTGCTTTGCATCTGTAATGTGGCAAAATAATATACATTGAATAGTAGATTATGTTTCATTAAAATATTGATTTGTTTTAAATGTTCAAAACATGATGGAAATCATGTTTCAAAATTTAGAAAAATAGATTGCTAGTCTTTATGTACTGAATTTCTAGTGAGTTAATAGTCATGATCAATTTAATTCAATATCATCAGTATTTAAATACTAATGATGTATAATGTGTGTTATGAAACCATTTGAATACTGATTACCAAAACTGAGAATTTAAGCCCAAGTCGGAACACAATGAAAATTATCTAGTGCCCGTTTTATTTTATCAAATTACAAACAGTTTCTACTTATAAGAGCAATTTCAAGTGTACATTTGAATCACACCTCCATTAAATAAGCCAGTGTAGTCTACAAGTGTAAAGCTAGATGAGTTGAAACTACCTGTTATTTGAATAAGATGAAAAGGGTACTTTATTGTGTGTTTCAATAATTTCAAAAGCCCTACAGCTACAGATAAATTCAGTATAGATTTAGAAGTATAATGCACACCTATATCGTCCTAGACCGTGATTAGAGTCGAATGTCATGGGTTTATTCTTGCATTTTGAGCACATTCTTTCCTTAGGTGGCAAGAGACCTTTTTCTTCTCAGCCATTCAATACAAGTTTCTTTATCTTGGAGTTGTACACAACTTATAGAGATTAGTCATCTTTTATATAATCCTATGGAAAGTAAAATTTTTTAATGAAATACTCCCTAAAATTCAGCAACTATCTTGTACAGAAATGTTTTATGGTTTATAAATTTGTTATTTTTTATCAGAGATTTTGTAGAATTGCTTCAAATTAGAATAGTCTATTTTATTTTCTCAATGTATATTATCTAATAATAATTAATTGAATACAAGATATTGAAAAAGTTTTCAAATGCTCATTGATAAGTAAATTCATTTTCAAATCAGACTAAAGATAGGTACCATAGCTATTTATAGTTTACTGTAGAATCAGCTTATGCCAAGCCTGATGAGAAAAAATGGATTATTCACCTGTAAAAAATATCAAGTGCTCAATCTACCACCTCTAAAACTTTAAACTTGGATAAGTAGCTTATGAATGGAGATAATTATTCAAGACACTACCATAATAATTTGAAAAATTTATGGAAAGTTGAAGAAAATGGAAAATTTATTTGGACTATAAATTATTAATTAATATTATAGTTGTCGAATTTAACATTAAAAATAGGTCTGTCGCATCTGTCCTTTTTTGGGGTTGGGAGCACTTTGATTATTCCAGCCTGATTGTTTGAAAATTGACGATTCTTCAATGTCAGGCCACAAGAATGTTGTGCCAGCTGCAGAGCTCACACCACGAGTTTTTTTAGGAACAAATTTTCTAAGAAATTTTATTTCGAATGTGTCTTCAAATTCTTTTTGCACACAGCCTACATAATATCTGACAGTTTTTTTTGTCCTGAACTGGACAAAAACAAAACACCCTTCAATAATGTTGAACTGTTCAAACTCCTGCATCATAAATTTCAATTGAATCATCAGAAGGGTCGTCAACTTCTTCTTCTGATGGTTGAGGTTGAGGGTTGTGGTGTAAAGTCATCTGTATTTATATTTCTGCCTGCAACTCTTAGCTTCTTTTGAAGTTGTAGTCTCTGTTTTTCGGGATGGCACAGTTTTTTAAATAGTTTAACAACTGAGTCATTACCAGCAGTAGATGAAGTACAGGTATCTTCAGGTGCAGACTGCTGATCAGGACCAGTCTCAGCAACTGGCAATTTCTTAAGAAGTTCATTTTTTTCCAGTGGGTGTGGTTTTAAAAACTGAGATTAGATTGTTTTTGTCACGGTCATTCTCTTCACGTTTTGACACAAGTTTTTTTATAAAGTGATGGGAATACTTCTTTGGACAGTGTTCCAACATTTGTCACTTGCTACTCTTCAATGATTTTCCTCCATTCCCTTTTCAGGGGAGCAAAGAAGGTCACATCAAGCGGTTGGCTAATGTGGGTTGAGTTTGCTGGTAAGCACACAAATCCTGTATTATTTTTATCGATTTTAATAGTGTTTGTAATATGTATTGAACAGTTTGATGGAAAATAACACAATATTAAAGTTCATCTTGAAGATTTGATTCAAGAAAATGATAGGATGCTCGCATTGCGTGGTTCAGACAAAGGAAATCAGGAATCCATGTTTTGTAGTTGAAATAAAACAGATGAAACAGGAAAGAAATGACTACTGTTACATGATACACGCTAATAAGTTACTTGACTTGTGCTAAAACTGATATATGAAACTTGATTTCATGAGAGAATCAAATAAATGGACAAAGACACTCTTATCAATTTGCCATTGAAGACCAGAAGAAAAAAATGAAGACCAGAACCGTAAAACACTGGGAAGATGCTCAAGCCAGTCATTAGAAATTTTGTTACCCAACAAGACTGTTGTCATGGCTGAGAGCGCCACATGACAGAGGTTTGCAAATAAACTATAGAGGTGGGCAGTGCTAAAAGCACACAGTTGACAACAGCACCACTTTTGCTTCAAATTTTTAAAATCATCTATGTTTGGAGACAATTGCTTCAATGTCGACCATTCGATACAATGAGATCAAGACATCGATCAGAACTAGAACTATGAACCCAGCTGTAGACCAGCTGCATCCTAAACTCCAAGTCCCACTACATAGTGTAATGCTCCTTGGGGGGGGGGTCCTGGTTTTTTACTTGAGCAATGCCCCAGATGGAGACATTACACATATAAAAATCTTATACTGAGTCCTCGGTGTTGTAACCTCAAACTTATAAGTGTGTGAATGAACACACTCATAGAACACCATAGAACACCAGGTTGAGAGAGTCAGTATAAGATTTAATACAATCGTCCAAATTGCAGGAGGCATAAACTCTTGCACACCCTTGAGATTAATGACTGATTGTGTGAGAATAATATTTTTTGCAAGTGTAAGTTGTAGTGTTGCAATTGCTAAACACTAGATTCAGTGACCTTAAATTATTACCTGTGTTGAAGACAGTATACAAAATCAAACAGGTCGAGCAAAAACCTTGATGCATATAATTTTCGGGATTGAGCCTCTAATAAATTTTGAAGGTCTAGGATAGGTTCAATAAACCAAATGCCGTTCATAAGATATTTTGAGGACAGAATCTTTTCGAGTTTCAGGCTCTATTGTGTGATTTTTTACCCTGCAGCTGCTTCTGCTCTGTAGTAGGAAATTTATTCCTAAGTTGAAGTAGGGCACAGATAAAAGCTGATATATTAACAGGTAAGGACAGAGAACATATGATCTCGATCTGACCCCACTCAATCTTTCCACTTGGATCTGTTCCTTTATCCAGATTTGGATCAATTATTTCAATGATCATCTTTGATCAGTGCTTAACAAGTACAAATGTGCCAAACACAAAATCTGAAGGGCTAAAGAAATAATCGAACTTAGGAAATAGAGTATTAAATTTGAAATATAATGAGCAATAATAATAATTGATAAACAATGCAGTTTCAAGATTTGATGAACAGGTTTTGAATAATTCAATGTTGACAGACTTAATTGAATTTGTGCTATGATGCTGGGCTATCATGCACGTTATTTTTAAAAAGTTTTAATATTCTTATAGATAAATTAAAATTCTAAATGATTTAATCAAAAAATATTACAATATTTGAAATTTAATCAGGGTTGTGGTTCAGGCAGATAAGGACAGTTAAACGACCACAAAAAATTTACAATTCTAATTCAATAAACTTATACTATGTGCTTTCAACGTGGCCATTACTATTTAGCAAAGTAAAATTGAAGTAATTTCTGTACTTTTTCGAAGTGAAGGGTGGGGCCCCATAAAATAAAAAGAGAACTCATGTGATCCTTTTTAGCATAGTAGTTTCTTTAAATTAATTTATAATTGATGGCTCATCCAAACATCAGTCTTCGGCACATGGGGATTTTAGAAATTAATTACTTCCTTCACCAATCAAGAAATGAATAATAAAATTTAGATTTATGGAAGCAATCAATTGATAGAACAATTTACAAATATAACAAATAATATTGCCTTGAGTATATGCTAACAATTAAAATACATAAATTGAACAAACAAGAATATCACTAGAAAATGGTAACTTTTTAGAATATGGTCTTTAAGGTAAAGGCATTAAAAGGGAAGTAGTGTCTCTCTTCTCAAAACTTTTTGCTGAGCAGTTCCATCTTACTTAATTTGCATAGAAATTTTGCTATTGGTGGAACTAGTATGACGTATTCATTATGTCACAGATGAGTAAGAGAATAGTTTTTGTTTTAAAATAAATAAACTTTAATTATCTGCCTTTTATTAGTAAATGAATTTTCTTCATATTCCTCCTTATACACCATACAATATGTTACCACATGTGATAAAACTTTTCAATTTGCTGATAACAAAAAAAGAATATCATGTTTGAATATCATCCCTTTTTGGTGTTATTTTTCTGACCTATGATTGGCCTGAACGGGTTACAGAGATTCTTAAATCAGTCCATGCGGTTGATTCTATTAATATTTATAATATTATAATAATATAATATTAATATTTCATACAAAATATTATTATTACAATCATAAATAACAAAAATGAATGTTTATATTCTCATCAGTGATAACGCTTGTATTGATCTTGCTCACTTTTATAATATTTAACATGTTTCCATCAATAAATTATTTCAACAATAATAAATATATTTTTTACTTTGAAACTCTTATCCTTTTTACAATAATGATTGGTTTTAGAAGTAATCATATCATCGTTTTGGCCTCAAACATAAGGTCAGTAGTATAGAGAATTCATTTTAACTAATTTTTTGACTGCATTCAAAACAGCTGTTCACTAACATAAACAAAGTTGTAACCTCTAAATTTGATGATTGACTATAAACAATTTACAAATTATCTGCAATAAGTTATAATTTTCAATAAATAATTCTTCCAAATATGCTGTATAAAATGGTGCTCTTATCTCAGTCTCAGCTGTTGATAAGTATAATCTTTATTGCTATCGGGTAACAGTACATTTGATACTCTTCCTAGCCTTTGACAATAATAATATCTTCTATTTCTTCAATTCATTTTATTTCCTGGTCTCGATAAATTTAAAATGTCACAATAGCTATGGTGCTACATCACATTGTCATAGCAACCATACAATACAGCATGCCCATTATGGATGAATCGAGAGTCTCATGAGTAGGAGACTCACCATGTTAAATGAATAGATAGCCAGTCTGCTGTCAGCCAGCAGCCAGACAGAGAGCCACAGAACAGTTTGGAAGGTGGTCTGGCCAGCTTTTATCCAAATTTGCAAAGAAATATGCGTGCTAATAAAAAATAATATTCATGTCAATCATAAATAATTTTGGGAAGTCTCAGACTCTTAGATTCCCCTTCAGCTTCACCACTGATCCATACATCAATTTCTATAAAAAGATTAATGCAAAGAAGACATCATCAACCAATGCAACCTCACCTAATGCCAAACTAACCCTAACCCACACCACAACCATAACCATCACAATTACTCAACCTCATCCAACCTTATAAAAATCTAAGTTTAAAAATTATCTAACGTGTCCTATCCAATACTAATCTAACCTAATCCAATTGAATACAATACTAACCTAATCTAAACCAATTAAACACCATCCTAACCTAATTTAAACTAATATAAAAAACCTAATCCAACCAAGCATGTGACTAGTCTAACCAAACCTAAAAAAATAAATGGAATATAACCTTACTAAATACAAAAAATCCAACTGAGCACAATCCTAGCCATTTATAGCCTAAACCTAACTCTGACTAACCTAAAACTATTTATATCAAAACTACATCCTAATTCTTTTGCCATGTTTAGATTACTGGATAATCAAAACAAAACAACAAAAAATCTAACTTAACATGACCGTAACTATTTATAGTCTAAACCAAACACTGACTAACCTAAAACTATTTACATCAAAACTACATCCTGATTCTTTTGTAATTAGTGAGATAAGTCAGAGAAGGATTAGTGAGATAAACATGGCAGCAATTTGAAATTTCTCATTTTCATTGTTTTTTATCATTTTTGGGTTATATTAATTATCATTTAAATTGTGGAATCCTATGTGAAATTCAAGACTGTAAATTTAAAATTATTAAGATATTGGAGAAAATGTGGAAAATGTGTTTTTTCATGTTTTAAACCAGGTTAACTTGTTTATAAGGTAATTTACAGGTTTTTTGTGTAGTTGAGAAGTTGATATTGTGGTAATTATTCATATTGAATGAAAAAGACTAAGAAATTGTCAAAAAAACCACTGGTTTATTGAAAATTAGAAAGACTGGTTTCGGTTATTACACCATTGTCAATCTCTGATAAACTAAAACTAAATACAAGAGCAGCAAAATTCATACTAGTAGGCGAGTACTGCTATTATGGTCGAGGGCATGAACGCCTGCCATTGGCCTAGCTAGACAGTATCCTGATAATAACATTTTATTGTCATGGCGATTCTGTTGCTTAAGCCACCATTTTGTCACACTGTTGAGGGGGAGGAGACTGTCTAGCTAGGCCAATGGCAGGCGTTCATGCCCTCGACCAATAGCAGTACTCGCCTACTAGTATAAATTCTGCTGCTCTTGTATTTAGTTTTAGTTTATCAGAGATTGACAATGGTGTAATAACCGAAACCGGTCTTTATAATTATCAATAAATCAGTGGTTTTTCAACAATTTCTTAGTCTTTTTCATTCAATAATTTACAGGTGTTTAAAACAATTGCGTTTTGTAGAACAGTCAATTTTAAAACAAAAATGATAAGTCATAACATATTGTAAAACTTGAGAAACTCGTAAATGAAATATTTTGGGAAAATGAAAAAAATTAAGCACAGCTTACTAGTCAAGTATGCATTATTTTGTCCTGTATTCATTGGAATTATGCTCCATCATACATCAATTTCTTTAAAAAGATCAATGCAAATGAGACAACTGCAACCTAATACAACCTGACCTAACTTCAATATCAACCTAAACCTAAACCTAATTTGCAACACAAAAACAAAATTCTACAACATCCCAACCTAATTTAAACAAAACTGAAACAAACCAACCCTATTCAACACTAACCTAACCCAACAGAATAGAATACTAATATAATCTATTGAAATTAAACACCATCCCAACCTAATGCAAATCCAACTTCAACAAAATAAAAAACCTAATATAAAAAAATACAAACGTAACCTAATAGAAAAAAGCTAACCTAACTATACTAATAATTTTGTAATCTAAATTCAACACCAACTAACCCAATCAAACAACAAACTTAACCCCAACCCAACAAAAGTATAATCCAATCCAACTTGACCTTAACCTAACCCAAACAAAGTAAATAAGCCCATTCCAACCTTACCAAACCTGAACGAAAGAACCCACAATCCAATAAAATCTAAACCTAACTTGACATCATACAATAACCTAACCTATTTCATCATTACAATCTTGTTGGATAAACCGTTTTCACTGCACTTATCAGTTCCTGGAAAGGATCTTCTTTCTTTTGCCAGACTTCCCTTTGCCATGGAAACTTGCATAAGTGCATGGCCATTTCTTCACTTCATGCGCCACTCTTACTGAGGTGCATCTTCATGATCCTCTACCTGCCCTCAATCCTCTGTGTATTGACCCCAATTATTTGGGTCAACAAACCGACCTCGCCCTTCAACACTATATGGTTAACAGTATGGTGAATATATAGTTCATGTCAGGAATTTGGTCAAGTCCTCTATATGCTGCCTACTCATCAGTCCAGATTTTGGTGTGGGGTGCAACATGCTTCGTTATGAGTGGGAATAATGTTTCTTTATTCCGTTTGGTTCAGGACATATCTCCAATCGATGCTCCCTATCCTTCTCGATCATACACAGAATCCAAACTCCTTCTACAATCTGCCCTCTCTGGTACTTTATTTTTTCACTTTTCGATTCATCTATCTCAACAACCCGGCCAAGGCCCCCTATATAACTATTCAAATCATAACTTTTATCCATTTTCAACATACATACTTCCCTACAATAACTATACCAATCGGTAATAGTTGCAATATCATCAAACATGGTCTCAATAGTACATAGATTGTAACTAAGGCTTCTTGAAAAAAGTAGAGGAGTAGAACAACTCTTCTGGGGTCGATTTTGCAGTTTTCAAACCACGTGCCTTGAGACACAGATTGATAAATTGGGCCTCGCCCACACTGGTTTGCTTTGCATCTGTAATGTGGCAAAATAATATACATTGAATAGTAGATTATGTTTCATTAAAATATTGATTTGTTTTAAATGTTCAAAACATGATGGAAATCGTGTTTCAAAATTTAGAAAAATAGATTGCTAGTCTTTATTTACTGAATTTCTAGTGAGTTAATAGTCATGATCAATTTAATTCAATATCATCAGTATTTAAATACTAATGATGTATAATGTGTGTTATGAAACCATTTGAATACTTATTACCAAAACTGAGAATTGAAGCCTAAGTTAAAACACAATGAAAATTATCTACTGCCCGTTTTATTTTATCAAATTACAAACAGTTTCTACTTATAAGAGTAATTTCATGTGTACATTTGAATCACACCTCCATTAAATGGAGGGTCTGATACCAAAGTGAACCAAGTCGTTTCTTCTGTTTATTTCAGTATTGATTTGTTGTAAGTGAAATCCATTTTATAAATTCAATATTCATGGTATGTTTATTTTGAGCAAGAAATTTCAATTCAGGGACTTTGCATGTTACTAGTGAAGAAAAAAATATGTTTAGAAAACCGAACTTGGTTCACTTTGGCACCATCATTCAACTTAGTTCATTTTGGCATAGCGAGATTTTGATTTTTGGTGAAAGGATCTATACCAAAAATCACACTATTTCAAAATTAATATTACAATTTCCAGCCAAAGTCATAACTAATAAAATGTAGGCTACAGGATGGAAACGTTATTCAAAGATGAATAATTTAATAGCATGTCAAAATCTTGAAAAAAGCAAAGTACAAAAAAATAATAAAATTAAGGAATTTAAGAATGATTCGGAAATTAGTAGTTCAATTTCAAGTTAAATGTTCCAATTAACATTTTTCAAGTGACTTATCATAGAGAATCATATTCATATTTGGCTGATTGATATTTGTATGGCTCATTATCACATCATAATAAAGATGTGTAATAATTAATAAATTCATGTAGAAACAGGTTGTATTATGTAGCTGTAATATTTCAAAAAACTTCTTTTGCCAGAGTGAACCACGTACATTTTTCCATGTCAATCTCATAATAAAGCAATGTTGCCAAAACTGGCATGTGGGAAGGATGTAGTACTTTGTTTACTAACATGCTTTTATAATAGTTGACATGTAATTCTACAGGTAGCGCCACAATAAAATCATTTGTAGTTTGTTCACTTTGGCAAATGAAAAAATCTGTTGTGGCGCACTCACACAACTTTCCTTGCCGTTATGAAAATTGATCACCTGACGCTACGGTAGTGTTCCCGCGCATCTCAAGTCTACTATTCAAAGATTAGAGCCAGCTGGTGACAGGGTAATAACGCTGGAGACACACGAGGTTTGCTATCTCTTCATAGTGAATCATTTAATAGAATCAACAGTTGCCAATAGTTTGCAATTGGATAATCACATTTTCTTGATTTTCGAGTTTATTTTTAATTTTAGGTGAAAATGTTACTGAACATTAATTGTATAGATTCTCATGCTCAATCTATTCCACTCGAAATTTTTCGTTTAAATTGTATCTGAAGCTTGATAATTAAAAATCTAAAATCAAACTTTGCATAGATGAGGCGGAACTCCTGAAATTTTTACAGATATGGGACTTGTAGCAGTTGATAGAGCTTATCGATGACTATTTCAGGTATAACTTTAATCAAAATCGTTGGAGCCGTTTTCGAGAAAATCGCGAAAAACCCTGTTTTTGACAACATTTTCGCCATTTTAGCCGCCATCTTGAATCACATTTGATCGAAATTGTTCGTGTCGGATCCTTATATTGTAAGGACCTTACGTTCCAAATTTCAAATCATTCCGTTAATTCGGAGATGAGATATCGTGTACACAGACGCACATACACTCATACACACACACACACACACACACACATACATACAGACCAATACCCAAAAACCACTTTTTTGGACTCAGGGGACCTTGAAACGTATAGAAATTTAGAAATTGGGGTACCTTAATTTTTTTCGGAAAGCAATACTTTCCTTACCTATGGTAATAGGGCAAGGAAAGTAATGAAACGTATAGAAAACATGAAATTAGGGTTCCTTAAATTTTTTGGAAAGCAATACTTTCCTTACCTATGGTAATAGGGCAAGGAAAGTAAAAATAGAATGCATTCCACATAACCTCAATATAATGAACACGAGATGAAAATGTTTGATAGAGTGAACTATTCTTATCTTCACTTTCAGAAGTTGAGGAACTTGGAATATAATCGTCACTAGAATGATCTGCAGCATCAAAATCACTTTCTGAACTATCTTCCATGTCATTTGATTTGTCTACATTTGAAGCTGCCTGAACCAAAATCTGAGTAGAAGTCATTTTGAATGATAGTTGGTTCAGTCTGCCAAGAGAATTAATACTAAATTTCCCTTTTTGCAGAATAAAAAGCTGAAAAATTTCCCTTTATAACAGCTGTGGGACTTGGTTCATTGTGGCAAAAGAAAGATCTCCTGATTGACTAAGTATAGATCAGAGTATTACAAAAATTCAAATTTTGGAGTTGGTTCACTCTGGCATCAGACCCTCCAAATAAGCCAGTGTAGTCTACAAGTGTAAAGCTAGATGAGTTGAAACTACCTGTTATTTGAATAAGATGAAAAGGGTACTTTATTGTGTGTTTCAATAATGTCAAAAGCCCTACAGCTACAGATAAATTCTGTATAAATTTAGAAGTATAATGCACACCTATATCGTCCTAGACCTTGGTCGGAGTCGAATGTCATGGGTTTATTCTTGCATTTTCAGCACATTCTTTCCTTGGGTGGCAAGAGACCTTTTCTTCTCAGCCATTCAATACAAGTTTCTTTATCTTCGAGTTGTACACAACTTATAGAGAATAGTCATCTTTTGTATAATCCTATGGAAAGTAAAATTTTTGAATGAAATATTCCCTAAAATTCAGCAACTATCTTGTACAGAAATGTTTTATGATTTATAAATTTGTTATTTTTTATCAGAGATTTTGTAGAATTGCTTCAAATTAGAATAGTCTATTTATTTTCTCAATGTATATTATCTAATAATAATAATTAATTGAATACAAGATATTGAAAAAGTTTTCAAATGCACATTGATAAGTAAATTCATTTTCAAATCAGACTAAAGATAGGTACCATAGCTATTTATAGTTTACTGTAGAATCAGCTTATGCCAAGCCTGATGAGAAAAAATGGATTATTCACCTGTAAAAAATATCAAGTGCTCAATCTACCACCTCTAAAACTTTAAACTTGGATAAGTAGCTTATGAATGGAGATAATTATTCAAGACACTACCATAATAATTTGAAAAATTTATGGAAAGTTGAAGAAAATGGAAAATTTATTTGGACTATAAATTATTAATTAATATTATAGTTGTCGAATTTAACATTAAAAATAGGTCTGTCGCATCTGTCCTTTTTTGGGGTTGGGAGCACTTTGATTATTCCAGCCTGATTGTTTGAAAATTGACGATTCTTCAATGTCAGACCACAAGAATGTTGTGCCAGCTGCAGAGCTCACACCACGAGTTTTTTTAGGAACAAATTTTCTAAGAAATTTTATTTCGAATGTGTCTTCAAATTCTTTTTGCACACAGCCTACATAATATCTGACAGTTTTTTTTTGTCCTGAACTGGACAAAAACAAAACACCCTTCAATAATGTTGAACTGTTCAAACTCCTGCATCATAAATTTCAATTGAATCATCAGAAGGGTCGTCAACTTCTTCTTCTGATGGTTGAGGTTGAGGGTTGTGGTGTAAAGTCATCTGTATTTATATTTCTGCCTGCAACTCTTACTTTCTTTTGAAGTTGTAGTCTCTGTTTTTCGGGATGGCACAGTTTTTTAAATAGTTTAACAATGAGTCATTACCAGCAGTAGATGAAGTACAGGTATCTTCAGGTGCAGACTGCTGATCAGGACCAGTCTCAGCAACTGGCAATTTCTTAAGAAGTTCATTTTTTTCCAGTGGGTGTAGTTTTAAAACCTGAGATTAGATTGTTTTTGTCACGGTCATTCTCTTCACGTTTTGACACAAGTTTTTTTTAAAGTGATTGAAATACTTCTTTGGACAGTGTTCCAACATTTGTCACTTGCTACTCTTCAATGATTTTCCTCCATTCCCTTTTCAGGGGAGCAAAGAAGGTCACATCAAGCGGTTGGCTAATGTGGGTTGAGTTTGCTGGTAAGCACACAAATCCTCTATTATTTTTATCAGCAAGTTCAACTAGATCTGGTAAAAAATGGCTAGAAGGTTGACGCATATCAAAATGTTAGGTCCTTCAAGTCGATGCACTGCTGAATAAAATGACTTTAAAACCAATCTAAAAATCCACACCATTTGACAGTATTAACACTTTCATTTTAATTATTTTCTATCCCATTATTGCAGTCACTTTCATAGATAGGTTATCACTAGCAGAATTTAATTTCTATTAATAGCCTTGCATTCTTCTGTAACAGCTTAATTGACTTCATTATTTTCCTTTCCTTTGATTTCATTCATAATTTCATCAGTTCTCCTCCTAAACATTTTGTAGTCATTTCAGAAATTAAATATTAATTCACTTAACACGTCACTAAGTACTTTTGTCACTAACAACTACAAACAACAAACTCTAACCTACAGAAATGGGGATGTATAAATGTAATGTTTTTTTTAATGCTTAGCAAAACTGTCGTACAGTGTCTGACATCTGCTTAGCCGAAGCCCAACCCCCAACCTGGAGGACCAGTTAGTTTTTCGGGTTTCCTTCCCTAGCCTTGGATAAAGGATATCGGATAAAGGTTAGGATTTTGTTCCCTTAGCCTTTGAGCTGCTTCTGAAAGGCAACAGTTTTGTTGCTGGTTTTGATCTGCTCCAGTTATTTAATATCTATGGGTATTTAATTTCTACGGTACCACCTATCCAGGAGGCATCCCCCTATCTACCACCTGGGGAAGCACCCGCTAGGAGTGAATGGAAAATATGCCTTCTAAATTTCAAAGTTTCCTGTTGGTTAGTTACAAATTTCTGTTAGTTGTGCTATAAGAATACTGAAATCATGTTTTATAATGTTTTCTTGGCTTTCTATATTCATGTCCACTCACACAATCAATGCTACCTATTATTTTTACTCTTTATTATCAAATCATGTTTCATTATAGGTTGCTAATAATAAATAATTGAAATAATTAATACATTTTAATGTAAATTATATTTTCATAATTTATATGTATAAAAAAATAATAATTTATAAGACAATAATTCAGGTTCACTTTTATATTATTATTGGTATTATTATATATAGTATTACATTATATGGTATCATTTATAGTATTATTGGTTGATTTATTGAATAATACCTAGCAATAGGAATCATATCAGTTTTAGTTCAATTTTCATAAGGACTCTGTAAAATACATACAACTCATAAAAACTAGTACAACTCTTGTTCTAGGGTACAAGAGGTAGGTTTGATAAGGTCACACACAGTTCAAGTGCCTTTGAAAAAAATACTGGCCAACCTCTTTTAAAGTGATTCCAAAAGTTTTAAGCACTGAGCTTCTTCAAATTTAATTTCATAGAATTACTAATACCCAAATTTACACAAAAAAATTACAAGAATAAGTTTTTAGTAAATTTAATTACCTATTGATTGGCACCTGATGTTCTAAGATTGGACCAAATTAACTGAGATATGGCAGCTTTAGTGATAGGACACCACTGGGCGTTAGTTGCAGTGCATGCGGCTAAAGTCTGCCACAACAATGCAACAGTCTCCGTCTGTTTTGCATGTCATTTTTAAGCTATTTTGGATCATTTTTCAAACAATAATTAAGTAATACCCAGGGGTGTCCTATCACTAGAGCTGCCATATCTCAGTTAATATTGGTCCAATCTTAAAACATCAGGTACCAATCAATAGGTGATTAAATTTACTAAAAAAAGTTATACTTGTATTTTTTTGTAAAACCAACGGTTTCTGAATTATTCAAGAAACAAAATTTTAAATGGCCGTCATTTTGTTTTATGAGTTTAAAATATTATCATAATTTTTTGTAGCTTTGTTTAGTTGTTATAAATGATTGTGCACAGTTTCAATTTCGTATGTTTAACCATTATTTAGAAAAAAAAGTTACAAAGCAAAATGGTCGCTATGTGAGTAACTGAAGACTTCCAGTCAATTTAAATATGATATTTTAGATATGTTTCTTATCCAGGAACAATGCCCTAGACCCCTAGAGTATTGGTAGGGAGTTCGTAAACACCCTGTATAATTTATATTTTCAAGAAAAGTGTGGTGTTGGAACTTATTTCAGTTTGAAATGCTAATTTTATTTGCAATCTCTTCGTGATTTCTTTTATCACATTAATATAATATATATAATAATTATTATGCATTTTCACTTTATTATCATCACGATGCAATGAGTGTTCATGAAATGCTTACATTATTTATAAATACTGAATATTCAAGCAGCTAGCTAGTTGCGTTCAGAATTATTAAACAGAGCTCTATGAATAAACAAGTATTAGAATGTTTAAAAAGTTATAATTGACATTAATATCTATTTTCAAGTTTTTTTTGAAAATCTTTTTTTTGTCAGTAATTTCCATTCATTCTCCTAGAACATACATCAAAGAATATTACAAACCTCTTCAAAACAAGACAAAAAATATATTACATAGACTAAACCAAAGATGATTTTGTTGAGAAATGAGATTAAATCAGAATTAGTTTATTTTTAATTTTAATGACTACTGAATCAACTAACTTATTTTTACTCTTATCAACATGTTCACATTGTTAATTATATTGATTTTCTATGTTCAAAAAATGTTAAATAAAGAATTTGAAATGTTTATGATGTTCATTCTTATTATGTACTAGAAATTTCAATCAAAGCAGTTGACTTGGGCGGTTGTCTGATAATCATGACTACAGTTAGATTCACTGTAAACTTTCAGCATCAATTGAATGAGGAGCGTTAATTTATTCATCATCTATTTGACTTCCACGTACAATAATAAGACTTGGTTGCAAGTAAGTGTATAAAACCAGACTGTGATTTTAATAAAATCATAATAGAGTTTAAATGTTCTGGTACCTAGTTCATTACGGTGTATTTCTTAATAGCCTACAAACAATTTGGCAATTGTGCGGGACTAGAAATGATAAAGCCATCTTCTTTGTCTAATGATAAAGGATAACAAACCAATATTAATCAGGTGCTTACTTTATAACGAGAATCTCCCAATAGAATATTATTTTAGTCCTCGACTGAACTTGACAATAGACGAAGCAACTCAAGTTTTTATGGGCAGCAAGAATGTCATTCTGCGCTATATGTGCTATATCTCAAAAGTGTGATTATTTCAACTTTTCGTTATTTGTGTCTATTATCTGAAATAATTATCAAAACATTCCAAATAAGATCAACATACTGCCATTTAAAAGCCCAAGCCTTTCTTTTTACCTTTAAAACCTAATTGATCTAAACCTTTTAGGTAATGTTCACACTTGACCAATATTGAAATCTCGCAGATCTAAGGCACGCCCGGTAGCAAGGCATAACTCCTTGGTTTCTTTATTGCTTCTGACAGCAATTCAATAAGGATACAAATACATTCAACTTAATAACAATCAATAGCATTAATTAATTGATCCCTGTTAGAATCGACACCTAGTATAGTGTCCATAAGCGCATTGAAACCATCAGTAGACTCCATCCAATCATCCTTTCCTTGTATGAACTCTTCGAGATTCATTATGCATAATTTTGACAAGAATTCGTCTACTGTGAGGTACTTTGTTCGGCTCTCATTAAAGCGTTTTGCTGTTTCTCTCGGATTATTATCGGGGCAGTCCCCATCTTGCCGCGATAGTCTTGATAGAAGAATACTGTCTCTGTTATCAACAATGTAATTTATGACATCATCATGTATTTTAGTCTGAAAAATGAAAGACAGAAATGTTGATATACAGGTTGAAATGGTACTATTACTTTAAAAAGGCATTCAATATAAATTTTCGAAAAAATGTAGGAAAATGAAATTTTGGAGAAAGCTTCAAAGACACTGATGTAACAGAATTGTGACAGTAACTTTAAAATTTGTAGACAATTGAAATAATGTTAATTTAGATAACATGAAAACTTTTCTATTTAATGAATGAGTGAGTGAGCAATGAATCGAGTAGAATGACAGTCTGCCGATTAAGAGATAACCCAGGGCTAGAGGCTAAATGAACTAAAATCCAATTGAATTCAACCACTCCTGTAAAATAACAACACTGCATTGTCAACCGATTCGTTTATGATTCAGTTGAATGTTATTTCAAAATTGTATTTTATTCATCTAATTGATTGCATTTTCATTCAATTGAGTAAGTTATAGTGAGGTCAACGTCATAAAGTCAGTACTTGTTTAACATTGGTGTTGCTATCCTTCTCTGTCATCAGACAAAGCAGATAGTATTATCCTTTTCTAACTCCGCAACGTTGCCAGATTGTTTTTGTACAATGTAGATATACATTTATTATTTCCAAAATATTTACTATCAACTATGTAAATTTATTATTAAAACAATGAAAAATATATTTTCTTTGACGAATAAAATATAATTGATTATTAACAAGAATGTCCACTTGATATTATATCAGATATACCGGAATACAACTATTACATCTATCATTACAACGCTGTTGTCCTGTCCTATCTTTTTCACTAACTTTATAACGAGGATCTCACTATAAATTATGCATTTTATTCGATTCTTTGAATGAATTTAATTTTATATACTGTGAAGTAAAAGTGCCTTAACAAACATCTGAAGGACAGAGACATCGATAGACGCAGAATTAATATTGATTTAGTTAGCTTACCCATCTCAACTATGTTCAAATGCCTTGACAGAGCTTGGTTTATGTGAATTTTGAACCATTTAAATTAAGCTGTTAAGCAAAAATAGCAAGTCTACAAACCTCAGATCCGGGTTCTGTGTCTTGAACTAGAATTTGTTGTTCATTGCAGCTGCCATTTTGTGTAGCAGCCACTAAACCTTGCCCATCATAAGTTGATTTTCCTTGATAAGGTTCCTCAAGGTAGTTGTAACGCTTCAGAAGTTCGACCAAATTAGTTAAAATGGACGCTGACACTCTGGAAACTTCCAAGTCACAGGCATCATTTAGCGTTTCCCATAATACCTATAAATAAAGTTCACTACTTATTAGAAGAACCTTTTGATTTCATACTCTACATAGCGCTTAAAAACATAGCCATCTCTGTATTAGAGGTGGCTATGTTAAAAAGCATAATAAATTATAAGAATCAAAGAAACCGTTATGACAAAATAAAAATGTTAAATATAAATTAGTAGGCCTTTCCTAATTTATAGTTCTAATCAGTAGCAATTTAAGCTGGCCAGATAGCCGAGTTGACTAAGGCGTTGCACCCTTCAGTCTGCTAGTGCTACCTGGTCGCGGGTTCGAATCAAATCGAATAGGCATGGACGTTTGATCATCTCATAATTCACCCTCGCACTTCCCATTACCACGCAAAAGCAAAAAGCTCATGTGGGTATCATCCGCAATAAAAAAAAAATAGATACACCTCTGTCGTTCAATAGTTAATTTCTTTCACGATTTAGGGTGTGTGCACTCAGAGATTGGTCAGAGGTCAGAGTGGTCTTGGGAGGATATAGATACCCATTTATATCCTTTAATGAGACAACTGGAACTCAGAACGTTTGACCGCTCTCTATGTGCACACACCCTTTATACTCCACAAGGAAGGAAGTCACTGAGAAATCCACTGTAATTTGATACAGTAATTCTTATCAGAGTTTTGATTTTTTAAACTTTCTCACCTGGAGGCAGCCGATTTCATATAATCGGTCCAAAATATTCTTCAACATCAATTTCGACTTGGAATTTCCTGGACGATTGCATTTACTCTGTCCAGCTGTATTTGAATCCGATGGAAATAGTCCATCCACTAAATTATTATCTTCGCAAACAGTTTGCATAACTGCCTTCCAAAATCGCAGAGCACTCACTTTTACTTCCCAGTACAGATCATCAATGGCAGAATAAACTAACTGTTTGTGAACGTTGTTCATTTGGGAATCACTGAAAACAATTTAAATATTAGAATCGAATAGTTTGATTTTGTATCACATTTTTAAATTTACAATAGTCCAAGAGAATTTTAAACAGTCCAGTCAACAAAGAGTTATGGAGGGAAATTTTCGAAGGCGAAATGATTCAAGGATGCACAGAAAAATTGTATTATATTATTTTTATAAATGGCTATAGGCTAAAATTTAATTGAATTCACACTCAATCTATACAATAAGGAGAGCATTTAAAATAAGTTTTAGAAATTATGTGTGATACAGTGAGTCAGTGAAATAATATGGCAATAATAATATTAGAATAATGATTTTTTGTGGAGAGTAGACGCTTTTAGATGTGTTATTAAATAATGTATAAAATGGTTGGAGAATGCAGTACCAATTTAAATTTATAATAAATTATAAGAAACTTCAAAATTTGGTATCTTTACAAACCTTATTCCACCAATTTCATAAATTTCTGTGATCAATGATATCTGTTCTTTGCGAACCAGGGCGGTGCTTTCATTATCAAAGTGGTCAACATTTAGGAGATCCATTATTTTTTCCTGAAATGAGTCACATACAATGTTTAATGAAAATTCACCTGCAAGGTAAATCGTTGATAAGATGTTAATTATAATTAAATAAAATGGTGCAGCCTGCATACGGGGTAATAATAGTAGCTGCCACTAGTTACCGCACGAACGCCGAATTGCGAATGCCTGGATCTTGAATGTATATGACATTGACATGTACTGTAGCAGATGGAAAATAACGAAAAATTGCTTTCGTTCAAATTCTAATGAATAAGTATAATAATAATATTATTATTATACTAAAATCCACAGTTGAATGCTGTAAACCACCCCAAAGACTTCTGCTACTGCAAATATTAACCATAGGGTGAATAGCTAGAAGAAAATTCGGTGTGAGCTACAATCCAAAAATGTATCCCCTTCCGCTCCTCTTCACCTTTCATTCCTTACTTTTATGCCCTCTCCCTGCCTATAGCATGGGAAACCATAGTTGGCTAGGTATTTTCCTCCTTCCTTTATTTTCAGCACATCCCACCATGAAGCCTTTTTTGTATTTTATTAAAAAAATTATTTTTGATTGTGTTGTTTTGTATTTTAATTTATTTTGTGTATCTTGTGTTGAATTGAATAACATTTATTGATTGGATTGATTGTCAGCCCGGAGATCGAGCCCGTTACGTCCTAATTTCTAGTAAGGCATGCTTCAAGTAATTACACAAAACTGACAAACTCTGGATACATGTACAGTCTCTGTGGCCAGTGTGCTTAACTTACTTTTTATATAAATAATAACTATAATTTGAAATCATTGTTTGTATAAGTAGACGAGTAGTACAGTTGGTATGCTTTAACTTACTATATTATGATTCAACTATAATATAACTGAGTTATTTAATTCTGGTATTGTTTTGATCATTTCTATATTGAACTACTCAACTAGTGATAACGGATGTTTCACTTGGATGTAAGTTCTAACAAATAGGTTATGAGTGTTCTCAAATAGACAATCTTGGATTGTTCGTTCACTTTTCTTAATTTTTACAATATTTGAATTTTGACTACATAATCTATCCTCAACTGATTACTAGGTCTGATAATAACAATTTATACTGTTAATGCTCATACAGTATTAACATATTTTGAGTTGTTATCTTGTTGAAAATGATTTAGCATGTACTACAATACCAACAAACTTGCATAGGTATTTACAAACAAAATTACCTACGGTACCTACTTACCAACAAATTTGAGAGTATTACATTACAAGAGCACTTTCAGGTTCGCCGCAAAGTAGAACCACGCTTGATCCACGATCAAGGTCAAGCAAACCCACACGCTGGGCTGGGTTTGCCAACGCAAAGTGAACCCACGGTAGCGTGGAACATGGTACCTCGACAAAGGCAGAGTATAGCCGAAAAAACCCGACAAGAGCCGACAGAGTATAGTTTGTAGGAATATAATAGTTTATACATATTGTGAGACAATATTAGTTGACACCTAGGTGCATATGTGAATAGTTTATAATAAATTAATCTGATATAAATGCTGATAGAATCATACCATAAATAAGTATATGCATTTTTGAAGAGATTGTATTAAAATTCAATAGTGTCTTACTGTTAACGAATACCGGAAGAGAATTGGGAGTTTAATGATCCTTATTTAATGCAACTTTCATGTCGATGTAGAATTTATAGTAGATTTATACCTATATTAAGTAGAGAAAAAATCACGTTGTCTAGTTGTTATATGAATTTCTTATCTAAATGACTGACATTACATTATTTTTCTTGTTGTTACTGGAAGTGAATTGTCTCAACTTGTATTGACTGGCTCTCCAATCTCCAACCGAAGAAACTTACGAAAAAAATTGTATTGCCAAAAAATTAAGGAAATAAAGAAATGATAACATCGCCAAAATATGTTTCTCTTATATATATATTACTTCCCTTAGAATAAAGGGTTGTCCTAATGAGTGAGAAAGTTATATCAAAATAACGGGGAAAATGTCTTCTTACTATTGGTGTCTGAATCATTTTTATCGGACCCTTAGTTATTTTTTGATTAATGATTATGTTCATCAATGTCGAAACATTTCGAGCAGAAAACATGAAACTTTCGACATGCTAGAAACATGTAGTGAAGCCTACGTGTAGAATATATGTATTCTAAGTACATTGGTGTAGCCTGTCGGTGTACGTATAATTTATTAGAGATTGAATTCATAAAAGTTTCAAAGATTGAATTCATAAAAGTTTTCAAAGATTGAATTCATAAAAGTTTTTTCAAAGATTCATCAAATAAATCGTCATTAACACGTTGAGTTCTATGAAAGTCTCCTGATACTTGTACGGACTTCCAGCCTGTGCTATGCTAAGCTAAATACATGTGGATGTCCCACGGTGCTAAATGGTTTTTATCATGGCTTACTTTAGATAAGGCTTACTTTATCTATAGTAGGCTGTGTTTTTATGCTGTAAAATCTGACAAAGCATTTATTGTAACGGTTCCACTTGTTACTCGTTCCACTACTACGTAGACATCATGTCGTCATTTTCCGTCTGCGCTGTCCGGTGACGTCACAGTCACGGTTCTACGGCACTGCTATAATCAAGTTGGCTTCCTATATTATTCGTCGTGTTATTTGTCGTTTCAATTTTAATATTTGTACTATTCGATTTTTTGGAATTTATTTTGTCTTTAGGCATCTTACTTTCTAGATATTTGCTACTTTTTCACCAAACGTTTGTACACGTTTTACGTACGTTTCAAACACATCCGGCATGTCCCTTTTTCAGCCGAGCATTAGCGGTTTCCTTGTCTTTTGATCAAGTATAGTCGGAGAGTGCACTTCGATCCCGGTCTAAACTTTTCATCCATATTCATCTGATCTACGGAACGTTTTTAAAAGGTGAATTATTCCTTCAAATTAACTCGTTTATTCTATTGTTCTATTGATGTCTATCTTGACATTCAATTCACTGAGGCCACCGATGCCTATTAATTGTTCTATTGATGTCTGTCTATCTTGACATTCAATTCACTGAGGCCACCGACGCCTATTAATTGTTCTATTGATGTCTATCTTGACATTCAATTCACTGAGGCCACCGACGCCTATTAATTGTTCTATTGATGTCTATCTTGACATTCAATTCACTGAAGGCCCATGTCGCCTGTATTTAACTTGGACAATCTTTACATTGTATTTAATAGCTACCCTTAGTTCTAAAGTGTCATTTTAAGGCCACTGACGCCTATTAATTGTTCTATTGATGTCTATCTTGACATTCAATTCACTGAGGCCACCGACGCCTATTAATTGTTCTATTGATGTCTATCTTGACATTCAATTCACTGAAGGCCCATGCCGCCTATATTAACGTATTCTATATTAGTAATTATTTCACTGTATTGATAGCTACGCTTGGCTTGCAAGCACATTCACATATTTGAGTTGTTCAATTGATGTCTAACTTGACATTCAATTCACTGAAGGCCTATGCCGCCTATATTAATGTATTCTATTTGTTGAGCACTATCTACAGCTCATTGTCATTTATTACTATTCCTTTTGTAAATCATTAAGATTGAATTTTGCAGCAGTAACTTTTTCATTATAGCACTCAATTTATATTCGCAATTCAGGTATCATTATTAATACCTTTTCGATTATTGTCAGGCTTCAATGGTCATTAATGTCATTGACCTAATTTCATTTAAATTTTGTATTTCTCTAACGTTTTTTATTACATGTTGTAATTGTCCCAAGATTTTACGATTCAATCTACTTACACTTGTTTTTGTATGTGGCCATCTGCCTATTATTTTATTATTATTAAATCTCATCTTGTTGACTCATTTTGTCTTTTATTGGCGTACTTACCACACTTCAAGCTATCAGTATTTTTATGCACAGAATTCAAGGATTTATTTGTAGGTATTAATAACAACTATCATTCACAGTCCACTGCCCTGACTTTGGATTCTGTCATATGCATTAATTTATCTTCAAATAACCTATTTATAAAATTAGTTACTTAGGCTTCTATGACTTTATTCTTTAATCATGCAAAACAGTACAAGACCAGCTGTGAGCATGCGCAGTAACCATCTTTGAACAAGACTGATCTCACTGATCCATGATTAGTTTTCGTCTAGACATGGAGAACGCTACATCAACAAAGCTGCTCGATTTAGAGTCCGAATTTGATGAAGAAAATGTAGCTCTACTAATGTTGCTAACAACAAAAATGAAAAACCTATGAGTGAATATTTAAGTAAGAGGAGCACACATGGTGTATTCAAGCTCACTCTGGAAATTTCAGATAACGTTTTCAGGAAAAGTTTCAGGCTCAACAGGGTTCAATTTGATGGAATCCATGAACTCATAAAAGGACACATCATTGGAATAAGAGACTACAATGGATCGATTTCAAGTGAGGAGAAGCTATCTGTTTGCCTCAGGTAAGAATAAGAATAATTGCTGAAAACACAAATTGAAATTGTCAACCAATTTTATTGTTATAAAATAATGTAATATAAACAGAACCTGGTTTCGTGGCTATAACAGCCACATCTTTAGCTGTTTCTTGACAACTTCAGCTGGTGTAAACAAAGAGCTGAAGACTGGTAAAGCCACGAAACTAGGTTCTGTTTATATTATAGTATTTTATAATAATAAAATTGGCTGACAATTTCAATTTGTATTTTTATGATGGAAAAGTCCCACAACATTACACATAACACTACAGTGAAAATAATTTCTATTCTCGCTATTTCAATTTAAAATTTAGTAATATAATTACAAAATTACAATAAATTAAAAACATCTAAATTTTTCTCTGTCTCGTACTGCTCCTCATTTTTTGGTACGGTACCGTGTGTAAAATGTCTTCACGGATTGCTCTTTGGTACGTAGCTGGAAGGTGCTTTGTGGTGTTGTACATAGAAAGGAAGAATTGATAGAGCGCATCATTTCCATTCTAGTTTTATTTTCTTCTGATATTTTTCTCTCTTGCCTATTCTCTTTTTTCGCTCTTGTTTCAAAATGTTTAATGAATAGTCCAATTAGATCACGTTTCACGTGCTTCTTTTTCGACAGGTTTTCATTTTGTGAAATTATGTCTTCTTCTGGGAATTATTTTTCTTTCCTCATTTTTTCACTGGAATTACCGGATACACAGTATTTTTAACTTCATTTTCAACAGCAGTAACGCTATCATCTTTTGCTTGTCTTGGTTCCTCTACTCCTCATTTTCCTTCTTCGTCATTCCCTTCCTCACAGCCATCCTTTGCTGCCGGTTGTACATTTGAAGTGGTTTTTCATGAATGGTAGCAAAAAGTCCATTTGTTTCTGATAAGTCCATAGTTTATTCGTTAATGCTCCCTGTCCACTTTTTTTCTTTAGACTTTGCCTTCTTATTGCCTCACAATAAGATTCTTTAAGCCTAAGCCTAACTTGTTGTATATTTCAATTACAGTATAAACACCATTGACAGAAGTCTTCTACACTTTTGAAATGGTAACAAAGATAGACTGAGTTGTAATAACATATTACATTTCTAGTACGAAGTGTTTAGCAAAGCTAACTAGCTACAAATGACTACATCAACTCAAAACTATTTTTTTCTTATTCATTTCAGGTACCTTGCAACTGGGGACATGTTCAAAACTATTGCAATGAGCTATCGAATGGGAAAACGAACTGTGTCAAGTATAGTTTCTCAAGTCTGCAAAGCAATTTGGCGACATTTGCAGCCTGTTCACATGCCAAAGCCAACAGTGGAAATGTGGGAGGAAATTGCGTTAGATTTTTAAAAAGATGGCAAGTGTATAACTGTGTTGGATCAATTGATGGCAAGCATGTCTGCTTTCGAAAACCATTTCATAGTGGTTCTTCATTTTATAACAACAAGGAATATTGTTCTATCATTTTAATGGCAACAGTGGATGCTCACTATCTTTTCACAACCGTGGACATTGGTTCAATGGGCAGATTCAGTGATGGAAATGTTTTTGCTAATTCGAATCTAGGTGATCTCTTGAACAGTGGATCTCTTGTGTTGCCTAGCCCTAAACCGTTACCAGGCCAAGAAGAACCAACACCATATATATTTATTGGGGATGAAGCGTTCCCCCTAACTTCTTATTTAATGTAACCGTATCTAAAAGCCAAAGTGACAGGGAACACCGAGAACAAGATTTATAATTATAGAATATCCAGAGGTTGTCAAATGGTTGAATAAGCCTTCGGAATTTTAGCATCAAGATTCAGGGTTTTCAAACGGGCGTTTGAATGCAAGTTGGATGATGTAGTGAAGGCGACAACTGTATCACACAATTATCTCAGAACAAAGGTACTGGCAGGTACGTCACCAGCAGATGAGGATGATGAACTATTGTGTAAACAACCTGAAGAAAACAACTTTGTATATTTGTCGGAAAATCGTGCTAGAAGTTCAAAAGAAGCATTCTGAATCAGAGAGAATTTTAAGAACTGTTTCAACAGTCCCCAATGTTATGTTGAATTGCAAAAAAAAATCTATTGAAAGGGGGAAATATTGAAAAACCTTACTTATGCATAAAATATTTTTTGCATTCTAGTATCCAAACTTTTTAATTCTAGTATTTATTATTTTAATATTTAGTATTTGGTACTTGATATACTACACCAAGTAGTGAATAATGTAGTAGTAGTTTTGGTATTTTCTAGTATGGTATTTCCTTTTTCAAGTTTTGAGTGTTGCTAATTTAAGATGTTTATTTGCCAGTTGGTAAAATAGCCTATAATTATTATCTTTATTACAATATAATGAGTTTAAATATTTATATTACTGGATGAGTATTTTTTAGAAATAACCTATTATAATCATTGTTAGAAGTATTACAATATAATGTTTTTAAATATAATACTAAATCTGTTTTTTGGCGAAGTAGTGTATTATTATTATCGTTATTACAAGTAGCCTATCTAGCATGCAATGTAAGGTAAAGGAATCTTACCTTCAGATTCAAGTTCCGCTGCTATTTTCGCCCATATCTCGTATTTCTACTTCGGTCTCATGTAATCAAGGTGGCTTGTATCAAACAATACAGGATATTCTTGTACGAGATATATCACATTTTCCGGATCCATCTCTGAACAAGACTGATGAATGATGAACAAAGCAGCTGATTGCCTTCAGAACGGCTGGAATATGACTGACTACTGACTAGACAAAGGGAGCAGAGTACTTGACGGCACATGCGCTAGTTGTAGGCTTGCGCAGTACAACGAACGAGTGACCCACGTTCCACGAAAACTGTGAACAAATCACAAACCGATCCACGCGTGGAAATCAATTTCGTGGAAAATTCTCGGCTGGATGCAGTTTGCGGCGCGCCATTGCTAGCAGACAAAGCTTTTACAAAACTTTCCACGGCGTGGGTTGCTTTTCGTGGATTAGCGTGGGTCTACTTTGCGACGGGCCTTATTCCAAATTCATTACAGTTATTATAGTCCGGGCGCAAATGTCATTCCGTGGTCAATTTTGAGTAACAGCCGTGGGAGATGTCTCAATTTCTTCGTTAGGTCAAGCATAATAAGGATAGTGATGATGATTAGTCGAAATCACAGGCAAACAGCTCGGAAACAATATGGCCGCCAAAATTTCAGGATTTTGCTATATCGCTTGTATTTCAATAACCGTTTAAGATATTCAACCGTTTCTTAGACGAAAATATTTCTAAAATCTTCCTCTACAATTTATGTTTCATAAAATTTTCCTCTAAAACGCATATTTTTCTAGTTATAACCTTCAAAAACCCCATAAAACGTTTTTTTCTCATTTTTTCATTCCATTATAACATTTTTTGTGCAAGAGATAGATACAGAGAAGTTTTAAATCTATGAAATTTAGAGCGTTTCTTCAACTTTGAAACGATATATCTTAATGCGCTGTACGTCAAAAAATGAGTTCTCCAGCGCCCTCCAAAGAAAACCCTGTATGATTTATGGTGCGTTTTTCCATACGCATGAGGTAACAAGCTGGAACTATAAAATCGATTTTTTCATGACTACTTCAAGATAGAGACTTGCAAATGGTCTCAATCTCTTCGTTACATATGTCGATTTTCGAGAAATCGTCTGTAATTTTAATAATGTCGAGGATATCGGATCAATTCAGCCTCCTGGAAGCTCCAAAATAATCATACTACAATTTCCGAAACATTTATCCATTGTATGGTTAGTAAGAAATTGTAGTATGGTTATTTTGGCTGAATTGATCCGATATCCTCGACATTATTAGAATTACAGACGATTTCTCGAAAATCGACATATTTTAGCCGCCATCATGTTTTTTTATGATGACAAATATTTTTGAGATTGCTATCTATATCAAGAGATTGATATCATTCCCAAGACTGTAACTTCAAGGAGTCATGAGTTACACGGTTTTCTAATTGTTGGGATTGGGATTTGGTGTTTTCCGCTGCAAACAGTACTTTTCTCTCTTTTTCCGATGACGCTCCAGTGTTGGAATATGGACTTAGAGCCTCCAACTAGATGTCATTTTAAAGCTTTGGAAATATTCTAAAACACTGTACTAATAACATTAGTATATGCCTACTGCGAATACATTTACAGGGTAGAAAGTGAAATATTGTCCCCGAAAAATGTATGATTCAAGTTTTTGAAGTTGAATAAATCATGAAAAGAGCAGTCGAAATAAGACGTTTCTTTCGAACATCATAGTTCGGTTAATTCTAAACGCTTTGGTGATAAAACCAATCCGATATCTCTCACAATAACTGAATAGCAAGCGATATAAAAATGTCTGTCAATAATGACCGCCATCTTGAAAATTTTAATGATGTCGAATATTTTCGTTGTTTCCATCATAAATATTCTTATTCGGCTTGCTGTAACGAAGAGATTGAGACCATTTGCAAGTCTCTCTCTTGAAGTAGTCATGAAAAAATCGATTTTATAGTTCCAGCTTGTTACCTCATGCGTATGGAAAAACGCACCATAAATCATACAGGGTTTTCTTTGGAGGGCGCTGGAGAACTCATTTTTTGACGTACAGCGCATTAAGATATATCGTTTCAAAGTTGAAGAAACGCTCTAAATTTCATAGATTTAAAACTTCTCTGTATCTATCTCTTGCACAAAAAATGTTATAATGGAATGAAAAAATGAGAAAAAAACGTTTTATGGGGTTTTTGAAGGTTATAACTAGAAAAATATGCGTTTTAGAGGAAAATTTTATGAAACATAAATTGTAGAGGAAGATTTTAGAAATATTTTCGTCTAAGAAACGGTTGAATATCTTAAACGGTTATTGAAATACAAGCGATATAGCAAAATCCTGAAATTTTGGCGGCCATATTGTTTCCGAGCTGTTTGCCTGTGATTTCGACTAATCATTATCACTATCCTTATTATGCTTGACCTAACGAAGAAATTGAGACATCTCCCACGGCTGTTACCCAAAAATGACCACGGAGTGCCTTTTTCATGACATTTGCGCCCAGACTATACAGTTCATGTTCTTCGATTCAGTTGACAATAATTTGATATGTATGAGAAATTATACATTTTACTTACCAATAAATTTGAACTCAATAAACAATCATTCCAAATTCGTTGTGATTGAACCATTTTCTGGAGGCACTGCAATGCTGATTTTTGAGCGTAAACTTCATCATCACTAAAGGCAATATCACAGACGATTGTAGGTACATTCAATTCCACAATAAAGTCTACAAATTTTGGAAGCCCTGAAAATTGTTTATTTATTTATTTATTTGACAGAGACAAAAACACATAATCATAAAATGATTGGAAATGGAAAATCAGGCTTATAGTCCTTACTATTCCATTCGCAGATTTTGATTGAAAATTAGTCCAAAAGAGGTCCTTATGATTCGTCAGCACTTTCAAACACAAATATTTTTGATACCAGAATAATTATACTATTAGGGCTATAAGGTAAATAAAATAAAATATAAACAAAAATGATAAGTAATATTAAGGGTACAAGTAGTATCAAAAATGAAATTGATTTGACTCAATTTCAAATTAATGAGTCAATGGTATTAATAATCAACCACTAACTAGTTGTTATCTAATACAAATTAATTGAAAAAGCAATCATGAATTAAATTTGCCTATAGTGAGATGCACTTTAAACTGTCAGCATTGGTTGCATGGGAAGCATTGATGCTATAGCCTATAATTATTATGAAACCGCCATTTCAAAGTGAATCTCAATATAGTTGAATAATACAGTTGATGAAATGAAACCCTGCATTTCATAAGAACATTTTACAGAAATTGTACAGCTCATTCAATGCTTGTGTTAGAATTAAATGCTTTTCCAACTCCAATTCGAAAAATGTTATTATAAAGTTGTCGAATTTTGAAAAAAATACAGATATACTCACTCTTCTGGCCTTGGACAGCCATACTCTTTATAACTTCAATGACACTGTCTCTGATTTCCCATTTTGGGTGGCACAAATTCTTCAGCAGAGTATCTTTTGAAGTAATGAACATTTTCTCCACAAACTCGTCATTTCTGGCTGGATCATCGGTGGGTTCTAACAGATCCAAAATGCTTGCAACAAGAGATAGGATTCTTACTTTGACCTGTTGAAATAATTAGTGATAAAAGTAATTAGTTTCCTGTATAAATACTGAAAGAAATTGACATGGATAATAATACATTATTTTTTCACTTCAACACCGACATGCAGTCATTTATTTACATGCAGTATAATAGATTAAACATCAATAATTTTATATTTCATCCCAAACTGCGATTATTAATTCATTTATTTTTTTTTAATTAACGACTAGCAATCAATTTTTCGAAACTTTTAGGTTAAAAACTTATTCACTTGGAATTTTATACATTAGAGCTGCGGAGTCCCAGCACTGAAGAAGATTAATTCTAGTAACTTTTTAGAGCTAAAGAACTAAATCTTCAGAGCTACCTTTGGAGGCTATTACTTGATTAATTGCCTAACGTAACTTCATAATAATCTTACAATTTTTTGGCAAAGTGCATTTAAAAATTACAAATGATATAAAAATTGTTCACCTATTTACAACTATTGTTCACTTTTTGGCCAATTTCATAATATTATATTTACTTCAAGTGAGATTATTGAAGCCAGTAGGCTACTTATTTAGAAAGCAATTATACATTATAATTAAGAACTAATTACTAGAATTGGAACGAATTTACTCACATACACGTCCAATTCTTGAAAATCAACCAGAGTGAGTGAGTAGAAGACAATTTCCGTTTCGGTCAAAGTACGCCAGTTGTCTGTTACTTGTGCTTTGAGTATAACCTCCAGTAAGCTACAAATATCCATGAGAAAGTTGGGATATTCTGGTAAGATACCAAACAGGTATATTACACAAGAACCTTGACAATCAACAGCCATTGATTCATTTTCTGGATCATTGCAGAGCATTTTCTGGAATGTTTCCAATATAGCGGTGAATATTCCGACAAGAATATATATTTTCTCCTGCAATAGAAAAATAATAGCATATAAATTAAATCTTCGTTAATAATATCCCAGAAAAGCTGTTGATATCAATTAAAAATAAAATAAAAGTTTTTCAAACAATTAAACATAGAGAATATTGATGAAATTAATCTCACTTCTTACAATAATTAGTTTAGAAATAAGAACATGCATGCTGATTGTAATTTATTTAGAAATATGATTAGGCAGATTGTTTTTTAAATCAATCGAATTTCCTAGAGAATGGAAAATATAGTGATCAGTACTATATTGACGATTTCTGATTATTATTGTTATTGAGTAATCAAATAGCCCTTTAGTAAAATATCACATCGGCTTTATTACTATTGGAAAATGAATGAATTATAAACAAACACATATTTGAATTTTCGAGAATTTTTAATAACTGAAGTTTTATTAGGGCCTGAGTTATAAGTTTCAATTGAATGAGGCCTCTTATTCAAAATTAGTTCAATATCATTAAGCAGTTTATGATACTGTCGTCTTTTAAGAATCAAACTTAATGTACGCTATGACACACTATATAATAATGTTTACATTGTCACCTGATCAATGTGTTTGTGCATTCTGCTGATGATCTTGCAGGTTGAACGTATTACCTCAACCTTTTCCTCTTTATGAAGCTTCGAAAAAATCTCTGGATATTCCGATATCACAGTTCGTGTACTCAAAGTAATGGACATTGAATATTTTTGCATGTATCTATTTAAAAACGGTTGTAATGGTATTAACTGAAATAAACCAATACCCAAATAGTCAATCAGTATTAATAATAATAGTAATAATAATAAAATACAAAATATTATACTATTTAGTATTAATAATAGTAAAGCACAGTAGGCTACCAAATCTTGAATTCAGAGCAGAATTCTGAAAGAAGATGAAACGTTTGCCTTAAATGAAATTTTGTCAAGTAATGAAAATAATTTGCTGTACTTACAAGAAAGTGGAATATGTTTGAATTCAACTGGGATTCCATGGAAGAGTCCTGCCATTTTCTGCTATTGCTCAGCTGCATACATTGCAACATTATCTCAAATGCAAGACCATGTCTCTCATTCAAAAAGACTAGGCGGTGAAGATAGCTGATCGTTAACAGGATCTCATCCACTTTTTCCAAAGATAAGTTTGACAGATCAGAAAATCTAAAGCGTATTATTAGAGAAACGAAACTGCTGATCTGAAAACAAGACAAAATATTATTGCGAATTGACAAGTAATCTGATTTATTTCACTGTTTGATTGAATAACATCGCAACTACTGAATGAACACAGTTTATCAATACCACAGATATGACATTAGAAGATAAGTAATCATTTTCCATTATTATTCTGAATAAACGAATAAAAAGCTGAATTTTCATATATTTTTCAAATTGTATTTATTATCAGAGAATTTAACAGCATAGTGTGACTGCATACCCTGAAAGAGAAATACAAATTTTCGTACATGAATGAGATTTCGGCTTTGTAAAAATAAAGCAATAGCCACATTTGTGTGATGGCATCGAATCTTAGGTATCGTATTTAACCTCCACTATAAGGTTCAATTAATTAATTGAAAATTATAAAGGTACTCTTAATTTAAATCTACTTTCTACAAAGCTCGGTAGATTGTCTTAGCACCGTATTGCAGACAAAAATGTAATAATATTGACTATGGTTTCATAGTGTCTTGAAATTACAAGCTGAAAGATACAAGGAATCTCCCACTTACTATCAACAATTACTCACCACTTACTGGCTCAACTAACTTGCTTTGTAACAACATTATTGGGGTTTTTCATGCAAATTATCAAGGATATTATTAAAATTCTATGCTTAAGATAACAGATTTAAAAATAGGATTGGTTTTCATTGATTATTTCCTGTCAATGTTTTTTCGATTTATAAAATACAATAGTATTTATACTATTATATATATATATATATTTATTAAAGAAATATATACAGATGGAAATCTTACATTATCGTGACTTGTAGCATTACTGAATGCCATTCTCCATATCCATGCTTCAAAATTATATTCAGCAAGTAATTTGCATAAATCAAGTTCAGAAGATTCCGTATCTACTAGAGAGCTCAACAGACTTAGAGTCGATACGCTCTTTATTTTAGCTCTTCCTTGAGCTACACTGAAAGGATTTGTTCGATTTTTCGTTAAGAAATATTTTTCGGCTTCCTTGAATAACTCTGCCATTCCAGGAGTACTCGATTTGGATCTCTGTAGACCTAATGGTTCCATTATCCGATCCATTAGTTGAAAACACTTTTCACTGTCATTCCTATGCAGCACAGTTATGGCAATCACGAGTAATTGTTTTTCTTGAGCACTGAAGTATAGACTCTTATTCAAACGTTTTTCCGATATTATTAGCTTGAAGGAATCTGCAAAATAGAACATTTCAGGTTATCATTGTATAGTTACAGAAATCTTGGTTTAACACTTTTGTCTTTTTTGGAATAATGCAGCTATTTATTCTCAGTTTTGTAACGAACAATACAAGATGCAAAATTCTATAAATTTCGTGTACATTATTTGACTACCATAGTATCGATATGCACCGTAACCTACATCACACATTCACTCATTTTTTGCAGATAGGACAATTTTTTGTCTTGTTCGTAAGACAAATTCGCGTGCGTGATATCTAGAGTATGGGGCCTCATTTTTTTATGCAATTCAATTCACTTTATCGTGATCAACACCCCTAGTCTGGAACTGGTAGCTGAAAGTTAAACAATTGTTTGGGAAGTTATCTTATCCTCCTACAATAGAACTAATCATGTGAGGGATGATCTGAGACTTATTAAACAGAATTCTGAACTCTGAGACAAAAATACGCAAAAAAGTTGATAAGAAATAAGGAATGTGTAACTAATAAATTATTACTAAGTGATTGGAATGAATTAAAAAGTTATTTGGTTCAGAGGCCAAGAGAAACATGATTATTCATATGAATAAAAGCCATTCAGGAGAACAATAATAAATTATTGTAGCTAGATGTTCGAGGGCAGTCTCAAAAGTTTCCGACCAAACCACGAAGATAACAAAGAACTAGTGTATCTTTTTGGTCATATTTTATCATTATACTCTGTGCAAATCTTCTTCAGACTTGGAGGAATTTGCAACGCAGAGAAATGGAGGGAGATCAGCCAATTGCATTGATGGATTGAGTCATAGGTGAAAGCGTTGCAAATTCCCTGCCGCTGTATGCCTTATCTATTGCGCATGTCCATCCCAAGTCCTAAGTTAATTTGAACGGAGTATAACTAACAGTCACATTACAGTCATTCATTCAGTAAGTTGATGTCGGGTGTTGGTTGAGTGCTGCGACTGCTCTCGTCAAAAGTTGTTCATTCCAACTTTAATAGCCCAGTTTAAGCGCTAATAATATAAGATGTGATGCCAATCAATTACTTTACATGATATCTTGGATACATTACACCCTTAAGTTGATGTTGTGTTTTGGGTGCCACGTATGCTAGAAAGGACACCTCCTTCTGTCCTCCTAGAGTGCAATCTCTGAATGAGGGAACAAACCTAGCTTGAACAACGTAGAAACTATTCTAGCTTTTTTCAAGCCCTTTCCCACCCTCCTCTTCAAGATGACTGATTTTTTATAGTGCTGAAAGCGCCAAAAATAATATTATTGATGGCTCAACTGTGCTAGGAGTATGAAGGTCTGACGTGAGCAACTGCAGCAGCCGAACCCGACATCGACTCAAATATAAAAACCAAAATTACTGAATATTTGGAGAGTGACTATGAAAATATGACAAGATACATCACCTCTTTTTCAAGAGATGAAGAGCAGTCATATTTATGATTAGATCGGGAACTTTTTAGGCTACCCTGTTTTTATGATTAAAAAGGATGTAAACATGGATTTCAAACGTTATAAAATGATAAAGTGTAGGTACTGGAGTGAAATTTTCATACTTAGAAATGACAAATTAGTATTTCACAGGAAGAAACGCAAAGTCGATTTGCGTTTGAACACTAAATTAACATGTTTATGACATTGACATATGAAATATTGATTAAAATGTAATCAATACCTGAATCCATGAACCAATAAACTCCATCAATATGTTTGACAACATTTGTCATGAGTTCAGTATAACATAACATAAGAGAAAGGTCATTTTGCTCTGTTTTCACCAAATCATTGATCCTATCCAATAATTCGGAGTTCAAAACTTTACTAATGTCTTTTTGATTATTCGTCAACACTTTTACAACTTGAATGATAAATAGTTGTATGTTCTTCTCCATAGATTCCCATTGCAATATCACCTTCAAACACCAAGGAAGAAGGATGCCATCTTTCCAATGTGAGAATTCCTCTGAAACAAAAATCAATGCTCAACTTATTTCTTCTTAACTAAGCAGCTACAACCTTATCAACACAGCATTTTGGCATGTACCAAATAACAAGTGCTAATTGGAAATTTTAATGAATTTGATATGTAGATTTCAACATATTAAAAAGCAAACTCAAGAGACTAAAAATAGTACGAAATGTACTTGCCTGGCTAGAAAATTACCTCACAAACCGGTGGACAAGTAGAACATAAAGTCAATGACAATGTAATAAACTATAGATTATCCATACAAAAAGACACTAGAGGAGTACCACAGGAATCGATACTGGACCCTCTGCAATTTCTCATTTATATAAAAAAATGACTTTCCTAAGGAATTAGAGTCTGACAAACAATGCATTTTGTTTGCAGACGACACAACAATACTTATGCCCACAAGCAAGGAAATTTCCAAAAAAGAATTAATCGACTCTGCATTTAATGAAATCAAATGGATGTGCAATAAATTAAACCTCACCATCAATACTAAAAAACAGTGTCTTACATTCTCAATAGAAAACAACAGTAGCCTACGAACCCCTGAATGGAGAAACAATGGAGGCCGACACTACAAAATTCCTGGGAATTGTGGTGGATAAAAACCTCACATGGCAAAATTACAATAGATCAATTGTGTTAAAAGCAGTGTATGTTATCCGCAGAATTCGCAATATAACAGATGAGAAGACAGCATTTACATCCTACCATGCCCTTTCATCTCATCTCAAATATGGTATTGTCGCATTGGTAAATCTCAATAGAATACTGTGTGTACAAAAGAGAGCTATACGCACAATACTGAGAAGAAATATGCTGGATCACTCCAAGAGCCTCTTTGTACAACATAATATCCTGAAAGTGATCTCGTTGTATACTATGGTAACAATAGGTTACTAGTGGTCTCAAAGACAAACCCTATGCTGAGATGTGAAATACATGCGCACTATACACAAGCCAGGAATAATATTGACCTTCCTCAACACAACCTCACAAGGACTGCAAAATCACTAGCCTACACTGGAGCTTTTTTTCAATTTGCTGCCGCAATATATCAATACCACAGCTACTAAAACCTAAAGACATACCTCATGGCAAGACCCTACTACACAATAATGTTTTCGTCAAGTTTGTTCAGCTAATCCTTGGAAATCGACAACAATGTTATACATGGTTGATCTCGTCTTGACCTCCTCTATCGATCTATGTAGGTCTCAATGCTAGATTCCGCGGCCCATAAACTAAAGTGCCTCCGGAGTATGTTGAAGAACATATAACAGGACCGTTGGGAGGACCGAAGTAGTAAAGTAACTGCCTTCACTAATATATATAATAGAAACTAGAAATATAAAAACATCTTTCTAAGTACTGTAATGATAAATATATGTATGAATATATATACTGTACAAATTCATCCTCCTAAGTAATGTTGATTTGAATTGTTATTTTATTTAATCAAAGACGTGATAAAATCGAAAATTCAACTCAGACTAAGAAAGATGTTAAATACCAGAATGAACGTGGTCCGCCAGATGCTTTTGAAGCTGTGCCAAAATGCTATCATCAGAGAAGGAGTAAGTTTTATCTACAATCCTTGTAAGGACTCTTTTCAATTTATCTTCCATTATTTCTGTTGAATGAAAAAGTACTAATAGAGTAATAAATATTAGTACGTTTTTTCAAATAAAGTTCACACACTCCTAACCGAAACATAACCCTCAAATATTTGAATCAGCCTGTCTTCTCTGTCAATGGAGTTCAATAGTACCAACCGTATTTTTTGTATCTTATTTTTAAAAGAATAAATCAGTTGAAAATTTATGTTTTTTGGTGGGAGATTGAACTTTATTGAATACATTTCAAATTATTCAAAAAATTATTATTGAAGAAAATTGATAGATTTTTAGCCTTCTCTGTGTTTATCTAGTGCCACAGAATAAGTACAGAATGGAAACTTGTAATAAATCGCCTATCTTACCAATGCTTTTTACATGACCCCAATACTAAACACGTCACGTGACCTTGGAAAGTTCCAATCCTGGTCTTCTGATTGGCTCGTAGCAGTGAACGAGATCAATATTAATCCGGATCATTAAAGTGAGCCGAACCTACCATCAATACTATTACAATGCGGCGCTTCCTAACAAGATGGCGGATTTTAGCGTCAGGATACTAGCCAAGTTTTCGTACTGTATGTATACTGTGCTAGTGCTGCTACCTAAATAATATCATAATAACTAAAGTGATGCACCACCACAGAAAATATACAGAAATGTAACTTCATATCTAACAAAGTATCTCACAGGAAACAAGACGCCATCTTAAAGGAAGTTAGTTCAAATCACCCTCAAACTGAATTACTTGACCCTTTCACTACCTGTGTCCATCTCAATGCCCACAACTTTTTGTCTCTTATTCTCTGCTATTACAAGTCTTAAGCTGCGTACACATATACGCGCTTCCAACCCGCACCGAGCACGCTCCTCCATCATACCGCAGTCGCTCCACCCCCGCTCTGCAGTCGCACCCATCATGAACGTTATGGAAGATGTTAGATCTTCTCGCGTTCCCCGGTCGATCATCAATCGCTCTGCTGGAGTGACGTTCGGTTGCGTAGCAGAGCGAAAGTCTGTACGCACCTTATCACATACTTTGACTTCCTTTGGGCACTCCAGTAGACATTTCTGATTGTCATGGTCTATAAATACAGGTCATGACACTCGTGTACCTTATGGAGCGGCCATTATGAGGGGTCTTTATGGCGGTCCATTTGAAATATTCCAATCTGCTCATAATGAAATCATGCAGTATGCTTTTTAAAAACAATATTCTGGTTCAGATAATATGTAAATTCAGTTTTTCGATTTTGTATAATGAAATTTCAATAATAAATGGTTCAATTATTCATTCTCTTATTATTAAAAATTGTTCTTATTCTTGTAACATGCTTTGATTCATAAAGGTGCGTACAGACTTTCGCTCTGCTCCGCAACAGAACGTCACTCCAGCAGAGCGATTGATGATCGACCGGGGAGCAAGAGTGGTGGTTCGACCGGGGAATGCGAGAAGATCTAAAATCTTCCATAATGTTCATGATGGGTGTGATGGCAGAGCGGGGACGGAGCGACTGCGGTATGATGGAGGAATGAGGGTGGTAAGAGGGCGGAGCGTGCTTGGTGTGGGTTGGAAGCACGTATATGTGTACACAGCTTAAGGCATTGTGACAAGAGGCTAACCTCAAAAAGAGTTTGAAGTTTCCAATCTAAAAATCAACAATTCAAATCATAGTTGGAATCTAAATATTATTATTCTGTGGCAAGAATTTATTTTACAGTACTGTAATTCAAAGCCATAGTCCAGTCAAGGAAGAGTTATAGAGGGAATAGTTTGGAAGACAATTTTTGACCCCGCAGTTCTGTTAAGAGTGGTAAGGAGGTGAACATATCAAAAGTCCCCACCCATACCACCTGTGCTAAAAGTGTAAATTTATTTTATTCCATTACTCTCAAATTTTCTATCAAGAGAAATTCATTTAATGAATGGTAAAGAGGCCAGTACCACAGATGAAAGAAACACTACTTTATGCTTCTTCCGTGCCAGTACGTTTGAACTTGTATGATAAGGGGGAAGATGTCATATACCTTCCAATTACTGATTAAGAAGGCACTGGCCGACGATTCGATTCATATGGCTATGTACAACACGAAGTTATTATGATGAGAGTAAACAAGAAATAAAGTGATATAATTTCCTACCAATGAGTTAGTTTATTATTAAAAAAAACCCTAAGGATACAACAGAATGGCGCAGTCGAGAGATAAGTAACCTACATTACATGAGTATTGGATATTGAGTATTACGGTACACTAAACTGCTACAACGTCATGATGAGCGAAATTGAACGTTTGAAATCTTCTACTCAGACTTTACTTACCATAGTTACTGGACAAAGTGAATTGACTCAAACGTTAATAAATACGTATGAATGTCAGTGACAATCGTGAAAAAGCGGTAAGTGGAATTCCATTTGACAGGTTTGATGAATCTTTGGAAGACTTTGACTCATACACTGATAGGTTAGCTGCCTACTTTGAGGTTCAAAATGTACCAGACAATAAAAAGGTTCAGTGTTTTATTTTGCTAATTGGACCAAAACTTTTCAGTCTCCTGAAAACTCTATAATACCCAGAGACAGTTGCATCCAAGACCTTTAACAACTTAAAAACACTGTTGAAAAATCATTTAAGCCCTGCACCATTAGTTATTTCAGCTCGGCATACGTTTTTGTTCTTGAAGAACTGGAATGTTCTGATGATGGAGTTGATGTGGCAGCCCCATCAAAAAAAAAAAAAATAACGAACTAGAATTGGTGAGTGTACTAGATTCAACATAGCCTATGATCTTTTATTGAATCATCACAATTTCCATTTATCACACACAAGCCTAAAGCTTATGTGGGCCACATCACTCTTAGAATAAATGCAAACTGTCTTCACTAAAAAATCATTTCAATTTTATGTTGAAGGTGCTGATGCTCTTTCACGTGAAGAAGAGATAGCCAATCACTCTGAAGAAAAACAAGATGTGGTACAACCTGAAGAAGAAACTGCTGGACCGTCCATTCCATCAGAATGTGAAGACATAATTGATAAAAAGAAAATTGAGTGGAGGCATAAAGAATTTACTACACCACCTATTGAAGATTTTATCATGGATGAAACCAGATTTTCTGAATCAGATTTCCCTATAGACTATTTTACTGGATATATAGCACAGGAGTGCACAGATTTAATTGTAGAGAAAACAAACATGTATGCTCTGCAGAAAGGCCACAATTTCCAGCCAATGAATGCTGCAGAGATTTCGGCCTTCATAGGTCTGCACATCTATATGTCAGTGCTAAAATTCCCCAGAATTGAAAAGTATTGGAGGCATTTCCTAAAAGTTTCCATTTTCACCAAAACAATGACTAGAAATTGTTTCTATCAATATTGAGGTCGAATTTTCATGTGATAGATAATTTGAAAATAGATGTAACTAAAGATAAGTTTGCTAAGGTTAGGCCCATTTTCAATTTTGTAAAAAAAGATGCAATGAGTTGGAAGTTGAACAGGAGACTTGTGTGGATGAGCAGATGATTCCATTTAGAGGACAACACAGTATTAAATAGTACATTAGAGAGAAACCCAACCCATGGGGGATAAAGAATTTTGTTCTATGTGGCAGAACTGGGCTCATGTACGATTTCATTCTGTATCAGGGGAGTACCACTGAGATTGATCAGGGTAATGTGAAGAAACTTGGTTTGGGAGCTTCTGTTGTTCTCCATCTTGTGCAGAATGTTTCAAAAATCAACCATTTCTTGTACTGTGATAACTTCTTTACCACATACAACCTCTTTGAGGTTTTGAAAAAAAAATTATATAGGCAGGAGGTACCTGTAGGGTAAACCGTTTTGGTAAAACACAGTTCCTCAATGATAAGGAAAGCTTGAAAAAGGGTAGGGGGTTTTCACAACAACTGACTAGTCGAGATGGCAACATAGTCCTTTGCAAATAGACTGATAATCGATATGTTGTGTTGGCATCAAATTTTGTTGGTATTGGAGAAATGGTTGAGGTGGAGAGGTGGGACAAGAATGCCAAATAAGAGGTGAAAGTTCTGAGACCCGAGGTAGTTAGGCAGTACAATTATGGGATGGGAGGGGTTGACAAATTTGTCCAAATGGTAGCACTGTACAGAATTTTCATAAAAAGCCGTAAGTGGCCATTGCGAATGTATTTCCATGCCATTGATATGGCTAGTGTCAATTGACATGGCTTGAATATAAAGTTTCCAAAGAGGCAAACACAGAGAAATTCTGTGACTCACTCGATTTCAAATTGAGGCTGGCAGAAGCGTTGATAAAGTGCAAGACCACTGTTGGCAGGAAAAGAGGTCGACCATCTGTAGATGAAGACCAAATACCATCTACCTCAAAAAAAAACAAACTGTTGAGGTGAGGCCTATCCCAGAAGTTCGAAAGGATCACGTGGACCATAAGCCTGAATATGACCAAAAAAAGGATGCCACAAGATGCAAAAATCCAGGTTGCACAAAGAAGACACATGTGTTTTGTCAAAAATGCTTGGTGCATCTTTGCTTTGTACCTGGAAGGAATTGTTTTTCCAATTTCCATTAGTTGGCTTACATTGCCCTATTCTTTCCATTTGATTGTTGTTTGTGATAAATTTTGAATATTTTATAACATTGCCTTATTTCAATTATTTTTATGTGGTTATTTGTTTAGGATGAATTTCTAATATTTTTTAAACATTGCCCTATTTGGATTTTTTATGTGATTATTGCTTAGGATTAATTTTTTTATTATAGAAGTGGATTTATAGATAACATAGCTCATATTCATTCAGCCTGAATTCATATCCATTCTGAATTATCACAATATATTGGGTGCTTCACACAGTGACTCTGTTGACTCCTCATGTCCATTACAATGGACATACTAGAAAAATGGTAAATATGTGATTTTTCTCATTTTTATAGTTTTATTCATTTTACTAAGTGTATACATGTAAAAAAATGAAGAAAAAGATTTTTTATGTGCCAAAAAAATCAGTAGTGAAAGGGGACTTTTGATTTATTTATTTTATTTCCTTGTCAATATCGGGGTACCAAGGAAAAATTCCAGGAAAAATTCTGGTCGATTACAAGTCCCAAGAATTTAGTTGAGGAGGAGAGTATTAAGCTATTTCTAATGGTTAAAGGTGAGTCTCATCTATCCTCGTTTGATTGCATATGGAACGAAATTGTATAAGGTGTGTTTTACTGCAATTTAAGAAAAGTCCATTTACTTTAAACCACTTGTTGATTTCTATGAGTGTATTCTTCAATTGAGTTACCAGTGTGATCTGATCAGCATTCGATGCTATACAAGTTGTGTCATCCGCATACATAATTAACTTTGAATTGGCTGTTGCCTTAGGTAAATCATTAATATACACCAAAAAGAGCAAAGGTCCGAGGACAGATCCTTGTGGTACTCCATTTGGGACCCTGGTAAATGATGAACATTTTGCAGAAGATGGATCTCTCACACATTGCTTCCTGTTGGAAAGATAGGAGCGGAGCCATCTTAGAGCTGTGCCTACTATTCCATAAAAGCTCAATTTTTCTAGCAGGATATCATGATTTACACAGTCAAAAGCCTTTGAAAGATCGCAGAATATGCCAGCAGCATGCTGTGATTGATCAATTGCAAGTGACATATATTTGACAAAATCATAGATTGCTCCAGAAATGTCCTTCTTTTTACGAAATCCAAACTGGTCTTCAACAAATAATCCATTATTCTCGAAATGAGCAGTCAACCTAGATACAACTGCCATCTCATATATCTTTGAGAATACAGACAGTATTGCAACTGGTCTATAATTACTCAGATCATTGGGATCTCCTTTTTTAAGAGAAGGTAACACATTACTATATTTTAAAATGTCAGGAAACACACCATGCTTGAAGGATTGATTAATTAGAGAAGTTAGAGGTTTAATCATTTGGATAGCACATTTTTTTAAAAGAAAAGGGGGAAACTCATCCCAGCCAGGTGCTCTGGATGCTTTCATTTTCTTTATTAAGGTAATTATCTCATGTTCCATCACCTGAGCAAAAGAAACTAAAATGCTGTTTGTTTTTGGTTGTCTATTACAATACTCAAATGCAGTTTTCATGTCTGTATTTAAGTTCAATGTGTCGCAAATATTTGAAAAAACTGATTGAATGAATTCAATGTTGATTCAATTGGAGCATCATTGAATACTTTTGACAATTTCAACTCTTTCCCTCCCTCTTGTGTCTCTTGTTTAACTATTTTCCAAGCCATTCTTGTTTTGTTATCAGCCTGACGTATTCTGTTACTGTTGTATAATATTTTAGCCTGTCTAATGCACCTATTTAGAATTCTTTTGTACTGTCTCGCATATGCTCTGAGTTCAGGACAGTCAAGTAATCTGGATTGAGAGTGTAATTCCCTAGCTCTGGCACACGATGTACGAATACCTAAAGTAATCCAGCCTTTATCAATATTGTTGCGTGATTTATGGCTTTTTATAATTTTACGCGGAAATGATTGCTCTAAGTATAAATTTGTCATTGTGTGGAATTTATTGTACAATACATTTGAATCTGAGATCATTCTGCTCATATGAAAAAGGGAGTCCCAGTTTTAACTTGATAAAATTGTAATGAAGTTGTTAATATTCATATCTGAGAATACTCTGACTGTTTTAGTTACTTTCTTGTTATTTTCCTTAGTCGATTTATTTTCTTTACCATGTGCCAGAAGTTTTTTTGGAATATTTATCATCTGTGTTGTATGGTCCGACAGATTTGTGTTGATAATTGATGTACTGCATTGGTCCAGAGCAAAATCGGAAGCTATGTTGTCAATACACGTTTGAGAGCCAGGTGCAAGCCTAGTCGCGTCGGTGATATGTAAGTGCAAGTTATATGAGTTAAGTAAATCAACCAATCTAGACCGGGATACTGTATCTCTCAGTACGTCTATATTAAAATCTCCAGAAAGAATTTGTTTATATTTTGGAAATTTTCTACTACAAAATTCTAACAACTTATTGAGCTGTTTGAAAAAAAGATTCAATGATATTTTTGAGTTGATAAGTGATCCATAAATATTAAAAATAATGATGTTCATATCTCCAGTTATTTTAGCACCACAACACTCAAAAGATTGCTCTATACTAAATTTTTCAAACTCCTTGGTTAATTCACAGTCCATATCATGTCTTGCAAGTATACAGGAACCTCCTCTAATTCTCTCAGTTCTACAATAATTAGAAATAAGTTTGAAGCTGTGAAACCTATGCAATAGAAACATATTACTATCCTTCACCCAATGCTCCATGAGACAGACAATATCGGGCCTAGTGTTTAAAGAGTCAAAAAATAGGTTAATTTCATCTACTTTGTTGCTTTGTGTAATACCCTGAATGTTCCAATGCATTGAATTAAGATTTACTTTAGATCTAAAAAAGTCGTATCACCTGTGTCAGTTATCAGTTCACTGTCATCACATCTTTCAATCGAGTTCTTCAGCTGTTGTTTGTCACTTTCACTTGAGTTTGAATCTGCTGATAACATCTGCCAGAGTGGATGTTTGTCTTTCGAGGTGGCGTCATTACAAGTTATTCCATTAACGTCTATGTTGTTATGAGGTTCTGCAACATGGTCAGTTGAAAATCACTGGACAATCCTATCAGCAATGACTCGCTTTCCAGTTAAGCTCAAATGCAACCCATGACGGGTGTAGAAGCATCTACCCAGTCCATGCACATTGAGCAATTTGACGTTCGTGAAGCGGTTGATGAGCACCTTCAGCATTTCATTAACTTTTATTATTGTGGCATTGATAGGTGAAGACAATGGAAGATCGTGTCGGTATGGTACATTCGCCAAGACAACACGAGTGTGTGTCAAATTCTGAAGCTGCGTTATAAGAGTGTCTAGGTAGCTTTCATGGCAACCTGTCAAACAGTCATTTGTGCCACCCATCAGCACCATCATGTCACGCGCCGACATAGATCCACATTCTTTGTCACACTCAGAAATAACTGATTTAAATAATGCCCCTGGCTTCAGTATACTGGTGATTTGAGCCTCAGTCCTTTCTGATAACAGCTTGTTTAGTCTTCTACCTTGGCTAGCAGAAAATAGTCTGATTTTGCCACCCGAAATTGGCTGCCTTTTCAAATTTAGCGCCAAATTGCAGACATCTCCAGCTCCAACACTGCAAGATTCTACTTTTTCTGAACTTTTAGCTGAATTTTTAGTTTTAATATGCCTAGGATATAGAGTTCTATGTTTTTTCAACATTGTCGGTGACTTGTGAATGTGTGAGTTCACTGGCACTCTATGGGCTGTTGACTCGTCTACTGACAACAGTGAAAACCTATTGTGCAACTTTATAGGACTACCGGTAAGTTCATAAGACATGGCACATGAGCTGTCATGATGTGCCCTCCATTTATCAGCTTCTTTTTTATGTATGTCTACCTTATTTCTTAAAGTATTGTTGTCCACTTCCAATATCTCCATAGAGATCGTCATGGATGTAACTGTCTTTGTCAAGGAATCAATTTCTTCTTTAAGTTTTTTGTTATTTATATTAATACTCTGACAATTTTCACAAAAATCAGTAGGCAACTCGACAATTGTACTCTTATCAACCATAATACCTCTAAGTGAAAACTCTGTCGAGTTTCTGTTCTCTAACTCCAGGGTAAGACGTTGTATCTTGTCCACTAAGGCTGATTGACTCTCAGTCAGCTGTTCTATTCTACCAATTAATTCATCTTTGGTCTTCAGGATGTTTTCATCAGTCTGGGAGCAAGAATTGAAACAAACTGGTTTCCGAAAAGACCCCAGAGACGAGTCTAGTGACGCCCTATTTGTGAATTTTAATTGCTGCTTGATACTGGGAATCGAACCATTTACAAGTGTACGCAAAAGATTTTTTGGAATTTGATGTGGTGGATGCTTCTTATGATTATCAGTGTAACCTTTTACACAGTCAATTTTTGATGAGGTATGGTAGAAACCGAAGCAGGACATCCAGTTGAGCAGCATCACCAGCAAATATCTCTGCAAACCAGAGTATGGCTCTTTCTAAAACAGTAAGCTTTATAGTACAAGGCCAGGTTGTCCTTTGTTGTTCTGTATGTCTCGAGTTGAGAAGTCATTTTTTCTAATTAGGAATATTACCGTATTTGTTAAAAGTGAATTTTAAAGATTTTCCTCTCGTTATTGAACCTGATACCGCTACTAAACGAACCAGCTGACTATAAATATACTGTAGGAAAGTGAAAAAGAAAGGAGATAGTAGCGCCTAGAGAGCAAACAAGGCGGGGAAGAAATGTGGAAGCTCCTGAGAAAGAAAAAGGATGACAGGAAAAGGAGAATGACAAGAGAACAGGAAACAACAGTTTATTTTAAACATAGTAGTCAGCATCAGAAGAAGACACTGTCAGTATGTCCTTTAAAGCATATCCAGTTTATAGGCTACTGGCTACACTGGTCACAGATGGAAGAAAAATTGGGGTCGCAGAGTATTGCCCAAGAATGGTATATAGAAGGTTACCTTGATCACATAAGAAGTGTGGAGAACGCAGCCGGCTATGGTGTGACGTCATGCTGCGACCTCTCGGCCTGGCTTAACATGCATTCAAACGTAAAAATGCCCAACTTTGAGCCCTCATAGCAAATTAACCAACAACACTACATAGAAGTGAGTAACATCAGAATTTCCATCATTTTATCCTCTTTGAAACAATATTAGAACCAATTTTCAATAAAAATCCTATAAATTTTACTGGCAAGTCTAAAACAAATCGTTCAAACACACGATTCAATTTGATAATACTATTTCAAATTCGTTTTTGTACTTTCTCTTAATTTTTTTCTGCATCGTTTTAGTTCTTTCTCTTATGTAGATTCTATTTTCATTTAGAAATTATTTAAAAATTTCATCCCCCTCATCTATACTGGGGAAGGGGAAGGGAAAATCTATTTGAGAGAGAGAGAGATATCTCTTTTCATCCCCCTCATCTAAACTGGGCAGAGGGAAGGGGTTAGAAAGAGAGAGAGAGAAAGATATATCTCTCTCTTTTCATCCCCCTCATCTCCACTGGGCAGGGGGAAGGGGAAAATCTATTTTTAGAACACCCCCCAACACCCCCCACCCTGCGGGCGGGGGGAAGGGGTGGCGGGATGGATGAGTGGCGAGAGGGGGGAGGGGGTTTTGGAGCAAAAAAGCTTCCCAGAAGTATCAGTTTGTATCTACTAAGGTCTGTGGAAAGAACTAACTGCTTCTTTAGGAATTTCAGAATATTAACATTATCTTATCAACAACTCCTGAAACAATGCAAACCCATCAACGGTTGTCTAGTATCATCAGAAATATAAACAGTCTAGATAATCCCTAAGAAAGTATGAACATCACTTAAACATTATAAAGATTTTTATTTATCCTTATTATGAACAAAAAATAGATAATCTCGACTTTCAATGACTTCAATGCTGTTATTTTATCAACAAATATAAAGCGCATTACACTACCATACTGTAAGGTTGTTGGAACATTTTATGGAAAACTAATGTCATGGTATTTGAAGTTATAATTATTCAAAGTATTTGAATTATAATTGAGATCTATTCTTGCTTTACACAAGTGTTCTTTGCATTCATAAGTATCTCATGGACACATTGAAATCAATAATAACATTATGCTGTGAATAATATGATAGGTCCTTTGTAAATTTGTGTTCCATGGAAAGAATCAATAAAATATAATAATAATCATCAATATTAATAATAATAATAATAATACTGCACTGAGTAGAAACAAAAACACAATAAAAGAGCAACGTGTTGACACTACCCTTTCCAGTAGACAACTGGAATAATCATCAGTAACCAGACAGTTCAACGATCTAAAAATAGCATGGTGAAAGGTTCCACGAATTCTCTAAATTGATTCTAGGTATTTGTCACTAATAAAGTCCTAAACAAATAGTCATATACAAATGTTTGCAACTAGAATTCCGGGTGAAGATACTATCAACTTCCACAAACGATTGTCAAATAAGTAACAATCATTTTTAAATATAATTGGATGACCAGCATGAAAATTATATTTGTTCGCTTTATTTTGTTGTATTATTGTTCAAAATAAGTCCAAAACAAATAAGTTACCAGCCTTATCACAAATATGAATCGGATACCAATTGGTATGATGCCTTACCAATAATTGAATATAGTGAAAGATTCAAGGACTTTCTACACTTTTCGAAATAAATTAATGTTTTCAAAATAAATATTGATGTAAAGCTAGTTTCTTTCTGCATATTCAAATTTTTCATCAATACAGCGGTTTTTATGTGAGGGATTGATATTTGATGCAGAGTTTTGTATGTAATTCAAATGGGAAGCCGGCGTTTGCCGGCCGAAAGGTCGGAGTTTGAAGTAGGTTCATGCACAAAGTAGGAGGAATCCTCTTCTCTGTGGTTCATGCCATCTCATGCGCGTAAGTAAATGCGATCGAGGCAACCTGCTATACAGCTTGGTTTACTAGCGGAAATCCACACAAAAAATTCTATTGACCAAATGTAGGCAACGTTTTCCAACTCGTCGAATCTTTTTCATTGGCTTCTTTTTACAGAGCTGTAGGTGATTATTTTGACATTGAGTTCAGATTCATATTGTTGGTTGAATACTATAAAGGACAATATTATCAAGAATCATTGAATATTCTGATCACACAAAAATTCAATTTATAAATTGTTTGTTATTTTTCGAAGATGACATAATTATTATGTATATAACTTCTATTTACTGTACTTGTTGAAATCTATTGTTGGGTTCTATTTATTTATTCAATTTTAGGTTTTTAGTTGAATAGCAATAGCTTTAAAGCCAATATTATTCTACCAACTTAGATGTAACAAAAACTATTTCATGTTCTTATCAACCAATCAAAGAAGTCTGCCACATGTAAAAAAACACTTTTAATAGGCCTATTTACTTTTCAGCCTTTTTAATGTTACTACAAACTAAGAGGATTACAGGTTCAGTGCTGCCAAAAAATGATAGATGTAAATAGGAATAGACCCAGTTTGTCTTTTAGTGTTCCACTTTGATGGCGTCAGTAAAAACTGACCATTTTTTGGTGAGTGTCGGCTTTCAGGGCAGATGGAACTCCAGAGACCCAAAAAATTGAATTGAATCATAGATGGTTGTAGATACAGGTTTATTAATATAATATTAACTGTTCATTCTCCTTTAAAATAATCAATTATATTTTTTATTAAGTGATAAATTATATTTTTTAATAATTTCATAGTGAATTTACATAATTAAGATGAAATATTTTGCTAATTCATTATTAATTCTACATTGTTGAAAGACGATTTGACAGCAGAGCAAAGCGAGAAAGAGATAGCGCTATCCGCTTTGTTGAATGATAGACAAGGATAGCAATACCATCGCTAATCAAACACTGCCATTATATCGTAGACCTCACTATAGCATTATCATTGGTAAACAAACTACGCCATTATAACGTAGACCTTACTATAGACTTTCTTTCAAGATGGCGGATTTTGGCATCAGGATAAGCAGCTTCTCTTTGTCTCAGATACAGAGTAACGGCCAGCAACGGTCACAGTTATCACATAGTCATTCAAAAGTATTCTTTGAGTATCTATAGTGAGGTCCACGTTATAATGCTAGTGTGTGATATGCAATGGTGTTGCTATCCTTGAGTATCATTCAACAAAGCAGATGGCTCTTTCTCTTTCACACATTGCAAAGTTGCCACATCGTTTATCAACAATGTAGAAATTCAACTAATTGACAAATAGGGTTAAGGGTTATGTTTTATTTAGGTTATATTTAATAATGTTTCATAAGGATAGGTTAGGTTTTTGCTTTGAAATTGCAATATGCTAGAAGGGGCTAGGGTCCAGGTAGAGTTATGGTTTTTGTTGTTTCAAAGGTGAAAGGATCGGTAAGGTGGTTAGGAGTTTGCTTTGAAATCCAAAGTATTGAATGTGAAAGAGTTAAGGGTTAGGTTTTTTTAAGTTATATTTAATTATGTTTCATGAGGCTAGGTTAGGTTTTTGCTTTAAAATTGCAATATGCTAGAAGGGGGTAGGGTCCAGGCAGAGTTATGTTTTTTGTTGTTTCAAAGGTGAAAGGATAGGTTAGGGGGTTAGGAGTTCGTTTTGAAATCCAAATTATTGAATGTGAAAGGGTTAGGGGTTGGGGTTTTTCAAGCTATATTTAATAATGTTTCATGAGGCTAAGTTGGGTTTTTGCCTTAAAATTGCAATATGCTAGAAAGGGCTAGGGTACAGGTAGAATTATGGTTTTTGATATTTCAAAGGTGAAAAGATAGGTTAGGGGGTTGGGATTTTGCTTTGCAATTGCAATATGCTGGAAGGGATCACGGGTTTTTACCAAGATTTATGTTTATTAATGTTTTAAATATGAAAGGGGAGGTTAGGGGGTTAGGTTTTGGCTTTGAAATGACAATATGCTGACTTTTTTGTAGTGTTTTTTAACATTAGTTAAATAACAACCGTTATATTTTATTAATTATATTATTGAAAAATACTCTTTCTTTTATTTAATGAAATGATGATAATATGTTGAATATTAAATCGAATTTAATGATAAATCATCATTGGATAATAATATCAACATCAAAATGGAATGACGGCTCCAGTTACGGTGCTCGGTAACGATCATCACAAAGAACGTTACATTTAAAGAACTGAATGGAACGGGAAAAAACCGTTACTAACGCATGCGCGATACGGTGCTGTCTGAGGCCTAAAGTGGTTTGTTCAGGATACTATTTTTTTATAGCCGACTTTTCATTCTGTATGTATTCTGTGGTAGCGTGACGTCAGAATCAGATGCTTTCTTGGTTTTGGTATCAACGTCAAAATCAAAAATTTATTTAGTCTGTGTTGTTGAGTTGCAAAGAGAGGTTATTTTATGTTGGCCAATAAAATCGGTCGTTGTTTCAAGTGTTTACAATTATTCTTTTGCCCTTGTGTTCAAGTGATAGTGATTGTTTTACTGTCTTTTTATTATTTTCTTACATTCTAGATAGGCTGCATAGGATTATCAGCTTTACTTGAGTAAGTAATTTTTAATAGTAGCCTATTATGAATTATTAGCCTATAAGTATTTTCTTTACTTTTGGTGCGCGCATAGACTACTAATAGTGTGCTGAAATATTAATTGTAAATTTGTGAGCTTATCATTATTAAATACCTTCAATTTCATGAAGTTTCAACCTAACTTTTAGAATTGATAATAAATCAGGGGACACTATAATCCGTGTAATCCAGCAATGACACCTAGATTACCTATATTGATAGAAGTTTATTAAATTGATTTCCAATATTGGTTTCCTCTGTTGAAATTTGACATCAGGTAGTTGGGCATGTAACAATTAGCAATTACACCGGAATACAAGGACTTAGTCTAGGGTAGTCAGGTCCTCCCCCCCTTCCTAAATCTGTATTTATTTTCTCACTAATTTCAGAAAAATGAAAATTTTTTAAATAGGTAGACTACAGTATTTAAAATTATTTTAGGTACATTCAGCTTTTTTAAGTACAAGATATTTACAAATTTATCGAATTTGGTGAGCACTATCAGACTAGACAATTGTATAGTTGCTTCCCACTTCCAAACAAAACCCCGGCCTTAGTCTTTATCTAAATACTGGAAATGATATGGCCAGCACCCCCTGGGATGTAGTACTTCAGAACCCTGGTGACTCCAGCTTGTTTGAGACATTTTTCAATTGAGATTTAACTTCTTTTTCCCTGAAAAACTCAAATCGTATCGCTCTCAGCAACCACAGAAGAGACAGAGCCGTGTGAGAAGTCATCAAGAGTGGTATACTGATGATCTTGCCAGGCTGAAGGGACTTATGCATTTCTTTGAAGGATAGGTGTGCTGGTGACATGGACAGATACCGATGTGCAAAGTCCATCTATAAGAAGCATATTGAGCAGGCTAGGAAGCTGGCAACGGCCGCAAGGATTGAGAATGCACCAAATCGCTGTAAGGCGGCATGGGATGTGATAAACTAACATCGGTCCTTGCCAAGGAGACAGCTTGATTTTGCAAGTCCTGATGAATTCAACACTTTTTTCATCGAGTCAGTGGACAGCATTGTGCGAGATCTGCCTATAGTTGATGGTGATCCAGTTGAGCTGCTGGCTGCACGAGTTCCAGTGCTGGCTGCACGAGTTCCAGCAGTGCATGCTCGTCTGCCTTTCTTCCACCCCATCACTTCGCCTGCCCTGATTAAGATTGTCCGCTCTTTCAAGCCATCCCGGAGCCCTGACGTATATGGAATGTCCGTTTTCATGCTACGTGAGGTGGTGGATGCTATTGCAGAACGTCTTACTGCAGCAGAACTGCCTGAGATCCGCCATCTTTCCTGACTTTCTGAAGGCCTCGAGAACCGTTCCTGTGTATAAGAAGGGTGATCACCAGAGCTTAAAAAGCTTCAGGTCAATATCCATGAATCCAATCTTTGGAAAAGTGGTTGAAGCAGTCATCAAGCCTCAACTTGAGAAGTTCTTTGAGATAAATAAGTTCTTTTCTCAAGTATGCAGTACGGTTTTCTGTTCTAACGTACCGTGACGTGTCGTCCCGGAATGTGAGTGTAAGCGCTGTTATCAGGTCTGGCTGCCATCGATACGCCAATCCAATCAACCCATCAGAGATCATTCTGTGTTGTCGTGTTGGCGAAAAATCGGTGTGTTGAAATTAACAAAATAAACTACCAAAATGCTGATTCCCTACAAACTTCATTTCTCACTTTTCATGATTTTAGAAATCAATATATTTTTCATAATATTTGTTGCAATTTTAATCATCAGATTAAAAAAGAAAAATGTAAAAAAATGTTTTCTAACTCCAAACTAGAATCATGGTCTCAGCTTATGGAAAGACAAAGTTAGTAGACAACTGTCTATCAATTTTGATGGGAAGATACATTTTCAAGATGTTCAATGTTTTTGAACGGGTAGTATTATAGTCCACTAGACAGCTGATTTATGATGAATAATTCTATAGTCTGATTTTTAATATTGGTGTTCGAAGGAAACTCCTTTTCCTTTTGTTATTATCATTAAAATGCAAAGTTTTAAAAAACCTTATGTATACGTCGACGCGAAATTCAAAAAGGAACATACCTGTCAAATTTCATGAAAATCTATTGCTGCGTTTCGCTGTAAATGCGCAACATATAAACATTAAAACATTTAAACATAAAGATAAAACCGTCGACTTGAATCTTAGACCTCACTACGTTCGGTGAAGCACTTCGCTCGGTCAACTATACAGTAACCACATTTATCTTTCAATTTTGATGAAACGTTCCAGATGAGAAAGGTGGGATGGCACTTCCAATTTTTATTTTATTGAAAATGGCTAAATAAGTAATAGGCCTAAACATACAGTGGTTTGGAGACCCAAGATTACTGTTCTACGAGTACTATAAATACGAGCTCTCGTATATATCTCTTATCGTTGTTTCTGATATTCTTTCTAAAACCTGAAACTCATATGCATGATTGATAGCAAAGAATTCAAGTCGCAATTTTTTGTCCCAAACCAAAAGGAAACTACAATAGCTACAACCAGTCCTTTTCGATTCCTGATTAGGATGAAGCGGGTTTCTTTTTTCTTGAGATCTCAACAAGAAAGAGAGTGACAAAGTAATCCGATCTTGTATTACAAATTCACAAGTTATGTGATACTCTTCTCTGTAGAAGTCATTGCACTTCATAGGCTTGGCTTGGTTTGGCTTGTATTCCGTCATTAACTAAGTAAACCTAGTTGACAAACAGGGAATGGAAAGTGTGCTGTTCAAATACGTTCAAGACTCATTTCGATTCATTCAATTCCGCGAACGCTGTGCTCAAGTTGATAGAAATGCAATAGGTACTGGATAAAGACAGAATATAATTAAAACTATGTTAGATGCTTTGATCAAGGTTTTCTATAATAATTTAATACGAATAATTATAGTAAATGAACAACTGTGAGTGCAACCAGATTTAATTACTATAAGAATATCAAATCAAACAAGACAAAAATAACAGATGAACATAATAACAGATGAACAATTCACCAGATTTTATTCAAGCAATTTATATTAGGTCTATAGCATTAGAGACAAAGTTAGAAATCACACCTAATCATTATGGAAAATGTCAAAGGATATTTTTTATTGTCGGTAACTTGTAGGTTCTACAATAATTTTTGAAATTGTATACTATCAAATTACTTCTTCATACTAAATAATATTCCGTTCCACTTATTGAAAATACTGATTGAAAATAGGAAAAATATTACATTTTGTTATCTACTTCCTGTCACTGATTACAGTATCATTTCCACAATTCACAGTTATTTTCAACTGAATTATTACGGCAAATCAAAACAATATAATCATGCAACAATTATTTCGGACATGATCAGGCATTATGTAATGGACAATGGGGGAGGCACTCTTCTTGTGCCCGTTACTTTATGTAACACCACCATAAATATATTATAAATTATAAGTAATTAAACAATCTTCAGGTGGATGTTTAATAAATAATAGATTGTTTGAAATATGATATTAGGGCCTACCTGAATAAACAATGAAAAATTTGTTCTGGGATCAATTAAAATTTTAGAAAATTCTCATCTTTCTTAGTAAGTTGTCTAATAAGTTTAGATATTTTTTGTGTATCAACAGTAAAATATCAAAATCAATGTAATCGAAATTGGAATCGTGAGATCTGGGGATCAGAGTTCAGGTTCTCACGGATCAAATGTCAGAAAATCCATTGCGTTGACAATCTCATGAAGCGACATTCAGCACATTCATAATGGTAGATATCACTCAAGAATAGTATATAGCTTTATAGGCTACTATACTTGGACATTACTATCTGTTAGTTGTGTAACCAGAGTAGGCCTACTGTAGAACCAACGTTAGTAGACTGCCTACTAACGTTGCTGTAGAACTACTTAAATAATCTTGTCTAGAATACCTATAGACCCCAGTAATTGTAGAGTTAGGTTTGTACTGCTGTTTATTGATGGTTTTGATTGTCTCTGAATAAAAAAAGGGACCGTACTAGGAACGATAGAGATGGAAGAGTGGGTTAATATCGTACCGGACGTACGTTATTTGTCCTAGTTAATAAAAGCTAGATGAGGAGAGGCTGTTTTGGCCCTGTAGTGAAATCATGAAGCTCCGTATAGTGATGAGAAAGAAGCTGATTTTAAACGTAGTAAGGACATTCTTCTTGCCGTTGTTTCCTGATAATACAGTATTAGGAAGGTGAGTTATTAGGAACACAGATCCGTATATATATATATATATATCAATAAATTCGTACGTAATAAGAACAGGCTCATAGCACTGTATTTGTTTACTAAATAATCTCTGTTGCGTCAACAGGTAATAGATTGGAAGTATTTCATATTATGTTTGAGAGATATGTTTAGATGATATGAAATTATGTTTAGAGATAGGATAGAAGTGCAACTACCAACTACAATATGATGTAGAAGCCAGTAATAATAAAACTATTTCAAAATATTGAAATATGTCGATGATGAATGGCTAATGAGATAGTGCAAAGCCAAGAAATAAACAAAAGGAAGATTGCTTTAGAATATTGTAGGCCTACATTTTGTTACAGAACATGGCCAATCTGTCTCATTTAAAGTAATTGAAAGTAATTGAAAGTAAATTTAAAGTAATATGAAAAGTGAAATCAATCCTAAAATTTTCAAGTAACAATTTTAACACATAACAAATTTTAAAGTAGCATTGAGTAGAGGGCTAGTTAAAAATGTTAAAGTAACATGTAAAGTGAAAACAACCCCAGAATGCTTCTAAGAATATTGCATTTTTATGGGGCTTCTTCCAGTATCTACAATGTAAATTATAATGTTTGAGTTTTGGAATCTACAGGGAATATTTTCAACCGTATGTTGTATTAAAATATTATGGAATTGTATAAAAATCTATGATCTATTTTATATGAATTTGATTTTATTATATTACTATAATAAAAAGGTTGTCATTTCAAATTAGTATACATTGTCATTAAATGCATTTTTTATTATCATAAGCTTAAATTTATAAACAGGTTGAATAAACCCATTACAAACCTATGTATACAAATCACGATGAATTGAAATAAAATATGATTTCATGGAAACTTCTCTGAGGAAAGGAAGCTAGTATAGCCTGTAGTTGGTATGCGTATTTGGTATGTAGACATTTGAATTATCACTGTTTTCACCATTGATGAATACGGGGAACAGCGCTGCCTGCTTTCTTCTATAAATCGATAAACAAACCAAGTTTCTATAAATAGGCTATATATATATCCCCAAAATATTTCGGAATTTCATTTGCAATGTCGTTGAACTTCACCAAAAGTTGGAATTCTTCTATGCATGTTGTTTATTTACTCGTATGTTTTGTTGTTTCCTATCTCTTATCAGGACAAGAAAACATCTTCGCTTGAATCATTGTATTTTTTAAAAGACAACTCTGTGAAAGGTTGAATTAAAATTTTATGCGTTTTCGTTTTTAGAAGTTTTTTGTGTTTTCTCGATGTAAGCTTATCTTGGTGCTGTCATTGTTAACGTGACTTATCTCACGCCGTTTTAGTGAAATTATAGTGGAATCTTTCCGCATGTTTGTCTGCAACTTAATCGTGACATTTGAGAGAGATCACTCCGTAAGAAATCGTCACGAATTACAGATTAAGTTAATTTTATATTGATACATACCTTTTTTCAAAAATCTGCGTTAATCAAAATGTCGCATGATACTGTTGTACAATAAAATCATTCATACTCAAATTTATTTTATATAAATGCAGATCTACTTCATTCAAAAGATCAATCCTCTCTCGTGAAATTCTAAATTTCATATACCTCTGCCATTCAAAATATAAATGATTTTCACTATAAAATAGAAATGAAAAGTCTATTTCAATGTAAGTTATCGTTTTTCATTTCCAGTGAAAAATTATTTTTTTGATGCGGAAAGTACCTTAACTAATAATTTTATAATTTTAAGAAGAACTTACAGTATAAATCTGTAATAATAAAAATCTGTAAGTTACATTTTTTGCATAAAATATGTTGCCTAAGTTACATTTTTGCATTACAATAGAAATCTGTGGGTTACATTTTTTCCTAGCTAAGTAATATTTTCAATTCAATAGCACACGACATTTAAATATCGTTCAAGAGTGTGCTTTATCTCGTTTATTTCAGTTCATTTTCCAATCTGATATCAATTGGGTTATTGTTGAGTGAGTCTGGTACTTGATGATTTTAGACTACTATTTAATTCATTGTTCTAGGACTTGTTAACTTCTTCTAGCCTTCATCTGGTCTCAATTTCTATTGATGCTATAATAGTGCTTTGGCTACAATATTTCACTGTATTAAGTCTAATATTCCACCACAAGTTTTGGTTGGTGTTTTTCTATTCTTGGAAACAGTGTGATGAATTCTATTGCACATTATTTTTGTTGATTTGTTTCTAGTTATAATTTTCCGTTAACCGTGTAAGAGTTTCACAACATTTATCAATGTCATCATTTAGATACTGTCATTTAGTATCAATATAATTTATTTGTAGAGTGTATATACTGTATTATATTATGTGGGTTTAGTATATTGGCGTAGAAGTTATTTGAAAAAATCAGTAGGAATATTGTTCTGAAATCAATTGATATTTAGCGAATTGGATTGTCAATTTCTACATTTTAAGAACACAATACTAATCGGTGAGTCATCTATTCCGGAAACCGTGTTAGTATCTAGATGATAGTAATTGTGAATTGCAAAATTGTGCAATTTTATTACAGTTGATAATATATCTACAAAAACAATATTGATAGTATAATCTTGAATAATTTCCGTTTGATGATTTAGTAAAGTGTGTGGACGAATGTCCCAGAAATAATTCCAGATTGTTTTACATCCGCTTATAATGAAACCGCTAACAATTTAAAACTCCAGAGGCTATAGAGTACTCCAAATTCATTGAGTTGTACAATTTTCAAAACAATATTTTGAATTCAAGAGAAAATTCACTATTAGTATAAAATCAATAAAATTGATATAAATATGGCATTTATCAGTCTGAAATCAATTATATAAATTGATAATGAAACATAAGAAATTTTATAAATACAAATATAAATCTGAGTACCCTTTTTAAATTATTTTGTCACGACATGTTTCGACTACTAATGCCACTTTCAAGTCGTGACGAAATAAATTGAAAAGGGTACTCAGATTTATATTTGTATTTATATTATAAAGTAGCCCTAAAGAAAAAAGACAGAAATTATGTTTGAAAATTAATGTAAAGATGTAATATATTTAGTTTTTTCTGTAATGAAATGCTCTTAACAGCAGCTAAATAAATGAGGATGGCATGAAATACAAAATTAAAAGGAAAAATGTTGAAACAAAATATTAGTCTAGAATTTGTATCAAATGTAGAATTAAATTGGAAAATTAATAAATTATTAAAGTAGAGATGGTGTGAAACAGAGTGGATGAGCACTACATTTCGCACTGAATTTCTAATGTTTAGGCCTACTACAGATGTTTAGGCCTACTTTCCGCTATGAAAGTGGCAGGGAGGACAAAGAAAATACTGAAGGGCGATCCAAGAAGTGAAGATCTAATAACAATTTGATTATTATTCAAGTTTCAAGGTGACTGCATCTCTGAGTTGCAATCTCTTGTGGCCAGTTGAACATGAAATATCAAATAGGCTAGTTGTAATGAACAGCGATATTGAAGAGGGGATTTCTCATGTATCTGTAGCTGTAGTGTGATTCACTTTACACTGTCAGCATTCGTAATGAATAACAACATTGCTTAAACAATAAAACCAAAGCTGACAACAATACAACCAAATTCAACCAAAGCTGAACACAACAATACAACGAAATATATATACCTATGGTATACATAGGTATTAATACCTCAATACAACCAAAACTGACAGTTAATAGTGAATCTTAATGGAATAACTGAGCAAGTCTAGTGCATAGTTGTGTTGTGTCTGGTTGTGACTGAATGCTGAAGGTAGAAGAAAACAGGTGACTGCCTGAGAAGAAGAAAGAAGATTGAAACTGAATAGAACCGATGGAGGTGCATGTGGTGACGGAGCGTGTTGATAAAATTCTTTCAAAAGGAGAGGGATGATAGTGCATCCACGTGTAAAAGTGAGATAAAAAAGGTAGCAAGCATAGAGTGTGTGGGGAACCTGTTTAGTTGTTGTGAAGGTCGTTCTTGTAGACGAGCTAAGCTGTGTCAGGCACCTGAAGGCGGTCTGTTACTTATTTAATTTACCATTGTCAAGTTATGAGGCATGGGGCGTTGAGCTCAAAATGTCGTAATCGAAATTTATTATTACAATTTGTATAAATTCAACTTATGTTGGCTTTTGAATATTGTCTAATAAATAGTAGGTATGGTAGTATCAGTAGGAAGTTTTCTTCAATTTATTTTTTCATTTACAATTTGTTATACAATTCAAAATCTTTGAGTTTTGTTTTTCTGAGAATTATGAAGCCCATGAGCCCATAGAATAGAACCCTAAGCTTAAGTTTGGTTAGGAGCACTGTTACCAGTCCAACATTTCCCAATTACCCCCGCTAGAGCAAAAAATTACCCGCATTTTGTCAAAATTACCCTCAACAAACTAAAAATTCCCTATTCAACAAAAAATTCCCTATTCAACCAAGAATTCCCTACTTACTTTCCACTGCACCTGTCAAAAAACATGAGAAAATATGAAAAATAATTTTCTTGTGGAAGATTATAAAGGTAACAATAAAAAAATAAATTGATATTTTCATTCCCAATTACCCAGTTTTTACCCTCCATTTGCCATTACCCACAGCATTACCCGCTTTTTGGCAACACTGGTTAGGAGAGGGATGGTGATGTGATGATAATAGGTGGGTACGTTATACGACTGGTAGGCTCCGAACCTGAGGATAGAATGTAAGGCATAGCTATTATATTCTATACTCTCTGTTCCTAGCCATGGTAAAATAAATTTTGAAACTTATAGCTGTCAGTGGATCCGATCTCAAGCTTTCCTTCCGGCTTTAAATAAAATATTATTACATATTTACAAGTTTTTCCTTCACCATAGATTTATTATTCACAACAAGGTTATGGTATGCTGCTGCTGATTATCTTTAGTATTTCAGTCACAAAAATAAATTCTATCCAACTTCAATTTTATTGCAAAAAAACTTCAAATTCCATAACAATGTGATAATTAAGCTAATGTTTTTTCTCTTTGATTTCAGATTTTGGACTTTTGGAACGAGATAGGTGAGATTTTCAACCTGCTCCCTCTTGAATAATAGGCAATAGCTCATTTTATTGCATAGCTTAATTAATATGCACTACTATTTCAATAATACTTTATTCGCTAAGTATACTTATAACTCAATTGAATGAGTCAATCTTAATCAACATCCATCTATGTGTATAGTTTATATAATCTTCAAAATCTTGTCGTTATGCAAAATCTAATAAGAATATTTTATTTTTACTTCAGATCTCTAATTAAAACATTTAATAGCTATCAAAATGATTAATGCCGATTCTTTTATAAAGAGTATAATTTATAGGAAGATGGATGTTTCGGAAGACGTACTATCAGGTCCCGATTTTATCTTTGACTTTTGTTTGCTGCTTGACCTTTGACTGTGAACCCTTTAGGCCTTCATTAACTAATTTAAAACTTCCAGAAACTGCAACGAATCAAATAAGTGATTTTTATTAATTGGAAGCAGTGATTCATGGCCACCATATCTTTGTATCATTATCCATGATAACTAATACGTGACTCATGTCAGATTTTGCGTCACTTGCCGTCATACTTAATCAGTATTTTGTCTTAGTCGACAATTCGTATCACACTATAATGCCGTCTACTGATTAGTAATCTCGTTTGATATTGTATGTCCGTTATAGTTAGCCTATGTCATGAGTTGTGTAAGTGGCATATATGAAGTGTGAAGAAATCATAATGCCATATTTCTTTTGATATTAGAATGCATAGGTTGCCTCTGCTTATAGTTTGGGTTATTGATATGTTCTTACTGTCTGAGCTTGTCACATATAATTATCTTTCACGATTTGAACTTTATCATTGCAGCTTCATCAGCAATTCAAATTTCTATTTTCAATTATATTTTGTTAGAAACAATTGAAAGTCAGAGATAAGGTTATAATTTTACTTATTCATCACAAAACATTGGAAGCAACAGCTCATACATTTTGATCCATTATGATGACGCAACAACCTTACTTATTAAAAAACCTGGATAAAAAAATGAAAACTTTACGCTAAACTTTGGCACAAAACATTTTTCACTATAATTTTATTACTTTAACTCAGTGGTTTAGGATTAAGAAACACCTGGGGCCTGTTTCATAAAAATTTAGAAGTCCTGTAATACAGGAGAATCACCATTCCAATTACATGTTCAATATAGCCGATAAAATCAGCTGTTCCTGTATTACAGGACTTCTAAATTTTTATGAAATAGGGTGGCCCCTGAATATTATTTTATCAAGCTCAAAGGCTGTTTAATGAAGCTGCAATATTGAACGAAAATGGGCAATGAAGTTACTCTCACAGATGTACAAAATAACTAAAAACATTTCAAAAGTACGTATCACATTAATAATTACGGTAAAACTATAATTTTTATCTCTTCTGGACCTCGAGTTATTTGTACTCATTGATATGTATTAATAACTAGCAGGTAACCCGTGCTTCGCAAGGGTCTTTCTTAAAACTTGACGTAATGAAATCTAGAAGAATTCAAAATAGGCCTATGTACAGTGAGTCAGTCATTCTATCAGGGCTCGAATAATTTTGAAATTTTAATTAAATAAAAATGGAAGAATATAATTACTTGATGTAAATAACAACACCTTCATTGAAAGACATATTAAGATTAACTGCATGCGTTTTCATATTGCCGATACAGCATTGATGAAACTGCAGACGTTTATTTAGCATTTGTCTCAAAAATTGTTCTAACTGGAAAATTAATAATCCATGCCACGTGTAGGCCTAAACATTGCATCAGGAAAACGAAGTTTCAAAACTATGTTTTTTTAGGTAGAAAGCAATATAGAAACAGATGTTCCTTTTTTAATTTCGACCATATGATTTGGTGATTTTTTAATGAAATCGAATGTACCATTAATGAAATTTAAACATTAATTCTGAAAAATCAAGAAGGAAAATTAAAATTTGGGCTTCCAGGTACTCGAGATTCATATTTTTAGAATTTATGTGCAAAGTTTGGAGATCTAAATCATTCCCGTTTTTCCGGTATGCAATCCACAAGTTGACATGTTTTGATGCGAACAAACGAACACACGAACAAACACAACCCTACTCTCTCTTATTATATAGATGAACTAATAATAAAAATAGTATGGATTACTTTTGTGCAATTAAATTACGACATTTGAACAATTACGACATAATTGTTCAAAAGTAATTATTACCAAGCAGTTCGTAATGGAAACAAACATTGAAGAATATGGATAAATTAATTTCTATGGATTACTTATTAATTTCTAATAGTGACTACCTTAAATACTACTAAATTAAATTACTATACATCTCTCTGGCAGAACGATCCTCATCACTACAGCTAATCATACTGGAAAGCATATCCAATGCAATCCTTCTTTCCAAAAAAGTAGAATAGAAACTAGGGAAAAATGTAACGTGACGTGAGAATCAATGCATTGAAGTGAAGCAGCCAGGAGCCCAGGAGCAGTTAATGAGTCTGCAATGCATGAATAAATGAAGTAGACTCGTCCCATTTCTCAGTTGACCGATTTATTGATTTCTTTGCTTGTTTAATCGTCCGAGAAGAACTGTGGACTGTGGGCGGATGATTCTTCTCTACTTAAAACAACCAAACAGAGGATTTCCGTTCGGCTTGTTTTTGATTAGAGCTTTACTGATTCCACAAGTATCATTTCATGTTCTCAATGATGAATTTTCTTGATAAAATATTAATTCCCAATCTTTTTCATCATATTCCAATTTTATGAAAGTAAGAAGTTGTGAGACATTTATATCTCTGAAGAAATTTTTATTCTTCAACTCTTCTGTCCTTTGCATTAGTTTTAGGTCTACCCATTTCATTCATTGTTCTTAATCACTAGTTGGTTAAGAAATAGTTTATTGTCATTAAATTCAGAAAAAACAAAATTTTTAGCTTTTTCTTTAACAAATAGCACAAAACCACACATGACAACAATGAAGCTCCATAATAAATTGTGATAGAAATAGTAACAATAATTGTAATTGCCCACTAATAGAACGCTCTGAAAATATAAAGTATTTAGGAATAATAGTAGATGATTCATTGAAATGGAACTAGCACATAACATATACAACTGCCAAAATAAGGAAGCTTATATACAAATTCTATCAATTAAGGCGTATCATAGACAAAGAAATGTTAAAAACTGTATACTTAACATTAGTTAAATCTCTTTTATGGTACGGTCTGTTAGTTTGGGGTGCAGCTAACTTCAGTTTTATACTGTAGATCCATTATTTAAAACTCAAAATCGCATTTTGAAAATAATGGGAAACAGGGAAATCCAGTTCCCAACTGTAGAACTATTTATAGAAAATAGAGTACTCAGTGTTAGGCAATTGTATATATTGTTGTTATTAGGGTAGGCTATATGAAAAAACATCAAAATAGGAACCATATCATAAATCATAGCCATAATACTAGAATAAGAGAACGTTACAATCAAGAAGTACCAAGAATGAATCATCATCGCATTTGGGCAAAGATCACTAGGATATTTAGGGCCTACAATATCTAATAGAATACCATTAGAAATCAAAGGAGAGGAAAATTTCAATAGCTTCAAAAGAAGAATTAGACATTGGTTATTCAGTATTGGGATACAAAGTAGTGAGGAACTAATAGTAAGTAGGATTTACATTTAAGTAGAATTCTTTTTAAATAAGGTAATTTATAGGTAGAAAATAGTACCTCGGTTTAGTATCTTTGTACTAGGTGATGCTTAGGGTAATAGATATAGTTTTAGATTTTTGGAATTCTTGTATTATCTGTTGTAGCATAAATTAGTATTAATTTGATGATAACCTCGACACATATATTATATAGTGAGGTATCATTTTGTAATCTCTGAATATTGTTATATTATTGAAAAAGTATGAAAAAATAATATGTAATGTATGAATTTATGAATAAACTCCTCTGGATGTGTCGTCCAACATCCAGGGAAATTATTATTATTATTATTATTATTGTATTCGAACTTTATAGTTAATACAAATTAATTTTCTTGTTTTTTATTATACTCCTTTACTTATTTATAACCTCTATACTAAGTTTTTATCAACTCACGTATTAATCAAACATAATCTAATAGAATAAATGAATCCTTCATTTGTTTCCTTCAATTGTTTCCTTTCTCTCGTTAAAATCTGATTAAGCCATTCGGGTTTGCGCGCAGGCATTTGCCCATCAGGACCATTTTCATATATAAGTTATTAGTGTATTTATTATCTTCATCATGCTGTTTTTTGGTTGTTTATTATTGGTACTGTGTTCAAGTACAAAATAAGTTTTTTATTTTGCAATTTTGTTTTTTCAATAAATAACTTTCTGTCTGTCTCCTGTTAAATATCAAATGCAGTAAGATTGTGTGAAAGTATAGATTCGTATAGTTCCTGAAGAATTATGAAAAAGAGGATGTACCCATTAAAAACTGCGGATTACAAAATATGAAAGTGCAGCAGTTGCATAAGAGAGCACCCATGTCATTATTAACACTTGGATGGCAAAATAGGACGTTTTAATTACTGTTATTTCTTTCGCATGAGTCTCTCTACAGCTACACGATTAGGGAGGCTCCTCTAATTAAGAGCTTGTAGCACTTCATGTATGACTGATTTTCGACCATATAAAATGCTGTGGATTTTTAAAAACGGAAAAGAGTATAGTAATCATTGATGTGTGAGTTTATCAATTGATTATTAATGTCACTCATATTTTTTAGTGAATGAGAGTGATCTCAAATTCCGGTGTCTCCCATTTCCATTGATCATACTATGATCTCGCGGATCACATCTCCGAATTTTGAGTGCAGATAGATCATGAATTAGCACATTGCAAATAACATTTCATGTCTTCTACTCTCCCACACTCGAAGTGGATGACTTTTTACACTGTTTTAATGAATGGCTGCCTATCATCTAGGTTCTTTTATACAAAATGCAATTAATGTTGGAGATATAAATGATTAATGAATCGTCAGCTGCAACAGTCTGAACAAGTAGGGATGTCATTTTTTATTACGACCATTAATAACGCCAACTGTCAAGTTCAATCTCTGTTGATTGTGGTGTGTAGTGAGAGCAAGAGAGAAAATCGGAGTTGTTTGTCCTTCCCAACGTCATGAATAGGGGGTCAAATTGGTGTTGATAAACCCTTCCACTTATATGACTCACAACACTAGCTTCGAATTGAGTGTCAATTGAGATCAGATTTGAGTGTAGAGGTTGCTATTCTCTCAAGTGTTGTATCAAAACATTGATCCTAATTTGAAGTTTCTTTCTCGTTTCCTGATTAAGTTCATTTGTCTCTCTCTGTATGGATGGATTGTTCATTTGTCTCTCTCTGTATGGATGGATTGTTCTCACGTTTCTGCAAGTGTCCAATGCTTGCCAGTATACATCCACAACCCAATTTTATTATTGATTGTATTTCTATCTCACGTGAAGTGACGTTATTTGAATGACTAATGAAATAATTTGAGAAGACTTCAAAGTTTTTCAATTCTTTTTTTATGGTAATTTGATCATGCACAATTTACGTTTTTAAAGTAATTTGATCATGTACAAATGACGTGAGGAGGCTGTAATCGGCTGGAAACTTTAGATATCGAACACTTTATTTTTTCAAATGAGCACCATTTGATGACCAATTGAGGACATCGTATTGGGTATGAAGTCCAATTAATTAAATCAATTAATCGTGTATCATTCCTTATCAAATCATACTGGGAATTTCACGTATCTCTGGTCCCTCCCGAGAGAGTAAATGCTCATTTACTAAATTGTTTTACTGCATAATAACTGAAATTTTGTATGATTTTTTGAGCCGTTGATTGTGCTTGTTATGTAATTAATAAACAAAACAGTACGGTTACCGAGAAAATTCTCTCAATTGATCAAATTATCTTTCTTGAAGATTCATCATCTTATCCACGGAATGAATCCTCTGAAAGTGAACCAGAAAGTTAGAACCAGTTGATGTAGAAAATCTTACTTGTCTCCTTTATTCCCTGAGAGGGTCAACTGCATTACATTAGGGCTGGCCGGCCGGCTGTTCTCCAAGCACTCGCTTCCTAGCTCCCACGCAAAAAATAAAATCAGTCATTCTACTGCCTACTCCTATCTATCCTTTATATGATGAGTGTGTCCTGTGTTTGAAACATCTGATACAGAACGTGTGCACCATGTTAGATTCATTTGGCGAACAAAATTCTTGCTGAAATACGTCAGCAGGAACGATTATAATTATTAAAGAAGATGATAGAGATACCGAGTGAGGGCTGAGAGGAAAGCTCCAACTCGTGCCTGATAATAATGATTTGAGATGAGATCCGCGAATTGAGGACCGGAATATTAAAGAAGATCGCTAAAATAATGTTGAAAATTATTGATAATGTTTCTTGTTCGCGGTAAAGGCGATCTTCTTGTATGAGGTAACATAGATTTCGCCTTCCGCGAATTTAATTATGGATTTCATTGAACATTTTCTTCTTGGAAAATTATAATATATAGCGTGGCTTGGGAATTATCCGGCCTTCAGGAAGATCGATTGTATGCAGAACGCTTCCTATTCACTTCATTTTTATGTTATAAAATTTCAGATAAATTTTCGCTCATGAAGTTATCATCTCTAAAACATATTTTGCGTGACGTTTTAATTATTTCTCCTCATTTTGTATTATTTTACGATGGTATACAGTAAAAAATTTCCTTTATTGCCTGTCCGCAACCTTGAAGTTTCGTTATTTTTAAAACTTCGTATTCATTCTTATTTTCCCTTTAATTTCATAACAAGTAAGTAGAAGATTTCATAACAAGATCTTCGATCTGTGAATGAAAATTTCATAGCCTCAAAAATCAATCGACATTGTTATTACTTCATAGAAATAAGAATACTCGATACCAAAGAATTGAAATTATTTCCAGATTTAAGCATAGTTGAGTAGTAGCTTGTAAAATATTGCTGCAAGAGTATAAAACTTATAGATAAATAGATATATATCTTCACTCATCCCTGAAATTTTAAAAATAAGCTGTCTGCTCATAAACTGCTTCCATATTCATATCTCTTGATACTCTCTTCATCACCCCAAGTTTTCCTCATTTCAGTTTCAAGTTCAAACCTACCACTTTCTGTTTATGGAATTTCCTATTTTTAGAATGCCCTTTTTCGTTCTTAGTTTGCTTCACCTTCTGTTTGTTTTTCTGACTCTCCTCCTTCTCCCACCATTTGCTCTTGGTCTTTTCTAGTGAGAATCACTTTTTTTATTCATTCCATTCATTCTCTTTTTAAACATTCATAATTTATTTGAAGGCAAACTTGTTATTCAGTCTCCTTCATTGATGGAAAGGATAGCATAATACTGAGTTTAATGTGTTACTTTTTCTACATAGTATCACAGATCTATCTGTTTAGTTAGTTTATGATAGTATGTTCTTAATTAATAATTATTTCAATGAATTTTTTATTCAATGTGACTTCAATCATATTCTAGATCACCAATTAACCTCTACTGTGTCCAAGATAAAATGATTCCAACTTGGAAGATAGATTTTATTGAATGACCAATTGGAATTTTGTAGTGTGAGAGTTGATTCAATTAATAGCCTATCTCTAGTCTGCTATATAATAATGATAATATTATTCGTATGGCTTTTATTGGTGGGGAGTTTCAGACGGAAGTTCCACCTCGCCTAAATATACAGTATTATTTAATCCGTCAATGGGCCTTACGACTGTCATACTTCAGCCGGGACTGACAGTTTAACGTGCTCATCCGATAACACGGGAGTGACCTGTCTAGATAGATTATAGATGATCAACTGTCTAATTTATAATACTAATAACTATTGTGTGATTCTCTTTCTATAGTTTTATACAAATTTCATTCAACTAATAGTAATTTACATTTAATCAGAATTCTTTAAGCTAGACAACATTTTATGAGGAGATGAAACAAACTTGAAAGTGATTCAACGGTTAAATAGGTACCTACTCTCCAATTTCATCCCCTGAGTTGCATTTACTCTCGATTCTGGAAGATAGACTACATTTTATGTGAAGATGAACCAAAATTGAAACTGATAACGGTTAAATAGGTACCTACTCTATAATTCATTCCCTGAGTTGCAATTGCTCTCGATTTTGGGAGCTGGTAATTGAAGCTAGGTCGAAGTCTCTAATGAATATCCATTTAACACAGATTATGAAGAGTTGGTTATGGGTTTATCGGGTTGCAGTTGTTGACCAGTTGTGGGACCAATCGACCGACCAGACAGAGACAGAGACGGTCGTGCCACTTTTGCGTGACGGAATCCCGTTAGAAAAACGTTTTCAGCCTGCGTTGGTCTGTCTACCTTGACGCTGCCGTCTCCTCAGCACTCAGCTTCAAGTCAACAAACATTCTCTTATCAACCTGAAAGAATTGACATCCATGTGAAAACGCTTTTCAAGTCACCAATACTGTATTGTGTTACTATTCTCTTTCAATGAATGGGATCGCTTGATGCTTGCAGCGGATCTCAAATCAAATCTTTATTTGTCCCAAAAACATAATTACAATGAGACTTGTTTTTGAAGAAAAAAGTAAAATACAAAGTAAAATTGAAAATGAAATACAGTACCATTTAGATTGAGACTGGGATTTTGTTCCATCACATACTTCAATTGAGAAAAACTAACTATAAAGTAAATGCTCAGTTTTATTGAGAAATTCCGACTTTGTAAAGTGTGGTAATAATTTGAAATCTTGAGTTTTTACATTCATACCCTTTAATATTTTTACAAAGCATGATATTCTTCATCAATATGTTGACAAGTTAGAAAAAACTTCAAAATGTTGTGTGTGATCGCTTCCTTTATTAGCTAACTGCGGTTAGTCGCTATTCAATGCCTAGTGAAACAAACTCAAAGCCCAGTTGCAGAAAAACCTGTTAGATTTTAATCATGATTAAATGCCGCGAGAACCAATCAGAGAAGGCTTTTTTGAAAAGAAGGCTTCTCTGATTGGTTTTCGTCGCATTTAATCACTTGAAATTTAACTGGCTTTTGTGCAACTCTCAACTCTATATCTATAATATGGAACTCTGAGCTCTAAGCTTAGAGAAAGTTCTTAGCCTAAACTTAAGCTGTAAGCTTATCTGAGATACTCTAAGCTCGTTCCTTGACACCACTCCTTAAGGTATTCCTGAGGAATCTTGACTTGCACACCTTTCAAATAAAGTTTTTCATCTACTAACATTCATATTAATGGCAGCTGGGAAATAGACATTATTGCAATATGATGTTCCTCTTATTATACTGTTTTATGACAGGTATACTTTGAAATTTTAAACAGTGAAGATCTGTACCACAAATCAGTGTTTCACTGATGGATGAGAATTTATGAATATTTAATTTATTGACAAATGTATACATCACCTCTCCACTTGAGCAGAAAAAACGCCCCAAACGTAAGAAAGATAGTTCAATCTTTAGAAATACTTTGAATATTCCATAACTTATTTTCACTGAAATGTTGTGAAGAGCCAACAATTCTAAATGCTATTTGAAACGTAATTGAACTTCCGGCTGATTCATGTCGTTTTATGACCTTGTAGAACTCAGGCCGTAAATAATGTGGTTTCATTTAGTGGAGAGCATCTTTTTCACATTTATTGTCTTGCTGTGTTATCTGTTGTCTGTTCTCAAACATGGTACTCTAGTTCATTTTACCGACTATTGTCTGTGCCTATTCGGGCTTGAAATGCCTGTAAACTTTCAAAGTAGGTACTTCAAGAAGTACGAAAGATACAAGAATAATATATTAAAATAGTAAGAATAGGAGTACTATAGCTAGAACTTGGAAGGTATTTCCCTCCACATTTTTCGATACCCACATCTGTTAATACTCAACATGATTTCGAGAGCTTGTAAGGTGCTTCAGTTTTCTTCAATCGATGTTCTTAATGTTCAGTGAAAATCGAATTCTCTTCCCAGAGTGAGAGTTCAGCACTACTGGATCATTGAATCACAGAAACAGCGCATTTTTTTATTGAAAGAGTTATGCTAAATAATTCAACGTAGAGAAATAACGCAACATATATCTAGTAATTCTGTATATTCATAAAATTCAAGTTTTATGTAATTTCACATGGATTGAATGGAAATTTAAAACCTTGTGAAAAATGCGTGCGTTTGCGTGTAATCATTGTCTGGTATTGATAGTCATTTGTAAGCCTTTGTCATTACACTATTGTTGTTCTTCATACTTGAAATTAAAACACTTTTTCCATTTCTTAGTTTAAATGTACAATAATCATATCTTCCACAACTCGAAATTCTGTGTAATATAGACTCCAGCCTAATTCTCATTAAAAATTGTAACTTTTCTCAATTCAAATCAGTTTTATTATTCGATATTGAAGTTTATTAATTCAAGTATTGCATAGGTTTTCAATATATCTCTTTCCATTTTATAAAATGGTGTTTTGTTAAACTCGACTGTTTTTGTTTTTATAAAAGTAGTTGATTCTAATCGTAGCATTATAACATAGTCTAGACTGTTCTTTGTTCTTTGTCTCTCCAATATTCAATGAATTATATACATGTCAGTCTATTAGCTGAAAATGAAATCTAAGGTAGATGAAAACAATTCTTACATATCTCTATTCTGTATTAATGAGAAAAACAATTTCCAGCTTAGTTCTAATCATCACTATTTTTGCTTGAGACCTGAGTGATAATGAATCGTTCTATTTTTTGCAGGCACTTTCTCAATTTTCGACACTTATGACGCCAGCCAGTCCCAGTCCCAGTCCTAGTGCCGAAATTGCAACCTTTTTTCGTTGCGCACTGACATAAACAGTAAGTTTCGATGACGAAATATTACTCTTCGTTTAATAATAATATTCTATAGAAAAGATTAGAGTATTCTAAAATATTGTTGGTTGGGATGCTGGTGAATAAAAACATAAAATCATCATTACATGAAACAGTACATTAATAATGAAGCAGGACTCAAACTTGGAAAAATAATACTAGAGAAATATTTATTGATTGGTTATTAGGGTGACTAATATTATTCTATTAGAAGCATTCAATAAAATCAAACAGCTTCTATTAAAAGTATTTTCATTTACGTACATTCTTCCAAAATTAAAAAAGGTTTAATGTTAATTTTAAATAGCTTTCCCCATTTATAGGATAATTGGATAGTTGAAGATCATTTTCATTCATGATTTGTTCCTGTTATTAAAAGTAAAATTCAATATTTTTAGAACTATTTCGTTTGTCTTTGTTGGTGTGTCCAACATTTTGATGCTCAGTTTTCTATATTATTTATAAATCAATATAAGTATGATATATTATGCAATCTCTTTTGTAGTGAGACTCTAAATTATTATTCTATATAGTTAGAAAATTATTTATATTTTTTCTAGTACAGGGATTTTCGTAGTTTGAAAATGTTTTTTCAGTACTGTTAAAAAATTTTGAAATACCCTTACTCTAAATTATACAATCCCTTCTATCAACTTGACAAAAAGGAAGAAAGCGTTTAATTTTTGAATGTAGTCCTTAGATGACTTGATCGACCTAAACATTGCCACTGCTGTGAAAAATAATTGAGGCTCATGAGTTGGAATTTCAACGAAAGCTCTGTCATGTCACTTAACAATAGGCTATGCGACATCACGCGAACTCCGGTCGAGCAAAAAGCCTGTTTTTTTTTTAATCACGTTCTCGTGCGATCCATGATTCCCAACAGGATGAACTAGGGAAAGTCTTCACTATGAACTCAATCGTTATTAGTAATCTCATCCATCAAGGCCATTCATGTGAAGACTTCAGTTTATCATTTAAGCAGTAATTATTATAGTTATTACTATAATAACAGCGCATTATTACATGGTGTGCAGTTGATAAGAGAATACGAATTATTAATCTGGGAGGAGTGAGGGGATAGGCTTTAGGTGTTCTGGAATCCGAGGGGCTTCCCCTTTGCATCCTATCATTAGTTCCACCGCAAATATTGAAGTAATTAGTTATTACTGTTTCCAAGAATTATCCAGCAATAATTCTTATATTATTGTGAAATAATCTTAGAATAAATATTTCAAATTCAAATTCTATTTACTCCAACCTAATACAAACACCAATAGATAATATTGATATTTCATGTGATGACCGGGCTGGTCTAGTGGTCCAGATCGTACAAACTTTAAGCCCGGTTGCACAAAAGCCTGTATAAATTTCAACTTTGATTAAATGCTACGAGAACCAATCAGAGAAGACTTCTTTCCAAAAAAGCCTTTTCTGATTTTTCTCGAGGCATGTAATCATGATTAAGATCTAATAGTCTTTTGTGCAATCGGGACAGAACCTGCTAGCACCGCCTGGTTCATGGGCTCGATTCCCGCTGCTGGCATGGACGTTTGATCATCTCATCAAATCACTCACGCAGATTCCATTACCCATGCACAGGCAAAAAGGTTGTGGGCATCATCCGTAATAGAAAAATATTCATGTTTCATTCTGTATCACGAACAAATAGATTGAATTCACTTTACTTTCATAAAGTTTGGATTTTTAAGCCACATAAAGGTCAAGTTTGTTCGATTGAATGTGTAAAAGTATTGGAGATAAATATTGTTTGATCGAATAATGTATGAAGCTTTCTTAATTTCTTAATTCAATATTAACATGTCCTGAATCTATAGAAATATAGACAATTTGGGACTACTTTCAGTCAAGATTTGATGCCATAAATAAATTTTAATCTATCACAGATTGATAACGAGTAGGTTTAGAATTATATGTTTAATTGTACGAATAAATAAGATATTCTAATATTATTATGATTACAATATCTTGAGTTATTGAACAGAATTTTCATGACAGGTAAAGCTTTTCATGCAGTGATCTTTGCTCTGTACTCTCTTAACACTCTATGGTTGATTCAGATTTTATGGAAAACTGTCTCCTTGCAATTTCTCAGCCGTTCTATTTTGTTCTTGAACAAATAGTAGAAAAACTTTGCTCCAGTTCTAGATAGAACACTTTCTATGAAGTGTTGATTCCCTGCTAGTGATAAACTATATTGCATAACGTCAATTAGATCAACAGAAAAAATTGAGACTAAACAAAAACCTATCAATCTCCTTCCAGACCCGGTTCTCTTATTGAATGGAGCCTTTGTTTCAGTACACGCTGCCTGGCATTAATCTTGTTCAGCTTGGTTTAAATTTGTTATTTATCTGGGAAAAACAAAAGTCATACTATTTCGCCTTGAAATTTCAAAAAACATCCATAGGTGATTCTCTTCCAATCCTAAATCCAAAAATGATTCACCTGATGAAGAATTCTAATAAATAAGTGATATAATTTAATATTATTTTTCCTGTTAAATTATTTATTCTAGGATTATTTAAAAAGATTAGAACTATTTTTCACTTGTGGAATTTTAGAATTTTCATTAAGTTACTTTCAAATAGAGAACTCCAGTTAGTTATGCATTCTCCTTGCTTCAGAGTTCCAAATAATAGATTTTGTGTAAGACATCATTGTAAACTATTACTGTATGACCTAAGGCATATAAACTTCTCTGTGAAGTTATTGTTTTGAACAACTACAATACTTCAATTATTGAAAAGAAAGTGAATCATTGGTCAGTTATTCTAGCCTCAAGCTGTGAACTCTGATCAACCTTTATTAATTGAAACTATAAAAAATATCAACCTTGATTGACTGTTCAAACGCCACCAAATTTAACCGACCAGCCTAAATGTCTTCAGGAAGCATTAACAAATATTTTTATTGAAGAGGAGTTAATCCTGGACGTTTCCAGATTTTTTGTGCTTCCAAGTTACAAAGATTTTGAGTATCTTTGCTTGCGATAATACACTTTTAAAACAGGAAGCGATTCCGAATCAACTGAAGAAAAAGTTTTCAACTTTCATGTAATGCATCACCTACTTTTTCAAGACGCACTTAAATAATAGGAAATCTGGTATCTCAAAATAATAGACAAGTATTTATCTCTCTATGCTCAACAAAGCGTGGTCATTGAAGTCCCAATCTTGCAATTCACCAAGTAACATGTAGCTATCTACTTTATCATCTTTAGGAAGAGCCGGCGTCACGTTTTCCGCCTTACAAACATTTAAAGGCTATGGACATTCTTGTGCCTAGGCCTAATATCATGTTAACAAGCTTTTCGCATACCTCTATAAATGTTGTGTATTTCTCCTCATAATTATTCTACAATTAGGTGGAAATTTCACTTTTTCTGTATTTCTTCAGGTTGTAGAAGTTATGTAATATTTGTGTCTCTGCAGGCAGAATGCTCGCTCATCCCTATAGAGCGATTCACTTTAAACTGATAGCATTGGTTGAATGGAAAGCATTGCTTCTTCCTTAGAGGAATGCTGTCTACTATATAGTGAATTCTACTATATAAGTCTTGCATCTTGCAGTTTTTTGAACTCTGTGGTTTTATCCTGTTCCAGAAGAACATCGACTTATTTTCAACTTGATTGCATCGCTGTGAAACGAATGAAGTTGAGTAGGAATGTATTCAAATAACGGCAATTTGTATGAAGAATCCTGATCTCTTCAAGTTTTTCTAAATCCTGATGGTTTTTATTCTTGATCCAGTGTGTTACAAGCTAATGATTTATAGAGAGGATTCTGGAATCTGGATCTAGATCTTCCTGGAATAGCTTTTAAAAAATAAGGTGATGTGAAGAAGTTGTTGTCTGCTATACGCTAGCCGCCTGCCAGGAAGTCAGAAAATGTTTATATCTCCCCTTCCTTGTGAATCAAACTAATGCATTTTTTGCTGAAAATGATGTTCACATGAATCCTCGATTAGTTCTTGTGTGAGAGGGATGTTTCTATCATAAGAGGGGTGATTCAAAAACAATCTAAGGTGGGTTGCAAGCCTCAAGGAAGTGATTTCAAAAGCACCGTAATGACTCTTTGTCTAAATAAAAATATAAGTCTCAGTACCCTTTTAAATTATTTTGTCACAACATGTTTCGGAGAATAATGCCACTTGAATGGCATTAGTGACCGAAACATGCCACTTGAATAGCAGAATAATGCCACTTGAATGGCATTAGTGACCGAAACATGCCACTTGAATAGCAGAATAATGCCACTTGAATGGCATTAGTGACCGAAACATGCCACTTGAATAGCAGAATAATGCCACTTGAATGGCATCAGTGACCGAAACATGTTGTGACAAAATAATTTGAAAGGGCATTGAGATTTATATTAAAAGTAGCCCTAAAGAAAAAAATGACCCTTGTCCATAGTACATAGTATAGTATGCACATCTTTGTAAATTGAATTAGTCTATTTTCGATTAATTGTTATGTTTCTGCTAAATGCTAGTAAGTTACGGTATGCTAGAAGTTTGTATTCTGTATTGAATAAAACCTACCACAGAGGTGGCCTCTTGAGATATTAGTAGATTCACATTGGGTTTTTAATTGTGGCCTATACTTGAAGATGTCAAAATGATATTGTAAACTGGAAAATTACAAAGCCCATCTTTTTCTTCAGTCCCAACTCAAGTATATATTGTCTTCCATATTGTGAGATTATAAATTGATCAGTGATCTCAAACATTATACTCTGTAATCGTTACAGTATTTCCATCAGAAATCGAACGTGAAATTTGCATAACCTTGAACGTTCGTCTTGGGAAATTCAAAGTAATAAGTGGAACAAATGTGAGTGGCCTACAATGGGAGAAACTGTCCAACTCAACTGAATAGAACATTATTGTGAGAATTGGATAAAAATGTATCCGAAAGTGACTGGACCCACTTGCCATATAACTATGGGAATAACCTTTTCTGCGCATCCTCTGTTTCCTACAAAACATGTGTATTATAAACATGAACTACTTCTCTTTTCGTTAATGCTTTTTTAATAGTTGGCCTACTTGTAAATAAATGTCAACTCATCAACTTGGAAATCTGACAGTGAACACAATAATTTCGCCGATTTCCTAGCTAAGCGCAATCGCGTGTTATTGCCTATAAAGAATGCTATTTCGAAATTGCAATTTTCCATCGATTAGCTATTGTTGCACTAAACAAATAGGTTTGGAGGTATTCTGTAACAAAATCGATTTCTTAATTTGAAAATCGTTTTTGTGGAAATACTTACTTTCCGTGTCCATGATCACCACTATGCTATTATTCTATATATTTACCTTCCAAAATTTGACCACCTGAAGGGCTTTGTGATTGCATTTGAGGAGGTCGTCCTCGTCATGAGAGCAGTTTGTGTCAAGCAACTCGCACTGCAATAAGTGAGTGTAGTTTTGTTCTAAGCCGCAGTCACAGGCAGCATTATAAAGAAATTAACGCTAGAGATTAGAATAACTAATGTTATGAGTTTTGACAGTTCATCCCTTTTTAAAAATATTCTAAAATGAATTTTCCTCTTCTCCAGTACTTTATTAATTGAGGCTGTATTACAGTAACTGTAATTGTTTTATCAGTTTTAACTATAGTAAACTGTTATTGTTTTATCAGTTTTAACTATAGTATTATCTTTTTAGAATTGAGCAGTATTTCCATATCAATGCAAAAACTTCTCTCTCAAAACTCTCATTGAGTTTTTCAACATTTGACTATGATTTCAATCGAGCAACTTATTCGCTGATCATTCAAAAGTTCTTTTTAACATTTTTTATTGAGTTAGTCCTATTCCTTTATAGTCATTTTCCATGTCGAGATAAAAGAATCATTTTTCTTCATGAATTTTAAAGAATTGTTATTATCAATACAAGATGTTGATTTTGACCTCACACACGAGAATTACTATTATTGGAAACAATAATCAAGGTTTGAGATAAGATCATAACATTGGAGTGTCTGTCAACTGCTAGATAATTGAAAAACTAGTAAAAAATCAGTATCTAAACTATCAAATAATATAAATAACCAACGTCTTTTCAATACTAGCATTTTCCTGATACCATTCTAGGGATAAATTCTAAAGTCAAACTACAATGTCAGATTTCGCAAACTATCGAAAAAATGTTTTCAATGAAATATTCAATCGATTTAAAACAATATGATTTATTGTAAAGCTTATTTATGATCTCTATGATATTATGAGCTTCACAATTTTAAGATCTCATTACAAGACTGAAATCAGTTTACAGCATTATGCTTTTTTAAAATAACAGTTACACATAAGATTGATGTTAAGTGATTAACTGCCAAGTATATAACAATAATAGAACCATGTTATTCAAATAAGTGGGTACGTGTTGAAAAAATGATAACATTATCATTCCACAATGCACATTACTATCTTCTGTTGAAAATCATGTAGTAAATGCAAATACGTACTTTATTAACCTGTGAACCATGTCCTATATTTTGAATATTGAACAACGATTTTGTCAACTAGATTTGTACTGTATGTGTGTTTGTGTCATTCCCTCTTGTCTGTCAACAGAAGTTAGTGGAAAAAGCCCTTATCTAATCAACTAGGAACCCTCATGTGGGGAGAGAGTTGATGGAAGACCCTTATGTCAGTTCACTCTCCCTATTCCAGACACTCGTCAACAAAATTTAATGACCCTGGGGTAGTTCGCCTCGCCATCTTACAACTTTCTCCCCAACTATTCCGAAACTTGAATCATGTTATTTCTAACAGTGTTTTGTTGTGTCTAGTGGTGCAGCATTTCAGAGAGCTGCATCTTGAAACTACTCTAGGTCTACTGATAAATAGTAGAGTTGAACTCGTTAATGACCCAGTTCGAAACAATGATAACAACAAGACTTGGAACAATGGCTATGTGCTGGGAAGACATAACCTTTGATTCTTTGGGTGTGTAGGCTATAGTGTATCTATTGTATAATGTATGATCGGAATAAATAATATGCCTGTTACGAGATTTAAAATGACTTGGGCAAACTTAAACTACATTTATTGTAATTTTGATAATGATCAGTTCTGTAACCAACTAACCATTTAGCTATTGATTCATTCCTCTAGTATTGAAAACAGAGATATACAGGACTTTTATTATGAACCAATTCATTTTATATTCTAATAATAAAATCATTATGTTATTAGGAAAGGAGAATACTTATGCTTCAAATTAAAACTGCTACTTTTGTAATCTGTATACAGTAGACATAATAGAGATCATAATTATTTTGATGGTTCTAAATTTCTGTAATCTTGAGCAATCTTAATTGGTGACTGAATTAGAGGATGATGACTGATTCATTTAAATTTGGCACACCCAATTTTGGTAGATTGTGGTGATTATTTCAATTTAATTGATTTTGTTCATTCTATCAGTGATGAAGCATTCGGTACAAATAGAACTGTACTTAAGATAAATTTAATATATTAGTGAAGTTTGAATTCTGAGAAATACAGTAGCCTCTGCCTCTAAATCAATAATATTGAAATAATATATCAATTAATAGTGTATCTATCAATGACATCAATGTATAAATAAATAAATAAACACCTCAAGGAACTAAGGAAGTCTTGATGTGATAAGAATTGGAGACGGAGAATTCTTATATTGGAAGATAATTCTGAAAATAAATAATGCAATTGAACAAAAGTATAATAGAAAGACAATTTTATTTTTAAATTTAGCTCTCTTATCGCAGCTTCACAATGATGTTGACTGTGAAGTATTTCCCTTACTATTGAAAAATGTTTCAGTCAACCAGATCCATAAAGAAAGGAAAAATCATTTGTACGAAGTGTCTACCATTATAATAATGAAAACTCTGCTTGATATAATTCTATTTCCATAACAACTGTTGCAAAGTTGAAAATTGTCCAGATAATTATTGGGAAAATATCCATCCCCCTACAATAAATTTTATTTTATTTCGACATAGTTCCATCAGAACACGATGAAAATAAATAATTATGTGATCTATAAACCCCAACTTTCCAAGCTATCATACTTATTATCTACAGTTACAGGTAATTGAGAATGTATTGAAAGTGTCACACTGTAAATTGCATGACCTGGTATGAGAAGCATACATCTGAATACAAGGTCGAGCGTCATAGTGTATTTATGGAAGACCGGTCCGCCGTTTGAAAATCAAACGGTACCTACAAGTTGAAAGTTGAAGCTCGGGTGCGCGTTCAGATAAATTTTATGTTCATTGGTAGGGCAGTCGGTCATCAGGCTCGTTATACCACCCAGCAAATTTTGAAAAAATGGCAGGTTTTTATCAAGACAAGTAGTCTTCTTATCATTGAACTTTCTAGGTTTTATCTTCGAACAATCGAGGTTTCTAACCTGAGAAATTAAATAATTTACTAACAAATGGGGCAATTGTTTAAATTTGGAAAGGGTACACTTTTGGGCTAAGCCTGTTGGTCCTTTTCTGATCGTATATGATTTGTGTATTAAAGAATATATACATAAATAAATAACAAATTATAAATATAATAAAAATAATAAATGTTTTTTTTCGGCTTTCTAATAACATCACTAAATTCAAAATTATTTTTATATCTCATCAATTGTTCTCAAAGAGTATAATCGGACAAAAAATGTGAAGTGCGTGACACACACATAACCTTTTGGACTTCATTACCATTAAAATTTAAAAGAGGAAAAGTAAGCTTAATTTTCCTCTTTCAGATTATGATATATATTATTATCGGTCATTGTAATAATTGTATTTATAAATAAATTAATTAATTTAAAAGATAGAGAAATTACCTCCCTAGGCTCCTATTAAGGCGTCCTTTTGATGTTATCCTGACATTTTCTTTTACTTTCTCTTATATAAGAGAAAATGTATTTTCTTTTATAATTTCCAGTAAAGCACATGGATCAATGTTTTTCAAATAAATTCCCAGCTAGCTCGTCCAATAATAATAATAATTAGAGCAGCATCAACTTTAAAATCAATCAAACCTTGAACAATAAGCTTTTTTTGTGTTTGGTTCATAAAATTATATAAATAATCTAGTGAAAGGGTTGTCCTCCAAGACCATCAGGCTTGTTTTCTTACATTTCTGTAACGCAATTATTTGTATGTTGCTTCTTTGATTACAATGTTGTGATTGTTGTTGGTGAAGTTGTTGTTTGTCGATTTTATTAACCAATTATTGCTAACATGGCCACCCAACCAAACACATGTTTGAAAGAAAAACATCGAAATTGAGACTTAATTTAGCGATCTAACGAGTGTTATCAGAACCATGTAGCCTACTCCTACTATACCATAAAACATCACTCATCACTTAGGTAATTGATTTTTTTGAAAGCGACGAAAGTATCCACTCCTTCTTTAACCACATACCAGTCTCATTAAATCTACTCTTATTTCATCAGTTTTTATACTACAGAGGTAGTAGTCATCCTAAAAGGAGCGATCCTTTCACTCCTTTTTATGTTTCACCAATTACTACTACATTTGTAATAAATTTTGTTAAATTTCTTAAGTCATGTTACTTTAATTAAGTGATATTCAGTATTTCATTAATCCACAGACGAGAGGTTGATTATCACATATTTATTATAATATCGTATTTTTCTTGATGAAAAAACAATCTATCAGGAGTAGAAGGTCTTGTTTTATTTAATAAGATATATATTTTTCTCCATCAAAGCATTTTCATAAAATTATAGTTAAGTTTACTGGTGTTTTTCTCGACTTTTTTGCCCTTGTGAAGTAGTTTTATTACCTACTTTTTTTTAATTAATCTCCTTCTGTAGTATTTTTTATGTATAATGGTAGAATCCGAAATAGTTTTTAACTGCAGTATGATTATATACACAAGGTTAAAAAATGTTATGCCCAGTCGATTTCTGGTGAAAAACAGAGCAAAATAATCTAACTAGTTGTAGAACCTCATATTGTAGAATAAATATGCAAATTCGATATTTTTGTGAGCTTTGATCACGAAGTATACTATGATAGTCAATTAGTGACACCAAGTCAAAATACTGTACAGTTTAGGCAAAAAACTGTTGGAAGCGTACACATCACTTCCGCCTATTACTCTTCCTCTCACCTTAATTTGATGTCTCTTTGTTTTAATTAGTCGTTCTTTTGTTCTTTACCTTGTCTAGCAGTAGTAAATGACTTCACAGTTCTCAGCAGTTCTCAGGTCGAAAGCAACTACATAATTAGCATGAATCAGCTAACCTGAGTCATCCATTCATTTTTATTCATTCACGTTTTAAACTAGAAGAAGTGTGATCTAGTATGACGTCACTGGCCCTGTTCATTCTGAATTTAATGCTGGGCCATGTGTTAATTTTCATTCATAAGTGATGTTCTACACTCACACACCTCACTTAATGTTTTGCCTCCTGGCTTCTTGCATGAATGTACCACGAATGAATCAGTTCAATCAGTTACATAACTGAAAAATAGTTGGCTGTTAACTGTAGTAGCACTCCATCAAGGCGATTATTGTATTTTCTGTCTGAAGAAAAAGCAAAACTGTTTTTTAGTCAGCTTTTATAGCTTGGTAGTTTTTACTTGCAAAACATAGTACTCATACTAGTTTGAGTTTCAACATGGATTTGAACAGTTACCATGCTGCAGACTTTGTTATGAAAAGAAGCATGTTAATCTTCGACTCACTATCCTATTTATTATTCTCATATTATAAAATTGGTTAATATTGCTTTTTAATTTGTGGGTGATATGGTCGTAAAGTAGGGCAGAAGGTGATATTGGAATAAATATCAATATGTATCAAGTGTTTTTTCAGCACAATCCTTTAAAAACATGAAAAGCATGAATTGACGTGAAACATTAGTTGAAAAACATGAATTTCTTGCAAATTAGGATACCAATGTCTCATTCCTTCGTCGGAAATAAGGCTTCATCATTGTTGGATACTTGATTATAAGGACTGTACAATTTCTATAATTTATAGTGTCAACCACCTCAAACAATATTCTTTCTTCAAATCATTTGAATAATTGCAATGAATAGAATTCTTGAAAGAGTCCTAGTTGAATCTTGAAAAATCAATACAAGTAAAAAACACTCCTCACTCCATAATCTACCTGATACTGCAATCTACTAGAGTCCACTCTTCGGTTTCATTCTGTTGATAGATTTATTTGCTTGTTCTAGCAAGATTATTATTAAGATTATTATTTTCTGTATATGTATTTATGAGTGTGAATAAAAAAAAAATTTTGAAAAAAAAATTTGAAAACTTGTTGTTTAGTCTGAAAATTAATGACATTTATTTCTTTATTTGGTGTTTAGTCTAGAAGTCAGGTCTCTGAAACTCGTAATACTCATTACTCACTCACTTTCCAAGTGGTATCTTCAGTACTTCAATTGTAAATAAATTATTTATTCCAGAGTCGTCTGTTTCAGAGTGGTCTTTGATTTCTATTAAATATCTCAACGAATATCACAGCTCAGATTTCATCATTAGATTGATTGGTTTTGTAACTTTGTCACATCCTTGAAGAAATCAACAAATAATCGCTTAAAATTCATACGAACCCATTTTATTCTAAAAATACTATAACAGAAGGCCTATACAGGATATATGTAAATTAGTTATCCAAGAATCCTTCATCGATTCCATAATTCAATACTGAATACAATACTGAATTTTATAGGAGGAGTGGCGATTTATGCAAGGGGGGGGGGGAAGGCGTAGTGGTTGATAAACTTGATATTGAACAGACTTAAGGAAATAATTTTGAAGTGGCGGTGATGGTGTACATTATATGTGCAATAGTATGTATTTACAGACCACCTGATAAAGATTTTTAACTTTTCTCTGACAAACAGTAACTGGAGAAAATTCTGTCTATAGTTATGATTTTTTTATTTGTTGGATGAAAGATGTAATTGGAGTATACGGTTTCTTTAGAAGTACAAGCATAGAAAGCTATTCACGTATATTATTTTTTGAGTGTGGTTTTTTGATATTGTATTGTGATTATTTGATTCATAAATCTTCTTTGATTACATAAGTTTGATTGTACAAAACACATTACTGTGTCAAATTGTACAACATTCATAATTTGCAGATAATTATGTATCATACACTTATTTTAATCGTTCTTGAACAGCTTTAGGTGAAACTCATTCATATACAATTCCAATATTCATTTCATATCCAATTGAACTCTTTTGTATTTTTCTACAGGGCTACTGAATAGTTTTTCAAGCAGATCAACTAGTTCTCTTTGATTTAGTTTCTCTTAATACAAATTAAATTTTATAAGATCATCAACGTTGATTAATAAAATCGTATTTCTGTCTGTTTTAGGTGGAGAGCACTAGTGAAGAGCAATGGTTACCGGCTAAGACATCTCCATAGCCATTCCATCGCGGCGACCATATGAATAAAATTACTTGAATAGTTTTTCAATAATCGACCGAAAATGGCAGCTTCAGGCAGCAGCATTGGTAGAAGTGTTGATGCTCTACTAGTCTCTACAAATAGATTATTAGTACTAGTTGTAGTTCTGACAGCTTCAACTACGCCATTGAGTGCTGAACTAGAGGGACCAAATGTTTGCACCAAACTAGAAACGTGAGTAAATTAACAAGTAAAAATTCAAACAAGTACTTTTTAGTACAAAATAAGAACCAAGAAAACAAATGTGTAAGATAATAAATCAAATATGTAAATGGAAAAACTATTGACTAATGTATGCTTACATGTTTATGATAAAACTAAATTCGTAGTGTTGTACTGGTTGAAATGAATCTGGTCATTTAAACTATACTGGGGATTTTCCTTAATTACTCTTGTTATTTCTAAAGCCTCTAGAATATTCAAAGATCTGCCTTTGTTATTAATATGCAGAAATTCAACATTCTCCTTAACTGTGAACTTGTGATTATTTGTTATCAAATGTTCTGCAAAGTTAGATTCCCCATTTTGTTTATTCCAATCTCTGATGTGTTCTTTAATTCTACTTTTGAAACTTCTACCAGTCTGACCCACGTAACAAGCATTACAATCATCACATTTAAGTTTGTACACCCCGCTTTTATCCCAAATATCAATTTTGTCTTTACTCCAGCTAAATAGACTATTTGAATTCGGTTTGGTCTTGAAAGCAACATGAAATCCATTCCTCTACTCCAGCTAAATAGACTATTTGAATTCGGTTTGGTCTTGAAAGCAACATGAAATCCATTCCTCTTCAATTCCCTACCTATCTTATCAGATACAAGGCCTAAATATGGGATTGTTATCCAAGTCTTCTCCTCACAGTTTGAGCCTACAAAGCTAGAATTAATTGAAATTTGTCTATTAATTTTACTCAACAATCTGTCCACCATACTTTCTTCATACCCATTTGTGACAGCTATCTGTTTAATTTTATTGATCTCAATATCAAAATCATGATTGCTCATAGGTATTGTTAGTGCTCTATAGACCATGCTATTGAAAGCAGCAAGTTTGTGAGAAATAGGATGACAAGAATGAAGAGGAATGATAACATCAGTATGGGTTGGTTTTCTGAAAATAGAAAACTTGTGAAAACCAGTGCTATGATCTATTCTTAAATCTAGGAAATTCAATACACAATCCTGTTCTACCTCTACAGTGAATTTTATACTCTGATGTAATCCATTCAGATAGGAAAGAAAATTGTCTAGTTGTCTGTTACTTCCTTTCCATAAGCAAATAATATCATCAACATATTGAAACCAGTAAACAATTTTATCTTTGAAATTACTATTTTCAATTATTGTACTTTCTAACTTATCCATAAATAATTCAGCTAGGAGTGGTGAGAGGGGTGACCCCATTGCCAAACCCTCTCTTTGTTCAAAAAATCTATTGTTAAATTTGAAATAATTATGCTGAGTGCATAACTTCATCAATCCTATCAGTTCTTCTTTGAGTGTATGATCATTTATAGAGGCTTTCATTATTTCCTCAGCTCTTTCAAGACTTTCTCCCACCGGAATGTTAGTGAATAAATTAGTAACATCAAATGACACAAGTTTATAAGATGATAGAACAGGAATATGCTTTATATTGTTGACCAACTCCAATGAATTTTTAATACTAAACTTTGGTTGAAAACCTGTTAATGACCGAAAGGTGCTATTCAGTTTGTGAGCTAATTTGGAGCAGGGGGAATTAACAAAAGATACCACTGGTCTTATAGGAACATTAGTTTTGTGTAATTTAGGTTGACCGAAAAGTATAGGTGGATATGGATTCATAACTGTTAGATACTTAGTTTCTTTCTTGTTAAATAATTTGGTGGTGGTGGTCAACTTATTTCTAATCAAGCTATTGATTTTGGTGGTGGGATTGGAGTTAATCTCAATAAAATTGTTATCTGCAATGAAATGGTTTACCTTACTTAGATATTCGTCCTTATCCATTATTACTGTAGTGCATCCTTTGTCAGCTTTCAAAATCATCAGGTCATTGGTTTTCATCTTCTTCTTTAAATTCTTCATGATGTCTGCCGTTTTTGTGATCTCTGGTCGAAGTTCCCTTGTCTTTTCTTGAAGAATTATGTCAGCACATCTGTTAGTTAGTATTTTGTTCTTTGAGGCTTCCCAATTGCTATCAATGCTGCATGCTTATTATCATGGCGATTCTGTTGCTTAAGCCGCCATTTTGTCACACCGTTGAGGGGGAGGAGACTGTCTAGATAGGGCAATGGCAGGCGTTCATGCCCTCGACCAATAGCAGTACTCGCCTACTAGTATAAATTCTGCTGCTCTTGTATTTAGTTTTAGTTTATCAGAGATTGACAATGGTGTAATAACCGAAACCGGTCTTTCTAATTATCAATAAATCAGTGGTTTTTTGACAATTTCTTAGTCTTTTTCATTCAATATGAATAATTACCACAATATCAACTTCTCAACTACACAAAAAAAAAATTAATAAAGTGTTAAAAGAGTTGAGTAATAAGCTTTTAAAGTATTACTCTGTGTTATAATCTCTTATTGAATTTCACCAACATACTTTTTTGTTTTCCACATAATTGAAAAGATTGATAATTAAAGTTTTCTGTCAACTAAACTATCGGTAACTAAGGTTAATGCAATAGTACTCTGATCCAGTAGTAAATTCAAATGCTTCATTTAGAAGCATCGTTATTCTTATTGAAATTTTAAAAAGATTGATGACCATAGTTTTGTTTCTAGAGTCTACAATAATCGGTTATTCTAATATACAGTGTATCAATGAAAATTAATTTATTTGATATACAATTTCATATCAATTCAAGTATATTCAACGTAAAAGCATTGAAATATGATACTATTGTTCATCTTTTAAATGCATTTATAAAAATATCAAATTGAAGAATAAAATTATTTGAATATAATTTGTTTGTAAAATGTAAGCCCTAAGGATATTGGAGTATTTATCCAATAAAGAGTTAATTGTACATTATTTTATGAATGAATAAGACAGTGTTTTGGATTGATTTTTAGCCATGAATTAGGCGAACTCTATGTGATATAAGTACTTTTCATTACTATCTGAAATGATTCATCCCACTTTTGATAAGTTGTCTCATTATAGTCATTCACTTTTTGCATCTGTTTAGAATTTTTTGCCTGAGTATAGTGTTGATTTGATAGAGCAAATTCAAAATTAATTATTCAATTTATTAAATTTATTGAAGCAGATCATAATTCATCCATTTCCTTTCTCTATAATGTGTCAGTAGATCGTAGTAGAGAGTTATAGAAATCAACCTACCTACTGCTTAACTCTATGAGAACTTTTAACATACTGCAAATGCGAATATTTGAAAGGTTCTGGAAACCGCAGAACAACTGAACTCTGAAAATAGGATACATTATGTGCTATATGAAGTAATATTTAGATCTTCAATTTGTGAATAATTGTCCATGCGCAGTATACTGCAAAAAAATTTAATAATAGGACCTATCCTATCCTAATTCCAACAAATTGTTGCGTCATACTTTTAAGAGGAGGCTATAAAATTTTTATTTTTAATAACGTTTATTGATGGTGAATTATCTCTAGTTTCTAGTATAAATGGAAATCATCAATCAAAAAAAGATAATAATTTTCCTAGATACATCTTAATCTTTTGTGTCCGATTTCCATAATCATATCAATCTTTAGTGTCAGATTTTTATGTGAGTTATCTAACCCACTTTTCATGACATTGACATTAATTTGACCCAATTAGTGGATTACAAAAAGTAATAACAGAGAATCAATGTTTCATTCAATCGTAAATGATGAATCTAGTAAAGTTGTTTCCAGTGGCAATTTAGAATTTTATTGTGCAGTAAAATATTTTTGGGCACATTTAATGGATCAATAAAGAAATTTATGAATGAGTAGTGGACATAATTCATAGTATTTGTGCCTTATCGTGGATTTATATTTGTTTTAGATAGTTTTATTGAAGTTTTTATCAAGAAAAACTCTAGAAATGATGCTTCTTCTTTGTGTTTCAGCTATACAACTCAAATCAGAGTATCAGAAAACAAGGCTTATCAAATAAAAGACTACACATGGTGTTTGACTCCACCGACATTTAGGTGTTCAAAGTACAAAGTTAGTTTCAAGCCTGAGTTTCGGAATGAGGTGAGTAATCAATATTTTCTAAAATGATTGAAATAAATTCTACTATCATTGTTATTGATAGTGAAATGTATTATTGTCGTACGACACAGATTATTTGATACATAAAGTAGAGTTTTTGTTGGTACCAATATAGCTAATCTCATTTCAACTCTAATGGTGTTCCATTTTACAAGAATCTATATCAAATTCATTGTTGCCAACCATGATAAAAAATAAATTGTAATAAATCTTTGACAATTGAAATTTAATTGGTCATTAATATTGATAATTAATTTGATACTGAGCATTAACATGATGTATGACAAATGCAATGAAATTCAAATGAGCAAGTAATTGAATGAATTACTGAATTTATATAATTTATCGTGATACTCCAGTTGTAATTACTGGTGTAAAAGTCAACATTTTATACAAAGTTATATTTTCTCAAGTACTAGTATTTAGCATTTTGTTCAATAGTTCTAACCAATAAATTATCAATTTACTCGTCTATTTGATGGCGCACAAATCTAAAATTAAGGAACTGGAATAACCAACCACGTTTTTAAGGGGAATTATTTATTTCAACATACTAATACATCTAATAAAGAGTTCCAGGCGATGTACGCTCTACGAGCTCTGGCAACAGACTGACTCGAGAAAGCAACTCATCTAATGGCTAGTAATAATAATGCATTGCTTCATCAGCATTATAAATGGTGTTATCAAATGTAACTTTAGAAATAATTGGTAAAGGAACAACCCGAAACTGTTCCTTTGCCGAATTTTGGCAAGAAAATGTTGAAAAATATATTGTTTTTTCACTCCATCAACATTTACAATTTTCTGTCCGAAAATGTTAGAACCAGAAAATAAATTATGTTGTAATACTCATACTCTTTTATACCTATTTCACTTTAATGCTAAAAAACGCGTTTGTTTTTGTTTGAAGACATTAGTGAAGACGAGACCAGTGGAGGAGTGCTGTCCAGGGTATGCGAGAACTCAGAACGACAGGTGTGTTGCGGTGTGCCTGCCTGAATGCATTCATGGCTCGTGTGCCGCTCCCAACCGATGCAAGTGCACCACTGGATTTGGAGGACCTGCTTGCAATATAAGTGAGTCACTCTTCACTTCCAGTCATTTCCAACAACAATTGATATGAAGCCACAGAAGTTTGTAATAGAATGCGATGGTGTAGTATCATTGAATATACTGTACAAAGAATAAAGATGGTGATAATTATGTTATCTGTTGAACAAGGAACAAGGAATAGGGTTGAAGTGATCATAGAGAAAATCCACGTCTTTTTTGGTAATGGTCTCTCTTTGTCCTCCTATATAATATTTATATAGAAAAAAAACTGCTGGTAGAGACACACTCTATTTGCATTGTCTTTTACATTACTTGAACCGAATAATCGAGGAATTTATTTGAGATTTTATTAGTGTCAGTATGTTTGTATTATTGATTGAAATGATTAAAAACTCTTCTGCTTTAAAAAAATAGAAAATGTAGAATCGTCCAGAAAATATAATTCACATAAGGCTCTGTTCTATTTGAATGAATTATTCTGAAATTTTTAAACTCCAGGAATCAAATCTAAGCAAGAATATCATATTTTTTACAAAACATGAATGCCCATCAATGTAAAAATTTGAATTTGATTAGTGGATATGTACTAAATGAAATTATTGAATGCAAATTATTGCCTGAATAACTTTAATTAACGTATTTTTGTTATTCCCACACTGATAACCATCAAAGGAGGATTGAAAGGAAGCTGTGAGTATAAGACATCGTTTCTTTGTTAAGAGATCTGTGAATTTTGATAACGTTGCTGTCAAGAAATAATATTAGTGACCAGTGTTCAGATTATTTTCAGTCATCACTGGAGCTTTGTTCACTTTTTGAAAATTAAATTAAGTGTATTCTATTTCCTACTCTAATGTTAGAGAAGATAATATTGTTCATTAAAGTAATACTAAAATATTTTTCACATTTTTTCATTTATTCATTCAATTTATTTCTCTTCATATTGACTATAAGATTTATTTTTTACTCTATAATCAATGAATTACTTTTCGTGATTTGTAGAATTTATTGTTCCCAGATCCTATCTGAAAGAAAACTGAAGAAAAGAAGAAATCAAGCTTTTATCAAATAATCTCGAGGATTTATAAAAAAAAATTGCTCGTGATATGAGAATTACATTACCGTATGTGCTTGTCAGAATATGGTAACATGAACTTTATATCACTTCTAAACATATTTTTATTTTATCTAGTATATTTAAACTTTCTGTATTGCTCTATCATACTTCAAGCATAATAATTATTTTTTTAAACAATTCCTCTAGTTTTCTATGCTTTCTTCCTTCAATTATAACTTAAATCAAGTTCTATTCAATGGTATCAGCATATCTATAATAATGCAACGAGAATGCATTCGAAGGTCATGAAATACAGTACTGGAATACCAATAAACTTCTAATAAATAAAACGTACATATAGAGTTATAATATTCAACATAAATTAATATGTCTGGACGGGAATTCTTCCTTTATGTGAATTCAGATACCAAGCTCTCCCACAGAGAGCGTTTACTTGTTTAATTAATGAATGATAATGAACTTGTTTGGTTTTGCCTTTGAATAATACAACAATCAAAGACAAGCATGGTTTCAGAATCATTATATTATCAGCAATATGATAAGCTTGTTTGATGATAAAGTGGTCTGGTTTGTGATTGGCAGCTTGCCCCGAAGGCCACTGGGGTGCGTCCTGTGAGAAGCAGTGCCGGTGTGAGAACGGCGCCGTGTGCGACCCGGTGACGGGCGGCTGCGTCTGTCCGAAGGGCTACCAGGGCGAGCAGTGCGCCGACAAGTGTGACGGACGACACTACGGCCAGGGCTGTCAAGAGTCGTGTCGATGTCGCAACGGAGCCTCCTGCGACCATGTCACCGGCGAGTGCTCCTGTCAGCCGGGATTCACCGGACCGCTGTCAGTATCATTCAATTCAATCAATCAATCATTCAACATAACACAATTTACAGAAAAGTACCACAGGCTTAAGGCTGTGCAAAGGCTAAAAATAAACTTTCCACTGGTGATATTTTTTAAAGTTTTTCGATTTGTATATCATCAAGCTATCAAAATGAAAAAGTTTCCTCAGGAAAACATTTCTTTCCGATCATTAAGTTTTGAGATATGGGCGCCTAAAGTTTGAATTTTTGGGACAGAACATTTCAAATTCGGTAAGAGATAAATCCATGAGATTTAGAGGATATCTTCATGGTACTTTTGATTGAATAAAACAAAAATTTTCTAAAAATACCAATTTTTGAGAAAGTGTTATTCAATTTACCAAAAATAAATTTTAGCTGATTTATTTTTGGTAATTTTTAGTGAATTGAATAACTTTCTCAAAAATTGATATTTTCAGAATGTTTTTGTTTTATTCAATCAACGATACCATGAAGAATGTTTATCCTCTAAATCTCATGGATTCATCTCTTACCGAATTGAAATATTCTGTACCGTACCAAAAATTTAAACTTTAGGCGCTCATATCTCAAAAAGTAATGATTAGAAAAAAATGTTTTCCTGAGAAAACTATTTCATTTTGATAGCTTGATGATATACAAATCGAAAAACTCCCACCGGGGGTACCATTTGGAGCGTTTTGGAAACAAAATCAAAATTACCAAAGTCATTACACAACGAAACTTTAATATAAGATCAAAAAATGGACAACAAGAACTCAAGAACAATGAAATCATCAGAAGAAAAATTGAAAAACTCATTCAGCTTCTTGTTTACAACGTAGTAAAAACAGATTAGCAACATATGTTCAACAAAATATACATTAGTTAGAAAATCTGCAAAAAGCTTATAAATTGTAAATGTTTACAAACATTGTTAATAAATTTGTATTGCTATTCATAGTCTATTTTATTCATTTATTTCAATTAATTTATTACTTGGTTTCAATTTGGTATTGATTGATTTCAGATAATCAATAGTTGGTTAAATGTTCAAATATCATAGGCGGATAATTTAAAATTAAAAGCATATGGTTCTGCAAGACATAATATTACACGTGGACCACACTATAGCTACTTGTGAGAGCTACTTTTCTCCGCACTCATGAACATCAAAATATTAAGAAAAGAACGTTTGTTTATTAAGAAAGATTCCAATTCCCAAAAAAGGTAACCGAAAATTGGTGGAGAACTATAGATCAATTTCACTTCTTTCTGTGTTTTCAATTATTTTTGAGAAGCTGATTAAAATTCGTCTATTGAACTTTCTAAATTCATCCAATTTTTTCTCTAGTAGTCAATATGGCTTTAGGGAGGGCTTGGGAACTGAGTTGGCTCTGAGGAAATTTGTCTTAGAAATATGTTCAAATATCAATAATAAAGAGATTAGAAGAGTATCAGGTTTGTTTCTGGACATTCGAAAAGCCTTTGATACTGTGGACCATTCTACACTTGTCAGAAAGTTGGAGGCATCTGGAGTTCGTGGTCTGCCACTAGCTTGGTTCCGTTCATATCTTACTGGGCGTTCCCAGGCTGTAAGCATTGGCTTGAGTTCCAGCCCGCTTCTGATGATCGACTGTGGAGTTCCACAAGGCTCTGTGTTGGGACCAATTTTATTCTTGGTTTACATCAACGACCTGTATCTGGGCCCCTTCAGAGGAAGTTTTACAGTGTTTGCTGATGACACGGCACTTTCTTATGGTGCATGTTCTGATGAGGATTTGTATGATCAGATGTCAAACGACCTGCACTTGATTTCCATGTGGCTCGGGTACAATAAATTGAGCCTGAATCTTGATAAAACCATTTATTTGAATTTTGGAATAGCCTCTTCTTTCTTGCTAACCCAACCTTTAAAGTTCCATCATGTGGGATGTACCAGTCGTGACTGTGACTGTGGTATCATCAATCAGTCAAAAAGTGTAAAGTATCTTGGCATTACTGTTGATGACAATTTGATGTGGAAAGGACAGATAGACGGCATGAAGAAGTACCTGCGTTGCTTACTGCATAGAATTTTCAGTTTGAAAAATATGTGTTCAACATTTGTTTTGAGAGATCTTTACTTTGCTCTTGCTCAATCTCGCCTTTCTTATGGGCTGGTCTGTTGGGGAAGTACTTATATAACTCACTTAAGGCCAGTAATGTCTCTGCAGAAGTCTCTAGTTAGAGCAATTGCTAATCAAGAGAATTTTGATTTTCTATCGTCATGCCAGGTTATGAAAATCATGCCTCTGAGGCATCTGTACGTCTTCAAGGTCCTGTCTGAATTCTATTGGTCTAGTGGAAATCAAGGGGCAACTTTGGGACATGAAACTGGAATAATGAGAACAAGGTTCACTGATAGGTTCCCAATCCCTAGACCCAATAGCACTTTCTTTCAAAAATCTTTTTGTTTTTTGCAAGGCAGGTTTTTCAATCATGTGCCAAAGGATATAGTTTATGCTAATTATCCTCTTCCTGTTTTCAAGAGAAAAATAAAAAAGGTAGTTTTTGCTCTCAATATCGATGTCATTGAAAGCTGGTATCATATTCAGAGATAAGATTATTCATTTATGTGAAAAACCCTTGATAAAATGTTTTAAAATTAGCATGTAAGTCATATTGAGTTATCATGCCTTTTAGTATGTATTCAGTGAGGTTCCCTGCTAATGTTCTACTGTTGTAGAAATTCAATAGGTCTAATCATTTTGAATATCCTCAAATTTTTTCAATTCTTAATTGCGTAGCTCCATCTCATTTTATACTTTTTTGTAGCCTATACAGTATATTTACAAAATGTTTCATCTTAGCCTAGTATAATTAGTTATGCTCTCGTTTCATATATTATTTGCTTCTTATATTCTTTTTATTTTTGTCAATATTCTAATATTCATTATATTGTTGTTGATATGATACTCCTGTGCGCGGACGGAAAATTTATTTTCTTTGCGCTCAGTAAATTTGCCATAATTATTATGATTTAGTTTTAAACTTTTATTGTATTATTGTTTTATTTACAATCAATATTGTGTTTCCAACAGTATGTCTGTATTTGTTTTTATGGCAAATAAAGTCTATTCTATTCTATTCTATTCTAGAAGAAACTTCTCTTTAACGTTTGCTTTGGAGAAGATTCTGTGATGCGCATGCGCTGAGAAGTAACAGCGCAAGCTCATCACGATGCAATATTGTCCGGGGAGAGAGTTGTACTCCTCTCAGTTAATCAAGAATAATATTGTGTGAGAGCATCTCAACAATAATGGTATGATCACAGTGAATGCGTAAAAATTTTCTCATGTAGACCTTAGTTCTCAATTTTTCGGTATTTTTGAAAAACGTAAATAACTAGAAAACTATCAGTCAAAATCTAATTCCAAGAATATGTTTGGAAGGAGAAAGAAATTTCCAATAAGATTATTTATATAATAAATAAACAGCTTGTGCTGTTACTGTTCAGCGCATGCGCATCGAAGAATTTTCTTCAAAGAAAACGTTTAAGAATCTCTTCTTTTCTCTATTTTAAGTGCCGAAAATCTAAGCTCTCACAAGTAGCTGGTTTAAAATGTATACAGCTTCTTTTCATATTAGAAGATACTCCAACTTTGCCTTTAGCTGAAACTGTACAAGTTATGTATGTCCAGTTTTATATAAGGGAGAATTATTCAGGATGCTTTATTATTTATTATGTTCATGTTATTTTGTTTAAATGAAAGTTATACTGGATAACGTATACTGGATGTGATAATATTAAGATTAAAAAATGTAAGACAGTTTGTAAAGTAGACCTAAGTTTTGTACAGTACTATATTGTGAGTGAAGATGAATTCAATTTGAATTGAATACTTTATAGACTAAACTTCAATAATATTCTAGTATGTGTATTACGGTGAGCCACAGAAATTTTTCAAGTAACATAGTGTAACATGAGGATCACTGCTCATGATTGGGTGAAAATCGAAGTGGAGTACAATAAATATTGTCTTATCCTATACTATTAAACGAGCAACTTCTGTTTATATGTTTAGATGTTTGGATGTTTAGATGTTTATAATATGTTTGTATTTCACCGGATCTCGAAAACGGCTATAACGATTCACACGAAATTCAGAACATAGTAGGTTTATAATATAAAGATTCGATTGCACTAGGTCTCATCCCTGGGAAAACTCACTGAAGGACATTAAAAGGATAATCATTATTCATCCTTGGAAAAACAGCTGATAATAATTATTATTTCGTCGTCTGTTGGTGATGGAAGTGAGTGAGCGAGTTCATGTGTGTGGGACTGTGTCAAAATTATGACTCAGCTGTTGAACTTTTGTAATCATTCAATCAGGTACTTAGTGCCGGTTGCAAAAAAGCCGGGTTATTTTCAATCCTGATTAATTCCAGTTGATCCATCTTTTTGAAATGGTCTTCTCTGATTTGGTTCACGTAAAGTTAATCAGGATTAAAATTTAACCGGCTTTTGTGCAACAGGGCCTTTGTGAGGGAAATTTTTTCATTCCTCTGTGAATTAATCTCAATTTACTGTGATTAGATAGAACATTTCTGCATGAATGTTATGAATTTTATTATAATTTCTTCTTTCATTATAATTTTTTCATGCTTTAGTACTCCAGAGCGAAGCTCGGTCTCCGATATTAAGAATAATAATAATTGTTATACTTCTTATATTTCAATAATTAATAATGAACAATTTCAGCTAAGCACTGTTCAAAGCTCATTTTAGTATTATTTTCGCCTTGCTCTGGACTACTATGACAGCACGTGAAGGTTACTCTTTAACGTGTTATTAATTGTCTTTCAGTAATATAAGTTTTGTTGTGATACTCTGTAGATGCGAGGAGAAATGTCCCGACGGAAAGCATGGGCCTGATTGTAAAGATGATTGTAGATGTCAGAATGGAGGCAGCTGTAATCCAACCACCGGCGATTGCATTTGCACTTCTGGCTGGATGGTGAGTGTATTCATTATCACTCATTGAGTATCATTTTATTGACATCCTTGCTTGTTATTGAATGAAAGATAGTTTTTATATAATTAAATCATAAATATTTATAATAATTAAACTATATTTATATAAATTGAAAAAACATAATTGGTTAAATTATAAAAAACAAATGATTCTCCCTAACTGAAGTGATACAAATTACCCTTCATTTCTTACTTTTATACCCTCTACCTGCCAATAACATGGGAAACCATAGTTGGCTAGGTATTTTTCCTCCTTTCTTTCTTTTCAGAACACCATACCCTGAAGCCTGTTTTTGTATTTTATTAGATTTTATTTTGATTGTGATTTTTCGTATTTTGATTTCTTTTATGATTGTATATTGTGTTGATTTGAATAAAATTATTGATTGATTGATTATTGAAATTGAGTGGATTAAATTTAAAATGTTCAGTCACAAGAGCTATACATCAAAATTGAATATTTCCTGTTGATTCTCAGGTTTGCGTTCGAATATCATTTATGATACATAATTACAGGATACATTATAATGCTTTTTTACATGCTGCATCATTACATACGTGATAATAATAGCACGATCTATTATCAATATAACCTTCTCACAATCTAACGCTTGTACGCTTGTACTGTAGTACAGAATACTAATTAACTAGAATTTAAAGAATTAATACATAACCTGATTGAAATGACCTTGCTAAATAATCACATTTTTAAACTTGTAAATGATAAGTCTAACTAATTATGGGATTAAACAGGATTTATTGATTGTTTAAATTTTAGTTTAATATACTTAATAGGAAAAGTTTCTAAACCTTGGAGCGTTTGTTATAGTTTAACAAATTGAAGTACCAATTCATTCACTGATGATTTTTACTTGGAATTTTTGAGTTACTATAGAATGTTGATGATTACTTAAGACAGTCTGCTCTGAAACTTGCTTGACGATTAAAAACATATAATACATATATAATATTCAGTGCTGGTTGCTCAAAAGCCGGTTAAATTTTAATCGTAATTAATTTCACAAGAAACGATTAGAGAACTCTTATTTTCAAAAAAGCCTCTCTGATTGTTTCTCGTGAAAGTAATCACGAATGAAATTTAATCAGCTTTCGGGCAACTGGGCCTAAATCTATAATATAATGAAGGAAAGAATAGTCTTATACACGTAAGGGGTAAAAAAATCACGAATGACACATCATCACGTCTGAATTAATGAACTGATTAACTTGAAATTTTGCATAAAGTTTCTCAATTTACTGAGGATGGTTATAGGCATATTTTAAATTATTGGAGATTTTAGTAGGTCAAGTTTTTTATAAGCCCTTGCGAAGCACGGGTTACCTGCTAGTCAATAATGTTATAAAAAATTATTTTGTAATTCTATTTGTTATAATTTTTATTGTAGATTTCAATGATTGTAATTTTTATGGAATTTAATGTAGGAGACTGTAGGAAGTTGTCCTTTTAAAAAAAGTTCTGAAATGGACAAATAATTAGTGGTGGTTTTTGTCAGGGCCGTGTGTGTGGTAACAGATGCCCGCAAGGAATGTGGGGCGACAAATGTACTTCTAACTGTGAATGCTTCAACGGCGCTGAATGTGATCACGTGACCGGAAAATGCATTTGTTCGCCAGGTTACAAGGGCACTAAGGTAATAAACATTCATTCTAACACCTTTCTATTTTCTTCTAATAAGAGTTCATTACAATCAAATTCACTTCTGACGGTTTTTATTTATTGAATATCCTCAACTAACAAATAACCTATGGGAAGTTAGCTGTTATGAAATAAATTTAACGCCTTCCGATACCAATCAATCGATTCTGTAATAATCGTCAGATAAAGCTATCGCTTTGAATTGAATATTCTAATAAAAATATAATTCTACCAATGCATGAATGGTAACAGTTAGTATGGTGTACGGTATTCAAATTTTTGAAGAATCAATAATATTTTCAATTGTAATTTTTATACAAATGAGTTGAATATCCACGTCAATTACGTAGTAAAAATTGAAAAGTAACTACAAATAATGTAACAACAATCTGTTCAATAAATATGCTTCAGAATAGAAATAAAAAATCCAAGTAAGGGTACTTGAATTTTCATTTTTTTTCTATTCAAGAGTAGCCCTAACGAAAAAATATAATGCTTCAGAATAGTATTTATTCTTTATTTATTCATACAATAAGTACATCATCAAAATGATAGGGAGATGAAAAATAAGGTAACCTTGTGCTACTCCTCTCCCAAATTTAGATAAGGTTACACATACACATAGCCCGATATAAATTGTCTTGTAGTTCTTCACTTCACAAAATTTTAAATCCTTGAGATTTTTAAATTTATATGCTTCAAAACCATACATAGAAGAAATATTTTTTATTATATCACTAAAATCGGAAACATTCACATATTGAGAAATAATTTTGAAGGAGACCTGAAAAACAAACTTAATATGTTCAACCCTCAATATTAGTTTGAATAAATAAACCAATGTTATCAGAGATTGTTATTCACTTCATTATTCAGTTATTTATTGATATTTTTTCTATCAGAGATGCTGAAGAATGGCTTCATAATAAAATTGAAACACACTATTTGTTGTATATCCTATTTTATTTGTATTTATTTGATTCATATGCATTTAATAATTGAATTGATATTTATTATTAATGTTGCAGTGCGCCGACAGATGTGAGGAAAACGCATGGGGAATAAATTGCAACATGACGTGCAGTTGCCAGAACGGAGGCGTCTGCAACCAGATGACAGGTGCTTGTAAGTGCGCGGATGGGTGGGGAGGCAAGGAGTGCACCAAGCGCACCTGTCCGGAGGGCCTCTATGGTCCTACCTGCAAAGACGTTTGCCAATGTGTGGCCGAGAATACTGAAATGTGAGTTGGAATTTTATTTCTATGACTTTACACTCACTGACCCACAATGAAATGATATGCTTTGAACCATATTCAATAAAGTGACCACCATCAGACGTTTTTCGAACAAACCTAAATCACTTTTTCTTTAATAATTGTCCATTACATAAGAACATTTGAATCACATGCTATTTTATTCAAAATGTTGTATTATGTGAAGGAATACAAGACAAGTCAAAGTGCTAGCAAAAATGCAAGACACCATTAATTTATCATAAAGTTATTTATTTATTCATTAAGTTTATTACTACATAAGTTTTTATATGTTTATCTATATACAGAGTGGCGCAAATGTCACTGGACAGTTGGTTAGAGCCAGACTAGATCTGTTTGAAATTTTTCTCATTACAAACAATATTTACAATATGTTATGATTGTTAAAATTGTTCTCCAATTCCATTAATACATTTTTAAGGTCTTTCTGGAACACTGTTCCATGAATTATTTATTTACCAACATCACAGGCTAAACTATTTTGCTACATCTTGTTATTTTACCTATGTTATTTCAACTTGAATAGTTTATCTTTCAACCAACTCCAACCGTCCAGTGACTTTTGAGCCACTCTGTATTTTTATGGAAAATCCTTTTACTCATTCACACACACACACACACACTTCATTCTTGATTGCATCTGTTTTATTAGCTCTGCCAATGTGAGAGGTTTTTATTGTAATTTTCTAATTTGATGTGCCACAATTGAAGGAAATGTCACATTATGTTGAGTCACGGATCTTGAAACAATAGTGTGTCAGATTCTAGCAATTGAGGATTCTCTAGAACTCCATTACAAGGATATGGTACGAACTCCATTCACAAGAATTTTATTTAACATTGTTCTTGAATAGCATGCTAATTCTAAGGCTAGTCACACACCGATTAGTCAAGACAAGACTAGTCACGTTTAGTCACAATACTTCACATTGTTGCTTATGACGCAACTCACACTGATTAGTCATTGCAATTAGACATGTCTTCACAAGCAACTATTGTGATAGCAACTAAGTGAAGTATTGTGACTAAACTTGACTAGTCTTGTCTTGACTAATCGGTGTGTGACCAGCCTAACAGTTCCCTTCAAGGCTAGGCACACAGCAGTTAGTCAAGACAAGACAAGACATGATCAGACACGTTCATTCACGATACTTCACATAGTTGCTTATGAAGACATGTGTAATTGCAATGACTAATCAGTGTGAGTTGCGTCATAAGCAACTATGTGAAGTATTGTGACTAAACGTGTCTGATCATGCCTTGTCATGTCCTGACCAACTGGTGTGCGCCTAGCCTAATGGTGGATGTATTTTGTTTTTGTTTGTTTTTTTTTTTTGAAAAATGTGTAATTCAAGTTTGTATGAAAAACTTCCGGTTGCTGGTTTACCTTTGGTATTCTTCCAAAGGAGAAGACTTAGTCACAGTATACATACAGTATGGAAACTTGGCTAGTACCCTGTCGCAAAAATCCTCCATCTTGTTAGGAAGCGCCGCATTGTAATAGTATTGATGGTAGGTTCGGATCACTTTAATGATCCGGATCAATTGATCTCGTTCACTGCTACGAGCCAATCAGAAGACCAGGATTGGAACTTCCCAAGGTCACGTGTCGTGTCTAGTATTTGCGACATGTAAAAATCATTGGTTAGATAAGCGTTTTATTGACAGTTTCCATTCTGTACCTATTCTGTGACTTAGTCTACAAAAATTAATTTTGACAATAAATTGAATAGAGATTGAATTAGTACAGTCATTACACAACTGTACGCATTATGAATTGGTACTGGTCCACCGTTATCAATATTATTCATGGAAAAATGGATTGAAAATTTTCTCCCTATGGAGAAAAAGTAGTACAAAATGAAAATGAAACATCAAGTTGAAAAGATAACACATTGTGTATTTATTCCAACAAGATAAATTTTAGAACATCTCTGAATACAGTGTTTAATTTTCTGTAAAAGTAATACTTTATTTTACTATTTCACAGACTAAAATGGGGCTTGGTTAGTAGGAGGAGGAAAGTTAAGGGTTTTGGTCGATGAATTAAGTTGTGCATATCAGGGGATCAAATTCCTTATTATTCTTCTCTTCAGGAAAATGTTTTCCAGAAGAAGATGAAGCTCCTCTGTAGTCACTAGATCCACAAATCATAATAATATACTGTTTTCTTGAAAGCAAAAACGTAATTCATTTTCTGTTGGTGTTTGAAAACGCATTTGTGTCAGGTGTCACCCATGGACCGGAGCATGCGTGTGCCAACCAGGCTGGGATGGGCAGAACTGCGCCCGGCCATGTCCCATGTACAAGTTCGGCAAGGGCTGCTCCAAGAACTGTGAGTGTCACAACGATGCCCAGTGTCTGCCTACCAACGGCACCTGCATTTGCTCCGCTGGTAAGTCATTGCTTACTGATATCATCACTAGATCTTGAAAAAATCCAAATTTATTTCTAGAGTTAAATAGGTTCACTATGGCCTTGGCCTAAGGCATTTTTGATAAGAGGGCTTCTCTGATTGGTTCTCGTGGAATTAATCACGATTAAAATTTAACCGGCTCTTGTGCAACCGGCACTATATCTTTTTTTTAATTTTCCCCAGTGCAAAGCACGGGTTACCTGCTAGTAAGTAATAAAAATAATAATGTAATACAATGAGGTCTGGTTCCTAGGACACTTATTAAATCTAATGGACAATTAAGCCTATATCACATCTATAGGTTTAATAGTCCATTAGATTTGATAAATGTCCTAGAAACCAGTCCTGCATAACTTGATGTGTTCACCATACTATTAACAAATGAATAATTTAATACTATAAATATGTCACATCTATAGGTTTAATGGTCCATTAGATTTGATTAATGTCCAAGAAATCAGTCCTACATAACTTAATGTGTTTACCTTACTTTTAACAAATGAATAATTTGATGCTATAAATAAATAATGTGTATATTTTGCTAGGTTACCGTGGCACAACATGCAGCGAAGAGTGTCCACCTGGCTTCTACGGACAGGATTGTGCGCTCAGGTGCCAGTGCAAGAACGGTGCTACCTGCTCGCCGGATAACGGCCGGTGCATTTGTCCACCAGGTAATTATTAAACAGTAATTTTATAAACTTGTTAATGTATTTTGGATGTCGAGATTGAAAACTAGTTTATCATATATTCCAAAGTAGGAATAAATTGACACACAACATCTTACAGAAATTAATTATTATCGTTTTCATTCACCTTCCAAATCAAACAAATAGTAAGGAGACTGAGTCAGGACGCTTCTTTTTTTCTTCTTCTCCTCCTTCTTCCTCTCCCTCTTCATCATCATCTTCTTCTTCTTCTTCTTCTTCTTCTTCTTCTTCTTCTCTTCTTCTTCTTCTTCTTCATCTTCATCATCATCATCATCATCATCATCATCATCATCATTTTCATCATCACTATCATCATCATCATCATCATCATCATCATCATCATCATCATCATCATCTCATCATCATCATCATCATCATTTTCATCATCACTATCATCATCATCATCATCATCATCATCATCATCATCATCATCATCATCATCTTTTTTCGACAGTACAGCTCAGCATGAGCTTCAATCTCTTCAAGCTTCAACTATCTGCCTCTTACCAAACGGTCACCTCCCTTCTTGTTTCCAACCTCTGACCTTCATCAATCTCATCTCCGCAAAAATCAGGCAACGTCAGGAAGCTGTGATTTATAATCTATTTTACGAATATTTTTAGTTTTTATGCTGTTTTTTTACATAAATTTATAATTTTTTGCAACTTTAATAGTGTGGTTCTATGGTAGGTAACAATTTTTAATTGTATTTTAACTTTTATGTTTTTATCTTTCCATTCACACTGACACAAACTCTTAAGTTTGCAGTATGAATTATTGTAGTAGTGTTTAGGAAGCAAATATTGGGAGAAATCCTGTGTGCTTCCATATTTCTTTTAAATATATAAACTATCAAATATCTATTGTCATGAATTTGATCATATAAATGATATAAGTATTTAATACGTTTTTTACGCAAGGTTTTCTATTATTTTGTTTTTTTTCTTGTTTTCAGTTTTTTCCTGAAACTCAATAGTATTAGTTATCTTATTTTTCTTTTCATGTATTGTTTTTCAAATTGTATCTCCAATAATTTGGGGAGTCCGGTCTTACAAGGTGTCAAACTCAAACGGCAAACCGAAAAACTTCAATAAATAACAACCAAACTCAATGTGTGTTATGAGGGTAATAATGGGATTTAGTTCCTGGTGTCCTCAAATGTGTATATTTTCAAATAAATAATGGAGTCCTTCAGTAAGATAATAAATTGGTAATTGACAACTCAAAAATAATCGTTATGGCTAGTTAGAGAAGGGTTGAACATCGGATAGACGTTCAACATTTTCACCTATTCGAACGGCTAAAAACTTTTGGCTTGTAACTTATCAAAAATTGAAAATCTCTGTATTTTTCAGGTTGGTTGGGCCAAGAATGCGATAGACCATGCAGTGAGAATTACTTCGGCCAAAACTGCACTCAGAAATGTTCATGCCACAACAATGCAGGCTGTGAACCCGTCAATGGTGAGTCTCTTCATGTGTCCAATCAAATTGAATCATAGATCTGTCCGTTTGATAGTTGTGTCTAGATGTGTAATTGAATGCCTTAACCTAACACCAGCTAAACAAGTCGGGACTCTGTCTGAGATTATTCAGCCACTTCGTTCTACTTTCAAATAGGAATTGAATAATTGAATGATAAAGCAATACAAGATTCGGCTCCATCATTCCCCTCGTCACGTTATTTTCATGTGTACTAGTATCATTCAAAACTATACAGTACTAGTACAGTACTATACAGTACAGTCCTATGTACTAGTATCATTCAAAACTATACAGTATGATTGAAATAATTAATATTTTAGCGTGGTTCGTGGCAATTCATAATATCTTGTTCTTTCTAGAAGATGTAGTGTTTTTTTCTGAACAAGCAGACTTGTTTCTTAGAGCTTTTAATTGATTGAAGAAATTTGTTGAGAATAATAATTGTATTGAAGTCCCTCTGTAGAAAGCATATTACATTCTTCACTTTTTCTTTTATAACTTATTATTTTGAAAATAATAATTCGGAAACACATCATATTACCTCTCTGTCTTTCTAAGAAGAAAATTATGTTTTCTCAAAGTACCTCACTACCAATTCATTTTCAACGTACTGCAAGTCTGTTTGAATCATCCATAATGTATAAATTTGAAATGATTATTTTTTCTTGATTTGAAATACGTTTGAACATGTTCTTTTTTGTTGAAACATTCTATTGAAAATATTGATTTGAATTTGTAGTTTAGTTCACAATAGGTTTGAAAATATAGTCATACAATCTGTGTTTGTGATTTTTCAGATGTGCACAAAAATTCAGGTATTTGAAAAATGAGAAGCATTTTGGCTCGTTAGTTTGTGTTTGTTAAATTACTTCAGAAGATTAGCTCGATTTTTCTGTTGCCTTTACTTGATAGTATGTAGTAACATATGATGGAAGATTAGATAATAAAATGGATGATGGTTTAATGAACCGGTAGCTTAAATTTGAAAAGGCAGTAGTTAAACCTCATAATAAACAAATTTCTATTCATTTTTCTCCATAAAACCGCAAATTTGTTATGAGGTTGTAGTGTCTATACTCTACATTGTTTGAAGAAAAGTCTCAATAGTTGGATTGCATCATTTAAATTGGGTTAGCCCGTCTATACCATACTATATAGCATCTTAAATTATTTTTCTATAAACTCATTCATTTTGTTGAGAGAAATTTTTGCAAGTACATAGTTTAAAATAATTTTTGTGAACCGTAGCCTACTAATTGATGAAATATCATTAGCTATTTAATGATTATAGATTTTTTATTCTTAGTTAACATGAAATGTTGTGCATGAATATATTTTCTGTAATAAACCTGTGATTATTTAATGCTTCATAAATTATTATGTTGATGTTTTTTCAACTGGGTAGTTGATTGATAGTTCTTTTTTCTGCTCTCATATATGTATTTATATTACCTACAGTAGTTGTAGTATCTTTTTAATAAATTTTTGTCGCTTTTATCTAAACTGAGTGTTGTAGTTAGTCATATTGTGTTGCTCAAAGTTGAATTATATAGTTTTACTAATAATTATTATTTGCTCAATAAATTTGTGTTTGAAAACCGCCAGTCTATATTTAGAGGAATATATTTTTATTGGAAATATGTTCATATTCATACAATACTAAAACTAAATTATAATTTTAATAAACTTTCCATGACCTTACTTTTACATTCAACACTAAATATTGTTATTCTTGATTGTTTTGTGTAGCAGTCAAGATCGAATACTTTATTACCCTAGTTTTTTAATACTATACTACTAATCGCAACTAGGTGTGTTCAAACTTGAAATCTTATAAGAATTCTATACATTTTTTCTGTCACTTGGAACTTCACTCTATTCAGTGCTTTCCATTAAGACAAAGTCATCAGTTTTATGTTAGTCAACAACTGTAAGTTTGAGTTTGGGACCAACGGGGGATCACGGGGTCACCAATGAGAGTGCCACGGTCTTGACACTTTCTTAGGGCCTGGCCACGATCATATATAAATATCTATGGCTACATATTCATCTCAGATATTCACATTCATATTTCAGATATTTATATCCTCCTAATCACCTAATGATTTCTGATTGCAGTTTGCTCTCTGTGTGGCCAGGCCCTTATCAAATCAAATTGATTTATTTGCCATTTGATCAAAAACAATTTACAATATATTCCTTATATTCCAAGTAAATAGTTACTGTAAAATCTTATTTCAGTGTGAAGTCTATTACTTCAATGAGAGATCAAATTGGTCAATTAATCTCTTTCATTAATTTGAACAAATCAAATATTTTTCGGTAATAATCAATTATTTAGTTTCAATTATTCACGACAATAAAGTGGAAGTTGTAAGATGAAATGATGATTGATTGGAGTTGTGATTGTGTGCAGGTACATGCAACTGCGCGCCAGGCTACTTTGGTGAGTTTTGCGAGAACAAGTGCCCGACGGGGTGGTTCGGCCGAGGCTGCAAGCAGCAGTGCGAGTGCATGGTCGACAACATCATCAACTGCGACCATGTCACCGGCCAGTGTCAGTGCAAGATGAACTGGAGAGGTACCGTATCAATTTGTTTCAATTATCAAAATTATAATTAATAAAGATTAAAACAAGCCTTTAACTATCTTCGGTAAATTCAGAATGTTTATGTAAAATTTCAATCTAATCAGTTCGGTAGTTCAGATCTGATGAAACATGTATTTCCTATCCCGTAGATGCTATATTGATTTTTTTTTATTAATTGTATATATGATGATGTCCCATGAAAGGTCTTAACAGCCGAAGACTAAAGATTCCACTTGAAATTTGCAACAAAAAATGTTCAGTAAAGTTTTCTTATATCGACCTTAGTTGTCATTATTTTCGACTTTTTGAAAAATTTCAATAAATTGGAAACTATCAGTCAAAAATCAATTCCAAGGAAATGGTTGAAAAGAGGACGAAATTTCCAATTAAAATTAAAATCATATAATTTGTTTTTTTGATTGACATTATTGAACTTTTTATGAACGCTCAAAGTTGAAAAAATTAGATTCGTCGACTTCAAAGCTAACTTTCAAACAGTTTGAATGCTCATAAAAAGTTCAAAAACGTAGAAGTAACAAAATGATGAATCTGAAAATTTGTTCCTCTTTCCAACCATATCCTTATTGATTTTGACTGATAGTTTTCTAGTTATTGGAATTTTTAAGAAATATCGAAAAATTTATACATCTTGAAAACTAAGATTGATAAAAGAAAATTTTACTGAACATTTTTTGTTGCAAATTTCTTGTAGAAAGTATACTCTTCAGCTGTTAAACCTTTCGCGGGGCACTCTGTATAAGATATAGAATAGAAGTTAGATATATAATATATAAGATTTGATTCCCTGTTTGACCTGTCAAATATTTTATCAACATTTCATCTACTCATGAAAGATCTTTATAAAATATTTGATCGTGTGATGGTTCACTAAGGAACTCTACATCAATTTATATTGTACTAATATTATCTTATTACAAATCTGTCTCAACTTCAACAGAGTTAAGAATATTCTCATTGTTGTCTTCATTATTTACATTGCAGGAGTGAAATGCGAAACGACTTGTGACCGGGGCTTTTTCGGGTCGGACTGTTCGGAGAAATGTCCGTGCGAGAACAGAGCGTCGTGCGACCAGCAGACGGGAGAGTGTCACTGTGAACGGGGCTGGGAGGGAGAGCACTGTGAACAGGCCTGTACGCCCGGGTTCTATGGCGCCAACTGCCGGGAGAAGTGCCCCGACAGGGAAAATGGTAATTAACCCACTTTTACTATTCTGCAGTCTAGTGTCAAACTAGTTGTTAAACTTATATTTGTTAAAACTTAAGTTGTTAAACTTATATTTATAATGATCAGCTGTTCCGCATTGGTCTGCGAAAAACACAAATTACATTACAATAATTTAATGTTTTCAAGCTGATAAGCTAATTATTTAGTATTAAACCTACAATTATCAAAAGTATCTGAAAATTGGAATAGTTATTTTCAAAAAAATTCAATCATATGTGTGATCTGTGCCACTGAATGAAATAATAGTGGACTGTAAGAAATGCTTTTGTAAATAAAAAATGTTAAGATGTATGAATTGTATATTTATTGTACTACTGCACAAATCCAACATGCTAAAAAATGAATGATAATTTATAATAAAACTGGTAGCTGGGGAAGACGCCAAATAAAAAATAAGGTTTAAGTAAAACAGTTCAATAGATTTATTATATACTTTGAGAAACGTGACATATTGTCTTAGATTTAGGAAATGCCACACAGGGCAGTTGACTGATGAGATACGAATAATTGACTCAATAGTCAGGAGTACAAAACAATAAAAATGACATAATAAAAAATTGAGACAATCAGTTGAAATATGATAAATTGACTCAATAATCATGAGTACAAAACAATAAAAAATACATAGTATAAAATTGAGATTGTAAAAATTGAGATTGTCAATTGATAAATGCTGACTTGAAAACAGGAAAATTAATTTAGGTACTAGACCAAATTCCTAGTAAACAAAACAATTTGTGACTAATGAACAAGTACAAAACTACTATATGTAATGCTCCGAAATGAGTTAATGAATAAGTTCAAAGAGAAAATAAACCTTCAAATGACAATGAGTAATAGAAAAAAGGCAGGTCAATGAGTAATCGCAAAAAATACAAAAGGTAAAGGTAAACTGCCAAAACAGAACAATTGAAATGTAAATACTAAAGGTATCAAAAAAAAACGAATGCTTTCAGGACATATTAAAACCTTTGTAGTTCTGGATAGGTTTTATTAGATACACTAAATAATCATGAGTTGAACGTCGATTGAAAAGCATATATTCAATGCAATTAATAATTTTAAAGACAATATAAAATAGGTAGTACAGTGAAATGAAACAGACACTGTATTCAAGAACGTAATTGACAATGGCCTAGACTAAATCTTAATGCTTGATATAATAAGTCAAATATGAATAATGTAAAGTACAAATACTTGCAATACTTCCAAAAATATTGGTAAAAAGTTGTGTCAACAAGTGGGAATCGCGACTTTAGAATAAATAATTCCAAGTAAACCCTGAAAAGGTCAAATAATAATTAAACAAACAAGGCAATTGAACAAATAATGAAAAATGCTGATAATGATTCAAAATTGATACAGAATACTTATCAAATGCATGAAGAGCATGAGATCCAATCTTGAATTGGATGGGCAGTACATCGAGACCCCCTCGATGATACCGGACGATGGTGGAGACCTGGATGGACCCACGAAATGGAGCGGACCAGAGCGAGCTACCGGAGCTGGACTGGACGGCGAGCCATGAAGAGCGGCGACTTGGATGAACCGCAAGCAGGACAAGAATCAATCCGAGCGACAGACTCCGGACTGGAATGGTGACGAATCAGGATAGCCAACAGCGATGGCTCAGTGGTGACGACACAGGAACGGCGGCGACACAGCGATGAGTGGGTAATGTCAGGTTAACTATTGTCAGTGCGATACGGGCAAGACTGACACAATGACGGTGTGACACAGTTGAGATATGCAACACATAAACTTGAAAGTAACGTAGCTGAAGATTCACTGAATTTGAATTGAATGAACCGTCCAAAAGTTAGGCACGGTGAATGAAATGCAAAGCTAATTGAGTTGGCTACGGCCAAAAATCACAACACTGATGCTAAGTGAATGTCTGAATAGACAACCATCCAAATGCTTGGCATGGTGAATGAAATGTAACAAATGTTCGTAGATCACTAAAAGAACTGATTGAAACTGATACACCATCTACGGGGTAGACATGAAAAATTGCTAATACTTCGATCTAGCAATGAATGATTAGGTAGCTAGCTGACTAACCTAACAAAACGGATACAGAGCAGAACGTCTGACTGCACCGTGAAATGATGAGAGTGTGATCTTGGAATGCAAGCAACACACCAGTAATAATGTCCCGCGAGACCAGAATTACTTCAATGAAACGAATGAATGCGAAATTGGGCCTCAAGCCCTACCACAAAATGCCTACCGCAAATGAATGTTCAGTTCAATCATATAACTTGTTGCTGAATGTTGAATGTTCTGGAAACTTGATTTTCATAATCAGTAATATGAAAATGATTTGAGTTCTCACACTGAGAAGTGAATAAATTTAAATTGAAGATAAAAATTCGAAGCACTCGTGACGAATGAAACGTGTTGGAACATACCAAATACTGATATTGAAGATATTTCACAAACTAACGAACCGAAAATACTGAAACTTTATCGAAGCACTGGAAGAAACATTCTACGTTGAATAAACATGAATTTAAAACTGAGAATTGAAAATTTTGAATTGAAGGTGACAAAAAACCGAAGAACTGGAAAACGTTGATGTTGATATGCTACGCCATTTCTGTGTGAAAAAGGAAACCAGGAAAGTGCATGTACGAATTACGCTGCAAGAAGCCACGCATAGCCACGTCGATGAAAAAGATATGCGTAAAAAACGTCTAGACACGGTAGGAAATACTCCAAAATAATATTAAATAATACCAAAATGCACAATAAAATTAATGTACAAATGTAGCCATAGGCGCCGACTCCATGGGGCCCAAGGGGCTCGAGCCCCCCCAAAAATTTAGTTGAGGGGGCGGAGCCCCCCCAATAATTTGTTGAGAAGGATAATTACATTTTGCTTGTAAGTTTAAAGCATCGCGTGATACGCTACTATAAACTCTTTAAACAGTACTAAACCAATTACTCTCAACACAATGTCATACTGTGTTGTGCTTTTACGAACTTAATACGATGTAAAACTGAGTAAGTTTAGCCAAAGAGATGAGTGTTGAAGCATGAGGGTAAGGGGAGTCATAGATAGTTATAAGAATTTGGAACTGTGCTGCGACGCGAACCACTGTTATTGTTATTGTCTACTTGTTATTGTTATTGTCTAGAAGGCGTAGAGGGCGACGACCCGGTAAGTCAAACAACCCACCCCTCCCCGCACACTCATGCCAAAAATTGCGCCACTGCTCCTGCACTCACTCTAGCAGTGTGTCCAGCCGTAGTACATTTTGCGAGGGATATTTTGATAATTAGTACTTAATTTTTCCCGGGCTGGACACACTGCATTCTAGTCTGTCTTGTGTTGTGTAGTTGTGATAGTTGGCTAGTTGCTTCTTGCTTGTCAAGTGAGTTATGACACGGTCGCGTTCGCGTATAACCTAATTTCATGTGTTGACGTGTTGTTAGGGCTGCAATTGTTAGAATTGTGCACAGTATGTAGTGTTTTTAGAGTAAGTGTTTATTTTGTCGGCTTCTGCATTAGTGATTTTTTTTGTAGCCTATAATGGATAAATTCATCACTAAGAAGCCTCGCATTGACACTGCAACCCCGGCAAATGTCGAAACAACTGCTTCAACATCAGGCGTGAGCTTTTCACAGCAAAATACAAAACCTAATGACAAGCCTATTGGAGGAAGATCGTTCCAGAAGTCTTGGGTGACTAAATATAAATGGTTACAATATGACGCAACAATGGATAAAGTTTTTTGTCAGACCTGCAAAGAGGCAGAGGCCAAGGGCCTTCTCCAATTGACTACCAAGAAAGAAGATGCGTTTACTACTGTTGGTTTTTCTAACTGGAAAAAGGGATTGGACAAATTTCGTACTCATGAAAATACGTCTGTGCATAAGGAAGGAGTTTTAAAACTTTCATCTTTAGCAAAACCAAGTGTAGCCGCTCAATTAAATGATCAATTGAACAGTGACATGAAGAAAGCCCGTTTGGCTCTTGAAATTATTTTTACAACAGTTAAGTACCTTTGCCGGCAAGGTTTGGCCATAAGAGGACATGAAGATATTAACTCAAATTTTTTGCAATTGCTAGAACTTAGGAAAAAAGACGTTCCTGAGTTAAAAGACTGGTTGGGGCGTTCTGGGTATAAATGGATCTCACATGACGTTCAAAATGAGATAATTGATATATTGGGCAAATCTGTTGTGCGCTCAGTGCTAGATAAAATCAAGAATAGTGAACACTTTTCAATTATTGTGGACGAAACAAGTGATATATCGATTCATGAGCAAGTGTCATTTTGTGTTCGAACTGTAAGTGACGATTTAATAATCAATGAAGACTTTATTGGTTTATATGAGACTCCTAATACCGAAGCACAAACTCTTTTCAAAATTGTTAAGGACATTTTTGCGCGGCTTAATTTACCTATTGAAAAATTGAGAGGACAGTGCTATGATGGAGCGGCAAACATGAGAGGAAGATTTAAAGGCCTGCAAAAGTTACTTTTGGATATTCAGCCCCAGGCACACTACGTGCACTGTACAGCCCATAGTTTGAACTTAGCAGTGCAGGACAGCCTTTCTTGCCTCCCATGCATGAGGGATGTTATGGCCTTAGCCAAAGATCTAATAAATACAGTTAAGGAATCTAACAAAAGAATCAATTTATTTAGAAACATACGCCTCGAAAGTGAAAATAATCAAGCCAATCTTCGACCACTTTGCCCGACCCGATGGACAATGCGAGCTTCAAGTATACAGAGGATTTTGAAAAACTATGAAGATCTCCTACAGTTTTTTGAGATATTTTCCTCAACAGACAAAACTGAAGCAGGTTATAAATGTGCGGGTTTTCTTGAATCTATGATACTGTTCAGGACTTATTTATTTTTGAATTTATATTGCCATGTAATGAACGTAGTAGAAGAAGTTAACGAAAACATTCAGAGCCCTCATCTAAGTGTAACTGAAGTGGAAGGCATGTTTAAAGGATTGATTAGCATTTTAGATGATAAGCGAGATGGCTTTGAGGAGTTTTGGAAGTCGTGCTTAAAAAACAAATTTTCACAAGTAGAAGAGCCTGTGATTCCAAGGAAACGGCGCGTTCCAAATAGATATGAAAACGACGGAGCCAGCTCACCACATAACTTCAACACCCCAAAGGACTACTTCAAAGCTCTCTACATCGAGGTGTGTGAAACGGTGCGATCTTGCATCAAAGAACGCTTTGAGTCCACGGGCTTGTCGCGGCTCGTTGCGGTCGAAAAAGAGTTTTTGAGTGTGTTAGTGGCGAACGAAGAAGGTTCAAGTTTCGAACAGTCGAAAGATTTTTTTAAAAATGACCTGGATGTTGAAAGGTTGCAAATACATCTAAACATGTTAGCCGATATTAATAGGCAAAATAATTTAAAAATGAAATCAATGCGTGATGTAAGGAAATATCTTTCACAAGAGCCAGCCATTAAAAAAATGCTGTCAGAAGTGGTTAAAGTGATCAAGCTTCTTCAAGTAGTGCCAATTTCGTCGGCAACGGCAGAACGCTCTTTTAGTGCACTCCGTCGACTGAAGACGTATCTGAGATCAACAATGGGACAGAAACGGCTGAACAATTTAGCAGTCCTTCACGCCCACCGTGATGTCCTGGACGAAGTTCACTTGAGCACGGTGATGAACGAGTTTATAAGCAGCAATGAACTCAGAAGGCATACTTTTTCAATGGTATAAGGAGAAGGACATTGGCCAATCAATGGATATGTATGTAAGTTAAACTGAATTAAATACAGTAATTATTTTATTCTTCATACTCTCTGTATTTTAAGTAAGTAGACCTAGGCTTTTTATCTTCTGAAAATTTGGCTTTTCGAGTAATATTAGATATTCTTTATGCTATTTTTAGTTCATTAATTTTGCTCATTTTTATTTTATTTTAGTGTGAAAGAGTAAAATGTGATTTGTTTCTGCCTATATTCTTTATACTGCATAATTAAATACAGCGTTTTAGGTCTTATAAATTCAAAATTGGTCCATGATTTAGGGACATTGGCCAACCAATCAATATGTATATATACATATTGGGTTAAATACAGTAATTTATTCTTCATACTCTCTGTATTTTTAATAAATAGAAAGAAGTAAGCTTTTTTCTTCCATAAATTTGACTTTTTGAAAAATATTTTATACCAGTAGTTAAATAAAGCATTTCTAGGCCTTATAAATTTAAAAAAAATTTGTTGGGGGGGGGGGGTTGGCGGACCACCCGGTTAGGGCCCCCCCAATAATTTTGACAAGTCGGCGCCTATGAATGTAGCATGACAAAAAACTGATGTAATCCGTGAACTGCAGAAAACACAGTAAAAGTGGACCGATGACAAAGTGACTTGCGCACTAACGCGACAAGTTGGGACAAGAACACAATGCATAGTGCGAAATCTGACATAAACCTGGCCCCCTTGAGGCCTGCAGGGTCTCAAAAGAGAGACATACGAGAGAACAAAAAGAACGGAGATTATGTCGGATGAGCAATGCTGAATTAATCAGAAAATTCCTCGTCGAGTGGAAGCGGTGCAATGCTAGAAATAGCCCGCTTGAAAGTGCCTGATGCGGTGCGAACGGTGACCACCCGTACCTTGTTGTCCTTCCCTGGATGAACGGCCGTGATGCGCGCTAGTTTCCATACCGAAGGTGACGTACCCGTGTCCTTGAGAATAACCACAGCACCAATCTGCAGGTTTTCAGATTCAGAGCTCCACTTGCTCTTCCTTTGAAGTGTGACTAGAAACTCAGCAGACCAACGATCCAGAGTTCCTGAGTGATCAGTGCTAACTGACGCCAGCGTGAACGGTGATCGATGTGAGTGGTGGTTGGTGTGTGGAACGGCAGTGCGGTGAGCGGACGACCAACCAAAAAATGCCCAGGAGACAAGTATGCTAAATCTTGAGGGTCCTCAGACAGAGGCACAAGAGGCCGGGAGTTGAGGATAGCTTCAATCTGTGCAGACAGCGTGGAAAGCTCTTCAAAATTCAAAATCTTATTCAAAGTGACCACTCTGAAAATTCGTTTAAAATTTTTTACAGCGTTTTCCCATAGACCTCCAAAATGAGGAGCCCTGGGAGGGATGAAATGCCAACCAATGTTGAAAACGGCGGCAAAGTTGTGAATTTCAGACTGAATAGCAGAATCTGAAAGAAATGCATGTAACTCATTGAGTTCATTGTGAGCGCCAACAAACGTTGTAGCATTGTCTGAATGAATGGCAAAAGGGATGCCACGACGAGCAGAGAACCTGATGAGTGCGGCAATGAAGGCCTTTGTTGAAAGCTCGGAGACCACCTCTACGTGAACTGCGCGCGTTACCATGCAAATAACAAAGCAAGGTAAGCCTTGGAGAAATTGTGCGACTTTGAGCCACCAAGACGAATTGAAAGAGGACCTGCGTAGTCAACTCCACAATTATAAAATGGAAAATCCGGTTGTACACGAACTGCGGGAAGATGCCCCATGATTTGCTCGGAACGAAACGTAGAGAAACGAAAACACATTTTGCAACCCTTTATTACACTCTTGATGATGCGACGGGTGGATGGTATCCAAAACCGTTGTCGAATACTGGCCATAGTGACCTGAACGCCAGCATGTTGAAGACGTCTATGAAATGAGACAATGAGCGCACGCGTGAACCTATGTTTAGCTGGCAATAAGATTTGATGTTTATAGTCGAATGGAATATCTGCCTCCCGAAGACGACCACCTACTCTCAGAAGATTGTCAGTATGAATAAATGGAGAGAGTGACTTGATAGAACTATTGGAGGGCAGCTCCTTACCCTGACGCAAAGATTTCAAATCGTCGGCAAAAACATCTGATTGAATGTCTTGAATGATGTGCAATTCAGCAGTTTGAATTTCCTGAACCGACAGTTCAACAGATTGCTGAGATGCTGGTTCACGGCAATGCTTCAAATTATGAATGAAACGAAGAATGTAAGCAGCAATGCGAACTAATTTGTGATATGATGAAATTTTTGACGATAAATCTGAAAACAATGTAGTTGTTGAACAAGTGACAAGCGAGATTTTAGGCTGTGAAATGATTACATTCGATGAAATCTCCTTCCAGGTTGCGGGTGAATTTGCTAGCCATGATGGTCCATTCCACCACAACTTACTAGAAACCAAAATGTTAGGTGAGCAACCCCTAGAAACCAGGTCGGCAGGATTGTCTGCTGTGCGTACATGATTCCAATGGAAATTAGAAGTGGTGTTTTGAATCTCTGAGATTCTGGTTGAAACGAAAATATCAGAACGATTTGGCATGACCTTCAGCCAATCACACACTATTTTTGAGTCGGACCATAAATAGACTCCTGAAAAAACAAGTTTTGCAGCGCTGATTACTTTGTTGACTAGACGTGATGCTAATAGAGCGGCTTGTAATTCTAACCGTGGGATTGTTAACAATGGGTTGAGAGACGCCAACTTCGATTTTGAGGTGAGTAATTGAGTCTTGACTCCAGTTGGTGATTCACTGCGTATGTATAGACAAGCACCATATGCGGCGATACTGGCATCGCAGAACGCATGTAATTCCAAAGAGGCATCAACGTCATGAGGTAAGACACAGCGTGGAATTGAAATGTTGGAAATACTTGGTAGTTGATGTAGAATTGCTAACCATTCCTCCAATAAATCCTGAGGAAGTTTCTGATCCCAGTCAATTTTTAATAACCAGAGTTTTTGAAATAAAATTTTTGGTAGGATGACAACGGAGAGATTAGACCAAGCGGATCAAAAATGCTGGATATGCAAGAGAGAAATTCCCTTTTTGTGAATGATTTTTTGGGTAAAACTTCTGAAACACTAGATGAAATGAGGAGAACATCCGAAGTGGCATTCCAAATGAGGCCTAGAGCCTTGACAACGCTATCATTAGAATCGGATAGAGGTTTTGACGAAACTGTCTCAATCAAATGTGACGGAATAGTAGATAATAATTCACTAGAATTAGAAAGCCACTTTCTAAGCTCAAAACCACCTCCCTGCAGTGTAGCAATCAGCTGTTGAACCAGAGGAATAGCTTCTTCAAGAGATGAACAACCTGAAATAAGATCATCAACGTAAAAGCTATTTTTGATAGTGATGGAAACTGGTGAATCTGGTTGACAGTCTATATCAGCAAGATGATTGAGTGTACGTGTTGCTAAAAAGGCAGCAGGTGCAGTTCCATAGCTGACAGTATTCAGAACGAATTCCTGAATAGGTTGGTTGATGTCTGCTCGCCAAAAAATACGTTGGAAGTTACGATCATCAGGATGCAGCAAAATCTGACGATACATTTTAGTCACATCTGAAATAAATGCTATTCGATGCGTACGAAATCGCAAAACAATGTCGAAAAGTTCAGGTTGAACTGTATAACCTATATGCAGTACTTCGTTGAGAGAAACGCCGGTATTAGATTTTGCCGACGCATCAAATACTACTCGAAGTTTGGTAGTTGTAGAATCAGGCTTGAAGACTGGGTGATGCGGAATGTGGAAACATTTGTCAAATGGTTGCGAGGGTGGAACTGGAGACATGTGTCCCAATGATTGATACTCATCCATGAATGCCGTATACTGCTCCTTCAATTCAGGATTAGCAGCCAATCTTTTTTCCAGTGAATGGAAACGGTTAAGAGCTTGGAAACGAGATTGACCTAGAGTGTGAAATGACTCTTTTTGGGAAGAGCCACAGAAAATCTGCCGTCTGAGGCACGCTCGACATTGGCAAGATAATGCTGTTCAATCTTTCGGTGCTCAGCTGTTAGATTGTCCTTGGGAAGAACTTCTTCAAGCTTCCAAAATTTTTCCATCTGATTGGAAATCTCACAAGTAGAAATGAAGTTGGAATGAACAGAAGGTTCTATCTGAGATGAATGCGTGGACAAGACAGCACCCCAAACCACCCAACCTAGTTGGTGCCTTGCAAAATGCAGTCAGATGAAATTTGAATTTGACCGAATGTCAATATGGAAGCATAGACTGAAACGCTCAAAAGAAGATCGATTCCCTGAGAAAGGTGAAAAGCAGGATCAGCAAGCTGAATGTGAGTGGGCAAACTAAGCTTTGAAATATCAATTCCTACTGGTGGAAGACTGGGTGTAATTTTGTCAGCAATAATGCAAGAGACCTTTCTAGACCATGTGCGATCAGAAGAAAACACTTCCACAGATGTGGAATACATCGGTGCTGTATTGATGCCAGAAACTGTATGTATAGTATTGTTATGACAAGTTGAAACTAAAGACAACCGTGAAGCAAGATGTTTGGAAATGAAACAGGTGTCACTACCTGTGTCCAACAACGTGCGACACAAAATAGGTTGACCAACCTTATCATAGACTACTACCTCTGCAGTAGGCATGATGGATACTGTTGAATTTTTGTTGCCATCATATGTGTGACTGGAATTACTAACTACTTGACCAGCGGCTGGAATCGGCGACCTAGCAGATGACTCTACAGTTGAATTCAATGACTGTTCAGAAGTAGATGCGACAACTGATGATGAAGCGAGCGGCGACGTGCGGAGGTTGACTGCCGGCTGTGAACCACAACTGCAGCTGTGAAGATGTGCTGAACGACTGCTGTTGGAGGAAATTGTAGTATTCCTTAATTGAACACTGTTGGCATTTGCTGTAGCCTTAGAGCCAGATGACGTAAATTGAAATGATGCACCGTGCAAAATGGAATGATGTGCCTTGCCACACTGCTTACATGCACCAAAGCATTGGTGTCCTGTTGAAAATGGGCGGAGACAATTGAAGCACAAGTGCTTTTTGCGTACTGCGTCAACACGAGCTTGTGGCTGTAGATTTGACAGCTGAGAACAAGCGAAGACAGAATGTGCTGAGTTGTTACAATACAAGCAAGCATTGGGACGTTGAAATACCGAATTGGGTGTAGCAGTACTGCGACTGTTGTTGAATGATGAATTGGATGTTCCAATACTACGATTGTTAGAGTTGAAAGAAAGAGCTGCGATCTGCTGGGCTGCTGCTGGTTAGCCCTAGGATTGACCTGAGCTGAGTGATTCAAATTAAGTGACACAGCTTGTGACACTTTATGTTGGGACTCCATAAAGTTCCAGAGATTGTCAATAGAAACATCATCCATAGTAGAGTTGTATCGCTCCCAATCACGTAGGGTAGCAATATCAAAACGAGACACAGTGACATACATGAACAGAAGGTCTTTAACATCTATACCTAAATCAAGTGCTTCTAAAGCAAAAATGTTTGTTTTTTGATGGTCAATAAGACTGCGCCAAGATTGTGCTGATTTTGAATTGAGTTGCGGTGGGTTCAAGATTGCCGAAACATGTCGATCAGCAATAAGTATTGGATTGTCGTACCTGGTTTTCAACAAATTCCAAGCTAAAGTGAAATCACCTGGTGGTGCATTGGCGATTCTATTCAACGCTTCGCCGGATAATACCTGTTTGAGATATTGAAACTTTGCACTGTTATCAACTGAATCATTATCAACTATAATACTAGTAAATGCAGAACGAAAATTCAACCAATTTTCAAATCACCATTAAAACGAGGTAATGGTATTTCTGGTAATTTGAAACCTTGTGAAAATTGAATAGGTCGTGGAGTGGGGGCATGCACTAATGCAGGTTCAACGAGAACCCTATTGGCCTCTTCAAAGGCTGCCAGATTGGCCTTGATTCTAGAAGTAATGTTAATAAAATTTTTTGAAATTTCATAATGAATAGTTTTGTCTCCATTGGGATCCCCTTCGTCTAAGCTATCCTTGATATTAACATAGGCGTGTCGAAGGGTATCAATTTCCTCTTTGACAGTGATTAATTCATGATATTCTAGCTGATTTCTAGGCGTTTCAAAATTAAACTGATCAATGAGCCACTGTAGGTGATCAAACAGATTTTTTCTCTTTGCTATTAGCGCCGAGATATCAGTTGGAAGAACTTCAGTAGCCATGATTACAAAGATTACTACAACTTAAAATTAGAATACTTGCGACCCTAAAATGCTGCCAACTGTAGTTGTGCGTGTGCCCACGTTTAAAGCGCAAACGTTTGCAAGAAGATGTGTCACCAAGGCTTGTGTGGAGAGCCAAATGAACTGAGTGATGTGACACCAAGCAAGTGATAATGGTGGCGCTCGAGCAACTTGTGCACAGGATGCAGTGTGGCAGCTTACAATGATTCAGGTCTTGAGAAACTGGTACCAACACGAGCGCAGCGTGCTTGTCTGGGGTCCAGTTAACCTTGAAAATGAATGAGAATCTATTAATACAAACAATGCTAATACAATAGTTAATGTCAAAAATTGGACCCTAAACTAAGGCGTCAATGTTAAAGATCAGGATGATTTTTTTTTTACAAATTTAAAAAAGTTTGAGTTGACCAGGGGTCATTAGATAATGAGTTGTCCCAGGTCACTGGCCTTGATCTGGCCGAAGGAGGACCATTTTAACATGTGTGATCTGTGCCACTGAATGAAATAATAGTGGACTGTAAGAAATGCTTTTGTAAATAAAAAATGTTAAGATGTATGAATTGTATATTTATTGTACTACTGCACAAATCCAACATGCTAAAAAATGAATGATAATTTATAATAAAACTGGTAGCTGGGGAAGACGCCAAATAAAAAATAAGGTTTAAGTAAAACAGTTCAATAGATTTATTATATACTTTGAGAAACGTGACATATTGTCTTAGATTTAGGAAATGCCACACAGGGCAGTTGACTGATGAGATACGAATAATTGACTCAATAGTCAGGAGTACAAAACAATAAAAATGACATAATAAAAAATTGAGACAATCAGTTGAAATATGATAAATTGACTCAATAATCATGAGTACAAAACAATAAAAAATACATAGTATAAAATTGAGATTGTAAAAAATTGAGATTGTCAATTGATAAATGCTGACTTGAAAACAGGAAAATTAATTTAGGTACTAGACCAAATTCCTAGTAAACAAAACAATTTGTGACTAATGAACAAGTACAAAACTACTATATGTAATGCTCCGAAATGAGTTAATGATAAGTTCAAAGAGAAAATAAACCTTCAAATGACAATGAGTAATAGAAAAAAGGCAGGTCAATGAGTAATCGCAAAAAATACAAAAGGTAAAGGTAAACTGCCAAACAGAACAATTGAAATGTAAATACTAAAGGTATCAAAAAAAACGAATGCTTTCAGGACATATTAAAACCTTTGTAGTTCTGGATAGGTTTTATTAGATACACTAAATAATCATGAGTTGAACGTCGATTGAAAAGCATATATTCAATGCAATTAATAATTTTAAAGACAATATAAAATAGGTAGTACAGTGAAATGAAACAGACACTGTATTCAAGAACGTAATTGACAATGGCCTAGACTAAATCTTAATGCTTGATATAATAAGTCAAATATGAATAATGTAAAGTACAAATACTTGCAATACTTCCAAAAATATTGGTAAAAAGTTGTGTCAACAAGTGGGAATCGCGACTTTAGAATAAATAATTCCAAGTAAACCTGAAAAGGTCAAATAATAATTAAACAAACAAGGCAATTGAACAAATAATGAAAAATGCTGATAATGATTCAAAATTGATACAGAATACTTATCAAATGCATGAAGAGCATGAGATCCAATCTTGAATTGGATGGGCAGTACATCGAGACCCCCTCGATGATACCGGACGATGGTGGAGACCTGGATGGACCCACGAAATGGAGCGGACCAGAGCGAGCTACCGGAGCTGGACTGGACGGCGAGCCATGAAGAGCGGCGACTTGGATGAACCGCAAGCAGGACAAGAATCAATCCGAGCGACAGACTCCGGACTGGAATGGTGACGAATCAGGATAGCCAACAGCGATGGCTCAGTGGTGACGACACAGGAACGGCGGCGACACAGCGATGAGTGGGTAATGTCAGGTTAACTATTGTCAATGCGATACGGGCAAGACTGACACAATGACGGTGTGACACAGTTGAGATATGCAACACATAAACTTGAAAGTAACGTAGCTGAAGATTCACTGAATTTGAATTGAATGAACCGTCCAAAAGTTAGGCACGGTGAATGAAATGCAAAGCTAATTGAGTTGGCTACGGCCAAAAATCACAACACTGATGCTAAGTGAATGTCTGAATAGACAACCATCCAAATGCTTGGCATGGTGAATGAAATGTAACAAATGTTCGTAGATCACTAAAAGAACTGATTGAAACTGATACACCATCTACGGGGTAGACATGAAAATTGCTAATACTTCGATCTAGCAATGAATGATTAGGTAGCTAGCTGACTAACCTAACAAAAACGGATACAGAGCAGAACGTCTGACTGCACCGTGAAATGATGAGAGTGTGATCTTGGAATGCAAGCAACACACCAGTAATAATGTCCCGCGAGACCAGAATTACTTCAATGAAACGAATGAATGCGAAATTGGGCCTCAAGCCCTACCACAAAATGCCTACCGCAAATGAATGTTCAGTTCAATCATATAACTTGTTGCTGAATGTTGAATGTTCTGGAAACTTGATTTTCATAATCAGTAATATGAAAATGATTTGAGTTCTCACACTGAGAAGTGAATAAATTTAAATTGAAGATAAAAATTCGAAGCACTCGTGACGAATGAAACGTGTTGGAACATACCAAATACTGATATTGAAGATATTTCACAAACTAACGAACCGAAAATACTGAAACTTTATCGAAGCACTGGAAGAAACATTCTACGTTGAATAAACATGAATTTAAAACTGAGAATTGAAAATTTTGAATTGAAGGTGACAAAAAACCGAAGAACTGGAAAACGTTGATGTTGATATGCTACGCCATTTCTGTGTGAAAAAGGAAACCAGGAAAGTGCATGTACGAATTACGCTGCAAGAAGCCACGCATAGCCACGTCGATGAAAAAGATATGCGTAAAAAACGTCTAGACACGGTAGGAAATACTCCAAAATAATATTAAATAATACCAAAATGCACAATAAAATTAATGTACAAATGTAGCATGACAAAAAACTGATGTAATCCGTGAACTGCAGAAAACACAGTAAAAGTGGACCGATGACAAAGTGACTTGCGCACTAACGCGACAAGTTGGGACAAGAACACAATGCATAGTGCGAAATCTGACACATAACAAAAATATACATTTATAATAATATAAGTATGATAATTGATGCTCCAATAATTTTATTATTTCATTCAATACAGATTGATTCAATACAAAATCACTTTTACTACATAAAGCATCATACTGAAGAACTTCATAAAACCACTAAAATTATAATTTCTTGAATGACATCTATAAATTATTAGAATAGTAAGATTTATATAATGTGCATCCGTTTAACAGATTAAATTGACTTTACTTGGCTGTTTGGTCAGTAATCACAAATGATGAAAAATTCTTATACAGGTATTCATCGTCACAATAAAATACCATTAGTTCAAGTTAATGTACTTGTACTTGTTCTTGTGAGTTTCCTGAATAATTATTATATTTTATTTATAATTATTATCTTTTGTCTTTTATATCATGGAATCTATCTCCACATACGTATTAATAGTGCATGTGTGGATCTGCTCTTGTCATTCATAATATTTTTTAGTGTATTGTTTCCCCGTAGAAATGAATATAATAATAGATTTGGAATAGATTTCCTACTCTATTGTAGTATTTAATTGTTATTAGAAAGCACAAGTTAAAAAGTAACTCTTTAGGCTGATCACTAACGGTAGAACACGGAATACAATATTCTAACATAGAATAAACAACCAATAACAATAAATAAACCACTGGAAAATTATAAATTATAATGATGGAAAAATAATTTAACCTCAAATATACAAAAACCTAACCTCCAAAAATTTTTCTGTGATGACACAACAATTTTTGATGACTGTGTATCTTCCATGTATACCGTTAGTGGCCAGCCTTATCTATTTTAATACATGATTATTGTATATCAGTATCCTAGAATACTTTCCGATTCAATACATTGTATTAAAAAAGTCAAACAAAGGAATAAATTAAATGAATGTTATTGGAAATGCCATCCTCTTTGCAACCAACAGCTTAGAATTGGATTTCGACTGATAGTTATGCAGTTATTGACGTTTTTCTAAAATATCAAAAAATCGATTTAAGAAAATTTCAATGAATATTTTTTTTAGCAAATTTCATTTAGAATTCTAGAATCTATGGTCTTCGGCTGTCACACCTTTAGTGGGACACTCTGTATTGACTCACTAGCACCTTTTTATTTGTTTGATGACATGACCGATTATTTATCCGATCGTGTCATCGATGAAATGAAAGAGTAATACTGATTCTGTTTATGAAAACTATCAAGTAGCCTTGAGTAGGCCTATTATAGGGAGGGCTTCGTTATACGTGTATGAGGGCAGTGGAGAACGATAGGAAAGCAGCGTTGCCGATTCTGTGCCGCCTTGCCACTAACTCCTGTACAAGATAGCTGCTGATATCGGTATATCTCATGTAAAATTAACTCTTCATTCTTGTTAAAAATAATCAATTAATTTTATGCGTCGATAAATATATTTTTGAATGATGTAATAATAAATTTTTAGTTTGAATATTTTTCTAATTAATTTATTGTATCTCCAAGTTGCTAAAAACCGATCCGGCAACGTTGCGGAGCTAGAAAAGGACAGCCCTATCTGCTTGTCGAATGAAAGATAATGATAGCAACACCAATGTTAATCAAATGCTGTCATTATAAAGTGGACCTCTCTACAGTTAGTTGAGAACATAAATCACAGAAACATTATTATAATTCATCCAAAATTGAAGTGTAGCAAACGAGCGCTCAATATAGAAAAACACACAGACAACATAAGGTAGAAAGCCTAAATCACTGTTCAAAGCTAGCTTCATTACTTTCATTTTATTGTAGAGAAAAACAATACACCTTTCAAAATTATTCACCATTCAAAGCTGGATTCATCACTTTGATTTTATTGTAGAGAAAAAGAATACACCTTTCAAAATTATTTACCACCAGGAGCAGGTAATAACAGCCTGCTATAATATTTCTCATAATACATAATACGTCGTGAACAATTTACACAAGAATCTCATTCACGTTTTGATGATTTCCTATACTCTCCAATAATCACCAGAAGAAATTTCAAACCAACAAACTCATCTGCACAATGTGGAATAAACTATTTTTTTTTCATTTCTGATTTTAAGAATCCTACTTACATTTCATTTGAGGTAGGAATGTAAATAGAATATGGGTTTGTTCTAAATGATTCATTTTCTTCTATGTTTTAATGTATTATGCTAAGTTTATTTATAGAGCGGAGCAACCTTACTGCTCTGAGTATTTTTATTTGTTTTATTAGGAGAAGTACACCCCACTCGGGCTTGTACCTAGAGTTGTCCACTTTTATTTCACATTTTTATATTCTTGCTTTGTTATTTTATATTATGTTCGTTTGTGGAATAAATGAATAGATTGATTGATTTTTTCAGTGTGTCCGGAAGGATACTACGGTGATCACTGTATGAAACCGTGCGAATGTCCCAATGAGAACTTTGTTTGTCATGCAGCTGAGGGGTGCGTCTGCAAACATGGCTACACAGGTACGTTATTCATGTTCTATATTCAATATCATTATAATAAACAGTCAAATATGCTTTCGACAGTCTTTTAACTTGGCAAACATCCAGCTTCAAAATTTAAACAGATAGTTATAAGCAAATTTTCCATGGTATTATTATTTAACATTCCTTATCTATAATGGTAAAACTATCATCAATATTCAGGAACAGATTTTCACTCACTTTTGATTTTATCGATATTTGTTTTGAAGTCAGCATTAATAGTTATTTTTGTAGTATAAGGTATTACTGTAGTAAGTCTAAAAAAGTATAAGTGTACTTCTTCAAGGTCTTGAAGATACTTGAATACAAATGAAACTTAGTGCTTACAAATTGAAAATCAAAGTACTATTTTACAACTGGATAACCGATGTCCGGATACTCGGTGCTCTACTGTAACACAATTTCGGATTTTTTTTATATTACTGTTTGAAAGATGGAAACCGGATTGAATTTATTAAAGAGTTTTTTCTGTTTGATTGTACAGGTGACAACTGCGACGAGCCTATGGCGAAGAGAATAATTACAGAGAATGCGCCGCAAGAGAGCAAGATGAGTATGGTGATGTTCGCGTTCTTCATGGTGATAGTAGTGGTGGGCATTTGCGGCATTGTCGTCTACTACAACCGGCGAGTCACCGATCTCGAGACGGAGGTCGCCAGGGTCCATTACATTGCCGATCCAGCTGCTAGTGGTCAGTTACCATTATTTGTCAAAACAATGATGTTATATAAACGTACCTACCTCAACTTTAATTTGGTTAAAACATAAATCACGGTCAGGAAGGGATTCTTTCTAAGGCCAGTTTGCACTGTCAAAGCTTGAACTGAATTTAATCAGCTGGTGGCCTAAATTCAAAATGAATCAATATAACAAACGAGACTTGATACGGATTTAATCCAGTTTAAGATAAAATTTAGTTTGAACTGTCACTGTGCAAATGACCCTAAAAATGTTATTGAAATAAAATAGAAATAACATCAATGAATCGTTTTCTGTAATATAATCTGTGTACATTGAGGTATCCTCTCTGTGTACATGCTTTTGTGCACAATAGAAAGTTATCAAGTATCCTCTTTATTTTATCAAATCACAATTATTTTGAACTCATTAGAGACATTTTAGAGTTACTTGATAACTTTAATATTGTTATAGGCTATACAGTTATACATATTATAGCCCTATCTCATCATCACGGACAAGCCTAGAGCGCATGTGGGCATCTCCCTCATCAAAAAGGAAAAGAGAAATTGAGTACGGTATGCTATCTATTCTCTGTGATAGATAGGATACAGTATAAAAATATGATACGATGAGATACAGATAAGTATAAAGTAGCACTAATCAAATACTAAAAAGACTACTAAAATACTTATCAAAATCACTTATGGTAGATAGCTCTAATAAAATATAGGGTACCATACTTAATGTTATTTTTATTTTATTCCAAAATGAACTGATTGATAAATGATAGGTACAAAAACAAATTCCATCTAGGACTAGATCAGTAAAATAAATTTAAAATGAAGCGTAGAAGTTGAATTAGAGGATAAATTGGATTGAAAATTGTATGAAATCATATCTCCAGTGATGTTTTCTAATAGAAATTAATAGTTGAAATAATAAAAAATGAAAAACTACAACCCTATATTCATTTAATAGAAGAATATGGAATAGATTTAGAAGAAAAATCAAGTAAATAGAATAAATGCAAAGTGTTTAAAAAATTCAGCAAATTCAAATCATGTATTGGAATGTTGGAAATATATGGAAATGTTTTGTATTATCAAGGCTAACTAATCAGTAAAATATTAGGAATCCCTTATAAAGTGTGAATAATCTTTTATTGAGAACTAAACTTTTATATCTAAATTGAAAAGTCTTCTTCATGACCTTTCAACAATTTTTTGTCATCTTTATAGATTAGCAATTGGTAACTTATTTCTTGTTATTGTTTTCAGATCCAAATCATTTTGACAATCCGGTCTACTCGATGAAGGGACACGAAGACAACTCCAGCCTACTCAACAACCAGGTTCACAACGATCTAGGTCCGTTCAAAAGCAGCAACCTGGATAAAGATGGTATATTCATCTTTTAAACTCCACACAATTCATTTTCTACAGTTTGCTGCACCATCAATCTATTATTTTTTCTATGCATGCACTGTCTTGAAGATATTTCATCTCCAAGTTTTCTATAGTGATAATATATTGTCATCAATGTTGATTATCAATGCATTTTTATAACAATTTTTCATCTATCTTCCTTAGATGAATCAAATCAATTCAAATCGATAAAGTAAGAAAGAGATTTGATATTATTTATAATTTTTATTTCTCATGCTAGCTGAAACAGGATAAAATTAAAACACTGTACGATGATTTCTAAGTTGGATTTTTTTTAAAGATTTGAGAAAGTGATTTGTTTCTGATATCTTATATCTCTGTGATGATTGTACTAAGTAAATATTCATGTACTATCATTGGTAACGTAATTTTTGACTCTTTAAAAATGTTTTTAGATTCAATTAGTATCGATTAAAAATTTTATAACGGAAAACTGTCTATTGCAGGTGCACAAGCCTATGGATATGGATCTACATTATTGAAAAATAGAGAAGCGGACGCTAATAATCCAAATGTTTATCATAGTATTGAAGATCTCAAATTAGAACACGTTTATGACGAAATAAAAGGAAAAGAAACAGCCGGTAAGTCGCAAATATTAAATTAGTTGATCTTGTTTTCCGTGACGAAACACTTTATAACTTTGTTGTAGTCTAGACACTGTGTTCCCACGCAAATGTATAAAAAAAACACTTTTTGATAAGAAGCGCATTCCACTCCTGAGGAGGAGCTTCATCATCCTCTAATTCATTCTCTAAAATTCTCTACGTTTGTGTGGCAGAGAGTACCTAGACTCCTAACTCCGCCCTTGATAAAAGCAATTATTCATCAGCTTTCACCCACTCTTGAGGCTGATTAAGCTCCTACTCGGGAATGAAATTCACTCCTCATAAAAATTGTTTTTTTTTTTTAATATCAACGAAGAAACACATTGTGTAGACTACAACATAGTTATTAAATTGGTTGTCCATTTTTTATTCAAACTTTGAATCGTAAAGCCCTGCTTCACAATGAATTTCTGCTCTGCTGGGCAAACGTTCACATTCCCATTCCTTTATGATCGTCATGATAGCAATTCATTGTAAAACAGGACTTGACTGTTCTTCACATCCAAATTTTGTAGTGGTTCAAGTACCAGCAGTTCCTTAATTATAATTTTAATAATCGATATTGCCATCCATTTTATTTTCTAGAAATATTTCAACCAAACTTATACATTGAACATTTATCAACACATAACTTCCCTTTCTTATTTGATGGAAAATTTCCATTACTTTTCTGTGTCAACCACAGGTGACTTACCTTTGATAATATTCTCCCATAGCACACTTCACTCTTCAAAAACTACTTTTTCTCTAGTATTCATCGTCTCATTAGTATTCGTTTCAATTTCCCTGGATGTATTTTCATCATTAATTTTGGGGTTTGATTATTTTAACGGTTTATATTTTTATTTATTGTAAATGATTCACCATATAATAATGAATTTTGATTACGCTTGAAGAATAATTTACAATGATAATAATTAAACAATAGTTACAATTTTATTTCATTCTCAGAGCAAGAATACGATCACCTGGATTACAGTCGACCTGGGACATCTTGGAAGCCGCATTACCAGAGAATGGCAAACGGCATGATAAAGAAGCCTGAGCAGCCGCAAGAAAAACGAGAGGAAGATAACTGATGATAAAGAAATGCTGCAAAACAGATTTCGATTTTGTTTCAAATGAACAAAGCACTTGACAAGTATTTGCTAGTCTATTGTGTTTGTAACAACTAGTTGTATATACGATGAACAATAGCGGGAATATTGTTGTGTATTTTATGATAACTGTGTTATCTTTATCTCTGCTACCGGCTAGTTGACTTGCCAGTAAGCAATAATTTTCTATCTTGAACTCCTTTTAATCATTTTTTATGGTAATCCTGTAATTGAATGTGTGTCGTAGTGCGTTTAGAAACCCTTTTCAAGGTTCGAAAACTCCTTATGATTACCCTTAGACGTAAACCAATTTTTATACCGTAAGCTAAATGTCTATTCTTAACATTGGTAAGGTATGTGGTACTATATTTGTAATCATGTAGGCTATCACTTTGTGTAGATTCCAGTAATCAGTATCAATTATCAATAATAGAATAGATTACATAATTTTATTTTCAAAATGTATTTGTAATTTATATTATTTATTGTTTTAAAACAGATTCAAGTGCCAAAATTGCAGTAAACCACGTCCAATTTGTAATTTATTTTGATATTTATCAATAATCAGTGTTGAATTTACAGTTTTAGATTGGAACAAATGATTTGATGCGCCCTCTTTTAGATGTGCATTTGAAAAATCCCTTTAAGAATATGTGAGGACCAGTGTTTCCAAAAACAAAAAATGGAAACTGTATTAATAAATGGTTCATGAATTACTAGGTAATGTTTAAACTATTATCATGTTCATATTTGCCTAATAGTTCAATGGAATGGAAGTAATGTTTTATAAATAAAAAAATGATTGGTAAGATTCGAGATTTCTTAGCCATGAATTATTCAATTTCTGATTATATTGGAACTGAACATCATCAAATAATATTAGAAACTAAACACAAAATATTTATATTTTTACAATTTTTCACTTTGAAAATTACAAAATTCAAACTATTTGAGAATTTGCAGCTAAGTAATGTAGATATCGTACATATACGGCTACCTGATTTATTTTATCATAAGTGTAACATATTCTAAACTTTCAGTTGATAGCTATGTACAAATACAAGCGTATTTTTTATAAAATTCAAATAATAGATATAGGCTAATATATTTTTCCTACAGGTACCTTGGAAAGTGACCATTCCTGCACTGATTACAGAACGCAAAGAAACACTTTTCCGCTCTAGTGCGCAAAGTATTACTTTGCGTACTCTTAATACTTTGCATATTATCTTGCAGCCATCCCAATCAGCTGTTGACATTGTTGGCGTGTATTTTGAATGCGAATTTTTTCTATCTATATTTTTTCTGATTTTCAAATAAATAAAAATGAGAACTCATTAAATTATACATTTTGAATATTATTAATAAATGATTCATTATTTCAAATAATATTTTTTTCATTCATAAATTGATTGGTTGAAAAATTATTTAGAAATTAAGATTTACTCAAAATTATTCAAATTTTCAAATTAATTGGATCAATTTAAATTTTTAATTCGAATAAATTATCGATTATTAATTTTCAATTGGATTATCAAGTTTAAAATAAAAGTTGTCATTAATAACAAAATTATACAGACAAACATTTGATGGATTTCAGCCATCATTTTACTCATAATCAACCACTTTCCATAGTCAATGGTAACTGTAGGAAAAATGTAATGTGTAATTCGTGCGCAAAGTTCCTCTGCTGCACTCAAGAAACAATTCCGCCCTCGCCTACGGCTCGTGCGTAAACGTTTCTTTCGGTGTAGCAAACTGTCACTTTGCGCACTAGTTGCACAAAAAACTATTTAAAATCGTTGATACAGGGAGCTGAAAGTTTTTTATATGGCAGCCTTTTTTATTCTAATCAACTAGAATCAAGATTAGGAAAGTCTTTATTGGCCATAGTTGATGAAATTTTAATTCAGTAAATCTAGACTGAATCATTGAGGGTCCAATTATTATTACAGTATCAAATATCACATTTCAATGAAAAATAACATTTGAATGAAGTCCATTGAAAAAAATCAAACTTTATAAATCAATCGATTTTCTAATAAAAATTTATTTTGAAAATTAAGTATAATCTTTAATTAGATTAGTAATACTTATTTCCATTAGATTCGATACTTTGAAACCATCTAAACCAGTATTTGTATTCTTCAGTTTATTGCAGATAGTTGAATGAAATTTAAAATGATTAGTAAATTTTGAGAATAATATTTAATAAATCTTTCAGTTTTTTGTGAAAAAATGTTCGAAATTGGACAAAATTGATATAATATTAATAAATCTTTCTCTAACGATTTGTTGGAACTAAGACTCTACCGTAATAAATATTAATAACCTTTTATAATAAACATATCATGGTTTTGAATTTTTTACATATCTAGAACAAAAATCAAGGACCAAATAATATCTATATTATCCTAGAGTCTATTGACAATATCAATAATGCAATTCATTTTTAATCTTTGAATTAAAATCTAAAGACTGTAACATTTCCAAGTCTGATTACTCATAAATTATTATTGTGTGAGACATTGGTCAAATCTATGATATTTCAAGATCTTGTCAACAATAATTATTATCATTGTTTGAAAGGTTTCTTTACCCATGTTTTTAATTTCATAATCGGTACTGCTTTCTAATTATGTAAGCTATTCTACTCTGACTAGTAATTTTATGTGTATAGTATCTGTGCTGATATACATTTCAATAATTATTATGTGTAAGTTCTTGTTGAGAAGATACACTGTTTTAGTAGTGAAAACTTTAGAGGCATCTTTTTCAACATAAGTATGTTATACAATCTGAACAATGTTAAAGTACCTATATTATTTATATTAATTAGTTTTGAATGTTGACTTTATTTGAAGTGGACTTGTATTTTAGGTATTCAATCTAACTACTATTATCTGATGAAATTTTTAGTCTTCCATGTCAGTCTTAATTGTGTGTAGCCTAATTTAGAAACCATGTAATACGATTAAATGAGACATCTTTGTATGAATAACAATTCACTCTTATTTCATGCTGTCGAACAAAATATTTTATTTATTGATATTATTCTATTGAAAAAAAAAACTGAAATTTTTATATACTCATATATGATATTATGTTCACCAAGATGCCCGCCCATTCTCCAATGTATTTTCTAATACTTTATTTCGGTTATTTGTTCAATACTTTCCACATAATATGAGTTAAATTGTTACATAAGCAGAAGCTATTCTAGAAGATAGTTGAAATAAATTTAAGAATTGGCAGCGCAGCGTTTATGAAAAATTTCTGATAGTAGGCTATAATTCTGAAACCATGATTGTATTTAAATGTTTTATTAATTGAAGGCAGAATAAATTTTTATTTTCAATTATTCTCAATCAAATAATTTTAAATAACTTCAATCCCTGTACTCAGAAACACTTTATGAAATCAATTTATCTGGTAAATCGGATTATGTATTTGTTCCGTATGTAAAATTCCATTTCTCTCTAATCTAATAGCAATAATTTATGATTGTAATAGGTACTCTATTTATAATTTTTTTCTTTTTTTCCAAAAATATATAGCCCATTTCTTATATTTCTTGTTTTGAATAATAATTTATTTATCTTGAGATTACTCAGCAGTGTGATTTTAATGTGATAATGATATGTATATTTTATAAACGAATAAAAATGAAATCTATGGATATTACGAAAATGTATATATTTTAAGAATTGTTTATTATATTAAATTTGTTTTATGATTTTGAATTTTATTAATAGTAATTTCATACTTGTGTTATATTTTAACTCATTGAAATGTGTTAAATTTCCTTGTAAATTTTTCTAAGAATAAAAAAATTAATAAAATAATTTGATTATGATATTTTCAATTTATTTTCATTCCAAAATGTCTAAATAATATGAATGTAAGCAAGAGGTAATAATTTCTGATCTTTAATCGGAATATTATTGATAAAGCAGAACTCCCATAGCTTCTCTACGAAATTAAATTATTTTGGAGACATATTTAATCCCAATTAACCGTTTTTGAGATTGATCATACATACATACGTAGAAACAAAAAAATCTGGTGTGACTCACAACTTTCCTTGCCTTTATGAAAATTGATCACCTGACGCTAGTATTCCCGAGTATCTCAAGTCCACTATTCAAATATATGAGCCAGCTGGTGGCAGGGCAATAACGCTGGAGACACACATGAGGTCTGCTATCTCTTTATAGTGAATGATTTAATAGAATCAACAATAATTTGCAATTGAATAATCACATTTTCTCGAATTTAAAGCTTATTTTCAATTTTAGATGAAAATGTTACTGAACATTAATTGTAGAGATTTTCATGCTCAATCTACTCCACTTGATTTTTTTGTTTCAATTGTATCTGAAGCCTGATAATTGGGAATCTATCTGCATTGATGGGGCGGAGCTCCTAAAATTTTTACAGATATGGGACTTGTGGCAGTTGATAGAGCTTATCGATGACTATTTTAGGTATGAATTTGATCAAAATCGTTGGAGCCGTTTCCGAGAAAATCACGAAAAACCCAGTGTTTTCATCACAAGAGCATGAAGCAAAATGACACGGCACATCCAATTGTGCGCAGGATGTCTGTCTGTGTCTACCCTACAAACTGTGGAGGGAGAAATGAGTTTCTCCTCTTCATGTTAAAAGTAATATATCTCAGACTTTAGTGACAAGTAGTCGGGGGGACACCCTGACGCGAGGGTGCGAGGTGTCAAGTTGTCGTTTACGGCCATGACTATTATAGTTGGCGTCATCGGTCCAGTAGGTGACAAGTAGTCCGGGTGACAACTTGACGGCAATGGTATATTTTTACGAGGGTACAAGTAGTCACCTATGGCCAAAATGACCAGGTGTCAAGTAGTCGGGGTGACACCTAGACGGCGACACAGTTTCAGGGAGTAAAGTACTTTAGACTGTCAGTAGGTTTGTGGTGGAGGAAAACATATTTGAAGGACGAGATGATTTAAAATCATCTATTAATTTTTTATTCAATTTACACAATATAATTTGTAATCGAAACAATCAAACAAAAATATTCACACTATAGTGAGGTCCACGTTATAATGGTAATGGATAAAGATAGAAGAATAGCGATGCCGATTCTCAGCATTAATTAATTATATTTCTACACTGTCAAAAACATAATTGGCATCGTTGTGGACCTAGAAAAGAATAGTACCACCGGCTTTGTCGAATGATAGACAAGGATAGCAAAACCAAAGTTGATTAAATACTGTCATTATAACGTGGACCTCACCTATAGAAGTAGTCTTTTCGAACAAGTAATTAACCTACACTTTTTAATCGAGTAATTGTAACTTTTAAAAACAGTGACAATTCCACGTGTTCATTCGTCAGTAGAGCTGTGTTGCCAATTTGCTACCTTCTAAACCAAGGGTGAAAGGGATTGACCAAAGGATAAATTTTCTTGATTCTAGGGACTTTAGCAGTAACGTTGGTGGCAACACTGGCTTTGTCACATCGTCATTCGTCAGTTGGTGAATTCCTCCTTGTGTGTGTGGTTGTAGGTTCGTGTTCCATGATTCTACAAAATGTCTGAATTCATATCAGTACCGTTGAAAAAACCAACCGATGTTGTTATTGTTAAACCTTTGAAAAATGTTATTGATTCGGCATTTAATTCAGCAGAAAAACATGAAGATTTTACCGAACAAATCAACGAATTGGGTAAACTTCGTTCAACTGCTGTCTGGCGAGTATTTGAGAAATATGAAAGCTCTTTGGAGGTTATCTACAAGTAAGTGACAATATCATAATTATTACAAGATTTTTTTCAATTAGAATTTTTTTGCTACGTATTATTGAATTCAATATTGATTAGAAAAAATATTTAACTCTTAGTTTATCAGTAAAAGCATAGATTTTTTATTTTTATTAGAGCATAGCAGGAAATGTATTTTAGTGAGTCATAACCAGAGCATGAATCATGTCCGTGTTGTTATTAATTGATACTAATAGGTTGAATAAATACTTACTGGTTCTTGTTTTTAATTCCGTTTTTTTCAATATGAGTGATATGATTTTCTCACACATTTTTGTTAGTTTAAATTGAATTGAGCCCTGCCCAAAAAACTCGTTAATTATAAGAAGTAGGTAGGTACGGTAGTTTTAATTTTATAGTCTTTATAAATCTTGCTTTAAGAACCCTGAGTAATATTATAATCTGAACCATATTACCTTTCACTATTGACTAAATAAACCATCTGTGCATTTTTATTTCACCGAGAAAATATTTGATTGTGTGATGAGTTGATTTCCTGAATAGCACCTGTCACTGTCAACTAATTCTCAATTAGCCTAAGGTATTTTTTAAAAGATGTTACCAAAATCGTATTAAATTTAATCAGCAACAGCACCTTATCCCGGAAAACTTTGTTTTTTGTCATAGCCTATTCTTTGTTTATTTTCAAATCATCAACAGTTCATTAACAAAATAGCTTAATCACATTTCATTGTTAAAACTTGTAATCACTCCCAAAAGTAATTATAAATCATTTTCTGTTAAGTATACCTGTAAGGTGTTCGGTATCTTTTTATACTTTATAATGTAATCATCTTTCCTGATTAGATTGAACATAATATTTATGATACACATGATGAACATAATATGTGTTTGTCAAGTCCCGTGCAATCTAATAGAAAATATAAGTATGGAAAAATGAACATTTTGTTAATAAATTTAGTGTAAACGCAGCTTGGTTGTCATTTTCTAATGTGCAGTATCTAATTACTATAATGAAGGTCATTTTCAGATAAACAAGCTGTTTGGTTTCTCAACTTAGCGCATGTTTTCGGGTTGAAATCTACAAAATAAATCTATTTTTACTGTTTTATATATCTGTCATTAACATAAGTGGTTTGTATCTTGTTTGCAACCAAATCCATTTTCATTAAAAGGGCAGTTGTGAGTAGCTTATAGTTTCATATAGTCCAATAGAGGTTTTTTGAATTCATTTTTTTTTCATAATTTGAACATTTCAAATCTCTTTTCAAAAAAACCCTAACAAACTATTTCTAATCTATGTTCTACATAATTTGGTCATGAGATGACTCATTGATCTAGATATGCAGCAAGTAATAGTAGATCAATAAAACTTTATTTAATGACCTTTAATATAAACTGTAATTCAACTTCTTAAGTGATGTCATTGAATAAAACTCGGTTTAATATTCATGAATTTCCCATTTAAATTAATTGTCCCAGGCTTGCGCTAATTCGTCCAATTTTAATGCATATAATTTAGATAACATGAATAAATAATAAAATATCAATCAACAAGCCAAGTGAATAAGTTACTACAGGGTGATGTAGGGACATGAAAAATTCAGAAATAATGTAATTTCTACAAAAAAATCATAAAACTAAGTTAGTCGATTTCCTATAAAATGATATTCTTGCTCCTAGAAAGATGTTCTTCTCATGTTATGTATGTTATAGAAACTCTGTATGAGATAGCTGTGCAGCGAATTTTGGAAAATGGCAGTGATTTCCTCTTAAATTCTTTCCTTTATTTATTTATTCAAATTCGGTACACACCACTTTTACAAATAATATATATTCAAAAGAAAAATTACATGCAATAATATAAATAATAGCCTAATACAATATATAGAATTAAAAATATATAATTATTTAATATAGAATAATACAAAACTGCAAAACAAGTAAATATAACAAGATCATTGAAGCTTAACAAAATATAGGCATAAAAAAGTAAGAAAAAACAACAACATAAGGGTGCGTACAGATATACGCGCCGGGAACATGAGCAATTCACTTTTAATCAGCTGACTATATCTGTATTTTTACAGAAAAGGTAAGATACAGATATAAAAAGCTTGGCATCAGCTGATTAAAAGTGAATTGCTCATGTTCGTGGTGCGTATATCTGTACGCACCTTTACAAAAACCAATAATAGGAACATTACACACCCACATGAAGAACAGTTCCTCATGGATACTATGAAAAAATTAATTTCAGCTGCAAACAGCAGCCTCACAGCCCAAGCAAACCAGTTCACTATTATAGGCATATGATGTTGTGTGGAGATGTCTCCAGAAAATGGTTGTTGTACGTGTAGTGTTGTTGGAGGTGTACGGTGCACCTTGCCTTCAAGGTATCCCACACAATATCAATTTTATTCCTTCTACATAAATACTGAGTGACATAGAGGAACGAAAAACTTTGAATGTGACAGTATGAAGCTTATAAGAGTTGTTAGTTGTTCGAAAGTGTACACAATTGATGTGAACGCATTGCTATTTAGGTCATTGAGATCATCTATCGAAATGGCAATATAACTGCTGAACAGAGAATAATAATAAATATGCCTTATAATAATGTAGGATATTATTCTATAAATCAATATCCTGTTACAAAACAATGAAACTTTTATTAATCTCACACATTCACATTTTACATTTTCTTAATCTATACATTGAGCTTCTCTCGTAAAAACTACCTAACTTGTTTATTTATTTAACTACTTTTTTGAATTAATCACATGTGAATTGAATTACTTTCATATGATGATAGCATCATACGTCAAAATAGAATTACCATTGCTAAAATCTCATATCCTACAATAATAATACAGTAGGACCTCTATAATACGTAATCCTCTATAATTCCAAGCTCGGTCTCTTGAAAACACCACTATAATTCGTAGTAAAGCAATGTATTTCGTTCCTCTCGATAACTCGTAGTAAAATAGGGCACTGGCTTATCTTAGACTTCTATAATTTATAGTTTTAGTAGCGAGAACTCTCTATGATTCGTGGTTTCTGTTTTTTCATACATCATGGAAGGGGAAAATAATTACAGTGTACTATGCTAACTGATTCTCCAGATCATCAGTCATCAACCGGAAATCATATAGACACCAGACGAAATTGTTTCTGGGTTAAACTAGACTTTTCTGATCAATTTTTTGTTATTGAAAAAATAAATTTATGTTATGTGATATCGCGGCTGAAGTAACAATTTTCTAGTTTGAACGTCTTATAGAAAACAACTGCATTTGCATATATACCGTATTATGATTGCAGCAAGAACTTCATATTATAATTTAGTTTTACTTCATTATGCTCTCAATAATCCATATAATAGACCCAACTAAACTACTGCAATCTGAATTCACTGTTGATTTTCTTATTCATTAGTTCTCTCTAACTTGTTGCAGCTATTATGATCAGTTAGTGGCTTTAGAAACCAAAATTCCACCCACAGAGGTGCAGATTCCTTTCAAATGGAAGGATGCATTCAACAAGGGATCATCATTTTTTGGTGGCCGCATCAGTCTCAGTGAGTATTTTGTTTTGTTTGCTATTGTCTCTACTTTTCATCATTATCAATAATCTAGTATCACTATCCTAAGGAAGTCTTTGTTGAAGTCATAAGGAGATCTTTGGTGAAGTTTTTGGGTGGAGAGGCCAAACGTCACCACTGCTCAAAGAAGAGCGGCCATTCAGGCAAAACTTCTTGGGGGAGGTGAGGCTTTTGACCCTGCAGAGTTTCAGAGGGGCGAAAAGAAAAACCCAAGAGAACCGAGATGGGTGAAACTCCAGGCACAAATGTGGGTCGAGAGGCTGAGTCGAGGGTGGCCAGGCGCACTAGAGGCAACTTGGCCGCCCCTCCCTCAGCGGAAGGACCTTCAAAGAATGCCAGGAGTGGAAATCACGTAGGTCACGAGGACTAATCAATCTGAAGAGACTGCCAAGCATATCACACTGGATTGCAACAAGCTACCTGGTGATGAATGGGATGTTAGCATAGGGGAAAACTCCTGGCTCTTGTAAAGGACACAGGTATTGGTTTGCCTAACTATCATACTACTTGGGAACACAATAAGCTTCGGTTGACGTGTGGGGTTCTTTGAACCTTTGGATCCTTGAATCCGTCCCTTCAAAATAATAATAATAATAATAATTGGTGAAGGTCTCTGCTATCAGAAGTGTATAGTTGACCATTAATATACATACAAAATTATTGTAAATCTATTCAACTTTTAGAAGCCGCAGACTTCTTTTGCTTTCAGAAGACTGTTCTGTTCCTTTCATAATTCATAATATCAGTTGAGGTATATAATTCAACTTTCGATTAATTGTTACCTTCATACTTTTTGCTTCACCAGTGACCAGGATTGTGGATTGGCTGTGTCATGTGGGTGGTTTTACAAGCCTTCAATGAGCTCCCCAGGAACTCATCGTGAAGCTTCACTCCCAAGAAAGTTGAAAGTTTGTTTTCTAAAAGTGTGAATTGTGCTGCTTTATGGGTAGTTTATTTTCGCCTCTTTAAATACCTGTTTGGAAGTGACGTGATTTATTTAATTAATATTTCAATAATTATACTTATATGATAGGTACCTTCAATATACATGATGGCGCACGATATGATCCAACATTTAGTTTTGTCATAGAAAGTTTATTGTGAAAGCAATACAGAAAAATGAGATATAACTTGTCTACTGTATACCTGGAGATTAGTTTGTGGCCATTACATGTTCAATGTGGCCACCTTCTTGTCTGATAACTGCTTCAACACGAACGACTATGTTATTGGAGACTCGGCGACACATATCTCGTTACATGCCTCAATGATTAGCACTCGCAGATCCATCAGTGTGTTAGCATGTTTAGCGAAGATCTTCTCCTTCAGAAATCCCCAAACAAAATAGTTGCACGGATTCAAATCAGGACTGTTTGGGGGTCAGTTATGCCCACACGCAAAAGATTCGGAAATCGGTTTGAAATGACATTTTGGTTAAAATTTTCATGCAAAAAGTCTAAAACAACATTAGTCGTGTGTGGACTGGCTCTACATAAACCACTGATTCTTTATCGAAACCCTTTTGCGATAAGCTGAGGAACAAAATAGTTACGCAGCATGTTTAGGTAACGTTTACAGTGTGTTCGAAAAAGAAAGGCACTATTAGCCCATGGCTCAAGATGGCAGCCCATACCGTAATTATTGGAGCATGATGCACCTTTTCGTGCAGCACAAGTGGATTTTCTTAAGCCCAAAAACGCACATTTTGTTTATTAACCACGCCTACCAAGTGAAAAAGTGCCTCATCTGAGAACCTTGTTAAGCAATACGACTTGATTAACAGCACAATCTGCGAAAACCATTCGTTGTTGTTTGTTGTCAATTTGGGTAGCACTGTAATTTTATACGGAAACAAATGCAAATCAGATTTTAAAATTTGCTGCACAGATCGCTTAGAAATGTGAAGGTATGCTACCGCTTTTCTAGCCGACTTGCCAGGACTCCTCACCAATGCTGTTCTGACTGCTTCAACATTCTGTGGAGTACTGCGGACAGTGGAAGGTCGTTGACCTTTACTCTCAAATACTAAGCCATCCATCACTATTCAATATTTCATAAATTCTACGAATAGTTTTAAATGATGGTGACCAGCTAGTTGAAAATGAGCACGAAACCGTCTTTGTTTAAGCACCACACTTTTTGTTTCATTGAAAAACAACACGCTCTTTATTCGTTGTTCAACAGACAGTCTTCCTTTGTCGGTCATGTTAGAACGACTGTTTAAAGGAAGGAATCATTTAGTCACGACAAAACAACTTTCCATGTAGCGCTGTCACGTCTGCCAACCTAAAACATAAAGATAATCACCAACATGAAAAATTAATGACGAACTAAATGTTGGATCATATTGTGCACCAACTCTGTATATGATAATATATTCATAATTTAATATAGTGCTCTAGAATGATATTAAATGCCTTCAATGATTTGTTATTTCAGCGATTTCTTCGATGGCGTACGAAAGAGTGTGCGTACTATTCAACATAGCAGCACTGCAAAGTTGCATAGCAGCCGGCCAGAGCAGTGACACCGACGATGGAAGGAAGTTGGCTGCTAAACTCTTTCAGGTAATTTTTTAATGAATATTACTTAAGGATTTGTAATAGCTTCAAAAGCTGATATTAGAGTATTTGAAAATTAGTTGGTGGTAGTCAAGATGTGTGATAGATTCAGAAAGTTAACAATTTAATTTTTGCGTTATTTTAAAGCAATCGGCCGGCATTTTCAATCACTTGAAAACGACAGTAATTGGTGCCATACATCAAGACCCCACTCCTGATCTGCATCCAGACACCCTGGCAGCTCTGTCAGCACTGATGGTGGCCCAAGGACAGGAAATGTTCTTCCATAAGGCTGTCGATGGTATGTTAATCATTCAGAGTTTTTGGCTCAGTTGAATTTATTGATAGATTCAATTCACATTCTATCAAACTTCAATGAGTTATTTGCACTATTCATCCATTCAGTTTATCAGCTAGATTTCTGATACCAATCTAATTTCTTATATCAATTATTTTCCATTGCTGCGAAACGATTGACATCTTATTTATTAATATTGAACAACTATTAAGCGAGATATGGCAGCTTTAGTGATTGATAGGTGATCACTGTAAGTTTGTTGCAGTGCACACCAAGGCATGCTGATGAAGTCGCCCTAATAATGCAAAATCTCCATTTGCATTGCTTGTTATTATTAAGCGATTTTAGGTCATTTCAAACAATAATATAATGTTACACTACCCTTTAAATGTAGGTCACCTACCACTAGAGCTGCTAAATCTCACTTAATATTGGTACAATCTCAATAAATAAGATGTCAATCGATTTGTAATTAAATTTACTAAAAAGAGTCATTCTTCTATTTATTTTTTTAAATCAACGGATTTTTGTTATTCAAGAAATATAATTTTAAGAGGCCGCCGCCATTTTGTTTTATTAAATTGTAAAATTGTCATAGTTTTTTTGTAGCTCTGTCTTGTCATAAATAATTGTGCAAATTTTCATTCCCATAATTTTAGCCGTTGTTGAGTTAAAAATAGTAAGTGAAAAAACGAAATGGCGGCTGTGATAGTAACTAAGGACTTTTGGACGGTTTAAAAATGATAATCGGATACTATCCGTACCCAAGATGTCCTAGAATATTGTTAGGGAGTTTGGAAACACTCTGTATATTGATTACTATACAAACAGCAAACTTTGCACAAAAATTTATATAAACTTCAATCTAAAACATTAATAAATTCATTTAAACAGACAATAACTCAGAGCACAAAATTATACAAGCAACAGCCAGCCATGTTTTTCAGAAGAAGGTCCAACAGGAAAAAGACACAAGTTGCCAGTCACGAAAGACAACGCCCTGTTCAATATCGATCTTTACAGACACGTCAACACAAAATTATAACTTATAATTTAGAATTCACATTTACATCTGTCTCAATAAAACTTTAATTTGAAAATGTTATTTTAAATTTTTATACATATATTCTATTTAAATAAACGATTTATTTAGTAATTTGTTAACCCTACCTCGGTGACATTATGGAACAATGCAACAAACATTTACGATAATAAATTCTCCGTCAAAAAGTTTATCCATCTATTGATAACTCTGACATTTACTATAAAGTTTCATAGATCTCGAATTGAAGATTCGATTTAAATGTGAGAAGAAAAATGTAATATTACAAATACCCCCCTCTTGACATAAAAAAATTTTACTGTTTGAAAATTTAAAGAAAAAATTTACATTGACCCTAATGAAAATTGTTGAAATTTAAATTCGAGAACAGTAACAATTTTTTCTAGAAAAACATTACATGTCATCCAAAAATATTGAAAATTATTATAAAAATTCATCAATAGCGTTTGTTATATGTTTCCAAACAATATCTCAAAATATAGAATATCAATATTACTTTTGATTTAGCTTTATAATTTAAAGAAAAATATCTCAACAGAAAGTTTAATATGTAAAGAATAGTTTTTTGAAATTGCGCATAAATTTAATAGATAGAAAAATTTAATTTTTATTGCATAAAAAAATTTAGTATGTTGAATGAAAAATTTATTATTATTATTTATTTTTTAAATGAATTGATGAATTGTTACATTAATTTTCACATAAAATTTCAATAAATCAAAAAATGTTCATTTCTTTCACTATTGACGCTGTTGATTTTATTGATGCACATTTTGGAAAACAGTCCGTTAAGGCACTCAGTATGATTTTCAGTTAAGTGTGACTCCAATGTGATGACGTTAAGTGTTGGGCTGATCTGGATGCACGTAGTGTTGGCTGATACTTGTAGTCGACTGCTGCATACCAAACTCGATACAGGTGACATCTCAGTTAGCATTGCTTCATGTTTGTAGTAGACGGCTGCATTCCAAACTTGATACCGGTGACATCTCAGTTAGCATTGCTTCATGTTTGTAGTAGACGGCTGCATTCCAAATTCAATACAGAGTCACATAAATTTTGTATCATATTTGTAATTATACAATGTACATTTCAGGCTTGAAATGACAATGTAATTCATTTTTTTGGAAAAGAGATAGACGCTGCATACAGGATTAATTTAGGTGAGGATTAATTTAGGTAAGGTTTGGTTTTTTGATATTTTCAGCTTTCAAGGTTTAGAGTTCTGCATACAGAATAATTTAGGAGAGGATTTTTTGAATCAATTCTTTCATGATACTGTGACTGTTCTTCTGAATTCAAAGTTGTGAATGTGAACATGGATGGCAATTACCTCCAGGTAATGCAGTAGTGTTGAAGTTTGAGATACAGAGTCAGCAACAAGCATTGGCATTGCTATTGGTGTATGCTTTGGTGTCGGCTTTGGCATCGGCGTTGATATTGGCATTGGCGCAGGCATTGGCATTGGCGCAGGCATTGACATCAGCACAGGCATCGGCGTTGATTTTGGTGTTGGCATCAGCATTGGCGCAGGCATTGGCGTAGCTATTGGCATTGGTGCAGCATTGGCGCAGATTTTGGCATTGGCATTGGCGCAGGCATCGGCGTAAATATTGGCATTGATTTTTGTTGTTGGCATTGGCGCAGATTTTGGCATTGGCGCAGGCATTGACGTAGCTATTGGCATTGGCGCAGGCATTGATATCAGCACAGGCATCGGCGTAGATTTTGGCATTTTGGCGTAGTTATTAGTGTTGATATTGTTGTAGGTATTAGTGTAGGCATCAGCATTGGCGCAGATTTTGGCTTTGATTTTTGTTGTTGGCATCAGCATTGGCGCAGATTTTGGCATCAGCATTGGCGCAGATATTGGCTTCGGCGCAGGCATCGGCGTTGACATCAGCACAGGCATCGGCGTAGATTTTGGCGTAGTTATTGGCGTTGACATTAGCGTAGTTATTGGTATTGGCCGCAGCGTAGATTTAGGCGTAGATATTGGCGTAGTTATGTCACACTAGTTTGAAAATCACCCAAATGTTCTTAACACTCTTCATGGCGTTCACTTGTTACTGATTTCGAGATTCACATGATAACTATTTCAATGTAATGTCTGTGCTGTACCTGTTATCTTAAAATGCTTATAAACTAAGAAGAAAAACTTGATTAGGCTATCAATACAATCTAATACACAAAAAATTATTTTAAGTATCTATGAAATTGAAATTTGTTAACATCTTATTATACAGTCAGCAATACATAAATGTGAAATATGGACATATCAATGATAAATTAAAAAAAAAATCATTCATTTTCATCTATTCACTGTTCAAATATCAAAATTTAATCCATTCTTCAAAATAAAAATATAAGTTCATAACACCCTGTATCATTATCAAAATTGTAAAAAACAAACATCATAACAACACAACAAAAATTTAATTTCAATACATATTTCAATAATTTCAGACATTTGGTCTTCTATTCAATCATTTCATAATATATTTGCATTTCATTATTAATATAACATTTCATTTATAGCATGTTCATTCACATTTATGATTTATCATTCAGGGTTTCAAAATTATTTAGTTTTAATTTGTTCAAAAATTGTATAAAAAGCAAATTATCTAATATTATTAATCATCGTTTGTTGGATACTATAGTTTATTTCGACTTTTCAATGTTCTAAACACAACTACATCTCATGACAAAACTTTACTATCAATCATTAAACAAGAAACCATTCAAAACATCAATAATATTTTGCTTCAAAGGCAAACAATATTCATAATTAATCATCATTTTGCATCTATGGCAATCAACATTATTAATCATTAATTTTTGCATCTATGGCAATCAACATAAGTAATCAACACAAAAAATATTATCTCATTACTGCCTCTCTAAGTCATAACCTCTGTTATTCCTTCTTTAGGCAATAATGGGTTTCCATCTCAAAAAACAATCACATACCAGCAAAATTCTAATCAACAAACCCCACTAAAAATTCTACATACACTCCAGCATCCATTTCAAACGATAATCAATCATATCAAAATTTATAGAACAAACAGTTTTAAAATTAAAAAAAAAAAATATCAATTACAAAACACTTTAGAAAAATTTTAGCCTTTAACTCATTTCAATTGATAATATAACACAACGTTTTAAATTAAACCAATTATTTTTTAAAATAATTTAAAATTAAAGACTGTATAATAAGTATAAACATTCAAGATTATGATACAAAGATGATCAAGATGAATACTGGGTAAATAAGTTCCCTAAAAAATACAAACAAGAGAAAAAGAAAACTGGGTAAATAAATTCCCTAAAACAACACACATTTCAAAATAAGTGATACATGATGAAAAAATATACCACAAGCAAACAATTATTTACACAACAATGGATAGATTTTAGAAAAGTTAAGTTTTATCAACAATTAAAGATTAGGAAAATAAGCTACTATTTTAACTTCTAAAATTATTTCAGAAAAAAAATACAAATTTAAATGACTATGGACAAGATTGGTTAAGATATGCTTCATAGAAGAAATTACTGAATATTACACAAAGACAGGAAAGAATCGAAAATTGAAAAGATTAAGGGCCAAGAAAATAGGCTACAGAAAGAAAAAAGACACAATTATGGACTCTTACCATACACTGTGTAGCGATTATGCTATTCTGAATCCGGCATAACACAGGATTCCTAATCATGTGTGTTGGGGAATACCCTTTCATCATGTGACTCACTGTCATCATCTTGTAAATAAGCAACTTGAAACAACCTTTGAATACTAATACATCAATGGAACTTTGCGTTTTGTTTTCTTCAATAGCATGATATTATTCATGGGTTCATTAGTTTCAACCAAGCAGTTTTGCCTACAAAAGTTCGTCATGTTCACTTGAAAATGCATTGCATACACCTTTTCAATTTTCAGTTGAAAGTTGAACTCATCAACTTGACTCAAAGCAAGATTCATTTTGATTACATTTTTCCTAACCTCTACAGAAACCTGTCTCATGTAATCATTCATTTTATTTACTGTTTTCCTAACTTTCGATGTAGCAATATTACTTTCATGATAGTTGACTTTCAGTGAAGACAACTCCCTACCTACTTCTTTATTCAATTCTACTGTCTCACTAGGGTTGACTTTTTCAACAACAGTAACTAGGCCTACATTTTCAGAAACTTGAATGAGTTGATCCTGTATCTTAACACTACTATTATCATGCTTCAATTTGTTTTCATCTTTATGATTATCTTTCAATGATTCATGTGCATTTTTCAACAGAAGGTTTATACTAACCTGCTCTAGTCTTATGCTAGCAAATTCTTGCTTCATCTCATCAAACCTAGCATTTAACTTAGCCTCTTGCTTATCAAACAGTTGTGTTAAGGCAGCTATTAAGTCATCATCTTTTTTAATACTTTTCATATTGTATGCCATTTTGCTAGTCTGCACAGATAATATTCATTGGGACTTGATTTCTCTTGAACCGATTTCCCACTCAGCAACAAACCATTCATAACCTATCAAGATATCTATCTACTAATAATTTCTATAACCAGGGATTTCATGGTGTACCATTTGGGACATATTTATTTTGTAATTCTGTCCCACCACAGGGCGTACCATTTGCCGTGCTACCAATTTTTCCTTAAACGGTTGGATTAGCATTTAACATCTATCACCTAAGGAAAGTTGTCGGCTCCAATAAAATAGATTCTTGATAAACTGTGAATGGATCTATTGCCTATGAATGAGAAATCCAGTTTTCAGAGCAAATTAACTTATAATCTTCAGATGAAAATTTTTGCAAAAACACAGAAATATAGGTACAAAGAACAATAACTTACAAGTCTAAGCGTCTAAAATTACTACCTACGAACTAAGTACTTAACCAGTTTACAGTTGAAACACAGTGGCTATTGGCTTTACTATACAAACAGCAAACTTTGCACAAAAAATTTATATAAACTTCAATCTAAAACATTAATAAATTCATTTAAACAGACAATAACTCAGAGCACAAAATTATACAAGCAACAGCCAGCCATGTTTTTCAGAAGAAGGTCCAACAGGAAAAAGACACAAGTTGCCAGTCACGAAAGACAACGCCCTGTTCAATATCGATCTTTACAGACACGTCAACACAAAATTATAACTTATAAATTTAGAATTCACATTCTACATCTGTTCTCAATAAAACTTTAATTTGAAAATGTTATTTTAAATTTTTATACATATATTCTATTTAAATAAACGATTTATTTAGTAATTTGTTAACCCTACCTCGGTGACATTATGGAACAATGCAACAAACATTTACGATAATAAATTCTCCGTCAAAAAGTTTATCCATGTAGCTCTGTCTTGTCATAAATAATTGTGCAAATTTTCATTCCCATAATTTTAGCCGTTGTTGAGATAAAAATAGTAAGTGAAAAAACGAAATGGCGGCTGTGTTAGTAACTAAGGACTTTTGGACGGTTTAAAAATGATAATCGGATACTATCCGTACCCAAGAACAATGTCCTAGAATATTGTTAGGGAGTTTGGAAACACTCTGTATATTGATTACTATATTAATTATAAATATATAGAATAAAAATACTTATAAACTTACATAACTATAGATATTTCGATTATTATATTGATCTATAGATTTCTTATAGATTTCATATTAGCAAGGGCCTTAATTAAAACAAAAATGTGGGTGACACTCCCACTGCATATGATTTCTATAGTGATTCAAATGTACTTCCGAATATTTCAAGTCAAGTACTGTACTACAGTTTCACTGTTCATCACAGTTTCATATTCATTAATTGTTCTGTTATCTGTTTGTTTATTTAGTTACATAAAGGAAATGTATTATATAACTATAACCACGAACGATAATGATATGAAATTATTTTCTCAGATGGTATGAAAGATTCCATTATCGCAAAGGTAGCTTCTCAGTGTGAAGATTTCTATGCGGAATGTTTGAAAGCATTCCAGAAAGAAAGTTTGCGACAAATCTGGGAAAAAGAATGGCTTCCAATTGTGAGTAAATTTTTTATTATTATAATTAATTTTTCCCCATCGATAAGTATTCAGAGTTATTTGGAATAGGCTATTATCGCAGTTATTCTTAAGGATAAAATAATGAGATATTGATGAGTGTGCTACTCTCCCATTTCTTAAATCTTATGATTATGCTAGTTTTATTCAAGTTTATCAAATATAATGTGATTTTAAAAAAGACTTTGAAGTTAAAGTGGAAATTTAAAACTGTTGAGTACACTGGAACCTCTAAAGTGTTTGGTTCATCATGTTCCCCAAACGTTTGGGGAATATCGAGCTACAAGTTACAGCTTTCGGAACTGTCGTTGGGTCTCCTCACTGATGAAAGACATAATGTAGTGAATTAAATAATTTGCAAGTAATGTATGTTAGTTTCCATAGTCTCGTTATTGTGGATTTTAATAAAATTCACATATGAATGTAACTACTCTCCAATCGATCCTTCTTGGACTCTTATAGGCTAATATTTACACATAACCGTCAGTTTAACACCTCATTTCCTAAACTAAATTTAATTAAACTGATTTCACTTCAGGTTATGTATTACCATATAGTATTTGAAACTTATGAACTTTACCATTTAACCACAATTATATTGTAACTGAAATAACAATATCAATACCGATATTTATTTAGTGTCATATTTTATTTGATTATTGGAATGAAATACAAGTTAACAAGTTCCCTTTTTTAATACAGTATTTTATTAAGAGTAAAACTATTTGATTCGTTTTTTATAAACTGATTTCTAGTGTAAATAAAATGTTATTCCATCTCAATAATAGTAGTAGCTGTATAACAGAAAATTTGATTGTGTATTTGATTATTTATTGAAGATCGGACTAATTTGTGTATGTGTTTGTTTATTGCAGATTGCAGGAAAGCAAGCCGGATTTCATGCATTGGCTGAATTCCACCAGAGTTTAGTATGCAGAGCCAACAAGTCTGTTGGAGAAGAAATAGCTCGATTAAATGTAAGTATCATTTTACGATTGATACATCAATGTAAAATGTTAACTGTTAAAATTGTTTGATTTATTTATTCTTCAGTTGTTTAGTACGACATTTTATTTGAAACTGGTCAATTAATATTCGAACTATATCTCGATTCACAATTATTATTTAACCTATAGTTGTTTACTAATTGTTTTCAGCTATTCGTAACATTTTGTTAATTTTCAGAAAGCAATAGATCTGTTCAAAATCAGCCAACAAAGATGGAAGCCGAGTGCGTTCGCAGACCACCTGAGCAAGGCGCAGCGCCACCTGGAGGAGGCCAAGAAAGACAACGATTTCATCTACCATGAGCGCATACCTGATGCCAAAAATCTCGAACCGATACCTAGAGCTGCAATTTCCAAGCCCTTGCCAATGCCTCCTAGACTGTCTGCTAACTTTAAAGGTAAATGTTATTTTCTTCTTTGTTATTTAATGTTTATAGTTAGCATATTTTTGCAATCTTATTATTTTATTTTGTTAAATATTATCCCTGAAAGTTAAATGAGAGCAATCATAGGTCAAAGGGCGAAAGCACACCGAAACAGAAATATGTATGCAGTCAAACGGAGAGAAAATCATACGTCTGCATGCAGACATATGCAGACAGACGGTCGACTTTGTGCGTTGTAACATTTGATCACCTGGGAAGAGATATTTCCTCCGTTTGTGTGCACACGTCGGTCTGCTGCTTTAAAGTAGCAATCATCTTGTAACAATATGGAATTGCTTCCAATATCCTCCAGAAACTGGATACGGTGTGTTTGAAAAACCTCCCTCCGACTTGAGTGTGTCACAGTGAAAAGAAAAATATGTATTTGCAATGATTGAATTATGACCAAATTCCGACTCGAATATAAGAATTGTATATTTTTTACTTTGTTTGCAGATCTGTTTGAAAATCTTGTGCCACTGGCGGTGCATCAGTCGTTGTCTGCCTACGAAGTGAGGAAGAACGATTTAGTGACTGCTGAAATCAACAAATTGCGGGAATCCACGCAGCTGCTCAATAGGTAAGGACATTTATATGAAAAATTTGTTAGAATGGTGGATAAATTGAATAGGTAGATTATGTAGTACATTTTTGCAAAATTGTGAGGATGGAGAATAAATTGAATAGGTAGATTATTGTGGTAAAGGATCTGTTTTGTTTACATAAACATTTTTCATAATAGTCATGAATGAATAGAGCTGTTATATTTACATGAATTGATTGATAAATTCCTCCGAAATTGTTAAATAGGTAATATTAGACCAGCCAACGAAAGTTTATAGAGGGAAATGTTTGGATCACAATGTTTTACCACTCAGCTCTCTTCGGGATGGTTAGAGGATGAACATATCAAAAGTCTCCATCCTTATCCCTGTGGTAAGGGGATGATTTAATGGTACAATTTCCTATCAATCAAATAAATTAATATGATAGATATTCAACTCAAATAGAAATACCTGGAACTATAATTTATTCTTTTTTGAGTGCAGTTTGTAGGTAACATCGTATCGAGTGGATATATCCTATACTTTTAAGCAAGCAATTTCGACATTGTAGAGAATACTGCGTATTTTAGGGTATGCAGATGACGACCTAGCGGGAAGATCGGTAGCGGCAGTCACAGAGATGTTTGTAGACTTGGAACGGGCAGCTAATGAGCTAGGGCTAAAAGTAAATTGTGAAAAAACCAAGTTCATGCAACAAAGCAGACGTCATCACAACAGAAGAACCCTCTCAGTGGGTAACTATAGCTTTTAGAAAGTGAATGACTTTACCTACCTGGGAGTTAACACAGCGGATTACAGTGATTAGATGAAAGAAGTACAAAAACGGCTTAATGCAGGAAACAAAACATTATTCTCTATGCTGCAGATATTCAAGTCAAGAAGCGTTCATAGGAACATAAAGATCTGAATATACAGGGTGATTCTTAATTATGGTTAAATAATTTAATACGTTATATTAGAGGTGAAAATAAGAAAAAAGTTCTTATAAACATATATCCATAAACGCTTCATTAGCGAGCTATACAGGGTTAAAGATTTAGCCCGGAACTCAGTTCCTCTGGTGAAATACACCGATGCTGAATTGTTTGAGGACTAGTTTTTGAGAAACTCATGTCTGGAAGCTGTAGTGTGAGTAGTTTTTGAGAAAAAAGTTGAAATATGCAAAATATTCAAGTAGATAAACACAGGCTTCTACGTTTGATGCTCAATAACTTTCTTTAATGACCAGTAAACAAATAATTTTTTGCAATAAAAATTGTAGAGAATTTAATTCTGAAAAGAATTATGTAAGCTGTGTGAACTAAATTTGAATAAAATGTATTCTTATGTAGTACATTACACCACAAAAATTTGCTGTTTTATGAGGAGAGAACTAATAACTCATAGGTTGTAGCTGATTGCAAATAAAATATTCGGTTATCTATGAAAAGTTTTTTTTTCTATGAAAGTAACATATCTAAATGACATTAAACTTATACCATAGGACTAAAGATGATGTTCAAAGTGACCTCCGTTGTTCTGAATGCATATGTTCAGACATCTTCTCATCGATTGTCGGAACCGTTCAAATATTCCAGGAGTCGGCTTTATCATTTCTATTCCGTTCAAAATCCTTAATCGGAGTTCTTCAATGGTATCAATCGGAGTATTGTATACAAAGGTTTTCAAGTGTCGTCCCCAAAGATAAAAATCCAAAGGATTTAAGTCTGTTGACCTAGCTGGCCATGGTACTGGCCCACCTCGGCCTATCCATTGATTTGGAAAGCTGTGATTCAGGTGTTCACGAACAGCAACACTGAAGTGTGCTGGATCTCCATCATACATAAACCAAATGTTTTGGCGCAACTGAAGAGGTACATCTTCAAGTAAGATAAATAGCTCTTCTCTCAAAAAGTTCAAGTAGATTATGCCATTAAGCCTGGGAGGAAGCTCGAAAAGAAGTAGATGATCTCCTATGATTCCTGCCCAAATGTTTACTGAAAACTGATGTTGTGGACGATTAGGTTTGATGGCATGAGGATTCTCATGTGCCCAAATATGTTGGTTGTGGACGTTAACGATAGCTGTTCTTGTAAAGTGTGCCTCGTCGGTAAATAAAACGGTTGTTAAAAAGTTTGGGTTAACAAGTATTTCTAAAAACCATCAGCAAATACCAGCACGGGGAATACAGTCTCGTGGCAATAGAGTATGAACTTTCTGGAGGTGGTATGGATGTAATTGTTGCTCTTTTAGTATCCTCCAAATAATAGATTGTTTGACATTAAACTGCACTGACAATTCCCTCGTGCTCTTCTCTGGATGTTCATAAATTTCATTAAGAACTTGTTCTTCTAACTCAACAGTCATAGTAGATCGGAGTCTGCCTGCATAAATGTGCTCTTTGGATATCAAAGAATCTGTTTCAGACAGACGTTGATGAATAGTGGCAAAAACCCTTGAACTTGGACATACTCGGTTAGGAAAGTTCTCTTGATACAAACGTCTTGCTTCAGTACTATTACAGTGTCCCATTCCATACATTAAAATGCATGTCAGCTAATTCGGAGTATGAATAATGTCTAAAATTACCTGCCATTTTTAAAAAGTCAACACTCAACACAAAAGCAAATTGAAATGATTACAAATAACTGGTTAACAGATTAAACAAAAAACACAGCGCGGTTACAGTAGGCCTAACTTAGTTTGTTGTTTTGTTCAACAATGAGCTAAAATATTTCTGAAAATAATTTTCAGCTGGTAATTTCTTTTAGATTTTTCTTATTTGAAACAAAATAAATCAGCTGTTTTGGAACAGCTGTTATTTAAATCCATGTTTTATTTGCAATCAGCTAAAACCTATGAGTTATTAGTTTTCTCATAAAACAGCAAATTTTTGCAGTGTAATGTACTACATAAGAATACATTTTATTCAACTTTTATTCAAATTTAGTTTACACAGCTTACATGATTATTTTCAGAATTAAATTCTCTACAATTTTTGTTGCAAAAAATTATTTGTTTACTGGTCATTAAAGAAAGTTATTGGGCATCAAACGTAGAAGCCTGTGTTTATCTACTTGAATATTTTGCATATTTCAACTTTTTTCTCAAAAACTACTCACACTACAGCTTCCAGACTAGTTTTATTCAATTTTTCAGATATTTTTCCATATGAATCCAGCATAAGTTTCTCAAAAACTAGTTCCCAAACAATTCAGCATCGGTGTATTTCACCAGAGGAACTGAATTCCGGGCGAAATCTTTCAATTTTTTTTTTCAAATTCAAATTTATTCACACTCATAAATACATATACAGAAACCAAATAGAGTCTAGCTTGACAAATACAACAATAATCCATCTAAAATTTAATAATAGATTGTAAGTAATAGTATATAATATAATAATATATAATATAATATTAATGTGAACAATAACTGCTCACAAAGTGCTTCATGAAGCACTTGTCCGTGAGCAGGAGTTGAGGTTTAATCGGATATAGGAGGAGAAAAAAGCCTACACACACACACAAACACACACACACATATAATCACCATCATCAAGTAATTTTATTGATTGATTGTAGCATTTCCTCTCTTTAAATATACTTATATTATGAAATGTAGTTGAAACTGCGAAAAAATGGGAGGAAGAATCACCAGTATAATTTTTTTCAACATAATTCATGACAAGAGAGGGGGAAAAAATGAAAAATAAAAGATGAGACATAACAGCGATAAATAAAACAATGTTTGCAGATCAAAGCTCAAAGCAAAGGTTAAACTTTAAAGGATACAGAAGTAACTACAGTAAAAAGACCATACTACACTGAAATTCATATTCAATAATGGATTAGATATTAGCACCATGTGTTTCTCAGCTTACTACTTTGAATAAGTCTTCTACTTCTAATGGTGAATGAAGCCATAGCCAACTCTTCGTTTGTTTTAGGAATTTCTTGAGATTCTGTAGCTTTCTAATCTCATCTGGGAGAATATTGAAGAATTTAGGTCCAAGGAATAAAAAGCATCTCTGGAAGGTAGTGCTGTTTGGTTTGGGGAGTCTGATTAGCATCCTTGTAGTTTGCCTAGTTATCTGCTGATTTTGTTCAAGATTCCCCATTTGATTCCTATCCCCACTCATTTTATAAAACAAAGATAAAACTTTCAGTACATACATGTATCTGAAAGGTAGAATTCCAAAGAACCTGAATATTGGGAAAGTATGCGTTCGTCTATTAGCTCCAAACATTATTCTAACAATTGATTTTTGTAGGACTATAAGATTTTTAAAATGAGACATGAAGGTAGATGCATAACATGAGATTCCGTATTCCAGCCTACTATTGAAGAAAGAGAAATACATTACACGAAGAATATTTACAGGGAAGAATTGACGCAGTTGATAGAAAGTCCTAACCAAGTATAAGAGGTACCCTTTTACTTTATTCACATGCAAATCCCAATTTAGACTTTGATCCAATATTAGCCCAAGATATTTAATAGAGTCAGATTGTTGAATTACCTCACAGTCACAACTCACAGATCTGCAACCGACCTGATGATACCTGACAGGATCAGTGAAACTAAATGGTGATGATAATGAAAAGTTTATATAGGAAGTCTTGCTCGCATTTAGTGCTAGTTTGTTACAGTTGAACCAGCATCGCAAATCAAACAAATCCAGCTGCATCATTTCATGCAGTTCTTCTTCATTTTTAGCAGAATACGCTAGGGCTGTGTCATCGGCAAAAGATGTAATTGATCCAAAAAATGTGTGGGAAAACAAATCATTTATGTAGACTAAAAACAATATAGGGCCCAAAACGGATCCTTGTGGAACGCCGTATTTAACTGTTGTCAGCTCACTATCACAACCCGAAATAGACACATACTGCTTTCTATCCATCAAGTATGATTTTAACCACATGTTGGTAACACCACGGACACCAGCAGCATGAAGCTTATTCAACAAGGTGCTGTGTTCAACTGTGTCGAAAGCCTTTCGGATGTCCAAGAATAGACCAGATGTTCTATTTTTATGTGGTGTGTTGATGCTGTGATAAATATCTGACATAAACTTATATAATGCCTGTTCTGTGTTCAAGCCCTCCTGAAATCCAAATTGGTTTCTATTAAAATAGTTCACTTTATTGAAAAAGCTCATTAATCTTTTCTTAAAAAGTTTCTCTAGAATTTTTGAGAACACTGAAAGCAGTGAGATGGGTCTATAATTTGAAATTTCTCTATTCGATCCACTCTTAAAAATAGGTATTACCTTGGCTGTTTTTAGATTTGATGGGAAATGGCCATTCAAAAAGCTGGCATTAAAAATGTGACAAAGAACAGGAACAATAGCATAAGCTATAGATTTTATTAAACTGGAAGAAATATTATCAGGACCTGGAGATTTTCCATTTTTCAATTTATTTATTTCAGTTAGTAGTTCTTGATAGCTAATAGGATTTAAGAAAAAAGAATTTTGGATAAAATCACTTTTAAATTTTCTATCATGATTTTCTCTCATGGATTCATCTGGGTCATGTATTGAAGAAACTATTTCATCAGATATATTTATGAAGTATTCATTGAATTTGTTAGCCAGAACGTTTCCATCTGTTATTAGATTATCTCCACAATGCAGATGGATCGACCTTCGTTTGGAAACTGATTTACTGCAATGATTATTTATAATTTCCCATTGTTTTTTTACAGGAAAGGTATTCAAGTTGGAATAAAATTTAATCTTTTGATTTTTTATTAATTTATTTATGTTATTTTTTGCAGCCAAGTACTTAGCTTTTAATCTCTCATTTTGGGGAGATTTTCTATGCGCTTTATAGAGTTTATCTCTATGCTTAATTGCTAGGCAGAGCCCATCTGTCATCCACGGTTTTAGACGCTTAACATTTTTGACAAGCCTCTGGCTTGAACGAGTGCACTGCTTTATATACGCCAGCAGTCCATCCATGAACACAGAAAACTTATCATCAACACTGTCGCAAGCATATAAGTCACACCAATTATGCTCCATCAACAAGTCCGTCAATTTTTTGACGTCGATGATATCTTTAACTATGGGAGTAGCATGACCGGTCCGGTCTCCAGACACAGACAATGAAGCCGATATAGCTCTATGATCAGTAATCAGCGATTCAATGACTGAACTCTGAATTATTTTCCTGTTAAACTTGGATTTATAAAAGATGTGATCAATGCAGCTTGAGCTAAGGTTTGTTACACGAGTATCTACATCTATCAGTGATTGGTAGCCATTGAAATGCATGATTTCCATGTAATCAAAAGCCCCAGCACTACTCAAGTCATTTATATTAATGTTAATGTCTCCAAGAATCATTGAGTCACCTTCACATCCTAGATTCTCCAGAAAATGGCTCAAACTATTCAGGAAAACATCTAATCCAACAGAGTGCCATCTGTACAAACTCAATAATCTAAATTTGAAGTTGGATTTTTTCAGAGTGAGTAAAATAGAATCGGCTCCATCAATCCGTGATTCATCTCGCGAACAAGCAAAACCTCTGCTAGACGAAACAAATATCATGATACCTGATGCTCTACTTATATCACTGCCAGTGGAGTAATTATCATATCCATCAATAATATAAGGGTTCGCATCATTTATCGGTTGGAACCATGTTTCTGATAGGACAATTATATCAGGCTTCACTTTCCAACAGTTTATGTACAGTAAAAAGGAATCAAAGTTTCTGTTCAGACTACGAATATTTTGATGCAAAATTGTAATATTATCACCGCATGTTAGAAAACACGAGTTAACCCTGGTGATATCCTCCACTAATTCACATGCATTAATCATTTAGAATTTTATTTTCAACCAATATATTATGGAGAAGGTAATGCTCAATGCTAAAATGTAATACGGAATCAATTATAATGGCACACATTCGTACAACATTCATACAAAGAAAATAAAAAAGATTAAAGAAAAGAGAATTGTTCGAGTACTCATAGATTAAGGAATCATTTCGTAATAAACAGAAAGAGAGAATATCTTTCATATCGTTTTCAGAAAGAGAAAGCAGTACTGACATGCCAGCCTACCGAAGTTAAGGGTGGGTACATAACAAAAAAAAAAATAGATAGCCTACCTACTGTAGTTCACATTCAGATTATTTAAAAACGTTAGCATACCTAATTAAAAATAAACATGTATAGATATAGTTAATGGAGATGCAGATCTTAGTTTATATATAATATAATGTGGTAATAGAGCAGGCTCTAGTTTATATAACTTATTCCAGATATAGTTTAAAATCCTAGTTCATCTAATCAGATATCGAACATAATAATTTCTAAGAAGGCAAACATTTACTTGATATTCTCTGAAAGATTAAATGAATTTTCAGGTAGAGATAATCCTGAAGCCGATTTCGACCATTGAGAGTGGAATGATAACTACTTAAAAGTAAGCAATTAGCGTTTGATTGGCAACTCAGTTGCAATCTATGTCATCGAATTTGGAAATGCCTTTAACTGATTATAAAATTAATACGACAATTTTTATCAACAATAGTACAGACTCACCAGTGATTTGGATTTAAACAACATATTAATATTGAAAATAATAGGACAAGACTAAAAATGAAGTATGATTATGAATACAGTATCAATATCAATCGTTTGTACAATAGGCGTGAAAGGACAATATTATAGAAGTTCCAAAGTATGCTATTTTTTTAAACATAACAATAAGTAAATTGCACTTTTCTAACCCCACAATGATAATGGTTTTTTTTAAGTTTCATAGTATTCACTAAAATTCTTCTAGTATAATATAATAATAAATGAATAAATAATAGAAAATAATTAAATAAAATTTTGCTAAAAGCTCTCCATATTATTATATACATAGTATTTTAACAAAAAATTGCATTATTCTGGATGTGGTTTGTAATGGGCAGTCTGGAAGAAATGCATATGCAAATCAGTTAATGTAATGCAATTTGTTGGAATTTTAATGCCTATTCTGGATGTTATTATGCACGCAACAAGTATGCTATTCGAGAAAAAAAAAAATAAAATTTAAATAAAAAATAAAAAATTGGTTGATATTTGAATAAATGATATAGAATGATTCACCCTGTATAGCTCGCTAATGAAGCGTTTATGGAAATATGTTTATAAGAACTTTTTTCTTATTTTCACCTCTAATATCACGTATTAAATTATTTTACCTTAATTAAGACTCACTCTGTAAAAAACTATAATACGCACAGTGGTTACGTATAGAAGTGAAGTGTGGATATTATCATCCAAGGCTGCAGCGAATCTAGACCGCTGGGAAAGGAAAATGCTGCGTAGAATATACGGACCTGTGTGTGATGAGGGTGTCTGGCTAATAAGAAACAACAATCAATTAGCTGCACTCTGTAAAGAGCCACCCCTGTCTGTATATGTCAGACTGAAACGCTTAAGATGGGCAGGGCATGTGGAGCGGATGCCAGACACTCGGTCCCCCAGAAAAATATTGTGGGACAACCAGGAGGCAAAAGACCGGTGGGAAAGCCAAGACTAGGATGGGTGGATGGCATCTCAAAGGATTTGAGCTGTAGCGCCATCGAAGAAGAAGAATAGAATACTGCGTATTCAATCACAATTGCTTGTAAAGGTTTGAACCTTTGTATATATTTTTATCTCTCTGTCGATGGGCACTTCTTCAAACAGTGCTTTTTATGTTCCAACCTTGACTTTTATATACTTTAGTTTAGTAAAAACTTTACTGTTTTGAACATATTTTTTGTATTCTGGATGCTTTTCAAAACATTTTTATTGATTCTAAGCATTGTTCAAGGCATTAAATAGTATCCACCGTATATATATTTACTAAATGGTTCAACTTAACAGAACTGAAATGATTTGTCTTTAAATTTATTTATTTCAGTGTTTTGGCGTCACTGAATCTGCCGGCTGCTCTTGAAGACACACACGGTGAAACCGTTCCTCCCTCACTGGCAGAAAAGGCTGAGAATATCTGCTCATTAGGTGGAATCAGAAAATTAGAAAGCATGATCAGGGAACTGCCGGAGTTGCTACAGAGGAACAAAGAAATTTTGGATGAGGTAAATAGAATTTTTACGATATATTTTAGCTCAATTATATTCAAAAGTATTGTAACGGTCACAAGTAAATAATAACATTTCAACTTGGAAATCTCAATCCTACTAAATCTAAGTTTAAAAGTAAAAGTCACTAGTAATTAAGATGGTTTCTTATCTGAGAACGTTTTTTACAAAGTACCTATTACCAACATACAATATCAAATCAAGTTTTTATTCAATGATATCAAATATGCTTGGCGTAATTAAAAACTCCAAATCATGCATTACAGAGAATCATCATTTTACAAAAAGGAACATTTTGATTAAAATTGAGAATAGCCATAACCAATATATAGCCAATAGTAACGAAATATTGTTTCCTGGCATTTTCTCTTAATGATCGACATGTTATACAGTCTTGGTGAGACAAACCAGAAATTATAATTTTCATTGTTGTAGGTGAAGCTTTTTAGGATCCAATTTTCGAAAACCATGAGTTGCATAAACATAATATTATGCTCTGTTCATCAAAATAATAGAAATCTAAACAAGTAATTTTCCAAAATTTACCTGTAAATTCTCATTTTTCATGTACTTGAACCCATTCGTGTCCACTGATCCCAAATGGGAACAAGTCATTATCAAGTTTTATCATTGGGTCAACTTGTAAAATTATAAAGTCTCCCTCGGTCCATTTGCTCCAGGTTATTTGAAATCCATCGTTCTAATTATAATTCTTAGTTTAGTACTGCTATACTTGTGTCTAATGCATTCTAGAACATTACAGTTGTGTTTTGTGTGATATTATGTTACTTTTCCATAATAAAAACACAATAGTATATTACGCTACAAGCACAGAAAGTTAGTGTTTACGGTATGAGGATAGTTTCCCGGCCGAGACTTGCCGAGCATATGTTATCCGAATACCGTAAACACCTTTCTGAGAGAGTCGCGTACATATTTTTCGCCACACTACAGGTATAGCTGACGCCAAAAAGTTAGGCGGTTTCGTGGGTCTCTTGTGCGTTCCAACAGCTGATGTTGTCAAGTAGAGTTGTCATCTACCTTGGCTTAGGTGATGATTTTTAAATTAAAAGAGACAATAAATAGATGCATTGCATCAGCTGTGAGTAGGTTACACCATGTGACCCACGAAGCCGCCTAACTTTTTGGCATCAGCTATATAAGAATAATAAGTGGGATGGAAATTTCCGATCTCACCCTCCTGAACACAATGCACCATATGGCACAGTTGTCCAAACACATTTTCAAAAAAGTTTTCTCTTTCACCTTTCTTAGTTCCATGTTAGCGGCCGGAAAGGGAACTCTTTCCGGCTAAGGCCGGAAGAGACCGTATGAAACCTGTTTCTTACGTCAGACGAGAGTCGTCTGCAAACAATGTCTTTCAGATCTACGTAGGGACTGGAAAACAGCTGTTTTCTGTGCAGTGTGGCGAAAATTGAAATTATGTATAATAAAAGTGGTTGACAATTCAATTTGTGTTTTAATTTGCATTCTATAATATTTTTGGGTTTAATTTTCCAGGCTGACAGAATGCTGGCTGATGAGAAACAATCTGACGACCAACTGCGAGAGCAATTCAAAGAGAAGTGGACCAGAACACCATCTGAGAAATTGACCGAAACATTCCGCGTCAACGCCTCCAAGTACAGAGAGCTCATCAATAATGCCATCTCAGCAGATAAGGTCAGTAATCCTATACTGTTCTATGTTATTTGTTTGTGAAGTACATTGAAATGATTCGAATGGCTGAAAACTTGAGGTTCTTGCTAGAAAGTTCGTGACTGTATTGATGGAGCTCTTGGTTCCTTGAATAGACCTCCTAATCTTTTGAAGTGTATTATGTTTTCTGTTCTGATTCTGAGTTCGGATGATTAAGTATTTTTGCTAAATTTCATGTAACCATGTTGTAGCCTAAGTCATGTATTATTTTTACATCTTATTGATTATACAAATTTACTGTCTCTAGTCAATATTTGGATTCAGATGTTTAGTGGATGATATGAAGTCATTAAAATGTTATATTCTTTGTAAAAGTGATTCGAAAGAACAAGTAAATGAACAATACTTCACAATTTTTAATATTATAAACCAATCCGGAATAATTGAGAGTTATACCTTGGGTAGTTGCTCTTCCACGGGAATCTTAATATTTTTTTTTAACAAATTGTTTCAGTTTGTATCGCTATTACTAGTATTTTTAATTTTAAAAGAGACTAGTATTTGAAATACTCAGTACTTTTAAAATCATTGTATCTCTTACATCTCATCTAACTTCGTTGTGTTCATTCCATCTTCTCTCTGTGTTTATCAAGCTTTTCACATTAATGTTTCTCATGCAGGATTCAATACATTTAATCGGTCAACATTGAATTGAAATGAGTTTTTTTGTTTCTCAATAAAATATTTGTTACTGATTGGTTAGAATATTTTTCTAGATTGTGAGAGACAAGTTCGACACGCACAAGCTGGGCATTGAACTGCTGAGTGAAGGCCCCAATGTGATGCAGGCCGCCATTCCGAAAGCAATCAGCGGAGGCTCGTCAGCCCATGAATCAGTCGCCGCCTCTTCTCTACGCCAACTCATGGAACAGGTATGTCGAAAGTTAATTGGTATGTCAATCATTTATTCGATCAAACACATTGCAATACTGGAAAGAAAATACAGGCGCTAGCCCAAAACTTTTTCTCTTCCTAAATGTAGTTCATTAAAATTGTCCAAAGTAGGGTTATGCTCATTATAACCTCACTATAGCCTCACACAAACGGAAATTCTACAAACATAATCGATGTAAATGTAATTACAGGTGCTGAGGCATTTCCTGTTAAACCTGTATTAGTTCAAACCTGCAGTTTTTTTCATGATCTGAAAAGTGTAAAAGTATCACAAGCTTCCAGACTTGCTGTCCATAATCTATTTTTTGAATAAATAATAAAGAATAAAGAATTTGAATATATCAATGAAAATGTTGAATTCATAATGCACTTTATGGCGTCTGCAAAAACAATAGTTTGTGACTGATGCAAAAAACATTTCAAAATTGTCAGAAATACAGAAAAATGAAAATTAACCAATATTTTGAGTATTATCATAGAAGTGAACTGTAATAAATATCAGGAACTAAAATTAGCAGTCTGATTATAGGTGTCTATGTATTAGCCCGATTTGAATGTAAAACGAGCAATGGAAATATTGGATCCGAAAAAATCAAAGCATAAAAATTCAAACTAAAAGAGGTCATCAAATTAAATTGTAAACAAATTTAAATCGAAGCCATTTATTCATGTACCGTCAATCGACCTTTACTTGTCAGATTATGAATGTTTGGTAGTAGACCTATATCAAGTGAAAATCAAAAATATCATATTCCCTTCTTGAATAGTTTCCAATTTGTAACTCTTTTCAAATTAGAAAAATCACTTCTACACAAAAGAAGTGAATATACAATATTGAGCAGTGATAAAATGAAATATAGTACCCTTTTATAGTATATAACCAATTATACTTTCTAACAACAATATCTTTTTATAAGTATTGAAAACTTTTGAAAAATGTATTCTTACAAGAAGAAAAAGAAGTTCTATTCTATAAAAAGATACTAAATTTATTTTTATTTTTCATTGAAAAGTAACCCTGGATATTTATAATACAGAACAGTATAATATATTCACATTATAGAATAGTGTTTCCTTTTATTATAAAGTTCCACAGTAACAACAGAACTTCTTCAAATAAGCGTTCCAGAAATTGAAATTGACTGTCTATGAAATATCTGTCAACTATAATATTAATGTGCTCTGTATATGATTTGTTAAGGTGGAGACTTTGAAGGCAGAGCGTGATACGATCGAATGCGAACTGAAGTCGGCCACCACAGACATGAAGGACAAATTTTTGTCAGCGCTGAGTCAAGACGGAGCAATCAACGAACAAGCGCTCTCTGTCGAAACTCTGGGAAAAGTGTTCGGACCCCTGCAGATGCAGGTCAAGGATAGCATTATAAGGCAGGAGAGTTTACTCAATGAGATTCAGGTAATTATCTATTTTCTAAAATATGGCTTTAATATATATTTTTAATTTGTTTAAATGGTTTTTTCACTACCTTACTGCAAAACTAAGCCTTTACGAGCTGAAGCAAATCAGTATCAAACATTGGAGTGACCATAAAATGTTAATAAGTTGAAAATTAACTTTCTTTACTCGTGTTTTTTATTCCATGAATCTTATCGAGCTCAATACAATGTAATTCAATGTTTTTTGTTTGATTCGGATTGTAAATTAGAGTGTGCAATTCGAAAATGTATAAGTAACACATAACCTAGCTAAATTTGAACTGTTGTATAAATTTGAACCGTTTTGACCTTAAACCTGTGGTACTTTTCTAAAAGTTGTGTAATACTGAATAATTGAATAAATAAATAAAATGTTTTACAATATCAGAAAAAAGGAATTTGAATGAAACTAATTAAAAATTGCATTGTTTTGGAAGAATAAATGGTTTTCAGAAAAATGAATTGTAATTTCAATATTATATTGTATGTCGAGATACAATATATTATATTGTATATTGTTCATGTTAATCGATTTCACACCCTAGATGAGTCACTTGTACAAAATAAGCTGTGAATGTTCAAACACAGCTTTCTGAATAATTCACAAAAGCTTCACATTTTTTGTAAAACATATTGTTATGAGCTGCTTACAACATGGAAGGTAGACCAAGGTTAAGGTGGATGGATGCAGTTTCCGGAGATGCAAGAGTTGTTGGGGTCAGGAATCGGAGGCGTGCTGCCATGGACAGAGTAGAAAGGAGGAAAATGTTAGAGAAGGCCAAAATCCGCTTTGGAATTGCGAGCCAATGATGATGATATTGTTATGAGTTAGATAAATTAATGTTTTATCTTATATCATAATATGCCTTCTCATGAATACCGTGTATCAGAAGCATGTAATAAAATCGTAATACTATTATACTGGTTATTAATATATTTATTTATGTAAAAAACAACACTGATGTGAAAACATTGTTAGATGTAATACTAAGCAATCGTTGTGTTGGATTTCAGTCGCAAAATACGGCGTTCTGCAACGAGAAGAGTGGTGGCGGTGCCGAACAGAAGCGAGAGAATGTGCTGAAGGAGCTGGCCGCTGCCCACGACGCTTACATCGAACTCACCAACAATCTCGAGGAAGGCAACAAGTTCTACAACTGTCTCACTCAGGTCACTCATCTTACCTCAAACCTCACTAATATCACTCAAAACGTTCAAATTATTCTGCTATTACATTTCAATGTTTGATTCTTCAAGAGTATTTTTCAAGTAATTAATTCTGTAAGACATTTTAGCTGTTTTAATGAGACTGGTTTTATTCAAAAGAAATTATACTGCTATATAGGAAACACATTTTGAATTCCATTGTGATATTTTGTAATGCATAAGCAGCAGTATTATTTCTTAATTGATATTTCCTAACTGATTCTCAAATTAAATGTTGATATGAGTCATACTAACTTAATCCACAAACTTGTTGCCAACGTTCAACTGCCAACAATGTGTTTGAAACTATTTTCTTCTTCCATCAATACTGTATCATTTTTCTACTTTATTCAATCAATGTGTAAAGAAAGACCTTTCTTTAGACCATGGATTCAATAAGTAAAAATGATAATTGTCTCCCTTTTTTAACTCATAGGCCCGGTTGCACAAGAGCCTGTTAAACCACGAGAATAAGAGAAGGTTTTTTTTGAAAAGAAACTTCTCTGATTAGTTCTCGTGGCATTTAATCACGGTTTAGATTAATAGGCTTTTGTGCAACTGGGCAGAAGCATTATTTTTTTCAAGTGAAACAATCCACCAACTCGTGAGAACACTGTTGAACTGATTGTTGATTATTTGCTTGATTCTATAAGTGAATATGATTTTTACGTGGATCAAATTTCGATGCTTATAGAAATGGCATGGATGTTTGTACCTTCTTATATCAATATAATAATATGTAATCTATATCATTTCATGTAATCTATATTACATAGATTACATAAAATGTAGCTGCAGTTTTCTCCTTGATCTAATTGTATATGCTGTTTACAATGCTGTTGCATAACTTTCATTGATTGGTGCTTGAAAAAACAAACTTTACAAGTGTTTGAAACACCCTTGCTCTTAATTTATTTGTTATACTTTTCCGATTATGGTGATGCGACATGCACTGATGAAGAGTCACCTTGGAGTTTATCTTTCTCAATATCCTCCAGCATTGATGAGAACATTTCAGACTTTAACTTATTTTCAACTCAACATTCATCTGACAATGATGCTGTGAGCATTATTATATTTTAACATGGAACAATTCTAAACATTTCTGTAAACAGTTTTTGTTAAATGTTGTTCTTCTTTTTCAGAACCTGTTGGGATTTCAGAACAAGATATCGGACTACTGTTTCGCGAGACGAACAGAGAAGGAAGAGCTGATGAAAGACCTGACTCAGAACCTGAGCCGAGGCAGCGCCCCCATCCCCGCTGCTCCCTCCCACCATCAGCAATCAACCACTGGTCAGAATCTAGAAAACAAAGATGATGAAAATGATGAACAACTTTCTGATAGTTGTTGCATCCAGTAGTTTCTTTTTCATAATTTGTGTTTGTTTTTGAAGTATGTCTTTCACTGCAGAAGATGAAGGTTAAATCACATAAGGTTAGGTTAGGTCACTTTTAATTTGAATTAGGTTGCGCTTTACTTCAATGAATGGCATGCATACAACATCCACCAACAGTTTGTTTCATTTGCATGGCTTGCAGTTTGTTTCTGAAGTCTGTCTTTGACTACAAATGTGAGTACGATTACATCGAGATTAGATTACATTCATCTGTAGTGAAAGGCATCAAACTTTTGCACATTGCATATTCTATATTTATATTGCACGGTTTCAAAACTGGTTGTTCGTCTTGAGTAAAATTGAGTTACTAAATAGTGAAATAGTTAATAATTAATAGTTATTAAACTTCCAATTCGAGTTCCTTTAGATCAATCGATTCGGGTTTTATCAAGAATATCTAGTCTCACAATCAATTACTACTAAATAGATCCCTATCAAATTTCTAATAGTTCTATTTTTATAATTGTTGAGTTTTTGAGAATTTAACCTATCGACTTCTCATCACCCATTAATCTGTTCTGAAATTAAAATAAATTGTTTTGAGAAAGGTAATTTCTTGGAAGATATCTAGGTTATATCTAGGTTTTCCTACACGGTAGTACCGCATTGCATACTTAGAATCATTTGTCAGTACTCAAAATATTGTATTAGTATGCATTTGAGTAAAGATAATTTCAATTTCCCTTTGTATTTTTTAGCTTGGTTTGTATATTAGTCACAAACAGCTATTGTTTTGCGGAAGTCACGAAGCACATTAATTTTTTGAATTAACAATATTTGACAAGAGCACTTTTATTAATCAAGAATTATATTATATTATGGACTGCTATGTTCAAGTCTGGAGACTTGTGATTCTCTTTGTATTTATATTTCGATTCTTGATTATGCATAGAGAGTTCTATTTTAGTTTGAAATTCCAATTTTAGAGTGATGTTGTAATTAGTGACACATGATCACAATATTATCGATCAAACTTATTGTTAGCAAAATAAGATCATTATTTATAATTATACAACGCCTAGATATTTATTCGCAATTCGTATAGTTTTTTCTATAAGTGATTTATTTTCCCTTACGAATATTCGGTATAGTCATTGAAGTCATATATTTAAAATGTGCTTGGTTTGTTATTCTACCTCTCTCTTAAAATGTACAAATTCCGTTCAAAGAAACATTATGGGCCATATGCTTCAATCTACGTTAAACGCTAAACCAGGATTACTTGTTGTAATGACTTGATCATATTTTTTTATTATAATGTGTTTCATTCCGGGTTCAAACTAACAGCTAATATTTCTCCGTCTAAACCGAGATATTGCAAGAATATAGGGCCGTGAATCATAGGCAATACATTCTTCCCTATTATATCTCTAACGTGGTAATTTTCTGTATTATTTTTCAATAAATATGTACGTGGGTTATCTCAAAAGTAAGTTGCACTATTAAATAAAAAATATAATAACGCACAGAATTTGTTTAAGAGATTATATTTGAGAAACTACATGTATCAGTTATTTTTCTACATAATCTCCTTTAATTTCAATACATTTTTGGTATCGTGGTATAAGTTTTTTTAATCCAGTGTCATACCATTCTGCGCCAAACTGTTTAGCCATGTCTGAACTTCTTGTTTGAGATTTTCTTCGTTTGCAAAGCGTCTTCCCCCAAGGTGTTGAAACAGATGAAAGTCGCTTGGAGCGAGATCAGGGGAGTATGGTGGGTGTCCGAAAACATCCCATCCAAACCCTTCAAGCATTGTCTTCGTCTCTTCGAAAATGTTCGGGATGCGTAACCTAAAGTCGTTGTTCGTCATTTGTTGTTGTTCTGCCTTCAATAATGATTGGCGCGAACGAGAAACCATTGACCTCAACATAACGTTTTCACCGTACACACTGCACAACTCACGATGAATTTCAGTTGCATTTTTATTGTTTCTCGTTAAATAACGAATAACACTGCGTACTTCGCAATCGGCGGTAGTAGTAAGTGGTAGCTCCATAGTGGTTTGATTGTAACTGACAAATAAGTCATGGCGGCCTCTTAGGAATTTCACAGTGCTATCACAACACCCAGACAAAAGTTCCCTGCGAACTCCAGACGTCTCCTGCCAACTGCGCGGATATAAAAAATGGTGCAACCTACTTTTGAGATGACCAGAGTAATTCTTGTAGGATTTTCACATTTTTTCTCATACTAATAAATTAGACGAAATTTTGTGGTAAGAGTCTTGTTATCAGTGTTATGTGGATGACGACTCACAGCTTAAACACTCATCATAGTATACTAACATCAATAATTGATTATTAATAAATATTTTTATTGAAGATGTTGGAATAACAGTGTTGAAAAGTGTTTGGTGTTGAGATGTTAATTACAGTTGTAGACTGGAGAGATGATCTCTAGTTGTTCGGTGCGGGGCGGTCGGAGGTAGAAGGTAGCCAACTGCGCCTGCCTAAATAAAATTAAAATAATTGAGATAAAATTAGGAAATAGAAGAAGTTTTGGGCAATGGCCTGTTTTTTTCTTTTCCTACTATTGTATTGTTTGCTTTATCCAATAAATAAATACTGTATTATTATAATTTGAAAAATACGACAGAGCGGTGTCGAATGATACAGGACAGAGCATCAATGCTTAACGGAAGTCAATGTTTTGTTACGCGTATCGAATTTTTGATATTTACAAATAGCCTATTATTTTCATTTATGAAAGAATGAGACGAGGTGAAAACAACGTATCATATTATTACCAAGTACCATAGTAGCGTAATGGTGCAGTGGAAGTGGTAACTCGAACTGATCTTCTATCCAGTCCACAACTGTACATGTTCTGTAAATATGTACTAACATTGTTCAATGTTGGAATTTTGTTAGGAGTGAGTATTGTGATGTATGATCAATTCAAATTTCTACTCTTGAAGAGGGATTGAACTATTCCAAGAACTGTTATTTTTATTATATTCTAATCAATTTCAGTTGTTTTGTTATATTAATTGTTGGTTTGGTATATAATTTTTTTTTCAAATTGATTTATAGTGATAATCTTATAATACTATCAATTGGCAATCCCTAATATTTGTTGATATTTTGTAACGATTATTTCAAATATATGCTGATGAAAATAGTACTTATTCTTTCGTTATTTGTGTTCTCTTTTTTTTGATACTCTGAAAGGTCCATTCATATACTTGAATATGACAATTTTGCTTAGACTAATCTCATTATTTATTTATTTTATCTTTCATCACTCGAAATTTAACAGTATGGTACAATCAGAGTTATTCCTATTATTTTTATAAAACAATACAGAAATATAAGTTAACAAAACGCATCCTAACCTTATTGTTCTAAGGATAGCAATAACAATAATTACTATAGGCTGATTCGGGATTATGATTTTGTGGTGCAAAATATGGGAGAGTTGTAAGCGTTTGGGCCACTAGAGTTCAATACTACCCGTTCAAAAACATCAACCATTTTTCAAAACTTTCTAGTATTGCTACAAAAACTTAATCCTATAAAACTAATAATTAAGCATTTTTTGTATTTTGAATTTTTAACCTAAATATACTCATTCAGAAGATGAATCGATTGGTGTTCCCTCTTCATTTCCTACACAGTTACTCTCAAACTAATCACAAATTAATGAAACTCTGGCAATATCATAAGAATTGTTGGAGGACGCCAGTTGTGTCAATTGAATTGAAAATTGAGCAACGATTTCTTGTAAACGAGTCGAAAAGTTTACGACTTGAAATTCTCATGACATGAAAAAGTTGCTAATCGAGAAAAATTATTATTGTTTTTGACAAGTCGTGTGTATAAATGTAATTTAAATGAAATGTAGAGAAATCGTTGAATTTATTTAGAAAAAATAATCATGAACCTAGGTTTTTTCGCTGAAATTCTGCAGAGCGTTAAAAATACGCTTGCATCTACCATGCCATGCAGGCGCTTAAAGAGTTCTAGTAGAAGGGCAGGGTGAAGGGAGTACTGTTGAGAGCTTCCTACATCAAGGGACTTACGAGCCTAATAGTTTTATAAAGACATTACCCTGCGAACCATACCTTGCCTAGTTTAAAGGACACGCAGGCAAAGCTACAGGACGAGAACTGTACTTCAATACTATAAGAGCATATTAGACTTTTAATCTGTCTATCTTCAGCAAAAAGGAATTCCTATTTCATTCATTTCTGTTGATAGTGTTGGATGGCTTGACACTTCCTCATTTTCTAACTAATTTTCAAAGCATATCTAAACAACGAAGGAATGTACATTAGATAAGAGTATAGGCTCTGGATTGTTAGCGTTGGCAATAAGTAATGTTTTCTTATTCAATGGAATATTTACACTTCTAAAATGCTTGGGAACCTTTTGATATGTCTCAAATTTTAGATTGATAAATAATGTAGAAAATATTACTATAGAGAACTCTTGTAAGATCTCTTGAGAATTCTACAATCTCTAAAAAAAACCTCTTAAAAAAATCGTAGAATATTGGATTGTTCTTTTACTGTTCATTAATCGAGATACCGTACCCGAATTACCTCCACGATTTTCCTCGAGTATCTGCAACTATTCTTCCAGTATTCCACGTTGCTCTTAGGGTTTTCCATTATAAGTAAGTTGTTCTACACTGGAAAAATTATTACTTTTTATCCACCTTAGAAATCAGTGTTGATTCTGAACATTCTATTCATTCGTTTCTGATTGGTCCACGAAATAGCCAAAGTTATGCTTTCTTAATATAGTGGGATGATTTAATATTGGGACGATATATTGTTTCCGTTTTGAAAAAAAAATAATTTGTATAAATTTTGCTTGCAAAATCAATTGAATTTCATGTGAATATTCGTTTAGTGCTGTTATTGGTGTTAAGTGCACTAAGTATATTGAACCATTAAGTATGTAGTTTTTACTAGGGGTATAAGTCATGGTCTGGACCATTTTTTAACATCAAGATATTATTTATATTGAACATTTTGTCAGATATTAATTAAAAATACTTACTGAATAAATAGATGAACGTTTGACGTATTTTTAAGATAGATGAAAATCCATTATTGTAAGTGATATGATAAGTATTATGTTATTTAAATTGTGTATTTATTTTCAAGATGGAAGGAAGGAGGTGCCTCCACGTCCCCCACCACCCAATGTGTCTGCTCCCGAGCAACAACACCAGCAGCAGCAACACCAACAACACCCGGGAGCTCTGCCGTATCCGGTGTTTCCCTCGGGAATGCCCGTGCCGTTCGGAGCCCAACCCAACGCTCCCTACCCCGTGCAGTATGCTCCGCCTCCCATCCCCAACTGCTACAACCCCTACGCCACTCTTCCCTATCCAACTCAGCAGCCACCTCATCGTAAGGCTCTTTCATGTTTATTCAATAACATATTCTTAATCAAGTATTAGATCAAAACATTACAATATTGGAAATAAAAAACGGGCGCTAGCCGAGACAGAATTACTTATCTAAACGTAATCATAGTTGGGTAACATCATAGATGGTTTGCATGTGTTTTTATGCATATAATAATATAAAATAATATCGAGTGTCCAGGCTGGCAGGGTCTGGTGTTAGAGTTTTCAGATCGCAACTGATCAATTTCAGGGCCTCTGACATGACCTAAGGACTGTTTTTAGGCAGCCGGGACCATCCGAAATGCATAAATAGTTATTTCTTTCTTGGGGTAGCCACATACCGTATATGAAAACGTCACATTTTACAGACATGTTTATTTTGATGTGCGCGACAAAATGAACGCACTGTTCAATAATTTATTATTATTAACAATAATCAACCATAAACAATGAATATATTTTCAATTTTAGTAGATTGACAAATAATGGATAGTAATAAAGTGCAGTAAGAAGCACATTGACTTTTTATTCCAGGATCATTCATAAGATTATCTTGAACAAAGTAAACAATTGAATATTCAGTAACTTTGTATTTTTGAAGATATTATTTTTTTATACGCTGATTCAATATCTATGAATGTATATAGATTGAAACTGAGTTCTCAAATTGAAGCACAGAATTTATCCAGTTTTGAGTATGCAGTAAAATAGTCATTAAAGTATTAAAATAATAGAAAATTACATTGAAAACTAGTAGCTTTGTAGCTTTTTCCTAAATCATATTAAAACTGTTATTGAACCATTATCGATCTGTTACATCAAGTTTTGTCAATATTATTTTTGTTAAATAAGAATACTTGTAATTGACACGGTTAAAACAGTTGTTAAACCGTTATCTATCTGCTACTACTTATTCGTCCAATATTATTCCCATTGAATAAAAATAGTTTGAGTTGACTCTTAACACTGAAAATCATAATAATGAGAAACTGTTTTTGATGTTACGTCTTTATAAATCTCCAGTAAACTAAAAGTGTGCTAAATTTGTTCAAGTAATAAGAAACTGGCTTCTTGAGTTACAATATTATCAGTCTCCAGTAAACTAAATTTTTAGAGATTTAAAAAAATAGGGTGGAAAGAAACAGGTTTCTATTGTTACACAATTATCAATTTCATCATCAATTTTAGAATCCAATGAAATGAAGATCCCTTCTCTATCCATCTATTTTTATCTTCTATCCGTTTTTTACATTTTCATTCATTAGACCTATTTATGAACCAGTGAGATAAATACAAGTACCTATAAAAACAACTGCTCCCAAGTTGATTAGAAGATTTAACCACTCTTGCATTCAATATTTTTGTTGATACTGTAGAATTACTTGTGCTAATGACTATTTTCATGTATATCTGTATTATTTTGATGCTAATATTCACTTTCTATTTTTCAGCTTACCCGGGAGCATATCAGACATATGCAAATTATCCACCAACTTACCCACAGTACCCTCCACAGCAGAATCAACAATATCCTGGACAACAATGAAAAATTTATTGAAGTTTGCAGATAATGTTTCTGCATTATTAGCATGCTTTCTGAGCTGATATTATACGCTTCATATGAATTTTATATTTATGCAGTTGAGAATGCATAAAACTGTCAAGATATTAACGATGTATGGTGAATTAAAAGTATATTGTATCAAGTATTTCTTTATTAGACTCTAATTTATGAGAAAATACTCTAAAAATAGTAATTGATATTATTTTTTTTTGAGTTATAGTGTGAAAGTCGTCTTGAAAAAGATACTTTCCATGTAAATTTCCTGACAAATCATAAAAACCAAACTTCAACATAATACTAATGAAGGTTAATTTTCTTATTGAAATAAAACGTATTAAACATAGGTTCTATTTTCTGTTATATTGTCGCATTGCATCACAAACCCTAAATCGTTTAATTTATTGAGTTTTTTTATAGTAGTAGCACTTGTAGCAAAAAGTTGGAAAAATATGGTTATAAAGTTCCAATAGTTCCATATTGTACAATATTTTATGATGCATCAATGTTGGGTTTTTAGTAAGCTGAGACCTCATAGTTTTCAAGGGTAATGGAATACAGTCCAAGATATGACTATTCATTGATAGGGGATTATTTATGGTTTTTAACAATATTTAAATTTATTTATAATTGAATTTAAGAAATATCTCCATGAATTATTTATTTGTTCAATTTTTATCAAGAGAAGGTATATGCTGTAATAATTATTTTTATTAAATCCAAGATTAGCATTTTTGGAATTAATTTTTATTTATTCAGGGTTAGTCTTTCTTCAATGTTGTTTTCCATCACGAACTGCTTATTATTAAATCACATTTTGCTATTAAAAAAACGACTAGCAGTCACAATGTTTTACAATAAATGAATTAATCACTCACTATGACAACGAGATCTTTCATAAGAATACTTTAGGTATCTTAAGTTCTGCTTCTTCCATAGTATTTTGGAAATTTGGAATCATTTCTGTTATGAGATGATTGTGGGCTTCATTGTATTGATTCCATAAATAAATGAGTACTGAGCTTTAGACTAAGTAGAAACGTTGTTGTTCATAAGAGTTCGTAGAATACATTTGAAATAGACAGGCAGTACAGAATTGTCTTCTGACTTTCTGTTTTCAGAAGTGTTTGAAATAACTGATTATCTGCCAGTATTGATCTTATTGTTGTCTAAAGAATGATTACCAAATTTTCCCCTCAACTTGATTATTCTGTAATTGGTAGATTTACTCGTATAGAGGATTTCATTCTTGACCCCCAACTTGGGTATTGAGATAGAATACTGATTTATAGAAATGTGTGATGCGCTTATAAAATATAAGAATGTTGAAAATGAGAGTTTATATTTCTACTTTGTATAATAATAAAGCAAGAAACAAATCAAAGTGATATGATTCTATAGTTATAATGGCAATTATTTAGTTGAAGGGTATTGAATTTTCTACTTCAAATCGTAAAAATTATAACACTATGTCACTATCAAAGAATTTTGTTCTTTATTTTAACTGAACTATTATAATCATAATTTTATTTGATATTCATTATTGTACTATATTTTATTTGTTACAACTTTTATGTGCCTGAGCATTAATACAATTTATATATTTTCATGTAGGTTTTAGTTGACAATAAATTCTGATAAAATGTTATATATTTTTTCAATCTCACCTATCCCTATAAGAAGTATTGGTAAGTTATAAATATAAATTATTATTGTATTTAGTTTAATTTTGTATTTTATGATGTAACAAATGTACCTATATATTGTGGTTACGTAATTGAATTGGGGCCATTGAATATCTACACTTCATAATTTATTATTTCGATTACCGTACAGCATGATAATACTGGCCTACCGTACCAGATGAGCATTTATTATGTAAAGTGAAGTCATGTAAAAAGTACCTAACTTATCAGTTTCCGATTAGCCTGTTCAATTATATAGTACCTACCAATCATCTTATCAAATGCAGCGGATTATTGCTCTTGAAAATAAATATCTTGGAGCTTTGTTTTTATCCATTATGCATCTGTGCTATTTCTCATTTTCTCACATTCATTTATATTTTAATATGAAGGTAACTTCTTATTACTCGGCTTATTAATCGGTCGGCTTAGGTCTATTTGACACTACTATTGACACAATCTATTCTGTGACATGGGTTTCAGTTCTGTGCCGCTCAATTTTCAATGCTCCCGACTACCACTATACCGTATATCGTCTCCACATCCACGTGTCCTACACATTTTATTAGATTTTTCTATCAACTTCAATTCTAAGGATTGGAAATAGAAAAAACTGGTGTTTTTTTGTCAAAGGCAGGCGACAGGAGCTAAAAAATTGATTTGGAAAGCTGGGATCTGTTTATATTTTTATTCTATCATTTGAAAATTGAGCAAAATATGGTGATTTTTTCAAATGACCGAGTACCGTACCGCACAACCGGAGGTACTTTAATGCCTTTGCTTATCATTAATTTATTACAAAAACAGTAAAATATGCATACATTCACAATAGACTAGGATAATAAGCATTTTATACAAGGTACAATATCTACTTGATCAGTACTAAAACATGAATTATTTATCTTATTATTTATTTACCTAGCTTTACTCTAAAAGCAAAATTAGTAAAGATTCAAGAAGGAAAGCCTACATATATAATTTTTTTCAAGTGCAATAACCATTACAAACTACAATGCTCATTTCATTCATTTTATCTACATCTTTATTTTTGAAAAACTTCGAGACTTGACTTGTGTGAGGTCTTAGTGAAATAAGAATAGCCTAATCCTCTTTTGCCTCAAGACAAGAAATAGGGCATTGGGGTAGGCCTACTCGCAATACTGTCATTTAGTAGTTACGTAGCTATAGTTGGGAATTAATTCATTGAACCTGGAATTTAATTTGTTGCATTTCCACTCCCAGATCATACGGTAATCAAAATTATTGTCAAATTTTAAAAAAATCCAAAAGTAAAAATTTATTATAAAGTTGAAATACTTTGAATAAATCTTCTAAAGATTTTAGTAAGGATTGTTTTGAATGCGTCTCAGATAAAGGCTTTAAAAGTCGAGCTTTGATTGGACGGCGTGAGCGAAGACCATCCAATAAGAAATCGGGGTTCAGGTGAGTGACTGCAGAACTCATAGATCAAGGAGGCATAATCGAGAGACGAAAAAATAAGCTTCGCCATGTTATTTTGTCTAGATATCAGATTAGAGATGTTTATTTGTGATCATTGAAGTTGACATTTGCAACGAAAAGTTACGTACTAGTGTTTCAACAATGAGTGTGCATTGAATAATATTATTTAGTATCTTATCTATAAATTATTAATTGTTGATTGAATCGCAGTGACTTCGTTTCATTCTGTGATTTTTGGGAATTTATTCACATGGGGTTTCAAGAGCGTAGTTTCGACAGCTTTTTGGTACCCGTTGTTAGGCAAGTATTGACCTTCACATTCCTATTTACATAATATTTAAATTTAAATTTGATTCATTTATGCATGTTCCCTGTTAGATTGATTATTTAAATTCAATAAGTATAATAGAAAAGTGGCCATAGAATATTAAGCCTTACATTTTTATAGCCAGATAGAGATTAGGCTAATAATACAAATAAAAAATTCTTAGTTATTAAACCCGCAATTCCTCGTTTTAACACTAACTGATTACTCGGTATAACACTTACTCGGAATTGTCCTCCTGTTGGCTAAATCTTTCTAGCAGCTGATTTTCAGCAAATTAGAGAACAGTATTCTGAGTATCCAAAAGTATTCTGAGACCAAAAGTGAAAAACTATCATTAGATTGGCGTTTGTATAAGAATATTGAAACTTATATACTTTATTGATAAAAGTGTAGTACGAAGTAGGTTTTGTTGTTCAAATAAGTACGGTAGTCAAGTTAACAAGATGGACTCTGAATCTATTTTTCATTGTAAAACATTTTATTCAGTCACGTTCTTTGAATCAAAACCGTTTCTTAATCCATAATTTTAATGTATGAAAGTCAGTGTTTCGGAAGGACACAATCGTCGGTCCCAACAGCCCAAAAACAGGCGCAACCTGAAAACTATGACACCAGATCTTAGCCAGCCAGATATAAGACCTTATATCTTTGTTTAACATTCATTTTTGTATTCAACATAATAATAGGCTAATATTTTTCAATTACAATCCATGTATACTAGTCTATGTATGAAATATTTGCTGGAAGCCACATTTTATTACATCTGGATATCAAATACATTGAGACCAGATTAATCTTAAAAACAGAATATCAAGTTGAGTTTTTCAACACATGAGATCGTTTTGTGACTTTTTTAGAAGAAGGAGATTAACTTTTTCTCTTTGTGTGCTTATGTAAAAATCTGAATAGTTAATGCTATAGTTTCTACAGTGTGTTATTGATTTTCTCTGAGAACATTGTACAGTTTCACTTTCAGCACTATAATTTCTATATTTGCTACCAATTACTAGAAATTATAAAACAAAAGATTATCATGACTTTTGGTGTTGAAACTGAAATTATTTTCAATATTTTACAGGATACGACATGGCACATAAGAAAAGAGCCTTTCCATCTACCTCATCACTCATCCGAGTGACACAGTAAATATAATATATTTACTATTCTGATGACTATATAATTGACGTCTGGTTAATTATGCAGAAATTTGACTAAATGACTTCGACTACTGAAAATAAAACTGCGAAGAAAGGTTGTACTGCTGAACTCTCGTTCACCATGGCAGTCTTTTCGTGGCATAAAGAATTAGTTCCTCTGTGCAAGTGGCTCACATTATGCTTCATTCTCGCCATATGCTTGTTACGTAAGTACATTATTTATTATTATGCTTGCTACTTATAGGTTACTTGTTATTTATTCATATGCTTTTTACGTAAGTACATTATTTATTATTAATACTGTTAGTATCGAGTCACGATTATGCTATTATTTTTCACTGATAAAGTTTATTAATCAAACTGCACTTCCCTGCAAATTATTTCAATTTCAAGTGTTATGCCGCTCTTGTCAAGTGCGTACAAATGTCGACAAGTGTGAGAGTCTGGATGACTACTATGTCACCGCTCGCTGTCACTCCGCCCGTATAGATATATATATATATAGCGAGCCGCTTGGCAAGCGACTTGACGAGCGTATGGCGCTAGCATTACACATTATTCAGAGAACTGTATGAAAATCAAGCATGTGAAAGAAAGTAATCTACAATCAGGACTGGAAAATGGCTATATTTTGATATTCAACAAGTTGAAGCGTTGCTACATTTACCACTGTAAACTAAACTTTATTTTAAGAAAGGAAGATAATTCTATACAATTTTACTGTGTTATAATAATTATAATAATAATCTGTTATAATAATTGAATCATTATCAATGTACCATGTATCTTATTTTATTATCTCAGCAATCCTGTTTTTTCCAACCTTTATTTTTTCCAAGCATTCCCCCATCCAAGTCTTGATAACATTCTTCAATTTCAATGACAAAATTCAATTTAATTCTTTATGTTTATTTTCATAAATTATCAAAACATTTCGAATAATACCAACATGCAATCCAAAAATATGAAAATAACAAAAATTTTACACGTGAAATTTTTAATCTTATCTTGGACTCTGTCACCTATAAATTAAGAAGAAGAATAGCACAAGGACTACCTTATTATTTTATCTACCAATTTTATTTGCATTGTAAATAAATAAACACATCAGATTGTCGTATTAATTAGAATTGGAATCTGTGATACTCCTCTGAAATTTGTATTATGTTGAGTGATCAAATAAGTAAATGAATAAATATCGCCATCTGAAAGCAACAACCTAACCTCCCTAATCCACCCTTCTACCTTTGAAATCTATTTAAACAGTACCTTTTATGTTATGTTCATGCAACTTTATAAGGAAGACGAACTAAAATCTAGCGGAACAGAGACTCTACCAACAAACAAAACTACAATATTTGTTTTGAATAAATTTAATGTTGAATTTTAGATTCGACGAGTGGCAGTGCGATAGTGGTGACGACTCGCTGTGAGTTCTACAACTACACGCAGTGTGGCGAAACTGGCAACCCTGACAGCTGCAACGGCACCGAGGAGTGTCCCTCGTCCGAGCCCGACAAGCGCAGTCAGTGCTACGTCGTCTGGCAGAACAACAGCCACGGAAAACCATACATCTACATGAAAGTAAGGCGCCATTCACTCTACCACTACACCACGAAACGTCTAACAGCCAAACACCATATATTCTACATGAAGTTTGCAACAAGAAATGTCTAGCAAAATTTCCTTGATGATACTGATAACCGGTAATAAAATGGGTGACTGTAATGCACGATAAAAATCTTCCATTGTCAGGGAATTTAATCAATGAAAAGGCTTTAGAATTTGCAGTATCATCGGGATACAGTAGCTTTAAGGCAGGTAACGGCTGGTTAGAAAAATTCAAAAAACGGCATGACATCGTCCAAGAAGTGATATCGGGTGAAAGTGCTTGTGTTGATATGTACCCTCTTGTGAATTCTGGAAAGGAAATGTTCTCAAAAAAGTTCAGAAAAAGTTCTCAGAAAATATAATGAACCGAAATACGATTTCAATGCTGATGAGAATGGTATATTCTTTAAATTGTTGCCCAATAAGACACTAACTACCGCCCAAATCATTTAATCACCGCCCTTGATATATTATAAGATCCATAAGAGTGTGGCAGTTTTCATGACAGAGCAACCTCTCAATAACGAATACCTCTCTGCAGCGAATTTTTTCTCGGGATAATCAACTTCGTTATACAGAGGTTCAACTGTATATATCCAAGGAAAGATCTCAAAAACTAAGGTTGATAAAAAAATACTGGACATTTTTTGTTTCAATTTCATATAGGTTAGCATCGATGGTCTTCGGCTGTTACACCTTCTGTGGGTCATCCTGTATATTTGATTTTCACTACAAGTTTGTTTCACATCTTTACATTGGTACAAGCTATTGAGGGACGTCTACTTATTAATATATCTATTTAATTTAAAATTCATGAAAATTACTGGTCAAAATAATATTTACTATGTCAAATAATTTCATTCTTTATTACTCAATCCGATTAATTTACTGTATATTTTTTTGTTGTGCATTTACACGAGTATTGTGCAATTCACAATTTTCAATTAGTTGGTCTTAATCTGTAATTAATTAGAAAGTATATGTAATGTAGGTTGGTAATAAAATAATATGTAAAACGTACGTACTGTAATAGTAAAAGTATAGATAAAGAGATGATAGATAAATGCCTTTATTTCATGCTTTATACCCACAAGCATTGTGGGCGAAGTTGAGGCATTTCAAACCTCCTCTTATACTCAACTCATAGATAAAGAAATAATGTAAGTGCGTGTAAAGAAATGTGAAAGTAATCAAATATCAATAATCTTAATAATAAACCATGAATAGGGGCACTACAAAATACATTTTTGGGCCAATATTCTTCTGCATGTCAACTTTATTTCAATTTCTGCGAATTGTGAATGCAACACTCACTTTTGATCTACAATTATTGCGAATCACCAGCCTGACACGACAGGCTAAGTCTGTCATAAGATTAGGGTCTGTCATGTCCAACAATAATAAACAAAATTGGACAATCAATTTATTGGTGTTTATTGGATGCTAGCAATTGAACAAATAGAAGGGTGAGCAATCCCCATTACTACTTGAGATTCTTCGCATCTTGAGGTTCTCACTTGTTATCTTGCCAGTTTGATATTTTTACTTCCTGTCATTTATAAACAAAAATGACATTTTCTCAATTATTCAAACATTTCCAATGAAGCTTTTCCTCTGGTTCTCTTGCTAGATTTAAAACATTTCTTTCAGTCGTCTTGATATTTAAAATGAAAAAAATAGTCATATAATATTACAAATAAATTATATCATTCAATTTGAGAAATTATAAATCAATCTTTTGTTAATTACGATTATTGTAACTTCGCATTTTGATGCTTCCACTACAAATTATGTTGTATTAATTTACTTATTACTTGATTAAATTCAGGACGAACACTTTAAATACTTATGAAATCTATCACGCAACTGTATTCAATAGCCTATCATATCGTAAGTAGAAATTATCGAGTTGGTAACAAATTACTAAGTTTCAAACTCTTTAAAAATAATACACCGTTTAAGAGCAGTTTTACTAGCAGAATTACAGTTTCATACCGCAAACTAAATCAGATGTATCTGCTTATTTCAGAACTCAATTTATCTATAGTGAAATTCACGTTTAATGTCAGTGGATTTCATAGGAGGATATAGTTGTTAAGTTTCCTTTTCCACCGCCTTCTATAGAACATAGCTGTGATTCAACTCACAGTATATCTGATCCAATATTAAAATTTCATTCTTGTTTATAATGGCCAGTTTTTTCAAATAAAGTATATTGTATTCATCAAGAAAATATTTAATTTCCTGATGTAAGAATAACTTTTCATTACTGAGAATGTTCATTATTCATTAAGATTGATTATTTATTTCTTAATAGCCCACGAACATTTCTGACAATTCGGCAACGGTTTGGAGTTGAAAGAGGATAGAGCTATCTGCTTTGTCCAATGACAGATAAGGATAGCAATTGCTGACTTTAGATCGTGTACCTCACTATAGCAGAGTTATATTTCCACAAACAACTAAGAAATACATAATGATTTTTGCAGGGATGCTTTCTGAACAACATGGAGTGCTACAATCAGCCGAAGTGCGTGCACAAGAGAGGAGAATCAAAGCACAACTTCTTGTTCTGCTGCTGCGAAGGTGACATGTGCAACAAAGACTTCACTTTCGCACCCGTGCCAAGTCAAGCACCAACGCAACACTGTAAGTAACGCAAATCACGTTGCCGCGTTTCTTGAACATGTATAATTTAGTTAGAAATTTAAGCTATGAAGTAACTAACAAATTATCAATCAATGTATGACTGCTCACTTCATTGTACTGTCTATCTTCCATTTGCAGTGTAAAAATATTGACATTTACAATTAGGCCTGGATTGAATTAATTGTTAAATTGAGAAAAAATCAAGAGAAAGATGAAATAAGTTTGTATAATTGATGAAAATAAGTTGGGTCGTGAATTGAAACTAATAGTTTGCTTCCACATCACCTCTTACCATTGATGGAACAACTAATCTGTTTCTTTATACAACGACAAGTGTCTGGTATGCTTTTATGTTGTTTTTTTTGTGAGCAATATAAACTGCTCTTGGACTTTGAATCAATAGTGATGTTTTAAAATCTGCAAAGAAGCGCATTGTTCTGTCGTCACTCGTTATTATCACCATTGGCCAGTCATTACCATCCTTCCTAAATTGGCAAATTTACGCATTTTTTCAGCGGATTTTTATTGAGGATTAATTATTTCTGTTGTAGAGACTTGAACCATACTTCCGGGGCGTTTTACATAAATCTATCCGCCATTAAATGAGTCAGCTGAGTGAATTGACCAAAGTTAGTTGGATGAGTTCTGCTCTGCATCCTTATTAAGGTCTATGTGCAATATGTTTATTGGTAATGCTCTTGTCCAATTCAAGGTCGAACCCTGTTCCGCTAAGGACTTATGCTCATTTCGTTCTCAACCCAAATAATCTGGTTTAAATAAATTACTTGTGTATATTACTATATTAAAATATTTCTATTTTATTATTTGAATATAATTATATTAATTTTGGAATCACGATTTACAGCTAAAACGCCAATGGATCACAAAAATGATCAGCTGATGAACACTCTTCTGTACTCGTTGATACCGGTCATAGCATTGATGGTTGCTATTGCAATATTCTACTGGGTTTATCGCCAACGAAAGATTGCTTATTTCCATGAGGTGAGATGAATTAATTGTATCCTTATAACTAATATTTGTACGTTTTGGAACAAAATTAAGAGCTTTATTATTGATACCGTTACTGAATATTATATATTGTCATTTCTTTGGTTAATATTTTTGCTTGCTATCTATCTTGAATTTTCTTATAACTATATGATTTTTAATATTGATTATTTATGTTGTTTTTGATTGATGGGAAGTGCTTGTTTGTTTAGAATTACAATTGTGTTGATTTTGCATCTTATGACGGATATCATTATTATTATTATTATGTGTTGGAGATTGAGGCTTTATCAACACGTGCCTGAATGTTATATTCTTATATCCAACCCGTATATTTTAAATCCATTTGTATTAATTAGTAAGTAGGCACTTTGACATCCTGGCCTAGTTTCAAATTTATATTTTTCAATTAGGTTACTATACTGTTACAGAAAGTAGTAAAATTGCAAATTTTATAAAATTTTATTACAAATATTAAAAATTAATATCATTCCTTCTTGAATGATATTAATAATTCACTTGAAGCTTTTAAATGAATTTGCCTTGTGCCAATCTTCTTTTCATTGATGATAAACAAGATTCTTGACATAACCTCAATAACATTTTAGGTACTAAGAGAACAATCGTAGAATTAAATTGCTCTATGGAAAAGGATTCGTGATGTTTTAGATTGCTCATCAATTTCATTATAATATAATAATTAATTGAATAATTTCTTGTAATGAATAAGAAATGTGTAAGCGACGTCTAGTCTTATTTTGTTTACATCTCTTTTTATCACTAATTAACTGTTTGGTTGATTTGAAACCTGTGTCAGAAAAGTAAAAGATTTTGATCTTTAAGTAATTATTTCTTTGATTCCATTATTTCTAAAAAATGAGCAATTGTAGTGAAACAGATGTTTGAATTTCCATGTTGAGTGTGCTTTCAATGGGTTTTCAGTTTTGATTTTTATTAAGATGGTTCTCGATGCATTCTGTTATGAAAATGTTACTTTCTTGAAGAGCATGGCCATATTATAAGAGTTCCAATCGATTACCCCAATCTATATTTTCGTTCAAAAATTCTTTTTGGAAAAAATGCTTAATGATAGAATTTAGTTACTACTTATGTCCTCCATTTTCATAAAAGTATTTTTTCATTTCACATTCAGTTCAAAATTCAAAAAAGATTTAAAAGCTTATCTTTGAATTATATTTTTTATAATATGTTCTATGTTTATTAAACTTTTAAAAGCTTCATATATATTCAGCCTATATTTTACCTGAATGTTATATGTGTTATGATAGTAACCTTTGATTGTATTTTTCAATGTTGGTCATTGTTCTATGCTTACCTTTGTTAGTGGGTGAGTGTGCTATTGTCATCTCTACAACTTTATTCTGTATTAATGTTTATTCTAAGACGCTCGCTCAAATTTGCATGCTACTTTGCTTGAATTTTTTGAAATTATTTGACTCAACTAAATTGCTGAAACGCTTCTTTTTTATAGTTTTGCATGTTCTATTTAACACATGAACATTATTCATCAAATTGATTATTTCATGTATCATAATTATATACGTTTTTGAAATGACTGATTGATTTTCATACAATTCACGTTAGTTGAATATACAAATGTATGCTTATTTTGGTATTTGAAACATTGCCTACAATTTTTGCAAGTATATCTAACGATAATGTTGTGACATCTTCTCTTTAAAACTTTCATTTCTACTATTCCGCTTCATAACACTTATTTTTGGCATACGGTTTTACTGTTTATTAATTCATGATCAATTTCAGATTTTATTTCAAAAAGTAACACTAGTTTTCCTTTAGAGATAGAAATTCCCTGAGGTAAGTTCTATAATGTTTCGTTTTCTCGAAAAACTTTGCATAGAGTCTGAGGATAATCATTGTGTAGAATAGAAACTGTTTATATAGAATCTGATTAATTGGGTAAACATAAGACGTTTATGATAAGACGTAGATATATTTAACATTTCTTATTATCAATTTATATTTACATTATTTATATAATCTAGTAGAGAATATTGTCAAGTCAAATCATAATTTATTCTCATTCTTGCTTATTTAACTCTTGAAAACTTTTACAACCTTAAAATGGTTTTATATCATGCTAATAATAAATGTACTGTTTTATTTGTTGATATGTTGATTGAAAAGTTAATAACTGACAATCATACCAAGTATTTATGCTTCTAATTTAAATTTGCTATTCAAGCTTAGGCCGCCTACAACGTGCAACCTTCGACAGTCGGCTTATATTGATTTCAGATTTTAGTGTAAATGTTACTAGTATAGATAGATCTCGTTCTCTATTTCATGTAGACTGTGCTTCAACTTTTTTGCGTTTTGATGCCTACCTTGTTTTGCTACATCATGCTTTTTATCCTCTATCTTCTTGAATCATATTTCATAAATTCTAATACTACTTCTTATTTTCCCTATGCTCTCTTTTTTGGTTAGTGGGTGAGTAACTAATGCACATCACAATTTCTATTTTTACCTTCAGTTTTTTTTTTTTTTCAAATAGGTATTGCAATATTTATTCTTTTCCTGAAATTAAGAGATTCTTCATACTTTTTAATAACTCATTTCTGGAATGCATTTATTCTATTCCCTCTGTTCATGCTATGTTTCATCATTACATTTTCTATACCCTGATGTTTGCCTCCATTCCCTCAGGTTTTTAAATTCAGGATCGATATCAACGGCAATATAATTTTCATTAGCCTCTAGATGGAATATATATCATGAATATAGAATCTAAGAGTTTCCACTCTTGAATATTTTCAACCTCGAGTCAGTATTGAATTCATTCTAGTCCCCTAAATTGTTCTTATAGTTAGTTACATTTCCTCATTCAGTTTCACTCATTCTCCTCATTTGGCTAATAATAAATAAAGTCGTACATAACAATGAAAAATAATAATAACTGAAATCAATACTAAAAATATTTATTGATCAATGAGAATCAAAAATATTTATTGATCAATAAGAATTAAAATTCCATCATAAATTTTCGGCCTTTGCACAAAACACAATCAAAGCTTAATTGCCGTCCACTTTATGGATTGTTCACTTGAAATAATTGTTATCGATATTTTTGAATTCACGTTCAAATGTTTTTTAAAGAATGGGTCCTAATGCTTTTTGCAATGAGGTTGTACAATCGATACTCTATCATTAATTACCATTTTAATGAAAGAGTGAACGTTTCTAATAATCGATATTGAATATTTTGCAGGTACCGACTATGGATCCTCACCAGCTGTCAGTACCTTCGCCATTGCTGGGCCTGCGACCAATTCAGCTGATTGAGATAAAGGCAAGAGGCCGTTTTGGTTCGGTGTGGAAGGCCCAGTACAAGTCGGATACGGTTGCCGTTAAAATTTTTCCAATTCAGGTAACTTTTAAAATGCTATTTTCGAATTATGGCCATCTGTGTACTTTCAATAAGAGTAATTTGTGCACTACTTGAGACTTGGATGCAATGATTGAGTAACTCAGTTATTTTTTAAGTAGATTTTTACTGAATCTACATTAAAAAACTTTCTTGTTGAATTTACAGTCATCAAGACAGAGAAAAAAGTATTTCCAATTCAACAAAAACCATTAAATTGAAGAGCATAATCTTGGAATACCCGTTTCATTAGTTTTTTAATTCATAGTTTTAATAATTTATTAGTTTTCCTGTTCATTCATTTCATTTATAAAAATGGAATAATTTTCTCCTCTTACTATTATTAAATCGGTTTAACATTATGATGCATCATCATTTGCTCCCAATCTTGTAAACTTAGGTGTACAGTACACCTAACATTTTATGGTCTTTCCAATATTATACACACCTCCACAACATATTCGTAAACAGTGTTGAATCTATTGTATTATTACTATTAATAACGAGGAAAGATTGTCTAATGTGTTTTTGTCATGTTGTCTGTTTCTGATATGATAAGCAACCATTGCTGTATGGAAAATTCTACAACAATTTAGAATTTTCATGCAGCCGGTACTCAAGGAGAATAGTAACATCAACTAAGTGTTCACTAGCTGTTGCGGGAACACTGAATTGGAAATGTCATGTCCATTTGTAAATTGCGGACATTTCCAATTCCCGTAGTAGCTTGTTATTCGCTACTATTGTCCCTGTGTGCAGCTTGTTATAGTAACAGGTTATTACCATTGCTGAAGTGGCAAAATTGATTATATTCCCAAGAAATTGTATTTTTCAGATTGATTTCTACAATGATGCAGGTTTAATGATTAATGTACTACTAGAAAGTTTTTGATAAGATACGCAATCAAGGTTATCCGAATAGGTGATCTAATGAGGTGTTTCTTTGTAGGATAAGCAGTCTTGGCTGGCCGAACAGGAGATCTTCAAGCTGCCGCACATGGACCACGAGAACATTCTGCGCTACGTGGGAGTGGAGAAGCGAGGCGACAACCTGCAGGCCGAGTTCTGGCTGATCACCGCCTACCACGAGAAGGGCTCCCTCTGCGACTTCCTCAAGGCCAACGTCCTAACCTGGGCCGAACTCTGTCATGTCGCCGAGACTATGGCTAGGTAACCTGAAACACATATGAAACAATTATTGTAAACAAAAGTACTCGTTCTCTCGAGAAAGAATACCGCGCATGCGAATCGTGTTAGAATAGTAGGATCATGGTTAGAGTTATTTATTTGACAATAGTTTCTATAAATAGTGTAGTTTGGTGGTGCAGAGGTTATAATGGCAGTATCCAATGATTAGCATTGGTGCTGTTATCCTTGTCTATCATTTGACAAAGCAGATAGTGCTATCCTTTTCTTTCCAGACATGGATCTTTTTGTTTCGCAACGTTTCCAGATCGTTTTTTAACAATGTAGAAATATAATTGATTAACAAATTATTTAATCTCAATTAAGAAAATTATTTTTATAATTGAAAAATAATATTCCGAATAAAATATAATATTAATAATTTTAACAAGGAATGAAAAGTTAAATTTTATCAGATTCTCCTGATATCAGCTTCCCTCTAACAATAGAAGACAGAGAATCGGCAACGCTGTTCTCCTATCTTTCTTCACTGTCATTATAACGTGGACCTCACTATAGGCTCAATACTATTGAAACAAAACTTATTCAACAAATAAAAAAATGTAATTTAAACTTTTAATTGAATTTAAACAAATAATACAAAATAGGGAGAAGTTAGGGAAAGGTCAATGTTAGCTTAAGTTAGGTTTTATCCTGCGAGAAAGTTGCATCGAAATGCGCATGCGCTTTTGTTTCTCAACGCTCCAGGTGGGCGTTTTGTTTACTACAAACAATTAAAATAATAAAAAATTCTTAACAATTCTAGCATATTGCTATTTAAGGCAAGAACCTAACATTTAGCTAATTTAATCCATAATTCATTTATTGATTCAAGATAAACAATTATTATTAATTTAAATGACTTCGTCCTAACCCTAATCATAATTCTAACCAATAATCAATTATGAATAATATCAGCATATTGTCATTTAAAGCAAAAATCTAACCCCAAACTTTACTTTTAACTAAACTTCATATCAGCCTATTGTAATTTGAAGCAATAATCTAACCCCCAAATCAACTTTCATCAAAACTTCTCCCTAAGTATAATCCTAAAATCATTCAATATGATGCCCCTTTAGCATTATTAACGTTGGACATTATATTTGGTTGTATTATTAATGAATTGTGTTGCTGTTGTTTAGGGGCCTGATGCACCTGCACGAAGAGCTGCCGGCGAACAAGGCTGACGGCTACAAGCCAGCGATCGCGCACCGCGACTTCAAGTCGAAGAATGTGCTGCTGAAGGCCGACCTGTCCGCCTGCATCGCCGACTTTGGCCTGGCACTCGTCTTTCAGCCCGGCAAGCCCTGCGGCGACACTCACGGACAGGTAACCCCAGCGCCCAGCCCCACTTACATTCTAAACAGTATATCCTCATTTATATCAGTTAGATGCAATCAAACTGTATATTACTGCATTCAGAAACACTCTGCTCCGTTATTCACATGATCATTTCTTCTAAACAGTATAGTCCGGGTCCTGAAGCTTTGCCTATCGGCGGAGGGCCACTCGTCTATAATACTACCCAAACAAAAACATCCAACATTTTTGAAAATGTATCTTTCCATAAGCAATAGATGCTCTTCTGTATCTTCTCAAAAGCAACGTGTTGCATCCGAGAAGACACACAAAATACTTTTTGGAGCTACGTCCTTTTAGCACAACACATCCTATCAGCTGATATTCGCTCAATATGCTCTTTTCATGTTTGGTGATACGTTGCAATGGGTCGCCGCCAACCTGTCTCCCCGACAACTAAGCTCCTCGCTATTTTGATCACACACACAAATTACAACTTGAAATGTAACAATGATTTACATTTTTCGACACTGCAAATTCTTTAAACTTTCTTGAACGACAACGCAAAATACTAGAAAAACCAAGCTCCTTGCACGCTAGCGTCAACTAGTCTCCCCGACAGCAAATTCCCTACTGGTTCGGAGGGGACTAGTTGTCGAGACCGTAGACGACAACCAAGCTCCTCGGACGCTCACGACAACTAAGCTCCCCGTCAGTTAAGCTCCTCTCTCAGGAGCTCAGTTGACGCCGTCAGTAGATCCCCTCGAAAGTGGTTTTAAAAGGAGCTTTACTGACCGGGAACTTAGTTGGCGCGTTCCCGTTGCAACTCTCTCATTCATGAAGAATATTTGTGTCTAGCGAGCTTCTTTCAAGACAGCTCTGACAAAGCTCTGTAGGGAGCTTCCTCTAGGATCTGAAGCTGATGTTTTTTCAAAGCCGTAACTATTACCCCGCCGTAACCATATGCCTTACCTTACCTATATGCCGTTTCAAAGTCACGGATGCAAAGCTACGGGACGCGTAGGCTACTGTAACTTTCTATATTTAGGCTGCCCACTAACAGTAGAAAATGCATGATACACAGTCTTCATACATTGTTATGTCATCACAGCTGTGATTACAGCGAAATGCTTCGAGCAACATTTTTGTGGTTAGGTTTTTGTATTTCCGATTTTTCAATGTTGATTTTCTCTTCGCTGCTCTATTTAAGGTTAAATATTTTTTCTATCATTATAATTTGTAATTTTCCAGTGGTTGATTTATTGTAATTGGTTGTTTAGGGCGGAGACACACGGGCTGAAAAATAGTCGTCCGCAACGAACCGGAATGATTTGCTAATAACCGTGAAATAGGAGAGATCACTTTAGGTCTACACACTGTCGATTCGTGGACCCAGCAACTTTTCGATACAATACAATTCCGAGAATGGATTCTTTTGTCCAACATTTAACTGCCTATTGATTCACAAGTCTCCACAGCTGTAAGCTGGGTGGAAGGTAGAACTAACCGCTTATTTGAAGATGGAGAATTCAAATAGAATTTTCTTGATTCTCCATTACCGTACATAAAATATGATTTATTTGTTCTCTTCTGCCAGTATTGGTAGAAAAATTCTGGAATTCAGTTGTTTGTTGTTGCGTCAAATAGAATAGCATAATACAACAAAGGAGTGGCAAAATCGTAATAATTCACTCAATGAGAGATAAGAGAAATGATGAAACATGAAATTATATAAAACAAAATTATAAGAAGAAGATGAAATAACATAAAAATTAGGCTGAAATTCACATCATTAAATCTTATTAATCAATTTTCAAAAGAGAAGCAACACCAAATAAATTGTGTTGTGTTACACTTTTGGATGATGGTGTGGTGTATTGTGCAAGTTGTTGTGCATTTTCTGCACTAGTATCCAGAAGCAACTGAAGCTAAAGGCAGAACTACAGGTTCACCTGTATATTTTCACCTGGTAGACAATATTGTTTGTATGTGCGTTCATTTTGAAACACCGGTCTATATTTTCATAGTTTATTTATGAAATACCCGAGAGTTTGCTTCTGAAGTTCAATAACCCCTTCGTTCCATGTGAAGTCGAAATTCCCAGAAGCCTTACAATAACATCTTTAAATACTTACCTACACCAATTCTAGTTAAGTTGAGAATTATGAATGCTTGAATGATAATGACTTCAGAAGTGATAATATTTTTACGGTACAGCTACTTAGTTAATTGGAAATTGATATGATTTAGGAGCAATAATGTTTATCCTAGAAAGCTTTTATCATTTTTTCTAATGCAACAATGAAATAATGACCTTGTATTTAATCAATTGGAATCATTTCTCCATATGCGCTATTACTATCGCTCTCCTCTAAAAATAGGACAGGTTCTATTTTCTGGCAGAATTTTTCTATCACGGTTGCCAGTCTATCGACTCACATTTAAAAAGCACATGTTCCATCTTTTTGGGAACTATTGGTCAACGAAAGAATCGCCCGTGTGAAGGCGCCCTTATTTTATGTTAGACCCTCTCGCTGATGATCAACATGATAAACATGCATGCTCTACCGTTAGTGGCTAGCCTTAGATTCAATTAGGAATCAGCATTCAAACAAACTCTATTTAGCTCTTCACATAATGCGTCATAGTTTCTCTCCTAGTTAACGAGTAATTATTTATATTGAAAATTACGGTACTCTAAAATCCTTTATACATTTAGTAAAAGCTTGATAAAATTTTGCCAACTGTTTCAGAAAGGTTTTATTTTTATGCTCTTAACTCGAAATTGAATATGAGTTATAGACTAAATTTCCCATCTTTCCATAACTTCACATTAAGGGGGTTTATCTTAGTTTATTCTAAAGCGGCGTCCCCAAGTTGAAAAATAATTATTTGTCGGTACAGGGTATTCCCTGTAATATTCTAGAATAGTTGTTAACTATTCTCATAAGATTGAGTGCTGTGGCTGTTCCAATATTCAACTTCAATTACGTTCAAGACTATACTAATGAAAATAATTTCTTACAAAGAGAATAGTTGAATTTTATGATTGAACTTACTTGATTATTTTTTTATAATGCAGGTTGGAACTCGGAGATATATGGCTCCTGAAGTGCTGGAAGGAGCAATCAATTTCTCGAGAGATGCTTTCCTGCGTATCGACGTCTATGCCTGTGGTCTCGTTCTCTGGGAGTTGGCATCCAGGTGCACAGCCCAGGAAGTAAGTATTTGTCAGTATTTTTTATTTAAAAAATTGTGAAAACAAAAGAAACCAGAATAAAATAGAACGTTTAAAAATTGATGGCAATTATTTGATTCAATAGCGTATAATCGCTCGTTTGAATTCTCGTTAATGGTTCGCCATTAACGAATTAGGATGACTGTGCACAGATATAACCATTGTCGTCAAATTGAAATCTTTGGTAATCACTGATAGTGATTAAGTGACCTCGCTTCAATTTATTGTTCTATATTTAATTAAAGCATGAATTTCAATTTATTTGATTCAAGATCCAATATTTTAACTCACTCCATGGCCCTTGGCGCTACAGCACATTCAGAGCCTTGGCTTCCTTCAAAACGCCTCTCCATTCATCTCTATCGGCAGCCTTACGTCTCTATCCTCTGACATCCAACTTCCCAATATCGTCCTCCTCTTCCTCCAAGCAAACGCTTTCGCGGATGTCCTCTCAGCCTTCTCCCTCCTGGGATGTTTCTTAAGATCTTCTTTTACGACTCTTGAGTCACTCAACCTCCCAACGTGTCCCAACCAGCTCAAACGCCTCACTATTTTATCATCAACAACGACGTTAGAAAAAAATCAATTTTTTACACTGCAGTGAATGTATGTGTCATATTTAAAAATTCAAGTATATTTTTAGTAATATTTTATTTGTTTGCTGTGTAGGGGCCGATATCAGAATATCAACTCCCTTTTGAAGAGGAGGTTGGCCAGCACCCTATACTGGAGGACATGCAGGAGGCAGTAGTGCACAAGAAGCTGCGGCCTGCTATCAAAGAGACCTGGAAAAGACATTCGGTAAGTATTCCTTACTCTTCTCTAAAGGTGTACTTTTAAATAACTCACGAGTAATTCTTTTATCAATTAATCACCAATTACTGTGTTCTTATCAGAAAAAGATGGAACAGTTCGCTCTATAGGAAGTGCTCCATCACCCTAGTTCTTCTAGCTTGGAAGTAAATTTATTTATTTCAATAGGGCTACTTGGAAATTTTATTACATAGAATTCAAATTAAATCAAATTTATTCACTCTAAATTCATACTAGTGTCTCAAAGAAATACAAAAACCAAAAAGTGTTCTAATAATTATTTGCAATAAAAATAATGTAGTGTTATTTGAAGCAAAGACTAACCTAGATGCTTTTGCTTCTAGATGATATTTCTATCGTTTAGTTCTTTTTCTTGTATATTGATACAATGCTGATTTTTCTATCTGATTAATTAGATTGCTGAACTGGACTTGAATATGAATCTTTGATGTTATCATTCTTGTAATAGGTGTTTTTCTGAATATCTCTGTGGGTATTATAGAATTAAATTTGTTAATTTAAAATAGCACAAATAGAATTCCCTCAAATAGATTTTTTTTTGTGAAAAAATAGTTGATTTCCGTTTTACACTTTCTGCACTATATTTTGAAAAATAATTTGCGGTAACAATGGCTTAGTTAGATGTCTTTATGGACGAATCTCGGTCTTTTATTCATAGAAAACGAACATTTTATTGTAATAATTTGTTGGTTTCCGTTGTGCACTAGATTTCGAAAAATACAGCAATGATTGTTTTGTTTTTGTTTTTGTTTTTTTTTTAATGTAAACTGTAATGTCTTAAAGGTGTCGTATTCATCTAAGGCTGGCCACTAACTACAGAACATGCATGCATTATGCTCATCAGCGAGAGGCTTTTAAAATAAAATTATCAAGTAATAAAAACAAATAAACCACTGGAAAATTACAAATTATAATTATATAAAAATAATTTAACCTCAATTAGAGTTGAAAAGAAAAATTAATAACAGAAATCGTAGATACAAAAGTCCTAACCTCAAAAATTTTGTTCGAAGTACCGTAGCCTTTTGCTGTGATGTCACAACAATGAATAACGACATGTGTGTACACACACGTTCATCATCATCCATGTCCATGTCCTGTCGTTGGTGGCCAGCCCAATACAGAAATTTTCTAGTAATGATTTGTTAGTATCTGTTCTGCACTGGATTTAAAAAAAATAGTTGTTTTGCATTTTTATTAAATTTTTTTGTTAGACTACTATTGAAATGTCTTTGGGGAAGATCTCGTTATTTACTCATTCCAAAACAAATTTTTTCCTGTAATTTGTTAGTTCAAGTTGTGAAGTTGATTTTGAAAATAATAATTGTTAGTAATATTTATAACAGATTAATGATTGTTAAGAAAAATAGAGTAAGGTGTTATGACTCACTTGTCTCAAACCATGTTGATGTAAATTGTGATTGTTATTTATTCATTCCAAACCAATTTTTTTCCTGAAACTTAATTTGTTAGTTTATGTTGTGGATTTGATTTTGAAAATAAATGTTAGTAGTATTTATATTGGAGTAATTATTGTTAAGAGAAATAGTTGAGTGCGATGTAGAGGTTGAATGATCTATCTATTTATTCATTTATTCAATAATTGAACATAGCATAACAGATATTTAACAATAACGGTGTGATAGGGTCTGACGGCGCTGGCGGACACGATGGAGGAGTGCTGGGACCATGACGCGGAGGCGCGGCTGTCCGCCTCCTGTGTGATGGAGCGCATCGCCTGGCAGTCGCGACTGCTGCTCCCGCACATGCATCCGCTACTGCTCAACGAATCGCCCATATAGAGGTAACAAAAACACCTGCATCCACATTACAACAAACATAGGACAACATATCTTTAGAATATAGCTGATTCCGGTATATCTGTTGAAACATTATCTGTTCATTCTTGTTAAAAATGATCAATTATATTTTATTTGCCAAGAAAATATTTAATGTGCAATATGTGCGCAAACTTTCTTTGCTGTACTCAAGAAACTATTCATAGTAAATGCTTCTTTCTATGCACACTTGTTACACAAATAACTATTTCTAATAATTTTTAAATGAATTTTCCTAACTGAGATTCAATGTTATTCTAAAATATAATAAAGGAAAGAATCGTACTTGAACATGTGATAGGAAATACACGAATGACGGATCATCACGTCTGAACTAATGACCGAGAACCAACATATGTTTATTTCTATTGATATTAATCGATTCTAATTTAATAATTAAAACAAATGTATTAATTTTTTATTCAAAGATTACGTAACTATAAAAGCGCAACCAAACAGGGCTTTCTCCAAGTTACTCCGTAGCTTAGCTTAGTTGGTGACGAGCGCGCGTGGTTCATGAAGCAAAGGTTGTGGGTTCGATACCTATCAACATATTTTGTTTTGCTAGAAATTTCACATCAATTTTTTCCCAGTTCAAAGCACGGGCTACCTGCTAGTTAACCCCTAATTAACTAGTTACGCTAGTTGCGCTATCTGCTTTGTCGAATTATAGACAAGGATGGCAACACCAATATTGATCAAATACTGTGATGATAACGTGGACCTCACTATAGCTCAAACTTCTCTTTTCAAATTTATTCCAGTAGGGCTTTGTTAATCACAATAACACTTTTCACTTTTTACAAGACCAAATAACTGATATATTAAAATCATAATTCCATACTTATAATCTTGGATTTTGATAGGTTGATATAAAAGGCAATAAACAACGAGTTAACACTTGAAAATATTGAAATTTTTTAGCCATAAGTTTTTACATGTTTACGATGAACCACTGATATAAGTTCCCAAGAGTTCCAGAAGCTATGTTTTTTTGAGCTGTTACTACTTTATTTATTTTACTTAATCTAATTTGACTATCTTCACTTATTTCAAAGATACTAACATGACAATCAAGTTAAGGTCTCTAATGTTTGAAAGTTTTTTTCTAAAGTCAAACAATATCCTGTTATTCGTTGCTTTTTATTTACTAATTCTCTTTTGCTATTTCTTCTATAGTTTGTTTTGATCTTTGAAGTTTTTCCATATTAAGAATGATGAAATCGTATTAACTATTTAAATAAGGCTCTTCATGGAGTTTCTGTAGCCTTAATTGATATGTATTTCAATAAAATTAATTGTTTGTGTTATTTTCCAGACGGCTTTCTGTCGGCAGACATGAAACTGCACTGGACATCAGCGGATGCTATTCTCTCGAATATTCCCTGTTGTAATATGAACTTCACTCAAAACAGATGAATTTAAAGTTCAAAAGTTTGTGCCAAAAATTTGCAGAAGACATTTTGTTCAACTTCTACTGCTTGGAGTAATACTGCATCAATTATTAGTTGGCGGAACTGTGTGAGTTGAAAAACATTACTACTCTGTCGGATACTATTGCTAATCAGTGTTGGAACTTTATGTGTTGAAACAGTTGATAATTCTGGTTAGTAGGGGAGATTTGAAAAATACTTTTGTGTAAATTGTGGTTAGTATATGTGTAAAATATTAGTTCTAAATATTTGTACAAAGTTTGATTAGACTGTAAATGGTGGTTGGTAATTATTTTGACACTGGCAGGATAACAGAAAAGATGGTTTATTTTAACGATCGTTGAAACAGGGTTCGTACCTCGATTTATCATTTAATATTTTTATTGTAGGTATGTTTACTGGTTAAGTGTAGACACTTGTTAACATAATATGTTGGACAAGTTCTCTCTAGATACTAGTTTAGATATTGTTTGATTTGAAAATGTTGATTGTTGATGTGTCAAAATGATTGCATTAGTGTGATAATAGTATGCGGCGGCGTATAAATGAAATGACTGAATGATTGATGATGATTAATGTGAATGAGCTATAGAATTAGTTTTATCAACGACTAGTGTATATTTTATAACTGTATAATATTTAGAATGTTTTGCACGAGTTTTAAATGTTGTGTGTATCAACTACCTGTAATTGTTGGCTATTGTCGTATAAATAATTATTGTAGATACTACTATAATTTCAGGCTCATATTTTGTGTTCTGTGTTCAACACTTGACATCGGTTCCTTACAAATTGAAAATACCTCACTCATATCTAATAACTAATACGAATACGTGCTCTTTGTCTAATATTACCTATGAACAATTGTAAGCATATATTTATAGATCCTTTTAATTTTCTCTATGCGTATTTGGTTTCTATCCCGTTTCCGTATTCCGTATTTAATTTCTACGAGATGGAAACCAGTTATTCGTATTGGAATCGCCGGTCATGATACATTCCCTTTTTGCAACGATACGCATTCGTCCATTCAAGAAAAATAGTAACATACTTCTTTCTCAGTTATTAATTTCATGTTTGTCATATTATAATTTATTAGTATTTATTCGTAATGTAGTCGATTCTTGATATTTTTTCATTAAACTATTGTAACTATCCATTTAAGAGAAGAATAGTGCAAGGTCTTGTTGATTCTAGTACCGTAACTTTTTAGAATGTTATTTTTTGTAACTCACAGCTTTAAATCGATTTATAAAGTATATTTTTATTTTATTAGTTCATCGTTAGATTCCTATAGAAACGTTTGTGTTGATGTCTGTTCCTGTCTTATGATATTATTGTCTGTTCAAATCATTAGTTGTTGAAAAGTGGAGTACACTATAAATACAAATATGACAGAAATGTGGAATTGAGTTGGAAAGTTTTTTTTTCAGTGCTCATAATACACTACTGTTACTTATTGCTTATTGTATAGCTACAGTTATATCAGAAAGCCTTGCTTGATTTTATGACCGATCGTCATCCCGTCCTATAATTCCCCGTCCTTTTAACTCTATTGCAACAGTGATTATCCATCGTATTCCATATTAAATTCTAATTTTAATGTATCGAGTCAAATACACCGATCTACTACATGTTGTCAAGTTTGCAAACATTTATGAAAATTATAATTTAAATTTTTAATTTCCATGATTTGTATAGTTTTTTTACTGCACTAGCAACTGCTTTTTTCAAGATAGGTCTTAAAGTACAACCTATTTTTTAAGTATACCATTTACTATTTACTTGATACAAGTATTTCACTAGAAACGGAACTTGATAAATTTTGCCAGGTTGTCAACCAGAAGAGAACCATACACCACTAGAAATGTTACAACTACAGTATATTCAATTAATCTCTGACCATATAAAATTGAATTGCTTAACTCTAATATCTCTGATTTTAGAATTGTAATTGTCTATTAACCATTGTATTACTTTGTTATTCTCATAAAGTCAATTGAAATAGTTGACCAATTGAATTTAATGCATCACTAGTACCTCAACTTCTTGAGATGAATTCCTATAAAAAATCTCCATAAACAATTATGTGGGGTCTTCTCCAGATGGAGATTCTTGTGAGGATTAATGGTCATATAAAAATTTATGGGAGCCAATGTGACCATATCATTGGGCCAAATAACATGCGGCTCAGGCCAAGGGTGATGCCCACAGTTTTATTTTTATTTTGATAGAATAATGTCAATTCGGTCAAAAATGTTAGTAAGCAAAAATGTTACCTATCGCTATAAAGTTTTTGATTCAATATTACATAGGGCGGCAACCAATTTGACCAAATCGTGCATCAAACGACGCTTTGCGTTGTACGGGGTCCGACTAGTTTATTTTTGAAATAAATTATACTATCAAATGATGATCAACAAACTGAACTTTCAAACCACTCACAAAAACGTTTATCTGTCGCTATCAACGTCTTGTTTTATAAATCTTTTGTATAAATTAGTTGAATAATATTGGTATTTAATTCTCCTAGCTTCAAATTTAATATCTAATCTAAATTAATTATTTTTAGTAAACAATTCAAATGTAGCTGTAGGTATAGGTTTATTCTCTAGCTCTAGTAGAATAATTTAAACATTATTTAGTTGAGTGATTGAAATTATTTTCCTTTTCTTTAAACTATTCTTGTTAAAAATGATATCCCTTATTTTTCCGGCTATAGAATCATAGGAATATTAGTTGAAATTGGAGATATTATTCAATTTTTGTCGGTTTGATTGTTGCTAAGTAGTTTGACATTTATACTCAGAAAAAGAAATATTGCAAAACATCATTTAGGTTTTAACTTTTGCTCAATCTCAGACGATTATGCTTCGATCAGAATCCTTTTAAAAATCAAAATGAAAAGTTACTAAAATGAAGAAATTGATCTATTCAATTACCACGATTCATTCTATGTATATTCTATCACGGGGTTATTAATAAATCTCAAGTATAGTAATATTATTGTATTCATAAAATATTTCAACAATCAGTAATTTCCAATGCAATTCAAAGATTCGGCTTTATCATTTAATTATGCTCTCCATATAGAACCATCGCTCTTTGTATTTTATTTTACTAAAACTATGTGATAAATTCTTGTACCAACTACTAGCTTTTCAAAGTTTAAAACCATCATAGGAAATATTTTGAAAACCTTTTTTACCTACCTTATTTCATGCCTATTTCCTATACCAGTTACATATTTTGTAAAATGCCTCACTCCAACGGTTGTGATTTTAAGAACTAATTTTATTGATTTTTGTCTAGTTGCTTTTATAACGTTGTTCGATTAAATATTGTTAATTTACAAACTCCAATCACTTATGAAATTTGGTAAGATCTAAAATTTAAACCAGCTAGTTGCTTTTCTCTTTCTGACTTCAGTCTTCACTTATCATTCCATCTTATTGTTTCACTATTTGGCTCCCCTGTACCATGTTCCCACATAAATGCAATCATTACGCATTTCTACTAGAGATCTATAGTATAGGAATGTTCATAGACCAGTTGAATGAATCATTCGACCAACCAAAAGGCATAGTAATGACAGAGAACAAAATCATATTATCGTAAGATTCACTTTAAAATGTCAGCATTGTTTGAATATAAAGCATTGATGTTATCTATAAGGAATGCTGACAGTTGAAGTGGATCTAACAATAGAAAAGATTATTCCCGTATTTGTTTTAGTCACATATTTAAAGGCAATAAATCAATCAATTCTCTCAACTTTCGAGTTGCGAACAACAATAAATTGTATAAAATTGTATTTGAATTGAAACATTGTAAATTTTTCAGCTTTTTTACTATGTCGTTTTGTCGGTGTAATTTAAATATTGTCTGTTACTATAAATTTCCTTTTTAAATGATTATTATATTATTGTACTCCAATTTTTAGATTTCAGTGCAAGAGTTTCTATTCCAGTTATGAAAAATAGGTTGTACAAAATAAGTATTCTTGAAGAAGCTGCAAAATTAATAGTACGATAGAATCAAACAAAAATGAAAATAACAGTACAAAATTTGTTTTTAATTCATAAATAATTATTAATAATATTATTTTAGATAATTTTATGTGTTTATTTCTGTTCATTAATAAAAATTATGTTTGTACATTATTTATTTATTTTATTTATCCTTTTTATTTGTTTATAGTTTTATTATTATGATTATTTGTGAAGTGATCAGTTTTTGTTTTTCAGTTAAGCTTTATTTGATTTGACTCCATCTTTCTAGCCATCAAACTAGTAGATCAACGATCTACGTCACGTTTTTGCAACTTCCCAATTCAAACATTAGATATGTATAGGCAAAGTTCAATGATTTTAATATGTAATTCATAATATGGTAAAATCGTCGTTAATTTGTTTCAACTTTGTTCTTGGTATTAATTCACACAGAGTTCCAAAAAAATTATCATCATGTTCGTTCCAAAAAAAATATATTATGAAAGTAGAAAAATCAGTTAGGGGCTCCTATTTTAATAATTTATATTTACAGCCCTCGGTTTTTATTGATTTATTCCTCAAATAAAATTATAAAGATAATTGTTTTGAACATAGAGTGTTTGATGTGCTTCCGATATATTGTGATTGAGACGGTCTTGAAAATTTTGAGATTTTGAAGAGGATTTTGGGTCAGTGGATTGATTATTTTCATTGAATTCTCGTTTTGTATCTAGTAGGCAACTGATTTGCTAAAATAGAAAAATCTCATTCTAAAGAAACTGCAGTCTAGAATGTTTTTGTAACGTTGCTGTTTGTAAATTTGTGCTGTTCAGTAGTCCTTCACTTGTTCCCTCTCACATTTTGATTGGTTTTTGGATTATTGATTTTTTAATCAAAATAAAACCCAGTCCAATTGTACATAACTACTTTGAATTAACGTTTGAACAATGTCAGTTGATTAATTAGGTAGAATACGGTATGTGTTGAGAACACATACTAACTACACTTTGACTAGATATGTACCGGTATTTAAAAAGTACAAGCCCAACAATATTCCCGGGTATTACGAGTCTGTTTGTGAAAACACTTTTATATAATGATTGTAAATAGAATTTTCTGTTTTATATATTATTGATAGATTGTAACTTCTGATACAACGAGTTAAACCACATTGTGAAGCATTACCTTCATTGGAATGTAAAATTTAGTAAGTTGTTCGAGGTAAATTTCTGCTAAATAAAATGATGTGACAATAAATGTAAGCAAACTGTTGTCAAAAAAAGAACAAATGTATCAATTTATTATAAATTGAAACAAATTTCTACAAGATCTACATTGAAAAGTCTACAGATTTATTTAATCACAGAGTATATATATATGTTATTCTGGAAGTGGTGAAAGGTTTCTAACCGAAAATTTTAAATAAACTATTCTTAGGATTTGAATTTTCTCAATTCCACATCTGCGCATGCCTATGCAATAATATTATTGCATTGATGTTTTTATTGATGGTTTTGTCTGAATTCGTCCTATTCAAGATACTCAATGAACTATAATAAATTATTGGCAATTAAATCTACCTGGTTCTTTAAAGCCAAAGGAAAGAGTAAACTGAAAATAAATAATTAGGAAGGGAAATTTTCCGTGAAAATGTCATTGTCATATCAAGTGAGTCCATAATTATTTATTATTTGAGGTAAGTATTATAAAAAATATTGTAATAAGCTTGTAGGTAGTAGGCCTACGGTAAGTGAGTATGGATTCAGTATTGAGTTGCAGCTTTTATTTACCGTACCAGTTTTAAGAAGTTGTAGTTGTTTGTTCATTGATGGAAATAATATTATACTGTAAGTGTTTGGTATTGTCAGTGGATCTTTTATTCAAGTGTTGATGAGTGTGATGGTTGTTAATTTACAATGTATACTTTATCTGGGGAAATATTTGTCAGGAAATTTGCTGAGCTCAATGTGAAAATATTTTTATTATTATTTGTTGATGAATCAAACTAGTTTTTGAAACTGAAAATTATTATTATTCTTTGAAAGATTTTCTTTGTAAATTCTTGTCTTGAAAACATGAATTTATAATAATCTTGATTGAATTTCCATATGAAGTTGGATTACAAATATTTGTCGTTTTACGATATTAAAAAAATATTTAGTTATTAACACTGAGAAATAGTTATTTTCAATAAGTATATGATACTAGACGTTGTGAACGGTTTTTTACTAGTAATAATGATTGTTGATGCGTAATCTATCATAAAGCTATTTCTATAAAAATTGTATTCAATACAGCAAACGTTGAAAAATATTGATAAAACATTAATAGAGATTGCTACTGTGCCAAAAATTTATGTTAATTGAAAAGAGTAGAGACTCTAATATTAGAAAAGTTCAGCTATTTGATCGTGTATGGACAAATTTCATGCATAAAAGTTTAAAATCAGATAATCAACTGTTGCAATATCAAATATTGGAACAGTTCATAATATTTTCAATACATTTCATCTAAAGAAATATTGTAGAATATTTATATTGATAGATTACAAATCTTAGATAGGAATAGGTTTGGAGTGTAAAACCTGTGTGTGATGTTACTTGATGTTATGATAAAATTAAGGTATATTGTTATGCCATATTTGTGAATGTTTATTAGGGGCATAAATGAGCACCTCAAACATGATTTTCAATTTATGATATTGATGATTTTTGTATTGTCATCCAATTGAAATTGTTCAATCTTATCAACCAAAATCAGTAACAATACACGAAATTATAATATCTGTTGTAAATAATTATTGTATAAGAGAAATGTATTTGACTTCACATTTTACACGTTTTTGAAGTGGGTAGAGTGTACACTGACGCACAAGAACTCATTTGTAACCTTTGTGACCCTGTCGTTCTTGTAACAATTTTCAACAAAAATTAATTGAAATGATAGTTTGAAAAATAAATTGACAGCTCAATGAATGCAAGTTTTTCAATAAAAGAAGTTTGAGGGAAATGTACATTATGTGTCACTGTATCAATATGAAGAGTTAATTCTCTTGTTTTGAAATTATATCTATTTTCCACTACCGGTAATTTAGAAAATGACAAATATTTTACTCAATCTGATTTCTTCAAATATTGTAGTCTTCAATGTATCGCTAAATTGGTAGGTAGGTAGCCTACTGTATGGTTGATTATTTTTTTATGTATTTGTAAATTACACTTTCTATAACAACTTTAACTATATTCACGGAGTGATCCGTGGTCTAGTGGATAGAGTGCTTGCGTAGCAGCATAGAGATCCCGGGTTCAAACCCTCTCATTAACAAAAGTTTTTTAACCAGATCACTCCCGTGCTATCGGATGGACACGTTAAAACTGTCGGTCCCGGCTGAAGTATGACAGTCGTAAGGCCCATTGACGGCTTAAATTATATATTCAGGCGGTGGGACCTTCCCGCAAGGGACTCCCCACCAACAAAAGCCATACGAATTTACTTTAAACTATTATTTTTGTCAGCATAACGTACCTTTTCCAAATATTATAATTATTAAAATTTACTCATTCTTATGATACAGTGCGATTATTGATTTTTTATCTCTGCTGCAAACTGATAATTACTAAAAGATTCAGTACAAATATAGTCTATAAATGAAACTAGGTAACTAATAATTTTTCAAGACTAAGTATCAAGATTTTCTAAATACTGCCTCATCAATTCAGTTTTGTTTTACAATCGCTTTTCATATTTAATTACAGTTCAAATTATTAATAATTATATTCACCTATTTGCAATTTTGACCTGTTGATCTAATAAAGCCAGTTCAGGTTACTGTTTTGCAAATTGTTAGGTATGATGTAGCTGTCCCTTTGAGGTCAGTGATATTCCAACAATCAAATGAAATAAGTAAGCTATTTATTCCTTACATTTTTCTAAAACTTTTCTCTTGTCGCTGTCAGTGAAAACTTCGAATTCAATCGAATAATGAATGAAATTACAATTTGATCATTTCCTCTTAAATTCCCTTCACAAGTGCATTATAATAATTATCAAGAAAATTTTTAAAAAATCATTGTAGCTTTCAATTATTCCCAAAGACATGAAATTCGAAAATTTAAGAATTTTAAAATCGAAATTCAAGTATTTCTTGAACAAATTAATGTTGAATAACATTAATTGAATAACTATTCTCTCGAGTCAAATCCTCTTATATTTCTCCAATTCATAGAATATAGTGAATGTTCACTTTCTGATTCCACACTGTCAAGATGTGAAAATGGCTATTTTAAATGTTAATCTTAATTCATCTCTAAATTCAAAATGAAGCTATTTTAAATTGCCAATTCTTATTTTCTATGTCCTTGCCGATATGTTTGACCTTGGTTGAAAATTAACATAAATAAGAGGGCTATCAAGTGATTTTGAAAAGTAACTCTCAATTTTTTGAGTTTGGTTCACTTGGACCGATTTACGATTCCTCAAGTTAAGAATAATAGCTTTTCAATTTATCAAAAATTATGACATCACTTGAGCTACACAAAACATTTTTTGGTTGTTCAAATAATGTATTTCTTTCAAGTTTGTAAGCTCGTTTTCTAAATATTTTTTCGTTTTATTTCCATTGAAATATTTAAAGTGACTTGAAAAAATATTCACCCTACCTACTAATTTCATTGATAAATTCTAAAATTTCTTATTTTCACTTCATATTCACAGAAGTTGCAATAATAATTCTATAGGGTAGCTTCATCATTCCAACAAATTAAACTGTAATGATATACCCGGAGAATGTACATAAATGTAGGCGAATTTATAGTCTTTTTACTCATTAGATTTTTTTATGAAAAATAAAAACATGTAAAACGATAGATTTTTATGCAGATTAACAAATTTTTTAACGATGAACAATATTTTTGAAATATTACAGTAAGGCAGAGAATGAGAAACCAGATAATGTTTGTAATACTACTATAATGAGAGACAGAAAGATATTTTTTACAAATAATTTGAAAATTATTTTTCAAATTTTGAATAAAATTTGATTCGTAACAGTTTTTTCTACAATATTTTCAATATTTTGAAGAGTAGTTGTCTATTGTATATTTACAGCTAATGATAAATTTTTGTTGAAAATTTGTTGGCAACCTGTTGTAATGTAATGTTTTTCAATAGAATTAAAATTAATGTAGGTGTTAGTGATCAGTGATAGTATTTTTTAATTTTATAATATAATTCCATGTATGAATTTTATAAGAGACGTTGTATGTAAGTTTTATTTCATGATGGTGGTTTTCGCTCATCGAAATGTTGATGTTGATTATCCAGTGATTGGTGTTGAATGATATTCATATTTATGTTAGTATGCATTTTGTCGTCATATTGTAACATCACTTGTAAACATTTTGATTGCTGTGTAAGAAGGTGGATTACCAAAAGATTAGGCTACCAAAAGTTTTCATTTATTCCCAAAAACTCGTTCAAATGAATCTTTCATGATAATAATGATGAATGCGTTACGCACTCCGTTTTTGTATTATCAAAGAAAAGCTTATTCTATGATATTATTGATTATTATTAATAACCTCTGGATATGGGTGGGCTGCCTGTCTTAATCTTCATTAATTTGAAAGATCTACTATTTATTTTGTGCTTCTCCAATCCTAACAACTCTACTAGGCTGTCCTAACAGCTCTACTAGGCTGTCTAGGCTACTCACTCTCTTCTATTAAACGTTGGTTTCCTGCTTGATTCCATAATTAAGTGGGGTTTTAACAATTAACTACTTAATCCAGAATTAACAACTCACTCTTGATCCATTGTTAAAATGAAGTGATTGACTTTTGAGAACGAAGTTATTATTTTTCCTATTTTTATTATCATCTTTTCAAGGTTTACTATTTATGTCATTTCTTCTAACTCACCAAATCAAAGTTATCGATCTCTTTTCAAAGAGCAATTCATAAATTCACTTGGAAAAAAACATATTCTTTCACTTCAACAGCATTCAAAATGTTCATTCTTGTAATTTGAGTCATCATGTAAATATACAACAAATTTAAAATGTAATTATTTAGCGAGCTTCTAATTAGATATAGTATGGTTTATTTCAAATGAAAATGTACGGAAATTCTAATCCTTCTATTGTGAAATTCATTGATGAATATGTTATTGAACTTACGCAATACAATCAATAATTGAGAAAATAGAAATTTGAAAACTCTCCTAGTTGTAGTGTGCTCTTTTCAATAGATAATTACTGTAATTATTGACTGAATTATCGTGTCTATACCACATTCATCAATGGAGGGATTCTGAAATTACTTAAAAAATCAGTTTCAGTCATTTAGTGGAACGTCATGAATAGCCATATCATCTACTGAAGGATATTCCATGGATGCATCTGGAATATTAGAATTTCTTTTGAAAGTTTTGTGAAGCTTTTAAAACCCGAACGACTGCTTTCTAGTCATGTTCAAAATTAGATAAAAATTTAAACTCTATCCGTGTTCGTTTCATGATTTTTCAACAGCAGATCCTCCTTTAAATTGAAAAAACACTCCATTTTCAGTCTGATTTGACTGATCAAATAATGTTACTGTTTTAGCAAAGTAATATATTCTGGTTTTTACACGTAAATAAGAGAAACTTGTTTCCTATTCTCCGTTCCATAATGATTTTGCTATTGAAGTCTACTTTAATCATTGATATCCTTTAAAGTTTTTTTTTTAAAGATCAAGTTGAATTTAACTAGAAATCACTCTGTAGGGTCTATAGCACAGTTTCGCCTATCCGTCGTTACATAGGAAAAATACTGCCTATGAGAGTTCCATGTGAACTAGTTAATGTAAACTCTTTTGTATTTATGAATGAAAAAAATAATGCATTCCATTCATTATTATTTTTGAATGAAAGAAACAAAACAAAATATTTATGGCTTTTCATGACAGTCAAATATACATTCCAATAATATCATTTTGTCTCAAATTTAGATACATTAGAGTATTAGAAGCTGAAAGTTTGCCCATGATCGAACATAGAAATTTATGTAATCGTAAAAGTTTTGAAACTATGTTTGTCTCATCTCAGTTGAACCCATCATCACTAGAGTTTGTTTTATTCTCATGACTACGGTATATAATTATCAGTTTTGATGTAGTATCGTGAAAAACCTTGTTGGTCAATATCATTCTATTATAATACTATTGTATAAATCATTATTGAAATAGAATTAAAAGCTCATTTGCCCCATCGCCTGTTATTTATTAATGTACCTTGACGAATTGATAGGTGTGTAGAATGTGTGAACCGATCATGATCATGAATACAATACAATGGATAACTTATATTCAAAAGGTTTTCATAACCTAACCTATTTGTTATGGATCTATTTTATGCTGAAACAAATTTAATTTAATTTTCATATTTTTTATGCTACATCGTCAAGTACTGCAAGGCTTTTTTACATAGCCTCAAAATAAATCCATTCTTCACCATAATTTACAATAGCATACTATGCTTAGTTAAGATTTTATTTTGACTCTATGATAAAATGTTCATGAGTTGTTAACATTACGCTTATATCCTTTTCTCATTGTATTGATCGTGAGAAGTCTGGAAAATGAGTTATTCGAATAACATACCTTACTCTTCTTTCTTATAGTTATGATTATTGAGGAATCACAATATTATTTTTGCAATAATTCATCTACTTCTACTATTTCTCTGATTAAGACTCCTCAAGCACTTAGGTACTTGGAAATCGTTTTCTACTTTTCTTTTTTCAAAGTGCCTTTGAATTTATTTATTTTTTCTCATTCATCCATCTAAGTTTGATTATTCATTTTCAAAATTATTCTATTTCAGTTGGTTGTATCGTTACTGGTAGAGTACGGTACGCTATTGTCAGTGAAGTTCATTTAAGTTGGCATGAAGATTTCTCTTGGCTATGAGATTCAGGTAAGTCATTATTCTCATGATTTCATAATAAAAATATTTCAAGATTGTTTGCTGAAGACTTTATGTTAAAAAGCAAGTGTATAGATGCATTATTAATCTATTTGGATCTATTTGTTTGAGTTTACTTTTATGAATATTAACTTTGTCCAATTTTGTGTTGAAATGATAAAAGCTATCAATATCTGCTAAATCGCATAGGCTGCAAATGTTGAGATCATTCTGCTATCAACCTGAATCTACCTTCAAAGTTGTTTGAATCTCGGTGACCAAAGATTATAAAAAAGCAAAAAGAAACTCTTACTGTAAATGGGTTGAATAAACTCAATCGTTTACCTGTTATTGCACTTTAATTGAACATGTAAAAATATTTATAAATATATTACAGTAATATAATACAAAATAGGTAACCCTTATGTACCATCGTTATTGTCTTTGTTCGATAATCCCGTAGATTCAAACAGGAACTTGGAATCTGTGAAAATCATGTCTTGTGAAGAGAAGAAGTTATTCATCTTGGTTTTAGTTGTTAGAGTTTTCTTGGACGTTTGATTGTGGTGACGTGACTTCTGTTGAGTCTTCATGTGGAGTAGAGACTGTTGATACCTCTTCTGGTTTTTGATTACTACTTCCGCCATATTGTTCGTGAATTTGATCGAGTTTTGTCGACAGAGCATTACTTTTGTGTGTGGTAGCGGTCACCTTGCTGAAAAGCTGTTTGCACTGTTCTTCCAGTCTCTTCAAGCGGGCAGTTCGAGCATCTAGAATTTCTTCTGGTGTTCTCTTATGGTCCTCGCCAGCTATGGAAGTGGATGGTTGAGATGAGGTCGAAGGAGAAGGTTCTACTTTTGGCTTTTCTGGGACTGGATGAGAATTTTCCAGATTTCCATGATTATCCTTGGTACTTGCAATACTACTTATGACCCCACATTCATCCATCTCCTCTCCACTTTCAGGTTTGTGGATCTCAGTGATTGTTGAAGGTCTGTCTGTTGTGGAGCTGCTATTACAAAGGGAATCAATAATCGAATCTCTTGTAACCTCCTTCCTTTCAATTGTTTCTTCAATTGAACTGATTTGGTATCTATCAACTTTCAAATCATATCCGTCCAATTTTTCAACATCTTCTGGCGCAAACAAACCATTAAGGAACCTAGAAATGTTTTCAGCTGATGCAGATGACGTACAAGGTGTTGTAGGTGCAGTAGGCCTATCACACTCCTGGCCAGTATTGAAATCAGAAATTATCTCCTCACTTTTCTCTGTTATTGCCTCCAAGTTATTCTCATGAGGGACATCCAGATCAGGTGGACTCTCACTCAAAGTAGTAGTATCATCTTTCAGTCTGTCACACTCTTCACTACTATTTACCTCTTTTAGATTATTGCTTCCTGCATCGGTGGTAGTAGATGAACCATTTGAAAGCCTCAACTGATTCAAGTCAACCCTTATAACTGTGTCTGTGCTTTGGATGCTGCTTGAAGAGTGGTTTTCCCCACTCATGTAGAATGATGTTCTACTGGAGCTGCGCATCTCATCTTCAACACCAGTCAAATCATTGTCATCGAAATCAACTTGCTCACTTTCTGTGACCTCATCATCATTGGATTCCACAGGACCACTCTCGTCCTGACTGTCTTCAGTTGGTGGCGAACGAAGCTCCTCATCTTCGTAACCGCTTTCGGCTGAGGTGCTCACTTGCCGGTTTTTTCTTTCAGCGAATTCTCGACGCAGTTTCCTCCAGTCCTCTTCTGATTGGGTGTTCTTCTTGCGAGCCATTGTCCACTTATCACGACATCTCTCCAGTTCCTCTTTGAGTTCGGTCAGTAGTTGTCTCTTCTGGTGCAATTCGTAGCGGAGAATCTTCTCCTGGGTGTGAAGCTGCTTGTGTTGGGCTCTCAACTTACTTACAACTCCCCACGTCTTTTTCAACTCTGAAGACACAATTTCTAAACGTTTTTCCTGGCTGCCAAGCCTTGTCTCTAAGTGATCGTTCAATGATTTCAGTTTTCCAACTTCATTTATCAGTGCATTCTTCTCCAGTATCAAAGTCTTCAAAGTAATAAATGTTTGGCTCACACTTATCACAGACTTTGTGCCCGAGGGTGTCTCCACACTCTTGTAACAGCTCTCAGAATCACAATCTGAAGGCAACGCTTCATTGTTTGCCAGGAGCTGAACAAGTATCTGCCAAACTTTGGACAAGTTGACAGCCACCTTTTCTTCAGTCATAACATCACTGCCGCCATTATCCTGATTAGTTGCCTCACTTGTTTCAGAGAACGATGAATCAATTTGCTCCACAATTTTCAACAGGAGAGCAGCCAAGTCGTTTCTAGGTTCACCATCGCAAGTCAAATCTGTCATTAAACTTTGATTCTCCCGCAGCAACCTGGTGAGTCTATCCACGTCGATATGCCCGAGGAGAACTTTGGAGAATAGATTGTTGACAAGCGCCATTTGTGATGAGAGATCTCTGCACTCCAACAAACTCGCATCCAGTTGCTCTCTCAGAGTCATCGATTGATCGTTTTCCTCCCCTAGTGCCTCATCCAACTTGGATATGTGACATTTCAGTTGATCTTTTGCAGTTTCTGAGTTTCTCTTTTCTTTTTCCAGCTCTTTAATCTTTTTCTCAAGAACTTGTGTTCTGGCTACTTCTCTCTCAAGCTCCTTCTGGTGCTCTAGTCTTGCCGCTTCCGCCCTCTCTTCATACAGTGTTTTCAGTCTCCTCACATTTTGTATCTGTGCCTCATATTCTTCACGCAGACTGTTGGGGTATGCAGCTGTCTCGCAGAGTTTCTTTTTCAACTCATTCACCTGTGGATAAACCAAGTTTCGATTCAAAATTAATAATAGAGTGTTGAATTTATTAAAATGGAAAGACACAGTAAATAATTATTCCGATCATCATAATTCTAAAATCATCACTGAAATGATAATTTTATTCAAAAGGATATTACAGCCTAAGGCCCCAACTATATGGGCTGGGCGTCTGAAGCGCTGGATTGATTTCGTGCTTCCTCAGATGCATGGGGAGCGTCTATTACGCTCGTATAGTTTACATCAAAAGAGACAATGCTTCTAGCTAACGAGAGAAATGAATTCAGCGCGTCCAAACCGTCCGTATAGTTGGGGCCAAAAGGTTTTCAATATTCTGAAGTGAATAAATCTACTGCACATTAGCCTACTACATACTATTACCCTCAATATTGTCATTGTAGTATAAATTATGGAGCCAGATAACTGCTTTGATGAATTTTGGTAGGTATTTTCAGTTTTGAAAAATATATTTTTGAAAAACAGTAAAATAGGTAGACTAGTAAAAATTAAGAATTTTTAAATTTTAGAATTTTATTCATAGACTAATATAATTAGGAACAAGTAGGCCTACTGTAAGTAACACCAAGTGCGGGTTGCACAAAAGCCGGTTGAATTTTAATCGTGATTAATTTCAAGAGACTCAATCAGAGAATCCTTATTTTCGAAAAAGCCTTCTCTGATTGGCTCTCGAGAAATTGATCACGATTAAAATTTAAACGGCTTTTGTGCAGCCGGGCCAATGTGTTTTATCCTTTCATTAAAAGGAAAAAAGAAAATTGAAAACGGTGAAAGGGAAAATAATATTCTGAAACACAGAATCAGAATATAGGCTAGACGAATCTAATGAAAATTAATAAATCATAATCCTACGGGAGCCCTTTCAACAAAATTTAATAATTCATCGTTACGTTGTAACATTGCAATGAAATATATGAGAGCCGTTGCAATTTATTTGGTTCATCGCTGGAAATTTTCCACTTCAACCCAACCCTAAACTTGTTCCGCTTCCTAAATCTTTTTAATCACGTGGTCACCCCGTGGCAATAAAATATGAACAAACACATGGCGTGTCCTTTCACAATCAAATTCTATTTTTATGATCATTATTTTTCCAAGTGTGCTACTACACAGCATTAAATTCATCACTGCTACCCTTGCTTTTCGGATCAGGAAGATTGACGATATGCTTTGATTCTAAATAAAAGTTACGTTCCAAAATAGAAAATAAGATTTTGCTTATAAATAGAACTATTCTCATAGCCTTGATTCGAAACAGAAGAACAAAAATTCTAGGAATAGATTTGGAACCAATTCAAGTGATATTAGCAGATGAAGCTATTAGCAATCACTACACTCTTCATGTTTATCCTATAAATTACTATACAGATAATGAAATAGAAATGATTATACAGTATAGTTCAATAGCATGTTAGTAGTCTATCTACATCCGAGCAAATTTTTAGAAGTGGAAAAATTCCACTGCGAATCGATCTGCTATCCACAACGAATGAAATAAAACAATATTCAGTTCAAAACTCATTAATTTCTATTGAAAATTGTTGGTGAATATTTAGAACTGCAAATCTTTTACAGTAGTATTCACCAAACGTATTCACTGATTAGCCTACAGTATTTCCAATTCCAAATCTCACTGATGCCGACAGTAATTAAAATCGTTCTATATCAAAAATATAATGTACTCGTATTTATTAGAGGTGATCTTTTACCTGAAGCTCTCTGATGCGTAGCATTTCCTTTCCAATTGAAGCCATTCTTTTCAGTGAATGCAACTGGCTCTCCTTCTCTTCTTTCTCTTTTTCTAGTTCTTCCATCTTTTTCTTCATTTCCTCGAAGCATTGCTCTCCTTTTTCTTTCAACGCAGCTTTCAACCTGGACGGCAATAGATAAAAACAATCATGACTAGCACCGGCCATCATTTGATTTTAAATTAGAGAATACATATACAGCTTTACTGGATAGGTACTGAAATTCAGATAATATGTTATTTTAATCCAATTCAAATAGTGGACAGTATTTCATTTCATATTATTAAAAGGTTCAATTTTAAAGAAAAAAATCATGATGAATATAGACTAATTTATAAATTTCAATTATGGATAAAATCACATCTTAGTTCAAACTAAATGAATCCCATTTCTCCAATAAAAACTCTGGGATTCATACAATGGATCATGCATTCAATATCAAAAATACACCATGAATTTAAAACCATAACGCGATAATTGTAACTGAATGTGTGCCTGTAGTTTCATCAACATATTTCACGTTCAAACTTTTAATACACTGTGGAATTATAATTTAAAGTAAGATAAAGAACAATGGAAAATTATTTCCTTTGATGCTCATGTTGATTCAATAAAAGTCTTCTCTCACTTTGCAAGCAGCATTCATATGATGTCACTCGTATTATAATTTTATAAAAGATTATATTTCTATTTTCCTAATAAATCGCACTCCATTATATCAAGCGCACTCCATAAATTGTAACGCTATCCATTATTTGAAGCTTGCAGGAAATTCTGTGATCCACACATTGTATCACAGCTGGCTTCAGAAAGTATAGCATGTAGAGCTGTAAAGTATTAGATTATAGTATAGTTGTTTGTAGTTATTTCAAAAATTTACGCAACTTTTAAAAAATATATATTTTAGCCTACCTTTTGACTTGCTCCTCAGCTGCGCACCTAGCCTCAGCTTCAGTGTCGACTTGCAGCTGCAGCTGCTTCAGTTTATTGCTCAGGCCGACCATAGCCTTGTGTCTGGCCTCTCGTTTTCCCGCCAATTCCTGTTTGAATTCTTCCAGTTTCTTCTTGTTCTCCTTCAGCCTCACCGGTCCATCTTCTGCCTTTCCAGCCTCTGTCGACTTCTAGACAAAAAAATGAAATATTAAATTATAATTTAAACAATTTCAATGAAAATGCTACTAATATTCGAATTCAATACTTGAAGGTGTTTTACAAAATCAAGAAATCAATACTGAGAATAAGTTTGTGTGCGGAAAGCTGAGTTCACACTGAAAAAATGTTTGAAAATCAAGAGAATCATTCTAAAAAGTTAATAGACATTAAGAACAGTTTCCCGCTTTGAGAGCAAACTTCCATAACTTTGTTTTTACGAAAATAATAAAATCTATTCAAAGTGTTTGAACTGACACGATTGTCAAATCTCTTTTTCAGAGTTTTCTCATTTCTCGAAGCGTTTTTTTCATAATACTGATGGACAAATAATACTACTTCCAGCATTTAAGTAGGATTTGATTTTGAGAAATTCTCAAAAATAGGTAGCCTACTAATATAAATACTGAAAAAGTAGGTAATTGAGATCCATTTGGGATTATAAACATTTTTATCTATTTTTTGAGGCATAATCGAGATTGCCAAAAACAAATGAGTTGAAATTGAATCTATTTTATTTGCTGTAATAACTAATTGAAACCAACAGTCTATTCAGATACGGAGCCAAAATTTTGGCTTCAAAGTAGAATTTTCTGCTGACTCATTAAAACTCACAGAAAGTACCTAATTGCAGTAGTTTGTAATACATATTTTCTACTCATGTTCAGGTACTTTTACCAACAATACTGCACTTTTACCAAAAATTACACAGCTCTTTCTTTCAATAATGTGAAGCCTCCCTTTATAATGGCAGAATATTGTTCATAAGAATTCACTTGCTACTAGTAGGCTAGTAGGCCTATTCTTAAAATCATTCCCAGATCCTAGACCAACTTTTGCAGTTCACTTTGAATTATGTATTGATGAAAAAACTTTTTTTTCTCTCTGGAAAATGCAGAATGTCCTGTTTCAAAGTTTATATAGATGTTGCAATAATTTATCCATTATCAAACATTTTTCAATTGCTAAATTTCCCTGAAATGAACCTTCTGTTTGGAAGCTAAAAGCGAGGGATGGCATTCATCTCAGGTTTGGACGTATTCCAATAATATTGCATGTTTTGTGTCTATCTTTTTGTTTTGAAATTAATTCATGTCGATTGTTGGACTGTACATAATGGTCTGGTTTTCATGAAGATAATTATAGAATATGAATCATACAAGTGACTGTGCAATACTTTGAATGGTGTCTTGAGTCATTTAGGTACTAAAAAAAACAACTTAGATCTTTGTACAATATTATCCAACTAAGATCTTTTAAATAAAAACACTATCTCACACTTTCAATAAATTATAACCAGATCTTGTTTTATGTTGTTGTTGTATGTTTATGTTTTATGTTGAAGACTAATTTACAGCTTATCAAATGTGTATGGCTAACTCTCTCAATTCTAATCTAATGGTATAGACTAGAAATTAATTCATACTAGAAATACTTGATAGGTATAGAGTCTAGTAGTTCTATTACAATAGGCCTATATCTGGGAGCGACTATTATGTATATAATCCACAGAGATATCTTATAGTTTTTCAGGGTTTTTATTAAATTCATATAATTCATTATTTATTCATATAATTCACTATTTCTGGGAGCGACTACGTATATAATCCACAGAGATATTTTATAGTTTTTCAGGGTTTTTATTAAATTCATATATAATTCATTATTTTTCATTCTACTACTGTTCAATTTGATACATAATAGAACTATGTGTAGTGTGATTAAAAAATTGAAACCCTTATGTTCACTTTTATGTATACTCTACTAGCACTCTTATAGAATTCACGAATACATTATAAAGTACAGTGAAGAAAAAATACTTTTTAGATATCTCACATCATGTATTTACTGTTTAAGTTCGTTGCTTTACTGAGAAGACTACAATTTCAAAATCAAATTCATTTATTTGACATAATTATTAATCAAATAGATATTCTCAATTATAATATGGCACTACCGGCAAAGAACAACTTGTGCGCCGGCAGAGAGGTTGGTCAACTAGATATGATATAAACATTTCAAAATGAAAAATAGAATAAATCCCACTTTGAAGAGGGATTTTGAAAATAAAATGCCTGAACCTATTGGGTTCAGTATGTGTTGAATATTTGGATAATAGGCTGCCTTTATTTTAATCTGGAGGGCGAAGTTAGGGCGCAGCTGGCCCTCCCCCCCCCCCAGATAACCCTCCTTTACAACTCTAATGCATCATTATTTAAACAAAAACATAATTAAATATCCATAATATATAATATAACTTGAAAAAAATCAAGTGGTATGAAAATATTTGTTAGAATTTACTTTGAAGGGTGCTCACCTCTTCATTTGAAGTCGATGCTTGGGTTGTCGGCCAAAATGGATCAGGAGTTGTCTCTCTCTCCCTCCCCCTCTCTCCCTCATTGTCTAATGAACTCCACTGCCCACCCATCACATTCGTTTCTTACTCATATACCTGAAAAAATTGACAAAGTTACTACAAATAACAGTGTGAGTTGGCAACCCTCCAATAGTTTTGGAGGAATTCTTTGTCATTTCGGACTTTGACACTTACGCTTTGTTTTCCCTTACAATCAGATTTGTCTGTGACAATAACTAATTGGTTTAATTAATATCCGGAGATTGGAGCTCAAAGTGAAAAAGTGAATGTGGAAGAAATTTGTCAGTACTATTCAGGATGGGCTGAACTTTGATGTATGGTTTTTTAAATCATTTTCTCATAGGGATGATTAAATTTTATCATATAAAATGAAAATAACATAAATTTTATGATGTAAAATCATACATTTTATAATATAAATGACAAAATGCTTATCAGAAATAAAATGTATTGACTTGAACATTTTTGTGATTATTTCTCCACGTAGAATTTAGTTTATTATTTTCATTCTAAGTAATTTGAATCAGTTGAAAGAGAATTGATTTATAACGACAAAAAAACCCTGGAATTCCATTTCATTTTATTTAGATCGAACATGAATTATGACATTTAACATTTATTTCTTTATTATTATTCTCCCACGTAGAATTAAGTTTATTATTATCATTCTGAGTAATTTGAGTCAGTAGAAGGAAAATTGATTAAGAACGTCAGAAAATCCCTGAAATTCCATATTATTTCATTAAATCGAACATGAATCAATACAAATTACACTGCATTGTGAGATCTTGCAAACTTTTTAATGGGGTGCAAATGAAGAGCTTATGTGGAATTGTAAGTATGGCATTATTCGGGTTTAATAGATTAAAAATATATGATGATCGATTCATTCGGAAAAGTTGATTCATCGTCGGTCTCGTTTGACTAGAACAGTTGATTTTTTGACAGAAAAATATTTATTATAGTCCAGGCAATGAATGCTCAAAAAAGGGTATAGAGGGAAAAGTTTGGAAGACAATGTTTGACCCCGTAGTTCTGTTTAAGGTAGTGAGCAGGTAAACATATCAAAAGTCCCCACTCCTACCCCATGTGCTAAGGGGGTGGGGGTGGTACAAAGGTACCATATTTTGGTTTCTCGCATATAACTAGAAAACTATGCATTTTATAGACATGACTATTCTTTAAGGAATTAAAGCTTAGATAATTTCCTTTTATATTGATCTCTCAACATTTTCTATATCTCTTTCACTTTTCGAAATATCCGCTCTAAAAGATGTGACATTTTTGAAAAAACACATTTTCCTTCAATTTTTTGCTATTTTTGCTCTTATAACATTTTTAATATCGATGGGAAAAATCCATGCTGATCATGAGGTTATAGAGCATCAAATTCTCTTCAATTTGATGTATGATTTCACAAGTTTACGCACACATCCCCACGACTATTGCAGCAGCTTCAGTGTTGAGTGTGATATCCTCAGTTATGCCAAAATAGACCAATTGACAAAGGATTTTGGAGAGAATGTTTCGAACACAATTTTTGACTTTGCAGCTTTGTTGGGACCAGTTAGGGGGTGAACATATCAAAAGTCCCCATCCCTACCCCTTGTGCTAAAGGGATGAGGGTGGTTTAAAAGTTGAATTTTTCAATGTTTTGCTTACACGCTCATATCTTGGGAAAAATGCGTTCAACCGACATGACTAACTATTCAGAAATGAAGCTTGATAAATTCTCTACAATATTTGTTCTGTGGTGATTTGTGATATCTTCAACAGTTTTCGAGATACACGCTCTTAAAAGTGTAAAATTGTTAAAATAACAGCTTTTAATCCTATTTTTTGATGTTTCAGGACCTGCAACTCTCCAACAATGGATCGTAAAGATGAATGCTCACAGTAGATTTGTAGAGCTTTGTTTTCTCTTCAATTTGATGTTTTATTCCACTACTTAATATTTTCCTTCTATTGTTGTAGCAGATTCAATGTGGGGGGTGAAATTTTTAACTCTGCAACAATAGTGTCAACTTAGCTGTTCCACACCTTCAATAGACGTGCTAGAGATGCGTATTTTGGCTATGTTTACCTCCCAACTAGTCTTCATTAAGCTACAGAGTCAAAAATTGTGTACCAGATGTTCCAGACTCAAATTTCATTGTCAAGTGATCAATTGTTACAAAATTAAAATTTCACACCCCACATTGAATCTGCTACAACTCAAACTCAGTTTCAATAAAAACAACAACAAAAAATAAAGTCACGTCAGAGACCCTGAAATTAATCAGGTACCGGTAGCCTATGAAAAGTTCAAACGTGAAGAACAGGAGACCTGTGCCGGCTAATCCATATTTTATAATTTGTATTCCATTTGGAAATACAGAAACACTTGAAGCCGTGTTTTAACATGAGTTACTGATTTATATAACTATGGATCTTGTCAAGGCTGTAGTAAAAATTTCAATAATTTATGTTTTGTACCTCGTGGTTCAAAATATTTGCATGGCATTGATAGGTTTTCCACAACTCCCTGGTGCAATATCTGTATACTGTTCTCACTATCGATTAGTGGCAATGGCGTGATAATTTTCTCAAATCAACAAGAAAGTTCTACACAATCATCAGAAAAATATTAATTTCCAAAAGCACCCGTCATTTAAACTATTATAAGAGAAAGAACATGCTAACCGCCAACTATTTCTCTTCCACATAATAAATATTGCATTATACTTGTTTTACAACTGCCGGGAATCGAGAAAAATTATAAAATCAATTATATAGGCAACTACAAAAAAAACAATTTTTTCATTCTAATCCAATTATTAAAAGAAATATAATTAATTATTGAACACAATAAGAATATTGAGAGAATTTATTTAACTTGAACAAAAATGCATTCTATTAATTAGGATCAATGATAGTGTTCAAGTGTGCAAGCAATTGTTATAGAAAGTTTCGTTAAAAGTATTTTTCATTTTATTAGACCTATTGCTATTTTGGCTACCCACCTAATTATTAATAGTACTTCTTTCATTTTTTTTTTGTTAATAGTGAAAGAATCGTAGAAGACGAGAACTTGATTTAATTTTCAAAATGTTCAGTTCACTAAAAACTCCAGGAAGTCAATCTAATACACTTGCATTTTTTGCCTGAAGAGAATATATATCATAATCGGTCATCTTGAGGGGGATTGAACTAGAATTAAGGTCAAGACAGTGGAAAACGTTGGACTAAAAACTGTGTTCGTCAAATTAAAGTCATTTAAAAATCACTGTAAGCCAATCAAGTCATCTAATCTGAATTAAGTAAGCCATCTTGACCACTATTGAATAATATGATAATGAGACTGAATTTATTAATTAGGTGTTAGTATTTTTTGAGATAACGAAGAAAATATACCTTATTATTCAACATTCAGGACTTACAGTTTGTGAGACTTCTTTACCACTGAAGCTTGACAGTGATCACAATAAAATAGCAAATATATTTTCAAATGTACAATTGATCCAATTTTAATTGAATTTGAATTTGAGGAAATTACTTACGTCCAAGGGAAATTGTATTCCACAAGATCGTCTAGGATGAAACGTTCGTTGAGCACTGGTTATACGCAGCGAATAGAAGTCACAGACTGAGACGATAATCTGGTAAAACGCCAAAGGCTATAAATACTAAATGGTAGCAATTTAGAGTTTCATGTACTGCACTAAACACGAGCGATTATTGTGTTTGCGTCCGCCGCACTCCTTTTAGCCAGAAAGACCTGCGTTTTTATTTCCCATACTCGTCGGATGTGAGCTTTTCCAGTCTTTCTTTCTGTAGCTGCGATCTTCTTAGCTAAGACAACGCCAGCTACATTCGCGAGTTGAAACAGAACTGAGGCTTCAACTGCAGACTGGAAGGCTGAAATAGACCATCTCCACCTCTTTTCCAATCTGTTCACAGCCCAGAATAGACCCCAGGGGCAAAGGCCTAGCAGCTTTTGCCTCATTCACTCACTCACTCCAACCAACGCGCATCTTAGGTCACTGACAAAATGTTCAATTTGCTCCAATGTAGACTGCAATTTGTCAGAACTCATCAGGAAATAAATTTTGGAAAACCGTAAAACTGAATGACTGATTTTATTGCAGTTTTTGTAATTACCGTATCTTCATAAATTCAAATAAGTAATTTTTGAGAACTATATTATATATGTTAATATTTATATTATATTCAAGTGCCCCCACACAGCTAGTCTATAGGAAACACAATTATTTAGAAATTATAAAACAATATTGTAATAAATTGCTTTTTGGGATGTATTTGTTTGTTCATTTATTTGAATATTTGAATTGAATAAAATAATGTACACAGGCTCCAATAGGTTAATCTGTTTCAGTCCATAATATCCCAACTTTCATTTTATGAGCCAATTTGATTCAAATATAAGGGAACATATTGAATGAGGAAATCGGAAATGGCAATTAAACCTTATTTATAATTATCATCGAGTGCTTAAATTAAATGCTCATTTACAAATTTGTCTCAGGTTATAATTTCAGTATGGTTTTCCATGTTTAGTGTAACTCATTAGCTTTCATATTTTTGTTGAAATAGAATCACAATATGTGGTCTTCTTCACTTATCTACTAATGTTTTATTCTTAACCCCTAGTGCCCGGTTGCACAAAAGCCGGTTAAATTTTAATCGTGATTAATTTCACGGGAACCACTCAGAGAAGCCTTTTTTCGAAAAAGCCTTCTCTGATTGGTTCTTCTCAAATTAATCACGATTAAAATTAATCGGCTTTTGTGCAACCGGGCACCAAAGGGTTTCGATTCGATGCTCATGATACCATCATCATGGAGAAAAATCCTATAACACCTCTGAATATTTAATTATTTATATTTTTAATTTTTGGAACTGCACGATATTTTGCACTTTTACTTCGTATATGAATGCTTCTAATCCAATAAAAAGTAAACTAAAAACTTGCAACATCCAAAACTTCTTTACCCAGTCATTCCCATCAAAGAATTGAATTTACTTCATTATTTCGCTTTTAATAGTATCTACAGAAGTTGAGGATATAATAGCAGTAATGTAAACAAATAAATCAACAAACAAGAGTAAGATTTATTTACATTTCCCTGTATGTTTTCGTGATAAAATGAGCACACTTATATCCTTGTACACTGTATCATTGTTCAGAGACTGAAATAAACATCAAAGAATTGATAACTCAATAACTTTCGCTTTACAAGCCTTTGTCCAGAGCAAAAATCACATGTCAGTTTTTTGTTTGGAGAGTTGAATGAACTCTGGCTTTGTTCCAAGTAATAATTTTTGACAGAAACTCCCAAGATTTACTTTTTGAAAAAATTAAAAATACGTTATACTTTGAAAAATTACAGTTCAATATTAATTTATCAAAGTGGCAATTAGAATGACGATGAAAATGCTTGTTATTACTGTCTCAACTCACTCATTTGAACAGCATACCGATTCAGATTTGATCTCATAGAGAATCTGAAATGTAAGTTATGATGAGCATTATCACACCAAAAACTTTAGTAGAAACTGTTGAAGAAACATGCAATACATTGATATCATTGAAGATAATTTTGGTGTGTTGGATGTAATGTATCTTCTTCTAGATGATTAGGTGAGTCATATTTTCATTTTTTTCTTCAATGAACTTTCCCTAGGCTGCTAGTCCTAAGTAAGAGTGATTTTTTATATTTTATTCCCCTACCATTATATTTCTTTTAGGAAAAATGTAGGCCTATACTAGATTTATTTTGCTTAGAATGTTTCCTACTTCATAAACAACACTCAAATGTAAATTAATTATGAAAGAGCACATTGATTCCGTTCAATATTCTCCCCAAACCTCAATAAATAAATGCAAATATACAATAACAAATGCAAATTATATTGCAATTAGGAGAGACCATTCATAATACAGCAATGTTTGTTCAGTATTGTAATGCTCATCGCAGTAGTGTGTGCGTGTGTGTGTGTGTGTGTGTGTGTGTGAGAGAGAGAGAGAGAGTGAAGAAAATGGGGTTGTCGAATCACAATGGTATAAGCAAATAAGAGTTGTCTCTAACACACATATTTATTGGATTTTGATAGCGTTTCACCTCCAGGCAAGGAAAGAGTTTCACTCTCAGGTAAAGCTCACTCAGCCAATGGCCATCCCTTCCAGTGAACGATCAAAGAACTTTTTCAGTCCGAAATCAACTGCTTGAATGGGTAGTGCCATAATTATTTATTTAGGGCTGATTTATACTGGTCGAGTGAAAGCTTGAAACGTGAGAAACTGCACTCCGCTCTGCTGTGAAATTCATCCGCGCAAATTGAATCGAAGACCTCTAACCGAAAATCGGATGACTTTAATCTACATAATAAATTAACTCTCTGATAAATAAATCAACGTTTGATCTTATGCTCTATAACTCCAATTATAAAATGTCACTTAAAATGCCTTACATTTATGGAGAAAACATTTACCTTGAAAATATTTATCATTTTTATTTTATTATTATTTCTGAATAAACTGGAATATTCTAGTCATTTTATTTAATTTGTGTAAGAAATTTGATACATCAATAAGAAAGCAAATGAAAGCTTTAGTCCATACTGTGACTTCCACAGAATGAGAGCATAGTACCTACTGAAATAGGGTTCATCTATTTCATAATATTTATTATAAGAGTCTTAAATTTATTTTCAGATTGAAAATAATGAGTTGACGGTTGATGAAAATAATATCATCATTATAATCCACAAATAATTTGTTATTCTGTGAGCTTATCTACTCTTGGAGAAGAATAAACAAATTATTATTGAAAGCCTACTAAAGAATATAAATTTATGAGAATATTGATATTCAAGAGCTTGAGAGTCTTTTTTATACTCTGCGCGTAATGTAATTGTGTTGCAAAAACAATATGATGTGCCTGTCACTGTGAATGATAGATTACATAGTGCAATAGAGACAAATTACAGTGCCTCACGTCATAAACATCAGACTAAGCCCTCCCTTGGCTTACTTTTGACAAAATTTCTGGTATAACTGTATTCGAAATTCAAGCTTGACCTTGAATTTGCCTGAGTAATTATATTTATTCAGAACTTTATTATAGGCATATTGTTACTTCATAAAAGTCATTTTTCACAAATTCATAAAGAATAAGGAGAGAAAACACTTTGAAGATTAAAACCATAATGATTCTAGAGAGTCTAGTTAGAATCAAAAAGGTGGCTTGGACACTGAATTATTTTCAAAAATGTAAGTTATGAGTTTCCTTATTTTTGTAATTTCAAATAAGATACGACAATAAATTATTTTCCATTATATGATTTCATTTCACAAGTATCGATTAATATATCTAAATGTATTCCATTTAAAAACTAAGATCATATTCAAGTACTGAAATTTTATACACCATGGAACCACATACTTGACTTCTGGGCGGTTAATGAGATGTGGGTTGACTCAAATAAATGCGACACTAATTTATTCAAAAGTCATCTTTTTCAAAAAGTTTAAAAATGGGTACTATGTAGTTATTTCTGTATTCATTAAACAATTATTCAAGTAACCCTATTAAAATACTTCATTAGATAATATTATATTTTCGCCACACTGCACAGAAAGCAGCTGTTTTCCAGTCCCTGCGTAGATCTGAAAGACATTGTTTGCAGACGACACTCGTCTGACGTCAGAACAGGTTTCTTTCCGGCCTAGGCCGGAAAGAGTACCCTTTCCAGCCGCTAACATGGAACTAAGAAAGGTGATCAAAAAACTTTCCATTATTTGTGTTCATTATTCAATAATTAAAACATTTATAATAATATCATCTTATTGTCATTTGAAAGAATAAAAAAGTATAAACTCAACCTCCCACATAATTGAACATCATCTTTTAGGTTATTTAGACAAATCAGAATAAAAAATAAAAATACTTGGACAATATCCTGATATTCAGATTACCTCAGATTAGCTAGAGCTATCACCTTCCACTTCTGCTTTCGGAAGTGCTTAGTAAACAACTATTATCATATATATATATTGTTTATTTTTGTGTGTGACGAAAAATAGCGTTCGCACCACGGGCAAAAATGTTTTTCCGGCTCTCAATCTTTTCTAGTCCTCGGCCTACGGCCTCGGACTTGAAAACCGATTTCGAGCCGGAAAAATCTCATTTTCTGCTCTAGGTGCGAAATATACTATTCTTTCAGCAAGTATATCGAAACAATTGTTTATAAATTACTGAAATTGTTTATAATCTGTTACTTATTTTGAAATGTATTATGCTCTTTTTTATAGAGAAAGTGTAGTGTAAGATACAGAAGTAGCAAGGTGGCTAGTACTTCATAGCAGTAACAAGAATATTGATCATCAATTCTCTTGTCACTTTGTTCTGGATACATTCACTAAAAAGCTAAGTCTCTATGTAAACTTTTTTCAACAACTTTCTTGAGAGATTAGAAAGGAGCAAAAGTATCTGCTTTAAAAAATCAATGAGGGAAACTTATAGGAAATCAGAGGCTTTACAAAGCCGGGGAATAGAGTCAGTTGAAACCAGATGACATCTGGAATCCCTCGAACATAAACAGAAAATTGTGACTTAATCGTTGACAAATCAACCCGTTGGTTGTTACGTAATTCAGGACCGCCGGCAAAACGAAATTGATCAGAGGATGATTTTGAGCTGGCTTAAGGGAAGTCTATAGTCGTCACTGATTAGGGCTCAACCCCTGAGCCCCTTTGGGGAGGATTTCGAGGTACGATGGGAGGGGGTGGGTGGAGGGGTTTGAGGTATCCTATCCTTTCAGCAAGCCAGCCGACAGACTTAGAAGCCCAACCGAGTCCTCTTAACCCATTAAGCCTTGCCGAGTAAATAAGGCTTCGTTCCCAGCATCGATCCACACTTTTCTCTTCTTTTTGCCTCTTCTGGTTGCTTTTTGCACTGCATTCATCGGCTGCGACGAAATGTGTTTTGCCACACAAGTTGGCAATCTTGCTATGATCGCTGTAGAGGGATTATGATTGCTTAGTTAGGAATGCTGGTTTGAAATTATTTTTAGGAGAGGTGGAGTAAATTGTCAATATTGGTTTCTGCCTAAAGTCCAAAATAAGCCTCTGGAATTCAAATAGTCCTCATTTTCACCTATTTTTTTATCATTAGTCTATTATGGCTGCTCAGTAAGAATGATGGTTTGAATATGTTGGTAGCATGGTGGTAGGTGAGATGGAGTCAATTGGTCTCTGCTGAAGTGTAAAATCTCTAGCATTCCAATACTAGAATAATCTTTGTAAAATTTTAAAATAATATTATTTCATAATATAGTCTATTATTACAGTAGCAGCTCAGACAAAGCATTTAAATTTCGTAAATTGCCGTATTAGTTACATTAGGTACGACACTTGAATTGATGTTGTTTTTTAATGAGTACCGTACCGTATAAAAAACTTAAAAAAATCACATCCACCCTGCTTTGTGAAGTATTTTTTAAAATAGGCAAATTCTTAGACGTTCATTGCAATCTCGTGGAGTGCATTATAATTACAGTAATTGAGTAAGACACTCCAAGTCACACTATTGAAATTGCATTACAAACTACGACCATTCGTTCCAAGCACAAGAGAATGTTGTGTTGATGTCATTAAAACTTGTGAGCCCTTGAAAGCAATAAGTTCTGGTTATATAGATTGGAAGTGATTGAAAAGTTGTCGGTTTGCGACGAGCAAAGTTTCCAAGCGAAAGAACGATCGACGACATGTAATGAGTGGAGAATGATAATGAAATTTAGTCAAGCTCTTTGATAAGTATCATTAAAGCGATATAGTAACTTACAATCGATACATTCAATGAATAATTTTCTAAAATATTTTCAAGTTGATGAAGTAATGTACAATTTTATCCATATTATAATAAGGCTACTGTACCTTACAGATGATATCCGTATAATACAGTATAATAAAAAATGAATAAAGGAATAAAAGTTGAAAGGTAAGGAATATAATAGAAGATAAAAACAGTAAATATACAGTATATTAAATTAAATATAAACATTGAAATGAGATCTGATCTATATAAATGATTATTATTGATCGGACTGGAAGATTTTCTCTAATAGATTGAGTATGATGATAATATGTTGAATGAACTTTAATTGAAAGCGTGAATATATTAATGATAATAATTCAAAAATTTACAATCCACATTGTTGTTCCAACTTGTGCGACTTCAGATTTTAGCATAACTGTAATTTGTTTCAAAAGATAATTTATTTCCATATCACACAGTTCCATTCCAATTATCATGAAGAGCTAAGAATACGGCTGGTTTCTCCTTTGAATTGAAAGATTGACTGATTGACCAACTGAAGAGAAGTAACAGACTCCTGACCCACTATCAACAACTTGTCAAAAAAGCACTCCATCGCCAAATCCATCCTTTTGTCATGTTAAACTTTTCAAAGTATGGCATAAAGCCATTCTTTATTCGAGCCACTCATATGGATTGATCGGATCATCAAGCAGACACCTTGATTTTGATGACAGGCTGATAGAGGGGCGGTGCGAGGGGGTAATGGAACGAGTGGAACCTAATGGAGTGTCAATAATCAAAGGGTTTTCGTGGCACGGACAGACGGATGGTCGCAGACTCAAATATGTCAATATAGTCGGGCTTGTTACACATGAATTGACGCATAATGTGCGCGGAGGAGCTTTGGTTGATGTGCTGTGAACATCCATGCATTGCTCTATATGATGCGAGAGTTCTCCAGCACATCATCATATTAGCGGATGCTCTTCAATAGTGTACTGTACTGAAATCGAAAACTGATGAATATTCAAAAAGCAAAGTGAACTCAATTTTGTACTTAATTTTGGAAATATATGAGATGGGGAGTCACATATACACCATGCAGAATGGTGTCTATTTTAATTCTGTAAGGGCGAAATGGATGGCTTGTAAATCGTCTCTATAGAAATGCATTCGTTCTATAGAACAATAATAATTCATGGAAAACGGTCCAATGGTTTCCAAGTTTCAGCAATTCTTGCTATTTATAATGTGAAATTCTAATGTGTAGCCTATTTCTAATGTGAAAGCTACTTGTGATTCAATATCTTCAACATATTAATTTGATCATGGAAATGATAAAACTTTAATAATAATTATTATCATCTACGAAAACTATACTTTCAATTTTCCAAGTTTTATATTTTATTTATTCACTTATCTCACAGATTGTTGAGATGACATATTTATTCAACAGTAAAACTCTCTCCACTACAGTGACGCAGAGCGAGATATCCAAGAAATTCATCTCTGCGAGAACGGGATGAGGCAGTTCTTTATGTGAGGATCGAAAAATATTATCGTGCATGGCTGCTGTGAGGGTAATAGCACCAGCCAAGCCACACGCATGTTGCTATGACAACGTTGGGTTTTATATGCCTCATAAAAGCAAGTATTAAACGTAACGACCCTCGGAATAATGTACTGTAATGTGAAGGATACATTTTGCACAGAACTGGGTTAATGAAATGCCGGTATTAAATTGAAAGGCCACATTTGTACTATTGATCTCTCATAAATATGCTTTAACAGGTGTTGACTGGAGTTGAACTCCACATACACCAATATACTTACATGAAATTTGTTAGCTTTTATAGACGTGACAGGCTGGGTTTTATTGACCTTGCTAGAATTTTTGATGTACTGTATTCAGGGTGAGGTGAATGATCCAGACATTACTTTAGGGCTGGTATGCATATATACCTAGAAGGGTGAAAGTTGAGAGAATAGTTGGAAACAACCCTGCAGCAGAACAAACGAATCAGCATAAAAACCCCAGAATAAATATTGGTATCCAATTAATTTATTTATTTCAAATTTCAGCCTACTGAAGATTTATTTTTTCCAAATCTCTGAAAACAAAAGGGTACTATGGAATTTATTTTTAACCACATTTATTATAATCATGTTTCGTGTTGAAACAATACATCTTCAGCTGTAGTATTGGTTTCAACACGAAACTGCAGTCCTGTCTAGAAATCTGATAATTGTGAATGTGACAGAAATAAAATTGTGATTATTCAATTATGGAGAAATTCCACAATATCAATTCTTATTCAACAAATTTTATTAATAACCAATTTATTTTTATAAATCTAGTAAATATGGATTTGAGACACTATTTGCATAATGTTGAGTCGTTTTCTCATACATCCATATTGACTCATACTACTACTTCTATGATTACCTTCTATACATTAAAGTATAGAATACAATTAATTACAAGAAAAAAACTATAATCTGTAGTGTTATCACATCACCATAAGCATAGAATTTTATAACCATTCAATTAGACCCAAAATTTAGCTACTCCATAATAACAGATACTCGAAAATATTTTTTCATCCAATACCCAAAGTGAAGAAAATATACATAGGTGGAACAAATAAGAAGTCTTAGATATCAGATATTTTTTATATATAACTATAAGATATTTTCATTTTAATTTTCCTATTATTCTGTTCCTGTTCGTAATCCGATTTATTTTTCAATATAATCATCAACATTTTGTAAATTTCCACTTTCTTTAGTTCTCTACTCATTTCCAATATAACTGTACATCGATTATAGGTCGTTTTTTTTAATTTTTCAATTCACTTATCATCAACGTTGAAAATTATGTCTTTGGAAGACCTACTTAATCATTATTAACATTTACCAATACCGTACTATTGTTACAATATTAATACCTTATTCACACCTGTGAGTTTTCAATAACGCCCCAGAGAATATCTTTGTTGTGGGTTGTGTAATTAGGCTACCATACTGTAAAACACTAGATTCAGTTTGAAAATATTAAAGCTATTGGATTATGATGGAAAAGTCGCTGTTTTTTTCAATGCTGGTTTTCAATGGGGCTATTAAATTGAACAAATCAGTGTAAATATCATCTTAAAAGGATCACAAAAATTCAATTGTCATTAATTAGAATACGGTGTGGGTTGTAGGCATAGGTACGTGTAATGGCTTAAGAGAAACGGCTTTACAGACAAAACCCCGACTGTAATTTGAAGTAGAAATTGACGGCTCGAGCCAAGGGCAGAGCAGCTGGCCCAATAACCTTCCTTACCTCCTCATACCACCCCCTTTTTACCTGATGTTTATACATGCTTTCCCCTTTCTTCATTTCCTTCCGTGGAATAGGGCATCCAATAGGGGTTTCTAGTGGCCTCTTTGGCCTTGTGTTTTGTCAATATTGATGTTGAACAGAGAAAAAGAGCAGGAGATCATGTAGATCAAATTCGAAAGAGAGAGAGAGAGAGAGATAAAGTAAGGAAGTGATGAGGGTTGCGGTGTGAGCTCATATTGTGAATCAAATACAGAGTTATTCGAATTGACAGTTGTGGGGGTTTGGGATACTCCCATGCAACCCTTGAACTTAAACGTCGAGGTCGACTGGATTCTTTGGGGTATCATAGATTACCCACGCCCAAAACCACTCAAAATGCCCACCCTGATTCCAAATGAAAAGTGTGTGTAGTAGCGTTGTATTTTTCGGGGTATAAATTAAAAAAATTGTTTGATGTGAAGTTCAAAAATGAACTTTTTGTTCATTGCAATTATTGTTCAAGTGTTTATATTTTTTTATCATTCAGAATCCTGAATAACATTACTGCACTGAACGGTACAAAGAAAATTATATAAATTAGCAATTTGTAGTTCAAGTTCAAGTTTTTATTGGGCCAGTTGAACATAGAAGTTAGCCATGTCACAATTCACATTAAAGAAACATACAATAAATTGCACAGGTACAACAATATAGACAATAATAAATAAAACAGTTAAGTTAAATTGAAATCAAAGCAAATTTACAATTACTAGATCAGATAATTTAGTACTCCTGTACTCCTTTAGTTCCTCCTGTACTTGGGTATTATTATAAATACACAAAAATCCACATTAAATTAATTTGACTGAGGTGTTGTGATCAGCAGTAATGAGTGCAAGACGAGAAGTGGGGGTACTTTTTCAATCTGCACTGAAAAATATTTCTTTCTAAAAAAGAATAATTATATTTTATTCTAAACTCACTCGCTTTTTGGTTTTATTAATGATGAGTAATACTGTATTTATATTATGACAACTCAAATAATTATTTATTTTTACTTTTATCTCAAATAACTATCCTCAATTTCCAACATTCATTTTGCCCACATCTATTTTTAAACTGTAGGTACTTGAATAGTATAGGAAAATACTGAAATTATTATGAATATGATTGGTTCATATTATCTTCTTCTTCTTCTTCTTCATGTGCTGTCTCCATGGCTTAGGTTGGCTATCATGATGGCAATTTTCACCCTGCTTACAGCTGACTTGAAAAGTTCATTTGAGGTGCACTTGAACCAATCCCTTAAATTGCGCAACCAAGATATCCTTCTTCGCCCCACTGACCTCCTACCTGTTATTTTGCCTTGCATAATGAGGTGCAATATTCCATACTTGTGACCTCTCTTGTGTGTTTCATATTATAATAATATCATTATTATAAATTGAGGGGGTCATTTGAGAGTTGAAAATGCATTTATTAAGAAGTTTGTATTATGGTTTTCATACTACTAAAAAACTATTGAAAACGTAAATTCCTTGGAAAAAATCCAACTTATTTCTATTAGGATTTGGCAGGATAGTTTAGTGCCAATAAGAGGTTCAATCTATAATATTTATAACTTTTATAACTTTTCTTTACAAAACCTGAATAATAAAGTTTCTTAAGACAGACTTAGTTGCCAAGAATATGTGCATATCGCATTTCGTCAGCTGATGTTCATATGCTCAACTCACTATATTTTTATTTGCACAGAAACTGTAATAATACAGATATAATATGCATAGAATCAGCTGATGAAAAGTGGGTGTGTTCGTGTTCGTGGGGCATAAGTCTATACGCACACTTAGGCATACACTCTAAGAGAAATTTAAATTCGTGCAATCCAACAATCCAACTTGTGACCTTTTTCATTCACGTTGTTCACGTAGCTTTTATTCATATATTATAACATATAATAGCTAGCCTATATCTTTCATTTATAGGTTGATAACATTTTTTATTCTATCGTTGTACTTATTTTAACTATTCAATTATAACTTTCCTAATTGAATATAATTATTTTAGATGATAGTAATACACATTGGTCGATTAGTTTTAAAATGTATAATGTCTTTGAGAAACTTCATTAATACATTTGATGTAAATTTTGTTTGCAAACTTTATTAAATTTATAAATGACAATTCCATATAGGCAAATTCTAAATAGATATCGCATAAATCTCTCTTAATACATTTTATAATACCTTGATGATTTGGCTGATAGTGAATTAAATTCAATTACTTCCATCTCCCAATTATTATTCTAGGCAATCATCATTAGACTTTTACGAACTGAAAATTAATCAGCCATAATATAAAAGTCCTCTAGAAGCATTTTGCGATATTAATGATTTAGAAAGTTTCTATGAACTATGTAGAAAAATAATTTCGGTTATCAAGAGGAGTGGACCTCTGAATAGGTCTACTACTGCATGCACACCCCAGTGTAATGGTGGAATGGTGATTGTTAATTATTGGAACAATAAACTTTTAAAAAGCAATTCAACGATCTTCACAGACTAGGGTCATCTCGTTTTATGTCTCCGTAGAATTATAAATCATTCCATTATTAATTGGACGAGCTCATGCAATACTGTGCCAGAGTGAGACTCACTTCAAAGTGTCAGCATTTCGTATAAATAATATCAATACTTCCCATTCAACCAATGCTGACAGTTTCGAGTGAATTTTACCACATAGGAGTAGGAACAATCACAATTTTTTCAATTGCATCCAGCTGCTGGCTCCTCCTCCTCCTCCTAGCTCCTGGCTTCCCTCACTTACAGAAATTTTGAATGTGTTTTTCTTCAATGCTGCTAGCTTAAGAGAATCATAGGCTCACTTTGTCAATTTTGAAATTTATTTGGAAATTCAAAAACTGTAGTAACAGATTTGTCTGAAAATTAGAGTTGGAAGTATTTGAAAAACTTATAAAGTCCTGTATTGAGAGATGCTATTGTGCTATTAAAATAATAAGTATCATTGGTGTGATGAATTATATTTATTGATATTTTAATTATTACAAAACAACTACTGCAAATTGACAGAGGACGTTTGAATTTCTTTGTTGCTATGTTCCTTACTTTCAATATTAATAATAATAATAATAATAAAAAAAATAATAATAATAATAACTTTATTCTTGCAAAGAAAGCAAAACAATTGCTGTGCTACCATTTTCTCCTAAATAGGTTGGATAGCATTTCACACCTATTAACCTACAGGAAGTTATCGGCTCCAAAATGGTAGATTCTTGATAAACTATGAATGGATCTATCGCCTATGAATGAGAAATCCAGTTTTCAGAGCAAACCAACTTATAATCTTCAGAAGAATTTTGGCAATATACAACACAAATCCACAAAAATAATACCTTACACACTTAAGCATCTAACATCATTACAGGCTAAATACTTATCCATTTATATAGTTGAAGAACAATGGCTATAGGCTTGTAAATACACAAAACAATTTTAGACCAAATTAGAACACCATAAAACTGTTCAAAACTCAATTTAAAACATTAAAAATTCACTTAAACAGAAAAATATTCAGAGAACACAAAACCAGAACACATAGCCAGCCACCATTTTTTTAGAGAGAGCCTAACAAGTACAAAGCAAAGCCCCACCTCAAAATCAGTGTCGACGTCATGAACACGTCACTGATATTAAATTCCAAAAAAATTATAAATTACAAGTTTAGAATCTACATTTTACATTTGCTCTCAATAAAACTCCATTTCGAAACTGTTATTTTAAATTTATATATATCCTCTATATTTATAATGATCTATTTATCTGTTAATTCTGTCAACTCAGCTTCGGTGACACCATGTAATGTGCAACACAATTATTTACGACAAATTCTCAGCCAAAAAGTTGTCCGCACATCAATTACTCTGATACTTACCATCAAGTTTCATAGATCTTGAATTGAAGATTTGATTTTAATCGAGAAAAAATGTAATATTACAAATACCCCCCTCTTGACATAAAAAATTTTACTGTTTGAAAATTTAAAGAAAAAAATTACATTGAAACAAATGGAAATTGTTGAAATTAAATTCGAGAACAGTAACAATTTTTCTATAAAAACATTACATGTCATCCTATAATATTGAAAATTATTATCAAAATTCATCAATAGCATTTGTTTTACGTTTCCAAACAATATTTCAAAGTATAGAATATCAAAATTACTTTTGATTTAGCTTTATAATTTAAGGAAAATATCTCAACAGAAAGTTTAATATAAAGAATAGTTTTTGAAATTGCACATAAATTTAATAGATAGAAAAATTCAATTTTTTATTGCATAAAAAAAATTTAGTATGTTGAATAAAAAAATTTTTTTTTAATGAATTGTTACATTTAATTTTCACATAAAATTTCAATAAATCAAAAAATGTTCATTTCTTTCACTATTGACGCGGTTGATTTTATTGCTGCAAATTTTTTGAAAACAGTCCGTTAAGGCACTCAGTATGATTTTCAGTTAAGTGTGACTCCAGTGTGATGACATCAGTGTTGGGCTGATCCGAATACTCGTAGTGTTGGGCTGATACTTGTAGTCGACTGATGCATACCAAACTTGATACAGGTGACATCTCAGTTAGCATTGCCTCATGCTTGTAGTAGACGGCTGCATACCAAACTCAATACAGGTGACATCTCAGTTAGCATTGCCTCATGTTTGTAGTAGATGGCTGCATACCAAACTCGGTACAGAGTCACGTAAATTTTGTATCATATAATTATACAATGTACATTTCAGGCTTGAAATGACAATGTAATTTTTTTTTGGAAAAGAGATAGACGCTGCATACAGGATTAACTTGGGTGAGGATTAATTTAGGTAAGGTTTGGTTTTTTTTATATTTTCAGCTTTCAAGGTTTAGAGTTCTGCATACAGGAATAGTTTAGGAGAGGATTTTTTGAATCAATTCTTTCATGATACTGTGACTGTTATTCTGAATTCAAAGTTGTGAATGTGAACATGGATGGCAATTACCTCCAGGTAATGTGGTAGTGTTGAAGTTTGAGTTACATGGTCAGCAATAAGCGTTGGCATTGTCATTGGTGTATGCATTGGTGTCGGCATTGGCGTTGGCATTGGTGTAGGCATTGGCATCAACATTGGCACAGGCATTGGCATCAGCACAGGCATCGACGTAGACATCAACGTAGATATTGGCATTGGCATCGGCACAGGCATCGGCATAGACATCAACGTAGATATTGGCATTGACATTGGTGTAGATAGTCAATTAATGAGTCACACTAGTTCGAAAATCACCCGAATGTTCTTAACACTCTTCATGGCGTTCACTTGTTGCTGATTTCGAGATTCACGTGATAATTATTTCGATGTTAATGTCCACGCTGTACCTGTTATCTTAAAATGCTTATAAACTAAACAGAAAATTTTGATTAGGCTACCAATACAATCTAATACACAAGAAAATTATTTACAAGTATATAATCAATATAAAAATGAAATTTGTTAACATCTTATTATACAGTCAGCAATACATAAATTGTGAAATTTGGAGACATCAATTATTACAAAATTCTAATAAAAAAATAATTTTATTTCCATTTATTCACTGTTCAAATATTTTATGAAAAGCAAATTATTCAATATTATTAATTATCGTTTGTTGGATACTATAGTTTATTTCGACTTTTAAATGTTCTAAACACAAACTACATTTCATGAGAAAACTTTACTATCAATCATTAAACAAGAAATCATTCAAAACATCAATAATATTTTGCTTCAAAGGCAATCAATATTCATAAGTAATCATCTGCATCTATGGCAATCAACATTATTAATCATTATTTTGCATCTATGGCAATCAGCATTTAAGTAATCAACACAAAAAATATTATTTCATTACTGCCTCTCTAAGTCATAACCTCTGTTATTCCTTCTTTAGGCAATAATGGGTTTCCATCTCAAAAAACAATCACATACCAGCAAAATTCTAATCAACAAACCCCACTAAAACTTCTACATACACTCCAGCATCCATTTCAAACGATAATCAATCATATCAAAATTTATAGAATAAACAGTTTTGAAAATTTAGAAAAAGACATCAATTACAAAAAATTTAGGGAAATTTTAACCTTTAACTCATTTCAATTAATAATATGACAAGACGTTTTTATTTAATGAAAACATTATTCAAGTTAACTTTCATTTATATTGAACATCTCATATATATGGCGACACAATTCATTAATACTTTCAAATTTTGAAGTTTTATTATTATAACAAAAGAATTTATACATAAGATTAAATTTCAGCATGTTCTAAATTGAACCATTTATTTTTTAAATAATTTCAAAATTTGAAGACTGTAGAATAAGTACAAACGATTTCAAGATTACAATACAAAGACTATCAAGATGGATGATGGGTAAATAAGTTCCCTAGAAAATACAAATAAGAGAAAAAGGAAAATTGGGTTAATAAATTTCCTAAATAATACAAGGAAGAGAAAGATTAATTAGAGCCTATCCTACATGTCAGTACTGAACTTTCATAAGGAAGTATATTTAATAAAATATACTACAAATGAGAAAATGGGACATAATTTGCTCTGAAAAACCTAGTTACCAAATATGATACCTGACAAAAAATAGACATAATTTAAAATATGTAATACATGATGAAAAAATATACCGCAAGCAAACAATTATTTACACCACAATGGATAGATTTTAGAAAAGTTAAGTTCATCAACAATTTAAAGATTAGGAAAATAAGCTACTATTTTAACTCCCAAAATTATTTCAGAAAAAAAATACAAATTTAAATGACTATGGACAAGATTGGTTAAGATATGCATCATAGAAGAAATTTACTGAACATTTACACAAAGACAGGAAAGAATCAAATTATTTGAAACGATTAAGGGCCAAGAAAAATAGGCTACAGGAAAGAAAAAAGACACAATTATGGACTCTTACCATACACTGCGTAGCGATTATGCTATTCTGAATCCCGGCATAACACAGGATTCCTAATCATAACATAGTGCTGGGGAATACCCTTTCATCATGTGATTCACAGTCATATTCTTGTAAGTAAGCAACTTGAAACAAACTTTGAATACTAACACATCAATGGTGACTTTGTGCTTTGTTTTCTTCAAGAACATGATTTTATTCATGGGTTCATTTGTTTCAACAAAGCCATTTTGCTTACAAAAGTCAGTCATGTTCACTAGATAATGCTTTGCATACACTTTTTCAATTTTTAGTTGAAAGTTGAATTCATCAACTTGATACAAAGCAAGATTCATTTTGTTTACATTGTTCCTAACCTCTACAGAAACCTGTCTCATGTAAACATTCACTTTATTTACTGTTTTCCTAACTTTCAATTTGGCAATACTACTTTCTTTACTGTTGACTTTCAATAAAGAGAACTCCCTACCTACTACATTACTCAATTCTACTATCTCACTAGGATTTACTTTTTCAATAACAGTAACTAGGCCTACATTATCTGAAACTTGAAATAATTTATCTTGTATCTTAACAGTACTATCATCCTGCTTCAATTAGCTTTCATCTTCATGATTATCTATCAATGTTTCATGTGTATCTTTTAATAGAAGGTTCATACTAACCTGCTCTAGTCTTATACTAGTACATTCTTGCTTTATATAATCAAACCTAGCACTTTGATCTTGTTTCAAATTATCAATCTTAGCATTTTGCTCATCAATCTTAGCATTTTGCTCATCAAACCTAGCATTTTGCTCATCAAACCTAGCATTTTGCTCATCAAACTTTTGTGTTAAGAACGCTATAAGATTCAGATCATTTTTAATGTTTGCCATTTTGTAATATGCACTGATATCTATTCATTAAAACTTGACCACTCCAGAACTGACCTCCCATTCAGCAGCATACCATTCATAACCCATCAAGATATCTATCCTACCAATAATTTTTTATAACCAGGGATATATTTTGTAGTTTGAGTCCCACACCAGGGTGTACCATTTGCCGTGCTACCAATTTCTCCTAAATAGGTTGGATAGCATTTCACACCTATTAACCTACAGGAAGTTATCGGCTCCAAAATGGTAGATTCTTGATAAACTATGAATGGATCTATCGCCTATGAATGAGAAATCTAGTTTTCAGAGCAAACCAACTTATAATCTTCAGGAGAATTTTGGCAATATACAACACAAATCCACAAAAATAATACCTTACACACTTAAGCATCTAACATCATTACAGGCTAAATACTTATCCATTTATATAGTTGAAGAACAATGGCTATAGGCTTGTAAACACACAAAACAATTTTAGACTAAATTAGAACACCATAAAACTGTTTAAAACTCAATTTAAAACATTAAAAATTCACTTAAACAGAAAAATATTCAGAGAACACAAAACCAGAACACATAGCCAGCCACCATTTTTTTAGAGAGAGCCTAACAAGTACAAAGCAAAGCCCCACCTCAAAATCAGTGTCGACATCATGAACACATCACTGATATTAAATTCCAAAAAATTATAAATTACAAGTTTAGAATCTACATTTTACATTTGTTCTCAATAAAACTCCATTTCGAAACTGTTATTTTAAATTTATATATATCCTCTATATTTATAATGATCTATTTATCTGTTAATTCTGTCAACTCAGCTTCGGTGACACCATGTAATGTGCAACACAATTATTTACGACAAATTCTCAACCAAAAAGTTGTCCGCACATCGATTACTCTGATACTTACTATCAAGTTTCATAGATCTCGAATTGAAGATTCGATTTTAATCGAGAAAAAATGTAATATTACACAATAATCACAAAAAATGCAAAAAAGAAAATGAAAATATATGTTGGCAATATTTAGGCCAACTCTTTGAGTTATTAATTTTGAGGATCCCTGATTTTGCAATAGTGCATGAAATTGCTCTCAGCCCTCTCATATTACTGCAAAATTATCATAATATAACTATTTTAGCTAAGAATGATCAATGATACGATATGTAATGTAACTTATTGCATATAGGCTTAATGTGTTTCTTTATAGCTGTTTCCACTAGTTCAAATTCTGCTTGAACACACAATTTCACCATAATATTTCCATGTTATGGTTCAATTAAGCAAAAAGGACAATCACGATTGCAGAAAGTTTGATAGTTTGATAAAGGGCTTGAAGTTCTGTTGTTAAAATGGTCCCTTTTGTTTATTTCCCATCAGCTATGTACTGCCATCAGCTCATGAAATGCCTGTATTATTTTTCTCGGGTCTGATAGAAATCTCCTATAGTTAGATTTAGTAGTCATCGCTTTATCCAGAAATACTTTTGGTTACAGTACTGGTTTGGTAAATCCTATATGAAAATAATGTTTTTAACAAAAGCATCATTTCAAGATAATATTATTTAGGTTTACACTTGTCCAAGTATAAAATCGTTTAAATTATATTGAACTTGAAATTGACATTTCAGGGTTCAAAATACTCGGGTATCATCTTCCATGCATTATTATTTCAAACACACATTTATATAGTACCTACCCTATGTATAACAATTATTCATAGTTCATCTATTTATTCGAATTTCCATTGAATATTCGATTTTCAGTAAGGAACTTATAATTATATTCATAGTTCATCTATTTATTCGAATTTCCATTGAATATTCGGTTTTCAGTAAGGAACTTATAAAACTTACATTCAATAAACAATTTTGCACTACAAGCTACAACAAAGAGGTTCACTCACACTGATTAAATTGAAAATTAGAAGAATAAATAAAAAATAAAAATGCATGACTTAGGATATTACGTTTTGCATTTCACACAAATGTGAAATGCAAATTTTGTGATTTTTGAAAATCATATAATATTTTCTTTCTAATAAAATTTGTTGAATAAGAATTGATATTGTGGAATTTCTCTATAATTGAAAAAAACACATTCTTATTTTTGTTACATCCATATTCATTAGATTTGTACACAGGACTGCAGTTTCGTGTTGAAACAAGCACATCTACAAGCACAACTGTATTCTGTATTCCTGTGTACAAATCTAATAAATGTGGATGTAACAAAAATAAAACTGCGTTTTTTCAATTATCTTTCTAGTTTTTAGGAAATAAATAATGTACGTATTGAAAGCTACTAGAAAATATCATTTATATGTATGATATTTCTGTTGAATAACTTATAATAGAAAATATTATTGAGACAATTCCATCATTTTTCAATCTTATTAAAAAAACTCCACAACTTTATAACTAGAGTTGAACAAAAGAACGTTTTCGTTCTTATGGAGTTTCTCAGAATGGCCATTTTTTCTTTAACTTGTGAAATTGAATTTTGGCTCCATTATAACTTTCTTGATTTCGTATTTTGTAAAACACGTTCAATTTTTAATGTTCTCTGAACTTGAAATTATTGGTAACGATTCCATTCTATTGGCAGCGAAGACCTGTGCAATAAATTGAACTGTCTCCAATGGCGCGCATCCGCATCCGCGGCTGTTCGGTCAAATTGAATTTCAGGTTGTGGTCATTGACGACTAGACGTGGCTGTCACGCGTTACGCATCACGCAGTGCGTGACATTCGATCGTTAGCTAAGCATGAATGGATCACGGCTGATGACTCACTTCACTCGCCACGCTTCAATATGCGCACATCTCATCACACTGACAGCGAATAAAGTGACTTTGAGAATACATGTCTCTGTAACAGCTACGGTAAAGAACAAGACCACTGAATAAAAGAAAAGAAGGAAAGAAAGATTCAGAACGGATGTATCACGATTTATACACTCTGAAAGTCTTAACTCCGCCAAATAATTTTTTTTTCATTTTTAATTTTAATTTTCATTTTCAAATTCAGCTAAAACAGGAAAGGATTTTTGTCGTAGAAAAATTCTTTTCTAGTGTGCTCTTCCTTTGTGAATGTTCATTCAAATTTTGCTGTCTTAAAATACACAAAAACACTTCCTTCACACTTGAAGTCCAATTTATTGCATACCCTGAGGAGCGACAACCTCCCCCCCCCCCAATCAAAATGATGCCCCCCTCAAATTTAAGATGACGCAACCCCCTCAAATTTAGAAAATTTTTTTGCAATATCCGTCTACGCCCCCCTGAGGGCACCCCTGTCTTGTTTTACTATCAACGATTAGTGAGTGTGTAATCTTATTCATATTTTAACGGATTTCGTAATTTTTTTGAAATAGTTTTATAAACGTTGAGTCGGCCTCAATATCGACCCCTGATAAACTTCTGCTGGGAATAGTTATGGGCTTAAATCAAGCGCATGATTGTTTTAATTCAATCTCATTACACATGCACAACTGAAAGTTAATGTAGGTATCAAACAAACATAATCAGACCACTCGAGGGAGTTGGTATTTCCTACTGATACAAGGGATCTTGCGTGGGTACCTAATGGAAAGTGCGTTGGTGAATAAATTGGTGTGATGATCAAAATTAATGTTCATGCTATCGGCGGGAGTCGAACCCACGAACCAGCCAGTGCTAGCAAACCGAAGTTTTGCAACCCGGCCGGCAAACTTAGCTTTTAGTTTTGTAATTAGTGGACTTTATTTTGTGATGTGCAATGAGTTTTAAGGAAATAAAAAAATATCTTTAAGAGATTTCTTTGGTCAGCCTCATCAAATACATTGCAGGTTTCTTGGAACTACAAATTTGGTTTAAAGTTTTTGGTTAAGGTAACTTAATCTAATTTCTAAGATATTATTTTGTAGTAAATTATAACTATCCTAGATTTACTAGGTAAAATAATAACAAGTCTAGAATTATTAAAGTCATTCTAAGTCACTGTAATATACTCAACCCATATTTGTATGGATAATTATGGGTTTTATGGATACTTTTGATTGATTGAATAGAGCTTGAATTGGATTCTTGAAGAAATCTATGACTTTATTTTAAATTTCTTGTGATAGCAATTTATTGTTACTGGTAGCATTATTTGGGAAAATTAGCAATGATACTTAACAAATTGTATCAACATCAAGTGGTTGTGGAAATTATGAAACTAATGGAAAACATGGAACGATTTTTCGTTAATATTGGCATATACCAATGTGAATTCAGTTGAAAACTATTAATATTGTCTGATTTTTTATCCATTTTTCTATCATAGCGAATGCATCTTGTCACAAAAATGTATCGAATCATAGATGCAGCAGATGTAATCTAATTGTGAAAATTAATGATGAGTTGTGATACTATTGTTTTATCAGTAAGGTTCAGTCGTAATTCAAACTTGTTAATCAAACAGCATAATAATTTTTATTACTGTCATTTGTCATTCCAATATCTTCTAAGAAATATATCTATTTTAAAGAAGATAAGATGATATGATTTATTATTCTACATCTTATAGTTTAGTTTGATCTTTGAACCCCAATTCATCATCACACGTTCTCATCCCAATAAAAAAATCTATCTATACCATATCTGGATGAAGAAATAATCATTTTTAAATAATGTAGCATTACTATAATCAGTTTACGACATTTCCATAGTTTTCATCCGGTCCACTTTCCGCAAATCCAATCAATTCATTGATTGCTAAAAATTGAATAAACTGGTGACCCCCTGGGTTGGAGAGCTCGCTCAAGAACTGTTGTATTGTAATCTTCAAAACCCACAACATACAAAGTTGGTAAAAATTATGGAAACAGCTGATATTTTCTTTTACAAGAATAATTTGACAGTAGGTTTCATTGGGGATCCTATTTGAAAAGAAAAATTACTCTGTCTCTTCAACATCTTTGTCCTTCATATGAATCCAAATTCATTTTTTCTCATGTGATACAATCATGATTTCGATACAGAGTACCAATACAAAATGAATGACGAAAACCGCACATTGATATCTCAACCCGAATCAGTTTGGTTATGTAAAAGTTTTAAATTATGTAGTATATTGATTGATTGATTGATATTAACCAGCTGAAATTATGTGTCAGTGCATGAAGGATGCTTGTATGATAGCTTCCAAATAGCCTCGTCTGATGTTATGAATGAATGAATAAATGGAAAAACTACTGTAGTAATTGCATGCAATGAATTCTTCAGCTGACTAAATGATAAATTACAACATTTTTTTTCGTATGCACTTTCAATGCTATTTTTATATCCTGAAAATAACAAACGAGTGTGTCAATTTTGTTGTCCAACGAACTTGACCCGTAAAAAGGTTCAAGAATACGTGTTCAAAATTTTAAACTGATTAATCTGAACTTTAAACTGATGAAGTTATTGTAGAACATACAAACAGACGGATAACGACTTTGGCCTTTAGTAAGTCAAAAATAGGAACTCGCTAAGGCTCGTTCAATTAATTTCCTATTCTGCATCCCACTACAAAACCTAAACGTTTTATGGTAAAATAAATTAACATTAAAAAAATTAATTGATACTGAAAATTAACTAATTGGAAAGAATTCAGGCTACCCGTATATATTTTGTGAAATAAGTGAGTGATTCAGTTTGTAGACAGTTCACCCATTTAAAATAACTCTGGCTGCTTGTATATTATTTTGTGACTTAGATTGGTTTCAGAGATTCCTATCTAGAGAGTAATGAGAGTCATAGCACCCATGTAGGCATATCACAGTGGTATTGACATACAGAGTGGGTGAAAAATCCGAGAACGTGTAATAACTCATACACAAAGGTAATTTGATGGTGGGTGTGATCGGGGATCCTATTCAAATTGAAAATACTACTTTACTATGACTTTAAAAGTCTGGTTAGCCATCTTGGATCCGCCATTTTGAATGCAATTTTATTTTTTTAAATAGGAAGGTTGCCATACGATACATGAATTGAATACGGAATTTCAAGACAAAATGAATGGCGAAAACCGCACATCGATATCTCAAACCGTTTAGAAGATATTCACATTATTAATGAATACCATGCAAATCAGAAATGAAATACATAAGTGGTATGTGAGAATATCTTCCATACGGTTGAGATCTTCCATATCTTCCATATCGATGTGCGGTTTTCGCCATTCATTTTGTCTTGAAATTCCGTAATGAATTCTTGACAACCTTCCTATTTAAAAAAATAAAGTTGCATTCAAAATGGCGGATCGAAGATGGCGGACCACATTTTAAAGTCATAGTAAAGTAGTATTTTCGAATCGAGTAGGATCCCCAATCACACCCACCGTCAAATTACCTTTGTGTATGAGATATTAAGCCGTTCTTGGACTTTTCACCCTCTCTGTATGTCAAACTGTCTGCATTTCCTATAAATAGCTTTATCATCTCATCCCACCTATGTTGGAAGTTTTTATTTATTTATTCATTTATTTATTGTACAAAACACTATAATCATAATCTAATATAGTTTCAAGTGAGTCTCAACATAGTGAGTTAACTAACTCATTGGAAAAAATCAGGCTAACTGTACATATTTTGTGGAATAGGTAATGAGTGGTATAGTTTATAGAGAGTTATCTGTGAGCAACGGTATCAGATGATACGAAGCGAAGTCAACGAGCCATGCTTTGAAGTCCATTGTAAATTTGAATATCGACCTGGACAATGTCCTTGAGCTGCTCCTTCTCAAGCAGCAAGCAATTTGCATGATGATTTTAGTGGCGCACTGAGTCTTGCTGGTTTCGGGTTTCGGCGGTAAAGCCAACTAAACGAACAAACTACTAAGCGGTGAGATGCACTCTAAACTGTCAGCACTCCTCATAGAAAACATCAGTGCTTCCCATTGATGCCTCAGTGGTGAGGAATGCTGACAGCTTAAGAAGAAATAGGGGCGAAGGAGATCGAACACGAAGAAGGAAAGAAGGAGAAGGAGGCGGAAATGGAGCGGAGATCGAAACAGGGAGGAAAGGAGAGAGAAGGAGTTTGAAGGAAAAGGGAAGATTGAAAACGAAAAGAAAATTGAGATAAATGATAATTCAAGGAACTAAGTTGAAGATCGAATCCGAAGAAATATTGGATGGAAAGAAGTTGAAGGGAGTGAGAGATTGAATCCAAAGAGGAAGGGAAGAAAGAGGAGTTGATAGGGTGTTGAAAATAGAACCGAAAGATGAAAGGAAGGAGAAGGTGTAGATAGGTGTGGATAGCCCATGAGTAGGAAGAGAGTCGACGATTGATTTCAAAAAGAAAAAATAAATTGTTGTTGTTTTCCATGATGAAACATTATATAATAACTTTGATGTAGTTTAGACAAAGATACACAGTGTCTAAACTACAACAAAGAAAAAAGAGTTGAAAGGAGTTTAAATGAGTTGAAAGGGAGTTGAAAACTAAACTCAAAGAGGAAAGGGAGAGGGATGAGGCGAAGGGAGTGAATGATCACAAACGATTGGGATGGAAGAAAGAAGAGACTTGAAGATTTGAATATTGTACTCAGAGAGTAAAAGGAGAAAAAGGAGTTGGCATAGTGTGGATGAAGATCGATGAAAATCACCGAACAAGAAGAAAGGAATGGAAATTGTTTTAATGACAGTTGAGAATCGATCCCAATAAGAAAGAAGGATGACGAAGCTGAAGATATCACTCAATGAAGAAATAGTGGAAAGAAGTTAAGAGAGAGTCCAAAATCGAACCAGAAGAGGGAAAGAAAAAGAGGAGTTGGAAGGGAGTGGAATATCAATCCCAGGGTGTCAAGGAAGAGTAAACGTATGGAAGGGAGTCGAAGATTGTACCAAAAGAGAAAAGGAGAATGAAGGAGTTGGAAGACAATCTAAGAACAAAGCCAAAAAGGGGAGGGAGGAAAACGAGTTGAACGGGTGTTGAATATCGAATTGAGGAGAAAGGAGTTGAGACGGAGTCAAAGATCGAACACAAAGAGAAACCTACGGGAATTAGGTGGGTTTAAAAGAAGTTGAAGATTAAACCGAAAAGTAAAGGAAGCTAGCAGACTAGGAGAAGAAAGGATATGAAAGACAACCCAAGATCGAAACCAACGATGATATGAAGGGAAATCGAATCTGAAGAGGAAAAATGAGAAATTGGTTGAAATTGAGTAAAAGATAGTAGGAACACTAGAAATGGAACCCTAGGAGGAAATTGAGGAGAAGAAGCTGTCAGGCATTCTAATGTCGAACTAGAAAAAGTAATTGTAAGGGAATCAAAGATGAAATCAAGAGTAATAATAGAGAAAGAATGTTTGAGAGATAGTCAGAGATCGAACTCAAAGAGAAAAGGAAATGTTGAAAGGCGATTCAATATCGAGCCCAAAGAAGATAGGAAGGAAATTTGTTGAACGGGTGTTGAAAATGGAAGACGTTTTAAGGGAGTCGAAGATAGAACACAAGGAAGAAAATAAGAATGATATATCCGTTAAAAGAGAGTATTGAAAAAAATGATAAAACCCAGAGAGGAAAGGAAGAAATATGTGTTAAAGATCGAACCCGCAAGGAAAAATACAGAATGGAAACAAAGGAGGAAAGGAAGGAAAAGGAAGGAAAGTGAGGAAAGAAGGTTGTTGTTGCCTTGCCTCCTTGTGGCCTTTCGACGTCCACGCGCCTTCCTATCGATCGTCACTCTGTGCCGACTCCAGGTCTAGACAAGTCGGCGTCTCACTCACCCTCGACTCACGTTCGATTCGACAAACAGAGAGGCCAACGAGCACCAACTGCAGACAGACAAGGACAGCAGGACTAGAAGAGCACCAGGAATGAGGAGGAGGTTGCCGGGCCTGGCTTCTTTCCAAAACAAACTGGTGCCTCTGCCTCCTGTACACTGGAACATTGTCCAAAAACCTGTGGATGTGTGTTGCCAAAACGAAAGCTGAGCACAAAAACTGCCAGACGATTGATTTCATCGATGTCGGCACATCGGGGTAATTGCTGAGCAAAACTAGCTCACCAATTAGGGTTAGACTGGTGTAATTTATGTTGGAAGAATGGGAAAGCTGGTTTTTAAGAATTTGCATTTTCATTTGAAGTATGCTCCAGTAATAGTCGAAAGTATTTTTTCAATTTATAGAATTGAAGCACAATATGTTGACTTTTCAGCTCAACTTAGTTTTTAAGTAGAAATGACAACATATTGTGTCCTTAATGAAGTAAGGAACAATTCTACAACATCACAATAGTGTTCAATTTATTTTCAAGTTATTTATGGAATCGAGGAACAGACATTCCAAAACATTTCTTCATGATTTCACTCCTGTTTGCAGACAAGAAATTTCTTTAGCAAAGATTCAATGATCTTTAATATCATTTGTGTAACGGAATTTGTTATGTAAGTGTTGTCATTAAATAAAACTTGATTTGATTTGATTTTGAAAAAAAAATTCAATGTTATTCACGGAATCAAAGAACAGACGTTCCAAAATAATTCTTCGTGATATTGAAAAAAATATCCAAATTTATTTCAATGTTAAGTAATAGATTTGCCGATTGAAAGGAGGTTGTCTAAAATGGAGTAAAAGAGGAATTGAAAGTAGTATAGGGGAATTGAAAGCTGATGAGTTCTGAAGCTGAAAATCATAATAGTTTATTGTTTTCTTTCAATGTTTCATTTCACAATTTTTTATGGTATTTCAAACGCATTGTTATTGTTGTTGATTAATTTTAACAATATCAGGGGACCGAGCTTTGCTCTGGAGTGTAAAAGCATAGAAAATATTTGTAACGAAAGATTGAATTTATAGTTTATATTTATTTATTCATTTTCTCAGTCGTACAATTATTTTTACAGTTATATGAGGAGGCACAACAGGCTTATGCCCAAAACTGTCCCTTTTCAAATTTATACTACAGTCCAAATCAAAATCTAGGTTAAGCTACTATCACTCATCAAAATAACAATTTATTCACACTTCAAAAAACAAACACATCATCAATTACAAATAGATATACTATGAATTCTATTTACTATGTTTGCTACAATATTTGTTAATATACTATGTACTATTCTCCACTAACAGCATCTAGTCACCATTTTGGACTTTCTGAAGTAAACATGTTTTCTGAAAAAAGAGAATAAACGAAATTAAGTTTCTCTTGCTGAATTTTTCTTCTCGTGAGATCAGCTGGATGATCCCACACACATGCACTCGTTCACTCTCTTCCATTGCGGTATCGACAGACTACAAAATTTCCAGCTGTTTTTCCAAGGATGTATTTATCCTTTTAATGTCCTTCAGCGAGTTATCCGAGGGTTGAGACCTAGTGCAATCGGAGTTTCATATCATAAACCTACTTTGTTCCAAATCTAGTGAGAATCGTTAGAGCCGTTTTCGAGATCCGTTGAACATAAATATATACCCATATAACCATATAACCACATAACCATATAAATATATATATATACAGAAATTGCTCGTTTAATATAATAGGATTCACGATGTAGCACAGATGATAAATTATATTATAGTTGAACTGAATTTGGATTGTTAAGCTGGCCACTGAGGGAACAAACAAAATAGTCTTTCACAATGTCCCACGAATGGCTGAGAATTAGCCAATTGGTGGACATTCTAGGTGGCTTGTTGAAAACTCGTCAGTGGCTTTAAATGAAAAAACTTATCAATTCCGTAAATTTTTCAAATGAATGCTGTGTGGACAGTATAGATTATCGATTAACCAAAGATGCACTCCCAAACTTTTACTAGAGGCTTTAAGCTTTCAAGTTCCATAAAGCTTGTAGTTTTCGTAAATATTCATGTACTTCAGAGTAAAAATAGCTTGATTTCTAAACAATCTGGTTCATCAATTAGGCTATTGATAAAAATTATTTCTCCAATACACTTTCAATGCTTTTATATCCAGTGAACGTGATCTTAGGAAGAAACTATTAAGTATGGAGCTCAATTGCTTTGTAGTACTGTTTTCAGTAGTGAAATCAAGGAAACATTGCTGGAAAATTGAAGTCAAGATTTATTCACTGCCATCAAACATCACGTTTGACATACTTATGTGGTGATATGGAAACATAAGGAGTCGAAATTATTCGAATCAGAATAAAAAATTATTGAGATCAATATTGACAAGAAGCAATTGGAACAATAATTGTATCCGTTACATAATTTCTGTTGGTTCAGAGAATGATCATTTGTTAGTTGTTTGAAACCTTACAACTCGGTATTGACTGTTGGTCGGGGGCATTGCGTAATTTTTGTGAGTGGGGTGGCATACGGTAATCCGTTTTTTGGTTTTAATGACTTTGTAAGTTCAGCACTGAAGGCGTAATTTACAAGAGCTTCTTGAAAAACTTTTTGCAAGACAATAATACTCGCATAATATCCGAAACTTTTTCCTTGCCTCTTGATACTTGAACTTTCTTCAAAGGGCGATTTATTTTATGATGAACACTCTCTGTTAATCTTGGGGTACCTGGTTATTTGCTATAACGTATATCGATTTATGAAGGTAGTGATAATTCCAAATTTAATCTTAAGCCTTTTTAAGTGATGGAATTTCAACCGTATATTGTGGAGGTTGAAGATGTGGATGCGAAGGAACGAAGAATAAGTACTCTATAGTATTAATATAAACAGTAAACTTGAGGAAAACGGAATTCACATTAATAAGAGATGATAATAGAAGATACATTTGAAGTACCGGTTCAAAAAACATCAGATTCATTCAGTTCTAGTCTTCCAATCTCAAGTAGGCCTAAGATATGACTGCTTTGGTAATAACTATTCAGAATTCAGTGATGCTTTTTTGAGTCTGAAATAATAATTGAGTTATAAAGTTCGTTACTGTCGGTAAATGAGTCCATTACACTTTTTGCGTCATTTGAAGTGAGACAACTAAATTGCATCGATAATCGAATGAACGGGACAGAGAAAAGTTAATTACGAAGCTGAAGTGCTCTTAAATGAGAGGAATGAATTGTGAGGCTGATTAAATATAAACGAAGATACTAAAGCTAAGAACCAAATGCTTCATTAGAATGTCATCTTTCATCTTTAGAAACTAATGTAAACTTTCTCTAATCAGGGTTTTATCTCCTAGGAGATGCCCAAATTATTTTGATTTTATTGCTGGGAGATTTTTATGGTTGAAATAATTATCATTACAATAAATAAAATATTCTGGCCGGTAGATTCACTTCACTCGCCTTATCCCTCCCTATCTTGGACCCCGGTGGATTGAGTAATGCAACTGGCAGGCTCGCTCACTTGATCGAATATGCTTGCTTTCATCACCGTATTCGTCTATGTCTATACTATAGGGAATGAGGGGTTGGGTTTTCATGCTCGATTCAATCTCCTGTTCATTTAAAATTTTCAAATTATATACAGTAAAGTAGCTCGTGAAAAAAAAATTTGCAATCCTTTCAAGGCTTCAACTACTGTTTTTTTTAAAAACCTGGGAAAAAGTTGAGACAACGCAGTTTTCTTACCCCGTGGCTCGAAACCCACCTAAAATATTAACCTTCCATATCTCATCATAGTCTCATCCCTACGTCCCAACAAGCCTATTCACGCACAAGCCTATCAGAGTTAGGCTCTAGTTTTACTGTAATTCGCAGTCAAATGGCAAAAAATTATTTTCACTTTTCTAGGCACCTCGGACAATGTAGGTATTCTCATTATTATCGAGACTTCTGTATTGCCACCGATTATAGACTTCATAGACTATCTAAACAGTATAATTTATCATCTGTGATATAATATAATGTTACTGTGTTTCAGTTAAACAAGTTTCAAGCTTTAATTCTTCATAATATATTGTTTTTGTCTGATAATTTCCTAAGACTAAGACACTAATAACTTACTTTCAATAATATGATTTACGTTGCAATTACTATTACGTGACAATTATTGTTTCTATATTTTTTGTAATTCGTAAATTCAACTGGCAGTCTAGAGTTGCGCTTTAAAGTTTCACTCATCACTAATTTCGTAAGCAAGCTCAAATTTCAGTAGTATCAACTAGCAACATTAGTAAATAAAAAATGTAGCCTATTGTCTCATTGCTCATTGTTAGTTAGTAGTGTTATAAGATTGTTATTTCCATTAATTCTACAGTCACTGATAATCTATGATATAATAAAGGAAAGAAGTAGCTTTTACACGTACAGGATAGGACATTCAAGAATGATGCATCATCACGTCTGAACTACTGGACTGATAACAGTCCAGTCACGGAATAAACATACCAGTAGTGCTTCTCTACTCTGTGACAGTACTTTGTTTCAGTACTGTACTGTCCAGTACAAAGTCTTGAAAACACACTTAGTTGGTCCGTTCACATTCAAAAAATATGTAAAAAATTAAGCTCAGGAATTTTCGCGCTGAGACGACTAGCAAAAATTTCCAACTTAGAAACGTTAAAAGCAGTGTACTTCGCAATGATCCACTCCCACATGGAGGAACAAGCATCTCAAACTTAAATAAAATACTCCTATTACAAAAAGAAGCAATAAGAATAATTCTAAATCTTGATAGAGAGCAATCATGCAAGCCATTCTTCAGTAAGTTAAAGTTCATGACGGTGTACAGCCTGTACATTTATAGGACAATATTATATATAAAAACTAACGAATCTAGATTCCCACGGCAAGTAGATATACATAATTACAACACAAGAAATAAAAATAATTTTACAATAAAGAAACACAATAAGGAAAAATATAAACAAAGTCCAACGTACATGGGAATAAAATTTATTGGTTGTCTCCCAGGTTGCATAAGACATGAACCTGATAGATCAAAATTTAAGGAATTGCTGAGAGCATATTTGATGGATTTAGCATGCTACAGTATAAACGAGTTTACTGTAAAAAAATGAATTTTATACAGTCACTAATATTTCTCTTTAGCTTTAAGTTAGTTTTTAGTTTTTGACTTTTTCATGTACATTTTCATGTATGTTTTGGAAAGAAATAAATGATTGATTGATTGAGTCCAGTACTTTACCATACTGTAACTTGAAATTTTGCACATCGATTCTTAATTTACCAAGGATGGTTAGCCTACAGGCCTATTCGTCAAGATTTCAGTAGGTCAAGTTTTATGTTTGTCAAGTTTCTAATTGTACCCTTGCGGAGTATGGGTTACCTGCTAGTGATAAATAAAAAAAAGATAAAACCCAACAACTCTGACTGAAAGAAATAGCATAGATAAGATAGGAGACTAGTTTTTGTAAAAAAGGTAAAAGGCGCGCAGCCGTTATGCTATGTGGTACCGAACGGAGGGAATTTGGTGAGGTTGTGTTGGCAGACGTGTATTCGAATGCAGGACTGGGCCGAGTAGTGGGAGAGAGAGAACGGCCGAGTTGCTGCTTGCTGCTGGTATTGTGACTGTCTCAAATCCTGGCAGGTTCAGTTTCAGGCCCAACTTTCTGCATGTTTGTTCTTGTGGTTGGTTAGGAAAGTGCCAAACTTCTACTTATATTGCAGTGCTGTGTTTATTATCGGGTCCAGTGATTTAATCGTCCGAAACTCGTGTGAAAATGGAACACAGTTTTCCGTCCAAATTTAGTTTGCTGCTCCTGCTGATGAACATCTTCGGCAGGTCGGTCGGCGCTGATCTCACCGTCGAACAGAAGATACGCGAGGACTCGGACCTTTCTCAGGTAAATTTCTCACACACATTCAACATTCTCTTCAATTCTTTTAGCCCTTTTGTAGTTTACTTTCACAAATCAATACGTCAATGATTAAACTAACTTTACCAGGAGTGACTGCCTAACTTATACCGGCTTCGTACCTGGCACCTATGTCTCTCAAGGAAATTAAATTAATCAACATTTTCTATTTGTACGGTTTGTTTTTCTTAACTTATTATGTATCTCATTTCCCATCAATCGTATCAAATTGGTTGTGCCGTAAATTGAAATACCTACTCATTCAGCTTATCAACAGTTGTACAAATCCAATTTTCAATAGGTAACTTATAGGTAGGCCTAATTAGTTGATAAATGGAATAGATACGGTAACTCAGTTGGTACTTGAGTATGTAGTAGATTAACTTATTTTATTTTCGGTCAACTTTTCTAATGCGAACAAATAAAGTATTCTGGAGTCCTGCGATTCACCAATTCTTCAATAATCCTTTGATAACAAAAACCAAGAGGATAGTCATTTAGCAGTTATGATACCACATATAATTTCTATTTAGAAATTTGCCTCTTTTATCATAAATTTATAATATGGGTCTATCGTATTCGTTTGCATATTGATCGTGCTTCTTGCATAATGCGCACGATCACATTAGAGAAAAAGAGATTAAGTACCTAGTCTTTTTTATGTAACTTACTGTTCTGTCGATTTGATCCTTTGACATAAAAGAATACGGTAGGTGAAATAGGAATCGAGTAGGTGAGTGTCATGTACAGTGTACAGTTGAACATGTCTAGAGCTTTTCCCCATTTTATTGGTGTTATCGCAAACTCTTGGTACCATTATGTATGTTGCGCAAAGTAGTTTTAATTTTATGTTGAGGTATTCTAGTATAAGATGTTAGGTAGGCGCAACATTGAACGTAGAGTCGATGAAAATATGAATCAAGGATCATATACATAACTTGCATAAACAATTTTTACTCATGATGTAAGAAGCTTATCCTACCAATATTTTTTGTGCAAAGTTCAGTTGCATGATAGTAGATGATTGATATGAGATCCCTGTTAATAAATTCGTGTCCACGAACAACAATGATATCGTTAGACCACCATCTGAACTGACATCCATTCCGAAGCAGCAACCAGCAAGTACCCAATTGCTGAGGGGGCACCGCTAACAATTGATAAAGGTTGTTTACAAATGAGCCAATGTTGCTCGTTTCGTTCAAAACCTGGGGTCTGTGCTTTTTTTGATTGATTACAGAGCCCTGTCATTGGTTGTCTTACCATTGATTGATCACTTAACTGCCATTTTTTCTCTTCAGCTAGCTAGCACCAGTCGTTAGCCCGCACAATCATTTTCCACCCCTGTCAATTGCAAATCGAAAATAGGAACCTCATTTTTTAGAAAATTATTCTGTATTGTGTTCAAAATCCTATTTTTATCCTTGGAATATTTTTCTGGAAATTGATTAGAAAATTCTCTGATAATGGATTCCGTGAAGGAGCCGTAAATAACCTATGGGAGGCGAAAATAAAATTCTCCTCAATTTACCCTATCTAACATAGATGTAATTTCGATTTCCCCATCTGATTTTCGACAAACTTTTCATATTCTGGCTGTTCGCCACTCCATCTCTCTTCAAGAAACGCACTCACTCGTTCCATCAGCACCCTTCCTCTCGCAAATCATCTGATCCTTCATCAATCTATCGACTTCATCACCTCATCCTCCTCGAATTTCCCCTCCCTCAATCGAATTTCTCATTCCCTGACCCACATAGACATACTCTTGCCCTGTTTGCACATTCCCTTGCATTCTCACTCCGCATTCTTACCCCTTGTATTTTCCTTGCAAACTCACAATTTATAATGTCACTCTGATGCGCTCATGCTTTTTACTTATATTGTACTGTATTATTAATTCATGTTTTCACTCCTTGTTAAGATAGTAATAAGTCATTGCATTGCTGTTTCCTTAAACATTACTTATTTCCTCAAAATAAAGTTTTAGATCGTACGTCTTTAAATTTATTTCACTTGTTATGAACTGATAAATAGATATTTATAAATTTATAAATTCATTTATAACTCAATTGGCAGAAATTTTAATGTCAATGTTTTATAGAATGAAAGCATCAAATTAGTTCTGTTAATTATGTATGTTATTGAAAATATGCTTATCCATGAAAGTCCATTTTTTATATTAAATCATTATTAATTTTCAATTTTATCTTTATAAACTAATTTGGGAAAAACCATTGATTCTAGGAATCAGCAGCAAAAATCAGTCCTACGGGAAATTGAGGATTCAGTTGATGCGTAGTGCTGATGCTTCAGAATAATATTTGCTTTGGCTTTATCTTCAAAAAAGTATGAAATTGAATGGAAAGATAAATTATTAGTTATGCACTATTGACTCGTGATAGTTTAATGCTGATAATCAATTTTATAGTTATTTTCATTCAGAATTTATTGTAAATGCATTAGTCTATGATCTATGGACTATGAACATGGTGATAGTGATAACTAACAGTTTATAATATTTTTCCCATTAAAATAGCAATTAAACTGCTTAGTTCAATGCTTCTCATTGACTCTGCCACCGCCAGGGCAATAGTGTACGTTTTGAAAATGGTCTGAGAACGTGAGAAAATTACTAAGGAAAGGCCAGTTCAATTGAAACTGAGATTATGACTGTGTGAATAGCCTTCAGTTCTTGAAAAAATCCAACAAATCGCTATTTATAGTAAAAAGCCTGCTACATCAGCAGAAAAAGTAGTTTTCTCCTCATAACAACACATATATGCTGTTACGTAAAATTGTAATAATTCTATTTCCCATGGAATTGGTCGTGGAATACAGCATGTTGCCAACTTGATTCTGTGTGTTGATTAAGTGCATCAAAATTATGAAACTTCATGAATTTAATTGAATGCTCTTCATTTGTCACATTTTTCTTCTGGTTCTAGCTGAATATGATAACCTTGTTATATCCGAAGGTGTGACGCGTAAAACTAGTCCGACTAGGAGTTGAAATTTTATACGCTTTTCAGTAGTTGAAACGCGTAAATTTTACTTATTACTTATTACTTATTATTAAATATTTCTTATTTGTTTATTTCATTCCACAATCACAATATCAAATTAATGATTGAGAGAGAATCAACAGGATAAACCCAAAACTGTTTCTCTCCCTGATTTTGATAAAAATAATCCAAATGAGGCTATGTAAACAATTTTATAAAAATCACAAACATTTACAGTCCAAATATACATTATACTAAATATTTATAGTTGGAATTTAATATCGAAATGTATAGGCTACTGTAATTTCTTGTTTGTAATATTGTTTAGGCTACTCGGTAAATTGGACACATTTTATAAAGTGGGAAACATTCTTTCTGAACTAGTATTTTAATAAAAATTCGGGGGAGGAACAGTTTTGGACTGTGCCTGCTATCTCCCAATTATTTTAATAATAATGTAAATTTCAACTGTTAATTAAAACATTTCACCTATGTCATTCCACCATAGAAACAATATTCTATTCTTTGAATGTCCACCTGAACAATTCATTTAAACGTAGATACACTGTACATTCAACATAATTGTTTTCCAAAAATACGTTACATCAGTAAATTGGTTTTCAAATGTCCTCGTTCAACAATACTAATTTCGAATGCATCGTTGAAGCTGAAAGTGTATAACTCGACCCCGAATGCAATAACCATGAACCATCCTACTGTTTAAAAAGCCATCATGAATTGCCAATGAAATAATCGATTGCTGAGTAGAGTACGAGTATATAGGACTCACTACTCACTCACTATACAGGACAATGATTGTCGGCCAATTGTTCCCAGTTCCGGAAAACAGTATTGTGCTTCTTTAATATATTGTACTCTGTATACTAGTATGGTGTACTGTGCTATATTTTCGAACTACTCCAGTATTTATAGTGGAGAATTGTAGCGCTGGTTGGGTTCGATGGAGCTGGTTTGAACCGACCGTTGAAAAACAGTTAATGGTGTTTTAATGGCTAGCCTGTTTGGTGGTAGCCCACCTTCACGTCTTTTTTTTTCATTCATTTTTTTATATTGTAACATCTGTCGGCGACGTCGCCGCCACAAAAAGCCCTAACCAGATCTCACTTCATGTTCATTCATAAAATGTTGCGTTTCGTTAGATTAATTTCGATTTGAATGCTTCGTGATAAGTTTATGCACGATTTTTATAATTTTTTTTAATGTCAGTGAAAGAGGTTTCAATGTGGAATGTGTAGGTGGGTTCCAACAATTAGGTAACATGATATCTAGTAGTGCATTCAGATGTAAATCTATGTTGAAAATGTATCAAAACTGTAACTGTTCTTATGAGGATCTAATGAATGATGATCTTCAGTACCGTACTGGTAACTTTCTTGAAGTCTTGATTCACACCAGAAATTATGCGTGGGTAATGAGGAAAAGAGTTGTTAATTTTGAATTTGACTCGATTTCTGTTGCATTTCAAAGTACAGTACTGTAATAGGAAAAACATGTATTTGGTGATGTGCTTAGAAATGATAGAACTGATTCCTCATTCGGATTTCCATTTCCGTTCCAATATTTTTTCCATTGAAAATGAATAATTACGTTATTTCCGAATTGTTGCTTTGACTCATGAATTTTTAGTAATGATAGAGTGAAAGCTGTGAAGTTATTAATTAAGAGAGGAAGTCGTTATGATTAAATGATAAAATCCTTATTGAGACTGGTTAGTTGGGACGACTACTACTAATTTTAAAATATATTGTATCAGTTCTTCTGTAGTTTATTCAATTGCTTCACGACTCTACTACCAAAACTTCTAACTTTTCATTGTTGTCAACTTCAAGGTGAAACTAGATAATCGTTGATGTTTCAGCTCCATCACAGACCCTCGATAAATGAATAATCAAACCACAACTAACTGTAATTCATGTAATTTGATCGTTGATGTTTGAATAGAAGTAGCCTACCTCTTAAAAAAAGAAGTCTCATTTATGGAGTTAAGTATTGATCAAAGTTCCTAAAGAGGACACTTTTCTACTCCCTAAACGTTCAGTTTTCGTATTCCTAACGTGTGAACGCTAATTGAAACGGTATTCTCCATTTTCGTTCGTTAACGCGACTATTGAACTGGCACTATTTAGCTTTATAAGGTTGGTGACTCTGCTGGTATGTCAGTCGGCCTATAGTCGCAAATCTTATCACGGGATCACAGTTAGATCACATGTTAGATAATAAGGCCATGTACAGCAGGGTGCAGAGTATTGTGCAATGCTTGTAATGCTATTTTGGAATCTAATTAACTTCAATGTAACATGTTTTGCTATTTGATGAAACATGCTTGGATGCATATCACTACTCTTCACTCATCTTATATACCTTTTTCAACGAAAGTATGATGTTGATCATTTCAATTATGATAATTCCTCTCATAAAATTTCAAGAGGATGATTGATGTATGTGTTTTTAAATTATCCGGAAATTCTTTGAAATGTAGTCCACTATTTGATTATTGTGGAAAATTGACCTATATCCCCATCGTTATTGTTGACACAAAAAAATTGCTAACTGGAAATTCATACTGCATGTACAACTATATGGTAGGCTTCAAAATCTTCCATTTGAATATTGCTTCTCTAATTTTTCTTCAATTTCCTAGTAAAATCAACCTATCTATAACTCTTTATAAACAATGAGGATGTAAAATCAAAGCGTCTTTTCAGCTTCTATTGTAGCCTACATACAGGAAGCTCAAAGAAGCCCTAAAAACAAAGTGAACATCTACATAAACATAATAATTTATGCACTAAATAACAAAGTGAACATCTACGTAAACGTATGCCCAATATTCAAAATTCATAAATCATTTATTTGAAACAAATTTCATATGCACAATCTTCCATCAATCTTATTAAAAGGATTCAATGTTTTCCATGAGTACTCATTTCAGTATTAATCTTATAATTATCAACTAATATTAACGTGCATTATAATTAGAAATAGAGTGTTGATCAATTCCAAATTCTAAAGTGCATTTTCTGTATTTTGTAGTCAACTTCGTACAATGTCCTTGTCCTTCAAAACGACACCGTAATGTCTGGATGTTGTTTTCGTTTGATTTGCTTGAAAACTGGTAGCTATTGTTTGGAGGCTATGATTACGTCTGCTGACAAGTCTAGTCATTTCATTGCCAAATGTCCGCAGTGGATGATAGCGAATGAGTGGGCCGCAGCCGCTGCAAATTAATATAATAGGCGCGTTCCACTTTTCAGTATCTTTGTGACCCACTGATCAATGTGAGAGTGTTGCTTATTCTTGTGGGAAAATGTTCCACAAATTGAAGAGACTTTAGATATTGTCAAAAAATCCACTTCATTTTTTAGTTCTACAAATTGTAAATTTTGTGGAATATCTGTTGTCTTTTCATCACTACATCAACTAATTCATCATCCTAATATTCATATAATTTCAAGTTGAAACTGTGATTTAGAGGGAAAGGATAGAGAGTGATGAGTAGAAGAGTTCAGTAAAGATAGATAAAGATGAAGATGGAGAAAGAGTAGAAGTGAGAAAGAAGGAACCGGAAACCCAAACTGTGTAATATATATCCTTGATGGAAAAATTTATTCTAGCTTAATTGACTGAAAAATCTGCAATAATGCAACGCTCTGATCCGTTGGACATTCACATAGGGCTTTTAGCGGATGATGAGTTCTGATTCATTCCATGGTTTCCTAGCTAATCATTGTCTGTTTTATCAGCCTTTTCACTGTGTTGCAAATGTTGGCCTGTTTCATTTTTTTCTTGTGCAAATGAGTGTTGGCGTGCCATTTTACTTGATTCGCGAGCTGCAAGGTCGGAATGATCAAGTGAGTAGTGGAATAATTGTCGCTAACAGGTTAGCCAACTAAACAGCTGACATGAAATGGGTCAACTACTGTGATCCAGCTACTATCCTACTATATACTATTCCAAACTATATTCTCAAAAGCGGTTGCATATATATGCACTGGATAACTAGATGTTCAATCTCAGAGTACATAATGATTAATTTTTCCATCTAATACAATCATTTTGTGTTTTTTGATAAACTTGTTTGATGAATCCAGTGATCGCTGCATAGAAAGAACAGTTCTGGCTTGAACTTCAGGAATTCGCTGAAATTGAGAATGAAATAGCTGCCATACTGAAAAATATGAATGTAAAGGCGATGGTTAATTTCCAGATACGATTGAAATTTGAAACAGTCAATAATCAAGAATCAGCGCAGAATGGGTTTTGTCACTTGACTGACATATTTTGAAAAAATAACTGAAATTTGGAATTAGAATAATTTATAGAATAAAGACAAGAAAGAAGGTAATCTAATCTTGAGATGATTAATTTTTTTCATGCTTTTTCGATTGGTTGGTTTTATTCCAAAAACATTGCTTTCTCTGTCATGTACGGAATTAATTCCGTCTCTGTCCTGGAATTAATTGTAGATAAATGTTCTGTAATCAATCTGAAAATTTTGTAACCATGAAAAATATTTAAAAATTATTCTACAATATGATAAAAATGCTAGAAATTGGATTCAATATCATAGTATCCCATGTGAGTTCTGAATGGATATAATCAATAATCCAGTAGATCTATCCTAATAGCAGTGTGATTGTAATTATCAATGTTAGGACCATTGGTGTATATATATTAGATTTGTACCCATCTGTGTAGACAACAATGTTTGAATAAAAAACAATGCAACTCGAATTCTTTTGGGAATTTTTCTTAATCCATTACGTGATGGGTCATGCGCCGGAAACTACCGATTCACTTGAGTCAGCATTGGTTGAATGGCAATCGACGAGGCTATTTTCCAGGACTGCTGACAGATTGAAGTGAATCTCCCTGTGGTGTCCTTTGCGTTGCCTTCTGCCCAAATTGGCTGTGATCGAAATTCACGGAGAAAATGTCTATTGAGAAATTCAGGAGGCTCTCAGTTGGAGCCTGAGTTAGAAGACAGATCACGTGGCTCTACTTACGTGACTGGCGTTCAAGTGACTCAACCTTGTTCAATTGCTATGCTGTATTCTCATCTATTGTGTCATCTATGAAGACATCGTTGATTCTTGAGCTAGTTTTCTTTTAATTTTGCCCTTTTCTGACGCTGGATTGAGAGTGAAACTTGTGGCTGAGAAGTGAAATTTGTTGTTAGTTTTGCGCCAGACAAAATAATCGTATATTATATTAAAATAATCAATAATTATATTGAATTGTGATTGTATTATTACTATTTCTGTGCATGTAAATGAGATTGGGAAATTGCCTCGAGTCTTAAGAACTGTTAACAATATCCAAATTCACACAGCTATTAGGTTATGTGACAATATTCGCCTTGATAGTCTTTGAACAAATTAATGGTATCGTAAAAGATTTTTTTCAAAATTATTCATCAATATTTTTCCAATTCTTTCTAGCTCTGCTTCGTTCTCCATCATTCATTGCTTTTCCATTAAATGCTCCAGGGAATTCTTGACATCACACCATGAATTCGAATGAATATCCTCTGTTCCCAATTTTTTTTCAAACTCCTAGTATTATATTGATTGTTGATTATGTACAGAAAAATATTCTAGATAATTATAGAATAATAACATGTACTTAGAACATGCATTTTATAATAATGTGTCTTGTTATTCAAATATTTTTAGAATAAAGATGCTTGTGAAGCAGAGTATAGAAACATGCTACTTCTATGCGATAAAAGAGTCTTTCAGAAGAAGACTTGTTTGATCTGAGTTCACATGCTTCTCTATTCAATACTATGCTCAAACAATTCAGATATAGAAATGTTTGTTACTGTCGATTGAACACAATGTAAAAATGGGAGAAATAGCTTGGACCCAGGTGAGGTCTGTAACGGATATTCTTTCCATTGAATTGTATAATATCATCATCGCTTTCACATTATGTTTATTTATGTTTACAAAAAATTACACGGCAGTTTCTACCCTCGATAATTGTATAAATCATTAAACCGTGTCTGTAAAGGTGGCTTCAATTTGTTGTGCCATTTTGTGTTGTGAGGGTGCCACCAAGACATGCTCCATGTTCTCTCGACAAAAGTCAACAAGTTATGTGGGGTGGTTCTTATTGAATCAGTATCACCTTTGTATCTCGCATCTTTCTTTATTCAGCCTCCCTTCCGTGAAGAATGTACGTATTAGGGTAAGTTCTATTGCGCTCCCTCTTCTATCAAAATTAATTATATGGTAGTTTTACATCACAATTTACTGCCTAAAGGGATGTATATTTTGAATTTGAAATTGGGCTACCCCTTTGAGAGTATTCTTCACCCTTGGGAGTGGATTACCGCTATTCGATAAAGTAACTTGGATTCATTACAGGGCTGTGGTGGTAATGGAAGGTTCAAAATTCAATTTATAATGCTTATTATCATATTAGCCACGTCTCAAGGGGTGAAGATTGATTTATTAATAGCTAATTAGACACTATGTAACGTGGATAGGATTACTCAGCCTACCTGTTACTCCAGCAATGTTCTGTTCTCAGATCTTGTAAGTTATCAAGCATAGACGGGAAGTAACTCATGAATACTTGGGCCTATAATGATCTGTTGGAACACTTCAACCAGAAATATTACTCACAAAAATACTTGTTCCAAACTATGATTATCAGCTTTGAATTTTGTTTTCACAACATGACACAGAGTAAACCAACTAACATGAAGAAAAAATAACTTTAGCTCTCTTATATCTTTTGCTAGCGACATTTTCTCTATGCAACTACTTAGTTTCTAGATGAACACACCTTCTGTATTTTAAAGCTAAAACTACTTGAGTTTATAGTTATTATTTTGTATTAATAAATAGTACATTTGAATTTGTAAATTCCAGTATTTATTGACTTGACAGGTTGATTCGCTTTATAAATACCGTAAAGTCTACTTCATATTTTTGATATCCTTTGTTACTAGTTTAGTCTCAATCGAAAAATTGACGGAGTTCAAATTTGGTGTTGTGTTGGTTACCCATATTCCTATTTATAATCATAAATATTATTTTCATCCTTAGATATTTAGCTATCGTTCACAGAAGGAAGCAAAGAACCACAGTCAGCAGGTGGAGTGGATGGAAACCGCAGTTTCGTTATTACTGTATAATACGTCATTTCCCACTTATCAGGAATCTGGAGATAACTAGTTTATAAGGAAGCTCACTCAGAATATTATTGGAACTTATTAACGACTTTCATCATTAATTTCCTTCCTTGTCAAATTCTATTTATTAATCTGAACTTTGAGAGCTGCCACTCCACGATTGAGCAACTGATAGGAGACAGTAATCTAAATGAGAACAAAACTCGTTGATTGTCTTAGAACAAAAAGAGACAATAACTTACAATTAGGTACCACTTCACACTGAGTTGTGAAGAGATAAAATGCCGGTGCCAATTAAGAGATGAGCTTAATAGAGTCTAAAGTCTGTCTTTCCACTGTAAGTAGAATGGGAAGATAGCTGTGAGCCTGAGACAGAGACAGAGGCAGAGACAAGCTTCCTACGCCAAAACAAAACAAAGGATCAGTGATGGACAGTTTGAGGGTTGCCATGTTTGGTTGTTCAATGTAAAGAAAAATTGGACATTATCATTTATCAGTTGGTTCTTTTGTCAAAACCGATAATCCTGGAGGATATTCATGCATTAAAAATGAAACTGTTTCCATTCAATCGTTAACTAAATCATTGAATTTCCATTCAATCCTCAAATTTATAAAGCAACATAATTTTAGTACGAAAACATAAAAAAATCGGAAATTTAGAAGTTTGGACAAAGAAAATTAATTCAATCATTTGAAGGTTATATCCTATTTAAAAACTTTTCCTCTCGATGAGAATACAAAATAAATACAATTTATTCAAACGACAGTTTGAAGTGGTTGCTATGTACATGTAAGCCTACTTTCTCGGCGATCCGATTGCAGAATGAGCTGGAAATTATATCAGAATTATCTATGTATATCGATAGTAGAGAATACCTCATCAAATTAATGTGTCCAATAACTTCATGGTGATTTGGGCACGTATTTAGCATTGGATTTTTGTATGTATTGTAGACGCAAGTAGAATTTATAGGTATAACTCACAAAAAGGCAATAGGCGCAATACTTGGGGGTTAATACAAGTAGGGAGTTATCCAGAAAAGATGTAAAGAAAGTTGGATTCTACATGTCTTATTCTCTTATTCAGATCAACTCTGGGATCTTTGATGTGGTCTTGAGACTTGAGACTATAGTGATGCTCACTATGAACTGTCAGCATTGGTTTAATGGGAAGTATTAGTATCATTCATAAGAAACGCTGACAGTTGAGTGTATATCAATGTCACTGTCTAGTGTGTAAGACCTATTGACATTGTGCTCTCATCTCATCTCATGTTGAGAGAGTGCTACAGTTGACTTTGACTCGGTGACCTTTGAAATGAAAAGAACTGGGGAGAAAGACTGCAGCAAAGGAGAAAGAATTAGGGGACGAAGATCGATGTGGATGCTCATGCGAGAAAGGAGGTTCTCTGCTCTCTGACGTACAGCAGCTCTTATTTCTTCATTTCCTACGTTCATTCCTTTGGCTGGTCAGCTGCAGAGGAAGTTGCTCATCACGGATGTCACAATGGTTCCGAATTGAAACTATTCTCCACCTTTTCATATGGATGCTTCCATTGTTATCATCACTTTTAGATTATGTGTCTGTGGCTCCTCATCAAAACCGATTAGTGAATGAATTGAGCCAATAATGAGTCTATCATTATTGTGGGCAAGTAGTGAGTCAATCAACCCTGATGAAGTATATGTGAAGTCATAATATATTTAAATTATTAATGAATTGATAAATTAACTATGCAATATGATTAGATAAGGTATATCGAGTACCATCCATCTTTCGTGCATTGAAAGTAGGAACATTAAATAAGTAATTCATTAAAATATAAATAATTAATTGGCCTTGATCAAAAAATATAATGGTGTCACCAAAATGCGGTAGGCCTATATAACAAGTCAAGTCATATATCACTATACAGTATTTCAGCAGTACGATCGTTACATGTGAAATTCAAGATAGTTTCATAGAAATTCATCATAGTTAATTCACTCTTAATTCAAGAATTAAGAGTTTACTCTTAATACTCGAGATAATAATGATATTCTACAATAATTATCTTATTGATACTCATGTCATGATGAATTTTATAGTTCATGTCTTGAAAATCGAGTTTTACAACTGACCTTTCTTATTTTTCAAGACTCCTTCATTACGTAGGAAAATTTCGGACTTTCTCCATTTTCTTGAAATACTTTTATTAAACACACCTATTTGAAAAGGAAACTGTTCTGATAACACGTACATCATTTCAATTTAGGGAAAATCTATCACGGTTTCTTACTCGTTATTTTAAATTTCAATAAACACAATTCTTCACAAAGCTACCTTGTATTTTTTGATCTGTAGCGTTATTCTGATATAGCATCAATCACGTACTTCAGTAATCAGTTCCCAAGTCAATCCAGTACATCAATTAATTAACTAGCATCAAAATTTCTTGTATGGAATATTCTTGGTTGGGCGCATCCAATTTAGGCGCTTTGCGGTTGAGACTGGCAGCAAGAAGTTTATAAAGGGAAAAATCCTAGTGAAAGACTATTGAAGTTTCATCTGCTGATGAATAAATAATAGTTCTGAAAGACTGTACTTTTTCAGAAGTGAATGGAAAGCCGGCCGGCTTGCTCAATAATTGAAAAGAGCCTTTCATACAAGCGGTTTTCTTGAAAAGCGACTTACCCACATCTCAGAAAACAAGCGTATCCTTTCTTTCTCTGTAGATTACGGAAAAACTTCCATGATCAAAGTGAATTTCTGTGGAGAGCCCACTCGAAGTCGGGCTTGCCTGTTTTCTTGCTCAGTTTCTATCGATTTTCATTATTTTAATGCTCTATTTTCCCGGGATCCTGGAAGAAACCAGAACTGATCGTGTGCAATTTCATTCTGGAAGCTACTGAACAGAATTTCATATCATATATTTCATACATATCCATTGCCAATTTATTTATCTGTAAATTATTACAAATTATATATATTTGTCAAGAATTTATATAGTTACTTATTAGAAGAATTCTAAAGCTTTGTTCATTTCAATTCATTGCTAACTAATCTTTCAGGCATTGTAATCTTTCCAAACTAACATACTTGTCAACAGTCTGCTGTATTTGAATTTCTTTCTCAGACTTATTTATTTAATGTTTTTGAAATAAATATTGCTGGAATGATTTGTATTTTCTTTTTCAGGTATGTTGATGTGCTTCTGATTATTTCCTCTTCATTCTCATAGAGTAAGGTTAGTAGGAGTTGTTCCTATCTTATTATATTGTTCAATTTGGGAACTAGCTATAAAATCTAATTTTTCATTATCTGGTGAATTTGATGATAATCAATTTTTGTTGACTTGATCCTGCAATAATTGAATACATATTATTACTCTAATGGCTACTAAATTCTTAGTCTATTATTGTTGATGGAATTTCTATTTTTATCAACCAAGAGGTAGTAATTATATTATTCTTTTTAATTAATCCAAACAGCCTAATGTACAAGATTCATATATTTATTTTTTTAATGTTGAGTTTTTATTTCGTGTTCGTCAAAAATATGATTTTGTATCATGTGTTCCTTCTTAACTTTTTTATTTCCAACAATTTCAAAAACTATCTTCATACTTGTAATTTTGGGCAACTTCTGACATTAGAGGGGAGACGTTTGTTTGCCACGTGAAGGGTAACATCATTTTCATAAACAGTAGGCCTACTAGCACCGCCTACACTACACTGAGCAGTAACTTAGCTAAATAAGTGAAGCAGCCATGCAGGCGGGTGGGTGTTCTACATGTATTTGCAGTAGACAATGATGGAGAAGGGAGAAGACAAGTTTGGGCCAACGCCTACCCCGAAATTGCAAAATACTGTATAATGTTGCCGGTGTCTTTCTGCCTCCATTCCTAAATTATCAACAGAAGGCGCAAAAGGGTTGTCTTGTGTTCTGGGGGGGGGGTATGTTGAGAGGAGGGGTGAGAAAAGTTGGTCGCTACTTCCTTGTAATCGGTTGCGGAACTTTGAAGACACTACTTCTTCTTCCTGATCTTCTTTTTCCCTTCTCTTTCATCTTATCCTTCATCATCATCTTCTACGTCCGTTTTTTCTTCTTCTTCTTCATCCTAAATTTTTTCTTCCCTCTCTTATTACTATTCTTTGTAATCTTCTGTTTCTTCTTGAATTCCATATCCATTCTACTCCCATTTTCGTTTCCCAATTTATTTAATCACAGAAGTGGAGTAATCTTATTTAATCAAATTTCACTCATTTTGTCTTCTTTATTTATTTTTCTTCTTTGACCCTCTTCTTCTTCTTCTTCTTCCTTCTTCCTACTTCATTTGTTCTTCTTATTTTAATTTTTTTACTTCACCATTTCTGCATTATTCTTCTAACTCTTCTATTTCATCTCCTTCTTAGTAATCATCTCTCCACTACTGGTTGTTTTTTGTTTAGTTCTTTTTCTCATTTCGTATTTTACTTATTCGTCTTTGATTTTATTTTCCCCCTTCCTTCCCTTCCTCTTTTTCTTTTTTTGCCTCGTTTTCTTGTTTCTTCTTCTTCTCTCTCTCTTCTTTTTTCCCTCCTTATTTTTCACTTATTCCTTTTTGTTACTACTTCTCTTCTTATCCTTCTCTTTTTTTCTCCTTTCTCGTTTCCTTCTTTTTTATTTCACATTCTCAATCGTCCTAATCTAATCCACTTCTCATTCTTCTTTTCGTCCTATCAAGTTTCCTGCTCTGCTCTTCTTATTGCTGTTATACTGATTCTTCTTGTTCTCTTTGTTCACGAGTCGCGAAAACTTCATCGTGAAAGCTGATAGCTGCGTCTTTGCCCCTAATTAAAACTTTTCAATTCCGACATTCTTCAAGATTTTTGGCTGAATTAATTTGTGATCGCCCCAAATTCACTGACTGATCCAAGTAATATTGATGTGCAAAGTAACTTGGCTGAATTATCGCTTGCGTGAGCCGCTGTTGAATTCTTCAGCAGATTGTGTGATAACAAAATCATGCCTAATTAAGAGTTGCAGCACCCTCATGCTGTGATCGTCATATCTGATTCTCACTTAATTTGGAAAGTCCATTTATATTTGTTGTAAAGTTAATGGTATAGAAATTCCGAAGCTGTTTTAGGAACACTAATAATCACGAATAGCGCTCCAACGAAAGTTGTCGATCATATTGTTCAAGGATTCGGACGCTTCCTCTTATTGATTCACTTATTCTATTCTCTTATCAATTTTGGAATCAATTTAAAATTAATGTGTCGAAGTAAGTTCCAAATCCCTGTAAATTGAATAGTATTGTCCTTGTTAGTATTCTTCTATGTGTACTTGTGTACAAAGTGTTTTTCCAACCGTTTCCCATCATGTTCAAAATGGAATTTTTTTCTTACAGATTCATTTTTGAATCTAGTTAGAGACTCCATAATAAGCTATTCCATTTTGGCTTCAATTGTTAAAAATATTGTTGCTGTAGGTATGGCCCTCTATAATGGAGGTTGATGAGGTTTAGCCTGCTATATTGGCTGAGGATTCAATTAAAGCTTATTTTCAAAATCGTCAAAGGTTATTCTCAAAGGTTAACCTTCTCAGGCTCAGGCTCAACTCACACTTACGCGACTCAGGTCGAGAAGAGACTCGACTCAGGTCGAGAAGAGAATCGACTCCAGTCGAGAGCATATGTTTCCAAATGGTGACACTAAATGGTGACTAGTCGATTCTAGTCTCCGCGACGTCACCATTTGAAAACACATGCTCTCGACTAAGTCGAGTCTCTTCTCGACCTGAGTCGCGTAAGTGTGAGTTGAGCCTAAATGGAACTGTGTTGTATACTCTTGAATGATTCTGTATTATCTTAAAGCTATTTATCAGTCTCACTCTCACCTATCATGTGCTTGGTACAAAAATCCTAAATATTCTACAATGAAAATAGTACCTGAATCTCATTACAAGAGAATCCCATTGCTTGAGATTGATATTGCAGATTTAATGAATTTAATCTTTTCATCTTTCTTAATACTTTGAGGAAGTTCTGAATCATGGTTCCAAGTTGCCCTCAGCTTTATTAATTCATGACTGGGAACGTCAGTCTCTCCCTCTCTCCCTCACCAGTGCACTAACACTTTTTCCTCAAAACAAACAGTCTAGCTATTCACTTCAAACTGTCAGAATTCTTCATATATTGCATGAATGCTCCCTATTCAACTAATACTGTCAGTCTGAAGTGAGTCCAACTTTAGAAATTTCCTCTTTACTTGTTCTTGACTTTGTTCGCCTTCTTCAACTACAAGCTTCCGTGAGCCACTTATTAATTTCGCTCTATACCTTTAGAAGGTTTCCTAATTACTTTTCAACGTTTCCTACAATTGTAATTCATTGTTCGCAAATTGCGCTACATGTCAAAATTCCTCTCGTGAACGTTTTTGTGATAATTTACCCTACAAGATTATTGAGATTTTATTTTAACAGAACAAGTATCTAAGATACATAGCTCATGTAGGATAAATTGAATCAAATGAACACAAAACATATAAACAATACTTTTTTGCCTTATCTTGATTCAATCTAGAACAGAAACGGCAATTAATAAATTTATGGAAAACAAAGCCAATCTACTTTATAATTATTACTCTATAAATAAAGTTTTTAAAGATTAACCAATGCATTAAAACCATTTAGCACCTTGGGTATATTCACATGCATTCAGCTTAGCACTGGCAGGAAGTGCCTACACTCAACGTGTCGAAGATATAATTAGGACATTAACAGATTGATTAGCCACAACTTCTTTCAATTTTCAACCGTAATTTCTCTGAACAAAACATTCGCTGTAATAATGTAGAAATTCTGATGCAATTACATTCGTAATTTTTAGTATTATAGTTGTTGATTTCCATTTTGCACAATTTCTATTCTGTTCAAGAACTCTTCAATAATTTAGATTTTCGTATATGCGCTCGGTTTTCTAATGTCTATTCAATTACTACAGTAACCCATTTGCCCTGTACCGTTCTGTCCCTCTGCTGCTCTCAATTGAACATCCCGTACAGTTGGATTAGTACGGTTTTATTACTGAAGTACGCTGTGCAAGAGGATTGCAAATTGCTCTTATTGCCTGCAATGTGTTGTTCACCTTCTACCAGAATTTAAAGATGAAAAAAATATCTAGTCATTGAGAAACTATTTTCCATCTCTATATAACTGCAAGGTTATGTGTTTTGTATTTTTATATATTTCTGTTTCTTTAAATTATTAATAACCAATCAAGTTTACTAACCTTGAATGTGAAGATTATGTTTTGATTAATAGGTAGTGTATCTGATTTAGTCCCCCTATACAATTGCAAGCTTTACTTGAATGTGGAAGTTGAGTTTTGAGAAACTCTGTATCGAAAAAATACTCCTCCTATAGTAAGGTCCACGTGATAATGGCAGTGTTTGATTGGCAATGTTATTGCTATCATTCAACGAAACGCTATCCTATCTCTTTCTCGCTTTGCTCTGTTGCCAGATCGTCTTTTAACAATGTAGAATTAATAATCAATTTACAAAATATTTCATCTTACATATGGAAATTCATTGTGAAATAATTGAGAAATTTTATTTCTTGCTTAATAAAGTATAACTGATTATTTTAAATGAGAATGAACAGTTAATATTACATCAATAAACTTTTATCAGATACCGTCTATAGAAGGCATTGACAAGACAGAGGATCGGCAACGTTGATATCCTATCTTCCTCTACTGCCATTATAACGTGTAACTCACTATAGGATTAAAATATTTTAAACATTTTTCAAACCTTCGTTAAGTTTATTCATTAATTTTTAGAAAGACTAAAATTTATTACAAAATCACATTAGTAGCCTACCTAAATTAAGTTAATTGTATACCTTATTTACAACCCTAAAAAAATAATATAAATTTTATTCTAGAACATTCATATTTCGAACAATATCGTCTATAATAACTTGAATCTTGAGTTACAAACTTGTAACACATTATTTTTCCACATATCTTCAAAAATCATATTCCTGAGATAAATCCTGCAATTTCAAACATGTAGAGCTCATCAGACTTTTAGGAGATTTCGCATGAAACATAACCAATTTTAAACATTTACAACTTGCATTTTCTCGCTGTGGAACTTGGAAGGCAGTTTAGTTAATAATTTCGAGTCAGATACCCATTTACCGAAACTTGCAAATGTGTTTGTACACGTAGTTCTAAAATGTGGCACATCTCTGATCCAGAGTGTTTGGAAGTTTCACAAAAATATATACGGCAAAAGTTCAGACTGCAAGTTACTGGCGGTCAGTTACGTCACTTTCCACCAATTTCCATTTAGACAGGTTGATTGGCAAATGAAACAAGATGGAGAGTGATGTAATGAAAAGCACTGGCGTCCAGTAACTTGCCGTCTCTACTTTTCCTGTGTCCCGTCTGTCCATAAGTCATTGAAAATTTATTTGCCTGCGTTTATTTGAAGTGTTTCCACAAATCTCAATAATAATCCTTCTTGGAGGACCACTGCTTCGTATTTATGTACCTTAGTTGTTAAATCATAGATGAGAAGTGTTGAAACCTTAAAATTAATCAATTTTTGTCCGTTAGCGTTAGACTGTTGTTTGTATAAGGCGGAATAATCTTGCTGATCTTGGGATTTCGAATTGTGTATCCAATGAGTTTAAACTTAGCATTGTGGATCTAATAGAGCTCTCTGGAGCCAGTGCTGCATTTCCCTTGTAGAACGCATTCAAACTCAAATACTGAATCTAATATTCAGCTCTCCTCATTTATGCAGCTACAAACTTCGTGTCAGTAACTTCACACTGACGGTTATTTCAAATTGTTTGAAAGTTGTAACATGTTTGCTCTCACAAAACAGAGTTGGCTCGGTTGCCTTGCAAATTAGGAAATGGTTTTTCAAAACTCTAAGTTGTGATCGGTCTCATAAATTTTTAGAAGAATATTACTAAAAAAAATCGTTATTAGAGCTATCTGAATTTTGTTAGTTCATGTAGGTCTATATCTAAAGAAATCAGTAATTGATTCATTCAACAATTATTTGAAAATAACTCAATTACATAAATATAATCGATGGAACTTAATACATAATCAAGGACCAACCAATGGATTATAATATTGAGGTAACTTGGAAGTTGATTCTTATTTCAATATTAAAGTCGACTAGATTTCATCTTCTTTTGTTGAGCGATTACATTCTATATCATATAGTGTCATTCTTTTCTTAAACCTCATTGGTAAATCCGTTGATATGAGCATTCAACTCACATCCAGTAATATCGGGTGACGATGTAGTTTGAAATTTCCTATTGGTTGAACGTTATTTTCAGTCTCCTCGGTCTGCTATTTCTCCCTCCTCGCAAGTTTTCGAGTTATTTAATTTTCTCGTACTGCTTTCTGGGGATGCTATTACTTCCATTCCCTCCATGCTTCCCTGTTTGCGTCTGTCTGCCTTCCCCCTTTCTTCCTCTCTAGTTTCTCCCTGGTTCCACTCTTCTTATTCAATGATAGTAATATGGGATGATTTTCCCGGTTCTCGTACATTCCGCATACGAATTTCCCTTGTATTCCGTCCTCTACATTACCTCTATTATTTCTTCCTCTCATTCTTGTTCTTCTCAGTGTGCGTGGAATCTGCCTGTCGCAAAATCGTACGGCGACATAAGTAGTTTCAATGGCATATTGTTTTTCAACTCTATGATGTTTATATTGTACTCGGATGCACGTACCTTTTGTCTACTTATGAATAAATAATATCAGGATACATTTTAGTACTATTCCTGTATATCTAGTATGTTGGTAACAACACTGTATTCACTCTAGAGTTCATATCATATTTCCCACTTCTGGAGAAGTTTAGACTTAATGTTCTGAAGGAGATTCGTGAATACAATGCAGTACAGGTATCCTGTAATTTAAACGTCTCCTTGTTTAGGTAATTTTTTCTCCATTTCAAGAATTATCATTCATAAATAATGGGAACTTTCCGATTTATTCAATTTCTTTCATCATAAAATAAAAATTCTTGTCACAATCTTTCTACATTTATAATGCCGTGTGAGCTTAATTTTTTGTCACTGTTTAGAAGGCAAAAAATCCGATTTCACATTCAATTTTCTATTACAATACTGTTGCAATCTGTCTGACAACAGAATAAATTTTCATCACAAAGTTGGCCAATTTTTAATTCAATATTTCAAGTTTTCGAATATGAAAACTGAATTGAACTCTGTTGAAAACGGAAAACTTGTATTGGGCTGCTGTACTTTGTCATAAAGAAACCGTATGATTCCTCAGTGATGTATAATTCCTCACTAAGAAGAGACTGTTTCTTAAAATGTAGGTAATTTACAAAGTCTCAAAAAATGCATGGGTGAAACTGTAAATTTCATGTGGTAAATTGTCAAGTTTCGGAAAACGCATTGCCGCATAGTAGAAGTGGAACAAATTTCATCACGGCGGCTGATGCATGTCTCATCATGAATGAATTATTAGCAGGGTGCGAAATGCCTCTTTGCTCTCAGCATTCGATTAGTTGGCACTTGGCAAGCTTCATCGGGCAATTGGCGTGTGTTGGTAAACCTGTCTTCTGCTATTCGGCAAGTTGTGCCTGGCTTGCACTTCCCGGTCTCCTTTAAACATTTATTAGACGCGTGTAATTAAATTTCCCCCCGTCGTCATGTGGCGACGTGCATTCATTACGTGCGTTTCTCATTTTGCTACGTGTCTCTTCCTATTCCTTCTTCTGCTTCTTCTTATTTTTATTTTTCGTCTTATTCCCCCCTTCCTCCTCTATCTCCTCCTCCTTATCCAACTCCTCATTCTCTTTCTATTCCTTATTTCCCTCCCCTTTCACTTCCCCCTACTCCTCTTCCTTATCACCCTTCCCTTTCTCCTTTTCCTCCTGCTCCTTCTCCTTTCACCCCTTTTCATCCACCCAATGTCATCCTTTGCCTTCTCCTCCTTCTTTTCTTCCACATCCTACTCATCCTCACTTCACTTTTCTTGCCCTTCATATTTTTCCTTCTGATCTTCCTTCTTCTACTCACATGATCTTCGTTCTCTCCTGTTCATTATCATTTTCCTCCTCATTCCCTTCTCCTCTAGTTTTTCTCCATTCTCTTGTTAAGTATTGCTTACAAGTCTTATCTTTTCCCCTTCTCTTGGTATCTTCCCATTCCCATAATTTCTTATTCCCCATTCTTATCTTTCCATTTTCGGTTTTTCAATAATATTTTCTATTTTGTCTTTCACCCTTACCTCACATACTCATTTTCTTTTCACATTACCGTCATTCTATCATTTATATTCTCTTCTTCTATATTTTACGCCTACGAACTTTCTCTCTGTTTCGCTTCTTTTAACACCTTTTTCCACTCTACCACCCCTCCCTGCATTTTCTCACTAATTTTCATCTCCTCTTTTAACTTTTCACTTTTTTCTATTTTTTACATCCTTCTTCTACAATTTTTCACCAATTTTCTTCTCGTCCTACCTTTATTCCTGCTTTAAACTCATTTCAACGTCTCTCTTCTATTTCCTTTCATTCCATTTCCATCCAGTACCCCCTCTACTTTTTCTCATTCCTTGCAATTCTTCCCGGTATTGTAAGGGAACTTCCACTTGTACTCAGCTCAGTAATGGAGCCCTTCCTGAACGCTTTCTCTAATACTCAAACAAGATTTTCGTGATGGAACGATTGGGCATTTCTGTGCAAAGCTTTGTTACACGTGAAGAGAACTTTTCGAGTGAATTGCCACCACCCGCTACAGTAGGCCTACACGCCTGTTCAACCCTCCACTCGGTCTCCTATCTCCTATAACCAGTATTCTAACTTTTTATGTTATCATGGTTATTTATTCTTACCAATCAATTCGCAGCTTGTTGATAAGAATCACTCTGAATACTTTTCAGTATATACTTTATTCTAGGCTACTGAATACTATTGAAAAATAATGGAAAAAATGTGTTAGGTGGAGTTAGGACATTCAAGTCCTCTACCACTCAACCTCGAAACTCTATGTTATTACTATGAGTAATAGTACGAGTAGTATAACTCGTATTTTATACTATTCTATTTGATAACTTCTTTCTGTAACTAGTATGTTCTGTACTATACCTCAGCGATTCTCAACCGGTGGGTCACCAAGGGGATTTTTGGTGGGTCGCGGCGTAAAACGCCGAAATGAATGAACATAAAATGATTCCTCAGATTTATATTCCTGTTTTATTATTATTAGGCTTTAATGTAACAATAATAGAATTAGAGCCAATATTTCTCTTTATTTCCTGTATTACTATTTTATGTGAGAGGAAATCACTTTGTGCACTATCTAGTCATGCCAGTAGGCCTATATCTGTCAGTGGCGGGGGGTAGATAGTGTAGGACAAGTGATGCTGCAATCACAAGTGCCCCTGTCGAGTTTCTAATCAAACATCTGCAATTTGGGTGGCGTTGATGGCAATCATCATCTTTTTCCGTACGTGTTAGCTGAAGATGGCTGGGGCTCAGTGTGAAGCGCCACCAGATTTGTAGTGAGGAGGAGGAGGAGGAGGAGGAGTGAGGTCAGTCTCAGGTTACAAGGGCGGTGAAGTGGTGACAATTGACTGTAATCAAACAATGCCACAATCATCAGAGGGAGTCTCCTCAACGGGGGGGTCTCACTACCCATGTCTCCAATCTGCACATGAGTGGGGTGATCTTTGTCTCTCTCTTTTCTCCATCCTCTATCTCTCTCTACCGATCTCCTCTTGTTTCCTTTTGTGCATCTGCTACAGTCGTTGAGAAAGAATCGGCCCTGATTGAGTGTGCAACCGAAGGGAACTTCCCGATCAATCCTTTACAACGATTTATTTCCACGAACAAAAACTGTTGAAAGGGTTCTCTACTGTCGGGGGTTTGACAATCACTAGTAGAGCTCGTCTTGAGATAAGAGAGGACCTGAGTTGGCACTTCAGTGTGGAACGAGAAACCGTTGTTCAACAAATGGTTGGAGTCGTTAAAAATCTGTTATCTGACGGAAATCAATTACTGTATTATTGTTGTTTGGATTGTACTTGTACTATACACGGATGTGGCACGTACTTCAGCCCTGAAGTCGTAGTAGAAATGCATTCTTTATCAGTTTGTTGTTACAGTGTCGTTATACTTTCGATAAAACAATTATTATTGAATTGCTATATGGGGTTTTGCACAGTACGGTACACACTAAACTTCAGGAGGCTGAGGAGCCTCCTCCTCATTGAGAGAAAATGATTGTTAGAGACTAGTTGTTCATTTTTTATATCAATTATGTTGGTATGGAGTTTGCTTCAGAAAGTTTATAATATGATCAATAGACAATAGAGAATGGCATGGGATTTTATCTTTACTATAGTGGTTCTCTCATGTATGTTGGCGTCGGTTTCAAAAAGTTTATAAGAACATCCACGAACAATCTAGGATGGCATGTTTCATTTTGTCTGTAGTGGGTCTGTCATAAAATATAGCTTTCAACTCTCGTTTTAGGTTTTTGTTTCGTTCTACATTTTGGTTTTGAATGGTTTAAATTATTGTGAACTGTTGGATCATATGAATTTTAACTGATTGAATACCGAATAGAGATCGTTTTTCTCTCCCAGATTGGGTATTGAATAGTTTTTCTCTCCCATATTGGGTATTGAATAGTATATTCTATCACTTAGAAACGTATCAATCTACATTCAAATATATGGATCAGAAGGATTTGACAAAGGCAACTAATCAGAATTTTTATTACCTCAACCGACACTTGTCAATGAGCTTACTGCCTTGTGGCATTAGCATGACAAAGCCAGCCAGCTATCTGAGGCCTCTCCAGATGTTCACTTGCGTCATAGGCACTGGCAAACGACAGGCGACATACGACACAACCCTTGTTGAAAGGTCATGTCTACCGCTACTTACGTGGTGTTCAATTACACATGCACTCTCCCTGTCATCAACAACTGTTCGCAATCGCATTATTCAAATGTGGTTGGAAGCTGTTGGCCAAATGGTGAGTTGCTCAAGAATTATTGCGAGGAAAGGATTAAGGCTTAGCATAATAGGTTGGAGGAGTAACCCATTCGAAATACAATATTTTTTGTACATTGGGCTGTAATAATTTTTTTGTTTAAAATTAGAAATATTTTTTTAAGTTTATTAAAATTTGAACTATTGTTCTGTTTGTAGCTTCATAGCTGAGATGACCTGTATATATTATTTCATATTATAATGTTTATAATATTATATTATTCCATATTATAATGCTTAGAGGTTGTGAAAATTGAGAATTTCCTTGATTGTTCATGAAAATCAGAAAAAGTAGATTCGAACTGAGGAAAATAAAATGTCATGTATCATCGAGAAATTTTCATTTTTGGTTCAAAAACATCTTAATCATTGAAAATTAAAGCCAAAGCTTCAGTTTACTGTGGGAATAGAGCCTATATTTTAAAAAATCTTTTTTCAATTGGGGCTCCATGACTTATTAAAATAATTAATCAACTTTGTTTCTCCCCCAACAGAAATTTTATCTGGCATTCGCTATTATACCTTTCAAATCTAGTTATGATTTGATTTTAAAGATGATATGAAATTACATAGAGTGTTAAGTTAGTGTGGGAGAAACATATAGGTTAAAACTTCAAACTACAAAAACATTATACAAGCACCACATCAATATTTCAAGTGAACCTCACCAATTCATGTCCATAGAGAAAATCCAATCTAGTTCCCTATCCCTACTCCCGACCACCCAAAGCTTCCTATTGCACGCTTTACCTTTGTGAATTAGAATGCGTATCAACAGCAGTACGGTTTGAATCATGAAATTGATCCAGTGCGAAACAATAGACTAGATTACGAGCGCATTTATTATTAATTCTGCACTTTCACTTAGGAGGCCGCGTTGTGGAATTCCGCAGCGGTAGAAGCATCCATCCATCCATCAGTTGCTCTGCTAATATACAGAATATATATCTATGTATACTGTATTGCAAAGACAATATAATTATACTGTATTATATAGGGCATATCTGTGGATATTATACAGACAGTATCCTATACAACACAGACAATAATTTGCGCTTTGAGAAAGGCAATCATCGGTAGCAACTTTGAAGGCGCATCACGTCACGCATCGGTCGCTAAATCCAATATGGCCGCCAACCAAATTGCTGCCAGATGAAGCGGTTTGAAAGCCCCGCCAACCACCAACCACCAGCCACCTTTGTGCGCCCAAGATTTAGGAGATTTAGGCTCGCTTACTGGAGCGATAAATCGATGCTGCATTTGTGTCGTGCTGCTGTTAAAACAGTGTGTCGTCTCCCATTCAGGAATTCTATTTTGGGAGATTGCAGCGCGACTCTTTGATGGAGCAGTGTGGTTTACGGATGCATGTGGTAGCGGTATCTGTGGATTTATATTGTTTTAGTGGAAGAGAAATTTGAATTGGACCTGTTCAATCAGTCTATGTCTAAACTGAGATGGGATGTTTTGTTGTGAGATAGTGGGAATGGCCAACTATATCCATTTGAATGTTGCAAATTTATTATCATTTTTTAAAATTAAGCCTTCTATGGTTGTGCCCAAGATTTTGCAAATTATGATTTCTATGTCCATAAAAGCTGTTTCTTTCAAAACTTGACATGTAAATTTTCATTAAAAAATGATCAACTACTTCTTAGTGAATGTTAAAAATTCTCAATTTTTACTATAAAAATGTTGTATGTCGTCCAAAAATTAATTTTAATTTTCCATTTTCCATTTTTGTCAGAAACCTTTCTGTATTTTTTAAGTTTTGTTTAGTCTAAAACTCATCATATTATTAGTTCAAAATTCAATGTGTCAATTATTACTCAGATCCTGTTTGATTAATGAGCTGAGCACTGTCATAACAACTATCCTTCACTCCTCAATTTTGTTCACAGTCAACAGCACATGCTTTTTGAATTTTGCAACCATCAATAGATATTATAAAATCTGAAATAGGCAGCTTTGTTTGAAATAAGTATGTTCCTTATTACACAATAATCTTTCCACTTATTCAGCAAATCCTCACTACGTTACTATATTATTGAATTACTGAACTAGTGAAATTTATATTGTTATTAGAAATCGTGAATGGCTTTTATTAACCTTTGATTTCAATATCATTGGCAACTAATTCTAGCAGATCATGTTGGAAAGTCACAACATAACAGAATTATCCTTTGAAGCTCTGTACTATATTTTTGAAGCACAATTGCTTATGTACATTTTATAATGCAGTACTGTACATGAAATAATACTCTACAAATCTTCACAAATGATCAAGTTACCTAAAACAAGATTTATTGATTTGTTCCACATAAGAACAGATTTGTAACTTCATCTTGGAAAACACGTTGATCTGGTTAGCGGTTGATGAACTCGAACTGCTGTCATTGACATTGGAAGGCGCGTAACCAGTTGGGCCAATCAGCTGATCGTTCACACCACAACGTTAAGTTGCTTGTTGTCCACTTAGTGAACGGTTGATAACAAGTGTGCCCCTCCCACACTCTGTCATACATTGTTCTCACATTCTTCAACTAAAGTTCCAATAATAAACTTCAGATATTCTCCTTCAATATATTTCATTATAATTCTTTTTGATGATAATTATTCAATAAAACCCTCAAATCAATGTTTTTCTTCTCAAAACAAGACTGACCTCGCTACCGTTTTATTAACTTTACAATTTGCTTAATATTGATATCTTAATAATCTGCTTAATATCTTCATTTCTCTACTTGATGAGAAATCAGATACAGTATCTGATAATAATAGTTCAAACTTATTGAGCTATTTTGTGACCAAATTTCACGCATCATCAAAGCTGATAACTTTCAATTTTCGATACACCGACTGTGATGAGTGATTTGAGGAAATTGCAGTCAATTTCCCATTCATTATGGTGTTGAATTTCCATCCGTCCTATTAATCATGTTGCAGCGCTAACTTTTTCCTTTTCTCTGATGTTAGCCGAGCCGAATTATTAGAAAACAACAGTAACTGAAAATTGGGTAAAATTTGAATGAGTATTTTTGAGTAAAATGTGTTGCATGAGTATTCATTGCGTCACTGTTTCCTCATTTCCTGGAAGCCGGGTTAGCAATAATTCAATTCAATTCAATTCTACAGGATTTCCTTGTAGCTAGTCATTCTACGTTTTATATATCATGCAACCTTGACTTTCATTTAAAACACGTTTTCCAGGCTGAAATACCTCGTCATCAAGTGTAGTCAATGCTTGTCATTTCATCACCTTCTAATAATAATACATTGTAAATATAATAATATTAGGTGTGTTTTATATTATTTTGTATATTACTTTATTTTGTTTGTAATAGAAATATTGTTTTGTTGAATAATTTGTTGAGGAGTCGTTTGAGCTCGTCTCAATTATCAGGCCAACTCCTACTCGTATGATTCTCTGTAATCGTAATCAACACAGAATTATATTGTTATTTTTCTTTTCAGGTAAACAACAAATCCTTTCAACCAATGAACCTGCACCCTGACATAATGCTGGTTTTCAGTAAGTTTTAACTCATAGTCGTAATAATAGTCAATCGATTACGAATTATAGCATAGCCATCTCTAATACAGTATTTGAGGTGGCCGTGATTCGAGGATATAGAAGTTTCTATTATAAGGTCTAATGAATAAGATATAGCAGGTTTCAATTCAAAATGTATTTGAAAGAGCGCTAAAAGTAAACCTGTAAATGAATGGAATATTTTGAATGTAAAGAAAAAACCCATAAATACCAGTAAGAACTGGTTTAAAATACCTAGTTATCTGAGCAGTGTAAACCGATCATGATAGTGGATTTTAGTCATCAAATCATACTCGGAATGTACAGAAGTTCATAAGGAAGAACAGGGAATAAATATTCTCTTGTATACATTGGAAACCTCACGAACATGAATGAAAATCCGATCAATTATAGTTCTAATAGTTCGGATTATTGGACTCTGATACTAATACTATTAGCTATTTTCATGTCCAGCCACCTTCCATTCTTCCTAAAAATTGCGGTGTACAACCGGCCACCGACTTCCACTAACACTATTCCACAATTCCAACTGTACAGAACAATTTCTTTTAGGCATCCTAAATGCAGGCCAGGCGAGTAGTATGCATTAGTATTGATGAAATGAAAGGAGTGGTCAGCAACATTGTCATGCACAGCTCCATTCGGCCGTCCGTTGATTACCGGGTATTATACGGTCACGTTACAATCAACTCTCCGACAAAAACTCATTGCACGCAACTGTACGGCTTGCAGACGTATTTCGAGGAATCCAATCGATTGATTGCTCGCTGTTTTGCGCAAAAAATCCAAGATGGTGGATTAAGCATTTGCCGTGTAATCATGGATTCAAGAAGGATTGGAATTTTAGAATTGTGATTGTAAGTTGGAAGATTGTTGAAAAGTAAGAAGTACAGCAATAGGAGTTTTAAAGATTGTCAGTGTGGAAGAGATTATTAAGAAGTGGAGAAAAATATTTTATAGGATGTCTGAGTGAAAGATTGGAAGGTTCAGTTTGTGTGGTGTATTGGTGATTGACTGACGCCCATAAAGCAAGGCTAGTCATGAATGAGGTTATTACATAAAATTGTCCTTATAATAGCTGTAGTTGAATTGGGAATGTGGTGTGATTGATTTCAAGGATGAGTTGTCTGAAATTTGGAAATTTCCTTCGATGACTTTGATATTGTGGAGATTAAGATGGTACGAATAGTAGAAATACCGGAGATTGTTGTCCTAATTCATCTACCTACTTTCTTGGAAAATTTTGTGAACTGCTGGGCATTTGAAAGATTGAAGCAATCTCAATCATATTTAACTAAATTTTTGGTCGATAATATATGAGCAACTGATACTGATGGATTTCTGAACCTCTCACCATTTTTAGGCCTAAATATGATATATTTCAATTTCAAGGTGAAACAAGAAACATCGGATGTGAATCATTGTAGACCTTGACACTATTGATGAAAAGTAATGTATTCATTCAGAGATTTCTTCCATTCAAGAATATCTATAAATTTTTATATTCCTTTTGATGCATTGAATTTATTCTTTCCTCATCTGCTGCAACTTCCTCATAGCCATTCAAGCTCCTTGCATCATAAACTCTCACAGTATCTTCCTATGTTCTTGTGTCTTTCAAGTAAACTATAATGTATTTTACTAGGTCTCAACTAAAAAGGTTTGCACGTTTTCAATCATTAACGTGCATTGTTCTACGGATAATGCTTTGAATTTTATGAAAGTGTTATTGATTTGATAGTTAACATTTTATGGGACTTTGTGTCAGCAGCGAACTTGATGATCAGCAAATCATCTGGATTGCATTTCTCATTGTCATAAATCAATTTTGACGAGTCTATCATCAAATGAAATTTATTACCAGCTTCGTCATTCTTATAAACTTCATTTTTCTAGCATCAGAATGATTGATTGCTGAGACTGTTAAATAACATGCCAACTAATTGATTTAAGGTTGCTTCGAAAATAAAATTCCCTCTATGTATAGGATTGTCCTTAGTCCTTATCTTAGCCTACACGTATTGTGAATTTATTTTCTGGATGAGCCCTGTAAGAATTTGAAGTAAATAGGCATTCAAAAAAATAATTGTGGCTTGTAGAATACCGTGGGGGTTCTAGGGACACTTTTCTATAGAACACTCTGCAAAGCGATCGCTGGTTTCGACTCTAGCTTCAAGTCTTAGTCCTCAGAGGACTGTGAGCTGAAGTTTGACACTGATGTGAACGAACAGTGGGCCCATACAGGCCCAGCCGGTCGTATAACCCTATGCTTTCCATCCATCCTCTCTATCGACCAATAAACCACTTCCGTTGCATTCAGCCATATATATACTGCACTAGGTAGTAGGTGAACGATAATAACTGAACGTGCATTGGACGGCCTCTCAGCACGCACCGTGAATATTGTTATGGCCCTTCGCACCCACACCACTATTAGATGAATCACTTTATGAGGGATAGTTGATTTTTCCAAGCAACCGTTTATTAGGTTTGTCGTTTATGTTTTGTTTTTCGTGTTAGGATGACGAATAGGTCGTCCATTTTTTTCTAGCTACTGTTTATCAGGCGTGTCGTTTATTCCTTTTTCCTTCATAATGACGAATAGGTTGTCTTAATCATAAGTTTGCTCTCTTTCTCCCTCTTGAGTGGTGGTTCAAGTTTCCTTATTGCTAATGATTGGTTTTTTGTGTAAGATTAAGAAGGATGATTCGATAAATTATTTTTCTATCTTGAAGTTTAACAAACTTATTTTCTTGTTCCATTACGAATGTTTTGCTCTATTTTTCAATTCCACACTATAAAAAAAACCCAATACAAATGTACGGTAGTTTGTCTCCTGTCTACTGTTTCTCTCTTTTTCATTTTATTCTCTCGTATTGGATGACGAATATATTGTTCATAGGGATCGATTACTTTTCACTCTACATCCACTCTCCTTTTCAGAATATTAATATCATGATAATTCTCTATCTTGCTCTACTCCTCAAGTCTCTCTAGCTGAGAAACTCTCTCCTTTTTTCATGACCTTGGATATGTGTGATTCATCCCAGACACGTAATTTGTTACTCACGTTACAAACTTGTCGGAGATGTGTGTAACAATTCACAGATTCCCAAAACATCTGATGAATAAGAAAGAGGTTAGCATTAGTGCAACTAGAAGTGCAAAATTATAATGGTTTCAAATCAATGATCTATTCAATTCGTGATGAATTATGATTATTTATATTCATTAAGTTATATGGAAGCTTTTTATTTCAATGAATATTGTACAGTAGTTGATTGGAGAACTGATTTGAATATACAGTATATTATGATAACTATTCAGTTAGTGAACTTTCCTTTGAATAACTTACTTATCCTCTAACTACTATGGTTTTAACCTCTAATTTCATTTTTTTTCAAAGCATTTACTTATCAGTGAACAATCTCGTTTCTCAGACAAATTTATCGAATTTTCATTTTTTAAAGCACAACCCAACTCGAATCCCCATATTTCTCTCTCAATCCTGACTTTTTAGTTGTTATAATACTGGATAAATTATGTTATATAACTGTTATATTATTACTGGATAAATATAAAATGATTTATAGTGGAGGGTCTTCCAAATTCATTGCTCATGAAAATCTTCCAATTTTGATCCGAAATTGAAGAATGAGTCGCCACTGCAGTATCATGTCAGCTTGCCGTTGATCTGAATACCGCGATTTGCATAATGAAGTTGGGGTGTTGTTCGTCAAATGCTCGACAATAATGGAAATTACCAGGGGATGCAAGAAGCCGTGTCGTCTTTGGGGATGAATTCAGTTGAGTGTAACAACCGGGGGTTGTTTTCAATGTGGGTTGTCTTCTTCTTTCTCGCACTCTTGTGATGCTCGCTCCTCTGTCCTTGTGTTTTCGACGACCTTCTGTTGCCTCATGTCTCACCTCACTACCCTTGTAGCTGCCACGATATCGACTGTCACCAAATGTCAAAACAGTGGTCTGACCCTTCTCCAACCGAGTCCTTTGCACCGAAATTGTTGTCTGTTGTCATCGTTAATCAGGCCGAAAAAACCGAGTCATGACCATGTTCCAACTACTACGATGAAAGCAATATTTTATCCATCAACGAGACCCTTTTAGCTGCTGCTATAATTACGTTAAATTGGCCCAGCGTCTTTTCCCACACTGTGCTTTCTTTCATGGGACAAAGGCCGCTTGTATTACACAGCTAACACGCTATGATTTTCATTCGTAAATTTCATTTTTTATTCCTCCATCGTCATAAATTTGTGTGTATTAGGGCCTTCTACAACAGGCCAGTTCCACTTCACTCTTGTTTATATTCGGTTGGTCCTAATATTCCCAAATAGTTGTAGTTATGGGGTTTCAGAATGGGCTTCCATATAAGCTCGTTCAATTTTCCAAACAGGAACAACATATATAAGAACAGTTTTCAATCTCTGTTGTGAATTCTGTTAAAATTCATTCCATTGGTTTCATAGTAAGAGAATGGGCTTCCTTATAAGCTTGTTTAATTTTCTCTATCGATACAAGAACCATTTGGTTTTTTACCCTGATCATGTTTACGATATCATTATTTATCAGTGTGAACTGCAGTGTTGAAGGCTACGTGCTATTTTATGACTGTTTCGTTATTTGTGTACTCCAATCTGTTGTAATGAAGTGTTTGTATTGATCTGCTCCAACTCTTCGGAGTATAATTTAAGAACAAGTACTTCTGATACAATTACCCGTTTCTTTTGAATAGTCTGGTTTAAAGAGAGTGATAAAACTATATTCTGTAATTAATTAGATTGGACTCTATCTTTTTTACTACTTATACATGAATTTGAACTTTTGAATTTTAAGAACCTTTTCGGTGCTCCACAACCCAGTGAAATTGTTATTATCAGTTCTGAAGAAACTAAGCTTGAGAATGTTTAGAAGATTTGATGTTACCTCCAGTTAGTAGTATGTATAATTTTCATTTAATGAATAGTAAGCTTACTATCGTAACATCTCAAGTTCAGGGAGATAGCGAATTATCAGTAGTCAATTCGAAACACTGAAGAACTACAGCATCAATTCTGTAACTCCAGTTCTACAAGAGTTCCATACATGAAGAACTAACAAATTAGAACATTTTTATAAGAGTGTGCAAATTATAGCAGCGAACTACATGTTATTCGAATTTAAAGTATTTTTATTACAGCAAAATTCTAGAATAGCAATCAACATAAAAGTACTAACTAGACTCTTCTGAACCTAGCTTGAACATCCTAGTGATCTAGATACTTAGTTCATAGAAAGTGAATTCACTAGTCGGGAATTATTATGTTGGAGCAGTCAATATGCGGCGCTACATTCTTTCTGAAGAAAATTGCTTGATAGTTTGTTTCAATTCACACAGAACTAAGCAACTAACTGCTGGTGGCTGGAATTGAAAGTCTGGGATTTTCACAGCCTGTCAAAGGCTGAAAGATGAAAGCGAGAGAACAAATAGCTAGTTGGCCAACTGAAAGACGTATGAATCAACTTTCGAGCCGTGGCGCGGTTCTCAGAGCGAATTTCCGGTCTTTTAACTGTAGATGCAGCCGTCAAAGTACGAATTATGATAATTGATGAGAAATGACGATGATCAACTTACAGATTTCACCTGTTCTGTGTCTTTCCCTGCAGTTATGTTACGAACCGGAAGATTTCTGCAACATTGATATCTAATGAAGCGTCTTCGCTGTAGTGAGATTTTTTCAAACTGTCAGCATTGTTGATTGGCAGGTTTTGATGCTATTTTTTATTCGGTCTGCTGACGGTTTAAAGTGAATCTCACTCTAGCTACTTCATTCGACCGGAAAGAATTTAAAATGAACACATTATTAGATGTCATGTTATATGCAATTCGTGCTCCTATTGAACTTGCTGAACATCTTCTTTTGCTACCTATTTTTCTGGTGTCCTCCTTTCTCTCTCTATTCTATTGATTACCTATTTTCTTGATTTTTTTTCAAATACTGTAATCATAGAAACATGAGGTTAGGTTAGGTTAGGAGCCATGTCTTCCAATACCATCTTCAAAGATTTATTTGTGAAATTACAGATTCTTAATCCTAAAAGTTATTATTCTGTATTTAGAGATAACTCAATAGACCGATCATGCTATCACGAGTCTCCTCTTATGTTAGACTTGATTTTCTATGTTGGAACTTGGGTTCTTTCTGAATGAAAATAATAAAAATCCATTTTCTGAAAGGGCTCATCAAATCTGCAGTTGATGATTGTTTATTGAACCTTGATGGCATTTATGATTTGGGACATTGATACTCAATTGTTTCAAGGGGAATCTCGAAATAGTCCTACTCATTGTTTTGTACGATACGGCAACCAGATCCATTGGTTGCCGTAAAAGTCCTTGATAACAAAATAACACTTCACGAAGTTGAACTGCTAGAGTGCTAATTGTACTTTTTCAATGTTAAACCCTTCAACTGTTGCTGTTCCTAGTGCGTTACTGGTTTTTGTGAAACTGGAAGATGTAAATTTGACTTTTATCTTATGTAGAAAATCTTCTATTTTATAGACTTCTACTTTATATCGTATATAAAGTATATCCAAAGAGAAAAGATAGCACATATGCTATCTTGTATCTAAGGTATATAATAACAACACTTTCATATTCAACGGATGAAATGGAAAATTCGATAAAATTGAATGATTTCTACCATAGAAAGAAGATATAGAGAAAGAGAATCTCAACATTGTCTGTCTATGTTTCTACGTGGTTAGAAACATGCACGCTGAGAAGACAGACATTATTTCCGTATTTATATTTTTTATATCAATCACGCTTAAAAATCCCAGCGGTGTGAGACTTGTCTGTTATTGCAGTCAGATCCACATACGCAATGAGAAAATTGAATTGGGACTGCTGCGATATCGGATTTCCAGTTTATGCAGGAGACGAGTTGTAGATTCATTAAAACAGAACGTTCGGAATTCTACTAAAAACACACGGATCGGAATATTTCACTAAACGCTCAGATTCTCTAGACTCGTTCCCTCTTTTTCACACTAGTTCTATCTCGTTTTCTCTGTTCTCTCCTCACATGTCGTGTTACGTTTCGTTCCTCATTCCACCTGCCTATCACCCGTTTTTAGTCGAATCGCGAATCCATCCGAGTAACTCACATTTCCGGATAGAAGAGATTCGCAGTCGGTGAGGAATTGGCGCTCTTCATTTTGATACTTGCAATCAACCAAAGTGTCTTTTGTTGTCACTACTGACGAAGCATCTCATCTGTGTAAACTGCTTCCTCCTTGTCTTCACCACTCTCTGCACCACTTTGTTGCATCGTCACTCCTCCATCTATTCTCATTTCATTGAAAGCTCTTCTCTGCCAGTTGTTCAAGTTATCATAATATTCATTTTATAGTAACATTAACTTCGAACTCCGTATAGATATCATCTACTAGGACTCCCATTCAACAAATGCTGGCATTTTGAATGGAATCTTACTCTAGAACAAGTATTTGAGGAGTGAGTGGGTTTTAGAAATTGTGACTTGTACTGGCAAACAATTGCAATTTCGCTTCTAGGTTAATTAATATTGTAATTGAATGTACTTTGATTTGTACGCCAGCCTTTGTAAGCAAACTTGTATTTAAACTTCACAGCCTACTTCGAATAATATGAAATATGAGCATCATAACATTCTAACATTCCATGGATATGATTTTATGATCCTTTGGTGATTATAGATCAAGTGGTACAAGAATTAATAGTCAAAAATAATACTCAAGTTTTATTATTGAAAAATCAACTTCAAGTCTTTGATGTCACTACAAAGGACAAACGACAAAGAATAGGTAAAAGTTGTTGGAGAAGAATTATTCGCTTTTGTCAACCCAAAGCCTCTACTTCTGTATACTCACAATGAAATTGTGGTCATATCATCAATAGATGTTCACAGTAATATTTCTACGTTCCCTGTAGAAAAATTAATCAACTTAATCAGGTTATCGACTCCAAATAAGACTCTTCTTACATTCATTGATAAAACTGCGACTATTTGTTACTCTCAAACTTATTTAAATCTTCTTTGGTGGATACAATATGAATATTTTATTATTAACAATGTACTCGTACTTATTAGTATTGATTAATGATAAATGTATGATTAAGATGTAATGTGTATGTTTTACTGCTCATTTGCTATAGAGGGAATCAATTACTTGATTCCCTTGAGATTCATATAGTTACTCCAACATCTTTTTTGAACAATGTTCAGAATTTGTGAGGTGGGCTTCACCTCACAAATCTCCTTGAATAATTGAGTCTCTGCATTGTCAACGATGTTTCAATTATAAACGGATGTGATTGATGAGCCTCCGTATATTTCATCAGTTGGAAGAATAAATTGTACTGGGTTTCTTCACCTACCTCCTATTCACTTCATATGGTGAGATTTACTTCTAATTGGCAGCATTGTCACATTGGTTGGATGGGAAGCATTATATATGGAATGCTGATAGTTCAGAGCAAATTCCACCATAGCTCCTCATATGAGTAGTATCACTCAAGCTTCGAGAAGATGAAGTGAATCCTCGTTTTTTTTAACTTACCTTTGTGTACGCATATGGATGCTTCTCTGGAGAATTGATTGATATTGTCATTTTTCTATAAAACTGAAACTGAAATAGGGGTATGGACCCAAAAATATCTCACCTTCATACTACTTAGTGGGAGCATCGCGCAGCCGTCACAACATTGATGGGGTCTTTCATTGTGTTCATCCAAACTTCCTAATATTACAAAAAAGCATGTGGGGCCGTGGCCTACCACACATCTATTTGTAGCTGACATAATGTACCACATTTCTATTCATTGTGTTGGCGCATCTAGACGCGTGATGTTTTGACACCCATCGCGGATTATGCGTCCGTTTTTCGGTAGCTTTTGTTGGTTTTGAAACGCTTTTGGACTGAAAGAGATAGAGAATATTCTAGGGAGAAAGAGTGGGAAAAGCGTTCAAGTGGAGAAATGATAGCCAAAAACGTACAAAAGCTCCGCCATTTTGTTTTTTTTTCAAGTTGAGACAGCGGTTGTTTGTGTGTGAACAGTTGCGTTTGAACACACAGATTTGCTTCTTCATTCACCGGTTTGATAGAGTGGATTTTCTCTCAATGAAGCGAACTGTTTTTACCTCGCATAAAGGACCGTGTAGCAGCCGTTTTATCGTACCCGATTTTGATTGGTACGTCTATCAATTGTGAAGGGGAAACTCGAGTGCTGGAGAATGAAATCACAGTTGTTCAATGAGCGTCTTGCTTTATTATTTTTTAAGTATTATTCTTGTTTTCATGTGTAACCAATAGATATGGTATACCCAATCCAATATTATATCTTTTTTTGGGAAAAAATCAAGCTGGTGATTCAGTTATGACGTTATGAATTTTACTTTCCTCAATAACTTTATACGTCGCTTTCATTTTGAAAATAATTTATCTTATAATAGCGATTCGATCCTCCTTTCTGCTCGATACTTTATTATGAATTTAATCTACTCTCTTAAATCAGCTACTGTAAACTTAAATTTTAGTGTTTTCCAACTGAATCAAATAGCTGGAAATCAAACAGAAGTAATAAAAATTATCATTTATTCTTGTGATTCTATGTATATTTTCATTGACATCAGTGATAAGCACCAAGTAAATACATAGCACACCGCTCAATAGATCCAGTTATAAATTTGACACAAACTATAATCTCCAAATTGCTTCATATTAGCCCATTTTTGTTGCACTCAACTTCAATGAGATAAAAAATCAAAACAAATCAGTAATAAAATAAAATCAGTTCTCATTTATTATTCAAAATGTAGGTCGTAATTAAGAGATGAACAGCCTCCAGCTCACCCCAGGTTGCAAAAAACGAAGCAAATGTATCCAGTATTTCAATTATTGATCCAATAAAATATTTATGGAGATGATTTATTGCCGTCAGCTGCAGCCGGCTAATTGAATTTCGAACAATCAGTGGATTCTCACACTTGCTCTGACTCAGATCAGAACCAAGGCCTCCGCCATCCTGATGAGATGAGCATTAACCGGCGTTATCGGCAAATGCATCATCAGCATACGTGACCTTTAATGAGCCTGAATATTCATCTGTGTGACATGGGCTTAATGTTGTTGAATTTGGGATGCACATTGTTTTCGAATGCTCTCGCCATTATGCTGCTCTAATCCGACATTGAAATTTCCGACCGTTATCTGTTGTAATACCCAGTTTAGACGGGATATCAGAGTATGTGTGAACTTTTGACTTATCATCTGACCTTCGGCTTACTCGGAGAGCAGATTTTAGTTATCTTTGGGAAACTGTACTTATATTTTGGGACACTGGGAAGCTTCAATATCTACGATTATCTTATAGAGCTTATTTATTGCAATGAATGATTCCTCCTACTACTAATTTTCCTCTCCTTAGTACTCTTGTTAATCTAATTTCCCCTGTTCCAGCCACTTCATTATCACTCAATACGAGCGGTTATATTGCAATCTATCATGATGCAGAACTGATAGAACGTTTATTCAGTGGAGTGTTAGTCTAGTTCTTGAATCTAGACTATTCATTTTCATTTTCTCTCTTATCCAATTTCCCCTTACTTAATCCCATTAAAGTAAGTTATTATTGTGCTTCCCTCTCTTCTGTTGGAAAAAGTTAAATATTAGCACATTCATCACATACACTTAACTCCACACTGGAATATTCCAGTTACTCTTAAGAGAGCTTAAATCCACCTCTACTACTACACACTAACCGATTATCAAGTTATTGGATGTCATTGTAGTTTTAGCCTATTCATATCTTGAGGTTTTTTGTTGAGTTTCATTCTAGAAGGGTCCATGGACAATAATTGTGTTGAAACTTATTTCAATAAGGAATGATTTTTTGTCTCATTGGAACTCTTCTATAATATCGTTGGTTATTTATTCGATTATTGCTTAGCAGCGATTCATCTTAACATTATTGTGTCGGTTGAAAAGAGAGAATGACAATTGTGTTTCTTAACTGCATCTGTTGTAGTGTATAATCAATCTTTCTCTTTTAATTGACTGTTAACCTTGTTCTATTCATTTGGCGCTCCTTGTTCAATATATAGTTAGAGACATCCAAATCACGCTGACCTGTCTGTCTTTAGTGTTGAGACAGAGTTAATTGTTGGAGTTGAATGCAAAGCTAGGTGTAACCTTATCACCTTTTCTTGTAAACTGTATCGTGATCCGAACGAAAAATGTTCAACTCACGATTCAAGCTATTCAAACATTTAAAATAGTTTTTGATTCCCACCAGAAATGTCCTTGCGGATAAATAAATAAGAAAAATGGGTCATACTGTCATTTAAATTTCTTGAAACAAACTTCTTAATATTATATTTTACTTGCAATTTCCAAAATTTCAGAGAAAGTAGTTTGAATGTTTTAGATACATGCTTTTACAGTACTGTGATTTGTTGTGTGGGAAGCTACGTATTGCTCGTAGGAAGTCCGGGCTCCTGGACTTTTGGTTATTGTATCAAATGAAATTCACTCATTGAATTCCATGGGTGGTTCAAAAAAGAGTACAGCTATGTATAAATAGTTTTGTATTTATCGTAGAATGATCATGTTATTCAGATATTTTAAAACTGGTCTTAATTTAACTTCTATTGGTGATTAGATAGTATTCATTCACATGAATTTCTATCAAAATATATAAATTATGATACCACTTTACCACTCGCATAAATCTCGCATATTTTTATTTTTGCTCATGAGATGGAAAAAACGCGTAGACATGCGTGTATGAACTCTGTCTTATTAAAGTCTGTGGGGGAAAATATTGACCGGTTTTGTGTCACCAACTGACTTGTGTAAATGCTGAAAACTCCACTTGTTAGAATGGACAGAACATTTTATTTATCAATCAGTGCGAAATTTAATTATAGGATGTCCAACAAAAATGTCACTGCGTAGTTGTGTTTGATTAATGTAGTCCGTTGGGAGCTAGCTGTCTCATCCAGTGCAATCCCACAGGAGAGAGAGAGAGAGTGAGAGAGAGAGAGAGAGTGTGTGTTTGTGTGTGTATGAGAGTTTGACACTGCTGGCATATCGCGTAGAATTTGCCAGCTACTCCCACGGGTTGACCTATGCTATGCCATGCCTGGCTGGTATCCTGTATTCCTGCCAATATTTGCTTGCTTCTCTCTCCTCAAATGATTATTTCCTCCAAATTATACTGCAGATGAATGCTGCTCCATGTATTGATTAGGTTCAAAATGTACTCACTGGTTTCACACGTGTTGCTTCAAATAACGCAACTGTGATAGAGGACGGGAGAGAATTTAAAATCCATCACCTTCTCCCACATCTAATAGATAGCATTATGTATCAATTCCAATTGACGAAAATTCATCTAAAATACTGGAGGTAGGAGAGGGGAAAATTAATAATGGAATATTCTTGAATTTTTATTCCATTCCATATGTTGAAACTTGATTAGAATGATTATATTCAAATTCACCTATAGGTATTCTACTTTTACAAATGGAAAGAACGTTAGTAGAAAAAGTCTTCAGGGTGGTTGACACCATTTAATTTGAATTTTTGTTTGATAACAAAATTAATAGTTATTTAATTTTATTTTGTTTCTGCTGTATGCACTTCCTATTTGAGAATTACTACCAAATACTTTATTGATCTGTACAAGGTAGATTCACACATCTTTGAAATTGTTTTTACATAATGTATTATAAAATTTGAATATCATGTTAGATCTGTTGAACGGTGTCCAATTATCGGTTATCGTTTCATCCATATCTAATCAATTTCAAATCTATGTGATGGATGTCATCTATTCCCAAACCGAATCATCTATCTTGTCAACATCGTTTTCGAATAATCGTGTTTCCCTATTCACGGTTTCCCCCATATTCAGATCAGCTCGAACTTTTCGTCAATGTGATGAATTGGAAAATAAATAGGAACGAAATTGTGCCGTTTTTGGGTACCAGCCCCCGGGGAATCAATCAAGTCCGCATCAAAGTTGAGGGGTGGGGGCGGCGTGGTTACGGGTTACCCCCATTTTTACCTTCCAACCGCCAACTACGCGTTTTACATGGAAAACATCTCATCATCCTTCATTGAATTCCGTTCTGGGTCAAAAACGCTGAATTGGATTCCAATTGAACGCATTACCGTGGAAGGTACATAGGTATTGCATTGCTCTGTTGAATTTGCTCTGCATTTGCGGTTGACTGTTTATTTGAATCCATACGAGTGTTGGTTTTATTAATTTTATTGGATATGGAGTGGGAATGTTGATATTTCCATGGATTTCACGTGAGAGAGACATTCTATTACATTGGATTGCTCTATTCATGTAGTTGTTGATCAAAATATTGTTGTTGGTTTGGATTCTATTTGGCCAATGAGAATGGGGCATAGAAAAAAAGGATTTAAAAAAAGATTTCTTTTTAATGTTCATTCCTATTAATTGTTTTGGAGAGAATTGATTCAAGGGATTATAAATCTGAAAACATCTAATCCCAGATCTGAAAATTGATATCCTTCAACTGCGAATAAACAACCAACCATATTCATTATTCATGAGATATCTATGAATATTTCCAGTCTAAAGATTCCTGCTTCTTGTTAGAATAAATGTTAGACAGTAGGAATATGAAAGCATCGATTCAAGGGATTATGATTCTAAAAACATCTAATCTCTAATCTGAATATTTATATCCTTCAACTGCTTATAAACCACAATTCAAATTCATTATTTGTGAGACCTCTTTGGATAGTTCTAGTCTACAGATATCTGTTTCTTTTTATAATTATCATATATTTTTGGTCCTGACCTGTTTAAAGCTGAAATATGACCAGCAAGGAGTAACGAATGATAGTGAAACGTTTTCCCAAATAACCGAGAAACAAACCATGCAGAAAGTTTCATTTAGGCTTGTATAAGAACAGCATTCATTACAGTTGAAATATGTGATGGAAGATTCCCATTACACCACATTGTATGTAGTGCATTAGTATTTGTATAGAAAAATAATATTAGTTCATTTTTGAAATCCTTAGATCTGATTTGGTTTCCTTTCCCTTACCATCACTGCGACCAAAAGATTCAAAAATCCATTTTCTCATGAATTTATCCAGGTTTTGTTCATACCTTACCTCGGTGAAACCTTTTAAGCGATCTACGTCTTAGCAAATTGTTTTCTTATCGGCTTTATGCAGATTAGAGAAATGAAATGATCTATTTTCATAAGTAACCTTGTTATTATTCGCAAGGATCAAAATGCAAAGCCAACCAACCTTCAGCCTAAAAATGCAAACCACAGTAAGAATTGCTAGCCTGCAAAAGAGAGAGAGAAGCCCTTTAATTTTAGATGCTAGTCGAGCTCAATCGATTTCTGCTTCATTCGAGTGGTTGAGAGTTGCAAAAAAGTACTTTGGCCCTTCACTCCCACGCAAACCTGTCTTCAGATAGAACTTTCCTTCATCCTATTCGAGCCACAGCTGCAGCTTTTTAAATAAACAAACTTAAAAGTCCACCACACAGAGTAGGGGATATTATTTGTGTACATAAAATGTTTTGAAAGATTTGGCTTCAGAGTACGTAACAATTAACGTTGTTTCAGTCATTGTATCCCCTCATTCTGGCAAATTGAATAGGGTTCTATTTTTCTTAGCCGAATGGTTTCTTAGACGTATTTTTTTACATTTACGTCAACTGTTAATTTTCTTTTCGATATATTATAGGCCACAAGCTTCCTCAAGTAGAATATTCCTCTACTATAAAATAGTTGAATATTCTACGCTCGACTGCGCAATGTTTTGGAAAGTATTTAGTATTTAAAAGGGTTGAACCTTTTAGTATTTATAAGGTATTCTGATGTAATTGTTCGTGATGAATTTATACCAATCTTAATGTACCTACTACCACAGAATACAGCACACACAGAATGTTGTATTCTGTGCTACTAAATAGTCATCTCAGCAATTGTATTTTTTCACTGTTCCCAAATACAATATACTGTTGAGCCAGTAGCACTTGGCACAAGTACATACTTTGTACTTGGTGCTTAGTGCATGGTTATCAATTTCTTTGATTACTTACTATTTATCATTAAGCCAAGTGATTTTCCATTAACGCTTCCTAATAACTGCAGTAAGCATCGTCATGCTTCTTGCAGTGCATTTAACACAAAATGCCTTCTTGTAATCCTTAATAGCTTCCGCTCTCATTTTAGCGTTTCCTTCTTTATTGTTTTTCCTCTCCCTTACCTCTCTTTCTGCCTCTTTCTCTTTGTCTGCCCTCTTTCTCCTCAGAACGTTATTCAGATTACTTTTCCAATTCGCTGTGTACAACAAACGACTCCAACAACTCAATAAAGCGGAGAACTGAATGTTTGGAATTAATCTTTCTCTGAAGCATTGTTTTACTCCTGGCAGAGTCCTACTTTTAATGGTTGTAATTCTCATTTACAGGTGTTGTTCCGTTTTCCATTGTTCAGTCTGATTGCTTTGTCCGGCTTTGAAGAAGTTCGTTGGTAAACAATGTTAGTTGAGAGGGAGTACGGATTATTGAAGTTGTTCTCATAAATAATACGAGTGAAATATGGTGTTATGCAAACTCTGCATGATCATACCTCTTTTCATTCCTTACTTGTTCATCTCGATACATTATTATTATCTGTAACTGGGTTGCCAAAAAGTATACATTGAACCCTCTAGCCCGTATGATGAATAGCAGAATAACTATTCATAGCATTAGCTGACTCAATTTTTTTATTCACTGATGATGATGCTCACATGAGTTCTAGGCTTGTGCGTGGGCATGATGATGAGAGATGAGTGGACCTACAGCTTTAGGTCGGTTCCGAACCACATTTGAAACACATAATAATAAATGCTACCATTGCATATTTCAAACCTGGATTAATTCAATCTTAGTCTGAACTGCTATTGAGTATTTCGGTTCAAATATATAGAATTTAAACATATTTTCGGATTTCTGCAATGTTTTTATAAATGTGAGTTCTATTAGGACTTATTTATTCTATTCTCATGGTCGTGAATACATCATTATCACCACCAACTCTGAATACAACTTTCCTAGATTGTTCCACAGCTTATTAAAGGAAATAAGAAGTTCTTTTGGTCCAGTCGATCTTAAACCATCAATTTATTGAGCGGAGGTCCTAGTTTAAGATCGGGTTTCATCAGGTATGTCCGTCCCTTTTCCTCCTCAGCTAACTTCACCTCCTTCTTCTCTTCTCCTTCACTGCTCCTTGCCTCTTTTTAGTAAACAGCACTAGTGGTGTATGACGCACATAGGGATCGGGTAAATGTTATTAGCCTGGTATGGTATTGCACGGTGCTCAACCGCCAAGTAACCACCAAGTAATCCGATATTGTGCCCCGACTTGTCAACACCACACCACACTCTGTGACACTCATTTGTCCCATTTCATGGGAAAAACTGAGCGGTACTGTCCTTGGTCTGATAAATATCTAGAATAGCCTACTTCAGGACAAATTCAGTGTATTTGCCCTGTACAATTCACTCTTAAAAGAATGAATGTTTCTTTTTTACTTTACTTTGCCCTATTACCATAGGTAAGGAAAGTATTGCTTTCCGAAAAAAATTAAGGTACCACAATTTCTAAATTTCTATACGTTTCAAGGTCCCCTGAGTCCAAAAAACTGGTTTTTGGGTATTGTTCTGTGTGTGTGTGTGTGTGTGTGTGTGTTGTGTGTGTGTGTGTGTGTGGTGTGTGTGTGTGTGTGTGTGTGTGTGTGTGTGTGTGTGTGTGTCTGTTTACACGATATTTCATCTCCCAATTAACGGAATGACTTGAAATTTGGAACTTGAGGTCCTTTCACTATAAGGATCCGACACGAACAATTTCGATCAAATGCAATCCAAGATGGCGGCTAAAATGGCGAAAATGTTGTCAAAAACAGGGTTTTTCGTGATTTTCTCGGAAACGGCTGCAACGATTTTGATCAAATTCATCCCTAAAATAGTCATCGATAAGCTCTATCAACTGTCACAAGTCCCATATCTTTAAAAATTTCAGGAGCTCCGCCCCATCAATGCAGATAGATTCCCAATTATCAGGCTTCAGATACAATTGAAACAAAAAAAAATCAAGTAGAGTAGATTGAGCATGAAAATCTCTACAATTAATGTTCAGTAACATTTTCACCTAAAATTGAAAATAAGCTTTAAATTCGAGAAAATGTGATTATTCAATTGCAAATTATTGTTGATTCTATTAAATCATTCACTATGAAGAGATAGCAGACCTCATGTGTGTCTTCAGCGGTATTGCACTGTCACCAGCTGGCTCAAATCTTTGAATAGTAGACTTGAGATGCGCGGGAACACTAGCGTCAGGTAATCAATTTTCATAACGGCAAGGAAAGTTGTGTGAGTGCGCCACACCAGATTTTTACAATAAGCTACGGGTCTGTTTTGACTCAATTTATGCATTTGTTTATTTAAAACCATAATTTAGAATTAAAGGTGATGGTTTCTTGATCCATTCCGAGCTGCGATGTATTAACACACTTTTTCTATGTATTTAAACACGAAATGCATTCATTTTATTTGACTTCATGTCGTGTTTAAATACATAGAAAAAGTGTGTTAGAATAAAATTATTTTTTATACAGTATTTATTATCCTCATCTATAACTCTATTCTTTTGAAATGATGAATTGTGTATCCTGCTAAATCCTGGACCCCAATTCAATACGTTTTGTATTATTCATCTCAGTTATGTATTTTTACGTTCATCAACAGCGTAGATTCAATGAAACTCATGTACTGCATTGGTTTGATAGGCATTTATAGCAGCCTTGAAAACAATAAAATTTAAGATCCTGTTTCAACATTGGAATTATCAGTTTTCTTCTCATTTCATTCATCAACTGGACAGTTTAAAAATAATATATTTATTTACTTGTGATTTGGATCTATGTGGATTAGAAATCATTTTGTGCAGTTCGTGCTCCACTACTTACCCTGTCATTCAGGTTATTCTTTTGGAAGTATTTATCTTGATTTTTCAGATTTTCCATCCTCTCAACTTCCATTTTGCATATTGTTGTCATTGCTGTGATGGGTTTCCTAATCTTCATCTGTTCTATGTCAGACCTTTTTAATGGTTTCGTAGATTTTCAAAGTAAAGAGGAATGCTTCATTAACATTGTATTCAATCCTGTGAATAATAGATACTGATACTGGTTAAGTGCACCATGAAAATATACTATCTCATCCTGTTCGTCATTCATTGAAGACATTTTACTGAATGATGATCTCAGATCTGTCAATGAAAATTACAATTGATGCATCACAGCTCTTTATGGTTCTACTAGCTCTAGAAGAGTTATGAAGTTCACTCGGGGCACAAATAGAGATGAAATATTTTTTATCTGTGACGAAGATTATCGGTATGGAATAGTTGTTAAAAGTCGTTATGGTTCAACACTTTGAGATAATTGAAATCTTGGTCATTTACTTATCAGAGCTCATGATAGATTATTCTTTCTAAAGCTCATCTGCAGTTAACGACTCAGCTAAAACTTATTTCTGAAAATTTCCCACTTAGTCATCAGTCTACTTTCAGAGATAAATATTGTGCATCATTTTCCATTGTTTGGAACTGGACGAGGAAAACTGAAGTTCATGAAGTCATCACCTCTATTGATTGAATTTCTCAATGTCAATCTGAAAATTGTATGTTAACTTGAAATCTGGAATGGTTCACTGAAATGAATAATAATAATTTTTCCTGTAGATGTCAAGGATATCAGAAATTGGCCTTGATATATCTTTCATCATTGGGTCAGCGATACAACGTCATCCAGTCATCCAGTTTCAATCTCATGGTCATCAAGATTTAATCTCATGATCAAATTAAGAAATTTATAAAAGTATGATTGAGGATAAAATCTATATTACGTTTTCATAACATAACGTTCTCAAAAATGAAAACTAAACTAATAGGAGAGAGTGAAATAAGGATGGAAGTGAGTGAGAAGGATCGAAGAAAAAATACAAACGACATAATAATCCATCATTCCAGATTTTCTGCAATGCACAGGCCTCTTTCAAAAATAAACCTCTGGATGCTAGATAATGGAAGCCGAAATTGAATAGGTCTGATTAATGATACTGTAGCTGAAAAAATTCGAAGAGAACTTGCTTCTTCATGAGTGCTGGAAAAATAAAAAAGGATTCAGTCACATCATAAATCAGCCTATTCTGATATGTGTGAGACTAGAATTTTTAAAAGAATTGAAGCTCAACTCTTGGTATCCTCCACTTTTTTGTAGAAGTCCTAGATAAATAAAATACCAATTACGAAATATTGTATGACGCACATAGGGATCGGGTAAATGTTATTAGCCTGGTATGGTATTGCACGGTGCTCAACCGCCAAGTAACCACCAAGTAATCCGATATTGTGCCCCGACTTGTCAACACCACACCACACTCTGTGACACTCATTTGTCCCATTTCATGGGAAAAACTGAGCGGTACTGTCCTTGGTCTGATAAATATCTAGAATAGCCTACTTCAGGACAAATTCAGTGTATTTGCCCTGTACAATTCACTCTTAAAAGAATGAATGTTTCTTTTTTACTTTACTTTGCCCTATTACCATAGGTAAGGAAAGTATTGCTTTCCGAAAAAAATTAAGGTACCACAATTTCTAAATTTCTGTACGTTTCAAGGTCCCTGAGTCCAAAAAACTGGTTTTTGGGTATGTTCTGTGTGTGTGTGTGTGTGGTGTGTGTGTGTGTGTGTGGTGTGTGTGTGTGTGTGTGGTGTGTGTGTGTGTGTGGTGTGTGTGTGTGTGGTGTGTGTGTGTGTGTGTGTGTGTGTCTGTTTACACGATATCTCATCTCCCAATTAACGGAATGACTTGAAATTTGGAACTTGAGGTCCTTTCACTATAAGGATCCGACACGAACAATTTCGATCAAATGCAATTCAAGATGGCGGCTAAAATGGCGAAAATGTTGTCAAAAACAGGGTTTTTCGTGATTTTCTCGGAAACGGCTCCAACGATTTTGATCAAATTCATACCTAAAATAGTCATCGATAAGCTCTATCAACTGTCACAAGTCCCATATCTGTAAAAATTTCAGGAGCTCCGCCCCATCAATGCAGATAGATTCCCAATTATCAGGCTTCAGATACAATTGAAACAAAAAAAAAATCAAGTAGAGTAGATTGAGCATGAAAATCTCTACAATTAATGTTCAGTAACATTTTCACCTAAAATTGAAAATAAGCTTTAAATTCGAGAAAATGTGATTATTCAATTGCAAATTATTGTTGATTCTATTAAATCATTCACTATGAAGAGATAGCAGACCTCATGTGTGTCTCCAGCGGTATTGCACTGTCACCAGCTGGCTCAAATCTTTGAATAGTAGACTTGAGATGCGCGGGAACACTAGCGTCAGGTAATCAATTTTCATAACGGCAAGGAAAGTTGTGTGAGTGCGCCACACCAGATTTTTACAATAAGCTACGGGTCTGTTTTGACTCAATTTATGCATTTGTTTATTTAAAACCATAATTTAGAATTAAAGGTGATGGTTTCTTGATCCATTCCGAGCTGCGATGTATTAACACACTTTTTCTATGTATTTAAACACGAAATGCAGTCATTTTATTTGACTTCATGTCGTGTTTAAATACATAGAAAAAGTGTGTTAGAATAAAATTATTTTTTATACAGTATTTATTATACTCATCTATAAAACTCAATTCTTTTAAAATGATGAATTGTGTATCCTGCTAAATCCTGGACCCCAATTCAATACGTTTTGTATTATTCATCTCAGTTATGTATTTTTACGTTCATCAACAGCGTAGATTCAATGAAACTCATGTACTGCATTGGTTTGATAGGCATTTATAGCAGCCTTGAAAACAATAAAATTTAAGATCCTGTTTCAACATTGGAATTATCAGTTTTCTTCTCATTTCATTCATCAACTGGACAGTTTAAAAATAATATATTTATTTACTTGTGATTTGGATCTATGTGGATTAGAAATCATTTTGTGCAGTTCGTGCTCCACTACTTACCCTGTCATTCAGGTTATTCTTTTGGAAGTATTTATCTTGATTTTTCAGATTTTCCATCCTCTCAACTTCCATTTTGCATATTGTTGTCATTGCTGTGATGGGTTTCCTAATCTTCATCTGTTCTATGTCAGACCTTTTTAATGGTTTCGTAGATTTTCAAAGTAAAGAGGAATGCTTCATTAACATTGTATTCAATCCTGTGAATAATAGATACTGATACTGGTTAAGTGCACCATAAAAATATACTATCTCATCCTGTTCGTCATTCATTGAAGACATTTTACTGAATGATGATCTCAGATCTGTCAATGAAAATTACAATTGATGCATCACAGCTCTTTATATTTATGGTTCTACTAGCTCTAGAAGAGTTATCAAGTTCACTCGGGGCACAAATAGAGATGAAATATTTTTTATCTGTGACGAAGATTATCGGTATGGAATAGTTGTTAAAAGTCGTTATGGTTCAACACTTTGAGATAATTGAAATCTTGGTCATTTACTTATCAGAGCTCATGATAGATTATTCTTTCTAAAGCTCATCTGCAGTTAACGACTCAGCTAAAACTTATTTCTGAAAATTTCCCACTTAGTCATCAGTCTACTTTCAGAGATAAATATTGTGCATCACGAGGAAAACTGAAGTTCATGAAGTCATCACCTCTATTGATTGAATTTCTCAATGTCAATCTGAAAATTGTATGTTAACTTGAAATCAGGAATGGTTCACTGAAATGAATAATAATAATTTTTCCTGTAGATGTCAAGGATATCAGAAATTGGCCTTGATATATCTTTCATCATTGGGTCAGCGATACATCGTCATCCAGTCATCCAGTTTCAATCTCATGGTCATCAAGATTTAATCTCATGATCAAATTAAGAAATTTATAAAAGTATGATTGAGGATAAAATCTATAGTTACGTTTTCATAACGTAACGTTCTCAAAAATGAAAACTTAACTAATAGGAGAGAGTGAAATAAGGATGGAAGTGAGTGAGAAGGATCGAGGAAAAAATACAAACGACATAATAATCCATCATTCCAGATTTTCTGCAATGCACAGGCCTCTTTCAAAAATAAACCTCTGGATGCTAGATAATGGAAGCCGAAATTGAATAGGTCTGATTAATGATACTGTAGCTGAAAAAATTCGAAGAGAACTTGCTTCTTCATGAGTGCTGGAAAAATAAAAAAGGATTCAGTCACATCATAAATCAGCCTATTCTGATATGTGAGAGACTAGAATTTTTAGAAGAATTGAAGCTCAACTCTTGGTATCCTCCACTTTTTTGTAGAAGTCCTAGATAAATAAAATACCAATTACGAAATATTATATCAATTACAAATTAAAACAGTATCAGTATTCAAATATTGCAAATGATATTATAAGATAGAGAATTCCTCAATATTTTTAAATGCTCTAGCTCTAGGTTTGAAAAGCTAGGTTACCATCAGCTTTACGCTCTGCTAATTAGTCGGTTAGTCCTAGTGTCATTTTCCTGTTAAAAGGGGTGATGGTGGATATCATTTATTGAAAAATCAATTCTACAATTATTATTCAAGTGTCACAATTTTTTTACAAATTCATGTCAAAAATTAGGCTACTGTATTATGAATGCCATGTGCAGACTATGAAAAGGAAAAGTAATTGACTCCTTCTAATAATTTACGATAATATTATTTCTTATTCAATTATCATGTTCATGGAGCACATCGATCCCCATACAGAGTTAGCTAATAAGCTAAAAGTATTATGATGGAAATTACTGAGTTGGCTATGTTAGTAGTCAAGGTACCTAGAATCATAGAGAAAGGATAGCACTTGAATAAATTATGCTATCTTTTCCCTATGCTAGAATACAGGTACATTGGTATAGTGAGGTCCACGTTATAATGACAGTATTTGATCAACTTTGGTTTTGCTATCCTTGTCTATCATTCGACATAGCCGGTGGTACTATCCTTTTCTAGGTCCACACCGATGCCAATTATGTTTTTGACAGTGTAGAAATATAATTAATTAATGCAGAGAATCGGCATCGCTATTCTTCTATCTTTATCCACTGCCATTATAAAGTGGACCTCACTATTGGTAGTATTCAATTTCGTAGAAAGTCTAACAGAATAAAGATGAGACAATTTCTTCATTTCTCTATCATGTAAGCATCGATGGTTCAGTGGTAGAATGCTCGCCTGCCACGCGGGCGGCCCGGGTTCGATTCCCGGTCGATGCATTGTTTTTTGTCCAATCAAACTATAATAGAATTATTATATTGGTTACATGAAAATTGAAGAAAAACATCAAATTCCCCTTTTTCCAACTTTATTTTATTGCTCACGACATGGTTCGAAATATACTGTGATGTTATTTTCAAGTCATAAAACTCAAGTCCAGTCATAAAACTTGAAAAAGATTACGTTATTCTGATTTTTTTTACTTAAATACGAGTAGCCCTTGCAAGAAAAAAAGGTTTATATTAATTTGGTTACATACGCTGAAATTGATAAAATAATATTTTTTATACTATGGCTTATAATATAAAGGGATGACAAAGAAAAGAAAGATTCAGCCAGATCAATGATCAATTATGACATTTTAGAAAATGTAATCCATTAAACAAAAGTCTCATTATTGATTGATTTTATTGCCAGCATTTAACGAATAAAGCCCATTTTCAACTTCTCTGCTAAAATTTTTATTTTATCATTCAGTCGTTACTTCAAGATTAGATCTAAACAATTATTTTCCTAATTGTTCCTTCCTAAATGGTTTCACACATAGTGAACAATCCAATATTTATAATTTTAATCTACAGTACTTGTAAAATTGGAACTATGTTACTTTGAGTATTACATAACCTGGGAATAGATGAAAATTACAATCACAACTTCTATATCTCTATCAAATCGTGCACTCCTTTTTTATTTGAATCTGTTATTTTGTGCATCAATGATCAGATATACGTACCGGCCGTGAATTGAATTATCTTGATTTATCTGAAATGTTAATTAGCAATTGAATATTCAATAACCTTCTCTGGCCATGAGAGGCAAACATGCTCAGCGTTGGTTCGATGACATATTGCATGCATAAGAGACTTGAAAAATGTCTCTGATGCCACTCCCTTCACTAATAAAGTGATAAATTATGTTATCATGGCTGGAAATTTGTGCTGTTGGGGACAGATTGCAACGACATGGCTAAACAACGCTAACAAACAAATTAGACCATGCCAAAGAGCGCTGCCCGTTAGTTCTTGTTTTAATTGAGCCTAGTCAACCGAGCAAACTCATTATTAGACATTATAAATAACAATGACATGGATTGTCACTGGTCAAACGGCTGTTGGTTGGACTTTCAACCAAATGCATGTTGAGGCGTATTGAAATTGCTGTACAATATTTGCTGCTAAATATTATTTTTGCACATTGACACAACTTTGATTGGTGTGAAATAAATTTGAAATTTGCACATCACTTTCATTCCACCTGACTTCGATTATCAAATATGCTTGATTTTCTTCAGCATAGCGGATGCATATTCACAGAATTCAACTATTTGCTATTTTTCCACTCATTTATTGCATTTAAAACGTTTGATTTCATTGACGAATTCAGATTTTTCATAAATTACACTCTATACACTACAGTACAAATTGACGGGCCTATACGCACTTCATTGCTGATAAAAATGAGATAAGTATGAAACTAGGCCTTGGCTACTTTGCAGTGGAACAATTGATAATGGAATATGATTAAATCTTCAGTTTTATAATTTATAGATAATTATTGTTATTGATGGGCTTTATTACAATGGGAAACTATTTCAATGTAGAATGTTTGCGGTACAGGAGCAAGCAGTTCCCCTTCCTCTGTAGTCCCGATCACTTGTCACCTACCAAAAATTTATTTGCGATAGTTTCGAATTTCCTGATAAGTTATGGCTTATAGATTATTCTATTTATTATTTTCCAGAGTGCAACAACGAGAATAATCCTTTCTATTTCGTTAGATGCAAGGAAAAAGTGAATTCACCTTTGACTGGCATATGGTAAACTTATTTACGGTAATCACAAGGTAAGAAGGTGAAATTCGGAAGATGTTCTACAATCTAGTATGTTGATCCTTGATGTTTTGAAAGGGTAACTTTAAATCTTGTTTTGCAACTGCCATTTTCCAACTTTTTTCATCACACTGGCGCCGTGTAGAGCTGGCAAGACGGAGCTGCCGAGGCTTACTGAATAAAAGTTCCTAAGCAGCTTTACTTTCACTATCTCCGGTGTACGTGTCCCAGTTTGTATGATATCCTGGCCTATAGATAGGATCCTCCCTTTCCTGGTAGAATTTTCCGATCTAAGCTATTCATCGACCTCTGTTGTGAACTTCCTGAAAACTCTAATTATTATCTTGTGTCCTGCATTATTCTTTCTTTGAAAAATGCAAAATTGACAGGATCTGGAGAATGAATGAAAACGATCGGAATTACAAGTCAAATTAACTAAATCATTAATTTATGATGCATGGCTGCATGATTTTTCTTAGTATCCTATCTGCTTATTCATCAATTTCATCGTTTTTCGTTTGTTCATTTCAATTCAAATAATTACAATTTTCTACTGTATTTTAATTTCTCTTTACAGGTGAGTTTCCATGCTGAATATCGTTCATTACAGATGAAAAAGGTAAATAAGCTCATTTAATCAATTACCGTAGTATGCTTCCTGTTTTGAGATCCTTTTATCAATGAAGTTTCGACATCCTCAAATGATGATTTCAATAATTACAATTTATCATCTTCGACGAACGAGTCAAATGTATAAAAATTTGTTATGTCTCTACCATCATGTTAGACAACATTATTGAGCGCAAATTATTTATCTTCCTCATTCTGAGAAATCAGAATCACTTTTTAGTCTTCAAAAAGAATATTCTGTGTATGAACATTCATCACTGAAGTAAGTGTAAATAAAAAAGAATATTCTGTGCTGATTAATAAATTAGATGTCAGATTCCTAATTCTCTAGATATGGTTAAATTCCGTATTTAGATCAAGATTGTTAAATAAAAGGATTATTATGGAAACTTGAATTATTTCATGAAATTATTCTTTCTTTATTTTCACTTCTTTTCTCTATTATACTACCATCTTGCCCTTATACTCTTTCTCTTATCTTGATACCTCATTCACTTATATATTTTTTCTCTTCACCATATCATCTATTTCTCATCTCCCTCACTTTACCGCCATTTCTCTCACTCCACCTCCCCATACCACCTCCTCCCACCTTCATTAGCCAGCCTTTTCCCAGCTCATCTGATCCACAATTAATTTTGCCTCGCACTTTTGGGCGGATATTTCCGCATTAAACAATCGTTGCAGAGAACCAACCGCTTGCGGCTATTGGAAACAGAACTGGGCCGATGTTTTTAAAAGGTGCGTGTGTATACTGTGCACCACAGACAAACCCCAGCGGACTGTGCTCTGTGCCCTGTGCTGTTACGTAATCAAACTGCGGAATGTGTTTTCGGAAGCCTTGCAACAACACGCTGCGTTATGAAAGCTGATTAAGGGGCTTCGCGCGATCGTTCCAGCTCCCTTGCACCCCTAAATCAGCCTCTTGCCTCTATTTCTGTCATGTTATTAATATTACACCTAGGAAAGTCGACACGCTTCAAATTCGTGGAAATTTTTTCCCCTATAGGGATTAGAATTGAAAGTGTTTCAGCGTGAAACTCCTGGTTGAAATTATCGACAAATTTCTTGTTTGTATTAGGGTAGTCCAATACAATCAAGGCTTATCGCTCATTCAAGACGTGATCCTATGAATTATGTTAATTTGCCTCCAATTTATCGGGTTTTTATATTACTGCTTTTTCAACAAAAGTAGCTATTATTAAACCAAGTCATGACCTTTTTACTGGAGTTATGGTTGAGTTTTACTTGTACTAGAATATAATATTAAAATAGCTGTGCCCAATTGAGACTTGATATAATGTGATTTCAATAATGAAATATTATCGAAGGTATAGTGATTGAACCCACACCAATGCAGAAGACTGCAATAATAATCTTCTATTGACAAATTTTTACAGTATATGATGATCTTCATGATCCTCTTGCAAGTATTAGACAGACTCTAATGTCTCTGTCGACATCTTTTTCCCAATCGTTCTTTCTGAATTTTGTATTCCTTGATGTTTCTTATCAAATGCTATTGCAGTATAAAATTCTATGTGATGACTCAATGAGAAAAGAAATGGAAATTCCGTTACTTCTGCATACTATTGCATAAAACTTACAAGCTCAAGCCGTTTAAGAGATTATTTGAAACCACATTACTATTTTACTATTCTCTTTATGATTGATTCCGTCCACAATTTTTCGAGTTCAATGGCAAAGATTAGGAAATAACATGATTACTGTTAATTCAGTTTACATTGAACTCAAAAGCCGTTCCAGAGATTGTCAAAAAACTCTTGATAATTTCGGGTGGTAGTTTGATTCGGCTGTTACCTCTTTCCTTGTGATTGATAATTCATCGATTCTCCGGCATACTTCCACGTAATCCCCGATCAGCCATTAGCAACCCGAAAACCACCGGAGAAGTTGGCGAATTTCTGTAACAGGATGCCTGCCAATACAGTGAAATCACTCAAAACTGTCAGCAGATAACCTCATTGCTTCCCATTTGTCTAATGCTGACAGTTTGGAGAGAATAGTTCACACAACGCTTCTCATTTAACCAATGCTGTCAATTTGTAGTGAATAGTGAACATATGCGATGTGATTAGAGGAGGAAACGGTCATTCATTCGTGACACACGCGCTCTGTGTTTTTCCTGTCAGCAAGTCGGCTTCCAGTTTCCAGCTTCCAGTTGGTGTAATTGACGGTCAATGCTTTTTGCAAAATGCTCGCTGACATACCCGTAGCTCCCATTCGGCTCTGCAAATCGCATTTCCTTCCAAATGACGTTCCAGGCGGGAAGAGGGGGAAGATTAGGGGAATGAGAGAGAAATATCTAGTGGAAGGAGAGTGTTTGGTTAAAGGAGAGAGATAGAAAAAGGAGTTGGTAGAGGATTGTCTAGAATGAGAGAGTGTGGTTGAAGGAGAGAGATAGAAAAAGGAGTTGTTAGAGGATTGTGTCCTACAGTGATAGAGAGAACAGTGATAGAGAGTGTGGGTAAAGGAGAAAGACGGAAAAAGGAGTTGGTAGAGGATTGTGTCATAGAGTAAGAAAGAGTGAAAGAGTGTGTGTGGGAATTGAGAAATAAAAAAGAGAGAGTTTTGGAGGTAGACTAGACAAGTGAGGAGGATAACTAAAGATTAAAGAGTTTTTTGTGAGGAAGAGAGATAGAAACAAGAGTTACTAGGAGAGTTTGTTATTGAATGAGAGAGTCAGAGTGAGTGATATAGTGAGTGAATAAGTGAGACAGTTAGTAAGAGTACATATGTGAGGAAGAGTTGGGAAAAGAGAGAGATAGTAGGAGAGTTTTTGAATGAGTGTGAGAGAGTCTGAAGAAGTGTTTTTAGAGTCAAAATTGTGAGAGAGACAGTACATGGGTAAGCGTGAGAGTTGGAAAAGAGAGAGAGTAAGTAGATGCAATATGTGACTGGGGGAGAGTGATAAAGAAAGAGTGATATGGAGAGGGTTGGGAAATTAAGTAAGATAGAAATGTAAAATGAGTAAGACTCATTACATGGGTTAGGAAATAAGTTGAAAAACATATATTGAATAGAATAGAATGAAATATTACTGAGTGAAAGAGAGTGAGAGAAACAGAAATGAAAAGGTAAAGAGGGATGAAGAAAAGTCAATGAGTAAAATTTAAAGTTTGATAAGTAGTGTATGAATTAAGAAGGAAAAACTGGAAAAAGATCAATTCGAAGGGAGAATTATGAAAACGAATTTATGAATGAAAAAGAGTATTTAGAAAAAAACTAATTTATGAATGAAAAGAGTATTTAGGAAATACTTGGGAAAAGTGAGACAGAAACGGGACAATGAGGAGGAAAATGTGTGATTAAAGAAGAGAGAATGAGTTGAGTAGTAGTGTATGAGAAAATAGTGGATAGAATGCGTTTCACTGTGCTTATGAGCTGGATACTGTTTAAATCTGTAGCACAGTGCCTGGAATAAGTTTTCGCAGAAAGTACCATCACATCACGTGCGAGTATCAACATCAATTTTGATGCGTGATCCCCCTTTTTCGGAGTGTGACTGCCATTAGTTTTGTACCTTTGACTGATAAGCAAAAATGGATTACGTTTTCCCGCGCCCATACATTTTAATAAAGCTGCTTGAATGTCGGGTTTTGTAATAATGGTCCACCATATTGATATCGATTTTTCCACGACATCGGATACAACGAGTACATCGACAAACTCTTTATCAAAGATCATTTCACGTTAGAAATAATATTTAATTCTACAATCAGGAACACATTGGATAGACTAAGAGATAATCAACACACCAAAATAGAAATTAATAAGGTCCAATAGTACATGTTTGAACGAATCAAATGTTACATTATTTACGATTAAGTTACATTAATAACGAATAAGATTAAATGAGTAATAATAAATTATACATAGAGTACAATATCTAGCTGATACACCTATCAATACTACTACTCCAACATTATTTAATTCAAATGTAATTCTTGGAATAATTGTAACGTTTTACAACAAATTCAACTAATTCATTCATGCCTAGGAATTGATAATTAGGATACACGTATTATGGAAATCATCTTGTTTGGCTTCCCGTGACTGAAGCATAACAACTCTTGCAATTTATTGTAACTTTTCACAACAATTTTATACGTTTTAAATTAATCATAAAGATCGAATTATAGAAATCATCATGGCTTATCATATGACTGAATCATATGCGAAACCTATGTCGGAATCCTATGCCAAACCTGTTCACATTCCATCAACATGTCGGAATTATCAAATCATAAAAGGATTAACAGTTGCGATTGACTCAATGAGCAAACGTCACCGAAAACCGAGATAACAATGGACGAAACTGGTGCGTTATGGACATTGCGAAATCCATGCACGTGAGGGCCATGCATGTTATAGAGGGGGGCAGTGCAGTGGATGTTCCCGGGGGCTGGATTAGAACAGCTTTATTACTCTGGCGGTCTGTGGTCGAGTGGAATTGTGGGGCACCCCTTAAACCCCCCTCCTTTTCCACCCTGGAGGCCTTTTCTGCGGCCCTTGATTGAAGTGTAATCTGGAAACTTGCAGTGCTGGAAATTGGATAGTTGGTGTGGAAGGACCTATGAATTGTAAATGCGGCAGGTATATCTTGCTATTTCCATTGCTAAACTTCAGTGTCCTGGATTCGTTACCTCGATGTCCCCGAATTGGTCATGGAATTCTGTCCTCTCATCTCACCTATAAGGTAGAACATTGACATTGTTCAACAGGTATTTGATAGCATATTAATTGGAATTCCGTTGAATCGATATTCTTGATAATTAGGCCTTGTGTTTATCTATCAAATTAGACACCAACCAAACCTATGATAAATATTAGGTTGAATATGACTGCTGTAGTGAAAAGGTATGTACAGGGGTAGAAGTGTTGAAAATTGGGATTTTTCATGCGAGTAAGCCTATACCTACTTTGGAACTGGCTTCTTCGGTCCATCCGTTTTTCTATATAGTTTTAAATGTTCTCCCTCTATGAAACGCTCTTCAATTCCGGTAATCCAGGGTAGAAAAATATCAGTCAATTCAGTGATAGATTATTATACAAGTTGAATTATTGTTTTAAACGGTTTGATAGACTGATAGTCTGAGGTATTTTGAATTATACATCTAAATGTTAACAATCGGAAGATGTTGTTGATCAAATACTAAAATTCACCTAAATTAATTTTTTCTTCAAATTTCACTCATTTTTGAAAAATCATAACTCAGCACTCATTGGAGATAGATAGTTCCAAATAATCTCATTTTATTCAGAATTTTATAATCTAAAAAAGGTGAAAGCACATTTTTCTGTCCGACTACTGGATTTGGCAGAAATAGCTAAAACTTGGAAAATGAACCGAAAATACGAGGTTTTTGGGCCACTCTATCTAGCACAAAGAAATTTTCCATGAAGAAATTGGTTCTAGACTTCTCTCATGTGTCCAAATGATATTTTACAAAATCAGAACTACAATATAAATTGCAAGCACCAATGTATATAGTAACTGGACTATGATGAAAATAAACCTACCATATACTCGTATGAAGTATTCATCCATAGAAATGTCGATTTTATCGATGCATTTCCACCTTCGACTGGAAAATGATCTACAACGTATCTTTATTAGAAGTAGTTTGATAATGAGAGAACCATTCCACCAGAATCCATCATCTTCCTTTTGATAGCAGAAAGAATTCTCGTTAAAAAGAGTGGAGAGACATTAAAAGTTATTTATGACCGGGAGTCTACTGGAGTTGCTGAAATCCGTCCGTCTGATTGGTGAGGTCCCAGCTAAACTACGAAAAAGCTGCTCAAATTAACTTTTGTTTTATTTTCATGGGGCGAGCGTTTGTTCTCGACTCCTGCTTGTACCGCCTGGAAAGGACAAAACGGAGAAATGATAAAGACTGAGAGAGAAGGAGAAATGATAAAGGTTGAGAGAAAGTAGGTGTTTTTCACTCGCGTTGTTCTTTACTTCATTTGTGAAAATTTAGAAAGCCTGTAGCAGCAGCAGCTGCCCTGGTAAGCAAAAGGTGCCTCGATAACTGTGTGCTACGTTCTGTAGGGTAGGCAAAAGAGAGAGAGAAATGGTGTAAAAGCAAGTTTAAAGCGGCTACAAAAAATATTTGTGTGCGCTGAAAGAAGGAAATAAAAAGGATGAGTTGTTGGTAGAGGAAAACAGGGGGAAAAGCACGAAGAAGAAGAAGAAGAAGAAGAAGATGAAGAAGAATAAGGAGGAGGAAAAGGAAAAGGAGTGCGATGGTACTAGGCATAGAGCGATCCAAACTTTCCTCAACTTAAACTTTCACTTCCGACACTTGTGCCCTCTTGTTAAGGAACCTAAATTTTGCCAAAATAGCTTACGCCTCTTGAAAGACTCTGAATTGGTTGTTGTCCTCGAAATGATAGCCATACTTTTACAATAGTGTATCGTCCATTGCCGTTCTCGAAGAATTAATGGACTTAAGATATAATGGAATTCATATCTGAATCCAGATATTCAATATTGAAAAACATCCATTCCCTCTGCTCCTGCAATTGCCCTGAACCATTGATATGAAGAATTAGAAATACGGTATAAATCATCACATTCACAAATTCAAGCAATTGAATTCACATTCACACAAATCAGACCTATAAAACTATTATATAGACCTTCATATTCACAAATTCAAAAAAGTGAATCAACATTCACACCACAAAGAATCAGCAGAAGGATCATCTGATTCAAGGATTAAATAAAACAAGTCGAATAGTAGAGTAAATACGTTACTTGTGTACAGAAGTGGACACTCTCTATATACGAGTGGAGCGCACAATAAGAATGCACATGCATCGTGCATTAGCAGACATGTGACACCGATTTCCGATTTGGCGGTTGTTTACCACATCAGTTCCTCATCCTCATCCTCATTGCATCCGTCCGGTGGGATGTACAGGTGCAAGGATGGACAATGTGGCTTGCCACTTCGCGGTCAACTTTGTTTTCCTCTAGAGGTACCATGTGAGGAAGAATCAATCTTCTTCTTCCTTTTAAAATACCATATTTTCAATCCATTTTTTCTCTATTACAGTATTATTTAAAATAATAATAGTAGTTTGTTCCACATAATTCATATTCACATTATAAATATTACTATAAAATCTCTACAAATTAATGATTATTACAAAAAACAACTTCTACAGTAAAACACTAAGATATCCCATATTAAGAGCTATTTTTAAAACATCTCAACAGAATATATGATTTCTTGAAGCTTTCATTGCCTTTATTGTAGTTTATTGCCTTTCTGTGTTATAATTCATATCAATTTTTTTTTCAAAAAGATTGGTTCACAATAGATATATTAAAAGTCAACATGGAATTAGTTGAAAGTTGAAAATTATTGCTTAAGACCTCTTCAACAATTATTATATAAGAATACTAGGGCAACATTGAGAAGGTGAAGCTTTGATGTAAATACTGTCCACAGATTATATAACTAAATAGAAAGTTTTCTGACAATAAAAACTAAATTCTTTCAGTAGAAATTTCAACGGTTCCATGTAATTCAACTGGATGACAATTTTTAAAATGTTCTAGAAACAGTATTATATGAGCATTGATAATTTCTCTCTTATGTCAAATGGTTGGAAATTTTTTGCCGTTTCCCACTGGTGCCAGATTTATGGAAAAACATCACAGTGGAAATAAAATATACGCATCTGTCGCCCGTTGTTGTTATTCAGGAAAAGTAGAAATGATTTCTCTCATTGTCAGAGCAAACAGCCGACCAAAATAACATTCTATCACAGCGTTGTTCTGCCACCAGTTTGTTCCATTGAATCGCTGCTGAATTTTGTATCTTGTGCTACTACTAATGTTAAGCCAGTTGAATTTCAATGCCAAATAATTTCTATAATAAATTCAAAAATATTCGTCAGAGTTCAAAACAGTGACCTTAATATTTATTGTTCTAGAGATTAACGTGTTTATTTTTGATGTGCGATATGTTTTAGAATAATGAAACAGCAAATTTTGTTATTCTACCTCAGTATGTTGATTTATTATATTTTTTTAGAATGATAAGCATAAGATACCTACTTGGAACCTTTGTGATTTCATTTCACTCTGGAACTATTATTATTATTATTATTATTATTATTATTATTATTATTATTATTATTTTTATTGATTCAATGATACAAAATTATAATGTAGAATAATTTGGGGAGGATCAACAGGCACAGCCCAAAACTGTTCCTCCCCCGAATTTTGATTCATTAAAATAGTCCAGAAAATAGGTTATGTTTTCTTCACTTCATAAAATGTTGTCTATTTTATGATTATCTATTAAATGTTATCTATTCTATAATTTATTGTGAACTCAGTTTTGAATACACAGTAAAGCATCTGCAAGATCAAATCAAGGGGAATTTAGGGCGTTAGGTTTGGCGTTGGCTGAGATTAACTTCTAGGTTACTCAACTGAAAGCTAAGAACCCCACCCAAAGTCCTAACATTCTCAACGGAAATTGAATATAGACCCAACATATCCGGAACCATCTCTTCACCTTTCACGTAATATTGATTCATTCTGAAAACAATTCATAGATGTTACCAGTAGCCTAAATTTTGTGGATTTAAAGTGTACATTAACAGTAAATTATATTCCAGTTGGATTAATTTCTTTTTTAATAGTTTTAAAATAAGTTTGTTTATTGTTTTGAATGGGTTAAATTGTTTCAAAATGAGGAATGGAAGCTATCAAGGGCATGTAAGGGTTGAAAGTTTAATATTATTTTCATGCGAATCAGAAGTGATTTAATATTTTATTCCTCACACCATTCATCAAATTGGTATAATTATGAGAGTATGTTCGTGAGTAACCGTAGCTTTCGTACTAGTCTAACGCTGAGAGGTGATGTAAAATAATCATGATAAAGAAAAAGGAAAGTCAACGAAATCCTAAATGGAACAGCCCACCACGTGAAGGGTTATTTATAACGTTGATTGATCTGATCCTCGTTGATCACATGAAGATGAACTATTGAAAGTACAGTATCAAGTCTCTGTTATATTTTCAATAGTGTATTATGCTCATGATTGGTAACCTTGACTCTGAATGACTCTGCATGACTCTGAATCGAACGTCCCATAATTTCTGCTTGACTTAATTCGGAATTTGACTTCTGATTGAGCGCTGCTTTCCATGAACCAATCTCGCAGATCAACTAGATTGGGGTTGTTTCTGCTGGCTCTTGAAATCACAAGTCCACTGTACAAACTTGTCGATGGCAGTGAAATTAGTGGGGTATCGTTGGTCCCCCTGTTTGATTGTTGTCCCACTGTTTATTTGAGCGGCCATTTCTTGTTTACCGGCTGTAGACTTTCCAGTTGACTCGCTGAATTCGACTCTCTCGACGTTGATTGGTATAGTTATGTTGCTAGATCAAACAGAAAAGAGCTTTTATTGCAAAAAGTTCTGGTTTCCATGGTTGAAGGTTCAGACACAGAAAAAGGAATGATACGTTGTTCAGTACTCCGTGGTTTAGTTTTTGGAGTGAAGATAGGCTTTTGATTTTTGGGCTTCTGCTTTGGTGCATCATTTATAAAGCTTTCTGAAGCTTGGTGAAGGAATTACCAGTGAAATAGTACATTTTCCAATAGTATCAATACAAGGGTAGGGATACCTGTGATTGAAACTGGTAACAGATTTAGTCTGGCAATTCTTTTCCTGACAGTCAAATCATGGCTGAAATTCCAATAACTCACTCCTATAATTATTGTACAATTTTTCATCCCGTACATGTACAAGCTAATTCTTTCCTCTAACTCTACTATAATATGTATAATCAGTTTTTGAACAAATGCTCTGAATTAATATAGCTTGGATGTCTGATGGGTGAATGATGTTATCATCTGCTTTCGGTGCATTATTTTTAAGGCTCTCTTTTAAATGCCGGTGCTCGTTTATTCTTGTTACTCCCGATCGTCAACCCAAGTGTGAACAAGGGCTACTCCAATAGCCTACTGATACCTCCGATCATTCACTTGTGATACTACCTCCGATACTCACAATCTTAATTTCAGTTCTCATTCATTCAATTTGTTTAATTATCACTCATGCTCTACTTATTATTGAGTTGGTGTATTAACAGAATTGTGTTATTGTAATCCTGAACATTGCTTGTATTAATTTATTATACAATTCAATATTTGATCTTTATTCTTTATTGATACTCATCGTCTATAATTCCATAATGTTTCATATAAAAGTTTTTTTTATACGAATTCAATCTGTTGAATTCCCAAATACCGCATACCGCTGTTCTCCGGTAACATTAGTTGAGGGAAATCAGGGGAGATTCATTTCCAGGAGCAAATTCATACATCAGAGAGAATACAGGTAGATTATAAACGTGCATTCGAGTACCTAATCTAATTATTACATCATTCGTGAATTGATGGAGCGCTCCAACATTGATACAATTCGTTTACGATCGATCCAAACATCAACCAATCATATTCCACGTACCGAACGATTATTAAAAAAGTGTCACACTGAATGAATGCGTCCTTTTATCATGTTGCATCGTCATCATTCGAATCCAGGGATCAGGTTGTTTTCCCCTGACAATTTGTCTCGTGTACTCATTAGACACGTTATAAAAAGCATTTTTCAGTGCCGTATTAAGCCGATTTATAATCTAATTTGTTCAGGATTATATTAAAAGTGTCATGTCGTCACTTTTCATGATTGAATCCCTTGAGGGATGAAAATTCTGTTCTCCGACAGCATTTTATCGCTCACAAAACTTTACCTCGGCTTAGTTGGAGAGATCGTTTTTGGTCGTTTAATATTTCTAAAATCCTCTAATCTAATTGATCTCCACGATTTGAATGTTCCATGTCATCGCGTGATAAAATATACAAAAAACTCGCTTTTGCTCCTACTCTTTCGATTTTGGATTTTAATATGTTGAGTTCATGCTGATTATTTTATTCTCTCACAGTTTTCTTCTTGATCTCTGCTCAATTTTTCCTCTACTTTTGGCTCTGTTCATTAAGTTATATATCACAAAATTAATGAAATACTCATTATCTTCATCGTATCACGAATGGAATTAGTAGCCTCAACCAAAGTTTCAAAATATCCCAGTATTCTCCCAAAATCTACAGGTAGGTTGATATTTGAATTTGGGACCAAGTTTGAACCCGTCTATAGATGAAAATTCTCCCCAGCTCAATAAAATAAGAGAGTTATATTATAACGAAATTTTTACTCAATATTGAAAAACATAGATAATCAGACAACCTGATTTAACTATAGAGAAAACAGGTAGTAATACGCTTCTCATTATTTACTTTCTCGGTAAGGGCTACGGTACTCTTGTTTACATAGAAGTAAAAAGTCAAAGTACCTTTTTTCAACTATATTTTATTTCTCATTTATTAAATAACTTAAGTCATTAGGCCGATTTAGGTCATTATCAAGTGAGTGAGTATGAAAATTACTCACTCACTTGAAAATGACAAGTCGAAACATGTGAGAGAATAAAATTGAAAAAAGGGTAATTCAAATGTCCATCTTTTCTTATCATATATTATGAATCAACTTATTAACATAATTTTCTCTTCTGAGGTTTTTTATGAACCACCATGCTAGTGTATACTTATAATTATTGTATTGTATCTAAAATTGGCAAGAACTAATAATTATGACGTAATGTTTGTTGTATTACATTATTTCAGTGTTCAACTACAATATGAATTTCCTTGTTTTTCTGGCACAGTACCTATTGCAGTACCAACAGGGACCTTTTTTACTACAAAAATTCCGTGTTGAATAGGCAACATCTTTGCGTAGTCTATTCCCAAATGACCAGTCACCCAAGTTGGGCCTACCTCTTGAAAGCATTTCTCTGTTTTCGTGTTGCTCCTTTGTTTTGAAAACGTTGTAGCTCTCCACTCCTGCTCCCATCACATTTTTCTTTCTCCACATTTCTCTTTTCCACCCCTTTCGCTGTTGAAATACAGCTTTGTTCCCCCCCCCCCCTGGTCTGTAAGACATAGCCTACTGTCTTCAGCCTCCGTTTCATAAAATCGAATTACTTCACATGTTTGTTAGAAGTGGCTAGAAGGGTGAGGCCAATCATCAATCGACTCCTACCACCCTTATCTGTAGGGGCGCACCCTTATCTACCCCTAGTAAACGAGCTTCCCGAATATGAATACTTGGGTAAATAGTAAGTTGCATTTATTGTTCCCAACCACATAATTCTTCTCACAGGCTGGCCCGCAGTGAAGAGAACATATATTTTAAATCCCTGTCTAGGTTTTATATTATTTCATGAGATCAATGCTTAATATTCCTCCCATAGAGCTCCTGATTCTAAATCCTTTTCTAGCTATTATATTATTCTATGAAACCAATGCCTTATGTTTCTTTCATTGTTTAGATATGTTACTTATGTTCCTCGCCCTCCCACAGTATACAGTCGAATGTGTTTTCCCATGTTGAAAACTGCTGGGTGAAATGATAAGTAATCCGTAAACCTTTTTAGGGTATGCGCTGAAATCATGATCTTAATCTTGTGTGAGGCATTTTGCTGGTTAGGATTGTTCATTATTATCTGAGTTTGACGATTTTGGAGGTCTGTAAGCTGGTGTTAGAAATCATAAATCAATATAATATTTACAGAGTATTGTTATTGAACAGTTGCATACCAGAATGGTTTGCGTGTGAAAACCAAACATTTGTTATTTGTCCACTTCTTCCACCCATGAGGTGAATAAAACCTTGCGAGCATCGAGCCTTTCTCTCATGTACTCCTAGAAGTCATGTTTCTCTCATGATATAATGTCTAGAGATGAAAAAACGATTAACCTTACCTTGTTTCACTTCCGGTCGGGTCATTGGATAATGGAATTCATGACATATCTATCATTCACATTCTAAATCTGTATTTTCTCTAGGAATCCTTCTAAAACTGTAAAACCACTCACTTCTCATTATCATCCTTTCAATTCATTACCCACGCACAAGTCAAGAGCTCTTGTGGCATCACCGTAAATGAATTCACCGTTGGAAAATCCATCCAATGAATCAATCGTCAGGTTAGAGTTTTTTTTGTGATATACATAATCAGACTAGCTCCAAATACAACGCACATTGTTGATTTATTTCCAAAAATTTCTTCGTTGGACAAACCATATTATTTCAAGCATACTGTTTGGTACGCACTGGAAACACTAACAATAATTCATTCAGACAGATTTGGAAATCCTTGAAATGTATAAAAGATGAAGAGAAACAGTGACTGATTCACCACATCTGTTTCATGCTCATCAGTTTGGGATTATTTTCATTCCTTTGAGGGAATGTGTTCTGGAATTCTCAAACTGAGAGTGATGAAAAAAAAACAGACAAAAATCTTATCAGTTTGCAATCATTTCCTGACTTGAACAGCGTATATTTCTCATAGAATTGTACATATCCATCTAAAATTCATGTGTATGATCATTATGATAACATTGTAATTCAACGTAATGTAGCAAATTCGAAGTGACGTAATATTGTCATTGGATATGTAAATGTATCATGATACTTGCAAACTTGCTGTGTATCCTGTATAATGCTATGTAGCATGAAATTTGATACTTGATACATGCCATACAAATCTGGATTATATTGTATTGTTGTCATTAAATATGTTATTATAGGAACAATACAATTCAATTATTGTTATAATTAGAGTCCCTAATCAGCAATTTTTGACTGCAGTATTCGTAGTAAAATGTGTTTGTTCTCTACATCAAAACATTATTGATTGATTTTCTATTTTCAGGTAAACAAAGCCTACGTATCTGAATCAAGAAAAACTCAATTTATTTGTGTGAGTATAAAAATTATGAGTATCTTAATCAATTTTTCGAAAAACGCAGTGGATTTTTGAAATAGGTATTTCTAATATCATGCAGGCTAATATCTTATTCGGTGATTTCTTATAGTATCAGACCACTTGTTTTGTTTTACTTCGTAGGGATGCATCAACGGATGTGAAAGTGTAATTGTTATCACATTTTCACCCCCAGTCACTATTCAGAGTATCCCCCTTGATAATTACATGCTTGTGCAAAAAATATTGTTGAAATAGACTCCAGTAATTCTAAATGTTACCAATTCAATAGAAATGAATTATTCAGAGATTATATACAAACAATACTCCTATCGGAAAAATTCATATAACTTGAAAGAAATGAGATCATTAAACAAAATCATGAATATCCTGATATAACATGAATATCCTTAAACTATGGAGGCTATGCTTAGGCTATATGATCAGTGATTATTGATTGTGATTAGTGTAATTCTCTAAAAGCCACAAACTACTGAGATAAATTATAAGTTATAAGCTTATATCTTAATATACAGGACCCTTGATTTCGTCCTATAAGGATGATTTCATTATCGCTGGTTTCGTCTGGCTAGATTCTCCTTCTGACGTTTTTATTACTTCTTGTACTCTTTATGGAGGAAAAGTGGAAGGAACAGTTCATGTGAATTAATATGCCTAATGGGAAATCTGGTTCTGGGTGACAACTGAGTATTCACAGTTAAATTTGAATTTAATATGGGAATAAAATTGAATTAACGCCGGTTTGCTATGTTTCTGAATATAGTTCACCACATTTCACCACTTTGTTTTATTATTGGATGAAGTAGTTTTGGATCTTCATCACATAATACAAAACAAAATTATAATAATTCTCAGTTACAGTGAAATTGAATTGAAGCCGACATTTTCACTTTCAGAACACTGGTTAAATTTTTATTATCATATTGCACTTTCTTTTAGAAAAAGTCTTCTTTTCATCATTGTTTCCTGGAAATAACCTATAACTGAAACAAGAGCACGCTATTATCAATGAAAAAACTATTTTACGGGTCAATCATTCATTCTGCACCGGTCCAAATGGAAAATCAAGCTTCTAATGATTCATTTCACGTCGATTAATCGGTGAGGAATTCTAACTACAAAACCAGTTACTGAGACTATAGACTACGAACCTGAAAAGAATTTGACAATAGAAGGAAAGCGTTACTCATTGGTAACTGGATCCTACTTCCTTTCAACTAACAGTAGCTATCAATATTGTTTGTAACATTGTTTATGACATTTTCAAGCTAGTTTCAAAATGGCGTTAGAGCGTTACAAGAGAGCTGATACCCACTATTATATTATCTGGATTTTTATCGTGCGCTATGAAATTGTTCTGTTACTCACTCCTATTACACGGTTATTTTTCAGTGTAAATTTTGGTGTAGGCCTATTATTTATGGCTTGCTAACAGCGTGGCTCGAATCTCATTCGTAATTGAAGATATATTGGAGTGCAGCTGTTGTAGTTCTGGTAACTGATTTCGAAAATTTGACAGCTCATGGAATCGAAATTTGTCTTCGAAACTGAACGTCTAGTTGGTTGAGCGGTTGAACTTTGAAAGTCGAATGATAAAAGCATATTCATACAGTATTTTCAATGTGGATGCTCTGATCTATAGAAATCAATTCAAACTTCAGCAAACTTTCTCATTAATTGCCAGCAGGGTGGGTCTTGTGGTAAGGATCGTTACAAATGTTTTGTGTGCTAGCACTACATGGTTCACGGGTTCGAATCCAACCTATGGCATGGACGTTTGATCATCATCATCATCATCATCACATCAATTCACCAACGCACATTCCATTACCCACGCTTAAGCAAAAACCTCACGGGGACATTATCAACGATAGAAAAGAACACATGCATTATATTAGCAATAATTTTATAATCAATTATTCACTATCCGTTAATTTGTAACAAAGTTAGCTTTCTTTCCTGGTATCCAGCTCATATAAACGGTTTTCATCCTTACATATTTCAGATTCCCAGTAGTTGCTATAGAGAATCAACCCTTTATTATTCATCTTAGTTTCCTCTTATAATCCAAGCCTCTCCATCCTCCATTCCTCCATTCCTCTTATGATATTATATCTACATTCCTTGCATCTCAAATTTCTTTCCAATATAAGAAGCTTCTTTCCGGCAACTCCCTGGATCCCTGTGCAATTTCATTCAACCTTCAATCGCTCTATCCACAAATTGCTTACGTTGCAAGGTGCTCTAGAAAATGCAATTTTCTCTTTCAAAGATACTCGTCAACATTTTTTTCATATACTCATTCCCTCAATTTGTCCGAAACTCTTCCTATGAACATGTACAATATTCTGCTATCTTTCTACAACCTTCATTTTTTATTCCATGCGATCCTACAAGAATGTGCAGTCACATGAAGTATTTTTATAAATTATGAGAAGCGTATGAATCTGTGTGTTCAAGATTGTAACAATATTGATGTTAAATTCTTCATCAAAATCACTCACTCATAATGGACTTCAGTATTGATTTCTCAATGTAAGGTATTTCAAAATTAATGTAAGGTTCTATATGATGCAAGCAAATCAAATTGTTACAAAACTATAATTGAATAGTGTAAGAATATAATTTTGGATATTCCTCAAAATAATGAAAGGAAAGGAAATTAATAGGTCTCGAGCAAGCAGCTGCATCGTTATCATCGATAAGCAGAGAATTGTTTGAGCTCCTGGAAGAGCTGATAAGAAATTGGTACTATTTTTCTTTCAGGAGTTACAAAAAATATTATATAAATTCAGAAATCTATGCTCTACCGACTGCGGCCAAGCAGGGCACATGTTATAGCAAAAATAACATTACAATAGGTACTGTTTGAACATTGTTTATAGTTCAGTATCTACTGTCTACTCACTCTTATTTATTCAGCTTTTAGATTTCATTCAATCTATTTATATGTCCTCACAATTAGTTATTATTATCAATCTATGAAATTCCCCAGAAAAAATTGATACTTTTTTAGAGTACTGAAGCACAAGGCTGTGCTTCACAGCCTTGCACAGGGAAACGATAAAGTTTCAACTAGACAATTATTCATTTTGATCATGGTTTTTACGAATTAAGAAACTTAGTTCTTGTAAAGAAAATTGAAGAATGAACCATCACTTCAGAGGAAATATTGAAAAGCTTCAATTAACATTCTTCCTTAGTTTTATCCACTACTATACCAATGCTTCCTCCGTTCCCCATGTGATATATTGTCTTAGTCAGTAGTTTCCATTCTCTCATTAACTAAATTCTGTACAGTTGAAGATGAATTGTGACAAATTATTTAATTGGTTCGGAGTTGAACGCGGATGTAGATCAGTGCTACTGAGATCAGTCGCAGCAGATGATCAACAAGATTTATGTTCTCTTTGGTTGGAACTGCTCGCTAGGGGGAACGAACCGAGAGGGGTGATGCTGCCAGAACTGTTCTCTGGTTATTAGAGAAGTTTGTTTGCTACTGCTGCCATCAAGTGCTGCAATTTTGTAGTTTGATGATTTGTTAGAGCAACTAAGTAGCAGTGTTCACTTGTACACTTCAACTGTATGTAATTCACAATCTATCGTGGAAAGAGTGCAAGTTAAATTATTTTTATTTCTTGTAGTGATTAGTGGACCAGTTATCCTGAATTGTTATAGACAATCTAAAGTCTGGATTGTTGTAGAAAAGTTATTCCATGTTATACATAAACTGTAGGTGAAACTTGTGTCCTTTCCTGGATGGGTGAAAGGGTGGCGTTGATGCCAGCTTTATGGACCTTTACTATATGGCTATATCAACTTGAGCAGTTTCTATTGCAAAGCATTAAAAAACGTATACTTTATTGTGATGCAAAGCTTCTTCTATTAATATCTCAAGCTGTTCCCAACTTTAGGGTTGCTTTTCATCTTTACTGTTTAGTTCGTTATTATTAAGCTATCGATTAATAATTTTAAATCTTGCGGGGCCGGACTCCCCAAGAGTCATCTACAAATTGAAAAATTATAAGGTCTAAACCTCAATTAGCACACTTATATTTATAATCCATAAGAACATAGCAGTCTAAGTAACAACTGTATGTGAATAATAGTAAAACTATCTCTCAAGTGGTAGACAAGTGCGTAGATATTAAATTGTTTTGAAGATGGATTTCGCTCTACAGGATATCCCTAAAGCGTTCTCACTCAACATGAGTGATATTCATACTATTAATTTCTTGAAACTTCGACTGATATGTTCTTATAAACAATAAATAATATAAGTGTTCGAATTGAAAGCTTGAAAACTTATAAGATTTCGATTGTAGAAGTCTGATTGTTTAATTCATGTGGAAGTTATGTGAAGTGAAATTCTAGAATTAAAAAACTTGTCATGTGACATGGATTTGTTAAGATCGAGTAGGGCTTTCTCATTTCTATGAAACTTACAAGCGTTCGTTAATTATACTAGTAGTTCTGTGAACAGTAGTAGACCTCGCTCAGTTATAAACCACAGCCTCCTCTTATACTGTCCATCACAGTAAATCCCGTCTGTATGTCGTGTCGGCGAGATATCGGTGTGAAAACGGCTAATGGCTGTTGGGGTTGGTGTATCAAAGTATCAAAAATGCTAACATCAAATCTACAAGACATACTGGCAACAGGACAGCCCGAGTTCAAAGCAGAGAAAGGTCGAGAGACAATACTATGTTATTTTAGTTATTAATTGCATGCAATCAATAGTTCATAAAAATTGCATTCAATGAGGCATGCAATTAATAGTCCACACAGCAGCTGATTTTTCACCAAGTTACATTGAGATATTGAATTGCATGCGTCATGGCATGCAATTTATAATCCACTCGACAGCTGATTTATGATGAATAATATTCTGTAGTCTGATTTTTACTCTAATATTGGCGTATGAAGGAGGCTCCTTTTCCTTGTATATTATCCTTGAAATTCAAAATCTCCAAAAAACCTTGTATAAACGTCGACGCGCAATTTAAAAAGGAACATACCTGTAAAATTTCATGAAATTCTATTGCTATGTTTCGCCGTAACTGCACAACATATAAACATTTAAACATAAAGAGAAATGCAAAACCGTCGATTTGAATCTTAGATCCCACTTCGCTCGATCAATTAATTTCAGAGAATGAAAAATCCAAAATTGGTTGTAGTCCCCCAATATCTCTCTCTTGAATAGAGTCTCGGAAGCTGGTCTTTCTTTATCTTCTCTTCCACGCCGATTTTCTGTGTGCCAGAGCAGAGAGTCCAATGATCATCAAAAATAGTTTCTATCGATCAGCAGAACGCTATGTTATTGAAGCGCTATCTGGTTTATATCCTTGGCAGTCATATTTTATTGCTAGTTTTCAATGGGAAGAAAACAAATGAAAAATGACATTTCTCCTTTCTCTCACTCGTGATATTGAGCGTATTTCTCGGCTTACTGTTCCACCAGTTATTATTGCTCGGCCGTAAATCAGGACAACGGATGGCCTTACGAGGGCTGCTCCTTCCCAAAGCAGAAGAAAGGACAAGGAAGAGGAGTGATGAAAGAGGAAATCGAAGGGAATAGTGATGAAGCAGTGGCAAGAAAGGGAAAGTGGAAGGAGGGATGAGGGAATAGGAACAGGCGAAACAATATAACCTTCGCTGGCTGATAAATAGAAGGGAAATGATTCGTGAAATGAAGTCTGCAAAAGCTAAATATCTTTGTCTTTAATAGACGATCTCCTTTTATTCCCTTTCAGATCTTCTTCTTTTTCACTCTTTTTGATCCCGCTCCTTATCTTCCTTTTTTATTGTCACTTGAAACTTTTTTGTCAATCTTGTTCGTTTTGCTGAACCTAAATTCGCCACTTATTTTCACTAGATTCTTTCTTTTCAGCATTTTTTCTATCTTGTCTTTTATTGAAACGTTTAGAATATTAATATTGTAATCTATCGCATAGATTTTGTATTTGAGCATAGTAAATGTTCATGTTAGACACATAAGAATATTTCAATCTCCTGAAAAACTTATATTAATGATTTATTTAATCTATAATACAAGCACAAATCATATACAATTATTAGGAGAGGACAACGGACCAAGCCCAAACCTTCCCCTCTTCCGAATTTTGATTGATAAGAGTTTTCAAAAAATAGGGTAATAGTATAAATAGTATAAGTATAAGGGGGATCAGGTATTAATGCCTACCCTTGTAAGAAAACGACGACAACGATAAGTATAAGTACCGTACGAGTAAATTCATGTTCAATATATGAAATTTGTCAAAACAAAAATTCCTTTATTGGAGTTGAATGTAACTTTAAAATTATTTCAAAACTCCTTTATTGTTCTACAAAACATAAATATTTCATCATCAACTACAAAACTTTAAGAAAAAATCTCTAAATGAAACAAAAAAACTCTAAATTACAGTGAAGATCATATTCCTTTTTATTTAAAAGCCAAAATTTATCTCCACAACTTCAAATTCCGCACCTCTGAGAATTCTCTATTGTTCTTCCAGTTCTTCAGGATTCCAAGTATAATCAGCATTTTCTCTGACACGTAGTTAATATAAAATGTATCACATTCTATACTATTTACATCCTATACTCTCTGGACACGTGCTCTCCAACCTCTGCACTGATTTTTTTTAAAATACAGTATTTTCGCTTCATGCCTCTCATAATTCAAGAGGAGATAAGAGAGCCTGAGAAAGGCGTTCGAAACCAATATATCGGTATTATCGGAAATCTTCATCTTTCTCCTTTCTGCTCCTTCTCTTCCGCATCATTCATTTCCCTCTCCAAACTCATTCGGTCCAGCTGATAATCTGGAGTGGAATCTTTGGGATGAACACTGTTTTCAAAGGGCCCAACCCTCATAACTCTTGCAACTGATTTTGCCGTTGAGGGTGAGCATGAGCAATCTGAGCGGAGCATATGTGAATCTCTTTTCACAGTTCAAGGACCCGGTTTATGATAACATACTTGACATTTTTATGAGCACGGCAGTTGATGTGCATGCTTTTAATATTCACAGTTGATTTCACCAACCTTCCAGTCAACCAAGAACCATGTAACTTTCCAGATTTTTCCTGATTCCTGATGAAGCTCACTCAAATGACTAAATTCATATATAGTATATATTTGATGAGCCTCACCATAGTGAGGTCCACATTATAATGGCAGTGGAGAAAGATAGGAGAACTACGTTGCCGATCCTCTGTCTTGTCAATGCCTTTATAGATACCCCTCTGCTATGGAGGGTAACTGATATAGTTTTATTGTTGTAATATTAACTGTTCATTCTCGTTTAAAATAATCGATTATATTTTATCAAGCAAGAAATGATATTTTTGAATGATTTCATAATGAATTTTCATAATCAAGATAAAATATTTTGTTAATTAATTATATTTCCAGATTGCTAAAAACCGATCTGGCAACAGAGCAAAGCGAGAAAGATATAGCGCTATCCGCTTTGTTGAATGTTAGACAAGGATAGCTATACAATTGCTATTGAAACACTGCTATTGAAACGTGGACCTTACTATAGATTGAAATCAACCTTAGATCGAAGTTTCCGAAATTTCTTTTTTTCTCAATAGTCGAACAATGTTTACAAGTCTCCATCTTCAAGTTTTATTATCGTTGAAAATATTTGAATGCTTTTTTTATATAAATGTTTCTCTTTCCATCCCAATTGTGAAAACAATATTTTCAAACAAAATCTGGAACATAACAGCGCATGCATGAGTGAATGAAAGAATTAATGAACACACATAGTTTGAATCAGTATCTATAGGTCCTTTTTGATGGATCAATCAAATAGACATTTTAATGTTTCGGTTTTCCATTTGTTCTGTCTTCTATTTCTTCTATTCCAATATGATGTTCCATTCTTCAGTTGGGCCGTTATACCATTTGTATTCGGAGATAAGCCGAACTTCAGTACCAATACAAATGTAGCTGTTAATTTTAAGCATTCTACGAAAACTGACTAATAAATGAGTATTGGAACATTTTCACCCTCCTGCATTTTCAATTTTCAAAAGGAAATCTGTTGTTAACTTTATAAAAGCAAGTTTTCCTCATGAATTCAATCAATATCTTCTCGGAACTAGCTTTTTTGAAATTCATTGAATGCTTTCTCATCAAAATTTCCATCTTCCAGTGTCGTTGTTTGTGGAACTCTAAATTGAACGAAAATGCATGTCCTTCATGGAACAACATTATTGCTTTTCCAATAATAATTATGATTTCGTAAAGGGAAACTAGAATTCATAGAATGAAGAGCCGCTGGGATAATTGAGGAGGTTTTGTTACCAGGTTGTATAGAATACTATGCATTCTATACTCACTGGTTGTTTCTACAGCAACTATATAACCAGTCTATAGTTATATAGTTAATGGAGTTGTTACCAGTTATTGTTATTTCAAATAAAATATTAATGAAACTGGTCTCAGACAGATATTATGAATTATTTAAAAAGAGGTCTAGCCAACTGCAGTCTAGTAGAGACCTGTCTGGTGGGGAAGAAATCAATGTTTGTGGCTGGGACGAATTCTCAACAATGAAAAGTAGCTAAAAATATCCACCCCTTCCTCCCAAATGCAAGCACTGTAATTTGTGTCAAGTAAGGTCAATGCTTATCGATCTCTTGCGGAGTCCCTGCAGCGAGGACTGCCTTTTCACACCAACCAGCCATCAGCCATATTATTCGACATTCATGACGAAAATTCTTTGAATTGTATCAGACATTTGATTTGACGTCTTATTCTATTTCAGTATTTTACTGAATCTCCGTGAAAATGTATAATACTGCAATATCAGTATTATACTATCTTTTATTACAAAATTCTACTATATGCATCACTTCGCTATAAGTGAACAGAATTATACTGAAACATGAATTTTACTTACCAATAAGTAACTCAACTTACCAATAATATTGCAGTAATGCATATTATAGAAAGATATGGAGACTCTTACCTGGCACTCTCTCAGATTACTCTGTAGACTGGGGAAAATTACTTTAATATATTTTATCTTATAAGTAATGAACGACATGATGATAAGTGCATAATGAATTCACAGGATTTGGTTAAGAAAATAATAATAAGATGACCATATGAATACATTGTAGGTAATGCCAATTCTACTAACTACGTTTTCGATGATACGAAACAAATCTGCGGCAAGTAAGTACTATGAGGCCTCTAATTAGAAACAAACTTGGGATAAATATTATTATGGCTTTATCTGTTCAGAAAGTATAGAATGCAATACTCTATACTCTATGTAATACATTCTCTCTGTATCTGTTTCCTAGTAAGAAATAGAAAATGTCATTTTCCAGTCTTACTTTGAAAATTTAAGTTTAATTGTATTCCACTAATAATAGAATATAATAAAAATCAAATCAAATAAAGAGTGATCGTGCTACAATTTTTCAATTCTTCTCCAGTATAAATTCCCAGTTATCCAACAAATTCATATATGTCAGGAGCATCTTTTTCAGTTGATCAGCGAGAGTGATGAAACAGTTTCATAAATTTAATCAATTCGATAGTGGAGTTTGTGATTCAACTCGTAGAGATTTCATTTGTCGGATTTAATTGAGTCAATATTGCAGTATTTTAATGAAATTTCATTAAAGGCAGCTTCAAGCCCACTTAGTAGATTGATAATAAACTATTCAGAAAACAATCAACAAATATTAAATAAAAAGTGGTACTAATTGATCAAGCACAGCAGACATTTCTGATTCTCCTAATCTTGGAAATTATTTTCTTTCTCATAAAAATACTCCACCTTTTCCATTTTTCAAAGGAAACTAATCAGATTTAGGTTTGTCAACCTCCTTGTGAAACATAACTTTCCTTCTAAAAAGGACAGTCCATCTTTTTCGAAACTAATCAGATTTGAGCTTGCCCTTGTTTGAGAACAGATACCGTTTATCAACTGGTAGGCGATAAAAACTGGCCGGTTATTTACAGTTGGAGTGAATTAGCGGATTGGTGCGAAGTGGTTGACTACTATAGCACGCATTCAACACATTCTACTGTGGGTCTGTGGCCTGGTGCGGTGCGCTGCGCTGCGTTCGGCAGCCAAGCATGACTTGGTCAGCAGTTGGCTTCCTGCACGCTGTTCCGTTCACGGTCTGCAGGTGATGTATCAATCCGGTCCGGGGTTCGAGTCCCGCCACTTTGCGCCTTCTAATCTTGGGAAATGTGTCGAATGAGCCGGCTAACTTGTGGAACATTGCTGATTCAATTCACATCACTGTATCACATCACTGAGGTTCGCTGTCACAAGTTGTAATAGCATCAATGCTTCCCATTCAACCAATGCTCAAATTAGTGAATCCGACTGTAGGTTCTTGCTTCACTGATAACGAATTCAGTGACAGTTCAAAGTGATTTTCACTCAAGCAACAATGGCACATCAATGCTTCAACTGTCAACCATTGCTGAAATTAGTGAATCCGCCTATAGGTTGATGCTATAGTGAGATTCTCTATGCCTGAGATAAAAACTGCTTTTACTTATAATAGCAGTGCTTCTTATCCAATTAATGCTGAAAGTTTAAAGCAACTTTAACTTTTTATTACATTATTCATTATATAATATTCGATGTAACATTCATTGTATCATATTCAATCATACCATATCGACTAGGTCGCTGTGTCTCAGAAGATGGTGATGACAGAAGTAGTGATGACATTATTGGCTATTAATTTAAAATTATTGTGAAAATCATTCTGAGTTTTCCTTGTTTTGGCAACTATTTTAAATGATCGTGAAAATCTTTCTGAGTTTTCCTTGTTATCATTATTAGTCACCATTTGATGAAGTTGAAGCCCGCATTCGCCCCATGCTTTTAAATGGGTAATTGGGCTTTCAATTCTGAGTTAATGTTTATTTTATATTACTCAAGCCTATTAGTTCAAATAGATTGTCAGTTCCGTCAACAGTCTAGGTCTATTTATATTTAGCTAGCGCATTGAGTGTTGACAGGTCAATTGTATTGAGACTGAACAATAATTCTCTAAAGTATGTAAGATGGTTTCATCATTCCATCACATGAAATTGCCAATAATATATTATTGTGCTGGTATTATTGTTAATGAGTAGATTTAGAAAATGACTTGTTTGCTTCCATTATAAAATTTCATTTGTTACACTATTATTTTGGTGGAAATAAATTGTTTTCTAATGAGTGACATTCGTAATTTCTTTCTTTGTAAAGGATATGAATTCTTATCCTGTTTCTTGTTTTTCATGTCAATTCTATCCTTCAATATTGTGCACATCAATATTGTGCTATACAAAATAAATATAAATTAATAAGGAAATATAAATTCTTCGATTTTCTCTTCATTTTGAACATAATTCTCTACTGTCTATTCCATTACCGTAATCCACATCTAACTCTAGAACAAGCTGGTACTTCTATGCTACTTCAGAGTTGTACGTTTTACGCGTTATTTACCCAGCGATCTTTCCCGCGTTCTCTCCATTTACACCGTTAACTGTAAACCCCAAAACATTCCATCTTCTTCATTTTTAGACAAGAAAAAGGCGCAATTCTCCAGTTGGCAGAATGGCACATCGTTTGCAACTGCACTGCACGGTCTCCTGGGGTCGATTCCCTTTTTGACGGCTCATCTTACCGTGAATTTTCTCTCTTCCTCTTCCTTCTCCTCTCCTTCTACCAAGTTTTTTTTTAATCTCTCTCTTCCGCCACACGTCTCTCTGACCTGTCTTGTTTATCTTTTCATTTTTTCTCGCATGGAAAAACGATACTCAGCCTTACATGTCCTCTCAGAGGTGTTTTACTCTGATGACTTGCTGGTTTCAGTTGGCTCATCTTCAAGCCGATTTCCCCATAGAGTAAATGGCCTGTATATGCTTTTCCAATATTGTGGTAGTGCCTGTGCGTGGACCTTGTTCTACTTCTGTCGGTTTCATTCCACATTGCTTCTAAATCACTCTGCATGACTCAGTGGGACCTTTCAATACCAATATACGGTTTCCCTACCTTTTATCACGATTGTTATCATCGTATTCAAGTGGAGCGTTCTCGGGAGAGACTCAATGGTTCACAGTAGATGGAATTACGTGCAATTTGAAAGAGAATACGGTCACTAAACAGTTTCTGAATTATCTATTTAAAAATGAAAGTCCATATTACTCATTGTTGCGTTTGAAATAAGTCAATCACTGCAGTATGTTTTTACTAGAAACGAGGTTTGTCGCTACAAAATTGTCAATTCAGGATACATCTTCACTACTAGTAGGCTAGTATTAGTATTGGGGGTCAATGGAAATAATTATTAAAATATATTCACACCATAAATTCATAAGTAAACTATTATCAAGGATGAAGGCCTCATGTGGTAGTGTTTCCATAAACGATGGCAGAATGACTTCAGGAAGTCCTCAAATCAATCAATTCTTTGTTCTTCATTGTAGTTGATTTCTTATAATGATCGGTCAATAAAAAAACGATACACTTGTGAATAGGATCAATCATAACTTGATTGATCACTCAGCAATCATCATTGAAGTGCACTGGACCTCGTCAGTTGATCAGATATTCACGAAGTGAATCCTCACCAATTATTGGAAGTAACTCCCACAATTCAGAGGGGACCTTTCCGGGCCCCAGTCTTAATTCGGGACCATTTGCGGTGTGAATGGTGGCTAGTAGTCTGGAACTGGTTAGAAATGGGCCTAAATGCAAAGCGAGGAAACCTGGGGGCCAGATACAATCTATGACAAGTTGAATTCTCGAATTCTCTCAGGGAAGCTGTTGGGAGTTTTGCGCTGTTGGCCAAGTTTGCTCGCAGATGAATATTCATTAGACTTCAAAGAGGGGCTTCATCGTTGCTGTCGTCTTTGAAGTGTCTGAGACTCACTGGCAAAGTGTCTGAGACTACTCACAGATGTACCATGACACAATCGCTCTACATCTCCTATCTCTGTCTTGGATCCATCTTGCCATGTGCCGGCTGCTGCTTTTCAAAGCAAGCCAGCGCTACTGTCTTTGTTTCGTCGAGTCTCGCTCATTGAAACTTGTAAATTGCTGCTCTGCAATCCGTCCTTGTTCAAGACGCCTCTGTTTTTCATTTGCAACTTGCTGGTTTTGATGTTCATACTATTCAACTTCGTTTGTAAAGAAGGGCGCTTTCAATGCAGGAGAACTCCGTGAGAATTCAATCTTTCCATCTGCTTTGAATATGATGATATTTAATGACAGACTCAAAGCGAGTTTATCTGTTATCCGATTACAAGCTCAAATTTGTAAGCATACAGACTCCAAATATTGTTTAAATTCACATTTATATTATACCTTCAATTAATACAGTCTTATCATATTTTGATTCTATTGACTACTGTGAAAATGCGATAGAAAAATACTCTATTTTTCAATCTATGATATTTCGTTGTAGTGCAGCTCATGCAAAGAGTGGTGCAAAAATGAACTAGCGACATAACTCATAGTTATCAAGTTTACAGGTAAAATAAATACTTCTCAAGAAGTATATAGCAATTTTTATCTGGTACATTCTAGTCACCAAGAATTTTTTCCCTGTAATTTATTCTCCTTGGAACTTGACTACACTGGAATTCTCCGTCTTTGAAGAAGATTCTTAGACTCTTTCTCGTCTTCCCAAAGCAGCCATTTGCTTCCACCCAGAGTGAGCCTCAATTTATTTCAACAGCGGCCGAGCAGACTGTAATGTAAATTCGAGTGGAGAATCTGGCCGGAAGGGTTGTGAAGCGGCTACAATTTTGCGAATGTAAACTTGTTTTTCTTCACCGCCACCACGAATTGGAATAACGGCTCTGAAGTTGGCAATAAGTTGTCTGAAGTGTTTCTCATCCAATGAACGTCGGGCAAACATTTGCAAGTCAAGATGCTCTTTTCTGCCGCTAACTTCAGTCGACGTTTTTATTTGCCGCTGCCACAGTCGCTATAGGATATACAAGCGGTTTCCCTCTCTGTTTACTCAGGATGGCTGGTGCAAAAATTGAGAAAAACTGCCAACAGAGACGAAAGTAACCGTTTTCCATCTTTTACTAATTGCTGACCCTAATGAACCTTCTTTCTGGCAGACATCTCTCGTGAATAGACGCCATCACTCATTCATTTACAACCGTGACCTAATTAATTACCAGAGAAATTAATCATCTTCCCATTAATGACTGAGTTTTGATGGCCGAGACGGCTAGATCTAAATATATCGTGGAAATAAGCAAATAACATGAGATTATTAGTGCTTCTCTAGTTTTGTGAAAAAACATTACAGTATTTCGCTACAGTTCTCCTAGTTTTCAACCTTTGATGTTTATAAGTGATGACCTTCTGAACAAAAATATTCTTAGTACGGTACCTTGATTGTGTCTTAATTCTCAAATGTAGGAGTTGAAAATGAATATAAAAATGAAACGAGTCTAGAAACAGACTTTTATTCATGATTCTCGATAGTGTGAAATTGCTTTTCATATCCACTTGAACTATTCCAACTCTCAACAATTGCCACTCTTGCATCTCCCACTCCAAACTTTGCTCTTTATACTACATTAGAAGTAAAATAGACCAGTCATTCTATCGTATTCGCTTTTCCTGCAATTATAACACTTCCTATCGAGTCACTCGAGTTCCTCTATCATAGCGTATCATAACCACCAGCGAATCAGCTCACAAACTTCATATACTTGTAAGTTCTTAAGTCAGAAGCTCTATGATTTTATCTCATATCTTTGAAGCGTTCATGATGTTATTCTTCATACCTTCATACTAGTGCCTTCTTCTTCATACCTTCAACTGCTACTGTCTTTACTCAGTTCACATCCTACAGAGGCAATAAAAGATTGTGCAGCTGTATCGATTATTTATTAAGGCATTTCAATGAACTTGTCCATCTGCCAAGAATGGATCCACCAGCTTCATGATTTTTACCAATTCTATTTTATTAACCGTCAACTATGTCTACTCTATTCATAACTATTAAGTTATTTGCATGATATTTCCTATTTACTTCCCCATATTAACCGTAAACTGTGTCTACTCAATTCATAACTTTCAAGTTATCTTCATGATTTTCCCTATTAGTTCCCCATATCAACTGTCAAGTGTATCTAGTCTATTCATAACCATCAAGTCATCTCAGAAAATGACTTCTAGACTCGCAACCAACTGAATCCAGCAACGTTGTTGAATATGGAGTAACTGGCATTCAGCTATCCAGCATCATCCATCATTTAAATATGTTATTTGTATGTGGAGACACCCACGCGACCAGGCTCTGCTATGTTGTGATGCAGCAGTCAGCCGGCTACCAGTATAATAGACGCCGTCTCACAATTGACGCTTCCTGTGCTAGCTATGCTATGCTATCTATGCCTGTGTGTCACATGATTGCCACATGTCCTACACTTCCCCACACTATAATAACACACCTCAAGTAGTCGTCGAGGAACGTCTTGTTCTAGATTATAGTCCTAGTTACATCATTTATAGAGTAGAAGTTCTGATTCGTCGTTTTTCGAATACATGGTTTCAACGAATGGTATAAATAATGCAAGATGCAATCTATGCATCTATGTTATACCTGGAAAAATCGAAGTTCCATTTTTTATACTTTTATTCACTCACTTCACAGTGATTCACTCATTTGAAAATGGCATTAATATGTTGAAACATGTAGTGAGAAAAAGTTTTGAAAAAGGGTTTTAATTTCCAGATGAATAAGAGTAGCCCTCACCAAAAAGTTAATATGGTTTTATGGTATGGTTGTATTATATAAAAATCGCAAGGTTCATGCGATTATATAAACAACAACAATTTGTCAAAATTGTTTTATTAATTATTCTCATAAACCCTATTCGTGATCTTCACTCATTCTCTTATTACACTTATTACTCTCATAATTTTTTGTTCAGTATCAGGCTCATTCTTATAGTTTCGGGTATCCACCAAAGTGAACGATTACCGGGATTGTTATACGATTATGAAAACGATCTCCTCAACACAGGGAATAATCTCATAATTTTTTGATCAGTTTCAGGCTCGTTCTAGTGGTTTCAGATGTCCCCAAAGTTGATGATTACTGGAATCTATTGGATGAAAACATTAAATCATTTCAATTCACAGATAGACAGTTTGCTAAGTTCATATCTGTGCGTGAATGCTTTTTGCCGTCATTTATTGGAAAAAATTTGTTGAAAACAATGAAATAAAATAAAACTCTATTCTTCTTAAGAACAGAAAAAAATCGTTACATTGTGTGAATAGCAATACAAAGCAATAGCAATATCTGTGAGTGATAAACGATGTTTTTCTATTGAATCATAGTTTGAAGAAGGTTGCAATTAATTGAAAATGTAAATAGAGTATTATCACTGTGAAATAACACTGAGTTATCACTGTTATATGTAGGTGACAGGTAATATATACTATTTTTACCTGCATTTTATCTATTGTCTATGAATAAATGAAATTTAAAACTTCATCAAGGAGACAATTTGAATTTTGAAAACAGCTGCTCTAATTGGATCATTCGTATCATTCATTTCAGTCTTTATGATGGTGACACACCAGTGATACAATACAATAATTATGTGATGATTGTTTCTGGTAGCCCATTCCATGGCATTTCCATAACATTGAGTCATTGATTACCAATAAATGTGTTTTCAATGATTAGGAAAAACAGCAAATGAATAATGCCTATTATTGTTCATAAATTCTTATTTTTCAAATTGATGGGTATTACCCTAATGATGGTAACTGCAATTATAAAACCTTAAATGATTGAACCAGATATCTCTTCAACAATAATCATTCCAGTCTCAGTGTTGGACTATTTTGTAATTTCCTACCATTTTATTTCTTCTCCCAGCTAGACCAGCATCAATTTGTTAGCTGGCGTATAAAACGACAAGCATTTCCACCAATACAAGCCACCAGCACAAAACCGTGTGGCAATTCTAGCATTGCTGGCAGGTCGGGGAGAAAATTTCCACCAAGACATTCCAACTGATGTAATCGCTTTCCAATGTGAACTTAGTCGTGGAAAAGAGAGGGGAGATGTGAGGATAGTGAGAGAAAGTGTGTGTGAGAGAGTGAGAGAAGTTGTTAGGATATTAAGAGTGAGAGGAAGTGAGCCTGTGTGAGAGAGAGAAAAATACGGAAAATGGGCTTGAGTGAATAGTGAGAAAGCAAGTGTTCAAGGATGAGGATGTGAGAGAGAGGAAGACTGAAAAGGGTTGAAGACAGATAAGAATTCGAGTGAGATGAAGCTAGTAGGATACGACAGGCAACAGTGATAAATTTACCCCACCTTTCTTCGTCAATGCCAGAGTTCTGATAGTCCGCATCGTTGAACCCCCATCCCCACCCTTTTGCTAATCCCACCACCCCCTCGCCATTCATGAGTTATAGTCTTAAGGGTTGGGTGTATAACTACAGTCAGCATTACTGTGGCCTAGTTTGTTTGCTGGAATCAATACAGACACTGCTTTTGGGAATGGGATAAGCATAAGCACCATCTCAATATACAAGACTCCTGTTAGAGACTGGCACAGCCTTGTATGTAGTACTTTCTCCCCATTGTGCTTGCTCGGGGTAATGAAGTGTACATGCACAGTACTGCCTTCTAACAGCCCAAGGCCTTTGCCTCTCATCAGCATTGTTGTACATACATTGTGCGAATCATCTCCAAATTCCGCATAAATCCGCCAAAGGGATGATGGATAAGTGAATATTGCAAACAAGGCGCTTTTGAGTAGTCTGGCATTTCCTCATTAGTTATTGTTATGTGGTTGTTGTCTTGTGAACTCGAGATCCTAATCCCGGATCAGTTCCTGTTACTGTGACAATGGAATTTGAGCTCCTCTCAGGGATTATGTTCTATTTTCCTTCATTTTTCGAGAAGATAGAATCCGTACTCTATGAGGATACAGTATTTGAAATTAGAGAAAAATCTCTTGAAAACTATGGAAAGTGTTTTGCTTCTTGTTGATTAACAGGTTATTCTAAAAATGATACAATATTTTCGAAAACAGAATAGAATATTATTTTTCAAAGAGTATTTATATAAATTATGTCAATTATACTTATCGTTATGGAATAGTATAGAAGTTGGATAGTGTACCATTGAATAGTATTGAATGTTTCATTTGTTTGTTATAGTATGGAAGTAATTATACTATTGAATAGAGTATAATCATTGGTTGTAAGGTTTATGGTCTATACCCTATGAACAGAAGAAAAGTTATGAGTGCAATAAATTCCATCTGGAAAGATGAAGATGAAAGAAAAACGAAAAACTATTTGTAATGATACAGCAGAAATTCATACTACCGAGAAATATGATAGTGATTTTGATTATTATTGGCAATCCATCATGAGAACAACTCCTACAAAGAAATTGTTTGCCAGTGATAAATTTGGGAGTGTAGTTTATATCTTTCTGGATATTCTTTTATTAATTTTATTATCATTAATCATTTGAATGGCTTATTGATTTGTAATCATTGAGTGAGGTGTTATCGTTATATATTCTTGTCCAATAGGTATAATGGCGAGTGTAAATCTATTCTGATTCTTGATATGAAATGAAATGCAATAAAAGACTTCAACTAATGTCTCGCATACTTTAACAAAATTCACATTGAGGATTTTTTAAAACTGAAGTAAAATACTGGTGAAATTTGAAATTTCCAATTCATGCTCTGTGAGAATTCTTCACAACTTCCATTAACTTAATTTGAGTAGATCTTCTAGAGCTCGAGGAACAATTTTTCATAAAAGTATACTTATTACATCATTGTGCAATGAAATATTTCATATTATTTTAGAATATTCCATTTAAGAATTTTAAATATCTCCGATCAAGCTGTAATAAAATTCTGTAAAAATATTTTAATCTTAAACTCTATTCTCCATTATATAATGTTCAGCTTCACATCCATCTTTCTGCATTCCGTTCCATTTCGCTCCATTTTACTCCGTCCACTGTGCCATACGGTACCTTTTTCATCACCTTCATTCTATTACATGAATGAATATCAGGTTCGTTCCACTCTTTTGTCGTTCCACATTCATGGAATTTTTCACATTTCCCTCGTGTTCTCTACTTGTTCGCATGTTCGCACAACCCTTTTCTGGTGTATGGGCTTCACATTTCCCCATTTGCGCCAACTCTCTGCATCCGGCTTATCACACTTTTCTGGGAAGTCTCCTCTTGAAATTTCATCTCCATCGTCTCCTTTTCACTCCCAATTTGCTCTTTTTTATGGATCTACATTTTTCTCCTTCCAAGAATAGTGCTGGGTGACATCTCAGGCGAAGGGAGAGACATTTTTCATTTTCAAATCAATATTGATGGTGTGTCCAGCAAGCTCGTGGACAATTTTTTGAGACTTTCCCTCAGAGTTTTGTCATCACTGCGAACAAATTGTCAGCTTCTTTTCCTCCAACCAATAACCATACAATGATCATTCACTACAGTATATTCATTGCAAATAGATAATTTGATACAAGAAACAGGATGATATAACAGAAACATGCTTCTATCCCCGTTACATTATAAATACAAATAATATCTAACACATATTAACGGCTTGATCACAAGATCGCCAGCCGCGAGTCTATTTTGTATTGAGGGACTATTGCTCAATGTCGAATATGAATGTTTGATTGACTCATTATGTGCTTGTTCAGTAACATGTATCGATTTTTGAGTACTCATAACTTATTCATGCTATCAATTGAAAATAATTTCTCTTCAGCTTTTATTCTTCAAAGATGCCATTCTTGATATAGTTCAAAGTTTTCTCAGTTTTTCATGTGTTCCTACAACTCAAGCTAAATTTTCTTCCAAATATTTCTAATAATAAATTATTGTTTTTTTCAGGTGAGAGAAACGAGATTCTATGTCAAGTTTGAAGAAGAAAACAGGAGTGAGTAGACAAGAGTAATTATAATAGCTTACATTATTATGTCATCGCAGAGAGAAGAGAAGTACTACTCAGTATATTCGTACATCTCTCGTTATCGTTTGGAATGAGTAGACTATCCACGTTGCCGTGAAATACTAAGTTTCTCATCAACAATAAATTATTGAGAAATAGAGTTTAAACCAAAATATAGTGAGCAAAACATTTGAATTACATTCTAAGGAAAGGACATGCTCGTCTTTCAATCTTATTCATTATATCATCATTTCTCAATTCTATAGTCGGTAAATGAAGGCCTCTTGATCATATTTTTCTGATCCGTCTGCTTCAAAGTATGGTGAGCGCTTTAAACTATTCTATCTTAATTGGTATTTTCAAATAATTCGATTGGATGGCACATTACTACTCGGAAAATTTGTTCTTTGAACATGCACGTTGATACAGTACTACAAACCTATACCTGAATCTCAGTAATATCTTCTTCAATATACTTGTTATTTAGTGCGACTCAGTGTAAAGATGTGCAGTGTACAGACTACTGAGTGGCCGACTCTATCATCCCTAGCTTGTGAATTCACAGAGTAGAAGGCTTTACTCATTAGTAGCGGACAGAGGCTGTCAGATGAGCGTGTTCATAATTCAATTTTGCCTGAACCTTCCCTCACTCCATAATCAACATCAACATCCCCTAGCATCCGAGTTCATTGCATGCTCCACCTTGAAATCGGGTCAGCAATCAACCCCTTTATAGGTTGGTGGGGGGTGTAGAGGTAGGAGGGGTTGCCGGTCATTCCAGACGGCCGTTCTGTATATCGATTTGTGATCTTCAGTCAACATGATCTAGTTGATTCTATGTGCCCCCTCTTGGAACGAATTGATTAGATTGGTTGGCAGAAGTAGGGGTTGCTCTGCTGAAGTATTGCGTCAAAATTGTTTAGGTAATTATGCTACTGGTCTACATTAGATAGATACAAATACGGAAACAACTATTAATAAGGGTGTGTTTGTAGAGCTATTAGTAATTCAATAAATAAATATGTTATTAGAATACCAGTAATTTTAATTTGTTTGGGCTCGCTATGTGACACGTTGAGTGAAACTAAACATTTAATTTGTGAACTCACCATTTTAGGTTGATTTGTAAGTTTAATGCTATTCTATTTTAAACTGTGGAAACTGAATTTTGAGGAAACCTCCCCCGTCCTTTTTCATTGATTACCGATTTCTATTTATTCTCTCTATGATAAAAATATTGAAAAACTAAGTACAGGCTAATTTTAGAGTACGGTATTCTGAAAAAATATTTCAAAATTTATACAGTTAATGATATGGGTTGTTTCTCATTACTGAGAATGAAATAGAATAAATATCGCAACAAATGGCTTCGTTAATCTGGAAATGAGTTCATAAACTTCCTTTATCTAAATGAACATTTTTTATTTCTCCATCTAATAAGATTGTGTAACTCATTGTCAGACTCTCGATTGATTTACGATCTCAACAGGTTTTAATTGGATAACTTTGTGCCAACCCGAGTTGCGTGCGAAATGCGTACAATTTAAATGAACTTTCTCCCTTTTGTCATCAACTAAGTCGTCAACTTATTATTGTCTCCCTTAATTGGCTGGTGGCACTCTCCCTATGGCTTCTTCTTTATCTAAACTTCTCCGCTCAATTGTAGACCTTTTGAAATTGTTTGCTTCATTAATTTTGTCTCGATTAAATTTGCTGATAAGCGCCATCAATTTCCGACCTCTGTAGTGAGATTAACGGCAGACTTGTTTCGGTTATAATGAAAATTGCCTGCCTCATAAATCAGGGTGCACCTAGGAATTGGCTGCGAAACAATTGAATGATATGTAGATTATGCCTGCCTAGCAATCAAGTAAGAACATTTGCATAATTATTGTCACTAGAGTGGAAAAGGGAAAGTTTCCTAACAATATCCAATTAGGGTTTTCCGAAGTTTCTTTCTGAAACGCTTTTCTCAGAATTTTCGGTCTTTACAGCTTATTATTCACAATAATTGTTTTCTTGTAGTTCAAAGTTAGGGAAGTAGATCTCTTCAGATGAATACAATAATGTAATCAGGAGGAAAACTGTTCTATTATATTGTCATATTCAAAGAGCATTTTCTTAGAATATGACTGCATTTTCTGAATAATTGAATTGAGAGTACTCAGTCTTCTTGATTGTGAATGCTGTAGGCAAATAAATAGATATATCACTGATGAATCACTAAGAAGTATTGGAAACTTCTAGGAACTCTTGGAACTCGGGATAAATTGATACAATGAATCTAGTAACCCTTCAAAATTGAAGGAAATTTCAACGAATCTTAGAATATATTACTCATAATTTTTCATAGTGACTCATTTTGTCTTTATAATTTAAAACTCCAACGTAGGTCTGTTCTAATTATAAATATTATCGTTGTCACAGAGAAAATATTGTTACTGTACTGAGTTAATCCCCTTTGTGAGAATATTCCATCATGAAACGTTTCGCAATTTTATAAGTATTTGGTGGTTGTTTACTTCTTTATCTTGGAACCAATTCTATATTATTAACATCATTTATTATTTTACAAAGGCGACTTTCTAGAAGTATTTTAAACCATACTGGGATGGAACGAATGATTATACAATGAAATTAGAGTTATGAATGAATAAAAATTATAGATTATGCTATCCACTTTTCAGTCCAGAAATAAATAAACTAGAAATTTTGAATTTGATTTTATTAAAAACCGAATATAATGAATTGTCATTGTCAATCTTAACAAGATTATGATTGCATTCTCATTCCCCTCCTCAAGTTCACCAGCTCAATAACTCTCATTCTCAGTCCCATTTTGTGACAAGATTCCACAATAATTTATAATATTTTTCACAAATATGGAAGTATGGTATTCATGGTAGTAAGAGCATAGTTACTGTGAGAAGGATTACTTAATCACTATTCCATAATTATTACTGTATTTTGTAGAAATTAGCAATTCATGTATTTCTATGTATTTAAGTTATGCATTCACTTTAGTGCAGTAAGTCTTATATTTTGTAAAGCTTTCTTATATTTGGTTTTTGGCAAATTAAATAAGTATTAATTCAAAATGTTTATCAATAATATTATCATTTATTATTATTATTATTACTTATTATTTCAAGAAAATTATCGTTCTCTGTTACTGTTGAAATTAAATGTAGGCCTGCCTGGAACATTACTGCCAATCTCAGGAACAGCAGTTAGAGTGTTGACCCTGTTTTTGCACAATACAGCTCTGGAACTCGTAAACAAATATGGCGCCCAATCATTGGCGCCATAATGTGTTTCCTCCATCTACTTTTGGGAGAAAGCTATCAAAATAGAGAGAAATAAAGAGTGAGAGAGAGAAGAGTGTCATTGAGGGGGGAACTGACATATCAATTCCTCGTTGGCAATGTCAACCCCTGTTTGGGCATAAAGGGGGGACCTAAGCGTGAGGAACCCTTTTATCACCCCCTCTCTCCCTTAGTACTCAAGCAGCACTTCATCCTTATCGAGGCCTACTGCCAGAAAAGCCATAAAAATAGGCTGTCAATAATGTTTGTTGCTCCCTATGGAATTGCCTACAGCAACATAGATTGCATTTCAGTGTGTAGCTAAGCTCAGAAACTTCTGTAATGATTTTGAATCTCAGTTGTTTGAAGAAGTTTTCTTAGTTACGGTACGAGTTTTGTGGATGTTAACTAGTAAACGAGAGAGTCATGGTGCACACACAGTTGGGTTTGTAGCACATAAAATAATCATTATCATAGTGATTCATTCATCAAATTGAATTTATTCATCAGGGTAAGCCCCTAGTTCATGAGAATGAATTTCATTCAATATGATTCACTGTCTTTCAACAAATCTAACATGGATTCCAAGGCATCGTTAAAGCATACATTCTTCTTAGAATGTTGGTAGTTGTGAAGCAATTAATAAACTAGAATACCTTTTCAGATAGTATATTTTTCTAGTTATGCCTTTTCTAGTTTCTGATTCAGTATCTCATGTGCTTATTCTTAATTCCACCATTCTTTATTTTTATTACTTCAGATTATAATATCTTAAATCTACTAATGCTTATCGATTTAAACTCAGTATTGCGAATCCAATCCCTTATATGCAGGCTATCTCTCACTTTATAAACAATTCTCTGTCACTGCATTACATTAAAATTACTTCCAAGTGATTTCGAGCCTGAAATCGACTAAAAATATTCTTGTCCATCTCTCACCATGATAAACTACAGCGTTGCCAAATTTATTGTCTACGTTTCGTCTACTCTCTCCAACGCCATGATCATATCACCTCAGCCCACATTGCTAGTTCAACATTAAAGCTTCCCGATCAAAGGCTTGTTAGAGATATCTTGAAATACGGTAATCCGTACTATATTAAAGATGATTTCAAATTTGTCTCTGAAGGTAGTAGGACAGATGTTTCACATGCTAGAACCGGAGAAAGTACTTTAAGGATACCCAATCATCGAACTACTATTTTCACAAAATCCTTTCTAGTTAGTGCCTGTCGAGCATGGAATGCACTTCCTGTTACTATCAGGTCCATCGAGAGCCGAGCGAGCTTCATCCTGACTTTAAGAAAATATTTTTGGAGCAAATGAATGAAACTGTCCAGCCCTAGAACGATCACATGACAACCATCCCCCACCCATCCCACAAATACAAACCTATAAACCTGTTATAGAATAAATTATATATATATATATATATATCTATATATATATATATATATATATATATATATATAATATATATATATATAATTATATATATATATATTATATATATATATATATATTATATATATATATATAATTATATATATATATATATATATATTATATATATATATATATTATATATATATATATAATATATATATATATATATATATATATACAGGGTGTTTCAGAAGTAGTGTCGAGAATTTTAGGGTATTGTACCTGGATGCTAGGAGACTACAAATGTCATATTTGAAGTGTCCAAAACTCAGCGGTTATCCTTATAGCTGCCATTTTGTTTTTTTCACTTAAAAATTTTTATCTCAAGAACGAAATGTTGTATTGATCTGAAATTTGGCATGAATATTTATGCTATAAAGACTCAACTATAAAAAATAAAAAAATTTTTTCGTTGAAATTTTTCAAAATGGCGGCCATTTTAAATTTTTGATGGCGAATATCTCGAAAACCGTCCATTTTACAGAAAATTTACAAGAGACAAAAAAGTTAGCAAATTTTTTCACGATTCCAATGATGCCTGATTTATTAAGATTGGTCGAAGAATAACAGAAACATTAATTTTTTTCGTACTGCATGCATGACCACTTTTCACCATTTAAAGATCAATATTAATTTTTTTTATAATTTCATGAAAACCGTTCTTATTACAGAAATATACAAGAATAACTTTCCTCCAAATTTTATTTTACATTGAAAAATATTAATTTCACTCAAATCGGTTCACTGATACTAATGCAGCAATTGCTCAAAATGCCGTCCTTCAACTTGATTACACAGTCTGCACCTTTCAATCATGGACCGTCGAACTGCTATAAAAGCATTTTCATCATCTTGAATGGCACCTGCTGCAGCAACCACTCTTGCCACAAGGTCTTCTTCGTTTTCTACTGGCGTGCTGTAAACAAGGTCTTTCATATGGCCCCAGAAAAAAAAATCTAAAGGGTTGAGGTCAGGTGAACGTGCGGGCCACGGTACTGGTCCACCCCGCCCAATCCACCGCTGACGATAGGTCATGTTCAGAAAGTCCGTAACAACATTTCCGAAATGAGCAGGGGCACCATCATGTTGAAACCAAATATTATATCTGTTTGCAAGAGGCACATCTTCCAAAAGTTCTGGTAGTATGTCTCTTATAAAAGTAGAGAATTCAGACGATTAGGAAGAATGTATGGTCCAATCACGCAATTACCTAAGATACCCGCCCAAACATTCAGCGAAAATCTATGCTGATAACCACGCACTTTGACCTCATGAGGATTGTCTAAGGCCCAGACGTGACTGTTGCGAGAGTTGAAGATTCCTTCTCTTGTAAAGCTGGACTCATCGGTAAATAACACATTTTCTAGAAAATTTGGTTGGATAATGTCTTGCTGAAGAAACCAACGGGCACAGTTTACTCTTGGCTCATAGTCGCGTTCAACCAATGAGTAAACTTTTTGAAAGCGGAAGGGGTGAAGTCTTTCCTTGTTTAGTACACGCCACACAGAAGAAGCACTTGAATTGATTTGCTTTGCAACTGCTCTCGTACTCGTTCTAGGATTGAAATCGAATTTCTGCAATACTTCCTCTTCAAAAGCAACATTTCGAACTGCTCGAGGCCTACCAGCAATTACCCTGTTCCGTTCAAATGAACCAACTTCTCTCAGCCGATTGTGAGTTCTTGTGAACACCTTGTCGGAAGGGAGACGGCGGTTTGGAAATGCAGCTGCATACATTCTTCTTGCTTCGGTCGCATTGCCAAGAGCTGCTCCATACATGAAGTGAATATCGGTGTACTCCAGCGAACTAAATTCCATTACAATAATTAAATATTTGTGTAGAAGCAACGTAAGAAAATATTGAAACTGGAAATTTAAGATAGAAATAAGACCTAGGAAACGTGAGACTAAGAAATAGGAAGCACTACATCTGGTTCTTTACTTTTAATGAAACAACAATACTTTTACAAGACAAACATTATCATCTGAAAACCATTGTAAAATCATCTGTTTGCCCATATGGAGCCATACCGAGTTTCAAAGCTTCATCTTAAATACATCTGGAATTAAAAAATTAATATTGATCTTTAAATGGTGAAAAGTGGTCATGCATGCAGTACGAAAAAAATTAATTTCTCTGTTATTCTTCGACCAATCTTAATAAATTAGGTATCATTGGAATCGTGAAAAAATTTGCTAACTTTTTTGTCTCTTGTAAATTTTCTGTAAAATGGACGGTTTTCGAGATATTCGCCATCAAAAATTTAAAATGGCCGCCATTTTGAAAAAATTCAACGAAACATTTTTTTTTTATTTTTTATAGTTGAGTCTTTATAGCATAAATATTCATGCCAAATTTCGGATCAATACAACATTTCGTTCTTGAGATAAAAATTTTTAAGTGAAAAAACAAAATGGCAGCTATAAGGATAACCGCTGAGTTTTGGACACATCAAATATGACATTTGTAGTCTCCTAGCATCCAGGTACAATACCCTAAAATTCTCGACACTACTTCTGAAACACCCTGTATATATATATATATAATATATATATATATATATATATATATATATACGAAAAATATTTAAATATTAATATTTTAAATATTAATATTAATATTAATATTAATATTAATATTTAATATTTAAATATAATAATATTTTAATATTTAATATTTAATATTTAATATTTAATATTAATATTAAATATATTTAAATATTAATATTTAATATTTAATATTTAATATTTAAATATATTTAAATATTAATATTTAATATTTATATTATTATTAATATACGGCAGTATGCAGTGGATAATTAAAATAACATGAGTTTATATAGTATCTATATATATATATATATATATATATATATATATATATATATATATATAGATACTATATAAACTCATGTTATTTTAATTATCCACTGCATACTGCCGTATATTACTGAAAGTTGATTACCCCGATCTACTTTCAGCCTACTCCATTTTAATAATAATTAATGATCTGATCTTACTTACTTATATAATTATTATTTTACTTTATTAATTTTCTGTTTTTTTTCTCTTAAATCTTCATATTAATTAAAACTTTTACAATATTTTCATTTTTAAATAAATCCTTAGTTGAATTAATGAAATTAACGTTTTGGTAGAGAGTTAGTGGGAAGGATACTTCGAATATTCTTTCCGAAGAATGGACATTGATATGTCCAAAGCTCCGCCAATTTATGTAGATGCATAACAATATAATTTATTTCATCTATAACTTAGTTATTACAAATTACTTTTTCATATCATATGCAGCTCAATAATTATTTTCTTAATTTATATTTTGTAAATTCATCTATAATTATGCTGTATTGTAAGCTATTGTATATAAGTGTATAAGCCAGTATATATTTTAATCTACATAAATAAAGTACTCAATCAATCAATCATTCATCTATCATCCCCTCACACAAGTCTGGAACGTCTTTGGACATTACAAAAAAAAAATAAAATAAAAATGATATTGGAGTTCCTCTATATGGAAACAATGGAATCTGATTTTTCAATTGATAGTTTCAAAATGTCTCTAATATTCACATCAATATTTTTAAATGTTACACATAACATAGCCCATGCCCTTGTTACAATAGCTTGATTTATTATGCTATTTATTTATTATACCTCATTCATCAACAATGAAAAATTTTATCGTTCACTGGTAGAACCAGAGAGTATAGAATGTACTCTATAATCTCTGGGTACTCTATATTTATTACTCTTTCTCTCATTCTATACTCTCTGGGAAGAACTTATCTCTACCTCCGGGACCACATTGTAGCCGAAGGACATTCCATTCAAACTGTCTGCATTGGTGTTATTAATTTATAAATGTAATGCTGAAGTTGGAAGTGAATCTGACTATGGAAACAGTTCAATACTGTTTGTATAGTCTCAACCGGGTTCATTACATCTCAAATGGATTGTTATTCTAATAACTGACACACCAAAGAATGTTGTGTGGATGAGTTACAGGCTACAGGCAATATAATTGCAAGCGATCCTTTGTGAATGTATGACAATGGTGACGACCAATCGGAGCTGGTATGTGGTGAGGTAAACAATGGCTGTCCAATTTCATTGCACGGTCATTGCCCCGAGCTGATGCACCAACTCTTTGTTATTTGCATCTACAACTTCTTTAAAGTTCAAGTGTGTGCTTTGACCATTGACATGGTGATTTTTGAGAAACCACTGTGACAACTATGACTGATGTTTTGCCAAATTGAGCATTCAAAAACTGATAATAAGAGAGCTCATTAAAAAACTGTGAAATTTGTATATAGCAAATGGAAAAAAGTCCATTAAAAGGCTGCAATTATTGTTTTCAAACACTTTAAAGATCTACAGATGAAAATTACTGAGATATTGCAATTATTCAAATACTAATGAATTATTAACTTCAAAGATCCTTAATTTTGGTGTATTCACGCTGTGTTAATATTCTCAACTCATTTTCCGAATTCTCTTCTTATTTATACTTATCTATAATGAGCTTAATTAAAAGGATTGTCTGTAAGTTTGGTAGAAAGATACTCACCCTGTTTAATTCTCATTTCAAATTCACAATATTCCCAACAAAACTGTATAAAAAAATTCCACTTATATGATTCTTTCAAAAAAGAGATTATAGAAGATAAACTGCCGTCAATGTTTGCTTTTGAATTGAAAAACACCTTTTGTCCGTGTTTTCTCAATCCATTGCATGTATCGCTTTTTCTTCATGGTCCATTGGTTGGGATAAAAAGAGGATCATAATGTGATTATACAACGCCCTTGTTGACAGCAAATTTTTTATGTGATACATAAATGAAGTCAATATAATGGTAAGTGCATAAAATAATGTGATAACGTATACAATATGTAGTGATACGTATTGCATACTATTATCGTTTTATCTCCTGTCATTAAATGATTTTCAACCACCAATTATTGGATTCAGCATTATTAAAAACCTCTCACTTAGCCCTTCCCACATAATTATCAAAATCGGACTGTACTTGAATAATCCATGCGATTACGACAGGAATTAGTCCGTTGAGAGTTTTAGTATGTGGAAGGAGATACGAGCTGAAAAATCTCATTAGCCAAAAAATAGGCCTGTCAAGTGCAGAAGTTTAGCAGAACATGTTGAAATCGGGCTAGCAACATTAACTGGCCGTCGGGCTCTTGACCCAATTAAAACGGCGCTTTTGCTAAGTGTTGCTCGAAAGAACGCTTATGGCTGATAATTAAAGTCACTCTGACAATAACAAAAAACGCTTTTGTTTAGAAAAAAAGAGGACACACCAACAACTGACAGGATAGCTATTCAACATTTTTTACTTTCCCTTTCCGTCCTTTATCATTGAAGATATGAGTGGGTGAGTGGGGATTTCTCATTATCATTTAATTAAATAACTCGACGGTGTTCCTGTCCTTCACAACATTAATCATTAGTAGGTCATGTCTGTTTATTGTTTGGATTATGCAGCCTAACAAGGCTTTTTTGTTTTGTGTCAGTGGAAACGTCAGGTCCCATTTTTTTAGTAGATGATTTTTATGTATTTAGTCATATGATATATGTTTAGTTATTTATGTATTCAGTTATATGTTATAATGGCTAATGTAGAAATGTGTAAGTAATATTAAAAGTCACAAATTATCACGTTTAATATGATATCGTATCGTATTTAAGACATATCGTAACAATGATAATTGGTGAGAATTAGGAATACTATTATGATGAATATGATGAATGAATATAATATTTATGTTGTATACGTTCAATATGCTAGTATGTTGAATATGATAGATGATATACGCGTAGATGAGCAGTAAAAAACTATTGTTTTTAGTCATTACCAACTGTTCTCAAGCAGTAGATATTTCAAAAAGTTCTTGTACAGGATATTATAGGATTTTTTGGACACATGATTTTCTTACATTTTATCCTTCAACATCAGTTTTTCTGGTACTTTTTCCTCGTAAAAATGGGGTTTCCTAACAAAATTCTCTTCGATCCTGCACTAAGCCTGTAACCTGATATACTGTATGTTGAAGCTATCCATTCAAAGGATAAATTCATCAATTTGAAGCAGGATCGCAGTTTTGCAAATGAAATCCAATTATTATTCCCCTGCCAACGTCTGAAGCTCAGAAGTACTTGTTATCCAGGCCAAATACTCAATTAATTTTTCTAGGGCTGATATCTGATTCTAACGAGGATTAAGCTTGCATGTAGGTTCATTCAATTCAGTTAGGTATGCATACATGCACTCGTCAATTTTCTAGTTCTAATTGATTTGAACTGAAGTGGATGTAGCTGCAGATTGCTTCAACTCAAGTTGAGTAGAGACGAAAAATTCAGTTTTATATATTAAGTCTAGTTTGTTCTTAGCTTTTTTCCATGTTTAGATTCAAGTGATGAGTTGTTGAAGGCTAAACGGTACAGTTATAACGGTCAGGTCGATATTTAGTTTTCAGTGTAAGTTGCGATCGTGATTAGCCTTCATGTAACAATCACATTTTAACATTGTAAAGCATGGGCGAGAACAGTACTGTTACGTCTCGATTTCCGTTCACCACGATCTCATTCAAATGTTTCTATCATTAAGAGCTGATTAGTGGTATCGATCGAAACCGAAATCTACACCATAATTTAACCGCTCTGCACCTCAATTTAAATCAATTAGCCGATTTTCTCATGTATGAGGGGATGTAGTACAATTAATATTATTTGATAAAGAACATTTTTTCTTTTCCATTTACCATAAAGGTACCGATAAAAATAAAATATTGGGTAGGCCTTCTTCAAGTTCACAAAGTGAACAAAGTTATAGTACACAAAGTGTTTGGATACTTTATCAATATTAAATGAAAACATGCTCTTATATGCAGTACTATATTCTTATATTCAATGTAGCTGTCTATATTGGCTGGAAAGGAAAATATGTATCAATAAGATTTTATTCCTAAATGAAAAAAAAATTATTTTATCCATGTCTCAATTGATCAGCTACGATGTATAAGGAACTATTTAAGAACTGTATATGTTTGTGGAAGAAACCGAGTAAGAAGTAATAGAAACGTGCAGTTCGTATAAAACCTGCCAATACTGTTATCAAAGCACTCAATCAAATAGAAGAGCTGAAGGTCACGGTTCACAGGGGCTATGCCAGCCAATTCGACTCGATCAACAATTAATTAGGTTTGATGGAGCCGAGATGCTAGTAGCTACTATTGCTACTGAAAAGTATTTTCTGGGTGGGATCGATTCGCGCAGAAACTTATAATGACTCAAGTTGTAGATGCTATGTGGAATGGGAAATGGAGAACTGCGTCTATGAGACTGTTGGCAACATTCCTTATGAATAACATCAAAGCTTTCCATTCGATCAAGGCTGACAGTACGAAGTGAATTACAGTCTAGAAGTGAAAGAGAAGAATTGCGTTGATGGATGGTTGGCGTGAAGCCTACTCGCCGTTTTGAAGGCGCATTCCGTACTGTGTGCAACTCTTGGTCGTCGAGTCGAACAGAGCAGAACGCATTAGCCCTACAACGAAAACAATTCTACAGAGTTAATTAACTTGTGCTGGTTGAATCTGACAGGCTTAGGTCGACGGCTTTGATCCGTACAATTGGAGTTACTTTTCGGGTTCAGTCTGAAGAATTTGGTGGAAACGATGGTGTGCTAATTGAAAGGATGGTCTTGTTTAATTGCGATTGTTGGGCTCTTCACTGTTAGGAATTGATTCTTATTCATGAAACTGATTAAGGAAGATGGCATTCTTCTTCATCATTAGTCTCGAGAATGAACCTAAGGATTTGAGTAGAAACAGTCAGCCAATTGTCAAGGACGTAAGCTGTATTGAACTGTGGAGTAATTGGTGTGAATTCCCAGTGGTTAGGAAAGGATTATCTCAAAGTTCATTTTTTGTGATAATTATAAGTAACCTACTTAAGTACTTGTGAGCATTATATAACTGTGCAATAGTGTATAAAGACTGTACATAGTATCACATAATATACAAATACATATTACCAGAGATACTGCAATATTCAACTATGCAATAGTGTATAAAGACTGTACATAGTATCACATAATATACAAATACATATTACCAGAGATACTGCATTATTTATACTGTGCAATAGTGTATAAAAACTGTACATAGTATCACATAATATACAAATACATATTACCAGAGATACTACTTCTCTGTGATAGTACTGTGTGCAAGTAAATCTCAGTTTTAATGATCAATATTATTTTGTTTCGAATTCGTTCAATGAGTCTGTTATTAATCTCTTATAATAATATAATTAATTATTCATCTTCAGCTCATCTTGATATTATAATTCTAATAACTTGTTAGTGATCTACTAAATAGTTGATCAGTCAGTCCAAGTCAGCTGATGCAATCTACACCAAATCAATAACCCTCATTTCCCGGTAAAATGCAAGGAATTTCTTAAGCATTTTCCATTCGATAGTTTCACTATACTGTGTCAGTTTCTTCTTGACAAACCTGAAAAGTCGGATAGATCTCAACTCTTGAATATTTATTTTTTATCCAAATGAATCGATATTTTCGAATGCGGCAACGCATCGTCTAGAAAAGTTCTAATGAAGTTGAATTTTCAAACCTTCGTCTCAATACACTTTGAACTGTGTAAACTCCCAAGAGGAACTTGAATAGATTTGCTTCCAAGAGCAGCTGAACTGGAATGAAACTGTATTTGAACTTAATTAAAAACGGGATCTTCTCTGAAGTCACAGTTCCAAGTAGTTGAATTGGAATTTTCTCTCCGATCAGTGTTTTCGACGGATAAATACTAGTATTGGTTTGAAAAGAAATTCGTTCATCAACTCATGTTTCACCAACCAATGGATCAATCTTCTCTCAAGTAGCTGTATGAAGAGCTTCGAGGATTCTTGGAATGACGTTGAAAGGGTTGCTGAAAGACGGTGGAACTTTGAAATTGAACCTGGAATCTGGTCTGGAGTCGGTAATGGCGGTGGAACACTAGAGGGAGGGGAAGTCATTAGAATCGGACAATTTGCTTTTTCTACTTGGGATCCGATAAAAGATTCTGCCGTCATTGTTGTCGGCGAGAGCTTTGTAGCCGTGAACGAAGGATTCAGGCTTTAGGTTGAGGTTGAGAGGTCGTTTACTTCAAAGTGCAAAAGCATTGTAATAAGAAGTTGGCCATCACCTTTCTATGTTGTATCTCGTGGAGCTGGTAGCTTATCAAAAGAGGTATTAATCGAAAAATATTCTTGGTTTGGAACTCAGTCGTGAGTATTCTCCTTGGAAATCAGCTATTATGATCAAAATATGAGTTATCGGTACAATTATTTTCGTTTCATAGCGAGCTAACTTATAAATATGATTATGAAAACTTCATCATAACCACAACTGGAAATAGAAAATATTTTTCACAATGGGCTTCGATAACCGTATTGTAGCTCTGGGTGGCTTGTTTTGTTACATCACTTTATTGGCATCAACAAAGAATCGAGTAAACAAATACAACGGATAGAATAAAAAAATCATGACAAAATTCTGTAGTCTAACCATATTATTAAAAAATTATTAATTTATTTCTTGTTCAGTCAAATTCTAGATAATATCAATCAACATTTTATTTCTCTGTTATTTCGATCGATTCCCAGATAATTTATGATGTGTATTAACATAATATATGTAAATGAGTTCTGTTGAATACTTCATGTTGATTAATTTTGTCTGTAATATAAGGCATATCACAAAACCGTTGATCAATGTTTCACTCGGATAAATCATGATAGCTGATATGAAACCAAACTCTGATCGACGTTGTGAAGACGTGCTTCCTGGGGGGTTACCTCTTGTGATAGAGCCCCACGTTGTGAAGCCATTGTGTAAAGTGGTAAATTGCAAATCCTTTACAGGTGATGCGGTATTCTTGATATTTATAAGAGCGGTTGCTAAAATCCCTATTTTGCAAATAAATTCGCAAAAAGCTAAGGCCGTTCGGCTCACAAAAATGCTGGGTTCAAACCGCAGCTCTAGCTCAGTGGTAGATGCATGAATTTTCCAAATATAATTAATCACCACAAGGTTCAATGATTGGTGATTAATAATTCTTACCGCTGCTTCCGTGAAGTTCTGGGAGAATAGTCTACCAATAAGGAAATCAAAAAGATATTTGGTGACTGACTATCAGCAACCATGTATCCAATCGAGAATAATGAAGACCAACTATGGTTTTTTCTAGTTGATTTTTAAAACGCTTGTCATGAATACAGGTATTCACCGATTTACCCTTCTGAAATTCCTTTGAACTTACAACGCCAGTTCTTGAAGTTCTCTGGATCCTTATATGATATAACTGTAAACTTATTAATATAATTATATTTATCAGTATGATTTTTCTGGCGGAATAGTTTGACTATCATCAAAGGATGATAAGTAATGAATGCTCTTATTGATGCTCTTATTAATGCTCTTAATAAGATCAATATTGATTGATTCACTGATTTTATATGCTGCTGATGAATATTTCTTGGTACCAAGACAGCTCAAACTGTATATCACGAGATGAGTTAGGATATAATAAAAACTTCTATGATTTTGTATGCTGACATAAAACATAAAATATATTCCCATAAATTAATATATATATATATATATATATATATAAAATATTCTTATATCTATAATTTTCTTTAAATAAATTCTTTTCTATAATTTGAATAATTATCACAAGGTTTATTAGCATTTACAGCTGTGAGCTTTAAAAATTATAAACTTGTATTTAATACTGATACATGGACTTCAAGTCAATTCAGAATTCTACAACTTAAAACCTGTTCGGTCTGTAGATTTAACATGACATACTTTAATCAATGAGCAAATTTCGTTCGTTCGTGCGTGTCAGGTGATAGGTGATTAAATGCCTAAATTAAAATAAAAATCCACTGTTTTAACAGCTTCGTCATTAAATTCAAAGAGGTCTTGTCGAGTGCATGCTGGTGCAAGACAGCATTTCAGGAGGTGGTCATCTGACTGGATATCGCCACAGTCGCAGTACGGGTCCTCAATCAGCCTCCAAGTTGTGCGATTTTCTTTTGTGCAGGCACACTCTGCTCTGAGGCGGTTCAGAGTTTTCCATTTACCATATGACAGCTCTGCTCCTGTTGGAAGTTGCTCCCTCAACACCAAGTCAGTGGCGTCTGTACTCTCATGCCATAATCTAATTCTTTCCTGTGGAGCCGAGGAGCCAAGCTCCTGTGTCTCTGTCAGAAAGCTGCGTCGGAACTTCAGTCGGTGATTTGCAGGGGTGTGGCCGAACATTGGGTGTCTGTTGTCATTAACCTGTCGAGTACGCTCATTCCTACCAGCTATTTCTCTTCGGATTGATGGAGGAGCTATCCCACTGAGTTGATACAGGTAGTGAGTTTTCGTTGGTTTCAGACAACCTGTCACAATTCTGCAGCTTTCATTGAGGGCCACATCTACCTTCTTAGCATGGGCTGATCGGCTCCACACAGGACAGGCATATTCCGCAGTGGAGAAACACAGGGCTAAGGCTGTTGTACGCAGAGTATGAGCATCAGCACCCCAGGCAGAGCCAGTCAGTTTGCGTAGAAGTGCATTTCTGGAGTTGACCAGTGAACCAATGAGCAAATAATAATTAATAAAAATAACAATTCAATAATCTCAGAGTTTTATGAGTTCATGCCGTGCATGGAAGTAAGCTTCCTACATAAATCAAGTAAATTCATAAAACGTTCTTATAGACTATATGATAGCATTCAACACGTTGCAAATTTCTTAAACTTGAATTAATTTATATAGTGCTTTGATCAATTCCCCAATCCACTATTAAAGGCCGGCTAATGAGCTCATTAGAACTAACACTCACAGTAATGATGTTCTTGAAGGTCTTGTAGAGTGAATTAATTACTTCCAATAATTAATTATGCAGGTCCTTTTCATCTCTGCTGGGCTCGCGCGTGGTCCAGATTTCTTATAAATTTCTTTCAGTATTAAAAATATATTTATGGGAACAGATTACAATTAAGAACTCTTTAGCAACACTGAGTTCACAAATAATCAAACATTAATTACAAATATTTCACATTTAAAAAGGGATTGGCTTGATGATTTTAAAATTTAATAGGAAGAAAGAACCCTAATCTCCATGTGCGTCCTCACAGATCGGGATCACAAGCCAAAAAAGAAATGATTTTCAGAAAAATTTCATCTCTTCCTTGAACGATTTGTGAGCTTCCTTCTGATTGGCTTTCTAATCCTAGTAAGACTCAATGTAATTGGTTCTTTAGGATTCAGGGTGTTCCTAACTTTGTTATACAAAGATAAATGAAAATTTGTTACATAAATAGATTAAATGATAGACTAAAAGTATTTTAATAATTAAATCTCGATACATGATGCTATAAAATGATGTACATATAATTTTTTATGTGAGTTTTGTGTACTCTTGGTTTTCATACTTTTTTAGATTGCAATAAATACTCATGTAACAATAATAGTTGTCCTTATCTATTTACATAAACCTTCCCTAGTATATATAATATATATTTTGTGAGTAAACTTTATAATTTAATTCATAATGGTTGATCGAGCGATCAGCTGATTCGTTAGGTATTATTATTTTTATTTCTGCCAATGAATTCTCATTATTGTCGAATTACAAATTGTTTGATTCTCTTATCGTATTAGATAATATGATTGCTCTTTATCACTAATAACATTCGATTTTACTTGAGTGGTACTTTGACTAGGCTATCTTTCCTTTCTATTTTATAATTCTATTAAAGCTCAATAGTTCATTTCAAAAAATATTTTGTGGTGCTAAAATACCACGTGACAACGTTTACGGGAAGATTCAACCCACCTATATGCTTCGATAAGAAGCACTCTTATGAATTATAAAACAAAAATTCCCTTTGAAGCATTTGCACTGGGATGAATTGTAATCAAACCGGTCCTCAATTATGCGAAATATCAATAAATCAGGCGCAAAGGCGGTGATAGCGATCTACTTTTTCTGCGCTCTACCTTTCAGCTTCGGCGGCACACTCAATCAACTTGGCAATTAGTGACGTATGGATTTCCCAGAAGCGTTCTTAATCCCCGAACTTTGAAAGCTGTAAATGCATGTTCAGCCTTCTCAGGCGTTTGTTCCACTTTTCACCTTCCCATTCTTCATCCTCCGCCATTTTCCTCCCTCCTTTTCCCCTTCATTCCACCCTTTCGCCGATATTGTAACTCAATCCGCTACATCCATTACATTTATTGCTCCACGCCCCTCTATTTTTGAATTTAGGTTGATCTAACGGGATCGCATTCTATCATTATCAAACACTTGTTAGGGTCATTTCCTGCACCCGTTTCGCTGCTATATCGTATATCCTTATTTCGCTACTCTCCCGTCTCCCATCAATTTATATTTTCCTCTTATATTCCAAAATTGGCCATTCAATATAGAGCGTTATCCATAAACAAAACCTCGCTCGAATATTCGCAACACTGGAAAGAAATTGCTATAACTTCGTTATTAGTTTGAATTAGAAAATGTTATCACATACTAGCAATTCAAATTTGTTAATTAACTGAGTCATCAGGAAGTAGAGAGTGATAATTCGACTGGAAAGTAGTTGAAATGACAATTTTGTTTTGTTTTGTCGATTTCTGACCAGGTCTCCTAGCTAATCAATAGCTCCTATTACTTCTGAAGCAGTTAGATGGGAATTATCACTCCATTACATGAATGAACCCTGCAATCTCTGACCTATTCGCTAACCACTATTTTGAAAGCTTGTTCAAACATCTAGTAACAAAACAGCGGTTATTATTCACGTTATGCAGTGAGGTAATTTGCCAACAATAGACAGCTACTCGCGAAATTTGCATCACTGCTACGCCCTTCGGGAACGTCTGAATCAGAGCCAACCCCTTCTCACCCCCAGCCATTACCCCTGTTGCGTAAGTGCATATGCACACGCGTAACGTTTATCTTTCCATAATTGCACAAGCTTTCCCACATTTATTAGATAAATACGCGGACCAGCCACCAGCAGCAACCCTCTTCACGTCTTGGGGCGCGTGATTGTTTCAAAAGGGTGCTCTTGACCCCTGCAATAGTTTTGTAGAGGGTTTTATTCGGTCACACGCTACAAGCCCTTGCTATAAATGTATTCATGCTTTGATTTCGGAGTATCATTTCTTATTCGTTTGAACCCTTTTTACTATAGACTGGCGTGTGTGTGGCTTAGTATTGCTCTTATCGGAACGCAATTACAATTTACTTTTCTCTCTCACTCTCCTCTCTGCTTATCCAACATATTTCGCTCTCTCTCAATCTCAATCCTCTCTCTCTTCCTCACCCCTTTCAATCTGCTGTCCACGTGGCGTCCCACGTGAATAATGGGCCCTATCACGTGACCCGACTGTCCACTAATTGTTCTTCTGTCTAGCACTTCCCCCTCCTTTCCTAGTGCTCCTTCCCTCCTTTTCGAAACTTATATTGCGCGACCGCATTCTTCGAGGGTGAATATTGTCTGTTAGTCTTGGCGCCATTTCTCAACCCCTTCGTCTCCGCACATCACGAATGTTTCATTTCTACTTCCGCATTGCCATTATTACGAATCTCCTCTCATTTCTTCCTAGTATATCTTATTTCTAATATCTTCCTATTCCTAACTGAACCGATTCTATTATTGCTTACGTAGGTATAGAGAAAGTAAGTGTTAAGTGAAGACTAGGGATGGGTATCGAAAGACAAAACATCGATGTTTTGAATATCGATGTTTTTTCATCCTAACATCGATAAGTGAAAAACATCGACCAGTAAACATCGATGTTTTTGAACATCGATGTTTTTAAACATCGTTTATCGTCCTACGTTTTTATGGATGATACTATTAGTCCAGTCAATATAGACATAAAAAAGGGGGTGTGCTTGCAATTTATATTGTAGTTCTGATTTTTTAATATATTATTTGGGTACATAAGAGAAGTCCAGAACCAACTAATTCATGCAAGATTTCCTTGTGCTAGATACAAGATAGCCCAAAAACCTCGTATTTTCGGCTCATTTTCCAGTTTTCAGCTATTTCTGCCAAACCTCTCGAGATATCCTTGCGGGTTCGGTCTTGAAATTTCACCCTAAGCTAATTTTAGCAATCATTGATACTCATATTGTATTCATTCAATACCTGATAGATTATTTAGGAAATGAAAATGGATTAAGTTATTTATATGGATATCTGCACTCCTTATAATACGAGGACCTCTTTTCCAGAGCTAGATTAATTAGTGTTAAACACATGTTGAGGAAATAATTTTAGTAAGAAAAAACTCTTTCTTCCTAAGAAACGAAGAATCCGACCTCTTATTCAATTCTAAATAACTAACTATCTAACCTTGACACGGGCCACAGAAGTAATGTAAATCTTCAAGAGTATCCAACAGTCTCACATAAAAATACAGTGAGCCTGATTGAAAAATAAGAATAGCACTCTGCAGGAAATCAAAACTTATGCGAGATCTTTCACAAGTGTGATTTATATTCACAAAAAACACTAAACAGAATACTACACTAAATATGATAGAGATAATTATTGTAATTCTGTTACTATTGCTTATTGCTCTCAAGATAATCCTCTTCCATCATCATAGTGGAAAATTTACGCTCTTTTACCATTTCATAAATTGTTTATGACTGGAATTAATAGCTATGATGAGATTTCTATGTTTTCTTGTCGCTCTATTATTCTAACATTCGTATTCTATCAATTTGAATATAGTAGTTGAGTAGTCAGACTGCCCTTCACGATAAGTCCAATTTAACAGAAATGATCTGGACCAAGTTCATCGATAAAATATGTACGGAAATGGACTCAATAAATTTAATAATTTGCCACTTCGAGATTGTGATTCATTGAAATTTTCTCAGTGTTTCTATTGTCGATCAGGTTTCACTCTTACTTTTTCAGTGGCAATCCCGAATCAATCATATACACTTTCTTAATAATAAAAACCACAGGAGTTTGTCAATATTTCAAGTGTTTTCTCTCTCGCAATGGAAATTATAATTTCTTCTATTCCTTTATTAATCATATCATAGACTTTTTTAAATAAACAAACGAATAATCAGTGGTAATAGAGCATATTTTGCAAATGTTAAAATAATTAAGTCCAAACTGATGACGCGTGACGCTAAAATAAAACTCTATAAAACAGTAATCAGGCCAGTAGTTACATATGGCAGCGAAGCATGGACATTCACTGTAGCCGATATATCCGCACTTAGAGTCTTTGAAAGGAAAATCATCCGAAGAATTTTTTGACCAGTTCGGCAAGATGAAACATGGAGAATAAGAAGTAACGGAGAGATAAACAATATCCTCCAAAACCAGGACATAGTTCGTTTCATCAAGTCACGAAGAATCAGCTGGCTAGGACACGTCTGGAGAATGGAGCTGAACAGACTCCAGAGACAACTGCTTGAGGGTGAAATTATCCAAGTAAGAAGAAGAGGGAGACCCAGGAGAAGGTGGCTGCAGGATGTCGAAGGAGATTTGAATAGAATGGGGGGATTCGTGGATGGAGAAGGATGGCGAATGACCGGAACGAGTGGAGGCGAGTGACGGAGGAAGCCAAGGCCCACCCAAGGCTGTAGTGCTAAGGAACAATATATCATAAACTTTCATATTCAATAATATGAAATATTTTCATTTCTTAATCATAATTGAAATCATTATTTCAATCAGGAATTTCTCGTGTATTCTTTGTGAATGTGTCTGAACAGGGAAAACTCTCAACTGATTATTGATAGTATTACGAACTTTTCATAAATTTCCTTTGATCTCTCCAAATATTCTACGCTGAAGTCGAAGAAAACTTCCAATTGAACAAATAACTGAAAATCAGTAGGGCGTGAAAGTAGGAACTGATGCATGGTAATGTTGGCATGTTGAACTAATTTCGGGTTGTTAGTTGTTTTGCAGGGTTGGGTTGATGCTGTCGCTAATACGGGGAAAAGTGTTGAGGATGACCCCACAGCATCGAGCGAGAAATTACCGGATCCCTTTGGGGGCACGCAGCCCGCTTCCGATAGCATTCGGGGGAGGGGGCTCAGTTGTCTCGTATTTCGGTTTTCGACCAACCCTTTTCTCTGTTATTTCTGTCAGCGCGCCCTCAGGGGGCTGAAGTTGCGGCAAATAAGTTTGGGCGTAGCCTACGCAACGCAACGTGACCAAAAAGTCCTGAGGGTTGTTCACCCCCACATGAGTGAGCAGGAGGGAAGGGGGTGCTTTTGGGATCGAACCAATACATTCTGATTTGGTTAGACCAACAACTAGCCGAGACACTGCACATTCTAATCCAGCATGCGGGCTCTGCTTATTCTACATCTTCTTTTTCTTCTTACCCTTCTTCCTTTTCTTCTGCTTCTTTTTTTTCTTCTCCTTTCCTCGATATTCTTATTTTCTTCTACTTCTTCTTTCTATTTCCCTTTGATGGTACTACTTTGCGTGTGCGAGATTTATTCTGTTGAGTAATCCAGTTGGAAGCAGCTTATTGATGATGTGGGGAAAAGTGTTTGATGGTATTGGAAACAAAGAATATTGGAACTCTGCTACTGAATAAGTAGTGTATTATAGAAAGGAAATGTGTCCATTATGTAGAGGAGATGGAATTCGTAGGATATCAGAACTTATTGAATGTGTAGTTAACTGAAACAAGATAATTATATTATTTTAATGATCTATTTCTTGGTAGATGTAGATTAATGAAGAGTTTTTAAAGTAGAAAAAATACTGAAGAATTCATGGATATGCTCAATTTAATTGGATTTTTTCTGGTTTTTCAGATAACTATATTATTTTAATGAACTATTTTCTTGGTAGATTTGGATTAATCAAGTAAGAGTTTTTAAACTAGAAAAAATACAGAAGAATTCATGGATATGTTCAATTTAATTGGTTTTTTCTGGTTTTTCGTAGTGTAAGAATTCAACAGATGAAATTTTGTTTCTAGTTTTATTGATCCAAATTACGAAAAATACATGTCAGATGGAAATAATATGCAAGGAACTGCTATAGTCTTTGTATATATAAACTCGCTCTTGTATCGGCGAAGTAGCAAAAGTTATAGAGAAACACATACACTGTATTAATATAACTAGTGACTCCCTGGGTTGAAAAACTCGCTCACAAACTGTTGAATTGATCTCTGGAACTTGTAATTATACAAGTTTTGTGAGAATTATTATGGATTATTATGGTTATTTCGTTTGAATATTTTTTATTTTTGTCGTCCAACAAACTTGACCTGTAAAAAGGTACAAAGAATACGTGTTTAAAATTTGTAGCTAATTGATCAATTCTCTCTAATGTTATTGTAGAACATAGAAACAGACGGATAACGACTTGGCCTGAGTGAGTGAGTCAAAAGTGAGAACACGCTATCGCTCGTTTAATCACTAATCACAAATGTATTAGAAAGTAATAAGTCGAAAATCAAATTCCAAGATAAAAGTGTTTTCATCATTGGACAGTTTTAAACTCAATATTCTTGGACATATATAAGAATTGATAAGAGAAGCAGCTGTTTGAGTGAAGTAGAATATAGGTAAATCACAATCTAATATTTTGTTACCAATATTTTTAAGATTTGGCAGAGAAAAAACTAAGAAAAAACTAAAAGAAGAAAGTTAAGAAAACAAAAGTAATAATATTATTCAGCTTGAAGGTATTAGCTGTTCATCAGCTTCTGAAGCTTATCATCAATCATCGTTGCCAATTATTAGGACCAATCAGACGCTATTTGTTGGCTGACCTGGTCAGTTGCAGAGCAAACAATTCCTTCACGTGATTAATCTGCTCTCCGTCGGTTGATTACGTCACTCGCCTTGAATGGCGGCTAGTGCAAGATCAGTTTGTTGAATAATCCACGATCCACGACTGTCGTGAGCAGAACCGACTGAATGGAGTAATCCCTTTGTAGTTGCTTGTTTCGGCCGACAGATGGCAGCACTAAAGCCGGCGGTAACCTAAACTTGATTGATGACTTGAACTTACGGGCCTAGCGTGTCTTACGATGACTCCCTGTAACCCAGTAATGCATTACGTATTTCGCATAGTTCTAGTTCTCGTCCTAATTCAGTACTTATCTAATTGCAGGGGATGATATCAGGGCAAAGTTAGTTTCTATGTTTCCTGAACTTCTCAGCCTGAAACTTGGAGAAATGCACTCAGTTGTCAACGATCTACAAACAAGTTTCTAATTTGAGCTACTTTGAGATATTTAGAAAAAGTCTATTTATTAGTTTGAATAATATGTGAATATAGCATAACTGTATTTACAATGTATTATTCATTGTTAGTGTTCGACTTTAAGTGTTGAATAATTAATTACTTTTCCCTAGCATTCGTTCTCATGAATCAAATGCGTAATTCTCCAAGTTTGAATATTTTATTCATTTGTCATGCTCTTTAATCAAATTCAATAGAATACTGTGACTTATTCCATCTATCATAGTTTTTCCAATTCTGATGACATTTCTCATCTCTCTTCTCTATTCACTTCAGCAACATAAAACTGACACGCTGATCTTTCTTCTCTCACATCTTTGGCATTCTCCTTACTTCCTCTCTTTACTCTCCAATCTCATTTGAAAAATGTACGAATGGCATACTTCTGAGTGATTCCTTGCTTTTTATATTGTCTTCCTTTGCCTTATCGAATCAATAAATAGGTTGAAAAGATAGGCAAAAAAATGGCTTTATTCTTGTGTATTTATTGTGTTTTAATCGTCACCCAGTAAATACTGGTACCTATGGACAGTTGGAATTGCATACTGTCGACCAATTAGGAGGAATTACAGATGAAAGTATTAACCGAACATCTGTTGCCGCCTACTGGCTCAATATCTAGTTATGTTACAAACTGTTGACCAAACAGGAGGGAGAAGGCGGAGTCGAGAGTATTGTCATCCAATATTCCAACAAGTACTGCCACCAATTGGTAGAAGAGTTGGATGCATTTAAAACTTTTGACCAATATTCAGAGAGTTAACTAGAGGATATTGAGAGTCTAGAGGTGTCACATCACCTATTCTCCAATAGTTGTGGGCGGCGGAATATATTTTCCTTCTCGAAAATGATTATTGTTAACCGCTATAATTTTAGTTATGATCGATCCAATGTGCATTCAATCTATTCAATATTAAAACAATATCTCATTACAGATTGAGTAGTGATGTGTATAGATTCTGTCGAATATTGTTACGATTGCAATAGTTTGTAATGTTCAACACCAATAAGGTTTTGATAATGAAACAGTAAGAAAATCCACTACTTTTTCACATATATCGTCTAGCGTAGCATAATGTTCTTCCTCTTCTTGTTACAGGTAATTGAGGTTTTACAGTAGGCCTTCATACAAACTTGGCTGACTTTCTCATGAACTCTCACAAGTTGGTAAGCATAAGAAGTAGTTCACAATCTGCCGGAAAGTATAATAATTATTGTAATTCATAGCTATCAAATTTCCTGCTTTCCATTCTATATATCTCACATTGAAATAACAAAGTGCAATCATATTCAGATTGGCATTGCATCGTATTTATTTCTTGACAAAATAAATTACAACCATTCTTGTATAGTAGCTTCTTATTAATAACAAAATTCTTATTAGGATTTAGAAGGGATCACTGTTTTAATGTGATGATTTAGGAACTGTATATCGTTGAATTGAATTGAATGGAAATTCAGACATTTTTCTGTTTTTACTGTTTTAATAGATGATTTATCAAGTAACAATTTTTCGGCCTTCAAATGTAGGACTGTAGTTTTAGTGTACGAGTACTCAATGACAGTATTAAAGACATGATTTATGGTTACAAGTACATGTACTGCCCATGTTCATTAATTTCAGTATCATTATCGTTACCACAGCACTCAGTTTGGCATGTGCCATTAATAGCCTCAATAGCATTAATCCGGACGTACATGCTTTTGGGTGAAACATGATGTAACCCACACGTTGGATGTTTCATCAATTATTCCCAGCTAACCATGTGTGACAACTGCCGCAATAAGGAGTACGCTGTATCGCTTTGACAGTCAGCGTACTGTGCTTAGTCGGGTGGGTCTCTTCTTAGCACGCGTCTGCCCCTGTAGGGGATGATAATTTCCTTTCTTGATCGACGCCGTACTTACTTGTCTGTTGTCTGGCCTGGCCACCCTTACCGCCCCTGAAACCGCCACAATTGGCCCATAATCCCCATTCACTCAACCGCTCACCCCCGTACTATGCGTGATACGCGTCCATTCTTTCCTTTATTCGGCCGACACAGGCCTAGTTTGTTTTCCTTGTATCATATTTCCCATGAATGGGTTTGGGGTGTAGGCCTTCTGTGTCGAAGTTTGAACTGGTGTATTGTTGTAGAAACTTCGCTGCGTGGTGTGAATTGATATGTGTTCAAGGTCATGAATGATCAATCTACTGTTCTTTCAAGTACGGTATTCATAGATTATCATTACATTTGTCTTATGTTGTTGTATTTTCCCATAATGTAAAGCACAAATAGAAATTAAAAAAAAAAGTGGTTGACAATTTCCAATTGTGTTTTTTATTATTCATAGATTATTTCAATAGCTTGCTGTATAGAGTGCAAAACAGGAACCCTAATATAATGCAGCGATAAAGGTGTCTCGCAAGCCGAAACGAACAAAAATGATTGTCCTTTCAAGTTGAGTTATTGGATACTATGTTACACGAAAAGCAATAATTGTAGAAAGTAACGTTATTACGTTACTACCAGAAAACATGATAGAAGCTTCATATTGTCTTTGAATCTACCAAAGAGGATTAAAAAAGGAATATTTCCATTCTCTTTGATACTACTCAGAAATTGATTGCTCTCTCAATGAAATCGCCAAGCCTGTTTCCCTAAGAGAGCAAACAGAGTACCAGCTTTCTGTAATGTAGATCCAATATTCGACTAGAACAATCAACACATAAAAACTAGTCTTTTCTTGACCCTCTGTGTTATAATATAATTGTTATATTGATCACTTTTTGCACTAAGTGGAATCAATCGACAATTTTTTGAATATATAATTCACTCCACTAGAGATCTCACGTGTTCCAAGGGTTGAATTTTTGTTTTACAATTCATTTTCGACGTTTTCCAATTCATCTTCATCGTTATTTGAAAACACTCTTGGTTTGTAATGGACTTTTTAGTTCTTCGCACAGACAATACGGGAAACTATTTTGTTGAAAGAGATTGAAAACCACGAAACTTCTTCACTGGCTGAACCTGGGTTTAGGAAGCGATTATCGATGTACGCAGCCTGATTTGTTTTTGCCGCTAGTTGCAAGCTGTAATGAAGGGAATTCGGGTGTGTTTTAAAGGTGGTAAGGGCAGGCATCGGCATATGCCTACTGACAGGTGACCCGTAATTTGTGCCGAGCAATTGGCTGGGGAGTTCCAACTCCGTACCAAGCTCGCACGTCACCATAATTACTTGGGGAGCAACCCCATATAGTAAGATTCACTCCATACTGTCAGCATCCTAAATAAATAGCATCGATGCTATCAAATTCAACCAATGCTGTCCAAATAGCGATTCTCACTCAACCATTCCACCGTCTGTACTCATCCTTTATCTTCCCCAACACTTTTTTCTCTACCTTTGATCATTTTTCTTTCCCCTCTTCATCATTTCATAACGCTTCATCCTACTCACTAATCGACACTTAGTTCAACATCTGCTAGTGCATTATATTGATGATAAGTTTCAAATTATTTCTCCCCAAGTCATTTATTGATTGAATAATACATAATTCAATTAAATGATTCTCTCCATTCATAGGATAGAGAATATAATTCAGTCAGAAACCATTTCAGAGCATTTTTTATAACTTACATGAAAGACCTCAAAATAATCTTTAATTCAACAGTAACATCAATTGATTCACTCTTGACGGATTCATCTCAAATGGAATAGTAATTATTATTATTTATATTTATATTTTCTTGTAAGAATTGATAACCAATAAAATTAGTTCCATCTTCTCCTTCATCATGTGCCGTTTCTATGGCGGAGGTTGGCTATCATGATGGCAATTTTCACCTTGTTTACAGCTGACTTGAAAAGTTCATTTGAGGTGCACTTGAACCAATCCCTTATATTGCGCAACCAAGATATCCTTCGCCCCACTGACCTCCTACCTGTTATTTTGCTTTGCATAATGAGGTGCCATATTCCATACTTGTGTCCTCTCATTATGTGATCCAGGTATCTTAATTTGCGCTCCTTGATTCCACCAATGAGTTTCAGTTTCTTACCCATTCTCCTGAGAACCTCTTCATTTGTAACATGATCGGTGTATGAGATTCTCAGCATTCTGCGATAGGTCCACATCTCAATAGTCATCAGGTCATCAATTAGCTCCATAATATATTTATTACACAGTTACTGGTGTATAATGTTGAATGAACTTGAAGGGTGAGAATTGATGGAAGAGCATTGTATTTGGATGACAGCACGAGAGAATATTGAATATCAATAAATAACTATAGTTTGTTAGAAATGCTGGAGGTACTTCGATTTTGTTTACCCCAATGGATGAAATAAGAAGTACCTAGCTATTCTTGTGAATGAGTTCTATTGAGGCAAAGGCTTTGAGGATATTCTCAAATCAATATTTAATGAAAACCTTAATTTGATTTGCAATTTCGTTTGAGGATGTTTCACCATACAATGAGCATGCAGTTTTTAACATTATAGAAGTGAATGGTCAGGAACGGTCTGGGGAGGACTCTCTCCCGGTTCACGATGTTTTCATAAATAAGCGACATTTTGCTCGAGCAAAACTGAGACCAGCTCCACGGAATGGTGTGACACGAGAAGCCACTTAATCCAATGCCACCTATATTTTATTGCCGCACGTGTTCTGTCATGTACAGGGATGCAACTTGAACGATAACGAAATAAATATGGAAAATGAGGGGCAGTGGAAGTTTGCATTTGAAGGGGTCTCTCTGTAGAAATAACGAGGAACGAGGATTAAGTTGGACGTTTTTGCGGCTGATTTTAACATGATTTTGCGGGAATACAATACTTTCCCACGCACGGTTTTTCCAGCATTGTGTATGGCCTACTTATTTGTGCAGAAGCGTGCGTTAGCCATGTATCCTCGTATTCCCTTTTCACAGAAAAAAGACCCTCCCGCAATAATTCTCCATTCTTTCACTTTTTCTCTCTTTCTCACTCCTCTCCCTACCATCAATCTCACTCCTTCTCTATTTATCTCCCAATACCAATGTATATTCTCTCCCCCCCCACTTTGTGCAAGAGTACGTATCCGTTTGATTGTATTTCTCGTCGTGCATTAACTGCAGTGGTGCTAAAAAATCGTCTGTGTTGAATGGACGCTCGATACATTTCTTTTTGTTGCTTTCATATCGTATTATGAGTGTTGGTATGGTTTCGCATGGAAAGTAGGCCGTATACTGGTGCCGTAGAACTCATATTTAACGTTTGTTGGAGCATTTTTATTGAAAAAGAACACAGTGTACACTGTGAAATGACAAGCAGGATTTTTGGGAGATGTGCTTTGTCATCGTGTATTGTTTCATTCACGTGTGTGAATTGGGACTGGGAAATGGATTATTTGAAAATATTTCTGGGAATCATCACCGTTTGTCGGATTGAGGCCGTAGAATTGTATGATTTCCAGGGATGGAGAGCTACGACTAAAATGAATATCTACTAAATGGACCGATACATGTTTGTAAATTACAGGGGAAACAGGTGATGTAAAATATCATTATCAATAATGCAAAACAGTAATAATTAGACGGATGAAATTTCGGAATGATCCGGCAATTTCCTCTTTCCTCTTCGTTGGAAAAACGAAATTGAAATCTACCAGCTGGCATACTTAGTCAGCTTTTTTTATTCATGCAGATTTTATGAGTAGTTGCCACCACCTCAAATCCTTGATACATTTTCGTGATGATTCTGTGGTGAAATATTTTATATCAAATTCAATAATTTTTTGGTGATGAGGACAGAGTGAAATTTTACACTCAACAACTTTTGCCTGAATCTTGCCATTCTATAAACAGGATACAACAAATAACTTACAAATAAAATCCTCTAACTATTCAAAACAAATTTCTGCTTCATATGGTCAAATTTGTTGCTCGAATGTTAACAAGCATAAAGCAGCAAAAACACAGCAATCTTATCAAGTGAGGCATTCGATAGAAATGTTCAAATGCTCAGAGCAAGAACAGTGGGCCTATGAAAGCTGTCAGGTGCACCGAGCCGTAGGGCCAAGATAAGGGCTGCACTGCAAAAGGGTTGGCCAGGGACAATGGCCAAAAGCTCTTCCGTCCGGGGATGAAGGACTGATAAACGATTGCACGGCAAAGCAACGCTGGGTAAAGGGAGTAGGCTGCCAGAGACTCGTAAGTAAACGAAAGGTCTGAATTACTCGAGTGGAAAAATTGCATCGATCTTCCTGGAAACAAAGCAGGCACTTGTTCACCGTAAATACTCGTAATGTGTGCATGTTTACTTTGTATGGAAATTGAGGTTTATTGTGACCGGCATGGTTCAAAACGGGAATGTTGAAAGTGGTGCTGGTACTTGGCATTCACTTTTCAGAAATATTTTTGAAAATGTTGGAGTGGCAGGGAAGGATTTTGCATATCCAGGTAATCGATTTTATGCATACTACTTTAATCTTCAACATTTTCATAGAGCAAGTTGGAGTATCGATCTACATGGATTTCATTCAACTCTTTCTATTTTTTCGAGACGAGACCATTTACGTGTTTTCAAGCGTTTTCAGACGGCGATTTTTGAGTCGGTAAGGCAGGAAGCTCTCCGTTAGGCTGATTGGGTTGGAGTCTGAAAAAAAGTTTAAAAAAAGCTTAATATGGTCACGCCCTTATCCACACAACTAACAATGGATGGAGAAAGAATACCTATTAAATGTGCATAGATTTTTCAGTAATTTATTTATTGATAAGTTAGAATATGTGAGAGCACCAGGGAAACCCCATTCTACTATTGTGCAATATAGTGTCAACACAGGAATCAGCGAAAGTGGAAATAGAGCACAAATAATGTGTGTTTCTCTGTATGTGTATAATGAATAATGTCTGTGTTGCTCTGTCGTGAGAATATGCTGGTACCTCATGAAGTTGTCGTTAATGATCACGGAACAAAATGCATGAAAAATGAAAATAATAGCTGACATAATTATCGACTTTCACTATTATTTTACTGAAGCATCGGGAATATGTTTTAAATAAGTGAGTTGTAAAAATTAGTCCTATAACTTAACAGTGATACTACAATTGAATGTAGCTAAATTGTAAATGTAATGTAAAAAATTAGGTTTTGGTCAGCTCCTCCTCACAATCTTTTATCCATTTACTTATTTAGTTATGCAACAAATAATTCTGCTGTGCATAAAATACTAAGGCAATCAGCTACAGATATCATCAATAATGAATTACATTGTTCAAGCCTCTCGTATCTTTTAAATTGGACCTATATTTTAGCATTGTTAAGTCTTAGTGTTAGTAGGCTGACATTTCTTTCCCAACTGTCAAATATAATTTCATTTTTCCTTCCAAGAGAACCACTCTACTCTTCTGTAATTTTTTTCTGTCTGTATTGACTAAGATATTGTATTAAGCTCACGCTATAGATGTTGAGATTACACTGTGTCTTCTTATGTTCTGTAAAATATTAAATCTGGGCAGATAAAAAGCCCTAACAGAAACAGTAATAGGTCTGAAAATAAAGTAACTGGCTAATATCGCCAAATAGATAATAACTAAGATTAGATAGCATCAGCTTGTTCTGGCTAAATGGTACAAAAACCTAAAAAGGATTTGAAGGAATTTTATTGCTCATAAATAGATTATTATATAAAATATTTGAAGATTGAGGTTATGTACATGTATTCACGGATCGGTGACCTAGAGATCGATCAAACCGAGAAACGTAGAATCTGACCAAAACCCCTTGGCAGAGCTTTATTGCAATCAGATGGTGTGCAATGTGAAAAAACACCTGATCACGTGGCTAATTATTAGGTAGCATGGAATTAATAGTAATGTATAGAATATTAGCTAGCATGTAAAGAGCATAAATAAAAAACCAAATAAAAATAATTTAATGTATTCAGGAAATAAGAGTTACCAGGCGCATGAATACCGAATAAAATTTGCATGCACCAATAGTAAAACGGCAGTTAATAGGCGGCAACTGTAGGCCAATTCAAAAATATTTCTATATATTATATAAATGTACTAGATTTTGTGTTAAAACTTTGTATAGTCTATGTTATCGATATGGCTCGAATGCAAAGAAATTATTAATCATACAATCTAAGCATATTTTGGCATTTTTTTTGTAAGATCTATTTGAACCTAATGGCGGAGGACTAAGATATTTAAATTTTATGCTAATTTGAAAGTCGGAAATAGGATCTGTAAAACTTGAAAAAGAAGAACCAGCACTCGCCAGCCAAATGCCACCATAAGAGGACCCCAAATATTTTAGAGCGTAGTACCTTACTAATGATTTTGTAAAAGTTAAAGTTAAAGTAAATTATTAAATTTCTTAAAAGACTTCGTGATGCTATTGTGAAGCAGAAGTCATTTTCATTTTAATTAAATTTATAACCCTTGGAAGAGACGATTCCGGCTACCATATTCCCGGACCACATGGAGTTAGATCGACATCGGCGGCTTACAAGAAGATTTTCGACACGTGAGTGATTAAATTTGAATTAGTGATGGGCGCCCTAGTGCTTCGAATTAATCTGATGATCAAAGCTAGCTCGCCGAAAGGGTTTTATTATAAATTAAGAAATTAATAAGAGTAATACTTGCGCAAGTAAAAATTAGTATTAAAGGTATTATTTGAAAGAAAAATATAGATCAATATTTTAGAAATTTCTATTAAATCAAAGAAGTACAAAATCTAGGCTATTAAAACATATGCATACAATATTTAATTTTTTGCAATACAATTTGCGATAATTTATTATAGTTCTAATTCACTAGATGAATGGCTCTACCTATTCCATCAGGTGCCGAATCTTGCACCCTGAGATAAAAATATATATTCGATACAATAAATCTACTAAATACTAGAGATTTTAATATATATATATATTGGATTATTAGTGGCTAATTTATCAAGCTGATCTTAGAGCACACATTTTTTGATTGAATTATCCAAGTCGACAAGTATTAGCTAGCGCATATCGCAACTACATGCAACAGAATGCATATGATTTTAAGATAAAGGCACATGGTAATGATTCGTGCCATAAATCTAGAATATAAAGTTTAGCCTGTGATATTTTTATTGACTTCAATTATTGTTCTATTTTTATATTATATTTTTTATCGCTCTATATATATTTTTCTGCCTCGATTGATCTTTGCATTATTTGTGTAATATATGTATGAAACTTTCATGGTGTGCAATTTATTTTTATTCCTCAACACTATAGTATAAGTATCATATTTTTATATATACTTATTATTTATTGAATTACAAGAGTTATAGGAGAAGCCCATATCTAGGCCTATCAAGATTTTTTAAGACTGAATACTATTAGAAAACCACGACCTAATTATATCAAATCTCATGCTTTACCGACTGATGCCAAGCAGGAGGCTAATCGTTATTTAAATATAAAGAATAACGTGACATAAAAGACATGCCGTACCAACGTGGGACTGATGATGAGAGCCAAGCTCATTGAATAATTATTTGAAATTAAGTCAATAACCATATTGAAAATTATAGATAACTTATACGAGTTGTGAGGAAAACTGGCGAAGGGAAATTTGTATTACTTTTTGGGGAATCAATAGCTTTAAATAAAGAGAAATTATATGTTTTAAAGAAAATTTTATATTATTAGTACTGTAAAAAAAAAAAAAAAAAATACATGTCTATAGAGAGAGATTATATTTTACAAGCCTAAACTGCTATTACTTTCTAGTCAAAAATATATTATGTGTTTAAGCCGGTTGGAAAATAAGTCACAGCCTGTAAACTAGCCAAGAATAAATCAACACAAAACATGGGGGCGCTAGAGCATTATAAAAAACTTAAGTATAAATACCTTGTTGTAAGAGTATCCAAACACTTTACACATCACTGTTCACTGTAAGTCCCGGTTTGTGTCTCTTTTTTAAGCATTCTCGCTTATCATTCTTATCACTGTTTAATTAGCATTTATCATATTTGACATAATGAATCACACTCCCGCAAACTCTGAAGTTTCATATATGTACGGCGGTTGCACAGATCCCACTTTGTCGACTCCAAGCACATCAAACCCCACCACGGTAGATGCCAATACGCCACGAGAAAGGGAACCAGGAAGCGTCGGGTCGATAGTCTTCGATCCACCAGGTCTGCAACCTCTATCATCCACTCGAATCGACGCCGCTGACACACCATTGAATCAACGGATAGTAGAGATCAACTTTGAAGGGGGCGAGGAGCAGCCTGCAGAACCCGCATCGCCGGAGGCCGAGTCACACCTGAGCAAACAAAGTATATTTTCAATCACAGAGTTAGATCCGCTTCAAAAGGTAATAATGGAACAAACTAGCAGTACTTTCAATATTATGTTACAAAAAACAATGGATAATATGATGCAGGAGATTAAAAAAGAGATTGCTACAGTAAAAGAGGAAAATAAACAAACAGTGGAACAGGGCATGAAAGAGACCGCAGGCGCTATAAAATCAGTAGAACAACGGTTGGATAATATTGAAACTAAAGTAGAGAATCATAGGGAAGAATTAAAAGCAATGATAACCCTACAAAAAGAAAGTCAGGATAAAGTTACGGCAGGATTATCGGAAAGGTTGGATACGGTTACATGTGAACTCAATGAAAGGATAGATAACCTAACCATACAAATCACTACACCCATTCAGGATATAACCAATAACATTAAGGCCGATTGCCACCAAGAAATCCACAAACAAATTACCGTTGCCAATCAAACATTAACAACTACAGTTGACAAAAATATTAACAGTATTAAAGAAATACAAAATAAACAGATTAATACGTCCACAAAAATGAACCAACTGCAAGGTAGCATCAATCAAAATACAGAAACCTGTAAAGCTTTAAACGGAACTCTACTAATTCAAAAATCCACCCTGACTCAATTAAATCAAGAAATAAACGCAAATAAAATTACACATAATAGTCAATGGCAGATAACACAGGAAAAAATAATAGCATTAGAAAATCATATTCAACAACAACCTCAAGGGATTCAAACAGACAACCTCAACGTACATAGTATATTACAAGGACTAGGAAAATTTGATAATACTGATCGCCATTTGCAACCTCAACCATTCATTGATCAGATAAAATTAGTACAAACTCTTGCACCTACCTCTTGGAATTTTTGGCGTCTTCGTTTGACTAATTTATTGATTGGCGAACCCCTGATGTTCTTTCGGAGTAGAGCCCATGAATTTACATCATTGGATGAGTTTGTAGCTGTCTTCCTGGAACAGTATTGGAGCAGAAGTAAACAGTTGGACGTGCTAGCGGACATTATATCATGCGATTTCAACCCTAACTTAGACGGTGCATGTACCACTTTCGTCACTGCTCTACAGTTTAAAAATTCTCAATTGAGCGAGCCCATTAACGAATCGGCATTAGCAAGTATTATTTTAAAGAAGCTACCGTATCAAGTTAGAATGGCACTCGCCACACAACCCATTACTGATTGTAAGCAGTTGATAAATCATTTATATGGCATACAGTCTGCAAATGGCAATATCAAACCACCGCTCAGACCAGAGATACGCACCAAATCAACATAACTCAAAATTTAATCAGTATAACAGCCAAAATTATGAACCGGTATCATATGATCGCTACCGATCTGCTCCTCAATTTAAACGCCGCTATAATCATAATCAAAATAACAGCTGGAATAATAGAAGTTTTCAGAATCGTCAAACAAACCATTATCCACAGCAAACCTATGAAAGAAAGTATTATTATGGCCGTGATCGATTAAACTCACATAATAATCACACACAAAACAATTACAACAGAAATTATAAACCGCCACCTCAACAAGTAAGTACAAATTATACATTAGCACATGCAATAGGATTGAATCAACAAAAAACCCGGAACCCAACACCCAACGACCCGCCACCAGATATACAGAAAACTACAGCTAATAAACCAGGACTATATGATACCCCCAATATCCAACCACAAAAAACCGCCGCCAACAATGCAATTAAAACCAGCCGCGAGCATCAATCCCTACTAAGCATCCTATTCCCCGCCGACGATCCATCACCGCAGCTAGAGCAGCCCGCACATCAAGAGACCGTCACCATACTACCTGTTTTGACCACCACCATGCATCCACACACAGAGCCTACACCCGCGCATCAATCGACCCCACCAAGGCACCCCAAGGAACCCAGGATGGAGGACCAAGAGGACGACACCAGGGAGGACGGACTACCGGATAAGAGGAGCGACCACCGCAAGGCCCGGAGACGGAAGCGCCCGAGGACACCCGACCGGTATCAGGACGAGGAGGACAACATACAGGACCAAATGAAGAGCATGCATCGCAAGGCCCGGAGACGGAGGCGCCCGAGGACACCCGACCGGTATCAGGACGAGGAGGATAACATGCAGGAGAAAAGAGGCATGCATCATAAGGCCCGGAGGCGGAAGAAGCGACGAAGGAGGAACCACGCGCGCGCATACCGGCCGCATGCACGGTTCAAACGCCCGAAGAGGACACCGGACCGACACCGAGGAGGACAGGAGCGGACCGACGGCGTGCATCCGCGGCACATACGCTTCAAGAGAGATATTCAGCAATGTGACCGGCAAAATGGGCCAAAGGAAGCAAATAATTGGAATAAAAATGGAACTAAAAGGACTACTACGGATTCGTGCATGGGCAACAGTAAAATGGATTACTTGTGGGAACTAATAAAGGATAAACGGTGGCTAATAAGATTGGAAGAATTAAAAAATAATATTAAGAAAGTGAAAGTACCTGGATATTATGCTATTGAAAAGATGATAAATGTTTGGATATGGTGTTTAATGTTTGTTATAATGGCTGTGATAATATTGAAAAGTGATGCTATAATTAAGACCATGTTATTGTTGAAAGAATTTATTAGTGTTGATTGGAATTGTTATATTATTGAATTGTTTATTATGATGATGAAGCCTAATAAAGAAACTATGTGGATAGTATTGAAAGAAAATAAATGGAAGACTTTGGATCAATTAAAAGAAATTATTATTAAAGGAACAATGAGTTATTTGAAGAAAGAGTACACAAGATACAAGGGCTTTAAAATTTATGATGAAAAAATTATCAATAGGACAGCCTCACAAATCAACAGCAGATAACCTAGCCAGCCTACAACATCTACAAACAGAATGCAAGAAGATGCAAGTAAACCACGGGATTTTTACATGCAATATCGTCAAATTTGAAATAATATGATAAGAAATCAAGGAAAACATTATTATCAAACCGATTACTAACCTTCCTTAATAAATTTAATCTTGGCATAGGACCGCATGGCAACAATCCAGTATTTTAATTCCTTCCAGCCGTTAGAAGCCTGCAATAAGAAAAAGAATAAATTTTAAATGTGTAATTAAATTAGCTACATCCACTAAAAAAGGACACAAGCGGGGATAGTATATTTAAAATTTGTAAATTACCTTTAAAGAGAAAAAAATGCAGCAGTTAGGTTAATAATTATGAAATTCGACAGCAAATTATGTAGAACCAGTGACCAGCTGGGCAAGGCCACCTGAACCAAATATGTAATGCCTGCAAACATATGATTATGAAAAAGTATGGTAACCCAAAATTGTTATTTATTATTGTTATTTATTATATTTATTAATGTCGATATATTTATTTATATGTTTTATATTTATTACTTTTAATTATGCCACGTTTGTTACCTGAAAAAGACCTAAAGTGAATACCAGCTACCAAAACCAAAGAGCCATTAGCAAAAGAAAGTATTGTACCTGATGTATAGAAAATTATTTATATTAAGACCTAAGAAATACTATAAGATATAAGCCCAGAAGTTTTGTGAATCGAAATTATTGTCTAAAAGGAATCATTTATGAGAATTATGAAATGTGTGTAGTTAGGTTGGCGGCCCTGCAAGCGGCGAATTTAAAAATTACTATGTTTTAAGTGTTGTCAGGAGGAGTACGTTTAGAAGTTTATATTTATGATATTTTATGTGTGTTGAGGAGGAGAATTTGTTATTGTATTTGATAAAGGTATAAAGGAGATGCAGCAAATATGTCTGCGAACTGTGATAGAAGTATGAGAGTATAATTTATAAATAAAGTATAGTGCATATCGATGTATTGAAGGGTGGGTTTTCATTAAAAACATTGTGATTCTCAAATATTTTGAATTCAAACCCAGGGGCGCGTGTAAAATATTAAATCTGGGCAGATAAAAAGCCCTAACAGAAACAGTAATAGGTCTGAAAATAAAGTAACTGGCTAATATCGCCAAATAGATAATAACTAAGATTAGATAGCATCAGCTTGTTCTGGCTAAATGGTACAAAAACCTAAAAAGGATTTGAAGGAATTTTATTGCTCATAAATAGATTATTATATAAAATATTTGAAGATTGAGGTTATGTACATGTATTCACGGATCGGTGACCTAGAGATCGATCAAACCGAGAAACGTAGAATCTGACCAAAACCCCTTGGCAGAGCTTTATTGCAATCAGATGGTGTGCAATGTGAAAAAACACCTGATCACGTGGCTAATTATTAGGTAGCATGGAATTAATATTAATGTATAGAATATTAGCTAGCATGTAAAGAGCATAAATAAAAAACCAAATAAAAATAATTTAATGTATTCAGGAAATAAGAGTTACCAGGCGCATGAATACCGAATAAAATTTGCATGCACCAATAGTAAAACGGCAGTTAATAGGCGGCAACTGTAGGCCAATTCAAAAATATTTCTATATATTTATATAAATGTACTAGATTTTGTGTTAAAACTTTGTATAGTCTATGTTATCGATATGGCTCGAATGCAAAGAAATTATTAATCATACAATCTAAGCAATATTTTGGCATTTTTTTTGTAAGATCTATTTGAACCTAATGGCGGAGGACTAAGATATTTAAATTTTATGCTAATTTGAAAGTCGGAAATAGGATCTGTAAAACTTGAAAAAGAAGAACCAGCACTCGCCAGCCAAATGCCACCATAAGAGGACCCCAAATATTTTAGAGCGTAGTACCTTACTAATGATTTTGTAAAAGTTAAAGTTAAAGTAAATTATTAAATTTCTTAAAAGACTTCGTGATGCTATTGTGAAGCAGAAGTCATTTTCATTTTTAATTAAATTTATAACCCCTTGGAAGAGACGATTCCGGCTACCATATTCCCGGACCACATGGAGTTAGATCGACATCGGCGGCTTACAAGAAGATTTTCGACACGTGAGTGATTAAATTTGAATTAGTGATGGGCGCCCTAGTGCTTCGAATTAATCTGATGATCAAAGCTAGCTCGCCGAAAGGGTTTTATTATAAATTAAGAAATTAATAAGAGTAATACTTGCGCAAGTAAAATTAGTATTAAAGGTATTTATTGAAAGAAAAATATAGATCAATATTTTAGAAATTTCTATTAAATCAAAGAAGTACAAAATCTAGGCTATTAAAACATATGCATACAATATTTAATTTTTTGCAATACAATTTGCGATAATTTATTATAGTTCTAATTCACTAGATGAATGGCTCTACCTATTCCGTCAGGTGCCGAATCTTGCACCCTGAGATAAAAATATATATTCGATACAAATAAATCTACTAAATACTAGAGATTTTAATATATATATATATTTGGATTATTAGTGGCTAATTTATCAAGCTGATCTTAGAGCACACATTTTTTGATTGAATTATCCAAGTCGACAAGTATTAGCTAGCGCATATCGCAACTACATGCAACAGAATGCATATGATTTTAAGATAAAGGCACATGGTAATGATTCGTGCCATAAATCTAGAATATAAAGTTTAGCCTGTGATATTTTATTGACTTCAATTATTGTTCTATTTTTATATTATATTTTTTATCGCTCTATATATATTTTTTCTGCCTCGATTGATCTTTGCATTATTTGTGTAATATATGTATGAAACTTTCATGGTGTGCAATTTATTTTTATTCCTCAACACTATAGTATAAGTATCATATTTTTATATATACTTATTATTTATTGAATTACAAGAGTTATAGGAGAAGCCCATATCTAGGCCTATCAAGATTTTTTAAGACTGAATACTATAAGAAAACCACGACCTAATTATATCAAATCTCATGCTTTACCGACTGATGCCAAGCAGGAGGCTAATCGTTATTTAAATATAAAGAATAACGTGACAGTTCATTCATGATTTATGATCTAGTCTCATTCATGCTGTTCTTGTTCTGATGACTTCATGTGTTCTGTTTGATTGTGGACTGATTAAAAAATGTAAATCTATGAGGTGCAAAATCGATTTCATCGGAGAAAAGGCGTTTCTTAGAAAAAAGGAAAGGGAATAAAACACCTGAGATTCCTTGGTACAGAATTAAAACAACATAAATCTAGTGAAAGACACCGATTGGATCGATAAACAACACTTTCCCTGGACTCATCCCTTGCTTTTTCCTGTTTCTGACTGCTCCCTGTATACGTGAACCAGGTCAAACAAGTAATCCCAGTCTATTGAAGATGTAACCCTCCCTCGGTACCCATTTCTGCCCGCCCCTTGGTCTCCCTTTCTACCCCACCCCAAAAAAAATAACTCTGTCGCACTTACACTGTTCCCCCCAACTATTTGGGTCTTTTTTCAACATCCCCACTCCTCCCCAGGGTAGTCGATCACCTCTTTCTGCTCTCAACTACTTGTCCTTCTCTTCCCCCCACTTTACCCCCCTTAAACCACTTGGTACCCCTTAGCCCCCCCCCTCATCCAAATGATGGCATCCAGCCAACACCTACCAACAACAATATTGGAACTGGCAAAATTGTGATGTAATCCGCTGCCTCCCACATACAATGCACAGGCACGAACACTGAGGGGGCTCAAGAACACCCCCATCCCCTCACCTGCCAACCACGTCCCCCCTCTTTTACTTAATTGAAGCCGACGTTTATGGACATTGAGCTTTAGCATAAAAGCAACCTGAAACTGCTTATTTTTTCGTAACTGGTGTTGAAGTTATGAAGCCTCACCTGGTACATTATCCATTATTTACACCTTCTTTCCACTTTTTTCCAACTATTAAAGTATCACATCCATAATGCATACATAATGAGAGATATAAAGGGTAGATAATTGAACTCTCCTGAGGTATAGCTGATTTTGTAGTTCGAAATTGAATTTTAAAAATTATTCATGCAACCTGTGACGTTTTCAACATGCAGAATGTCATTTTTCATTTTGATTAATGAAAAAAATGCAAATCATTCAATCAAATGAATTGAATTTATGTCTATGATTTCTTATTTCAATTTTCGGCTTGTTTTCAGTGGATGCCGGAAATGTTTTAGAAAACTATTATTAATGGTTAGTTAACAGAACTAGCATACGTAGAAATAACATAATTCAGCAAAATGTTCTTGACATGCCTACATCAACGTAAATTTTTGTATAGCTGAAGTTGTGATAATGACTTGTGAGCAAAACATAATTATCCTACATCACGAGTATTTTATACTTCATCTTTCTTATAATCCCTTTTGAAAAAACGTCTCCCTAAAAAAAATTTACATTCAAGTACTTTTCATCGAGTTCAACTCTTGTGATTGAACTGAAGAGTATTTCCCATTCTCTTTTTCTAGCATCCAAGTGACTGTATTAGCTGAATTGAAATGTGTAGAATAAAAACTGTAATATATAGCTCAATCGTAATGTGTATAATATGAACTTCAGTAAGTATTACTTTGAAAGTGACTTGTTTTGGCAGTGTTTCTGCATGATGTTTAAACAGCAGTCACCCGGAATCCAGAAAAGCTTTCAAACGGATTAAGAAATTCTGAAACAGCTATCATCATTCTGGCAGACAAATGCTTACTGAAACCCACAAATTCATTTCTGGTACGTGGCCATAAAACCATAAAGTGACTTCCGTCCCCCTTGCTCGATGAGTGGAGGCTATGCAAGTTACGTGCAGTCATTTCTAAATTGCTCCACTTGAGGAGCCTATCCTATACCATCCCTTGGTTGTGCCAAGGAGCCCTTAGTTCAGTACTTACTTTACAAGGGTGCAATAGACAGACCTTCGTGCTGGTTACCATTCCCACTAGATAACCGTCGCATGCAATAAAAGCTGCTTTATAGTTCAACAATATTCCTGTTCGTTTTCCTTCTTTATGCTATTTGGCGAATTTCTTTCGCTCGAAATGACTTTTGCAAGTAGCCTGAGTTATAAGCGGCAGAAATTTGCGATTTATGCTTCTTCTTTGTGCGCCAACTGCTTCAGAATTGAAATTTATGGTTTATGGCTGTGAAACATGTGCTGGGCATTAATTGGTCGATGTCTGTTGTCAATGCTGGTGTTCTGGCTCTTCTATTGCAAGCTCTTTCAAATTTACGTAGATTTTAACTTTGTAATTGATCTATCATCTAGCTCTTTCATTTATACAAGCACAAATTATAATATTTGACATGCTATCTGGAGCAGCGTATAGACAGGGAATGAAGAGACGGAACGTTACTGGTGGCCAGTGCTTACTAGGTTGTCAAGTCACTCTACACTCTCCATCAATTTACATTCAAGGTCTTCACACAAATACGTCAGGAGTACGTCTTCAGAAGACGTAGCCATTCTATCTCCCAATGTTAAATCCATGCTACGCAATCTGTCCCGTTTACACCAGCTTAGCATAGCTTTCTACATTGAGAGATAGGACACCTACGAACGTATTTCGTGTGTGAAGACCTTGAGAAAGATGTTTGATAAATTGAAATTGACTGAGAGTGACGTAAAGAAAAGCCCAGCATCATATAAAGTACTTTTTTGTACATTTTTGTTTTCAAATTGATTTCTTTTCAATTTTATTCATTTCCAGACAATAGTCTAATTGACGAAAAACAAATGCTCCACTGATCACACAATTAATACACCAATATAGTAAGAATTTGATGATAAAAAATATTGCATATATGTGTTCCATACATGTCAATACCCTGATCCTCAATACACAAATACAATGCACAAATACACTATACAATACGGTACACATAATATAATTCCCGTGCTGTGTAAATTAGGCTGTGTACAATGAATGTAATGACACAAACGAGCGCCAAATTAAAATCATATCGTCAGCCTGAAAAAGTCATCAAAGTGTCACAAAGAAATTCGCTAATTGAGCAGCACTTGACAGGCAAGAGAGCTCTGCTAATACAGTAATTATCATAATGGAAACGTAATAATTCATACAGCTTTGACTGCCGAATTTGCAGTTTGTCCTTCCTTATACATCTCGCCTAACAAATATCCCACGGGAGAATGCACTTTTTTCCTGCCTATAAATTATTTGCCGCTTTCGCACGTGCGCCATGAATTTTTCATTCTGCGAAATGGAACTTTGAGATACGCCGAGCATATATTTCAGGGCTGCTATGCTATGCGCTAGGAGTTGATACAAAGGTAACTGAATGGCAACTCAGTCTGCTATAACGGAACTACTCTTTGTGTCCTAGGTAACAATGACTTTATTAATTATTGCAGGACATCAACGGATCGGTACTTGAATTAATAATATTGTCAGATGGGCGGTCAAAGAGAAAATTTGATGGACTAATTTTTCGAACCACAGTTTTCCATCTAGAAATAGTAAATGGTTGAAAGACTGAGCCTGAAAGGCGTATTTCTTTCTCGAATCCCATGATAACTATTGTCAATTACAAGTGACATTTTCATGTTGGTTTAAAATTTTTGGGAGGAATCGGATAGGAAACGATTTATTAGCATGTAAAAGTTGAGGTAAAAAAATGAATCAACGTTTGAAAACACAGACATCATGTAGAAATAACTAACAAGGTTGAATTATTCCAAGAGAACCTATTAATAAAACAAACAAGCCAAAATTACAAGTATCTTTGTCGGCTACTTTTAAATTTTGAATTTGGATGAGCCCAGAAAGTGAATTAGACCTTTCTCAATGCTTGAAACTTATTTTCTCATTTCATGTTGAACAGTCAACTGAGAAGAGACCAGGAAGTGGAATAGATTCTTACAATGCTTCAAACATAAACTCCAATGCTTCACTTGAATTGCTCTTGGAGGCAATCTTTGATTCTGTTTGCAGAGAATGTTGTTATCAAACGCAAGAGAATCTTGTTAAACTTACTCTCTTGCTGAGAATGCTCACCAGTAATTATTGTATTAATCATGGAGTGTGAGATTAGATTGGTCTATGAAAGTGCTCTATCACAATTAGACTCGGTTAAGATGAGCAATTTACATGGTTTATTGGGGGTGATTACCGGTGCAACGATTATGCTCTATCTCTATGCAATTTCCCGTTGCTCTAATGATGATGATGATGATGATGATGATTACATTGTAAGATTATGTGAATGATGACCAAGATTGATATTTGGTTCAGACCAAGATTGCTGAAATGAGGATTGTGATCATGCATACTCATAATAAAATATCATTAAAATTGTATTATCAATGGAAATTGACAGAATAATATGCTGGTATGGTTGATAGGGAATTGATAGAAGGATAATACTCTTGCATTATCGAAATTATATATTGTAAGGAAGTATTTTTGAAAATCAATGATATAATAGTAATTAAAATACTATTAATTATGTTGTTAGAATTATAAGGTGATGTGCTGCGATTGAGAATCTCTGAGAAGTCGGATCTAAGATGCTTGGGCCAGTTCATCTGTGTTCTGATTGGTTGAAAGCGGAGTCATGATCAATCGCCAAGACCCGCCCATCTGTCTCCAGATAGGCTATAATATAACATGACTTCAAATCCGCCCAAAGTGCATCTGATTGGTCGCTTAGCAAGTAGCACAGTATTGTATTAAATTCTGTTGGTTTAAACATAACTTGGCAAAAAGATTATGTGTTCATGTGTTTGCCAAGTTCCGTTTAATCTGGTAGATTTCTTAGGGACGGCAAAATATCAAACATCCAAAAATCGATGTTCATGTAACAGGCTTAACTGGTGATATTGACGAAGATGCCAAAAATTCATATTGTTTTCTCGAAAAAATACAACTATTTAATGTGCTATTGAACACATTCCTATCTAGGAATGAGTGATTTCACTAATTATTAATTTTCAAATCAGAATGGAAATAAAACATTAATCATGATTGCCTCGTCAGGTAGCGTAAATAATGTGGAGGTGAATAATGATTGAGTCCGAGCTTGATCGGAAATTTTGATTTAGTGTATATTGTAATTTCACGAGTCTTGCTCTTCTCATATCATATTCCCACCCAAAAGTAATTCCACAAATGAATAATGCAATACACGATTTGTGGGGGAGGATACAAAAAGCTCCTACTAGTATCGATGCAAAGGTTTCATTTCCAATTTCCCCATCGTCGTCTGCTGCACATCTAATCCTTCGGGTTCTTTCTTCGCACTCTTTCAGAGGTGGTCCAATTGTGGTGTGGTGGCCGTGGGCCCATATTGATATTGATCCTGGTAATTCAGAGCGTGCATGGGAAATAGGTAAAAGCTGGTAGCTGGCTGGTCTATAAGCTGATGCTACTGATGCTTCTGCTACTGATGCTTCTGCTGCTGCTATAGGGGCTTGAGACCACGGCGCCTTTGTGGCCCTGCGGTGGCGACAGCCATTGATCCTAACCTCAAACCCACCAATTCCAAATTTTCAATGGATCGGCTTAGCTTTTGATGTTTTCAAAGTGGGACGTGGTGTCCCAAGGGAGAGCGTGTGGTTGGTACCCTCATAGACGGACATTTCATGAAAAAGTGCATTAAACTAATAGGAGAATGGTATTGGGTATCGGAATAGGAAAGTCTTTGATGATTTATTATTGGGTGTTGAAAACATTTTGGGAAAATGCATTTTTCCATATTGCTTAGTAGGAGAATACAGGACGTTTCATTGGTCACTGTAGTATACATACAGTAAGTTTATGCTTATCGCGAATGAACCTAATTGTATTGTAACGTAAACTTGTGATATTACGACAATTATATTGTATGCTTCAATAGGAGCCATACTTACTGGAGATGTATCTCTGTGTATCTTATTGAAAAGTTTCTCAAAATCAAGCCTTGAACAATTATTCACCTGGTATGTGAAGTTTCCTTTGTTTTGTTGTAAGATTTCAGTTTCGAGAACTCAGAATTATATTGAAATTGTAAATTCAAAAATTCTTGATTGATTCAGAAAGAAAACATAAAATTGACTTAAAATATCTATAGAAAATTTTCAATTTCGTTTTCAAACTCTTTTATGTTCGTATTTTATACGTTGCCTATATTATAAAAAATGTTAAGCTATTATGTATTTTTTCGTCACGTTTTACCATTTAGATTGGTTTATTCCCAAGTAAGTTACAGAAGATAGTTGTAAGATAGTTTACACAATTCTATTTTTACTAGATAAATAGATCCTTGGTCTACACCACTCTACTTGTCATGCACTTCCCTTCGTGTGTAAAGAAGTCATAATGTAGAAAAAAGATTGGTTCAAACCCCCTTCTCAATACTTGTTTCTCTCGAAAAGTTTGAAATTCACACTTCAGAGTAAATTTAGAGTAAAAATTCCATTTGGTAACGGAATTAACACAATTTATCAAATCCATCCACTTGAGAAAATCTAAAAATGCAAGTTTTTTCCAAGTAGATCATATTGCTGTTTTCAATTTGAATAAATAATAATAAATGAAGAATTAATCGAAATTTAAATCGTAGCCTAATCTACTACTACTCCTAATTAGATGATCAATCTAGTATCCTTCTAAGTAGTTGTAGTGTATCAATTTATGAAGAGATTGAAGTAGAACATTCACATACTATTCCATTTCTACAGTTTATGAATTTATATTCAGTTCTCTGCGAATAATGGGAAGTGGACAATTTATCGTCTGAGTAGCCTACTGTATTCATCCTCCTAGCTCTCCATAAGCACCCACCCTCTGAATAATAGATATTGTTTGAGCATTGGAAATGATCTAATAATCGAGTTGAGCTAGGAATAAACGGTGGGAATGCGACAGAAATAAAGCTGCTAGCGCCGGTGGAAGGAGGAAGGTAGAGGTGAAGCAGGAGGCAGAGTCTAGTTGAGATTGCAGCCCCAAGCTGCTGGTATCGATCTTGTAGAGAGCTCGACCTGAATGGCAATGAACACGACCTTATCCAACTGCGAACACCCACGCCAACTCAACCCATCCAATAGTTGGCCCATCTATGACTCCACTGCACTGTGCATTGCCAGAATGCTATCACATGTTCCAGTTTATTATTGTATTTCTCTTCTAGGGAATCATACTGCATGTTTATAGTGGAATCATTACTGAAATGATAAGATACAATATCCCCTTATTCAGGACGGAAAAATCGTACATCCAAAATTCGATGTTTGTGAGTTAGTCTAGCTACACACACATCGATTTTTCTTGATACAATTTTTGGCCGTCCTTATAAATACTATTGGATTGAACAGATGATGTCTGTCAAGCTCCGTTTAATCTGATAAAAATCATAAGAACGGAAAAATATCGTACGAAGGTGAAGAATTTCAAGTAAGTAATTGTGTTTTGGTATTGACAAAACGCCCATTGGAGCGCTGAAGGTTGATCTCGTTTGAATTAGGCTCTCGTCGCACAAGTTATGTATGCTGTTAATTAGGGGATTTTGTATCTTATCGTTTCACATTTCAGTTATGTTTCCATTCCTTATTTGTGAGCATCAAGCAGAGAAAAATGAAAGAAGTTTCCTGAAGAAATACGTCTCACTTCAGGCCTCAATTCAATTACTCATTGTAACTTGTAACAAAATTGGATTCAAGATTGTGGAACTTTGATGAATTACAAAAATAATGTGTGCAGATTCTCACATTCAGTGTAGTTTTTACGAGAAAATCTTCTATTACATTTTACTGTTCATCTTCTTTTTTCAAGGTTTTTCCATGCTTTCCCAGTTTTTCTCACAGATGCTCATCCCTTCTGTTTTCCTACCTTATCAAAACTTTCATTCAGTTTCACAATCACGTGAAAGCCCACATCCACACACATCGCATTATTCCCTCTCACAATCTCTATTCCATTCTGCAGTTCTGCGTTGGACGCTTTTGCAGGCTTCAAGAGAGAATGTATGAGAGAGAGAGAATGAGTGAGCTTGTCCATAGCACTGATAATGGAGGATTCGATTAAGCCTGGCCCTGTATCTCATCCAACATATATATAATAAAACATACACTACACATATGTATGTATATACATATGTGTATTACAATGGCATTGTCAGCTTTACAGCTGGTGAGGATTAGTCTGTTCCCTACTGCTGTGTTCAGTGTAGTCCTATCTCTGTGTAATATATGTCACCATAGGACCTTCTCGCTTCGATAAGTTTATTTCTATGTGTCCCATGTTGATTAAATAGGGATGAAATCGTGGCCTGTCCTCATTTGTCCATCATTTCCATATAAAGTACCAGAACTTATTTTTTACTTTATTATTTTGGGGTAGCTTAGTGGATGGTTTAATCTGAAGTATGTCATGACCTCATTAAAGTTTGACAGGATGTGCAAAGATGAATTTTGTTGTATTAGTCCTTATTCATACGAGAATACTAGTATAATTTATCTCTGTTGTCATTTATTATTAGACTCGGAATATTTTCTGAACTGAGATTTTCCTGCATCTCCGCACATAGAGTTTCATATTATTCATATTTTTAGTTGGAAAAGTAAACTATCCTGACTATGATCACTTCTCACATCAACTCTGTCTATATATTGGCTCATTTAAAGAAATTCCATTATCAAAATCACGTTACAAGGCAAATTCATGACTACAGCTTTTATGAGAGCTTACAGTATGAGTGAAGTTGGAAGCTTGCAGTTTGAGATTTAGCTTACAGTTTATCCAAACAAGTACAACATGTTCATCTAGCAAATATTGTGTAGTAAGTCACCAAAGCAGTTTTGTTAAGAATTTTGGTATAATCGATCCTAGCCTCAAGATCTTATGAAAACGACAAGTTTCACCTACAAATATTTACTCACTCACCATAATATTTACGTTTAATCTCCATCAAGACATCATACCCTACTGTAATCTAGGAGAGCTTCTACTATCACGTTGAGCTTTATCCAAAGTGTTCTATTTATAATCCTAAAGGTCGACAGCTCCCGAGGGATTCCGGGATCCTGATTAAGCAGCGGAGGAAATTTCTTGGGATCGAGGTCATTCTTGTCCTTCTCTCCTGTCCTTTCACTCTCTCTGTAGAGTAATCGCATCTTCTCCCTCTCTGCCACTTTATCTATCCCGTTTCTTGTCATACCTACCCTTAACGAGTTCTCGGGGTGAACTGAACTCGTGAAAGGGTTGGGGTTTGTGGCTCGCGTTGCTTTCAACCTTGAAAGGACAAGGGTCTTTATTGAAGGTGCCGGTCGAGTCTCAGAGACCCACCAAGGTCGTCTATTACAAGTGGATGAATAAACCGAGACCCTATAGTAATGTTTATAGTATGCCGGCTATATTTGTAGTTGTGGGGTAGACGGTGGCTTGACACGATATATCGAATGGATGGAAATTTCGATTCCCCTCCCGGATCGCTTCACGATTTGACGACTCCGCTGACCCTCTCAACGACGACGCTATTCTTCAACTCTTTCCCCGCTTCGACTCCACTTTCGTTCAGAGCTCAAATAAAATATCATGGCCGAATATGAAAAGCTGAATCTTATTATAGGCCCACTTTTATTCAATACGAGAGGGGTTGATGCTCGCTATAACCATTTCAGACTCCCTTTTCTTCTCCGTATTTTTTTGGAGAATGAAATCTTCCCCCATTCGATTTTTTCTTGGATTGGAATGTTCTGTTGAACTTGAGAAACACGATAAAAGATTTTATGGTGGAAGAAATGGGAGGGATGATGTATGGGAAAAATTGGAAAGAATTTATTGATCCTGAACTGTGTGAGATGCCTGTGAAATGAATAAACAGCTCTCAAATTAGTAGCAGCAACTCTATTATATAGCGGTTCGATATTTTGTTTCACTTGGCCGAAAATAATTTCTTCAATGATGGAATTAATCATTTTCATATCTTCTCTTTCGAATTCAAATAACTTGAATAAGCTCTGTAAGAATAATATTAGTTCATTGTATCCTGTTGAATATCTACACGATTATTTATCAATTTTTCACGTCTTAGAATTGAATCGGGAAATCATTAGATATTAAAAATTGAATAGGGAAATCATTAGATATTGATTTAACTTTGTCCAACATAGTGGAACGATGAAGGTTTGTTGAGTGAGGTTACAGTTTTGAATGAATAGTTGAGAATTTGTGCTTATACAAAAATTAAATAGATTCAAATATGCGATAAAATTAATTATCATCTCCCATCATCATCATCATCACCATCATTTATCATCATCCTAGCGTGGAGCTCATGAGGCAATGTGCACATCATTCTCAACAAACAATTCTTGATTGTGTGCTTTTTGTAGAGAAACTATCATTTCTTCAACTTGGAATCTCTTGAACACCTAGAATATATTGTGAAATTAAAACTAAAAACTTGGTAGTTGATACATGTTTGTTCTCATACAAATTCTGATGCTGTCTCTTCTTGTTTGTTCCTGTACTTTGCGAACCTCAATTCTGCAAAACATATGAGTCATGAAGGATACGAAGAATGAGTCACCCGTTCCAGTTGTAACGAGTGCTGATGACCAATAACTTACCGATAATTAGTCCACTATAGAGGGACCCTGTACTTGAAGAGCACTCATGTCCACATTAGCTGTGATAATCCCAATAAATTATTGATGATTTGATGATGCGGGCTCTTCGTACTTCCGGCTCAGTGACAACCAGCCAGATGCTGGTCAGTGCTTATAACTATCCATTAAACTATGAAGTTAATAGAATATTTTACCACGTGAAAAACTTCTCTTGTCATAACAAGGTCCCTCATATTAATTGAGAAAGAAATCTGTTTTGTGATGTAAATCTAGTTTACGGGAGTATATATTTCATTAATTCTACTTGGAATACAATGCTGTAAGTTGAAGGTGTTACTCATTGATAGATGTTTCAATTTCCAATTGTAATAATGAGTTGTTATTTTGATGTTCACTCCAGATCAGTTAGTTCGAGACGATAGCCATTTTATTTTTTAATACATTTTTTGGAGAAGTAACATCCATTAGCTTCGGCTTTCTAAATAACTGAACTTCGCCAAGAACATTCTACACTTTTCATAGATGGATCTTTACTATTTTATTTCACCCTCATGAGTTCGTTATTTTATTTCGATATGAAATGGATCATGCTGGATTGCTTCAGTATTCTTCAGCATTATCAAGCTACGATGAAGATCAGAGCTCTTGAAATGCCATTTCAGCAAAAAAAAAATACTCTTGAGCCATTTTTTTCACAAATAACACTCGTCATTGAAATGATTGGGAGAGAAAAAAGCAAACCCTTTGTAATTTCTCCCCCCAATTGTTAGTTTCGGAACATTGATCCGAAATGAGTTTAGATTTTCACTTCCACACAATGACAAAGGCCGTAATAAGTTTAAATTTTCTCTTGAACACAATTTCCAAAATTTTGAGGAAAATTTAAAGTGAAGATCTATAGAATTAATATCGAAGTTTTCAATTCATATTCTTATTCTATATAATCTTGAAGATGTGTTTGTTATAGAAGTTAATGAATATTCTCATAATGGTACATTTTTGATCCATTTATTTCTTCTTGGCGGTGTGTTGTCGCTGCTATGATGTTTACCATAGACGAATAATGCTTTTAATGATTTTTTTCTCTATTGTGGTACATAGCATTTCATTACTAGAGCGTAACACTTCAACTCTCATCAAACGACATTATAATTACGGTTTTATCTCCTTTGTCAAATGAGCACTCATGAAACCTATTATAATCTTCAGAGCACTTCTCTAGAACGAATCTAAAGTTTGTCAAATGGGGCTGTGAACTTCTCCGGCTTAGGTAGCAGAAAACTGTTAGACGTTTCAAGTTTATTTTAGTGCTGAATGAAAGAGGGAGACGCGCAAAGTTGTTGATGACAAGTGCACCAAACTTTTGCGTATCGCTGTGTTTATATAATTCCACAATAAGTTTACTTTCACCCCGGGGGAAAAAAGTTTAATTTCCATTTCATGCTGGGACTTGGTCAGGGCTTGGGGAGAAGTTGAGAAGCAGGTTGACAAGTTTTTTTACACTTGAGAATCGGTATTTAGGTTTTTATTGTAGTATAATGCAGATCCACAAGTAGCTCTAGTGCTGATCTTTGAAGCATTATTGAAGTGTTTTTTTCAAGTCGGAAGTGAGTTGAATCAATCTCTCAATAAGTAATCTAAAATGGTTCATCATTATCATCCATCACACATAGGCTTTCTGTCACTATCTTAGAACAATCTAGATAACAGGTGCTAGATGTTTCATTGATTGTTTCTATTTGGGAATTTTGGAACCTATTTTAAGTGTTTCCAACTATGATGTAGAAATGTTTTTCACAATTGGTTTGTGAGGATCTTGGTTGATAACTAATACGTGAAACCAGAATTTTAAAAAATTATATGAAATTATAGAAGGGGAAACTCAGATATTCATAATATTGTTATAATATTGAAGAATAATATCAGGAGTTGAATAATCTAATCATATACCGGTTCAAAAATATACAATTGTTCTTCCTTAAAACCTATAATCTTCACATCACTTAATATTAATGTGATGTGAAATTTACATCTCGCGATTCACAACTACTCTGAAACAATGACCATATCCTTTGAAGTAATTGCTAGAAGTAGTCATAACTATTCTGTTTTAGTTGAAACTTAGTTTTAATTTTGTTTTCCACCAAAAAATAGAACTGCTAGTTAACATGAAATCTAATTGAATACCCAATTCACAATAACACTTACTATTCAACTCAACTAATAACTTGAACCCAATGTACAATTGCACCCAATGTATTTGAATTGGAACTGCAAAGATACACAGCATCACAAAATACATTAAACTGAACGCTATCATATTAATTCTGTAGAAGGACTGTTCCAGGTACAAATGAGATTTGCTATGTTGGTGGCAGATAAATTCCATTAAACAAAACAAGGCGACAAAAACAAATCTTCTTCATTTAATTCATAAACGTTATCTGGGTTGGCCGTGTTGCCAGCGAATAGGCTGTTAGCCGCTACCTTTCCACTGAGTCAACTTTGCCTGTTAATCATGCCAGTTCAAACACCTCTCGCCTCTTTGTATATTCTAGCAGTGACTGTGCGTTGTGCCAAAAAACGACAAATTTATGTTGTTTGAGATACACTTCTATTATTCCCTACTTTATTACTCAGGTGGGCCTATCATATTTTATTAAATTTGCCTTCATGACCTACTGCGGTTTTGGGATTCTCATTTTGTTATTGTGTTTCTTGTAGTATTCGAAATAATTTTATTTTGAAGGTCTCATTGAATGTGTTGGGATATTATATCACTCATTTTTAATGATAAACCATGTATGCACTAAAGCATTTTTGTTCAGTGAATATATACTTGGCTTATAACTTGGTCTTATACAAAATCGTCATGTTTTGTAAAGAAAAATTCAGTTCTCTGAAATTCATCCTCTCCCTATTTCTATAGAAAACTGCTATTCATAACTGTAGTGATCCATAATCTAGTGAGACTGTCTATTATTTTATTGAAGTGTGTAACGTTCAAAATCCGAATGGATAAATAAAAATTCCTATTTGAAGAAATTTATAGGTCTAAGTGAAATAATAGGCTAATATCGCCAAAGATGATAATGTTAAAGATTAGATAATATCAGGCATCATGGCCAAATTGTACAACAGCCGAATAGGAATGAAAATAATTTTTTGCTACCTGTATAATATTATATAAAATATTGAAAATTTGAGGTTAGGCGTAAAACATCTACTGATCGGCGACCTAATGATTGACCGAGTCGCATAACGTAGAATCTGACCAAACACCTTGGCAGAAACTTATTGTAGCGAAACAGTATTCAACTTGAGGAACCAAAGGTTACACGTGGCTAATTGTTGTAATATAAGAATCAATCTACAACCTTTATAAAATTACTTTGCATGTAAAAAGCATATTGAAAAACCCAAACAAAAATAATTAAATGTATTAAGGAAGTAGGAGGTTCCTAGGCGCATGAATACTATAATAATTTGCATGCACCAATCAAATGTTAGCAATTGATAGGCGGCAATAGTGAGCCGATTCAAATATATTTGTATATATTTCTACAAATGATAAGAATTTATAAATTATTATTGTGCAGTTTATGTTTTGGATACGGCCCGAAGGCAAATAAATTATTAAAGATGTAACATAAGTAATAATTTAATAGTTTGGTACGGTCTACTTGAGCCATGAATGGCGGAGGAACATAATATTTAAATTTCATGTAAATTTGGAAATCGGAAATGAAAATTGTGAATTAGAAAGAGAATTTTTACACTTGCCTGCCAACGACCACCATGAGATGTCACCAAAAATTATAGAGCGTAATATCTTACTATACCTTTGATAGCTTAAAGTTAAATCGAATTTCTAAATTTTTTCATAAAACTTTGTGATGCTAATGTAAAGCAGAAGTCATTTTTAAATAATTTTTTAACCCCTTGGAAGAGACGACTCCGGCTACAAATAATCCAGGACCACCAGGAGTTTGGATCGGCATCAGCAGCTCATAGAAAATTCCAGCACGTGTGTGAAAAATATTGAAATAGTGATAGGGCGCCCTCAGTGCTTTGAAATGAAATAAGAATCAAAGCTAGCTCGTCGAAAGGGTTTTTTATAAATTAAGAATTTGGTAAAAATACTTGCGCAAGTAAAGATAGTATAAAAGGTATTTTATTAGATAGTAACGAATCAATCCATATATCAAAAGATCCATCAATCAAAGAATTCTAAGTTCTAGGCTGTTAATACAATAGTCATACGATCATTAATTTCTGCAATATAATTTGCGATAATATAATGTAGCTCTGATTCACTAGATGAATTGATCTATCTATTCCGTCAGGTGCCGAATCTCGCACCCTGAGATAAAAAATATATTTATTATAAAGAAATCTATTGGAAACCATAAAATTTAATATATATATTTGGATTATTAGTTTGTCAATTTATCATGCTGATTTGAGAAACTAATATACGAAATAGAATCGTCCAAGTTGACAAGTATCAGCAAGTTGATATCGAAGCTACATGCATATGATCATGAAATGAAAGCACATGGTAACATTTCGTGCTATAGAACCTAAAAAATAATATTAATCTGTAATATTTTATTGATTTCGTTTCTTGTTATATTATATATTTCTGTCGCTCTATATATTTTTGTTTTGACTTATTTTTTGAGATATTTGTTAATATATGTATCAAATTTTTTATGGTGTATGATTCATTTTATTCCTCATTACTATAGGATATAAGTTTTATATATATATATATATATATATATATATATATATATATATATATATATATATATATATATATATATTATAAATTATCAGTATTATTGTGGAAGCTCATATCTGGGCCTATAAAGATTTTTATGAGACTATATCCTAGTAAAACCACGATCAGATTTTATAATTATTGAAATATTTCTCATGCTCTACCGATTGATGCCAAGCAGGAGGCTAATCGTTATTTAATTATAAAAAAATAACGTGACAAGTGTTTATAGTTAAATTCTGTCGCTACAATAGTTTTCTTTTATCTCTTTTCAGGTGAGAAATCATGATTATCAAACTTTCATGTGGAGTAAGCTACCACTTGCGAAGTACGAGTAAGTACGGAAAAGCTATTTTTTCAAATGCCAATATCTTGCCCCTACTGTGAAATTGGTGGGATGAGTACTGTGAGTATTGGTGGGTAATTAATTGGTGGTGTACGACAGATTAGTGTATGAGAATAATACATGTTTTCTGATTGCTAATAGAATAGAATTTTGCTATTCGTTACAAATCCCCTAGGTCAAATAATTTATCTTATCAATTGATTTTTCCATCATTTTTCAACTGTAATCATCTTCCAACTGAAGCTCTCCTGCAGAAATAATAGTTACAGATCACAAATTTCACTACACTTATGCAAATTAAATTCTACTAGGGTGTGGCTCTCTGCCTTTGCGAAATATAAATTTCTTAAGAGCCCAGCCAATATGTATTTCAGTAAGAGACTAGTAAAAGTAGAAATATTCATGAAACCATAATATTAGGAGAATTCAAATGTTGATAGAAAAGACAGTTAGTTCTTCAAATCTCTCTCTATTCTCCAGTCTGATGTATTCAGATTGGATGCAATTTACATTTTTGGAAATCTGAGTTTATTGTGCAAACTGTGTGGTGTAGAGTAGACTGTAGAGCATGGCTTCTTCACAATAAGAATGTCATTATTGAAATAGACGGTTCACGATTCTGTCTATTGAAGTGCAGACATTGAAATTCAATAGTGAAGATAATGTCAATATTATTGAAATGATGGTAAATCATTAATCAACTTCCATTTATCTGTTATGAGTTCCAATCGTATTCCGCTAATTTCAATTCATACGTTCTGTAACCGGTGGAGGTATTTTTAACCCTACACCACACCTGACATCATTTCTGTAACCGGAGATATCTTTTTCTCTATTCGATTAATCTTCCAAAACATGAAATATATAAGAATACATGTGATTCGATAGTCATTCTTGCAGACTATACCACCGCTGGCCACCAATGTAAACAGAGGGGGGTGGTTTCTTCTTTTCTTTAATATTTGCTAAAATTATGCTATAAAATCTCTATTTGAATCCTTGAATGGTTGGGAGCTTTTAGTGGATTCGTTCATTCAAATGCACAGATTATCATCATTATCTAATTGTCACCTATTTTAGCAACTATAGTAACTACGAGCCAGGAACTTCAATGAAAAATACTTTTTAAAATTCAACCTCAGGTTTATTGAACTCTAAATAGGTAGAACGAATTAGTAGTCAGGTAACATGTCAAATTTTCAAACAGAACAAAGTGATTCAGCAATTGATTCACAAAAAATATATTCAATTATTCCATTCTACACATTTTGGGAACCTACTAACTTGCTGCATTTAAATTTGGGCCTCGGTCATTCTATGAAATTAAATTTTGAGCTTAATAAGAAAAACAATAAAAGTTCGGCACTCACCATTTTTAACAATATTCAAACTTGGACTCTTCAGAAACACTCATATACGCTTCAATAAAACTCACTATACTTGAAATCTCACGCACAAAAAATTTCCTGATTCTACTCCTACTAACTCAATAAAATTTTGTTTCCTATTCAACAAGATAAAAATTACTGATAACTGAAAACATAACAATTTGTCCCTCTGAATGGGAAATGGGCCCATTCAGAGGACCGAGGCTCGCACACCGTTACATGTTTTCCCAGTTACGTCTCAATTCGAACTGTGGCCTTTTCACTAAAAATTATTCCCCCTCCACGAGCGTTGAGCATAACTTCCAGTGGAAAAGCCAAAGCTGCAAAAAGGTCAATGCTCGTACAATTTTCAAATACAGTGGCTTTTTCGACATGAAATTGAAACTGCAATTGGAAAATGCACGAAAATTGCTTTAATTTTGACAACTGAGCAACAAGTTAGCAAATTCAAACAAGAAAGAGTCAATTCTCACACTAAAAACGCAGGGTTCAACAAACAGTAAAATCAAAGTTCATTTCAGTTCGAAAACCTGAAAAATAATATAAGATACACACAAACAACTACAATAATACCCACTCAATATTCACACTATTACAGTTCTAAGAAAAAATGGCATACTTCGAGAAATTCGAGTGATTCGACACATTTTCGGTCTGGTATGAACTCCAGCATTCAGCTATTTAATTCTGCAATATTGATCACAAAATTCCTCTAATCCTCTATGAAAATATTTAATCAGCTCGACAATATCAAGCTATTGAAATGAAGTGTTCAACGTAGTTTAAATTTTCTCTCCAAACAAATAAGCAGGATTAGTGATTTTCTGTTGAGCGCCTGAAAAAAGTAATTGATGATAATATTCAGGGGTTATTAGCTCAGTTATCTCTCCCTGGGGATCTGAACTACCCCAGTATTAAAGCTGAAAACATTTCGGCGTTAGCGTTAGTAAAAGTAGCTATCAAGTTTGAGCGGATTCCAAGTTTAATATCGAGTCTTTTAGAGCTCTAACGAACTCATTCCAGTAAACAAAAGCTCCATCAGTTTATCTTCATTACCTGGAAGGCTCTTTCACAATCCAGTTTCTCATGCCGGAATATACTGTACTTTATAGATGTACCTCAACGAACAGGGTAGCAGTATCAAAACTCACATAAAACATTGTGATGACAAAAATTAAAAACTTTTACTGATATGTATTCATCAAAGTTTATATCAGAACTTCTACATCAAAAATATGCAGTTCGTTGTTTTGTTTATTCATTGTTTAGAATAGCGTAGTTTAAACGTAACAGAACTGTGCGTTCATGATCACCTGACGTAGGATTTTCTGATCTCAAGGGTACACTAATGACCAATAAAATTTTACAGTTTATAAGGATTAGGCTAAAAAAATGTCAACAGTTTTGTTTGAGAAAACAATCAGTTGGGTTCATTGGCTGATAATTGGTGAATAAGAATAGTGGCGATGAATATTCAATGTTTCTCAATCATACGATTGATATTATGAACTACTTACTCTCGCATATTCTGTATCCGAAGTATAATATATTTACGGTTTTGGAATTCACCGATTTGTTTGAAGTAAATCCCTTCTGATGTGAGTCATTTTTTTCCACCTGACGTAATAACGATGTAGTTTCTGTCCTGTCCAACACATTAGAAAGCTTCACTTTCCAAAGTTCCGTTTTCTGAGTATACAAAGTTAACAAAGTTCAGAACATTTCAGGTGAAAAAGTGAATGAGTTGAATTGAATTTGTGTTAATTAAATTCCAGTTACGGTTCGTTCACTATGTCTAGGAACGTGCATCCAATTGAGAATATCTTTTCAAACTATCCAGTATCCATTTACCATACTGTTCAAACTATCCAGTATCCTTTCAGCCAAACTACATCTTCAGTATCCATTTGCTATACTGTTCAAACTATTCAGTATCTATTTGCAATTGTAGCACTGTACAGTGTACACCTCGGACACTTCCGTCTCTCAGTGAAGTGAGGGCAGTTGGAAACTGCACTGTTTGGTTGTGTGGAAAGCGAAAGCGAACCGTTCGAGAGATACTTGAGAGTTGTAGTCGAGAGTCGAGAGTCGAGAGTCGAGAGCAAGCTTCCCGCAATTCGGTGGCTGCTGTCATGATTCATCTCTACTATAGTCAGATTCATACTAAACTGTCAGCATTGGTTGCATGGGAAGCATTGATGTGATTTGTAAGGAATTCTGACTAATAGTTGTACGCTAAATGTTGAATGTCGAGTGCGTTGGTTTGTCAGGAATTCTTAGAAATAACATTGATGCTTACAATACACCTAATGCTGACAGATTGAAGTGAATCTCGCCGTTGGCCGAGTCGTAATCGTTGGGTATTTGAGGAAATTGCAGCGGGCGGGTGGGTGTACCTGTGAGTTGGGGTCTGTTGCTTGCTTTCATTTCGGCCGCCGACCGCTCTAGATCATTCTAATTGAAAGCGATAGCGACACGGGAATATTACTCCTAATGAGGAGTTACTCGTTGGAATCCAACCAACTTTAAATTGACGCAGGACGTTACCTTTATGGATAGCAACCATGGGATGTTAACCAAACATGGTTGGTAAGAGAGAGTGAGGTGATGCTTTCATGGTTGGGGAGTCTGTAAGTGTGAGCGAGATGTTGCTTTTATGGTTAGTTAGGGAGAGATACCGTATCGTATTCCCCTGTGAATCGGAGAGGCCTCTCTTCTGAGAGACATCCATAATGATGGAGCCTCGTTTATAATCGTTTGATGGCTTTTTGCATCACACCTAGCTAGTCTTCGTTCGAGTATCTCTTGACTGCACGGTTCACGTATTTCGAACGTGTATTGTAACACATTTTTCCTCACTTTTAATTGTTGTTGATTGGGAACAATTGGACATGTGAATTTTGCAATGTACATCCTATTCATTCACCTATGTTTCGAATACATATATTACTTTACATCATCTGCTTCTCGATTCATTTGTTCTATTTGTCATCCAAAATGAGTTTACTCAAGAAACTATAACTTGTTTCTCAATATCTATTCCATTGTAATTGTAAGATTAATTATAAGAGGAGTTGAACATATTATTTTTCGGCCTTATGAATAATTCTCTTATCTTATCCAATCTCAACAATATATTTTTTTGTTATTGATTGTAGTGTCATAATATGAGTCAAGAGAATGATCATCGTTATAATGTTAATTATACAGATTTTTGAGTATTTGGAACTTAAAATCATACAGTCTGCACAATCCTCCAGTGTTCAAATTGTTCTTACCCAACCACCTACCTCTTCAGTTTATGTCAAACCAATGACCGAATATTTTTACAATATCTTAGTCTCTACTATAGTCATTACCATAGTCTGCTATAATCATTATACATAATCTAATAGTCTTTACGACATCTTCAATGATTAATCAAGTTCGTGATTCTATCCTGAGAACTATCTATCCTGTAATATCTTTTCACACATATCAGACAAACGATTACTTGCTTCACCACTTATCTCACCGATATATTATTTTAGAATTCACTACATAAATTCAATTTCAAAACTATACTTTTACATTATTCTATTATAGTTCAGTATAGAAGTTGAACGATATCTTCAATGATCAAACGAGTTTTCGACATTCATTCATGCTTCCTGATAAACAACCTTCCTTACCAAAGATTACAGAATCGCTCCATCTTTCATCTCACAAATGTATAAGTTGTTAAATTACACCATCAATAGCCAGCCAGAAGAAAATCTAGTCAGATTTATCAAGTGAGGCTGGCAATACGAAGGAAGCTCAGTTGGTTCATCCTCAGGCCAACCTCAGTTTTCCATTAGAGCGCCCAGCCAGCCGGGATTACTACTTGTGGAGCCTCTCCTATATCGAGCAGCCAGCGATAAATCACTCGGCCGGTGCTGTCCAAGTGGGCAAGGGCCCCATGCCCCTGTCCCTTCACGAAATTGAGAAAAAGGGTGTTTTCGAAATATAGAGGGGCGTCTCGAGTGCTTGGTTACCGGTTGCAATTTCGGATAATATCTCACTTCAACGGTCCCTCAAGATGAACTTGATCTGGGGACAGACTGAGCGATCAATTGTTGGGATATTTGAAGCTTTTTTGATGTTGAAGGATCATAGTCATTGGCAATTATTTTTCACACCTTTTTCACAGAATACACTAGAAATGTTTAAATTTATCATAAAGTAAAGATACTCTTTAAGTTGTCTATATCTTGTATCAGTTGTCTTTGGTTTTATTTACTACTACTATAGTTTTGAATGTCAACTCTTTTTTGATCTAAATTGAAAGCAAAAATTCATAGCAACTTTATCTATTCGCATCATGGAATATGTCAATTAGTTCACGTAACGGGAGTGTAGAACTGATCTTCTTGAAATTGGCTGAGGAGAGGGAACTGATACGCCGACTTGGAGAAGAAATGTCAATCATATGCCATAAAGCTTGTCTCATATTGAGATGCGACGTGACGTGACATGTCGTGACCCGAGTCTGCTAGATGAGATGATATCATATAATCATATTTTAATGTTAACACGTGCTAGCTTCATCTCAATCTACAACCAATCAAAAATCTTATCAAAACAATATCGCTCTTCAAGAATCGAGATTCCATTTAGTTGATTTTAAATCAATCAATCTCGGAATAGTCTCTCCCAGATAAATACTTGTGAACCTTTCTTCTTCTAATTTCGAAAATTCCTCTCTCCGAGTTGATGAAAGAGAGGCAAGCGAAACTGAGGAATTTCAAGTGTAGGTAGGTTGTAGGTTGCTACCGGCTACAGTAATCGTATTATATTATGGAGATGGTGTACCAGGCCATCAGTACACAAGAGACTGACTGCCGCTACCACCATGTAATCCCATTGTGAATTTCAATATCATCGATGCTTGTTCTTGAGACAGGGACGCATGTGTGCTACTGCGCAATCGCAGCCTACTCAATGTTCATCCCTTCAATCAAATGCTAACCGTTCATTCCCCTTTCGTCTTAATCAGATTATTGGTTCTGAATGCAATTCACCTTTAAACCTTTGTGAACAGGGACTCAGTTCAATTCTATTCTAGTGATATTGCATTCAGTGATTGGCCTCGTGCCGAAAGATTCATTAGTTTGAGCGTTGTAAAACAGTATGACAGTCAGAGAAATTAATAAATCTTTCATCTATTTGATATTAGATGCCGTGCATCAATACAATGCGCAAGTTAGGAGTATATTAGCTCATTGTCATGGAAATATATTGTCTGTCACATAATGACACGATGCTTGAGTGTCAATTTAAACAAATTCTTCACTTGCGTGAAATAGGGTTATATCACTCAATTCGCTTACAAGGCTGAAAGTAGAAGTTTAATATAAATTCTTAGTGCACCTCGTTTGTCTGTCTATTCCTATGTATTTGTATTGTTACCTTGATATTTTCAAAGGAGCAAATAGCTAACGCTCAACACTGCTTGATACTTACGATACAAGACAACACGATATTCTAAAATTGATTTGGAATTTCAACGTCTTTTAGTACAATCTTTTTTTTTTGTTCATTGTCGTCATTAAAACTAGTCTCAGAGACTGAATTTTTATTTCACTTTAAATCTCACACTATGAAAAACTATAAAACTTCAGTTCATCCATTGATGACTCAAGTAGTTCTGAGATTATGAGAGCAGTAAAAATATATAATCTGCAAAAACTATCACAAATTAATTTTAAACTAGTTCAAAAGGCTTCCTTCTCTTCAGCCTCCTGGTAAGATCATCATTCTGCAGTAGTTGGCTCGCCTCAGGGTTGACATGATGATGGATTTTAGTATAAATGAAATTAGAAACATCCTAAAGGGTGGTTGTATATCAGATCTGAAACTGATGTCTAGGCGATTCCTGATATTCTGTATCATTGTATCCTTCCAAGACTCGATTGAAATCTTTGCACCGTTCAGTACAAAACTTTGAACCATCTTGAAGGGTTATATCCCAGATCTAAAAGTTGAGTCAATATTATTGTTTCTGAGTTTTGGATTGAGGGAAGTGGAAGAAACCCAGCGTCATTTGAGATAAATCTATAACTCTTTGTGGATGAAATGCTATCGAGAAATGATACAGTATGTAATTTTCAAGTAGAATAATAAATAATTCAACTCAATTTCTCAGCCCGAATTTTGAGAACACAATTAGCAATTCAGGAGCATGTGGCCTGCCAACTAAACTGTTTTCATTAATTTTAGGCTGAGATTTGATAATCTACTTCTTGTAAACTTTGACTGAGATTACCAAGCATAAAACAACCTATACTCGTAACGAAATCTCAAGTTTTAATTGTCAATGAGTTACATAACTTTTAATCCCGAATGTAATTCTGAATTCCTCCCCATTCTAATTTCGCGTTGGAGGCATATTTGCAGCTCATTGCGAGTAATGCTTATTGCGGGTGGAAATGATCTCGGTACACTGTCTGCGGTGGTGAGACGGTGAGACCCTATGGCAGCAAATCCCCACCAATTGTAATCCCTTGGTGCTTGACAACTGCTTGTACTCTGCTCTACTCTATAGTGAAATTCACATCACATTGTCAGCGTTGGTTTAATGGGAAGCATTTTGTTATTTGTAAGCAGTACTGACAAAACTCAAAATTTAAAATTCAATATTTAGCATTTAAGAATTTGTCAGTAATCCTTGTAAGTAAATTGAATGCGTCCCATTCAACTAATGCTGACAGTTTGGGGTGAATTTTACACGTTGTGCGTGAGTCACGTCGTGTCATGCCTGGACGCTCACCTTTCCGTGTTGAGGGTGTACAACCCTCAAGGTTTCCAGCTAGCACTCTGCTTCCCTTGACAATTATTGTAACTCAGTCGACAATTCGCCCTCTGTGGCACGCTTCTTACTTTCTCTCTCACTCTGTCAGTGCACTCATCATCAATTTCCTTTCCCTCCTCCTGCCACCTACCACCTTTGCGAAGTTGTCTTTATTATTCTCTTTCACTCTCTGCTGCACCCCATTTCCTCCCTCACTCTGCTTTCTGCTTATCTTCCTTATCATTAACAGACGTTCTGCATCTCGTTGTTTTCTATTACGCTTTCTAATAATTTGAGTTTCATTTTCTTCCTGCATTTCATTTTTTTCTATTTTGTTATCTGATGATCTTCCTTTCTGATTTCCTCTTTCTCCTTGGTACACCTCCTTCTACCTTCTATCAGTTTTTCTTCTATTTATTTATTTCAAGTTTTTTATTTGGTTTACAAGCATTAAGTGAGAATGGTCGTAATGACAAAACTGTCACTAGAATTTTTCTTTTTATTACTTCACTGTCCAGAGCTGTATCAACCCCTTCAACCCCAATCTTTCTTCAAAGTCCATCATTAATTATATTTTTCCATGGCTCCTCACTTTATTCATACTGTGTTACTCTGCTTTTTCTCTCTTCCTTTCATTTTACCACTCTATTTTCTACTCATCTTATGTCATTTTAATTTCAATGGAATTTTTATTTCGTGTTTTGGATGGACACGTTAAGCGGTTCCGGCTGTCTGAAAACAGTCATCAGGTCATGTCTGAGGCCTTGAAATTGATCAGGTGCGACCTGAAAACTCTGACGCCAGACCTGAGCCAGCCAGATCACTCGATATTAATTCTTCTCTTTTCTACATCTACTTCATACTTGCCGTATCTTTTACTCACCATGTTTTTTGCTTTTCTCTTGTTTTTATTTATAAAATTTCCAAATTTTCCTGATTTCTTGTCTCGATATCGATATGCTTCAATCCCTCCTATATTGTTCTAAAACATCGTTGAAAAATATTTCCTAAAATGATATCTTATCTCATCTTACTACCTATTTGATGTAGCCTATTTATATTTTAAAGTTTCACATGATTCACATATCACACTTGATAAACCTATTTGAAAAGATGTGGACCTCTGATCTGTAGTTCACAACTGATCTAATCCATTTCACCTTTTCCACGTTTCCATCAGCAGATCCTATCCCTTTATTTTCCCTTTTACTTGCTCGTTTCACCCCTTCAACACCAAAAGTGTTTTGTCCCCTTATCTTCCACCATCTATTCCACCCTTTCAGCTCCTTGTACCCGCTCATCAGGAGATGTTTTGTGCCTTCTTCACTCTCACTTCCCCTTTATTTCGTATACCGCACTCCTACTCTTCCAAGAACGGCTTTCCTCCCAAATCTTGTCAACGTTTCACTTCCTCACTTTATATCACTCGTATTTACCTCTCCAACTTTCAACGTATTTTTTATCCTTTCCAGAAAAGTGTTGTGTCACCAACTGATCATCCCTTCATCTCTTCCTTTCCTATCACTTTCTCTATACTTCCTTTTTGTACCTTGCTTTAATAATCAACAATCCTCCTCCTTGCCCTCGTTACTACTCATTTTCTGTCTTTCTCTGGTAGCGTGACCTCTCAAAATAAGAGTTTTGTGTCACCGAATCATCTTCGAAACGTAATGCTCGTTACTGAGCCTCGACCCTCTCACTTTGATCCTCTTCCTCCGTCTGAAATTTTCCTGTTCGCAGCACCCTAGGTAGGCCATCCCCTCCGTATGTTTTGAACCGTAAACATACTGTTGGGGTTAGATAACAAGGCTAAACCTCGGACGCCATATTTGTAGTATGGTTATTGGTGGAAGAGGTCCTGTGAGCTATTTTAGGGTACATAGGTTTCATTTATCAAAGTATTCTGTCGCTCAACGAATTTTCCACGTATCTTGTTGAAGTTACATTTCGAAGACATTGTTGCTACGTTGTAAGTCATATGAAATTTATTTTTTCAGAATTTAATTGTTCGAAAAAAGTTGTAGTTGAATTCTGTAAATTGACCATCAGTTTGACAGAGGCCAAAACTAGATAAATAACTTCTTGATATGTTTAACCTTCAAGTACTCATTGTTAATAATTGAATCATAAATCGTAGTAGGTAAATTCATCTTGCTAGAGGAGTAGGCCTACTATTCTCTTTCAATTACATTATAATCAATCTTCATGAGTATAAATGAATTTGGAGCAGTAGATTCAAGTTGAGGTTGTTCAACTATAAGGTTTGTTGTCTATTTGGGATTTGAAACCACGATTTTTGGCGACAATATTCACGGAATAGTCAAGATGGAAATGGAACTATTCAAGAAATAGAAATCAGATTATTTATGATAGCCCCGCTTGATAGCTCTGGAGAAAATTTAGTATTTAAACAAATAATAAATTTTCCTATTCAAGCAAATCACTCAGAACTTTTCTTCATTCTCTCATAATAGCTGTAGATGTAAACTAAACAAGTAGAGGACACATTATAAGAATTTTTGTAACTAACTATTGTATGTAATTGTAATTTATCTAATATTTTGTGTAACTGATGTTGTAGTTTTAGTTTTTTTGGAAATAAACATTTATTTATTTATTTTATGTACGAACTGAACGAGTAAGTCGTGGTGAAGATGGATGCCACTTTACAGCTGTGCAATGACGGCAATATTTGGAGTCATTGATAAGATTGATTGCTGAAATCTACATATCGACCTGACCGTTCCTGAATTGATCTGAGTTTTTCTGTTCAAATATCTTGGCTTGAATTTGATAATCCGTACAAGTTTCGTACATGAAACAATAAATTATACAGCTTTTCTAAGAGAGTTAGAGTACATTCTGTATTATACGTTCGAATGAACTTTCCAATTCATGTACTCGAGTCATTTCATCGAAAAAGTGCATCGAATTTAATTTTAATTTCAGATTCACTGTATAATGTAATGAATTTGATCTATACTGTTGTGAGTCGGAACAGGCAAGAGCGTAAACCCTGAATGAAAGAAGAAGAACACTCAGATGAGGCAATGGAAGCACAGACTAGGCTACAGGTTTGGATCTGTGGTGGAAGTCAAATAAAAACAGATTCATCAATTCAAGCAAGGCGAAGAAATCAAACTGCAGATATTCTCATCTGATTCGTAACTCAAATATAAGTGGAATGAATTCTTGTTGGAGAAAATCGTGAAAAAGCCATGCAAATATTTTCGTGTGCAAATGAGTCGTTGAGAGGAAGGTGGCAAGTATTGAGTGGAGCAGGCTCGTGAAAGAGAGAGAGAGAGAGAGTGATAGAGTGATTGAGTGAGACGTGTTCATGAGAGCGGCGGATGAATTCGCCGTTTTTTAACGAGCTCCTCCACAGTGGGAAAAATTTTTCAACGGGAAAACCACTTTTCTTTCATGGCTCGGGAGAAGGGAGAGCCTCTTTGTAAGCAGTCAGCCACGTCAAAAAGGAGAAGGGTAGAAAAGCAGCTCTTGTCGACGAGAAATGGATCCTGAATGATTTGATGGAGAAGGAGAGAGAATGAAGGAGACGAAGAAAGAAAAATGGAAGTAAAATCCTTTGCTACCCGTTTCCATTTCTCAGAAGCAATATTAAAAAGAATGAGTCTTATCATCTGCTGCGGCTTATTACTGCAATCTTTGTCCTCACAGCCACCTTTAGAACTATGGGAGTTCTTTCTCACTCACTTCCTCTCTCTGCCCATTCATTCTTTCTTCCCTGGACTATTTTAAAATGAATGAACGCATTCCCCATGAGGAACTTAATTTGTTGTCGTCTACTCTGTATGAAATGAGAAAATGAGATAGTTATGAGGGAAAATATTTTTGGTATTTTATTTTTCGCGTTCGCTGTTGAGATTTGCAGCAGTAAGTGTCTTGAAGATGGAGAGGTATGTTTTATGAAATCATAGAGGTAACTTTGTTCCACTGTAAGCGAGCTAAATTGCAATTCCGATCTGAGTTTACCGCTTCTATATTGAAATTGCTATTTCTGAGAACACTAAAACTTTAATTTCGTTCTACAATATAATTTGTTCTCTTTTATTTTAACTTAGCTACTTTCAACTTCTCTAATGGATAGTCAGTGTCTTTGAATATAAAATAATGTGTTTGGAAATTGATTGTGTGTATGCACTTTTCCTTGTAGGTAGGGCTACTAAAATTATTGATAAAATTGAATAAAAATTATCAAAATATCCTTTTGAAAATGGCTATAAATAGTCGAAACATGTTGTGGTAATCCAATAAAACATTTTAAAAGGTTAATTTCTAAGTTTTATTTCATTCTATTGATTGTGTGTAGATTGATATCATCACATTTATTATTCAGAGGTTCACATCACAACAGATCGATAGGATATCTATCCAATATGCTATGATTTCCGGTGTAATTAGTCCAGTCAATATAGACATAAAAAAGGGGGTGTGCTTGCAATTTATATTGTAGTTCTGATTTTTAAATATGTTATTTGAGTATATAAGAGAAGTCCAGAACCAATTTCTTCATGCAAAATTTCCTTGTGCTAGATACAAGGTGGCCCAAAAACCTCGTATTTTCGGCTCATTTTCCAGTTTTCAGCTATTTCTGCCAAATATTGTAATCGGCAGAAAAATTTGCTCTTGCCTTTTTCTTAGATTATAAAATTCTGAATAAAATGAGATCTCGGAACTCTCTATCTTCAATGAGTACTGAGTTATGATTTTTCAAAAATGAGTGAAATTTGAAGGAAAAATCAATTTTGATGAATTTTAGTTTTTTATCAACAATATCTTCCGATTGTTAACATTTAGATGTATAATTCAGAATCCCTCTGGGCTTATTTTTGTGCTCTACAATCTGAGATCAGGTAGAGCGCTTTATCTCATATAGATTCCCAGGTACACCTGACAACAATGCTCCTTGTATTGTGAAAAACACCTAATTTTCAGCTTCAACCATCATCACCAACTACATAGTCTTCACATTGATATTTCGCACAATGACATAAGTTCATAAGATTAAGATTATGTTCTATGAGAATCCCTCGTTAGATGCACTTCATTTCAGTATTTCCTAGTGGAGAGGCTCGCTTAAGGACACCTCAAGGATCAAAATTTCAAACAGTTATAACTTCTGACACAATGCTCAGATTTCACTATACTTCGTTCTTCTCGGCTCGTCAAGGCGGTCCAAAATCATGCATCATAAGTCAAATTCGGACGAAAAATGAAAAATTTATTCTTGAATGTACTTAAGCCCATATTCCAATACACAAAAAATGGCCATTATAACTGTTTGAAATTTTGATCCTTGAGGTGTCCTTAAGCGCGCCTCTCCACTAGGAAATACTGAAATGAAGTGCATGCAACGGGTGATTCTCATAGAACATAATCTCATGAACTCATGTCGTTGTGAGAAATATCAATGTGAAGACTATGTAGTTGGTGATGATGGTTGAAGCTGAAAATTAGGTGTTTTTCACAATACAAGGAGCATTGTTGTCAGGTGTACCTGGGAATCTATATGAGATGAAGCGCTCTACCTGATCTCAGATTGTAGAGCACAAAAATAAGCCCAGAGGGATTCTGAATTATACATCTAAATGTTAACAATCGGAAGATATTGTTGATCAAAAACTAAAATTCATCAAAATTGATTTTCCTTCAAATTTCACTCATTTTTGAAAAATCATAACTCAGTACTCATTGAAGATAGAGAGTTCCGAATGATCTCATTTTATTCAGAATTTTATAATCTAAGAAAAAGGCAAGAGCAAATTTTTCTGCCGATTACAATATTTGGCAGAAATAGCTGAAAACTGGAAAATGAGCCGAAAATACGAGGTTTTTGGGCCAACTTGTATCTAGCACAAGGAAATTTTGCATGAAGAAATTGGTTCTGGACTTCTCTTATGTATCCAAATAATATAATTATTAAAAAATCAGAACTACAATATAAATTGCATGCACTAATGTATATAGTGACTGGACTAAATATGCTTATTCAGTTTATTGATTTAGTCAAACAGTTCACTATTTTATCTCGAGCTTATGCTGTATTTGTGCTTGTAGAGCTTAAGTTGCTCTAAGGTTGTAGTTGTGCCTTACTTTGACGTTAAAACACGCAGATTAATCGAACAAAACTTTGCACAATGCATACCCTAGAGCTCTCTGTGTAATACTCAACTCAATACCCATAATATTGCACTGAAGTATGAAGCCAGCCAAGCGCGTACCTCCGCTCCACATTCGCTTCAAGATGATGATAATAGAAGAATGTCTTTGCCTGAACAAACAATGCATGCATGCCGTGATACGCTACCGACTGAACAACGACATGAATTTTTGAATTTGGCGCCAGCTGCAGGGCGAATTTCGTTGCTGAGGCGAATTTCTCGTTAGCTGAGGTATGGAGGCGATCTGAGGCGGCGTATTCCATCTCCTTTCTGAGGAAGCGAAACCGAACTCACATCCGCCCCTTGCCCTCACCACAGGGGTCTCTCCCCTATTCCGAGGCGTTGCCTAATGTGCCCCCTGGCTTTGATTATAGGAGACTTGCCAGCTCAGCTATGCTTATCGCTCACTTCGCTCAGGTGGGGAGAGACGAGAATTTCCAAACTGCCAACTCCACTGATTCGCTTCATCGTATGCTTGCTGCTTATGTACTTATTCTTATTTTTGTTAAAGTTTTGATTTCCTTTGTTGCTTCTACATTTGGAGGCCCTTAATTTCATGCGGATTTCAAGTGCAGTATATTGTAACAATCAAATACAACTTGAAGCTCGTGTGCAGTAGATGATATAACTCCATAATATTGAGAGTCCCGACAAAATTCTTGTATACTTCCATCAGCTTTCACTGAACAACATAATTTTCTATTTCCTTTGTAGCTATTATTATTATTTTATTGATCCAATGATACAAAATTGTTATGTAAAATAATTTGGGGAGGATCAACAGGCACAACCTGTAGTTAATGAATTAATGGGATACAAAATTTCCTATAAATTTTTGTTGCAATTTATTTTATGTTACATCACTTCATTAATAAGGTTCCAACAATTCTAGCGTTTCTTTGTATCGTTATCTAATGATTCAGAAGGCCCTCAATTTTCCAAATGTGATGAATGTGAGAGGGAAAAGTTTATTTTTGCTCGAGTGTCGTTTTCTGTAATGCTCTTCGATCATAAATTTTTATTTTCTCTCCAACTGATGAAGCTGATGAAGGTCTCTTATTTTACGTGAATTATTGCTGTACTAGATTTTAACAGTTGGATGGATATTCAATTTATTATGCTTGTGAGTAGGGGATTGCAACAATAAGGTTCCAACTGAATTCTTTGTATAGTTTTTAACGTTGATGTCAATAATAACGTGATTCTCAAAGGCATAACCTTGTAAACATTGTTAATAGAAATCTTTCTATCTTCCACTCAATCATTCTACCCTCTCAATCTGTCTCTTCCACTTTCAGCTTTCTCCATTTTTTTCTCTGCTACTTCCTCCAACATCCTCTAACCTCTCATCTCATACTCTCTAAATCTTCCTTTGCACTCCATCTTCCAAATTTTTATTTTATTAAGGTGTTAAATGTTATTGTTATTATTCTGAATGTGAATGGCATTTAATGTGCAATTTTCCATAATGAATTGATTGATCTGATTCGCCCATTCTGGCTGAACCATCCAAAGGAATTAAAGCTCAGTAGTCTGGAATGTGTAATGATGAAGAAAATATGAAACGATGGAATCAATGAACTTAGAATTGCATACCTAGTTGAAAATCGACAGTATTTAACTCACTGCATAACGAACGCTAATGAGAATCAATAATCGATTACACTGAAAATTGTTTGGAAAACAGGATTTTCCTTGTGATTTGAAGCTTTTGAGTCAGCTTCACACTGGAGGAACTCAACATGAGCTCGAAACTGACCTTTTCCTCTTAGTTAACTCATTTTTCCGGTTGATTGCTCCCAACCCCTGCTTACTGAGCACCCACGCTCCTTGATTCTCTTTCACCTTCTACTTCTCCATCTCACATATTCTCTTTTTCGTTAATGAGCATTCTTATTAAATCTCTCCCCACACGCTTTAACTTCCCCATCACTCCAATTCTCCCACATCTTATCTACCTTTTCGTTGGTGAAGATATTTATACCTCTTCTGCATTGGTCAGCATCTTTATCATATCAGCTCTCCTCACTCTACTCTTCTTCATCTCTAATATTTTCTTTCATTTCATCTCTCTCCTGCGTTGGTGAACATCTTTATCACATCCTCTCCTCACACTCTTTTACTGCTTCATCACACATATTCTCTTCATCTCTCTTCATCCTTGCTGAACACCTTTATCATATCCTCTCCTGTTCTCACACTTTCACTCTTTTTCATCTCTCATATTCTCTTTCATTCTATCTCTCTTCTTCGTTAGCAAAATTCCTTATCTCTCCCTCTTCTCAAACGTTCTCTTTCCTTTTTTCATCCTCATCACGCAAGAGCTGTAGCTGACAGTAAATCTCAATTAACTCGCTTTAGGCACCTTCACTTATAGTCCAGGCGCTGGCTTACATTGAGCATACATGAGAGAGGCAGAGAATTTGACTTCGGATTATTGTTAGGGGGTCTTTAGTGTATATGAAACTCGATGTCGTCACGTCCCAGGGTGGTCGACAGCTTGGGGGGGGAGGGGGGTAAGTTGTAAAAAACGCGCGCTTATAAAATCGCCTGTCCTGCAGTTACTATTAATAGTACAGCTTGCAATTTTTTCTCAATATTATGTACACATAACTGGCTTTCAATGTGGTCCTCTACATTTTTGCGATAAACTGCATAGTTTTTCCGTAAAAAATAAAATATCTCGAAAAATGTATTTTTTTATTATGGATTTTTTTGTTATTTCTCGAATATTCAAGTCATTAGCCGACTTAGAGGAAAAAGCTCTCAATAAACGTTGTAGGCCGTTTCTTTCTGAATCCAATGATATATATAGTTTGGGGGTTTCGATCATAGATGCGGCAGTGGGAGGGGGATAAGTAGCACTGTTACGCTGCGGCGCGGTCCTCCCCCATGATTAATGCGCGTAATGGCCTGTCTATCGCATCGCTCCTACTAGTCTATGCATGCAAACTATGTATTTCAGGAACGCTATCTTATGTATTTTCGGTCGCTGAACACGATTTTTCAACTCTCAAGTCTCAATAATTGATAATTCTCATCATAATATACTAATTATGGTCAAAATTTCAAACTTCATCTCATTCTGCAAGGAAACTAAGAAATGACTGTTTGAAATATACGAAACTTGGGTTTCAATAAATATATTAGGATAGAATAATGATAATATTTATATGTTTTTATGTTCTATTGTTTTTATATCGAGTTAATTCATTGTGATGCGCTGCAGGCTAACTTATATTATTAATTGCACACTGGCCACGCTTACTTGATATAGTGGTCAGTTAATTTCCAAGAAACATTTGTGGAATTTCTTAGTTCTTCATGGTGGAAATGGAATTCATCATTCATTCATTATCATAATGATTATGTTAAGTATGAAAATGTTAATCTTTCGTGAATCTTCAGTTTGTCGTGAACTTTTGAGAAATTATATCCAATATAATAATAGATATGTGTCAAATCAAAATTAAATGAAAATTTAAATATTCATTCATATTATTTCTAACAGTATTATTATAATGATATTTCACTAACTTTTGATTGATTCATCCATTATGGTATTCCCGTTCAGACTGTTTTGAAATGGTAACAAGTTATTCAGTATCAAAATTTGGGATTCGAATAGTTTTGGGCCATGCCCGTTATTCTTTCCCAAACATATTTATATGATTTGTAATTTTATCCACAAATGAATGAATGTATGTATTCCTGCACGTAGCTAACGTATGGATTATTCCTTCATAGATTCTTGCATGTCACATTAATAAATCTCTGCCACAGATTTAGAAATCAAGTCTCGATGGTTTGGAGAGCATATTATTGGAGTGATTCTTTTACTCTGCTGCTTCTAATATGTTCACTACCTTTGTTTGATTTTAGACCATAGACATGAAAAGCTATGACCACCTGTATCACTCCATCTTTATTGAGAATTTTCATAACTCTTCTCATCACAAAGTTTCCATAATCTTGCAGCGTATTGAAGTTTTGAAAAGTGAAGTAGGAGTTGAATTCAGGAGAGCCATGTCATCATTATGCGAATTTGTCAACGATATTTAGGGATTTAGTCAAATCCACAACTAGTTCCACTTACAATTTCATGGTCCAAGTGAGATTAAGAGTTTTTTTTTCAAATATCCATCAGATGTTGACAGGGATTGCGGTTATTGTAGAAATGCATGCTGCACTAAAACTTCAATGCTGAATTACCTTTAAGCAGGTAGCTAGTAAAAATACAGAGAATAGAATGTTCTTCTTGTTCTAGAATTAACTAAGACTAGGATTTTTGTTTGATTGCATCGTGGAGAATGAAAGAACTCTGTTTCTTTTTATTGGTGAGAATACACTTTTACAATTTGCCACAACTATGTTCAGATAACAATCGTTGGAGACCGAATAACTATTTCTTTCTATACGTTCAAAAGAGAATCACACACTTCTTCACTTGCTTCCAGACCATTGATAACATTATGCAGATTCTGTCGTCCATCAGAGTCTTGAAGAAAAATGTAATGTTCTCTTGAGAAGGTTATGCTTCTGGAAATCATTATCATCTCTCATTATTCTTGTTTTACTTCATTCGATGACTTTCTTCACAATCTCCATAATGATGTCAACATACTTGAACAGAATATCTTTGATGGAAGATTTATTTATATAGTAGCAGCCATTTTATGAAAGCCTTTGAAGAACTAGCTATTCCAATCACTCAGTTTTGGATGATCGAATGAGGGTTTGCTCCAAAGCATGATCGGTTGTCACATTTATTAAATTTTCAAGGTTTCATTTGACAGAGAGTCAAGGAATTGACTGTATAGAGTTAATGTTTCCTTATTGGAAATTATTTTCTACTTCTATGGGTATTTTTTTTATATTTTCTAGATATAACACAGACTTCATAACATAGTTTGTGTGATTGAATGAAAAAAGTATGGGATCTTTTCTCGTACAGTTTCTATGTGCAAAACCAGAGTCCTTCCTTATGAGCATGAATACAATTTAAGATCATTTAAACTATGTTACAATAATCAGTCATAAATTTCAAGTGGTCATTGATTTTACATTGTTATCCTAAAAAAACTCCACAAATAGCTCCTGACTTCTTTCAAATATACTTTGACAATCTCTAATATTTGAACCGTTCATGAGTCCTTGTAGTTGTTTCATTGAATTGATTGCTTGCTCTCACGCCTTAATTATACTGATCTCCCCTCAATAGATTTCCAACAGTATTCTCTCCAAATATTTCAAATTCAACAAATATATCTCCCATTCCACTTTCATTCAAGTACCACCCCAAGACAATCAATCAAACTCAGCCAGATGAAAAGTATCTATTCGCGTAGATATAAGTTACAGAAATCAGTTGATAAAGCTGCGTTTACACCAAAGTTATTAACAAAATGTTAATAACTTAATCTTTATAGATTCTATTAGATTTAACGGAACTTGGCAAACACATATGTCCATCATGTGTATGATAAGTTATGTTCAATCTTATAGAATCTATAAAGATTGAGTTATTAACATCTCGTTAATAACTTTGGTGTAAACGCAGCTTGAGAATCAATAATCGATTACACTGAAAATTGTTTGGAAAACAGGATTTTCCTTGTGATTTGAAGCTTTTGAGTCAGCTTCACACTGGAGGAATCTCAACATGAGCTCGAAACTGACCTTTTCCTCTTAGTTAACTCATTTTTCCGGTTGATTGCCCATCACTCCAATTCTCCTACATCTTATCTACCTTTGCGTTGTTGAAGATATTATTATACCTCTTCTGCGTTGGTGAGCATCTTTATCATATCAGCTCTCCTCACTCTACTCTTCTTCATCTCTAATATTTTCTTTCATTTCATCTCTCTCCTGCGTTGAACATCTTTATCACATCCTCTCCTCACACTCTTTTACTGCTTCATCACACATATTCTCTTCATCTCTCTTCATCCTTGCTGAACACCTTTATCATATCCTCTCCTGTTCTCACACTTTCACTCTTTTTCATCTCTCATATTCTCTTTCATTCTATCTCTCTTCTTCGTTAGCAAAATTCCTTATCTCTCCCTCTTCTCAAACGTTCTCTTTCCTTTTTTCATCCTCATCACGCAAGAGCTGTAGCTGACAGTAAATCTCAATTAACTCGCTTTAGGCACCTTTACTTAGGAATTAACTAGAATTGAACGTTTTCAGTTTTCTGTTGAATGCACTACTTGCTTCTTCTCATTCATTTGAAGTCGACTGTGTACTTTTAAAATTGTTCCAGTCTTCGCTTGCTGTTTTCCTTACTTCTGTATTTATGTTTAAAGTCTCTTCTTTATGGTTGATATCTCTCACCCTTTCATGGATTACTAATTTGATTTGAATGGGTTTGTAAATGAAATTTACCTTCTTATTTTGAACTTTAGCCAATTTGCAAACTTCACTGGCTTCTATAAGGTTTGAACTTATGAACGAGTTGAAGAAGAAACGGTGACGCGCACATATTGACATACATTATTGAAACATTTTAACTCACACAAACCCTCAGGGTAATTTTTAGAAGATTCATTAAAAATGTATGAGAACTATGTTTTTCTGTATTCACACATTCTCCTATTGGGAATACACATAGAATACCCCAGGGATATTTTAAAGAGTACTTTGTTATCCCCTAATGTTGGAAAAATGTCATCGTGTTTCTGCAGAATATGTTTTGAAGTACGAAAATCAATATTGGGAAATTGTTTATAGAGGTTGGAAATTTTTTTGTTATTGGTGTGAAATATAAACTACGTTTTGGAATAGTATATGAATCAATATTTTGGCTGTGCCTGTTGGTCCTACCCCGAACTTTTTAATGAACTGCAGTCTAAATCTATGAATGAATGAATATGAGAAGCATTCATGACTGTGGATACTTTGGATTCAAGATGAATAAAATCCAGTTGAGCTGTATGCATCCAATTTCAGCTTTCTGATTCTGTGTGTGTATTCTCAATGATGTCAAATTTTGTCGAAAATGTTACTGAGAAATATCTTCCACTATACAACATGCAGTGACAGTCAATAGTAGGTACTTGTAGCGCTCTTCAAATTCAATCGAGCCCTGGCTCTCCTAGATAGATTACGGTGTCACGTTTTAGGAAAAGATTGTACTTTTTCGGCGGGTGATGGTTGGTGGGAGGGGGGGAGAGATTTCCGTGAATAATGGTGGGACGAGATTGGAAAAGGCGTTCAAGGATAGAGAGATTGAGCTTCGACTGTCAGCATTTGTTGAATGGGAAGCATTGGTTTTATTCATAAGGCATGCTGACAGTTATTAGTGAATCTCACTTCAGGTAGATGGACTTTGCCGACGCATTGTGTGCGAATATACCTCTTGCTACTCAACCATCACCTAAGAATAGCGACCATCTTACGATTCTTGGTAGCTTGCCTTTTTCCTGAATCGGAAAATCTCTTGGAAAAACCTTTTCAATGTAGAAAATTCCTTAGTTATCGCCTTTTTTTAATAAAAATTGAAGGAGCTGGCACGAAATACTGCGTTGAAATGGCAATCACTCATCTTGATGAGAGAGAGGAATTCAGATGCTCCCTTTTTTATTTTCATCATTATTTTCTCTGAGAATGTTTTTAAAATCATCCTGAAGCCTGCCGAGCTAATTAGAGATAGAGTCTCCAACGTGAAACATCCAGTATTTGATTTGAGATTGAGAGAATAATTATGTCTCTTGTGTTTAAGAGTGTTGAGAAGTTTCTCTTTATAGTATACTTCAATATTGCACTTTTATAACTACAATTTTATTTCTAATTTTTATATATTTCTTTGTTATTTTGTATTATGTTTGTTTTTGGAATAAATGAATTGATTGATTGGTATTGATTTCTCAAGATTTTTCACCTCTCAAGTTTCCTGAACCTTCTCTTTCCCATCTTTTAATGTGATTTTATATCCTATCAATTTTTGGTCTCGCTCAAAATTAGTGTTTATTACTTTCCTGCAAAGTTAGGCAGCTCCATTAGCTTTTAGTTTTAGAGATGTTCAGTGTCCAGTTTCCACATAAAACAAATTACGATAGCATAACTCGAGCGTTGTATAGAAATTGAATATCACCTCTTACACAATGAAAACATGAAAAAATTAATGAAAAATTAATGACTACAAATGGAAATAAATTAAAAGTTGCATTTGTTCAAATGCTAATTGATTAATGAGATGATGCTACCATACATAGATGATACATGGTAGATGATAGATGAAAACTTGAGGACATGGATGAAAAATTGATAAGATGATGTTACCATACATATGATACCTACTACATCACATCTTGCAAATATAAGTATCATACTCTGCAAAAAGTTCAACTTCCTGTTTTACGCGTTATGTTTAGCGATACTATTTACATTTCTTATGATTTTAGAATTTGATAGTAACATTTGAAAGTACATTTTATTACTTTTCTTGCCCTATTACCTACCATAGGTAAGTATTGCTTTCCGAAAAAAATTAAGGTACCCCAATTTCTAAATTTCTATACGTTTCAAGGTCCCCTGAGTCCAAAAAAGTGGTTCTTGGGTATTGGTCTGTATGTGTGTGTGTGTGTGTGTGTGTGTGTGTGTGTATATGAGTGTATGTGCGTCTGTGTACACGATATCTCATCTCCCAATTGACGGAATGACTTGATATTTGGAACTTCCCCTATAAGGATCCGACACGAACAATTTCGAACAAATCCAATTCAAGATGGCGGCTAAAATGGCGAAAATGTTGTCAAAAACAGGGTTTTTCGCGATTTTCTCGAAAACGGCTCCAACGATTTTGATCAAATTTATAACCAAAATAGTCATTGATAAGCTCTATAAACTGCCACAAGTCCCATATCTGTAGAAATTTCAGGAGCTCCGCCCCATCAATGCAAAGTGTGATTTTGGATTCCCAATTATCAGGCTTCAGATACAATTTAAACAAAAAATTTCTAGTGGAAAAGATTGAGCATGAAAATATCTACAATTAATGTTCAGTGACATTTCCACCTAAAATTGAAAATAAGCTCGAAGTTCGAGAAAATGTGTTTATTCAATAATGCAAACTGTTGGCAACTGTTGACTCTATTAAATCATTCACTATGAAGAGATAGAAGACTTCGTGTGTCTCCAGCGTTATTGCCCTGTCATCAGCTGGCTTAAATCTTTGAATAGTAGACTTGAGATGCGCGGGAACACTAGCGTCAGGTGATCAATTTTCATAACGGCTAGGAAAGTTGTGTGAGTGCGCCACACCAGTTTTTTAACTTAAGTTGAAATGAACTTAACAAGTTTTCAAATCGGGTGAACAGTCAGTTTTGAACAAGTGTTTATACCTCTTATTTTTTTCATTATTCAGTTATAAACTCTCAATGTATTTATTTTATTAAATATATTTCTTATCTGTTTCAGTTCTATTCGTTGCTGGAGAACAACTTGGTGGCGAATTCAACGCTGCAGCTGAGGAGTTGTACAGTGTTTGCACCGCAGAACTCGGCCTTCCAAAAGTACACCGGTGCCCAACACCGAGATCTGGTGCTCTATCACATGAGTAAGTCAACCACTATCAACTTAATCAATCAAATAATCAAAGCTATAAAACTAATTCAATTGCAGTTGTATTCCACATCTCTCAACCAAAACGTAAGATAATTCAAATATTTACTTTGAAACAAAATTATGTAAATTAAACAGATTATTGAAGCTACGAAATGAATTTTTCTCATGAAGTGATCATTGAAAAGTCTTATAAATCCATGTTGGAAAAAATGTGAGTACAATGAAAAACCTTTTTACCTTTTTCGCATTAACTGATGATTATTGTTTATATCATTGTTTGAAATTGAAATATTCCCAAATCAGGACGATCAAGTAGAAAAGGTAATCTTAGTAATTCACGACCTGGAAAATGTAGAAATTCATAAGAATTTTGAATCTTCTTGATTCTTGTGTGATTTACATGTACACATTTCATGAACTGCAGTTAACTTGGAAATTATAATACTTCTTGTCAGAGGGGACAGCACTTACATTTCAGTCTCGGATGCAACAATGGAATTTATTAATATTATTCGGCAATAATATTCGTCTCTAAGAACTACATCTTATTATAATTGTTTTATTTTGAATAATTTATTCTGGAAGCCTTGAATCGAGGAAGCCTTGAATCGAGGAAGTGCTATTAATTGAAGTCTATAATAAATTAATTATCTCTAATCAAATCTTATCATTCATTATATTCATAACAATAATGACGCATTTTATAATATAATACATCTCTCGATTCTCGACACATTGAATAATTTTAAATAATTCTTAGAAGTTTCAGAGTTTTAGAAAATATTTATCCAAGATTCAGTTTCAGAATATAGAAATCAGTGCAGTAGGCTAGGCCTATCTGTTACTTGTTTTTCTCAGATGGTACTTTAAGATGGCTTTCGTTTTACAACAAGGAAAATTTGTGATTCATCTATATTTCCATATTTATTTTCCCAGCAATGTTGATGTTTTTGCAAGTGAACTTATCTGCTGGGTATGATGATTCTATAACTAGAGTAGCTAATAAATTAATTAAAGTTTGACAATAATTGAATTATTTTTAATTTTCCAGCCAACTCGGCGCAGAACCTGAACGTTCTGGGTACATCGGTGTCTTCCGAACTCGAGGGCAATCCACCGCTGTGGATCACGCGGACACGTGACAACAACCGCGAGGAGATCTACGTCAACAACGCAAAAATTGTCACCCACCGATCCAACTACCAGAATACCAATATCAATAAGAAACAGGTAGGCCCAATATAATCATCCCAGAATTGCAATCACAAAATTTCATCGGATATTTCATAAAATAATTCTGGAAAAACATGCATTTATAATGAGAAAAACATTGAATTATTTCAATTAACTCTACACATTTAGAGATTCTACACTCTACAATTCTATAGATGTTGTAGAATTGTCATAATATTTAATAATAACACAATATGATGCCATTTGTTACTTAGGTAGTTTCATCCATACAAAACATGGTTCAATAGCATCATTGTCAGTATCATATTATCAGACGTTAATTAGACCATAATCACTGAAACTTGAGTTTCACATGAATCTATCTAAGTAGGAAATGTCAACGTTCCGTATTATGTTATCTTGTTAAATCCTCATTTTCTCCTCATCATTGACGTTCAGGTAGAATAATGTGTAAATAAGCTTTCTATCATAAATCGGGCCTCTGTTAGAATGAGGTTTTAATAGTAAATAAAATTAATAGATTGGTTTATTTTATCATCTTGATCATCAAAATTTACAAATAAATTACCAATCATAAAGTTCAGAGCTGGATTTGAAAAATCTTTAATTTTCTTTCTTTCTTGATATTTTTCAGGTTCTTCATATAGTTGACGATGTTCTTGAGCCAGTGTGGTCCATTTCCCAGGATCTTGACGTCAATAATCCTGATGCATTCCAGTTCTTGAACAGATCTGAGAATCTGAATCTTGATAAGCACAGAGTGAGGTAAATATTTCTCTTCGCAAATATTTTGTAAAATATGTGATGTGTCAGTTGATCCTTCTTTGTTCCAGCTGCTTGTCTAGGTATAGAAATCTAGTTGATTCACCATCAATTCATAATTATTAAAAATTCAGAAACATATCTAACATATGTAATTCTTTATCACAATTTCCTTCGTTTTGTAACATTTCAATCATTCTCACAAAAAAAGTTATTTCTACTTTATCTCTTCTCTGTATAGGGTTACTTTTTATAGAAATAGAAAGAAAAATAAAAATCTCAGTACCCTTTTTACTTTCCTTGCCCTACTACCATAGGTAAGGAAAGTATTGCTTTCCAAAAAAAATTAAGGTACCCCAATTTCAAGTTTTCTATACGTTTCAAGGTCCCCTGAGTCCAAAAACATGATTTTTGGGTATTGGTCTGTGTGTGTGTGTATGTGTGTGTGTGTATGTCTGTGAACACGATAACTCCATTCCTAATTAACCGATCGACTTGAAATTTCAAACTTAAGGTCCCTATACCATGAGGACCCGACAATAAGAAATTCAATAAAATTCAATTCAAGATGGCGGATAATTACTAAAAAACCATGTTTTTCACGTTTTTCTCGAAAATGGCTCTAACGATTTTCTTCAAATTTATATCATGGATAGCTGTTTATAAGCCCTATCAACTAGCATAAGTCTCATTTCTGGGAAAATTTCAGGAGCTCCGTAATATTCTTGAGAAAAATGGCGGAAAATGACTAAAAAACCATGTTTTTCACGGTTTTCTCGAAAACGGCTCCAACGATTTTCTTCAAATTTATACCATGGATAGCTATTTTTAAGCCCTATCAACTGGCATAAGTTTAATTTCTGGGAAAATTTCAGGAGCTCCGTAATATTCTTGAGAAAAATGGCGGATAATGACTAAAAATCCATGTTTTTCACCGTTTTCTCGAAAACTGCTCTAACGATTTACTTCAAATTCATACCATGGATTTTTAAATTCATAAGCACTATCAACTGGCATGAGTCTCATTTCTGGGAAAATTCCATGAGCTCCGTAATATTCTTGAGAAAAATGGCGGATAATGACCAAAAACCAGGTTTTTCACGGTTTTCTCGAAAACGGCTCTAACGATTTTCTTCAAATTCAAGCCATGGGTAGCTATTCATAAGTCCTATCAAATGACATGAGTTTTTTCCTTGGAAAATTGCAGGAGCTCCGTAATATTCTTGAGAAAAATGGCGGATAATTACTAAAAAACCATGTTTTTCACGATTTTTTCAAAATAACTTGACCGATTTTTTTCAAATTCATACTCTGTATAGTTATTTATCAGCTCTATTAACTGGCATGAGTCTCCTTTCTGGGAAACTAATGGGGGGTCCACCCCATCCTTGAGAAATGGACTTTGTAACCTCCTTCTCGTGCATGAGGTAGGTAGGTAGAGCAGTTCATAAAAAGAACACATAGTCGAGATATTTCATCTGTAGAACAGCTGTTTTGACGACTTTAAAAAAATGACGACTAAAAAAATCATTGAATTTCACAATTTACACAAAGGAAAAAGTACTCTGAAAACAATATATACACATATACAAAAGTCTGATCGTAGTTTCGAATATGAGCAAGGAAAGTTGTGTGAGTGTACCACACCAGATTTTTGAATTATTTAATCACAACATGTTTCGGACATTGATGCCATTTTCAAGTGATATGAAGTAAATCATATAATATTCACTTACTTCACATATAATATTTACTTCATATCACTTGAAAATGGCATCAATGTCCGAAACATGTTGTGATTAAATAATTCAAAAAGGGTATGAAATTTTTATTTTTCTTTCTATTTTTATTTTAACTTTCAACATTTCAAAAACAGTAGACAATATTTTGGGGAAATTTACTTATCTTCACAGTGAAATGATGAGATTAATACCTGAATCCAACATTCATAAAATTTCAAATGTTAATTCAATTATTTATGCCATGTTTTCTATGTTACCAGGTCGTTCAGGCAAAGAGTGCAGGTAACTGGAAAGAGTGACCTTTTTAGAGCTGAAGGCCGATACACTTTTTTCATCCCAGTAGATGAAGGATTCCAGGTAACTACAAATCATTTAATCTTGAAGAACTCCATTTACTTCACTTAAACTGACCAAAATATTATTTAAACATATTTTTCTGTTGCAAAACTTGTATACAACAAAGAAAATAAAAAAAATTGATTATACGTTAAATAGGAGAATATTTATAAGAGATATTATAATAATTATATGAAAATACCTATAGAGTGTCATTCTATCATTAATGTAAATTTAGACTATTTTTTCTTAATTCTCATTCTAATTTACTGTAACACGTTTTTTAAACCTTTATACAATTTTATTTTCAAACGTTTATCTTCTTCAAGTTGAATGTTTCTGTTTTCAGTTAAATGACACAATTCTACTAGAGTCAAGTTGGTTCCAGCCTTATACTGTATATCAGTTCCATTTTTATTTTCAGTTGGTTTCGATTTAATTGAAGATTCGTATGTGCGTATATTATTTCTTATTCAAATTATTGTTTTAAAGTTGACAATGTTTGTAAGTTAACTTTTGTAATTCAAATTTATAACTATGAAATTTATATCAGTCTTGTAAAAAGCTAAAATTTTTGAAGTGATGAACACAACCCTACTTTGGATCGAATTGACTGAATTCACCACTTCAAGAATTTTATGTTTTTACAAGGCTGATGAACTCAATTCAGAAAGAGAATAAATTTTGTTCTAACGCCTGTTTTTCTTTCCAATATTGTTATGTTTTTGATGTTATAAATGTATATAAATATTATTAGACATAACATTCCAAAACAAATAGCCGAAATGCAATGTAGGTACAAATTAATACAGAACAGAGTAGTAATAAATTATTGTTTTCACAAGTATGAAAGCTCAAGTACTTCCTAGTTCCTAGGAGAATAAAGTTTGCAAAATGTCGAAATACTATCAGCAGTCGAGCAGTTACGTACTTGTCAACTTGTCAACTATCGACAATATTAAAAATTGTCGATATTGTTTGTATTGAAAATGGTATTGTTTGCAGCCTCCTCCGCGACCAGAGAAGATCGACGCGAAGGTGATCGACGGCCACATCATTCCGGGCAAAGTGCTGTTCACCAAACCGACGCCATCCAACAAGGAGTACGAGACAATGGCCTTCACCGACATGCTCAAAGTCACCATCTCATTCAGCACCGAAACTGACAACAAGGGAGCCAAGAAAAGTAATTTTCATCATTTCCTCTCTAAGACATCGTATCTTCTTATTAAACAATGCAGTTTTTTTCATTTTTGAATATATTGACAGTTTTCTCTGTACCGTTTGTTATTAGTTTGATTGATTTTTTCAATAATCATTATCATCATGATCTTCTTCTTAGGGATAAGATTAATCAAATCAACCGTTCCGGTACCCATCTCTTTCAGGGCCTTCCTAAAACTTTATCTTGGCCTGAAACTTGCTTTATAAAAATTTAGAAGCCTACAATAGAAAATTACTGGTGGTACGGTGATCTATGGGGATAATTTTGCTCCTCTCGTGAGTGGGAGCCTGATAATGCAATAGCTTCTACATTTTTTGTTACAGGTCAATATTTTTTAAACATCATCATGTCTTTGATACTTACATACTGTATATGTGATTTGATAACTGATACTGATTGATAATGATTTCCCCTTTAATCGTAAATATTTGTTGAAATACAACTAAGCAATTGATTACTCATTCATTAATCCAATTAGTAATAATTGATCATTTCATTCAGGAAACAACACTCCTTGCTTGACATTTTTACAGCTTTGATTACTTTCACCTATTTCCAATAATTATAGATAAATATTCTACAGTAATAATTGTAATTGATTGCTCTAATAGAATTGAAAATTTTTGTGTCAATGGATCGAATGTCCTACTACAGTTCTACAGTCAAATAAAACTCAAAATCAATTTTTTTTACAGTCGTATCGTTTTTGACAATGTTTGGAAGATTGAATTCATTATTTTCAATCATAGATTTTATACATGTACTTATCGACCATTATTTTTCAAAATTCATGTTGAAAATGTTTCACAGTATTTTGGTCAACACGATCTTGGTGTATAGCGAACTGTATATCTATAAATTCTGGAGGATTGAAATAATACTTAATCAAAATTGTAATTCAGTTCAATACCCCTACTAAGTATTGAGTGATGGGTAGGCCTATGTCTCATTCAGATTCAATTAGTCTATATTTCCTACTTGAAATTTAAAATATTTTGTGAAGTTTTTTCTTTTTATGTGTTTTCCCTTTTGACTTATACAATTACATGAAAATTTATGAGAATGAAATGTAACTTACTATGATTTACTTTTGACAGCCTACATTAAGAGTCATACAATAATCGGGGACCAAACTCACTCGACGGGCGTTGTGTTGGCGGAGATTGTGAAAGGCAACATTCCAGTGAAGAATGGAGTCGTCCACCTGATTCATCGGCCTCTCATGGTCGTCGACACCACTGTCACTCAGTTCCTCGAGGTATGACCCTATCCTCTCTCTATCTGTAAATAGCGAATCACCTCTTCCGCAACATAGTCACCCAATAGTCAAATTGCTGAACCGTTGTGTTCATCACTTCATTCTCACAACTTTCTTATTTTCATTCACAATTTCATTTGTAGGCTCATTGACATAGGTTAGAAAGTCAGTCTTTTATTAAACAAAAAATATGTTTAACCGATTAAAACGTGATTATTTGTTGTGCTAATTAGATCATAAAACACTTCATTTTACCAAGTCTTAATAAGAATGAATCTCATTCTTGCAAACGCAAATAGTTCTCAAAGCATTTTTCAAACCTTTCTAGGAATAAAATGATTATCTGATAATGTTTTTTGTAGTAGTGAAGGTTATTTGTGATGGATATTCAAATCATTTATGTATATAAAGAGTAAAAGTAAATTCGTATGGCTTTTGTTGGTGGGGAGTCCCTTGCGGGAAGGTCCCACCGCCTGAATATATAATTTAAGCCGTCAATGGGCCTTACGACTGTCATACTTCAGCCGGGACCGACAGTTTAACGTGCCCATCCGATAACACGGGGAGTTCTTCACAATTCCGGTCTCACAAGGTGTCAAACTATCAAAAGATAAACTGAAAAGCTATATAAAGAGTAAAGACTTAGAATTGACTCAAATATTTATTATTTGAAATAACCAGGAACTGTTCAACAGTTCAAAGTTTTTTTATTGACCAATTTAATGACAACTGTTAAAACTAGATGAGCTTTTTCGTGTTTTTTTTTTTTTATTGTTCTTTTAAACTCTTTTATTGATTTATTTTTACTTGAATCAATTTATTTCAAACTCAAAATTTGTTTTGAAATTAGATTATGATGACTGCATCATGACTGCATGACCCAACAAACCAATTCTTAGCATATTATATTATAGATGCTCTAGGAAATTTATGCAATCCATAAGCGTGAAGTTTAAGCTCCAAATAACATTGAATTTGCTAAAGGCTCTGATTTTGCTCCTAACAATAAATATATTCAGTGGAATGTGGTCAGTGCATGTTTTGGTACTGATATAATGCTTTTCAAGCATTTGCCAAAACTCATTGAAATCAGCTACCCTACTGGTGTAGATGACTTTATGAATATAAAACATCTTTATTAACCATATTATTATTGGAACTCTATATTTAGTCGTTTTTTACATTCTATGTTTTCAAATATTCAATGGAAGAAGAATTCAAGAACGCTTTCTTAGAAATTATGTGTCTTTTGATGAAAGGAAAAATGAATTTTAATTGAATAACTTTACTTTATAACTAATTGAAATTGAATACATTTTTTTGGTAATTAATAGCCCATTATATGTGGTTAAGTAGATGGTTAATCCATTGAATCTATTACTTTTTTTCACTACTGTTGTGTAGTTTAGTCTTATTTTGCACTCACATTTGAATATATCTTTTGATATTTACATAATTCACACAATATTCTAGCAATAATTCACAAAGCTTTGGTTGTGAATCGTTTGATGTCACTGGCAATAAATCACAATAAAACAGAGACAATCACAATGATTGCAATAATTAATTAATAATTACAATATTGATTTTATTTGTTTAAGCACCAATAATTTTTTCTCAATACATTTGAAATTCATAATTTAGTCCACTATTGCTAATTCCTGTTCCTATATAGTTCTACTGCTTGATATTTTATTCTAATTTTTAACTCACTCGCTTCATCTAGTTGATTAGTTTGTCACAAATTGTTAAAATCGAAATGTGTTTTTGTCTGTTCTTGCTTCGTTCGTGGTGCTGGATGGATTTCAGTCTTTCAAGGTGAGTTGAATATATAAAAATCAATAATTGGTATAAATTATCCATCGATTCTCTTCAAATTGATCTGTTTTTCAGCTTAAATCTGTGCTAAAAAGTTAAACTTTCTGCTATTATTGTATTGCCGCAGGCTGTATTGAATAGTGTCATGGATTTGCTTGTAACTATGAGTGTGTCGTTAATAGAACAGCTTTCGATATATCTTGGTAGTTAAACACAGTCTTCTTGCTAGGACTACTTCAAAATGTGTCAACTCAAACTTCTGGCTTGAAATTCAATGTAACCCATCAATATTTGGACAGCGAAAAATTTAGAGGGTGTTTACACCATTCAACTGAATTGATTAAAACATCGTCTTGAAATTTGTCATTTTCGTGAGGGTGAAGATAGTGTTTTTGTTCCAGTTAATGGGAGTTCAAGTAGGAAAAGATTTCGTATCTAGGTCATAAGATTCATGGCTTCATAGTGAAGAAGTTTAATTTAATCATATAAATTATCTCCGTATTACATTCAACAATGAATGCAACTTGACAAATGTAATAAGCTAGAGATCAACTGCCATCTTCTTAATTTTCAGGAAATTAAATGCGTCCTTCCTATTTTAATGTATACTATAAAAAATAGTTGTGCAATATGCAATTTACATAGAAACGAAAATATTAGGCGAACGTAGCCTAATTATCCTCGTATTATGCTGGTAATATACTCTCATATTAAGCTGAATTTGTTTGCAACTTTGAAAAATCAAATAGGTACTATAATTAATATAGAACTCTTTAATCCTCCATTTCAATTTTTAACCAGTTTCATAAAATAGGCTATGATAAACCATTCTAACTGAACTAATTAAAGTTGTGCTTTTTCTCTTGTAGAGCATATCAGTATTTGTTTCAAATCGCGATTAAAATTTTTGAAAGTATTATTCGAATAATAATAATAATTAATGCATCACTAAACATTTTGTTCTAAAATATGCATGTTTTATTTGCTTTGAATTTTAAAACAATCTTAGTGCTCTACTAGAGTAGTTTCCATTGGTAGCTGATTGGAGTCAATAATAATTTTTCGTCTTGAAGTAGGAATAATATAGTACAGTAGAAATTCGGATAACAAAGCTTCTTAATTCAGCCTTTTAATTTTATCCTATTTAAAATCAAGCTATCACGATTGATAGTTTCAAATTTATTTTCCATAAATTAAACTAAGTGTATTGAAATTAGAAATTTCAGTCTGATAATTCCAAGGTTAGAAATGAGAAGTTGTATTTCATGTTCCAACTTTAATAATAATAATAATAATAATTATTATTATTATTATTATTACCATTAATATTATTATTATTATTAACCATTGCCGAAAAGAAAAGAAAATACCAGCCCCTGTCAGTTGAACTGAAAGATATGTATAAATTAAGGAAGGTGGTGATAATCCCTATTGTAGTGTCTGCCAATAGACTGGTCACAAAAGAATGGAGACAAGCAATGGAACAACTGCAGTTGGAGAACTGGCATATGAGAATTATGCAGAAAGCAGCAGTTCTTGGTACAACTAATATTGTACGTAAGTTTCTAAGCCTCTGATCTGGAGAAGAGTGAATGAGTTTCTGCTTTGAATTGCAACTATTTTAGTCTTGAGATCAGAATTGATCTCCGGCTACTTAGTTATTAAGACAAAAAATATTTTTCAATAATAATAACAATAATGCTAACATCATTTTGAATTTTCAATCAGAGTAGTAAGAAGAAAATCCCCCGGAAAAATCCCCTTTTCTTATCTCCATAGTACGGTATTCGATTTTTACTTCTAGATATTTGCAATTTAAAAAAAAAAACAAAAAAACAATTCCTCTGAACTGAGGTTCACACTATCAAGTGTAAATGATAGGACGCCATGGTTGCCAATTTTCTTTCTCCATTGCCTCCTATTTTAGACAGCTGCGATTCAAGTCATCTTTGCATATCTAATTGATTATTAATTCTTGATTCTTGTTAGTAATCAATTATAATATTATCACAAAAAATATAATAACCGAGAAAATATGTATTTTCGTGATGTTTATAATTATGTTTATGTTGGTGATACATTTTCGTAATTGACATTCAAGATTACAAACGATTTGGCAACGGTGCGGAGGTAGAAAAGGATAAGCTATCTGCTTTGTCTAATGACAGAAAAGAATCGCAAATCAATGTCAGTCAGTTACTGACTTAAAACGCGAATCTTACTAAGAAACTTGAAATATTCATTCATAAGCGTTTTTAAGCGTAAAGTTTTGGTTTGGCTATTGCTTTCTGAAATATAAATTGAATTGTACTCTTTCACCTCTCATTGGAATAGTGTTTCTCATCACAATCAATGGTTGGCTGCTCTATGAGACTTTGATACACTTCATGGCAATTACAGTGTCTCAACCGTAAATTGTGGTTTTTCAAGTTGAGTATTGTATCATTGCTATAGTATAAGATATACTATCTGGCAACTTGTGACGATATAGCAGCCTATTGAAAACATTTGTTAATATTTCTTACATCCCTCATCAAACCTTTGATTTTTAATCAATCCCCCATTATCAGAATGTAGTAGAGTTACTGTTTTCGATAAAAAATATACTAAAACGTGAAAGTTTTATACTTACTATTATTCATATTAAATGAGGTTCCGGTTAGCATATTTCATACATTCTTCTGAACTCATCGTCATTTATAATTGATTCTAGAACATTTTTTTATAGTTTAAGTTGTTGCTCAGTATTCAAAATTGGATTTGCCTGTATCTCGTTGTTGAAATGATTTTTGTAAATTCAATCCAATACTAGTTTGATGACTATATGTAATAAATAATTATGTTGATTCTTGAATGGTTCAGAAAAAGTTGTTAGATAGTCTTACTCCATATCCAAGATTGAAAATCTATGTTGAAAGTAAGTAAGCTAAATATTAGAATATGTATTAAACTATAATATCATTCTTACTCCTGGAAAATTGATATTTTTAAAGAGTTGATGACCATTAATGAATAGATAGCATGAATAAACAAGTGCATGATCGTTTTTGTAAATCAAATTGAGTTTCGTCAAATCATTCCCTTATAGGAACCCAATATAAATAAGAAATAATATAAGTCTTATGATACATTAAGATCTATAATTCTCAGTTATTCGTTTATTTTATTCGACCAAGATGAGTCGAATTCTGGATTTTAATTTGGAAAACATCTTCAAGTATTCTATGAGAATTGAATGAATAGTATAGGGCCTATTTCAATAATAATGCAATTGATATTATCAATTATTTAATTTTTAATAGCCTTTATATCATTGGCGTAGATTGCTATTTGACATTGAAAATATCTTATTAAAATGGCATATTTTACTTCAAAACGATTTTAAATCCTCTTATTCGGCAGAGGTAAATTAATGAGTTAATAAATAAAATTCTGAGTTAATAGTTTTAAGTTTTACTAAATAAAAATTATTTACAAAAAACAGCATTAATAGTACCGTATGGTTTGTTTTGATTACCAGCCATAATTTGAATCTTCAATAAATTTTTCTGGGGGACATAGCATATACCATAAAATATTGGGGAGGTTCTACGCCCATGCTTTATATATTCTATTAAGTAATCCCTAAACAGTAAGTGAGATTTTTTATCATTCATAAGCAGTTCAGGAAAACCTCTAACTTTCAATTTAAAAGTAGTTTGAAACTTTCCTCCAAAACATATATACGGTACAGGCCTACTGTAGTAATAATATTATACTCAAGCCTCATTCAAAATATCAGTTTAATGTCGTACTTTATTTTTATTCTCAGCTTCTGTTCAAAGGATTAATCATATCTCGGCTCTAATAGTATTGCGAGAATGTAGGATGAACTTAGCTTGCTTCTACCTACACGACACATAAAATTGAAGTAAGGGGCTCAACAACTACAGATAGCCATACAGCTTGATGTAAATTTATTAGTCAATCCAAGTCTTCAGTATAAATAACGTAGGCCTATACAGATTTGAAAAGTTAATCTATGAATATGAATCAATACCTTGATTACTTGAAGTTTCAATATGGAGTTATAGTTGTGTAGCCCTACGGTAGAAATCAATGTGGGCTCAACTCTCCCATTTTCTTAATAATTCATTATTAGTGTTGATTGCATCGTACGTTTTATAGAATAAAATAAATTTAATTTGACAACGTAACTTCTGTCAGGTCATTCACATGCATTCTAGAATCTTTGTCATACCTCTCTCTATCTTTCTTTCTTTTTCTCTCCCTCTTGCATGTTGTTGTCATGCTCTGATTTTTCTCATTTTTCAATCTTCACAATTTTGCAATGCAATGTTTTTGATTTTTCACTTTTTGAATTTTGATATGCTCCTGTATAAACTTTCCATTTCAATGTCCATTGGAGTTCTTAGTGAGAATCTCTTCATTTTTTGCAAAAATCACATTACCAACGTCATTGTTATTTTAGTAGTATTTTGCATTTCATGTAAAAAGTGTAAATTCTACAGTTACGGTATCAAAAATTTGAAGTATTATCTTTGTAATTTGGTATTGGTACGTACAATATTTTAATTGCAGTACAGTATAATTGATGAAGTTATCAGTATTTACAAATCGTCAATATATTTAGTTTTGATCATTCTTTCATTGTTGAGACGTAATTAATGTACCAGCTAATGTTCATTCTCAGTCATTGTTTCTATTGAATCATTGAGTCTCATTCTATTGATTCGCTCAAGTAAATAATTCAACCTGACAGCTCAAGCAATATGTATTAAAAGTAAATTTTGTCGAGTATAAAGCAATGATATTGAATACAGTTTCACCTATCAGCTTTAGCGTTATTTCACTTTTGCTTTCCACAGATACGTAAAATTATTTATCTTTCTTGTGTGGAGAATAGATTCTGTTCTCCACAACTACTTTTCTATAAGTAACTGTGATTTATTACCCACGATAGATCATCATTGTTTCAAAACTTTATTGTATGTTGAAGTCACACATTTTTTAGAATATCAAACTTTTAATCTCAGTTTGAAGAACATTTTCATAAAAATTTTAGAATATTCCCACTGATTCCTGTTAGTACTATTAATAATATAATATTAATATTATCTACTGTTGAAGGTATAACTTTCACTATATGAATTGCTTTGCAATGAATTATCGTTGATTTTATATCAATCATAGGTCACTGAAGTTGATCAGCTAGTTAAATAAATTTGTGAAACAATCATTCCAAGTCAATTTAGAGAAAAATTCAACCTTTTTTGCTTGTTTTTATATTGTTATGGTTGGCCTCATGATGTTGCGAATATTGTAGCCTAGGGCAATTTATCTTATTTATCAATTTATATTATTTATATTATGCTGATCAAATTTTCACTCTGTATTTACAATGCCTTGAAATTTTTTTAAATACTTATGACAAAAATAGAGTTCTTGATTATCAATCTTCTATCTTTTGTTCATATAAATTTTATGGAGCTCCTTTATAACATTCATATCCAGAGCTTGGAGCTATCTAATTCAATAGTTTCCATTCGTAAATTTTATTATTTTATTATTCGTCTCATATGCCTTAATGTATTTTTCCTGTCATTGATTTTTTCAATTTATATTCGAATTTATGTTTCGAATTCCCAACAGCAACTAATATCCAAACTATTCTGTCAATGATGAAATATTGGTGATGTGAAAAATTAGATTAGTAGAATGAATAATAATAAATTTGAATAAATAAATATATGTGTGACTTCAGCATTGAATATATTATCTATCAGCAGTGTGTGAATGCGTGTGTGTTCTTTATTTTATTGATGATCTAAATGTTTGTGTTTATGTTTTTCGGTGTTTTCCTCTTATTGCTTTACGCTCTGCATGGGCTGACCAGGGTTTTGTAAGTATTTCTTTCTACACTACTTTGCTTGCACACCTTTCAAGTTTCGTTTAGATGTTCTGATATATTTCAATATAGTTTGGTTTTGTTGCAGCTTGATGTGTACTTTTGGACTCGCAACTAGTGTAGAATGCTTTCGATTCGAATTCACGCAACACGCTTCTAAATTACATGAAAAATCTCTCACGATGCAAGGAATCATAAATGCACTTATACACAAAAGTAAAAATACTCAGTATTATAATGATAACTCTAAAGCTCAGAAATTTGAATTCCAGAAAAAACATTGAAATAGAGAATTGGCTTCGATTCTATTTTGTTCTACTCCAATCTACCGAGTTTTCCATTTGCTTTATTTGATGAACATTACTGAAAATTCAAATTCAAATTATTTGCCATAAAATTATAATCGAGTAGACGAAATGCAGTTAAGTATAAATAAATCCATGAGCATATTATTGCTTAATCATAATTATCTCAATATACCGTTGAATATGGAATAATAATGTCTAAAAAAATGTTGAACTAGGGATAAAAAGTGAATTACCTAATCGATTTTATTCATGATAAATTTTATCTCAATTCCAAAATTAGAAAGTTGAAAACAATAGCCGGTAAATTTCTGACTTGAACTTGAAATTGGACTTGAAAAATGAAAATGAACAATTAATAAATGATAATAAGTTGCTAGTTATCTCAAGTTGGCTATTATCATATCTTTGAAATAAGATCCATAAACAGGTTCATTGTATTGAAAAACGTGTTAAAATAAATTGAACGTATTAACGAATCAATTAAATAATAAGGAGAATAAACATAATAGAAAACCATGGAACTACTGTAAGAAACTGAAATCGAGAACGATTCAAGCAGATGATAGAATCAATTCTTGAAAGCTCACTCATTTAAAGTTAGTTGTTTATTTTCATTTGGAGTATCTCAAACTCAGTTGTTTATTTTCACTTGGAGTATTTCAAACTTTGCATCAAGTTTATTCTGAATATTATGAATATCAATAATTATGATCATTTTTATTATTCATAAAAATTTAACCAAGTCAGAATGAATTTTATTCTAATCTGCTTGTAAACGGAAATAAATTTTGAAAAAATCAAAATAAATATATTGTTATCAAATTTTCTTTGTGAACAGCTAGACTAGGTATTCGAACTACAACCTTTAATGCATATTCCATTATTTTACAACCTGATCAACCTGATATCATCTTTCAATATTATAATGCCATCATTAATATACCTGTAATGCCATCATCTTTCAATGTCACTAGCAAGAACTTGTAACACAACGACACAGAGTAGATAATCTACTAACAGCACAGTAGGTACAGAAATTTAGTTTTTGCATGAGAATATCTCCGAAACTTATTCCTTATACACAAAAAATGGGTTGCATTGGACCAAAATCAACACAGTGAAAATCTGTACCTTGTGTTTTTTAGGTTAAAAAATCAATGTTTTGTTATCATCATCCCTAATCATCATCATCATCATCATTACCATTTTTTCCTTCAACTGCTTTTTCTATTAAAAATTCTAATATCGGTGCTCAGAACTAGTTTTTTCCTCTAGAAGCAATCTATGGTATTTATTTCTAACAAAACTCAAAATCTAGAATGTACGTGACATACATCGTATTTTTTGAAAATAGATGGCAATTTTTAGGACTCATTTTGTCATTCTCTCAACCATATTTTTGGAATTATTTCCAAGCTTATTAAAAATGTCTAAACTTTTCAATGTCTTCTAATGCACTGTGTGAATAGAAACATAGAATCAACACAAAATATGTAGTGAGTTTTTCATGAAGACAAACTATCAGTCGTTATATCGTTACTATAACTATGTTATATCGTTACTGGTGTTCATGTTGATAAAAAAGTTGTGTCTATTTGTCTACGTTCCTAAAATGTTCAGGATGCAGTGAATAACATTTATTCGCATTTCAGCAAACTCCAATTATTAAATCATTTTATTGTGAAACTTGAACTGATTCTAGGATTGACTTACTGTATTGAGTTTATTAGGATTGATTTCTCGCCTTGAATTAATGAACTTCATCAAATTCGTCTTACGAAATTTCGAGCATACTTCAATTCAATAGCTAGCAAACTAATATGCAATAAGTGAACTCCAATTTCTTCGAAAATTTCCGTTCCCTGAACTGGGTTTACCAAATGTTTTTGTAGGATTATTTGAGGTTTGTATATCGTATGATGCCGCACCAATCACGACATGAGAATATGATAAGCTTTGTAGGGAGAGTTGTTACATGAAGTAGAATTCATTATTATTGAAATATCCAATCCATACTGAAAGCCTGTTGCATTCAATCCGCAATCGTAGGATATTAGAGGTCCAATAGACTGATGATGTCCAAGTTTGTAATATTTTCCTAAATGATGCTAGAAATAGTTATTGTAACTACCTTGAATTCTCCGACAGTGCTCACCAATTGGAATGATAATAACTCTGTTATACTTACCAAGATCTTGAAGTCGATAGCACAATTCCAGTCCTGTAAATTTTTTATCAAGCAAATTCAAATGGTCTAGATTTGGCTTTCTCGTACGTCTTGATCAAGCTGATGACATCTACAGTATATAAGAACCAGAAACTATTATTTTTGTAATGAGGCACAACATAAAAAGCTCTGCTGAAAACGCTTAAATGAAAGCTGGACGAGTTTACTACTACTCTACGATATTGAATGATTTTAATATCTGTTCATTATTTCGAAAAGATACATGTGCGATCATTCTGAAAATATAATTTTATCTTCAAGTGTGTCAACGTATTTGAAAGATTATGACCGCATGTTGCATTTATGCATATCAAATATAACCATTCTATAGGTACATAAAATGTTTTTATAACAATAATTGTTTCAATACCGTACCTATGATGTTAGAATTTGTCATGTTGAATGTTATGTATATGATTATTATTACAGTGATAATCCACTTTTGATTTTCCATTCCAGCTATTAAACAAGTAATTATAACTACTGATGCACATGTTCAATAACCTAAAGGCTCTCTTTGTTTTTCAAGTCGTCCACAAACATAACTTGACTGGCTTTCTAATGAAGGATTGCTCAATAGTGACTAAACGCATGCGCTTCAATTCTTTAGAGTCTTTTGCATCAATTATTTATCTAAAGTTTTTCAAAATTTTGATGTGTTAAATCGATTTCAATGATAAATTGAAATAAATTCCAAAATATTGCTTGGAATATAAATATTGTTTTGATAACAATAACATGATTCTAATTTCCTTCTATCACTCAAAATAATATTCTGAGTCAGTGAGAGAATCTTTGATGTGTAGAATCACTCAAGGCATTGGATATCGCTCAATTTCATCAATTAACAAATTGATGATTTGATGTAGGAATTGAAATGGACATAACCTACATAATATTTGGACGATTTTAGACAAAATTAGGAAATAGAAGAAGTTTTGGGCAATAGCCTGTTTTTTCCTTTTCCGACTATTTGTATTATTTGCTCTTTCCAATAAATAAATTAATTATTCAAGAAAGTATAATGTTGAATGACAACTTTTCTGATAATATGTTGAATATTTCCAACTGGTACTGTACTCCTAAAGAATTACATTGCAATACTTCTAATATAATATTTCAGATCTAGTGTTCAATGATTAGATCTGTGATATGTGTCGAATCTCTTTGATATGTCTTGTACACCTGAGGGTTACATTGCACTCTTTCTGATACACATCTAGGCACGATTTTGGGATACTTCTAAAATCTAATGTACCATTAAATGTATATGATATCTATAGGTTTAATGTTACATTAGATTTAATACGTTTCTTAGAAATCGGGACCTAGTATGGTTTTTATCAAGTGATTCAGTCAATAATCGATGGACAGTATTATAAAATGTGAATTTGTTTTGCAGGATCGTGAGGATGGACCTCTGTACAAGTTCTACGAGACGATCAGAGACACGGGCGGTGACTTCATGGATCGCATCACCCGCCTCAGAGAGCTCACTCTGTTCGCTCCATCCAATGCCGCCTGGGAAGACTCCAACCTCAACAACCTACTGCGCGACCGCTCCAAGATCCAGGAAATCCTCAACATGCATCTCGTCGAACAGAAACTCACGCTCGACAAAATTATTACCAACAATCAGAATCAGGTTTGTAAAGTCTATGTTGTTCATTTTTTTCATTTAATGTCTAATTAATCTATAATGGATTAAATTACGATTTTCAATTGAAACTGAAGTTTGCTATCTCTCAAAGAATAACCTCTGTAGTCTATCTGACTGGAAGTCAAATCTGTAAGTTAGAATAAGTACTCACTCAGTACCTACTCATGGTTCATTATTTACTAAAATTTTCTCTGACCATACTACTTTTGTATGAATGAGATCTATGTCTGGTTAGTTTCAGATTCAATTTATTATAATATTGAAATATGTTTTAGCAAAAGAGGGTGTCTCGTTGCTGATGATATTTATTAACAGAGTCAGAAATCATAATATACAATATGATCGGGAAAGAACAATAGGAATAGTCCTAAACTGTCTCCTCCAAATTTTAATGAATAAAAATTTCCAAAATAGATAAATTTTTCACTCCTCTAAACTATAAACTACATAAACAGTGAAATAAGAGAGAAATCATGGAGTAAGTATTGGAAATGAAAACTTTTTTACATGAAGTAAGAGGTTAATTGATTCTCATTGAACTCAAAATTGAGACAGTAAGTATTTTTTTTTCAAAAAGTAACAGTAAATTTATTCTATTTGCTACTAGCATTGAAATAATGTACTCTTTGGTTATTGTTTGCTCCACAAAGTTCAGGGCCATTTCATCCAAGGTAAATAAAGTTACACTTAGACCAACTTTGTCGTTTTTGTAGACAACATCACTTCTGTGACTAGTCATGTCGCGTAGTAATGCCAAATGCCACAGAATAAAGCTCCTAGTGTCATTGATAATTGAGAATCTATGAAATATACCAACCAAATAAATTTATGACTCGTGCCCCGATTTAAGTCAATCTTATCCAAGAAGTTGATATGACAAAATATGGGCAATTCCCAATCTGTCCCTATAAACCTTGGATTTTATGAATATCTATAGTAAAAAAATGCCGATTAAATTGAAAAAAAAAACAAAAACAAGTTTCAATCCCTTTGAAAAGCCTTTTTTTGAAATTTAAGGAAACTTGATGAGTACAGTACTTCAATTACATAAAGACCTGCATTCATTTCTCCTCAAGTATTACTGTGAATCATGAAAAAAATCTCAAATCATGTATTTAATTATATGAATAATGTAGTTATGTATTTGATGTGAGTGTATTGTATCGTCGGCTGCAGTGTCGAGATATCTAATGCACTTTTTTGTTGTTCACTCTTTTGTTTGGTTTCGGTCCCTCCTCTCTCTCTCCCGGCCCGGCTTTGTTTTTTCGTTTACGGTCAGCTGTTTCAGATTGCGACGTCGGCGCCGCGACGCAGTCTCTACTTCAACGTGCTGCAGACGGGAGCCAACAAGACGCTGACCGTTGAGGGAGGGGGAGTGAACGCCACTGTCATCCAACCGGACATCGCAGCAATCAACGGCATTGTGCACATCATTGACCGCGTTCTGGGAGTTCCCTTCACCACCGTCGGACGCAAGTTGGCTACTGATCCCATGATCAAGTGAGTACCGTTGTAACAATTGCATTCCTGGGGTGTCTCATTCGTAAGTACGATATCTCAAATGTGCGAGTATTTCAACTTCTTGTTATTTGTGTTTATTTTATTAAAATTATCAACACATTTCAAATAATATTTACATATTGCCATTCAAAAGCCAAAACCTACCCTCCCCAACCTTTTCTTTTGTCTAACCCAATTGAACATAACCTAAATTGACCATAGCCTACACTAGACAAATTGGAACTCGCAGTTCTGAGGCACTCCTAATTCCTGTATTCTTGTTTAATTGAAATACATTTTCATCAGACTAGACTCCTTTGAACGCTATACATATCGAGTAGCAAAGAGAACTTTGAAAGTAAAAAGTATTTTCAGAAAATTTTCAAAATCATTACCTATGTAAAAAGTAACTAGTCCAAGCAATGAATTCTCAAAAAAGCGTATAGAGGGGAAAGTTTAGAAGACAATTATTGACCCCGCTGTTCTGTTAAGGGTAGTAAGGAGGCAAACATTAAAAGTCTCCACCCCTACCCACTAAGCTAAGGGGGCTCAAAGGCGCAAACTTTCCCTCTATAACCCTCCTTGACTGGACTAAATAATGTATTATGAAAGTGTAAAAGTATTATGAGAAAAAGTACGAGTATTCTGTAAGTCACTTAAGAATATAATTCGAACATTCAATGGCAGACTCATTAAGCAAAATGCTTGTAATTGAATTTTCTTTTTAGAAAAAACCATTAAACTCTTGGAAACAGAAATATAGTCTTCAGATGTGGAGAATTCTAACAATCGCATGTTGAGATTTGGCAATCATAATTTACCAGACCAGTTATCAAGTTGTTGAGTTTCAGGAGTGGGTAGGTAGGGTCACTTGTGGAGAGCTCCCGAAAGCCTTGTGCACACTTTCATAGGGTGGAGAGACACCTCTTCTCCTCTTCTCCATGGTGATTCACCTAAGTGGGAGGATGCAAGTCATCTGTACTTCAGAGTAGATTGGTTTACCATCTGTAGATCTGTATACCATGAGTAGACTGGTTTTGGGGGTGAAGCCGCCCTCTGGCGAGTCAGCAAATTTCAGATTCGAATTCAGCGCCCCAAAATACATATCGAACTGTCCAGAAAAATTCTTTCGGGGCTGTTTCCTAAAAAACTATCATTTGACTGGACTATGATGTATGATTCTCTTAATGAGAATTCTATTCTCACTCTTGGGGAACAATAGGTAATTGTTATTCATACAGTGTTGAGAGTGGCTTTGCCGAGGAGCAAAGAATGCTCCCCACTACATTGCGGAGTGCCTCCTACATGATTGGGCTCTCAGCTCAGGAATGTTGTACACAAGGTGGGCTTAGTTTCCAAGATCATATATGCGTTTAAATGCATCCTGCCGTCCTTTATTATGGAGAAAATACCAGTTTCCACTGACATTCCATGGTCTCCAAGATCACTGATGTGATCTTGGTATGTGACATATTTTCTCGTTGTTGTATTTAAAATGCAACAACCTATTTGTATTTACTCCAATAATACAGATTTCGTTAATAATTATTGCTACTTGAAATATTGTGATGTAGGTTTAAGCCTACATCACACGCTCAATGACAATATTGACATGAATATAATAATTTCATAATAAATTGCTACAATTCCAATTGAAAAGCTTTGTAATAATGTAATATCAGTTTCAATCCTATTTCAATATTAACTGCTTTGATATACAAAAGCTTCGTATACGCTTCCTGTGATGCTAAGGCTCGAATAATGATCACCTGAAGGATATTGTCTTCAGGAATCAACATTTATAGCGGAAACTATTATTTATTAGTCTTACTTATAGTCTTGATAATATAGTATCAAGTGTTAAATCAAATCCAATTTTCCAATTCCGTTTTTAATTTTGCAGTAAAACCAACCATTTGGGAATTCAGGAGAATTTCAACTACCAGTTGGATGACATGAGGCGAAGGTTCACCTACTTTGTGCCACGTGATTATGCCTGGAGCCGATTGGAAACTCGCTATCCGTCTGCCCACAAGAAAATCTTCATGAAGGAATTTGGCTACCATGTATGTTGATCACTAGCTATCAAGTTGTATATGAATTCAGTTTATTAATTTATATACATAGGATCCATATAAAATCCAAAGATATAGATATTTATTAAGCTCAATTTAATAGGCCTACTTATTATTGATCACTAGCCATCAAGTAATATATAATAAATTCAGTCTATGTATTCATAAACATAGAATTCATTTTAAATCCAACTATAGATATTAAGCTTAATTTAATAGATTCAAGTAAATTTATTGAATTTATCAAAATACACTCACCGCTTTACTTACCAACTATTCTGTTTTTGTTCAATCACTTAGTTACCACTAATTCACTTAATTATACCAGTAATTCAGTTAATCACTTAATTATCAACTAGTTTTGAACTAGTTTTGAACCTATTGAAACTTCGTATCAAACTTATTGTTTAGAGGACATAAATGTATTGAATAACTGTAGGCCTACACTATTTTCAGTCAGTGTTTCAAGTTGACAGGTTATTATAGATTACTTGTTCCAGACAGATAGTGACTCAATTTTCATAAGTACTGGTTGGCCTAAGACAGATTTGAATTTTGTTTGAATTTTCTTGATTGATCAAATGTCACACCTATACGGCGCTATCTCTTACAACTATTATATTCTCAGTTACTCTCTCCATTCCTCAAAATTATCGTCATTTTTATATTCGTATTTCTATGAAAAGGTGAAGCAAATCCTGGAAAGACATCTTGTGGTGGCAGATGTGTCCTACACCATGGCTGAACTGAAACGCATGAGCAATGAAACCATAACACTGCCGACCGTCAGAGATGTGCTTAAGCTCCGCGTCAAGGAAAACGACAACAGTAAGTTCATTCTCAACTATTTCGCATGTTTATACTCAACTCAACTCAATGTTCATCTTGATATCTCTCCAATTTCCCAGTTTTTTACATTTTTCACTTTTATTTACTTGAATCATGTTTTGTAATGTTATTGTACCAACATACGAAACTCCTAAATCATATATTTTTTGTTCACGTTTATATAGTAGGCTTTCTTTGATAATAATAATTGTGCTCACTTAAAGAGGTTTTGATGTGGCACCAATATTGCTTTTCGATCAGTTACGATTTTTGCAGCACATCATTAGAAATCCCGGAAATAGTTTTGAAATTATAAATTTATCAGAGAAACAATCAATTTAACGTTGAGGTCTATTGTTAATGAAACAAAACTTATTTTATTTTATTTATTCTTCACTCCTTATAGTGATATATTCTACTAAATAAATCATTCACTTTGTACTTGAACTAAAAATTAATCTTTCTGTTGTAATTGAAACAAAACTTATATTTCTGATGTAGTTATTCCAAAAAAATTAAACTTTCAACATCATACTATAGCTTTGTCATTCTGTATTAATTTTAATGTTGAAGATTTTCTCTCCAATGTTATTATTTCAAAGTTATAAAATGAGAACTATTTCTTACTAATAATAAGTTTGATTGTGTTTTAATTGAACTATGTAAATTATTAGACACCTACCGTATGCAGATCTGAATTTTTTATGTTTGTGTGAGGGATAGAGTAAGAGTTTCATCAGGATACCAGTCATTACTGGAATTCACAAGATAGATGAAATATTCTAAAATTGGCAGAGAAAATTCAATCTAACTCTCAATATAAAACTCTATAATATATTTCTAGATGTATTACAATTGTTGGTAATTTTTTGTTATACAGTAGGCTAGGTCATTTACTAGGCATTAAACAAGCTTATATTCATTGAGTAAATACATTTGAAACGAGCTAATTTTCGGTGCCACAGATTCAGGCGTAATGTAAGCTGCTGCCAGCATAAGTAATTAACATTTTTGCGCTTGAATTTTGAAAGCAGGCTGGCTTTTTCAAGATCACCCATTTTTAAAAATCTATTTTCTATTAATGAGCTTGTATTGGAGAATTTGAGAAAACAACTCCCGTTTTTCAAATACCAAATTAGCCTATATCAGTCACTAAGTAGTAATTACTTAAATGTTGATATTGGTCACCAGTTAGAAGTTTTTCTATTTTTTCTATTGGCGTGACATTATTGTTTGTATTTTTTACGAGCAGACGTTGCTGAAAATGAGAATCATTCCGTTCACACTGGTGAGTCTGTTTGTAATCAAGAATGAACTGAAACGTGATCTTGGATCACTCACTGTTTTTCTTTTGTTGTGTTAACATTGGTAGTTCCACCCAAATCACTGAAGCTGTTCAGTTTTTGTTCACACTAATAATAATACATCTTTCACACGTGTTCTTGAGGATGAGAATGATTTAACAAGCTTAGTGAATACCGTACATGTTGCATCAGGAAGAATGTTTGTAATGTGATAATTCTCTTGCAGTTTGGCAAACATGAAATAATATAATAATTGAAATAAAACCGTTTTCATCTATAGAATGTCAAAATTTAATAACCTCACCAGAGTTTACTGTTAAACTGTTAAACTAAGGATCGTATTTAAAGATGCTTCTTGAAATCGTTTTCTGCCAAGCTTGCAATGATTGTCTAGCAACCAGCTACCGTACTAAAATTGTAACGATTAGTTCCCATCATTGGTTGCAAGGAAATCAAAGCGAGCTTGACTAAGAATTCTGGAGCATCTTCAATAAATATGACCGTGATTTTTCTATTCATTTGAATTTCATTGCTCAATTTGATTTCAATATATATTTTTTTCATTTTACTTTTTAAAACATTAAACAATTATAATAATTAGTAACAGCGTTACAAAAAATATGAATACAGTATGCAGTAGTACAAAAATATAGTAATTATTATTGTGAGGTTTAAAAAATTGATGTCAAATTGAATTTTTATAACCAGTTGAAGGCTTATTAAATGCCTTAAATTGAATTTCCTCATCAAATGGAGTATGACACCAACCGTTAAAAAAACAGAAAAAACCTTAAATATAAATTTATTCATTATCCATACTTCATTCCACATATTCCATCCATATTATTCTGTAAAAGTTTTCTTTGAGTTTTTAATGTTCTTCATCAGTTTCCAACTTCACAGTTTGCTCTTTTTGAAAGTATTGCATATTGCATTGAAAATTGATTATGTCACTCTCATCCTTTTCTCACACGTTTCAAATGTGATATGAGTTGCTTATTGTATTGTTGTTCATGCTGCTATAACCATAACATCACTGTATTTTTGGAAGCAATGACACGATGTCGATGATGATTTTTCAAAAATGATAGCATATTTTGAGAATGATGACTTTTTGCATTATCTAACCGAGCCGATTTTAGCATAAGTTCCATACACAATAACGAGGCACAATTCAGATGCATTGATATGCATCATTTCAAAAATATATTATTCTTAATTATTTCAATAATATTTTGCATCTAGTAATTGTGAATCGAAATTTAACTAATTCATTATTTTTTAGTTGTTGACCTCATTGATAGGCTACTGAAATCTATAACATGTTTCATATTAAAGTCCTTTCCGTATTGTTCAATCCTCATTTAAGAAAAATGATTTTTGTTATTTTGGAAAGAATCATTATGATTTAAGACTACAATTTTTCTATTCAGGATTTTCTATTCATACACATTACTTTTCTTTGAAAGACTGTGTTGCCATTAATATATATATATAGCCTAGTTCTAATAACAATGTGGAGATTGCTAGTCTTGTCAAAAATGATCCACATTGTTCCAGTTATGATTCACCAATCAAAAACAATGATTAAAGGTATTTAAATTTCGTGTAGAAATTACTTATTCGATGTAATAATGGGACTTAGAAGTTGAAAATAATTTCAAAAAGTATTTGTACGACTTCAATATTTTAAGTTTAGAAATGTTCTCAAAGTTAGTAAATATTCCAGTGGAATTGCTTCAATATCATTCAAATTATGTTCCGTTTACCGTGATTTCATTCTGATCATCGCTATAGTAGTGTTTTGATTGTCAATGTCAAACGTTTGAGTAGTTAGTAGCTAGATTTTTCGAGCTAGTTTGAACTTAATCTTTAAACTGTCTTTTTCTATTTGTAAAGCCTAACAACTAACAAGTATAAATTTGAATTGTCAGCTTCTGCTTATAAAAGTAAATAAATGTATCCTTTCTTAGTTACTTACTCAAAGTATCGGTAGAGTATACGACAACAGTACATATAATTATAAACTTATTTTAAAATTAGCAATCAAATTCGAATAAATGAATGGTAGGTTTGGATGATATATCTTGATTGAAAAATGTTGATTAGCTCTAGTATTTTCCTCCAAGGTGATAAATCAAACCAAATCACAGGTGATTCATTGCATGAGAAACTAAGCTGCAGACATATTTTCTTGAGGGATATATCTGTAACATTTTAACTTATGATATGTTTATTGGAGGACTGAATCTAGAGTTGAGAATCTAATAGGACTAATTCTAGGACTGAGAATCTAATAGGTCTAATTCTAGGACTGAGAATCTAATTGACGTTAATATCAAACATTTTTCAAATTACCTTCCCATTTATAACACAATTATTATAGATATTTTATAACTACTCCTTCTGGTACACCCCTCCGCCACTTAGTTTAATTCCCCAATATCATCTAGTATAAGTATAGGTTGGCGCAGCGAAAAGGAAAATTTTGAAATAATCTTATTCTACGAATAAAATCATAAAAATGGTGAATTATTAATGTAATGGAATGTATTTAGCATGCCATTCATGTCCCTACAATTCTACAATCATTTTTTTCGAACGTTGTTCTTTACATTTTGAGATGACATCGGAAATGTGTGATCAGTCTGTTATGAAAACTCTGGAATGACAGTGTTGCAAATCTTGGAGAATGGCAGTAATTTTATGTATTCCCTCAGTTCATGGCTTGTTGCAGGAAATGTATGGTGCACCTTGCCTTTAAAATAACATCTCAGGGATACGTACATGGCGGTCATACGTTCAATTTCTATCCAAATTTGGGAAAGGAACAGTTTTGGGCTTTAAGCCTGTTGTTCCTTTCCCAATCATTCATAGTTGAGAATGATATTGTATCAATGTATAAATAAATAAAATATCCTCTGTGTGGCAGTTATATATTGCCTTTTAGAAAATTCAGTCACAGCTATTATACTTTCCACACAAGTCCAATGCTCCATGATTACTGCGAGTAAATGCGTTCAGATCAATTGTATAAAATTTCGAACAGCTACTGACTCATTAGTGACGCGACTGTAACATTCAATATTTTTCCATTCAACCAAACACTCAAAGTTTGAAGTGCATCACACTATAGCAGTCTATTTTTGAGAATTGAACTTGATAATCTAGTTTCCAAGTGATTAAAACAAGTTGCGACATGACCAAAATATCCGGTTGCCAAATTGTTCGAAATTTCATGCAAGCCCATATCACTGGATATATTCATATTGACAACACAGTAGAAGCAGAGTAGTAAATTTGAGTATATTCAATCATATATGGACTTGAATTGAAAAGATAAACATTTCGCAAGAATTTGGAAACACGGATATTTTGTCCAAGTCTCAACTTGTTTTAATCACTTGGAAATCTAGATTATCAAGTTCAATTCTCAAGAATAGACTGCTATAGTGTATTCTCTTGAAACTTTCAGTGTTTGGTTGGATGGGAAAATGTTTAAATGTTCCAAGTCTCAATTTGTTTATAAATTAGGTAGTCTTTATTCAATTGCCGGTAATGATACAGCGAGACTCACTTGAAACTGTCAGCATTCCTTATGAATAAAACGGTAATAATAATGCTGACAGTTTCATGTATATCTCATAGACGTAATCCATGCTAGGCCTACTTGTAAATAATATTTTATTCAATAAGTTAGGAACTTTTTAACTACTGTAGCTTTAATGATTTTTTAAACCCCAAAGCAATATATTTTGCATTTCGTAGAGAATCTTAATTTAAAATGTTTGTATCCTAAATTATTTATTATAGTTTTTTAATTCCGCTACTGTAATTGTGATTCAATGTATGGAATTAAAAAAAAAATAATAATAAGTACATTGATTAATCTAAGAAGTAGCAGATGTTGCGTTTTCCTTGAAGTGTGATTGTACAAAATCGAGTCATTTTATCTGTTCATTTATTGAAAAAAATATATAATCATGGCCATGGAGGGAAAAACTAGGCTGAGCCTGTACCATTCCTCTCCAAAATTTTGATAAAAAGTAAATTTTATGTCTAATATTAGGTTATGAAATCACTCATCACTGCTTCGCCATTGAAATTTTGGTCCAGGAATAGGTATTTGAAAATGTTGAAGGTTCATGTAAATAGAATAAAAGTACCAAAGAAACCAATAAATTGAAAAATGGTGGAATAATGTGATGTGGATGGTGTTTTAGGCTACCGTGCTACATAGAGTGCGGTAGACTTCCTTCAAGTGTAATTGTACAAAATTGAATAAATAATGTGATGTTGATGATGTTTGTTGAAGGCTACTACATAGAGTGGAACAACGAGTGGGTTCACGTGTTCCGGCCGGACGTGGAGTGTACCAACGGCGTCATCCACGTCATCGATCAGGTGCTGGTGCGTGAGAGCGACATCGTGGTGACCGGGGCCTCCGCCACGCTTGGCCTCCCCACGCTCATCACGCTCGCGCTCAGCATCCTTACTGCCCGCTGGCTGCTCTAAGTCACTCGCCAAACCAAATCCACCGAGTTATCAAGCAACTACCAACAACCGTCTAAAATGTTCATTTCGTAGAGTTGAGATTGATTAGACATAATTTGACTTTTCATTCAGTAAGTTAAAGATTGTATTACATCATTTGTGAATGATGTAATTACATCTTGTAGAGTTGACATTGATGAGAATTGATGTGATTTCCATGCAGTAAGTTTAGGATCGTATTACATCATGTGGGTGCAAAAAATCAGGCGGGGAGACCAGTGGGACACCAGTGTTGTTCCAGCGGTATCCAGGCTGGTTTACCGAGTGGGACACCAAAATTTGGTGCCTCGACTGTTTTCCCTAGTGTAATGAGCCCAATAAGAACTAAATTCCGCTCAAACACTGGTGTCCCAAAGTAATACAAACCTAAATTTCTGGTGTCTTGTCTGGTTTCCCCAGTGTAATAAGCGCAATGAAAACTAATTGAACGGACACTAGTGTCCTAATGAAATACGAACCTCAATTTAGTTTTTTTGTGGGATTCGAAAGTTGATAACGCATTATCCAACTGCGTTATTGTGTCTGGAATTGAGTTTGGGATGAAATTGACATGACTTTACACTTATTTTTATCCAGTTCATTTTTTCACTGGTTGATGAGCTCACATAATTTTGACTCGAGCATGGGTATTGCGATTAGACGATGAAAAGCCCTGCGCTTGGCAGGATTAACTAACCCAGAGTTGTTGCGGCAGCAGTTGAAAGGTTGATACCACCCACCGTAATGCAGTCCGCTATTTGGTCGAATTGATTTGAAAGATGAGAGGATGTCGTTTACGTTTCGTTTCGTTTGTTACTCTTCTTGAAATCAGGTGCGGGATGAAAAAGTTCCAGTAGCTACATTTCTTACTGTAAAAGTAATAATACATGTTTCATGACTGCCACAAAAATACATAAAATGATAATTGCTTGATAACTTTCATTGGGTTGAAAATCGAAATCAGCTTTTACCATCAAGCTCATTCTGAAGTAAATTTTTGTCACCTCCAACCTTTAGTCCTAATAAAATTAGCTGAGTGTTGATGTAAATAAGCATTGTTTGTGAAGATCCAATCAATAATGAGTGTTTCCAATTTGAAAAAGAGAATATTATGGTATGCATGTTATAGCTAACAGCAAGTTAGAATGCAAAGTGAGGCTCGTTTCATCGATTTTAATTATCTTGAAGTACATCTGTATCATTATGTAATAATGAAAATATGTGGTGTAAAATGTTATCGGAATAGTATGATTTGTCAAGTTTTAGAGGATTTAACATCACTATGTGTACATAATGTATTGGAATATGTATTAAATTAAGCTGAAAGGTCCATTATTAGAATGCATATGATGGCTTGTATCATTGTCGAAGTGTCAATGCCGAGAATTGTTTTGCTAGTTTTCATATCCTGATAGATGTAAGAAGTAAAAATATAAATGACTTATTGTTGTTGGTGTAATATCAAGAGTTGTTTGAAAGCTTGAATATATTCTAATTTTACAGCCTAATACCATTGACTCCATCTGTATTATAACTGTTGAAGAGAGTAACTGTATATCTGAATGAGAGAAATTATTTTAGACGAAAAATGATAACAATTTAGTTATGTTATAGTATGATGAGTAGTTACTGAGTAAAGTAATCCATAAAAGAAGAAGAATAATAATTAGTTTTCAAAATTTTTGAAAACTAATTATTATTCTAAGATGCAAAGCATCAAGGTTTGAGAATTAATATTGATTGTATCTTAAAAAGCATACATCATGAATTTGGATTCACAAATAAATCAAAAGATCTAATGGACCATTGACTATTTGAGAATTTTGTATCGAATGGATTCTTAAAACTCATTGAATTTATATATTAAATTTCCAAATTGGCTCATCCAAGTTCATAATGATTAAAAACGCATAATATTCTCCAAACTTCAGTTCTCTCATGTGATTCTTGTCATATTCTTCTATATGCAGTAGATTATCGTTAAGCGTCACCCTAACCACTTATTCTATTGATGTTTTCTACATACAAAACACCCATTTCCAATCAATCCTACTTCATACGCAAAAAATAGTTGAACCATATCGTATTCATTTTTATTTCCTGGAAGTTGAAGAAAATTTTTATTTCTGTCCACAGTTCGCCTTAGATTCAATATGATGAAGCATTTTCCACCCTTGAAGTAGTAGTCTGAAGTTTATCATAGAATTATAGCATTCCACCGACATTTGATTGCTGCTAAATCAAAGTTTGATTCACTTCAATAAATTATATAGAGACTTTTCTGGGTCTATTCCTTCCTGGAGGAGCTTGTAATTCATGCATACTACTCTTTAGAGAATACTGCCTTATACAAGACTTTTCTATTATTTTTATCAAACGTAGCAATCTGCTTTTTTCATTTCCACTGCTTCCTGTCACACCAATGCAAGGCTGTTTACTTTTTATATCTTCTACATTAAGAAATTCTTTTTCGTTAATTTTCACATTAACCTAAGCATATATGCTTGGATTAGAGTTGAAACGAATTAATTCTCTGGCAGCTTTAATATTAGAATAGTATGATCTCTATACGTTGACCACAATCTAATGCTTCACTATTCCATAAAATTGTTATTGTGTAGGATCCCTCAACGTTGATTATATTTTCATGTCTTTTTGAACTCAATTAGATTACGCAATTTTGCTGATTGGTGTCAATTTGATTGAGAAATATCGACATTGAAGTTTGACGCCTACCGAATTATATTTTTTTAATGTGCAAAGAGTGTGTGTAACCTATAACTCCATGAACAAAATATCTATAAATAATTTAGACGATGCCTTTCTACACATCCTCAATACCATTTATATATGTTGATAGTTGTACAAATGATGATATAAATTTTAGATAGGTAATAAATTATCGTCAACTATGCTATGAATGATCTGAATGAGTGTATATCGCTAGTGTTGTCTCTTTTTATAAATAAAATTCGTGAATTATTTGTATGTCCATGACAAAATTAACTAAAGTAAGGTTTTTTATTTATTATAAAGTATAAAATAAATTATCTTTGTTCTCAATTTAGAAGTAGAAGTATTTGTTTCAAGCTGTAACATATTTCGAGGCTTTGCGTTTTGTATGTTGTTGATATGATTATGTTTGGAGGTATGCATGAATCTATAGTATGAATGTGTTTATCGCTGAATGAGAAGCTGTTTGAATCACAGAATAATGTTTCTATGCTTTGAAACTATCATGTTTTTAGTAATTGATAAAAATCAGTCAATTTTATTAGTTGAAATTTATCAATCGAGTCAATTCCTTGAGATTCCCTCCAAGGAAACTGGTAATTCGAAAATACTTTTCTTGATTCTTAGATGTTAATCTTTCACTGACACTTGAGCATTCCGTTTATTTCTATGAAATTATAATTACAAATGCGTGAAAAATATATTATGTGTGAGGTATTGCGCTTTGTAATAAATAAAAACCAAAACATGTATGTATCTCTTAAATGATAATTTAACTAGGTATAATGTATTGATTAGTATGTTACTTGACTATCCGTTCTCATAGCAAACAATGAGGTAAATTTTAACTAGATAGCATAAAAATATGTTAGGCTGCAATCGTAATAAGAAGACTATAATCAATGCATTGATATCAATCAATTGCAAAATAATTGAATGATTGGGAATTATTATCGTGCAAAGCATTTCGTTGAGTCAGGCTGTTAATTGCTATAAAATATTGATCAGAGTAACTCTTTTGATGTTCGAATTGTTGTAGATATATAGCATACATTTTAAAAGTTTTGATATGCAAACTTCTGAAAATAATTATCAGATTATCGTTGTTTTCGATCCAATATTTTTCTGATAGATTCAAATTTGAATTACTTATTTACCAAATATCATTTAGCCGAAATTTTTTATAGAATGTGAAAATGATTGATAAATTTGAAGAGAATTTTTCGAATTAAATCCGGTCTTGAACATTAAAAAGAACGTCAATAAGCTATTTCTACACGGTATTATTGAAAATTGATTCAGATTTCGCTCTTCATTACAATTAAAATATTCATCTGTATCACGATTGGTGCTCATTTATTCATTTTTTTAAGAAAAATTGCGCTCTCGTCAACTTCGGAGGTGTGTCTTTGTTATGGAGCAAAAGTCTTATTTTATTATGTCATGTTGATAATATTTTATTGCCGTTCTTTATAAATATTCTCTTTGAGACATGCATTTTTTCCAAGTTATTCAAATTTATCATTCAATATTGCTTCTAATATTTAAATAAATAAGGTACTTGTTTGAGAAAAACTATTAAATTATATTTCTAGTTCAAATAATTTTCAAATTCATCTGTCAATATTGTAATTTCTCATTATTTTGAGTATTCCTCTCTTCTTAAAATTGATTCAATTCTTTCAGTTCCACCTTCAAAATTGAGCTTATTCACACATTTTCTAGTTTATAAGGATTAGTCTGATGATTGGGCTCATGAATTCTTGCTTGTGTTTATTGAGAGTGTACCTATTTTTCAAAGCAGAATTATAATGTTAACGCTGATTGTAAACTGTATTATCAAAGTTCAAGGAGTTGATAAAATAATGTAAAGACTAAGTATGATTTTTTCGAGCCCAAATATTATTAATAAATTCGAAGCTACTCGTTTTGAGTGAAACGCTATGGATAGAGTAGCTTCCTTCTTAAGCTTAGAGAGAGTTGGCATCAGTTTAGAAAGAAAGCTTATTTTCACGCAAAATTTTTATAGTACCTAATTAATCGTTGGAACTTTCCGGCTTTTCTGTTACAAAGTATAACTTATCCGTAGAAATATCTATAGTGACTTGAACACAATAACACACTGCTGGACAATGTTAGAACCAGTTACGGTACCCATAGTTGTTCTAGATGCAGGCATAATTATTACTACATTCCAAAGTGTTCATTTATTTATTATAATGCATCTTCAAAGTAAAGTAAAATGTTCAATCATTGTATTCCTTCTTCCAGATTCCAATCTCTGTTCAAATTTGTTTGATTCACATTATAAAAATAAAATTATTTTTCAATGTGTGTTTCTATGGTCATCACCTATTGTACTTCAACCCTTTTCCATTATGTTAAATCTATGTATCTTGCTGCGTATGGTGTAAACTCAACATCTATGTTGGAAGGATGATGAATAACTAAAGTTACTCGTGAAATCTAGAAGCTGAGATATTATACTTCTAGTTGTGACCTTGAAGTTGGCACTGTAAAAGAAGGCTCTCTATACCCATACACAGTTCACGGTTGATTGGGTGTTAATTCGAATGTTTTCATGTGTTAGAAGATCACTATTATTTATTAATTCATTTTCTAAATTCTGCGGAGTAAGTGTCACAATATTTCCTAAGAGGTGAACTGCCAATTACTGTAAGGAATTTTTAGGATCAAATACTGTTCTTGTTCTGTGATCAGATATAACCATAGGATTTCATGCAGTATGGGTTTCAATTTATGAGGTTGTCTACAAATTGAAACCACATGTCAAATATAAATTACAGGTATCTTTCAATTCTTCTCAATGCAACATAGCAAACATTATGCTCTATTGATGAGCGACCGAGGATTTGGTATCTTCCCTCCCAGGAAGAAAACTTGAACAACTGACTGAGAAGCATTTCAATAAATTTCATAAATTATCTTATTGGCATTCCACATTTTTATGTGGGAAGAATCTCTTATTAATTATTTAAATTCTTTAATAAGAATTAATATAAGAGAGAATAGTATATAACTGTACTTATAGAAGAGATAAAACGGAAGTAGAAGTCAAAAAATCCCAAGCAAGGTAGGTAATTAAACGTAAGATCTCAGACTGTAGACAGGGAAGCCATTGAGACATGAACATTACTGAATTGTGGGAAATGGTCCTTCAGCCAGAAAAAATACCGAACGTGAAGAATGCTATCACGTAGGAAAAAATCTGTTGTGGTGCACTCACACAACTTACCTTGCCGTTATGAAAATTTATCAACTGACGCTAATGTTCCCGCGCATCTCAAGTCTACTTTTCTAAGATCTGAGCCAGCTGGTGACAGGACAATAACGCTGGATATACACGAGATCTGCTATCTCTTCATAGTGAATGAGTTAATAGAATCAACAGTTTGCAATTGACTAATCCTATTTTCTTGAACTTCTAGCTTATTTTCAATTTTAGGTGAAAATGTTACTGAATATTAATTGCAGAGATTTTTATGCTCAATCTTTTCCACTCGAATTTTTTTGTTTAAATTGTATCTGAAGCCTGATAATTGGGAATCTAAAACCAAACTTTGCATAGATGGTGCAGTGCTCCTGAAATTTTTACAGATATGAGACTTGTGGCAGTTGATAGAGCTTATCAATGACTTTTCTAGGTATGAATTTGATCAAAATCGTTGGATCCGTTTTCGAGAAAATCGCGAAAAACCCTGTTTTTGACAACATTTTAGCCGCCATCTTGAATTGCATTTGATCGAAAATGTTCGTGTCGGATCCTCATAGTGTAAGGACCTTAAGTTCCAAATTTCAAGTCATTCTGTTAATTGGGAGATGAGATATCGTGTACACAGACGCACATACACTCATACACACACACACACACACACACACACACACACACACACACACACATACAGACCAATACCCAAAAACCACTTTTTTGGACTCTGGGGACCTTGAAACGTATAGAAATTTGGAAATTTGGGTACCTTAATTTTTTTCGGAAAGCAATACTTTCCTTACCTATGGTAATAGCGCAAGGAAAGTAAAAATAGGTAGCATGCTGAAGCAAACGCAATAAATTAATTTCGATGTTACGTTTCCTAAGTTGGACAAAGATAAAATGTTATACCTAGATTATATTCATAGATTTATATATAAATCAATTTATACTTCCTAGTAATTTCCACTCCAATAACTTCAAAAATCGTTCAATCTCTATCTATTTCTGCCAATAATTGCATAAATATGAGTTTATTTTACTAATATCTTTTAACATTTACTTCAGCTGTCTCATAGAAAATAATGATGAATGTGGAGACCTTCATTTTATTTTTCTTTTCAAGAGGATCAAGTTGAAATTTTTACACCTATTTGATATGATTCTTGATAGTTTATTTTAGATAAACGCCTGAAAGCATCCAACTGATTTCATGTTCTTTCTGTCCATCAAGGGAATATCATTAACAAGGGGGAAGAAAAATACTTCACAAAAAGTAGGCCAATATAAGTCATAGGCCTACTTGGCGCATAAGCTACTATTTTTACATTCCTTGCCCTATTACCATAGATAAGGAAAGTATTGCTTTCCGAAAAAAATTAAGGTACCACAATTTATAAATTTCTATATGTTTCTAGGTCCCCTGAGTCCAAAAAAGTGGTTTTTGAGTATTGGTCTGTATGTGTGTGTGTATATGAGTGTATGTGCGTCTGTGTACACGATATCTCATCTTCCAATAAATAATTAACAGAATGACTTGAAATTTGGAACTCAAGGTCCTTCCCCTATAAGGATCCGACACGAACAATTTCGATCAAATTCAATTAAAGATGGCGGCTAAAATGGCGAAAATGTTGTCAAAAACAGGGTTTTTCGCGATTTTCTCAAAAATGGCTCCAACGATTTTGATCAAATTTATACCTAAAATAGTCATTGATAAGCTCTATCAACTACCACAAGTCTCATATCCGTAAAAATTCCAGGAGCTCCGCCCCATCTATGCAAAGTTTGATGTTAGATTCTCAAGTATCAGGCTTCAGATACAATTTAAACAAAAAATTCTGGGTGGAAAAGATTAAGCATGAAAATCTCTACAATTAATGTTCAGTAACGTTTTCACTAAAAATTGAAAATAAGCTCGAAACTCGAGAAAATGTCATTATTTCAATTGCAAACTGTTGGCAACTGTTGATTCTATTGAATCATTCACTATGAAGAAATAGCAGACTTCGTGTGTCTCCAGTGTTAGTGTTTTGTCACCAGCTGTCTTGGATCTTTGAATAGTAGACTTTTATGCGCGGGAACACTAGCGTCAGGTGATAATTTTCATAACGACAAGGAAAGTTGTGTGAGTGCGCCACACCAGATTTTTGGGTACACGACTGGGTGTCCACCCGTCTACTTGTCACCTTGGCATCTTGACCACAATCAGCCTGTCTGTAACATACCGTACACGTAATTAATACTACTTGTGATAGCAGTTGCTATGACAATTTTTTTCAGTGTTTAAATGTGAGTAGAAGAATAGAGAACAATAACGTAATATTCTATTGTTTCTCTATGTTAGAAGCTACTATTAGTTCACTCATACTGAATGAATGCTCAAAAAAGGGTATAGGGGGAAAAAATGGGAAGACAATTTTTGAACCAGCAGTTCTGTTTAGGGTAGTTAGGAGGTAAACATATCAAAAGTCCCTACCCCTACCCCCTGTGCTAAGGGGGTGGGGGTTGTTTAAAGGCAGCAATGAAAATTTCACCCCCTACATTGAAGCTGCTATTATAACAATGAGAGGAAAACTTGGAATAGTGAAATAATACATCATTTCAAAGAGAATTCAATGCTCGACAAACCTACGATAAGCATCAGTTTTTATGATGCATTGTTAGTGAGGTATAAGCCCTGAAAGAGCAAAACATTGGATAAAAACCTGTTATTTCAACAATTACACACCTTCAAGAGCGAATATCTCGGGAACTGTTGGGAATATTACAAAGTTCCACTCAACAAAAAGTGTAGAGAATTTATCAAGCTTCATTTTTTAATAGTTATTTCAGTCGTTTAAACACATTGTTCTCTAGATATGAGCGTGGAAGCAAAACGCTGCAAAATGCAACTTTTAAACCACCCTCATCCCCTTAGCACATGAGTTGGGAATAGGGACTTTTGATATGTTCTCCTCCTAACTAGTCTCAACAAAGCTGCGAAGTCAAAATTTTTGTTTAAAAGATTCCCTTCAAATTCCTTTGTCAATTGGTCTATTGTTGCAAAAATTGAGATTTCACACTCAACACTAAAGATGCTACAAAAGGTGTAGGGAAATTCGTAAAAGCGTGAAATTATACATCAAATTGAAGAGAATTTAATGCCTTAAAAGCTCATAATCAGCATGGATTTTTTCCGTCAATTTTTAAAAAGTTATAAGAGCAGAAATAGAAAAAAATTGGTGGCAAACGTGTTTTTTCCAAAAATGTCACACCTTCAAGAGCGGATATCTCGAAAACTGGGGGAGTTATAAAAAAAATGTGGAATGAATATTATGGGAAATTATGTAAGCTTTAATTTGTTATATGACAGTCAAGTCCTTAGGATACATAGTTTTTTAGTTTTATGCGAGAAACCAATGGTATCTTTAAACCACCCCCACCCCATTAGCACAGGGGGTAGGGGTGGGGACTTTTGATATGTTTACCTCCTAACTACCCTAAACAGAACTGAGGGGTTAAAAATTGTCTTCTCAACTTTTCCCTCTATAATCTCTCCTTGACTGGACTAAGTGTATACTCATTAATTTCATTTATTAGTATCTTCAAATGTTGAGATCATTGAATCGGTTTGAGATACGGTATCGATGCATGTGCGGGCTTCGCCATTAATAATTAATGGAAAATTATTTTCCTTTGAAATTCTGTATCGAAATCATGTATCACATGCAGTGGCGTATCCAGTGGTGGGGGGGGGGTTATATGGGGATCATTACTAGAAAAAGATCCAAGTTGTATAGGGTAGAAGCGTTAGGTTGACATAATTTTTAAAATCCCTTTAAAATACCCCTTTTTTGATAATTCTAAGACTAAGTTGCGGATCTCAAAGATCAATTCAGCAGTTCATGAGTGAGCTCTTCAACCCAGGGGGTCTCTAGTTATTATTATTATCGTAGCTGATTTTATGTTTTTTCTTTTTCTACCAAGTATTACTTTTTTCAATAATTAGTATGATGTTTCTTGTTTTGTTTTTAACATCATCCATCCCCAATTGAAATTATTTACTTAAAAATAATATTAGGCTATAATAATTTATAATAGCAAAATGTTTCTGTCATTCAAAAAAGCGTACAAGAAGCGGGAAACATAACATCAATGACTTTAGTTCTCACAACGGCCACAAAGAGCGCTGGCGAACTATTATTCTCCTTCCAGCAGACAAAGTCGAAACGAGCAAAGCAGCAAACAAGATGAGAATTTGGCAGTAAGAGCAGTGAGCAGTGAGTAGCAGAGTGTCTTTGTTGGTGCAGTAGGTTTTATTTTAGTGACAAATTATTTATGTATGGATAATATCAACATGTCTTCTTTGAGACCGGGAAGGACTAAAATTTCTACAAACAATTTAACCAAGTATTTTTTCGTGATTGTAGTGTTTTATTTAGTTGACAATGTATCGTGTGGCAGACAAAAACAGAGGATCGTCGATACCAGAAAAGTATTGGATGTGCCCAATACACAACAAAGTGTTATGCCTTTCGAACAAATACGATACAGTGTTGCAAATGTTTCAAACAATTATAAAAGTTCGACAAAATTCCATCACCGAGGAATGGGACATCTTTATTTCTTGACTCACCAATTCATCAATCTGATACTGAAGGGACAAGCTTATCCTGAAGGTGAGTTTTGTCTTGTGTTGAAAGTACTGTAGTCTGCAGTGATCATTCCATTGTGAAGTAGTTATTTCCTACATTTTATTCACCTTTAAAATTTTTAATGAGTTTTTCAAAATGTTTACTATTTAATTATCCAAGGATTTAATTTTGATAGAAATTTATAGGTTTAACCTTCTTTGTTTTGATGCGTAGTCTAAACATTTTTCAAATGCATAGGCTGTCCTTACTGCATTGTACGGTATCTGTATCCTATTCTGTTAAGAAGGGAGGTTTAAATTCATGAAGCACATCTATTACTCATAATTAGCTGTTTAATTACCATGTTTTTATTAAAGTACTTACATTTTACAAAGAAGGTACCTAAGCAATAAAGTAACCTACTGTCATTCATTTATTAGTCTACTTTCTGGTAAAAATGAAGTTATGCAATTGAAATTTATCATAATAAACGACTTAAGTTTGCTAAAAGTAAGTAATGCAGAAAATGATTATGTTGATTAGTATTGCTTGAGAGTTCATAAGGATTTTTGACTCCCTATGATGATGATGCCTGAACAACCCCTAGAATTGTGCGTGGGTATTTATTATATTTTTTTAATTCGAGTTACTTTTCAACTGGATTTATCATAAATTGTATTGAAAGGTTCAAATTCATGCATTATTAAATGACCCCAAAAAGATTGTCTGAAGTTGATAGCAATAGGCAATAACAATTTTTTACATTATATGCCTAAAAGTTGTTTTGTCAACTTGACATTTGTGGTTGTGACAATGGTATGAGTAACTTTATTTCCTTCTAAAATGATGTGTTGCATCATTTTTGAATATTTGGGATTGTATGTTCAAAGTAGTGTGAATGATATAACTTTGGTTCTAAGAGAGTAATAATCCAATCTGAAGTAGAGAATCATCAGTAAAGAGAACTAAAACGAGAAAGGTAGCTTACTAGAGACCACTAATAATTATGGCATAAATTATTATACTGTATTAACTTACATTATTAACGCATGTTATTAAGTGGATAAATTTACCAACATTGTTTGCTTGGTCTCCAACAAACGAAAGGAAAATCTTGCTATATAGAAAAGTGATAAGAATTATTCAGATTTGAAATGATAATCTAATCTGAATGGAGAAGCATCAAACTTGAAAATAAAATTCTGTCAGATTACAATGATTCAATTTACAGTATCTTTCAATTAGACATTGTTAATGAAACATTTAAGAATACATTACATAAAAAAATTACACTTGATGAGTTATAAAGCACACAGTGTACAACTAAGTTTATAAATATTAGATATATAAATAGTAATAAATAGTTCAGAAATAAATATTACTGTTGTGACCTGCAGACTCATTTAGATAGTTTTCATTACTTTGCTCGTTCCTCTTTGGTGAATTTTGATTGACTGCTCGACAGTGTCGCCTCTTGCCTGGATAAAGCAGAACAGCACTTGACGGTCTCCCAATCCATTTCGAGATCATACCGTGACCGTATTACAGTAATATCGAACAATTCACACCAGCTTAGCGTGACGCCCAACTGCGACCAATCTAACGGAGTAGCGTCATGCTCTGTCGCCTGTACAAAATAATGTTTCTGCCAAGATTTTGGTTTTACCAATGCCAATGGACCACTGGAAACCACAGTGACCGCAGGGGGGACTGTGGAGAAAATTCGCGGTCGTTCGGCCTCTATTTCTCAAGATTTTTTAAAAGTGTTACTTTTTTAACGAAGAAAATCAACCTTTACTAAGATTTGTGTAAATGTAAAGGAACATAAATATAGAATTTTTCCATTGTTAGGTTCGAATGCTAATCTGAATTCTATAATTCTGGTAGATTATATCATGATGGTCATATTGGTTACAGTGAACGTTCTAATGTTAGTTTTATTTTTAACTTGGATATATTATGGAACTACACCATATAGTTAATAAATCAAATCAACTTTGCCAATTCCACACCACCATTCTCAGAACACCTTGACATTATAAAGATTTTTCATCGTCTTTATTTTTCTCTTGCCACTTTCTTTGAATTCAAAGAGTCTTTCCCTCTTGAATAAAGGTAGCGAATAAGAAAGTTTTAGTTTTATGGTCATCCTATAGTAGCCTATTCACTCTAAACAGAGAAAAATTTGTTTGAATTAGGATAATGATTTAGTATCCATTACTATAGCGACAGAGGATCAGAAAAGCAGAGGTAGGAACAGAAAAGCAAACTAAGCAAATGCTGACTTGCAACTGATATACTGTAAATCACTAGAATTTTCCAAACTGGTTGTTGATCTCCAGTTGAATTCACCCCATCAATTGGTGTTCTCAATCTATTGATGTGCGTGCATGACTGTGATTCTAACCTAACATGACAACGATAATATTGATAATCAGGCTACACGATTGGTAGTGAGTCATTGTAATTATTGAATTAGGCTAAATAAACAATAGAAGGATGAATATGGGCAATAGTTTCAGATGATGACAATGTCTAGATTAATATTTACTGAGGACAATTATTTAGTTTGTTTGCAATTTGATGATTCGACTCTTACATTGCATTCAACTTTCTGCTCTTTTGGTAATTTTCGTCTGAAACTTAACTCTTGTTTTGCCAGTAATTTGCACCTTGTTTCTCAATTGACCTGTAAATTCTACTTCTATGTATGAAATGGTTCGGACCATCAATCAACCAGCCTGTTATGATCCATTTATGCTCTATGTGAAAATTCAGGGATTTTATAGGTCAAATAGTTATTGTTGCAACATTTTAGATCACATGACTTACTTTTATGTTAACACAAGATGTCATAAATTATTTTATTACATTATTATCACACGTTATTGAGTTGATGAATTCAAAACACCAATATTGTTTGTTTGGTCTTTAAACGAATGATTGAAAAATAGTAAAGTGATAAGAATGATTCAGTTTTTAAATTATTTATTGCGTCTTTGCGCTGTTATTTTAAACAGAAATTGTGACTTTGCACCTCACCGTAGATTGGAATCATGTTCTGGTGCCGCTTTTTTCCTTGTTGAGAATTCAATTAACACTTATCAAGTCTCTTTTTCTTGTAAGAGCCTACTTGGAAGAATTGAAGATTGGATTATCAACATTCAATCTGTTTACAGAATAAACTTGTTTATTGTGGGATTCAGTTCAAGCTGACAGCATTCTTTATAATAACATTAATGCTACCCATCAACCAATGCTGACACTTTGAAGCGACTCTTCATAGCTAGTTCATTGTATGGTAAGAAATGGAAAACGTTACGTAAATCTTGGAACTTCTCATTCGAATAAGCTAATTCAGTATAACATCAAATAATAATATAATGTATAGTGGAAACAGTAAAATGTTGATGTGTGGCAAGCTCCATTTGAGTTGAAATGCTTGGAAAGTAGGTTAACCGGGTTTGTCAAATTTATTGTGAGTCTTTGTTTGAATCGGTTCTACAAGTCCATTGTCACTTTATGAGAACTGTGGCATTGCAGAGATGTGATCTGCGCTTATTACAGTAATTTTCGGCAGAACAGTAATTTCCACTCCATTGCCAAAGTGAGATTCACCTTCATCTGTCAGCATTGTTTGAATGAGAAACATAGATGTTATTCACGAGGAATGTTGCCATTTCAAAGTGAATTTATCTATAGAGATTCCATCACGCTATCACACTATCAAGTGAATCACAGTTGCCAGATTTCAGTGTTTCCATAATTTTCTCATTGCGTTCCCGTACGGTATCTGCTGTGTTCTGTTCACATTCTCTGGATTTCCACCGAGTTTTCAAGCCATTAATGTGAATGTCAGGCTCGTTTATAAACAGCGTTGGTTGAGGAGCATGTTTCATCTTATTGTTATGTAGAGATATTCTAGGTAATGATAAATTACACCCAACTTCATAGAATTCCAACATATTGCTATCTTTGAAAATATGTCTGTTTCAATAAATTTGAATTATTCATGAATGCATCTATTTCGGCTGCTGGATTGGTCTTTTATTTGATATTCATTCTAATCTAGGTATATTTTATTCTTAAATAGGCAGGCTTATCTTATCCAGGGTTACAAAATCAAGTTAATAAGTTCCTTCGTACATTTTCAACTTCTATCTGTTCCCATTATAAGCTACTTCACTTTATCCCCGTGAGTTGTTGCATCGTGCACTTTCATCGTAAAATAAAGACATTTTGAATTTATTGGAATTAAATTAAATATTATAGAAACATATCTTCTCAATGTGAACTCTGTGAAAATGAAGAACTTTAGTGACAGGCCTATCAGAGTCTTTTTAACGTCTGTCTTATTGCAAAATTTAATAAATTTATATTTAAAAATAATGGTGAGGATCTAAGCAAAATAAGAAAATTCCAGAATCGAGTATAAAGTACTTAATCAATCTTGAACTATGTTTATGTACTCCAAAGAAACGATTTCTCTTCATTCGAATCGTTTGTCGTGGTTAGTAGTTTTGTTATTTCCTTGTAATTTGTAATTTTGGTTAGGAATAATTCAATTGAAAACAATCAGTTCAATTCCTCATTTCCTTTCGTAGCTGCTTCCTATCTCGTGCGGTAGTCGTTGTGCTCATCAAGTATTCAAGCAGCACCACAAGGACACTGTTATTTAGTATGTGTTTTTTCCTTTCACTTCGCGAACATCATCCGTACCCGAACATTTTCTACAGAATCATCAAAGATCCACTAATTCCAAGGCAATGTATGTTAGATTTTCAGTGAAGGTTGATTGGAAATGCGATTTTTCATTTGTAGAGTTCATGGAATTGTCCTTGTTGAGGAGTTGAATAGAGATTCAACTTCCTTATGAGAATAGGCAATTTCAAATACCATTTTTCATTTATTATTCGGTTTCACTATTGTATCCTTGAGTTTAGAAAGCTGAAAATATAGGAACTTTAAAAATTCACCACTACACAATTTTTCTTGACCCGGCTTGTCCATGAGAATTTCAGGATGTGATGTAGGCCTACTCGTTTTGAATTTTATGCTTGTTTTTCAAGTGTGAACAAATAATACAAATGAAGCTTTGAAAATATAGAATGTTTTCTTGGAATTCAAAATATCATGTTTGTTTGTGACACAACAATCATTTTCCAAAGCAGGCTAATATATTCATATTTTTCAAATTATTAGAAATTGAAGAGATCGTTAATCCTCTAGAGCTTTGTTCACTTTCAGAGTTCTAGAATAAATTGCATTCTTTCTTGTAGATGAATAATTTCATTCTTTTAAATTTTACAAGGTATTTGCCAGTATTCCAAGGAATTATTATTGATAATTTATTTTTATTCACTTTATAATTTTCCAAACTCAAGGCTCATAAATTTTCTTTTTGTGTTCAGGCTCATCCATTTGGACAAGTTTATTGAATAAAAAACTTCTTCAATCCATTTCAATGTAAATCATCTTTTTGAAATCTCGTGTGAACCAATGCTTAGGTACGTATTTTTTTCAATAATGAAAAAAAGATTGTTCACCCAATTTTATATCCCATAATTTCCCCAATTTTATTATCCCAGAAGCCTTTTGATTTTACATAGCCCAATCAGCATTGTTGTCATTGACAAAATTCAGCAAATTTTCTCCACTTTCCCAATGATTACTCATAACATTTCTTAATCCATTGTAGTGTCCGCTGACAGTAAAAAACGTAATACGAGGCTTTATAAAGGAAAATTATCAATATTCTGTGAAAAGAAATCATTGAAGTTTCAGAATGATTGACAGAAATCGGAGAACTCCTTCACGCTTTGCGTGATCTCTCCATGTCTCGGTTACATGGACAAGACGTGACCTAACCTTACTCTGTATAGAAATAGTTTGTGTATGAAATAGAAAATGGAATGTTTTCAAGCTAGGCAAACATTATCCAGGTTAAGACGTGGGAAAACAATAAGACAATACTTGGAGTTTCCTGTTTTCACCTAGGCGTGGAGTTATTTTTCTAGCTCATGGAATCTAGGCTTTACACTATCGTTGCTTGCTTGTTGTAAAATTGTAAAGTGTAAACGGAACATATCTGAAACTATTCCACATTAGCTGAGTTCAGGTTTCAAATTTTTGGTAAATAGGTGCTACCAAAGGAAATGAAAATACAGTATTACTATCCTCTGATACTACTGATTTTACTGTGATGCACTAGAGCCTGGGACTTGAACGTTGTTTAAAAACATGTACTATATTTGTAAGACAAAGTGTATTCTAATAATTACAATATTGTAATTGTAATTTTTCGTTTTTCAATAGATTGTTTTATTAGTGTGCATATTACAATGACAAACAGCAAACATCGTCAAACATTACTCTAATTCTTGTAGATCATATTTTATCCCCTTTGCGCAACTGCAGTATCACCCTCCTGTTTGAGCCACTATTCGTCGCCGTCTATTATTCCATCCCCATCATGTCTTCCATTTCCTTTCTGTCTCTCTTTATTCAAAAGTGCATCCTCTGACTTGATGCAACCCCTGTCATTTTATGATCTAGCATTCTACTCCACAGATGTGTTGGAGCTAAAGCCATCTTAGCTGAGTCTTTTTTTTGTTAGGGGAAGCCCTGTATATTCCCCCAGCGCTTTCAATGTGTAAACTATAGAACGAACATGGAACTGAATGCCTTTAAACCTTCATCTCATTTTTTATGGTTTTATTTCAAATTATTCTGTACTAAGCGGTATAACAACAAATATCTGCCATGGATTTTCACAATGAAAGTATGATCCATGACTAATAATAATTGTGATGCTACATTAGCATCTTGATTATATGTCTTGGTTTTCCACTAAAAAATTTATTTTGCATTTTCAGAATTTTTATTTCTAAAATTTTGATAACCGTGTTTCAAATGTATTAAAACTAATTATGAAATAAAATTTTATCAACTTGAATAAATTGTGAACAACGGGTGCATTTAGATCCAGTACTCATCACCAGAAAATGTATAGAATGAGTATAGAATGTTACGTTATATCAGAGACAACTGATACAAGTAGCTACGCAGTTTTTTCGCTATACTCACTGCTCATGACTGGATCAATAGTCTTGATAAAAAAATGAATAACAAATTTGTCAATGAATGAATGTGAATAAATCATTGTCTTGTACAACGTATTTTATCTACATCATCAGCCAAAATAAACTCAATACTCTTTTCATAGCCACCTTTCTGTTCTGCATGAAGAACGTTGCTATTAATTAATTTTTTGGCATTCAAAACAATGCTGTATTTTGCAACCGATTTTTCTCATTCAAAACAAATGAGTTGTACACAATCGGAGGAGATTTGAACAAACAAACATTGGACCACGAAATAGATCCGTTGAAGAACAATGAGTGTTTGAGAATAGTTTTATTTTTCTTTTGGATTTCCTTTTCCTGTCTGAGATTACACGTTGTAATGGAATAATGATGAGGCAATAGCACCTGTAGAATAGTGTTGAACAGTTCTGTCGACAACGTTGCTTTTCAGATGATGAGCTAATGACATTGGTACTGTTTTATGTTGTCATTTACCATAACAGTAGGGTCCAATTCAATTCAAGTTATCTCCACCCTTGATTTTTCCTAACGGGATAGGTGGTGAATTACTCATTTTTTTAGTGAATATCTTCAATATAATTACTGACTGTCATATATTTGAACTCTTGTAAATTTGTTGAGAATATTGTGGATTGTGAAACAAGTTGATAGACAGTTATATTTTCCTTATTGATAATGTGGTAGGCTGGTTTTGATATATAATTAATTTGCGTTGATATTAGGTTATTGGTTGATATTTTGTATACAGTTTTGTTACATAAAAATAAATAAAAATATGAGACTTTATAAACTTGGTTTTCCCCAATCAGATTCACTATAAAACAATGCGTATAATGTATGAATGTAATAATGTAATGTAATAGCGTATAATGTAATGAACTATATGCTGACTGTTTAAACTTGGTTTTCTATTTAAACTTGATATAACTTTCTATTTAAACTAGACTATATAAACTTGATTTTCCCCAATCAGTTTCACTATAAATAGAACAATGTTTATATGTTGACTGTTTAAAAATAACTATGTTTATGGTCATTCATAATCGTAAGGCAATTTTCAAATGCATACTCTTTCCAAATCGGCTTGAACTTGAAAATGCAATCACTTGAGTGTTTCACGCAATGAATTAAGTGTCCCACTTCCATTATCAATAATTATTTTTAAAATGAAAAGAGAGAATTGAAGTTCAAGATCGCGGTTCGTATGATGACATTTTATCCTTGTTGGCTTCACTTTCATTTATCGAAGTAATTTTCTGACTCATTCTGCCAGCTTTGGATCTCATCAAACAATCTTGTTGTTGAAAGAGATTTTGTCCAGTACCATTATGAAAATTAGGTTGACAAGTGCGGATGGCACTTGAATATTCCATTTTCAATAATAAATGTTTTACTTTATTCCTCCATTATCTAAGAAAACTTCTTGTTTAAAGGTATAAAACACAAACGATCTTATGAAAGCACCTCCTTGCATTTTCTTATGCAAGAAATTTCCATGAAGCTTTTCACGAGGAAAAGTGTTCCTGTTGTAAAGTGAGTTATTTTCCAAAATATGAACGCAGCCTTTCTTGTTAAAAGCATACTCGTTGCCTTTAATATTGTCTTGAAATTTTGACAGATTACTTTGTCCTCTATTGCTTTGGTTTAGTACTTCACGCTCTTTATGAAAGTTAATAAATTATATACTGTATTCTCTCTCCCTCTCTCTCTTTCTCCCTCTTTCTCTCCTTCCTGCTATGTCTTTCTCTTTCATTGCGTGATTTTGCCCAGCTCGAGTGTTGCCAGGTCTAGCTGTTCACAGGGTTTGAATTATTCAGTAAGCACATGTATTTTGAACCTTTCCTTTTCCCGTTTCCTTAGCTAGTTACCAATTCCATTTCTGAGTAAAATCGAAAGTTTGACGTGTCCTTCGAGCTTTTGAACAAGCAATTTCCATTCCTATGAATAACATATTATTTTAGGAATAAAATGAGTTGTATTTAGCATACATACAGCTTGTAGGAAATTATAATTTGTATAATTAATAATTATAAAATTCGAATTATTATTGTTATTATGAGAGCTTTGGTATGACAAATATTAGCTCTCACTTGTAATTATTTGTTTCCTTTACAAAAATGATTTTATACGGGATATGGCATCCCTATTATTTTGTAGTTCACTTCAGAGTGAAATATGTAAAAAGATCTAGAGAACAATACTATCAATCCAATATTCCCATCAAATTTTTATTTTCAACTCACTCCTTCTTCACACTCTATACTGTTGAAATATATCATTACAGTATTTTTCAAATTTTATTCATGCTTTTTTGTGGTATATAATGTATATTGAATGAAAACATTATCAATCTCTAGAGATCTTGATGGTTTTGACAATATCAAGTCGTTTCCATTCAATTTTTCTATGTTTTCTCCCATCCAGACTATTCTCTTTTATTCACATAGCACTAATAGTAAAATGAAAGCATTTATCCGTTTACTATTTTTAAATTGACTTTATAAAATCTATATTTTCAATACGACCAGCTTTTCCGAACGTTCAACTTATCAGAGTACTATTGTTCACAGTTTTATTTTAAAGATGATTGATAGTTTGATTGTGTCACGAGTTTACTATTATCGGTTTATATTGTCGGCATCTTGAGGTTTCTGTACATCTACTGCTTTTGTTCAAAATAATTGGATCTCAATAGTCCTATTGATGGATGTTCTTATAAAGTGTCCGTACTATTGAAAAACACCTAAATGATAAAATTATTTTTGAAACTATTGTTGCATTCTTATATGATCAATTTCTGTTACAAAAGTCGAAAATTGTATGATTTTTTCGTGCCGTGTAGATTCAAAATAATGTTTTAGAATGCTTAATGCTCAACTTACTTTGAAAATGAAATTTTCTATATTACGAACAGCTTCAAATTTTGATTATTCCTGGATTGAAGCGCATTGCCTAGCCTACTTGCCGGTAAAGTATAAAATTAAATACAATACAATTTTCAAATAAACCTACCTATCCAACTAGGCAACAACTCAACGCTTTTAATTTTTTCTCATGTTTGTAAACATTTTATAGATAAGATTTCTCCAGATTCATTGCTAAGATAAAGAAGTGAACTAGAGTTTAAACGTAAATAATAAAGATACGATATAGATTGTAGTCTATTAAAGATAAAGAATCACAGTACTTTGTTGAGTTCTGGAAACTTGTGTTTATCATAAAGTCCGTTGACAAGAAACAGAAAACATTGGGGCTCAGATTGTATTTATAGTTCTGGTGTTACCAATAGCAATTTCAATAGCCTGGAAACCAAAACCACTTGAAACCCAAGTTAGTGTAGTCTGGAATTGGATGGTGGATCCACTTGAAAACAGAATCCTGCTCTCAGTACAGTGCTTAGCGATATCTCTTACTGTATCTTTCTTCTCATTCCTTTTCCCTCTCATCTACCCTTTCTAAATAACGATTATCCTAGTTAGGTTGAGTCTGATCAACATCCCCTTAGAATTATTGTTAACCAATTTTTCAACTGTTAGGCGCATTATATTTCATTTTTATTCTAATTTGAGGTTTTTAAAAGTTACCTAGAGTTTTGGAAAATTGAGACTCTACATAGGGGAATTGAAATTTTCAATTTTCTCATTTATTCTTCGTTGATGATCTTTTGTAGTCAGAAGGTGAGTCTCTTAAATTAATTGTATAATTTTCGCCACCCCTCACTTCTACCGATATTCTTTGCTCACTGTTACTCGACTGGACTTGTACTTCAACTCTATAGAAATTCCCATTGACGCAAAGGTACAAGTTTATTATTGCCAAACAGTGTTCGTTACATTGCAGAAAACCTTGCGTGCAAATGCTATCACATTTGAACTTCACTGTCGTTGCGCATTGGACCTACGTCTCTGGTTACTAAACTAAGGTTATAATTGCTTTAACTCTACTCGAATCCTGAAAACCTGTATCGGCACTATAGTGACATTTACGTGTACGCTAAAGACTGTAACGTAGTCGTACATCAAACGTAACAAAACTGTACACTAATAGAGGTGTACAGCAAGCTCGAATTGGTAATGAAGTAACGTCTTTAAATATTTTATCAAAAATCTTGATAGAGTATAACATTATAATTAATCAATGTATTGATGTTATAATCATTCTCTTCATAATTGCAAGATGATAATGTATTGCTTATTGATATAATTCAAATGCACGAGTATCAGTTGTTGATACTGTTTATCAGATAACATAAGTTTCTATTTCTTTATCAGACAAAATATTAGATAAGTCTGTTTGCTGCAACAAAGTTCACCTTATGTACTTCTTCAGATGTCAGTTGTACTGTACTTTATTTGTATTGTAAGAAGTTCTAGCATTGAAACAGTCATTTTTCAATTTAGTTCTCATTTCTAGTATTTATGAAACTCTCCTCTATCTTCGTCACTTCGCTCCTACATGTGCATGCTTCAACATCCATGATCGATGGATCTATCCATGTTACGTCCAATGTACGTTTCTGTTACGGCGTACTAGGCAGCTGACAATGGCTTTCAAAATCCTACGCTTTCCCATATGCGTGGGTCAAGCAGACTTCGATTGCCTAAGCGTTAAAACAGGCAATAAGCCTCATGTAGTAGGCTCTCATTGAAGGTTTCATTCAATTTGAGTGGGGTTAATTTACGAGCCTCACAGTTTCCCTATCAGCTATTTGAGATCTGTGACGTATAACATATTCCACACATATTCGTGTCATTTTATTTCTTACTATTTTTCTCCACATTCTTCCACTTCTTATTCTTCGTCTCTTGTTTTCTTACTTTCTTCTTCCTCTCCTTTTTCCTATTATCCCATTTCATTCTCTAGTTGTAAAAGAGGTTGAACAAGTAGATAACTGATGTGAATTTACAGTTGACAATTACTTCAAGTTTACGAGGTTTGTCAACTTGGTTGAGACAGATTCAACGTTAACTGCACAGTCAATTAATTTTGGTTACCTTGAAGATACCGTTTTACGTATCAGTGTCACTGCTGCATGCTCTGTAAATGGCGTCATGTGGCTTTGTTCTGTGTCAGTCATTTGAGAGAATAGATTAATATTTGGAACAGAAGTTAATTGTTTCTAGAAACGGTGCCTCATTTCAAATCGACTCGAGAAAGTCTAGTAGTGTTTGAATTTGTTATAGAGTGTACGTTTTGTATTTATTAGATCAATACAATTCCTACCATTAATAGGGGAGTACAATTTTCAATTATTAGCATTAAGCATCGTTTTGTATAAGCCGAAAAAGTGGTTGATGATTTTTGAGAACAAGCTTCGAGCTAAGTCCTGCTTTAAAACAGCTAGTCTGGGCATAAGTTGCCCATATAACCCAGTGGCCAAAAAATAATAATGAGGGAGTTAATATTGGAATTCTGTTGGTTATTATATGAAAATCTTCCTACCAATTCAATTCAACAAAGATTTAACAAGATGTTGAAAAAACCATTCGAAATTTTAATACTCTTGATACGAACTTATAGATAGATACTATAATCAGATACCTCGCATAATGTCGAACAGAAGTACTTCAAAGTCAACTTATCAAGATAATCATCATTATATTTTTTCATGCTCTGTTATTATCATTAAACCACGGTTTGAATTCACAATAATATCCTACACTAGATATTCTCCATTGCTGTCCTACAAAATCTAAGCATAGTATTATACATTTTGCCGCACCCTAATCTAGACTAAGTTTAATGCACTCTTCATTTCCATTCTTCTCATACAAAGCAAGACTTGAAGCCTGACAAAATTATTAATTTAGTTGCCAGTTAACAACTGTTCGAAGAGGTACTATATTATCTAGATATAGTTCTATAGTAACTCTTTCCTGTATAGGGCTACTTGTAATATAAATATAAAGAAAATAATTGAAAATCTCAGTACCCTTTTTTAAAAATATATTATCACGACATGTTTCGGTCAATTATGCCATTATCAAGTGATATGAATTAAATAAATAAATACTAATGGAAGACTCTTATTTTGATCATATGTTAGTGTATTCATATGTTTTTATGAACTAGGACTGTAAATTTTGGGTTTAAATTAGCATGATTCTATCAAAAATGGGGTTATTGGTGTCTAATTGGATCAAGTTTATTATTTTATCTCTGTTTAATTTTGCTGCTTTATAAATATGAAATTCTTCTTTGACATTCAGTTTTTGACTTTTATTACCATAATTAAGTATTTTCATATTGGAATTTATATCTGTAAAATTATGGCCTGAATCTATCAAGTGTTCAGCAAATGCCGACTTTTGTGTATAATTTTTAGATTTTAGTGCTTGGATATGTTCTCGAAACCTGATATGGAAATTTCTACCCGTTTGCCCGATATAGAATTTGTCGCAATCACTACATCTAAGTTCATAGATACCAGATTTTTTAAACTTATCTTGCTGTACATTTGAATTTGATTTCTTTTTTATCAGTTCGAATGCATTATTTGTTGTCCTATAACCTAGAATGAATTTATTTTTTGTAAAGGTTTTTCTTATAGCTTTATTAAATTTGTGTTATATGGAACACAAATATATTCTTTATTTCCGAAAAATTTTTCACAAACAAAAAGGAAAATTAATACAGAATAGAACTCAAAATAATCAAGGAAATGTAGGAAATAAAGAATATATTTGTGTTCCATATAACACAAAATTTAATAAAGCTATAAGAAAAACCTTTACAAAAAATAAATTCATTCTAGGTTATAGGACAACAAATAATGCATTCGAACTGATAAAAAAGAAATCAAATTCAAATGTACAGCAAGATAAGTTTAAAAAATCTGGTATTTATGAACTTAGATGTAGTGATTGCGACAAATTCTATATCGGGCAAACGGGTAGAAATTTCCATATCAGGTTTCGAGAACATATCCAAGCACTAAAATCTAAAAATTATACACAAAAGTCGGCATTTGCTGAACACTTGATAGATTCAGGCCATAATTTTACAGATATAAATTCCAATATGAAAATACTTAATTATGGTAATAAAAGTCAAAAACTGAATGTCAAAGAAGAATTTCATATTTATAAAGCAGCAAAATTAAACAGAGATAAAATAATAAACTTGATCCAATTAGACACCAATAACCCCATTTTTGATAGAATCATGCGAATTTAAACCCAAAATTTACAGTCCTAGTTCATAAAAACATATGAATACACTAACATATGATCAAAATAAGAGTCTTCCATTAGTATTTATTTATTTAATTCATATCACTTGATAATGGCATAATTGACCGAAACATGTCGTGATAATATATTTTTAAAAAAGGGTACTGAGATTTTCAATTATTTTCTTTATATTTATATTTCTATAGTAACATATGATATGGAAATTTCAATTATAATTAAGAGATTGGAAGAAGAAGAATATACATGCTATAAGACGAACTTTAAACCCTTAAAAACAACCCTTAGAGTTAAAATATTGCCAAAAGATTTCTTAGTGCGCCTCTAAAGGGCCAACTGAACATACCTACCAAATTTGAACGTTTTTGGTCCGGTAGATTTTTAGTTATGCGAGTGAGTGAGTGAGTGAGTGAGTCAGTCAGTCAGTCAGTGAGTGAGTGCCATTTCGCTTTTATATATATAGATTATATTGAACTTAAAACTTGATAAATTCATCAATAAACTCTAGACGCATTCTGAAAATTTAAAACTGAGTGCAAAATTAATTTTGAAATCGGCTCTAGATAGATAGAAACAATTCTTTCAAACTGTACCTATTCTTTCAGCCCATTGGTCAGAAATTCATCCTAGTAGAATATTTTCATTGCTGATAAATTTATTCTAATGTGCATAGTATAAATACGCTTGAATCTAGTCGCCATGGGTTTTCAACACGGTTTGTTTATTTATCACACCATCCCACTTTATTAGAGCAGAACGTTTCAGCCGGAGTTTACTGCCAGCGCTTTTGCCCTGCTGAATTTTTCATCAGCTCTGTTTTCGCCAAACCTGCGTCCCAAATAGAGGGTAGTAATCCACCTTCTTCCCTAACCTGATTCTCAGATAGAGAGGGTACATAATACCACATTGTATCGTAGAAGATAGAGAAGGTAATAAAGAGACTACTTCCGAAACCTGCTTCACAGATAGAGAGGGTAGTTACCACGTCCTATTATGGAGAGGGTGATATTCCTCCTACTCCCAAACCTGGTTGTTTGATAGAGAGGGTGGTATACCATCTCCTTTCTTACCCACATCTCGAATAGAGAGGATTTTATCTCCTTCTTCCCAACCCTCTTTTGAGACAGAGAGGGAATTATGCTATTCTCCCTCCCTGTTGACCAACAAAAGCCGCACCTAAACCCGCCAGCAACGGAGTGTAAACAATGCAATGTGGCGCACTGAATATTATTTGCACCTGATCCTGGAAATTCAAGGATGAAGGTCACCGCTGCTTGTGTTGTCCAGGATGGTGGTTGCCATGGCAACCTGGCTGTGACGTTCAATGTCCCTCACACTTCCACCCTTCCACAGCATTATATAACTGTACACACATATCAACTATATTTATGCACCCATATACTATTCGAGCTCTTTGTTCGTTTGTACGTGGATACGGTCCCATTCCAGCTCACACTGGAAAATGTTGGGTAGCATTTATCGATCTGTTGATGATATCATGCAAAGTGGGTGCAATCATTAACCAGTAGTAGAGAATGTGAAAGAGTTGAATGAATTGCATCGTATCAATCTGAATTCATATTATTATATGCTTCAGTTACTATAAACTGTATTTATATGCTTCATATATTAGGCTAATATGCTTCAGTTACTGAAGAATGAAAAATTTCTCATTTGGAAGAAATAAAAAAAATTACTAGCGCACATAATAGATTAAATAATGAATTGGGCTAAGAGTTGAATGAATCCCAATATTATATGTACAGAATGCTTTTATACGGTAATATCTTGGAAGATGGCTTACATAAATTTATTCTTAGTCGTCATAAATTAATTATGAGTTGACGTAGATGTTATTTGTCTTAGTATAAATTAATGATTAATCAATTAATGTATCTTCCAAACTCTAAAGAATTTGATCAAATAAACTAAAAGAGTATTTATTAGTTGATTGAAAAAATTTAAGATTGTATATCATCCATTATCTGTGAATCGCAATTTTTATGTCTATAAATTTGTATTTTTGAAAGCAAGGATGTTGAATGAAGATGCATTTCAAGCCTCAGTCGACATTTGACCAATATTTTGTTCAATTGCTTGGAAGAAGAATCGATTAAATGTATACATTGCTGTGAAGAATGATTACTTTCGTTTGTGATTTTCTGTTTATTGTGCGTTCAGCCAATATGAACAAAAATATCTAAGTTCCGTTTTTCTTTACATGTAAGAAAAGTAGCAGTGAAAGTGGTCTTGGTTATCCTACTGCAAATAATATTTTTGTCAGTACTGTACCTACTATAGAGTATCAAAATTACGGTAGAATTATTCATTCAATTAATGTGAGTCTGGTACATAGCTCGAGTCCCTGAAACTAATTTAAGTTTTCTTATATATATTGTATTATTAAAGTGAATATCTTCTATTTTAATAAATAATTGTGTATCTTGAATGAATAAATGAAAAAAATATAATATCAGTTTCAAAAACACTTCACTTGAATGGGCTACTTTTATAAATTAATAAAACAATATTGAAACTTGTACCCTCTATTATTTAAAATATTACAACAATATTACAAGTTGTAATATTTTAATTAATAAAGGGTACTTCAAGTTTCAATATTGTTTTATTAATATATCAGTTTCATATAACTGGAAATAACCTAGAAACTGTATGGTAGCTGTCTATATCTTATGATTTTAAATGATCATTTTTGAATTAGAGCTTCACTGGCTTGATCAAATCAGTACTAAAGCTGGTCTAATAAAAAACACCATGTAAAATGGGCGTCTGCATTGAGTATTCAGATCAAGGATGTGATCATAGTGAAGCTGGTAGGCTTGTCTTTTGGAATAAGTCCCAGATTCTTTATCTTTCGTCGCAGTGCGTTGTTTAATATTCTTCCTACAAACTAGCTCAGCTTCCTCATTTATACTACAGCAGAGAAAACGTATACGTCTGTCTTATTAAAGATTGTTTTATTTTTCTCTGACTGCAGTCTCCCTGGTGTAAAGAGTTGAACGGATTAAGAAATTCAGTCATTGGATACCAGACATTGCAGATCAGCTCCTTTGTTTTATATTGTGAGATTCACTTTGAGCTGTGGAGAACATTCTTTAAAAAAATAGCATCAATTCTCACCATTCAAGACTCAGCAAATGCTGTTAATTTAAAGTGAATCACTGTAGTAAGTAGGCTGCTTCAAAAGATGTTCAAGACTTATAAGAGCATTATTCTAATGTTTTTGAAGCGTTCATATTCTTTTTGAAGTGTAAATAAATAATTTGAAGATAAATAAATTAAGTCATGGGTAGGCGAAATTTATAGAAACTTGTGTGTTTAAGGCTGTTCGGTACACCTTTTTATTTTTATTTAAATTGGATAATCATTTTCAATATAATTGTTAAGATCATTATAAGAGTGAGAAAAAGTGGCAACTGAAATTTCTAAGTGGTCTAATATAGCCCAGTCAATAAAGGTTTTTTTCGATCCGAAAATTAAATAGAAGCTGAATCTTTTACCATCGATAGAACCCTCCCAGAGGGTCATTCTCCCCAAAAGTCCCAAGAAATCCCCTTGGAGCTTTCCCCCCTAGCCCCTCTCAAAGTTGAAAAATGCAGGTAATCACGGAAAATCAATTATCTCTGTACCCATTGATCGGAAACAGTTCTATTATATGCCATTCGATTCGTTACATTTTGGACTACAATATTAGTTATATTCATTTTTTCAATAAAATAAACATTTTTCTTGATAAAATGATATATATGTAAAAATTTAGGGGTTTTTCGATTTGATTTTTTTGTTCTCTCCGATTAAATTCGAAGCAAGTAATTTTAAAGAACGATGTGACGAATAATTATTGTTGCCACATTCATTGCGAATCCATTGATGTATATTGTTATGTATTTGCGATTCAAGTTGACGCTGTGGAAGGGGAAACAGCCGACGCGGCTGACTCCCTTCACCATAGTAAACAGAATAATACTGCTGTCTACATTGCATCTCATTTACACTATGGCGCTCGAAACAATTAATTTTGTTTATTGTTTTGACATGCGCTGTATATAGATTTTCACTTTTCAATATTCTAAAAATATATTACAATTTTCTTGATTTAACCATGCTCATGATAAAAATCAGGATTTCCTTGTTTGCTCACAGAATTTATTATATTAATTTGAAGTGTGCCTTCTCCATACGAGTCAGAGGTAACACAATTTTTGATAACTCTAGTTTCAGATATTGATGTTTTTCAACGAAGTTTCATGATATATTATGTGTCCGACTCCTTCATCTTAACCTTATTTTGTGAAAAATGAAGATTCAAAATTCTTTTCATAGCTTTTCTTGTGTTTTATCTTGTTTCATCACTCTTTATAATTTAAACACTTGATAATGGAATGAATATCATCAGATCACGTGAACAAAAAAAAAAAAAATAAAAGGGTGGGCCTACCTGAGATACTATATGATAACACTGTACTCCTGATAAGTTGAAAATTTTCAAGCTGAAAGTAGATTAATTTCTTGCACATTCGGTTCAAATATTAACAAATGTTACCAAATATTACCAGTATTATCACATAATTATAGTGAGAACGAATTACTCTGAAGCTTTCTATTCTCACTGAACATGAAGAGGCAATACTAAGCCAGAATCGCAGTTCCGTTCAAATCATTATTATCAGAGCTTTCAAATTGATGCTATGTAACTATGGATGTTATCTCCATCTCACAATTTCCCTATTTATCCTTATCCTGATTCAGAATAAAGTAGTTGATCTCTATAATCACAAAAATCAATGTACAGTACCTATAATAAATAGTAAAAATAACAAAATTTCTAGTAATAATGCAACTTTTTCTAGGTACGAATTTCAAGGCTCATAAAATGACTTATCTCATTCACAGGCAGAAATTCCAATGATCATCATAATAGTAATTTAATGAAAATTGTTTGTATTGTACATTGTTCGACGTAAGATAAGCTACATCTTTAAGGTAATCAACGTATTTAGATTATCATGTTTATGAATGAAAGCGAGACTGTGATAGAAGATTAGTCAAACTGAAATATAAACATTATATGCAATGCATATTTCTGATCAACTATAATTACAAATGATAGTATCAAGCCGAAATGAATTGAGCAACTGAATTTCAAAGTTACTATCCACTGTTCAAATCGCACTGTGATTTCCTTTTACTTCCAAATGGATTGAATTGCCTCACTCTTCAACGTAACAATTATTGTAAAAAAACCAGTGGAATGTGAACGTCATCCAAATAGCATTTGAATTTCAATTTTCAGATCATGAAATTCATAAAAAACTAATTCTTGAGAGAATATAGTGATGAATTGCAAACAGTGCGAGTAACATTGATACAAAGCGATACAATGAAAATCAACATCGATTAATTTAATACTGGACTTATCAAATTTATATTACCGTTAATTTATATTATTTATAAAGCTTATAAAATGTAAACCAAGATTTTAAATTTTCTCTACTGGAACAAAACATCGATAGAAAATAAAGAAGAGCCCATTATAAGCACAATATACTTGTGTACTAGAATTCACTTGAACTAACTCATCACTTCAACCCTTCAATGATCACAATGAACTAGAATGGTATAAAAACAATGAAATTGATAATCAGGTACAATTTTCAAATAGCTTCACCCAACTGAATCTGTGAATGCTAAGTCATAAGAAATCATGTTCAATAGATTTAAAATTGAATGCTTCAAATAGAACACTAATCAAACACTAATCAAAATCAATTTCAATCAACATTAATCGACATAAAGAAAAGCTTCTGCCAACCTTGTGTAATGAATGACAAGATGCGAGTGGAGGTGAAAAATCGATATGTTAACAAAAATAATAGAAGATGATGAATCATCTTTCAATTAATCTTATACGGTAGGGTACTTTGTGGTTAAATGTGAAACACTTTCATGATTTTCCTACCTTTTATGCATGCTTACTCTTCCTTAATTTGTATGTTTGCATGGCTTTCATCTTTAGAATCTACTGAATTTTCATATTGGACTGTCTAAATAATGTAGATTCAACTAGTAAGAACGGAAGATAAGCTACTTTACAGAGAGAATCATAGAAAGTTTCAACTCAACAAGCCCAATGTATAAATTTTTTATGCCTCAGCCGTCATATATATTTGGCTCAACTGAAGGTATATTATCAACCTGGCTTGGAGAATATTAACTGTAGAAAACAGCAAACACTGCACGCTATGATTTTTCAGGAAATTGCCACTGTTAACACTATTGTAATCTATGATTTATCTCAGTTTTTGACATTCATAACTTATGATAAATTTTAGCATAGAATTATGATCATACACACATATTTTAAATATGTATTATATTATGTAATAGTATGAATATTTTATCGGTTGCAAACAATATCTTTGTCATAGAATGCATGATTTAGCACATATATAACAACAAAATGATTTTAGAGAATTTAGAGAATTAAAATGTGAAAAATTAGTTTCATCGCATGTCAAAACAATAGACAAAATTGATTGTTTCGAGCGCCATAGTGTGAATAAGATGCAACTTAGAAAGCAGTAGGCCTACTACTGTATTTTACTGTTTACTATGGTGAAGAGAGTCAGCCACGCCGTACCGCGTCGACTGTTTCCCCTTCCACAGCGTCAAATCGAATCGCAAATAAATAACAATATACATCAATGGATTCGCAATGAATGTGGCTACATTAATTATTTGTCTAATTTTCTTTAGATTATTTGCTTCGAAGTTAATCGGAGAAAACAAAAATCAAATCGAAAAACCCCTAAATTTTTACATATATATTATTTTATCAAGGAAACTGTTCGATTTATTGAGGAAATGAATACGACTAATATTTTAGTCCATAATGTAACGAATCGAATGACATATGATAGATTTTTTTCCGATTAATGGTTACAGAGATAATTGATTTCCAGTTTGCTGTTTACTATGGCTAAGAGAGTCAGCCGCGCCGTTCCGCGTCGACTGTTTCCCCTTCCACGGCGTCAAATCGAATCGCAAATACATAACAATATACATCAATGGATTTGCAATGACAGTGGCTACATTAATTATTCGACTCATTTTCCTTTAAAACTACTTGTTTCGAAGTTAATCGAAGAAAACAAAAAAATCAAACCACAAACCCCCTAAATTTTTACATATATAGTATTTTATCAAGAAAACTGCTAATTTTATTGAAAAAATGAATATAACTAATATTGTGGTCCATAATGTAACGAATCGAATGACATATAATAGAACTGTTTCCGATCAATGGTTACAGAGATAATTCATTTCCCGTGTTTACCTGCATTTTTCATGTTTTAGGGGGCTGGGGCGGAAAGCTCCAAGTGGATTTCTTGGGACTTTTGGGAGAATGACCCTCTGGGAGGGTTCTATCGATGGTGGGAAATTCAGCTTTTATTTAATTTTCGGAACGAAACTGCTTTTTTGGACCTTCATTGACTGGGCTAATAAGCGAGTTATGGGTTGTTGAAGTGCTAAACTCCGTTTTCTTTCCAGATCATAAACGGTTTCGACTATATTATTAGAACCTCTCTTAAAAATTCAAAAAATGTATCTTTCCAAACTAAAACATTTTATTCCCCATATCATTCATAAATAAAAAAGTAACATTTTTTTGTAAATTCGATAACTTGTTTATTTTGGCATTAATCGCGAAAAAACGCATATTAGAACAAAGCCAATGATATACCGTACTGAATGTATTTAAAAAAAACTCCAATGGAAAATTCGAAACCGTTTATGATCCGGAAAGAAACGGAGTTTAGCACTTCAACAACCCATAACTCGCTTATTAGACTACTTGAAAATTTCAGTTGCCACTTTTTCTCACTCTTATAATGATCTTAACAATTATATTGAAAAAGATTATTATCCAATTTAAATAAAAATAAAAAGGTGTACCGAACAGCCAAGGAGAAAACATTTTGATTAATTTTTAGGTCATCATTTAAGGTCATAATTTTTCGAACTAGTACGATTGGAACTGACACTAGAAAAATTGTTCTAGAAACATTCCTATGAAAAGGCTCTTATTGATGGAAAGATCTTACATTTAGCGCATGTATTTAGCTCATACCCACTTAAACAAAGTTTAAATACGGAAATCCATCACAAACTACTTGCTAAATATCATTGAAAGTAATTTGTGAAAAATAATTGTTATAAACTGAAAAATTATAATTGTTGTTACAGTTCATTTTTTACATTAGGATTTTTCTTCTATGTTTGGACAGATGAGCAGATTCCATTTACTACAAGCTCAATTTCTAGCCATAATAAAAATCCATCTTGCTTTTTTCAGTTGAAATATTTTGGTGATTAAGATTTAATTCGAACAATTTAACGGCTCAAAGAATCTTGGTTCAATGTTTCTATCAGCGAAAATAAATAGCATCTTATCTGTAGTGATAGTCATTTTATGGTTAGTTTCTCAGTCGTTTTTAACAACTAGAGTTTGAAAGAGTTGGTACAGACTGCTACTGCGTCACTGCACTGCTCAGTCGTTAATTTATGAATAGAGTTGAGCAGCTAAACCGACCACTCAACCAACCATCATGCACAGTAACGGCCTTGAACCACGATTAAAACTTATCTGAATAATTCACTCTCCCTTTCTTCGCTAAATGCTCTTGTTGAGAGAGTTTGGGGAGACTGGTGGATGCTGTCAAATGAATCAATGGTTAGGAGTGGTGATTTTTGTCAAGGTATTTGCGAAACTCTGATGGATTATAACGGGATAAGTAAAATTAAATGGAAATCACATATCAATGACCATTTATCAGGGAGTAAAATTTGAAGGATTTTTTAAATATTGAAAGTCTTAAATTTTATATCCATTGGATTTAGATCCAACGTATATTAGAACTAGAAAATATTCTAGGGAAAACCTTGACATTTTTTTTGTTCTATTGTAATTTTTGTTTTCATGAGTTTGATTGATCTTGATTATTCAATTATGATTGGTGTATCATATTTGATGAATTTATTGGGTGAGGATTAATCGATAAATAACAGGAAAAAACTGTATAGAGAAATGAACCAAGCACTGACTGATTAAATTTGTACGTTATGGGGAAATACTTTCATCCCACAAAATGCTGTTCAGTTGGTAATAATCTGATAAATAACAGGAAACTTTCCTAAAATGAACAAAGTACAATCTCAGTTTCTCTATAACGGTTCATCCAATATTTCGAGGCTTGGTTTATATTCTTGAGTTACAAAGAGAATAATAAAAGATATATGTAGAGTAATAAGCAACAATCTTTGCTGTACTAAGCTGTAGTAATTTAGAACAAATTCCTATTCTTCTCCCTCAATGACGCCGGCTTATTTGTGGCTCTTTTGCCGAGATAAGTATTTTTAAAGTGATTTGGGTGGTTAATTATTATTATTATTATTTCTATAGACACTTTTCAATTTGGGATTGGAATACAGTACTGCAGTATAATAGGCTGTCTGTGTTCGTGAAGCTTGTTTTTTTTATTTTACGAACCTTCTTTTTGTTTGATGGGTATCCTGAATAGGAAATAGTTCAAGTTTTCAGTCTGAAAAATGCAATAAGTTTGGGCCTCCAATAAATTATACAATTTTTGTTGAGGTGATAATTATATTCACCTATATATAATAAATCGATTTATAAAATTATCTTGATAATTTCCATCAAAATAATTAAGCTAGAGCCAAATCAATAAAGACAAAAATAAAGGGTTTGCGAATTTTTCAGAAATGAGACTCATGTCAGTTGATAGGGCTTATAAATAACTAACCAGGGTATGAATTTGAAAAAAAATTGCTGCAGTCATTTGTGATAAAACCGTGAAAAACATGGATTTTTACTCATTTTTCGCCACTTTGTATTGAATTTCTTACTGTCGAATACTCATGGCTTAAGGAATTTAAATTTTAAATTTCAAATCAATCCGTTAATTAGAAATGTAGTTATCGTGTTTACTCACCATACCAACCCCAAAAAATGATGTTTTTGGACTCTGAGAACCTTGAAACGTATAGAAAACATAAAATTGGGGTACCTTAATTTCTTTTTGGGAAGCAATACTTTCCTTACCTATGATAGTACTCTAATTTCTTAGTTTCCAATCTTTCAATTTTATATAGTTGGTAAAGTTTTTTTTAATAAAGGCTTCATCATCACCACCCCTGGAGTCATCACATTGATGACTAACATGGATGAACCCATACTACTTGGAACTGTGTTGGAATCAGAAGTTGAGTTGAATTATTGTTGCAGTGCTTTGCTTCGTCCTACCTCTGCGTTCTGTGCTTAGCTTAGCCTTCGCTTGTCGAATATAGCCAGGCAGCCAGGCCAGCCCTCTGCGGCTAAATCAGCAGACAACAAGCGATTTCCTTGTTGTTGAGCTTTTGTCGGCTCAGTTCAGAGTGCATTCCTGATTACGTCATTGCTGTATGGGTCAGTGCAATGCATTGGTTTAGGTTGTGTGGAGAACAGACCTTATCTGACTGCGATTATGAATAATCGACACATTCTTCAGCATTTGCAATATAAAGATTTCATGGATTTGAATATACATTTAAGCTCCGTTAAAGTAATCCGAACTTTTTCGGTTAGAATTTCTCAATAATTCGAATATTTTCTATGTGAAATTAACATTTAAGATGAATGATGCATTAAATTTCCTTATTTGAATTTCGTTAGTTATTTTTGATGGATTAGGCAATTATTGATGGATATAGTTGGTTTCGAATTGCTGCAATCCCACTTTCTAAAAATGCAGTCCCTGAGAGTCCTAATACAAATTGAAACATTTGATTTATTTATATAATTTATTTACAATCAACGTAAGGACAAAGAAACAGACTACAGTCCAAAACTTCTTTTCATCCCAATTTCATAAAATAAATTGTCCAAATAAAGGTTATGTGCGACTTAATGAAACCAGATGCTCATTGAAATGCTTTCCTATTCCCAACCTTCTTCTCACAGCCTCATTCTCTTGAATGTGAGTTCAATTACAAGTGTAAAAACGGTCACGAGCATTAACGATATTTTCCTAAGTCATTAGCAACTCCACGAAGGTCTTTGATTTTCTTCATCGTTGAATGTATTCAAAATACACCGAAGATGCTTTGATGCGTTTTCGTCTGCTGCCGGTTGGTTGTAAATTACTTTTTAATGCAGTAACCTACTTTGCTTGGTGCCTCATGTCGCTCTTCTTTTTAGTGTCATCAAAACCTTTCACTGTTAACGCTTATCGTCTCTTAAATCCGACTGCATACATTTGGAGCTAGAGTAGGATCTATAGGCCAATGTTTTGACCGTCATTTTCAACCTGTTCTGGTCTCACCTTTCTACTTTCTCACTTCCGCACTCGCACACTCGCGCGTCACCATTACTTCCCATTGGTAGTTGGCACACTTCTTATGATGACTCATAAAAGCCAAATTTCGAATCACTGAAAATCCGTCGCACCTTACCAAGGCCATACATTTTTTTTATTTTTCCTTTCACATCCATTTTTGTAACTTGTTTTGCAATTTTATCAAGTTATTTGTATTCACTCATCATTGCCTGGAATTTTTGAACACTTGCCATTTTTTCTGTAATACAGTAGTGGCTCAGAAGACCACTCCTACTCATATGTTAATTTATGATTCATCCGGGTTTTTTTTCATATAAGTTAGTTTGTTCATGATGACGTAGTTATATCCACAGCCTGTATCCAGTACCTAGGGTGACATAGAACCCTATGTACAATGATTTTCATGTGTAATTTGAAAAAAGTATAATAACGTAAGATAGGTAAGGTAAGTTAGTATAGGTTTCCTTATGTACTATCCCTAACATAAAAATAGAAAGAAAAATAAAAATCTCAGTACCCTTTTTGAATTATTTAATCACAACATGGCATCAATGTCCGAAACATGTTCTGATTAAATAATTCAAAAAGGGTACTGATATTTTTATTTTTCTTTCTATTTTCATTACAAGTAGCCCTATACAGGAAAGGGATATCCCTAACATTTATGAGAGTTGATAGGTTTCTCTCTATATAATATTTCGAGTGATGCCAATTTACAACTTTTTATTATACAACATTTATATTCTCTCTATTCTTGTTAATTTCCTTTGTCAGATAATATTGATAAATATTCAAATCCCAGAATTGAACCCTGCTCAGAAATGGTTTTCTTTCTGATCTTACTTGACATTCTTGAGTATAAGTGAGATTGATTATTTTCTAATATTGTGTCCTTATTTTCGTGTTCTAAAGTGAACAAATTCAAGTTGAGGAATGAGTCCATGGAATTCAGTTTTCTTGATTTTTACGTAAATGATATTAATCTAATTACTGTATTTATTTAATTTCATTTCTAATAAAATATCATTAGAATATTAGTCGCTATTTTTTTTAGTTGTATTATCACTGCTTTTGAATTAACTTCACTGCTAGAAGCTCTTTATTTATTTTTATTGTTGTGTTTTGAGTTATGCAGAAGTGACATACCTTATCCAAAGCTGTCAGTGTGAGTTCGAGACACGCAACGTCTCAAACAGAAATCAAATTCTTTTTCCTGGTTTTCCCAGCTGCAGTAATATTATTTTACTTTCTCTACAAGATTAAGATGTCAGTGTCTGTTCAAATAAAGGATATATTATTTCCATTTCCGGACAGTTTCCAATGTTTGTGGTTAGTGTTATAATCGAGTCTTCAGGTTTTCTATTATTTCAAGAGATTCTTCATTATTTTCAATTTGAACATAATGCATTCCTCGATAGATTATTGAAAATATTTATTCAGGTCTCTAAAGATCCCCTCTCTATTCATTTCCAATACAGTTTCAAGGTCCTCGAAATACTTTTTGCGGGAAAATACTAGCTTAATTGAAAAAATTACGAGATATCAAGAAAAACGTTCTTGGACTTGCTTGAATATTTTTCATATTCAGATCCTCGCCAAAACAACCCACAAAAATTAAATCCAATTCTTATTCATTGAATGATAGTTGTAAATAATGCTGAATATTACAGTTGATTTCACAAATCTAACCTATAATCCATCAGCAGATGTCAGTGATAGAATTCTATCACACATTTATATCAATATAAGATCCATTCACAAACGACAAGAATTCCAGTCACGCTCCATATAGTCTGTCCATCTATTTCTTTTAGTATCCTTTTCTTCCAATTCAATATCATTTTTCCTTCCATAAAAATACACCATTCCTATTTATCTTACTGTCCTCGATTCTGTTGAATTCTGTTCCCTATTCATTCACAGTCATTTTTCTATCATAAAAAGTAACTACTACTCTATCACTAAACGTGAGTTACTTACTTTTACGCCTTTCATTTTTTGTTGTGCTGTACTTTCATAGTTTATAATTTTATTTCTATCTGAACCATCCTTGAATGAATAATGAGTGCATAAAAGGAAGTGCCTCTATTTATTGGAAAGTTCTTCTTTGAAACGAAATTACTGAGTAGCAATGTATTTCTATTTTCTTTTAATTGAAAAAGTATTCGTCTCTATAGAAACTTATCGTGAAATGGCATATTTGAAGCATTCCAAGTCACATAATGTCGGTATTATCACATTTTAGTAAGCATAGTAAGCTTTATTTTTTAAATCAAATGACACTGTATTATCCAAAAATAAATGTTCTGTTGAAATGTCTCCAATGTAAAATGCAGTAGAATAGTGACTTGTTTAGTGTCGAAGAAAGTAACTGATATAAAGTCATACAATTCACACCTATTAACTGGCTAATTAATTTGAAAGCATCGTGTTAGTAACCTGCATGTTTGAAATAATTAAGCTAATTTCGACCTTGTTCTTAGACCGTGAAAATGGCTTACATCACTGGGAATATATATCAGTAGGCTTTTAATTAAGTTGAGTGGCATGACATTCAACTTGTTTCAATTTTAGAACTGTTGAACGATGATGAATAGTCTTTTTACTTTTTACTAACTTCATAATTGAACATGTTATCCTCATCATACAAATAAATTCAACCCATTGAAATTAAAGGTCTGTGTTTTATAGAATACCGTAATTATAATTAGAAGACTAATTTAATAAGATTGAGTTGAATCATGGAAAGTTAAGATTTAATAAGATTGATTTGAATCGTGGAAAGTGAAAACTAGATAAAAATTGAAAAAAAATTCGGACCACAGTATTAATTTAAATTTGGGAGAGAAATAGTTTAGGATGGATTCCTCTTCCTCTCTCAATTATTAGATTGATTATTATATTTTTAGATTGAATAAATACATAAATGCTTATCACAATAAAAATAATATTGAATCAATTAAGCTTAAGCTCATCACTCTACTGGTCATAATTTGAGTCCATAATTCAAGACTGATGTAAAACAGAAATACTGTAAATTGAAATATCTTGAGTAAAAATAGTTATCAAGACTATAATATAAAGTTAAAGACGAAAAATGTTTCAAGTATACTTGAAAAGCTCATATTCTTATAAACGTATCAAAGGTATTTCATTTTTCAGAAGGAAAATTGTGAATAATTCGAGGAAATATAAAAGCACTGAACTTGAATCTCAACTTACATCACTGAATCACGTATAAAGGAAGAGATTAGCGGTCAAGGAAAACTCAGTGTGAAGGGAACCTACTTTAGTGAGTTTTTCACTTCCAACTGTCAGCATCATTTATAATAAATAACATGAATGCTTCCCATTCAACGAATGCTGAATCTCTCTATAGAAACATGACAGCCAATGCAAGATTCCACTTGATGAATAAAAGCAAATTATCTTGCAACCAAAAATATTTTTGTAGGTACATGGTTTGAAATTTTGTAAACATATCAATCATCTTGTATACAACTCGTTTTATCTCGTCTCAGTGCTTGTGAATGCAGTGAGTGAATCAAATTTGGTGCTTACAATTGGAGATGAAACACTGTTATCTGCATCTCTCCCAATTGGCTGGCTCTCTTGTAGCAGCTGTTCACTCTCCTTCAATTATCACTGATTATTATTTGCTGTTGGGCCAATAATAACAACAACAGCGGGCTGTTTTGAATTCATTTCATGCAATGGCAGATGTTCGATAGTTTCCAAGCTGCCAATTTCTTCTGATTATAGGCTGCAATGAAGTTGAAAGAACTCAAAGCTCTGTCCTTTCGAGGTCTTTGCATTCTTCTTGGCTATGTTATGTAACGGTTACATTTTGGGGTGTGGTCATAGACTAAAAAGTTAAGGCTATACAGAACTTTCTACTCTGTCTAAAATAATTTACATGTTTTATTACCGTAAACTAAATGAATCATGTTTGTGGAATGATCCGTTTCAAGAAATTAATATGAACGTATCCTGGACAGTGTGATATTTTATAAATATTCAGAAGTGGGGTTTATTACGATTTATTACTGTAAAAATATCTACTACATCAGTGAAAAGTCCGAAAACGGCTTAATATCTCATACACAGAGGTAATTTGACGGTGGGTGTGATTAGGGATCCTACTAAAATTGTAAATACTACTTTACCATGACTTAAATCTGGTCCACCATCTTGGATCCGCCATTTTGAATGCAACTTTATTTTTTCAAATAGGAAGGGTGTCATGCGATCAGAGAGTATAGAATGTACATTCTACATTCTATCCTCACTGCAAGCGATACATGATTTCGATACGGAATTTCAAGAAAAAAATGAATGGTGACACCGCATATCGATACCTGAAACCGTTTCGAAGATTTCCACATTATTAATCAATACTAAAGAATAATAATTTTGAATAATACTGAATATTAATTTCTGTTATAAAATAATTTGAGACCATGGTTTGGTCGGCATAAGAGGCGACTCAAATGTACAGCAATGCAAAACTTATCGGATGTCTGTTATTTCTTACAGCAACTCGACTATAGTTTGGTAGACCTTGTATTAGTAGTGTGGGGATAAGTTTAGTGACATGTTCAGAACTTGGGCAATTTTGAGCAAACTCATTTCTCGACTGGGTGACTTCCAAGAAGTCCTATTGACTCTATCAAGATTCACAGAGTGGGCGGTGAACTTTGGTCTTATTCAAAGGGAATAGGGTTCGTAAGCTTTTTATCCTCTCAATTAAGTTTGAACAAGTGCATAAAAGTTGGAAAGTTCATGAATTATTAAGAGATTTGATATCTCAAATTCAAAAATGTATTTGAAGCCTTGGAAAATTAATCTTATGAAAGCCTTGAAGCAAATCTCGTGGATTGGGTACAAAATTCAAATTTATCGGTAAATATTATAGATATAGGGTAAATTTCAATGGAATTTTCTGCAAAAATTCAAAATAATGAAAGTGACACATGATCTAGCTACATTTGTAGCTAGACTGTCATATAAATTAGAATTTGATCAGTTTTGGGCTTAAGCCTGTGGTACTTTCTGCAACTGTGTTATGTTAAATGATTCAATAAATAAATGAAATTCCTTGATATTTTTCATTTTCTTGAAGGATTAAGGTGAATAGTTTCAAAACTAAACGATTCTATTCTTAAACGATTTATATACTTTAAATATTTAAATACATGAATATTTACAGATTTACCACTTGAATGTAGAATGTTTGAATACATCTTAATTTGTTAAAATTCCATCTTTTTCAGAAATGTTATTGTTTACTTGACTAGTACTTGTGGAGCGTTAAATTTTCTTGCACTGTGAATTTATTTAGTGAAATGAAGCATTGCTTTATTATAAAATTATTATTCGTGACATTTCACGGGTATGATTCTATTGTTGGCTGATTTTGTTCACTGACACCATAACCTTGAGTGCGAGTGCGCTCACTAAGCAGAAACATAATAGTCATCTTGTGCCCTACGCGGAAGTCATTTTTCAATTATTTTTGATGGAGAACGGCAATGAACTTCTTCTCCCCCATCTCCTCGTTTTCTTCATTATTTTTGTTGAATGTTCTAATCTTCGTATATTTTCCAGTTCTCTTAGTTTGTTTTTTACCAAAAACGTTTCAAAAGTCAATGTATTATGTCTATAACCTGTAATTCTTTGGAATATTTTCTAATTAATATTTTTCTTTTCCAGGTAAATTCCCTGTTTCTAGAAGTGATGATGAGAAGTTACTCGTAAGTAATTAAATCGCAATAATTGAATAAAGAGTTCCAGCTCTATTATGATATTCATTCTTAAGTAAGGAATTTGAAAACTATTTCATCTCAGTATGTTTTTGATGTTAATTCACATTGATATAGAAAACAGTAACTTGGTTTGATTGAACTCTATTTCAAGATTTCCAACGAATCCAGAATGTTTTTTACGTTGAATGATTTATAACTATTGATTTTTGTAGGTTATTTAATTGCATGTTTAGTCACTTTACAAATTATGGTAGTTTTCCAAGCACCATCTCATTTTTAATTCCAAATGAGTACCTATCTTTAGTTTAATCTATCTATCCTATCTTTAGAGTAATCAGGACAATTAAATATCATTTTTATAATAGCCAATTCATGCTTTTCAACTGTAGAATGTGTAATATTGGGATAATACATTAATCACAAGTATATTGACGATAGTTTTAATGAATAGCTCACATAAATATTATCAACATCTATCAGCTAGTATGAACGGTTTGAACCCCAAACTTTGATTTGTCATTCAACGATTTCCATCTGCAAGATGCATATTAATTTTCTGTAGTTTCAAGAGTCGTTTGAAGTGCATGATTGATTGATCAGCTACTGTATTATGTTGTACTTGAAACTTGTCCGGTACAAGCTTCTTCAACTGTCTCATTCCACACTGCACTTGCTCCTTGTTCAAGCATCGAGCAAACGTTACCTGATGACTTGTCATTCGTTTAAAGTGGTATCGTTTGAAGTTTTTTTGTTTGAAGTGAGCTGAGTTGTCTGTAGCGATTTACTGTTGATGCTCACTCCAGATAAGTTCAACGACTTCAAAAAGGTCAGATCAGTTGATGTTAATTCCCCTTGCTCGCCACTCTGCTCCCTGACCGTGTGTACTGTATTTTAAAATCGTACTGGTTGCCTATCATCTTCTCTTTTAATCGTCTTCTTATCCGTCTTTTCTTTCTTGGTCTACATCTCTTCATGCGTCTTGTTTCCCTGCTCTTATACCTTTTCTTCGTTCTGTGCTCCTTCTGTTCGTCTTTTTTCAATTCCTTTTTCTGTCTTGTTCTCCTTCGTCTCTTCCGTTCCTCCTTCTCGTCCTTCGTCTCCTCCATCTTCTCATTTATCGTTTTTATCTTCTACTCCGCCAATTTCTACATCTTATTCTTCTTCATTTTCTTTTAATTGGTCTTCTCCATCTTCTACTTTCTTTTATCCATGTCTCTTCCTTTGTCTTCACCATCTTCCCCTGCCTCTCTCTACGCCACCTTCTCTTTCTTTGTTTTATTCTCCATCTTCTCTGAGATTCGTCTTTCACGGCTTCTCTTATTTTCGTCTTCTGCTTCTTCTCCCCCTTCCCTCGTCTCCTGTTTCTTCTCTCTATTCTTCTTCTTTAACTTGTCTTCCTTTCGACTTTTACTGCTTTTACTCTTGCTCCATCTTCTCATTTTCCATTTTTTCCTTCCACTCCCTGTTCTCTTCTTCAATCTTATGCTGTTTCTTCTCTTCTCTGTTTCTTCTTCTTCGTCTTTTCCTTACCTTTTTCTACTTCTTTGTCTTTTCTCCCTCTTCTCTGCCGTTGTCCTTATCTCCCTTCTGTCTTTCTCGGTTTCTTCATGTTCCCTCGTCTTCCTCATTCCCATTCTCTTCTCCTCTTCCTTCGTCTCTTGTTCCTCTCTTCCTTATTTCATCTTCAACTTTGTCACCTTCTTCTTTTTGTGAGGTTTGTAACTGTCAGTCAAGTGATGCGTGCGATCGTCAACCTATTTTCTTGTCGTCTGCTTCCAGGATTTATCTTCAGTGTAATGAGTGAATTGATAAGGAAGAGGGGGGGGGGGGGAAGCGGCACCGAGATCTAACTGTAAATCAGCAGCGCTCTGCAAAAGGCTGAGAAACAAAACTCCGGTGATCTGCAAGTACTTCCAATTATGTCAAGTTCACTACTTGGGAAATGGGAGTGAAAGAGACGTTTTCAATTGTTTTTTTCAGAGTTGCTTGATACAACAGCAAAGCAGTTATTAGTCTGGAGTCAATCACTGTAATCTAGTCCCATGAAGTAGTTATGCTTAAGAATAGGCGATGATTTCGACGGCTAAACTAGTATATCCTGCGAATGATGCCCACATGAGCTTTTGCTTGTGCATGGGCAATGAGAAGTGCGAGGGTGAATTTTGAGACGATCAAACGTCCATGCCTATTCGATGGGATTCGAACCCGCGACCAGGTAGCACTAGCAGACTGAAGGGTGCAACGCCTTAGTCAACTCAGCTATCTGGCCGGCTAAACTATTAACATGGACTAGACTTACCAAATAACTATCTTGAGGTGAGTACAGATTTACGCGCCGCGAACACGCGAATTTCACTTTTCATCAGCTGATTATATCTGTATTTGTACAGAAACGGTAAGATACAGTTATAAAAAGCTTGGCATCAGCTGATAAAAAGTGAATTGCTCGTGTTCGCGGCGCGTAAATCTGTACGCACCTATAGAATCCAAATAGACCTACCAAATAACAAAAGTGAGCTCTTAAATCTAGTGATAACTGTAGATAACAAGACTATATATTTTCTTATCTGAACTAATAACTAATTTCAACAAATGTGGAAAATCCAGGTGCACCCTACACAATCGATAAATGCGGCAGTAGAAAAGTATTTAAAAGTCATTATTTCATTCTACAACTTGCCAGTTTGTTGAGGTGAAATTGTTAGGCATGTTACGAGAATTTCAAAATGAAATATTCCCTACATAATTTACTAGAATTGAATTTTGAGTATTCTCCTGTTGTATTGAACGTATTTTTCAATTCAACCTTTCAGCTCAACCTTTTATCAATTGTCCTCAACCTTGCAATAATAAAAAGATGTAAATTGATATTAATCAATAACTTGAGAATTAAAGTTGAATGAAAAATCTCCATAATCTTAAAATTGAAATTTGATATAAAATACAGTATGCATAAAAATTCAAGTAAGTTGAAAAATATCCAACAAATTGTCGATAATAATGCAATTTATTCATAACTAGTAGTTCTGTGAACAGTAGACCTCACGCAGTATTCTCATCCACAAGTACCTGATTGAAACCAAAGACCTTAAAGAGATATAGACCCACAATGCCTATGCCTTCCCAATGATAGCTCTTACTTGAAATTGAAGGCCGCCATTGGGGTATTTTAGCACGATATTTATATATTATTTATTTGTAATACTATAGATCACAAAGGCATTGGTGGCATTGGTATGTAATAATCTTATGGGTTTCCCCCTCAATGACGGATTTCAATTCCAAGTACGACACTAGCGCTGCATGTGAGTCTATGCGTCTTTAAGGTCTTTGATTGAAACTATAGACCTTATGGAAATACATCAATAGACTGGCTTCTCCACACATCTGTGTGATCACTTGCCAGCTGATTTTTGATGAATAATTCTATAGTCTGATTTTTACTCCAATATTGGCGTATGTAGGAGGCTCCTTTTTCCTTCTATATTATCCTTGAAATGCAAAATTTCCAAAAACCTTGTATATACGTCGACGCGCAATTAAAAAAGGAACATAACTGTCAAATTTCATGAATTCTATTGCCGCGTTTCGCCGTAAATGCGCAACATATAAACATTTAAACATTAAGAGAAATGCCAAACCGTCGACTTGAATCTTGGACCTCACTTCGCTCGGTCAATCACATTATATTATAATGTATGTAAATATATCGATACTAGAAAGTACAAAAAGAAAACTTGCTTGTTTGTATAAAGATTAACCATTTCTGCTCCATAATTGGCATAACTGACTGTAATTCTATTCAAGTCGATGCTTCTTCATCTTCAGCTCGAGTAGTTAACCTTCAATTGAATATGACGTCCACGTATTCAAATATCCATGAATAATTCTCTCGTAGTATGATATTATTGGAATCTTATTAGTTCGAGTGTCTCAATTTTTTTGTCTTCAAAATGAAAACTATAATTCACTCATCTTTGAATGTTCAAAATTGGACGTATTGGAAAAGTTTTCGGTGTGCGTTTTAAAATGTCTAGGATTTTAAATTTACTATAAAATATTACTGTATCAAAATTAAATGAAGACGACGTGCTATTGCCACAACCACTGATTCATTTAAACAATTTGAGATACTAGTTTTGGTTGTTACACCGGTATCAATCTCCAGTAAACTCCTGCACCAACTCCGCGGGAGATTGTTAATGGTTAAACAACCGAAACTAGTACATATATCTCAAATTGTTTCAATAAATCAGAATTAATCAATCAGTGGTTGTTACAATATCAAGTAGTTTTCATTCAATATGGATATCCACTACAACTTCACTTCCATAACAACACAGAAAGTTAGAAAATATCAAGTTTTCTATAAATGCTTCGATTAATTTAAAATCATCTGGGAATACTCAATTTCAACCAAAGATTTGATATTTTGATAAATTATTTGATATTATGATATACCTTTGATATTTTTATGATTTCAACATCCTGACTGGATCAATGGATGACCTCTCCTCTATGATCTTATTACTTCCACACACTGTTGTACCACTTTTTTACGCAGAAATACAAATTGCAGGAAGTGTAATATCAATTTCAACCGCAAAGGAACAAGTTGGCGGTGTGTCAGTCACATCTCAACCGCTACGTTATTCGTTTTTCCATTTTTTTGAAAAGAAAACCTATTTTTTCAATCACCCGAGTTCAGTGACCATTTCAATTGGAACTGTGGTTGGCATCCAGCAACTTCTTCACGGTTCTCAACTGTCTGAATGCATTTAAGATGGAAAGAACAAAAATCTGGTCCCAAATGTGTTTTTAGCACAGCATCAGTGAATCGTGTCGGGTCTCTTGTAGTTTCCTTGTTAAAAAATATCCATTCGTGAAAAATTGTATAATCGCTGGAAAAATAAACATTCCCTGGTCTTATATAATACTCGTGTAATCAAAGCATGTTTTGCAGAAAACTCCTACAGAATCTACATGACTAATTTTACAAAAAAATATGGTAACGGTTTGCGTTGATGTAGAACTAGAGGTTTATTTTGAGTTTGTTGACATGCAGCACGTTAGGCTTTTTGTGTAATTTTTTGTATTTCATGTTGATGACATGATGTAATTCAGAACATCTTCTAATGCATTAGTACAAGAAAAATACTAGCGCACCAGTGCCAATTCGTTTTAGTTCGGTCTTAGTACGTTTGGGTTCAAGTATGTGGAATGAATTGTTTCAAAAGTAAATCATTGCACTACGATTAATATATTTGTCTTTTTACTTTTAATATTTTATACCCTTCATTTTTCAATAAATAATTTGATGGATGTATAGAAACGAATGAATAATCCTACTTGTCTGTTATAAGGAAGAAACATATAACACTGATGGAATTTTTACTCGTAATAGTTGTAATTAACAATTATTTCAAACAAAATTAAATTAATTTAGTGGATTTGATGAACAAGAAGAATTAATTCAGCTTGGTTTGTACATAGAGAAACAATAGCATATTTAAGTTTCTTTATGGTTTCGCTATTGTATACTCTATGGTTTGGGTTTCTATGGAATGTTTATTTCCATCCCAATCAATTATCAAAAACATTTTATCGTTTTGATATAGTTAGATCTATTTTTTGTGGTCCATTTCTGATTTTCTTTTAGTTCACAAAACCTCTGTGCCAAAATTTGTGAAGCATTGTAAGTAATTTATGTGTTTTGATTCTTAACCTTGGATATGATAACCGCAACTTGACTGACGGATACAAATGAATACTTCATTGTTGATTCTACGTTTCATTCATAAATATTCAGGGCCATTCACATTCAGAGAAAGTCGAAACGGGGCTAAGAGGTTGGACTTGGAAACGATTGTCGTCAATGTAAATGAGTAGTACTAGTTTTTTAAGGTTGATGGTACAGGAAGAGAAGGTTGTTGACTTGTCGGAAAAACTCTGCTCTGCGCGACAAACGTTGACCAGTGAGCACTGAGTAGTGAGTGAGCAGTGGCCGTGACAGTAAAAATAGGAAACGTTGAACCCAGCTGACTCATGCTGGGTCACAGCCCGAAGAAGATTTAAATTTGTGACTTATCATGCATATTAATGAAAGTTTTCCTGCGTTATCACTGTCTATATTGCCATCATGCGGCGAAACTGCATAAAATGATACGCTCGTGTGCTGGGTAATAAATTTCGTGTTCGGAAATGATAATGCATGTAGAGAGGTTGAGTGTCTACCACTCTTACGCGTGGTTTATCTGTTAAGAGATATATATATATTAAATATATATATATTAAAGCGAAATGGCACTCACTCACTCGCAGAACTAAAAATCTCGCTTCGCTTGACATATCCGTTTAGTCAGACGTTTAGTCTGGACCCCCGACTGGATCGTCCTAACATATGATAAAAATGCTCTAATGTAAATGTAAATGCTCATGAAAAAATGCAGGCGAGCGAAGCGAGCTTGCTGATCTCATTCTTGGACGACCCAGTCGGGGGTCCAGGCTAGACGGATATGGCGAGCGAAGCTGACGGCTAGTATATGATATATTCACATAATATTCGAAGTTCAATGTCGATTTCGTGTATTCTATTGTCAGACAAGAGTTAATTGACTTTTTACTGTGATGACTTTTCTGTCATAAATAATCTCATATTTGTTTGGGAACTCGTTATGATTCACTGTTCAGTGTTGTAGTTGAAAAATATATTGTATAAAAAATTGAGTGCATCATTCAAATAAATTTTTTGAAAAAAGTGATGCGTTGATAAATTGAATTTTTTTCCAACTCCAATACACTTACGAAGCCAATACAGCTCCATGTAGCTGAAACCATAGAGAAAAGATAACAAGAAAATATATCCTATGGTATTTATTAATCTTTTTTATTCACAATCACAAATCATAATTAAAATATGATTGGGAGAAGACAACAGGCATAGCCCAAAACTGTCTTCTCCCAAATTTTTACAAATAAAAGTTTCAAAAAAGAATGAGGTTAGATTTCACTTTTCACTTCAAAAAGTCAAAACTAATTAACAACAAAAATATTTCACTGAAATCTCTACAAATTGAAAATTTGTATTGGTCGTTTATATTCCAAATTTTAATCCGGTTTTTTGGTAGCTCTTGCCGATTACTGTTGTTTACTGTCTATTATTACTGTGTTGTTGGGGTGACAATGTAAGAACGGCCTAGTATGAAAGACTACTAGCGTCACATAGCTTCACGAAAAATAACTACTAGGACTATCGGCTTGAGTTGACAGTGAAATTTACATCATAAACACCCTATACCATCCCTATACAGTATCTTCTTATTTATTTATTTATTTTCAAGGGCAACTGTTCACGAGTATTTCAAGCCCAGGTGATAATGATGAGGGGATGAATGACAATGCCACACAAACTATGCCATCTTTTCTCTATGTTGAAACGGAATAAACCATAAACTTCCGCAGAAATTAGAATTTATTAACCAATTCATCACAGCTAAATCATTGATGAACGTTATAAATGAAGTATGTTATTTCTGTTGAATGGTTTTCATCACTCTGAGGGTCATCAAAATCTTACAGCTCAAACCATTCATTATCACGAGTGGTTCTGGACTGACTTGCATGCTTTTTATTAAGTTAGAGTTTCAATATTGAGCCTCAACTCATCTCTCTATTGCGGTAAACTCTCCATGAGCGTTGTCAATTAAGTATGTTATTGTAATTGACTGGTATTCAGTTAATCATCTATCATTCTGAGGGTCATCAGGATAACTGTCTACTAAGACTAAACGCTAACTATTATTTCCAGTGGTTCTACATTGACTTGAAAGCTTTTTATCAAGCTTCAATTAATACTCAACAAATTTCTCTCATTTATATTGCGGCTCAACTCTCATGAGCTTTGTCAGTAAAGTATGTTGCAGTGATTGACTGGTGTTCAGTTAATCATCTGTCATACTGAGGGTTATCACGATAACTAACTGTTATTTGAAGTTGTGGGCTGATTTTCAAACGAGAATCTATCAAACTAGTGGTTTAAATGTCAAAATACTTCATTCCCCAAGTCCAAATACTCCCAATGTTCTGTGATGATGAATGAAAACTTCTGTTTATTTTGAAAGAACACCATTGAATAGAATAGTGCCCAAAAACACTGCGATTTGTTTGTTCAATCTTGACATCTGATGAGTCCCAGTGCTGTTTTTTGAAAGAAATTTATTGAAAAGTACAACACCTTTTTGAGTGATATGCAAGACATAGACTATCTTGAGTCCAGCGCTGCTATTACATTACGCTTGCTAGTACAGCAAAGTACTCAAAGAAGAGTACAACACTATAACGATTTGCATGACCAATCTTGCAATGTGATGAGCCTCAGTGCTGTTTTTTGAAAGCAATTCACTGACAAGTACAACAACACCTTAGCGATTTGCTTGACCAATCTTGCGATCGGATGATTCTTTTTGAAAGGACTTCATTGAGTAATAAAAATAGTGTGAATTCTTGGTTCCTGGCGAAGTAGTAGTAGTAGGAGATGAGCTTGACTGACCGTGCGCATCTGAATTTATTCTGGAAGTTTGTGTGCATTGAGCGAGCGGCTGATGCTCCAAGTGCAAGGGCGATTGACGGACCAAGGACCTTCCTTCCTTTCTTTCTCTCTCTCTCTCTCTCTCTCTCTCTCTCTCTCTCTCTCTCTCTTGTTATCACCGGTGCTTCTTCAAACCCCCTCAGCCACTTCCGGTGCGTTGACATGGTTCTTCCGGTTGAGGTAAACAATACGACATACGATGCTCCAGTGCACTCCAGACACTTGGGATATTGTTTTCAAACTGCAGGAAATTGGCAATCCCTTCATATGTGAAGGTTATCGCGATGCAAAAATCATTGATATCAGGATTCTTAAAATCTTGTCGAATTTATTAATTGTATTTGTATCCTTGAAGAACACCGTTGCAAATTATTGATTTCAAGATTTTGAAAATCTTGTTCATTGATGTTTATGGTTTTGTGTACAGTTTCAAGAATCTTGTCAACTTTATTCATTGTGTTTGTGTTTAGTGTAGGCTATCCTTGAGTTTAGTGTTTTAGGTTTTGTCAGGAAATGATTCTGTTTGAAGCTCGGAAAATTTGTCAGGAAATGGGAAATGTTCTAAATCTGAATCCTTGAGATCATTGTGGAAATTCCTGTGGTTTGTATCTCCATTCATGCCAGCTTTATGAAGGTCGCCAAACATCAATTCAATTGATTGTCGATTTTATTTCGAAACTAGGGCTCGACCAATTTCTGTGTATGCTCAATTTAACAGCACGATTCACTATCACTATTACTTGACCTATGAGTACGGCTATCAGTTACACTGCTGGAAACCTTTTATTCAGGAATTAACTCAAAGTTATTTATATGAACCACCGGAGATCATTTCATAGTATGCCTGTGGCTTGTTCCATTGACCAGCCGCCATGGCGAATCTCCAATATATGAAGGACGAAAAACTCAATTGATATTTTTATTTGAAACTAGAACTTGACGAATCATTGCACCATTGGCTGATTTGCATGTTTCTGATTTCAACATGTGGTTGAATATCATTTTTTGAGCGTGTGACACTGAAAACCAACAATACTTGACGCTCAGAAATTCAATAATTATGAATTTTGTCTTTATTATTGCCAATGAGATGATTTAAAAATATAATTTTCAGCTATTGTTTTGATTCCACAGCATTGAAGTTGATTCGCACGTTGTCACATCGAGAACTATATAGTCTGTTCTCTTCTTTTAAGGATTATCTGGAGGATCCTTGAGTGAATTAGTTGATTTTAGTAGGCTATATTTATATTTGTATTAATTTGACAACGTTCAACCGTGTGCTTGTGTTGAATGAATTGAATATAATTATATATATATATATTATAATTATATATATATATATATATATATTATATATATATATATCTTGTTTCTTGGTTATTGCGCCAAGAATTCTTATAATCAGTCTTTTGAAAACATTTTGTTAACTGCGTTTATAATGTACAATACGTCCACTAGGTTATGCAACACTTTTTTAATCCTTTATTTTGTAAGAAATGATTCGATCTTTAAATTAGATACTGTCTCTAAAACGTGAATCTCACTATAGTGATTTGACAAGACAAATCTAGTATACACAAGTTGAAAAAGTTGGTTGAAACAAAGAAATTCAAGTCCACTTTAGTCAGTTGCTGTAGAAACATTCGTCGAAAATTAGTTGGCCATCACGCTAGCCTCAGCTAACTAGCCTGAAGGCAACTATTCAACCTTCAATAAATGCTAGGCTAGCCTTGTAAAGCAGTGAATTACCGGACGCGTTTGTTCTCCAGTTGAATCTAAGTACATTTAAAAGTATACCATTCGTAATTAAACCACAAAAATTCCTGTTTAATGATGATTGATATTGGAACAGTATTACTCGTATCTTGTATAAGGTATTTTTTTAGATAATAAAGTATTAGATCATCTTTATCGAAAAATTGAAACTCTCCTCAGTTGAGTTGGCATTGTAAAGTCAAGTTCAATCATACTACTGTATACTAAACCACATAAAATGTCCCTCTTCTGTTTATAATTATGAAACTAAATTTAAGAAGGATGAATAAATTTATAATGAACTCTATCCTAGTCAACTTGCGTAGGATCTCACTCTTTCAAAGGGCTTGGTATTTTAATATTAAACAAAGGTTCAAGATAGCAGTCACGTTCAATCGTATTATCATAGAATAATGAAGCCAAGTCTACTATTCAGTACTTAGTAGTATTATACGTTCTATATGTATTCTTGTTGTGATAGACCTGCATCTACTCTGGAATCTCCCTTGAAGTCATATCTGAAAAACGAAAATTTGGAAAAATGCTTGAAACTATACTAAAATTTCTTATTTAATTGACCAACTTAAACTATAATATAATTGAACTCTATGTTCAAACTTTAATTTTGTAACAAATTTACTGTTGTTACAAGAAATGACACGTGTTACTACAATAAGGAAGTTAAAATACTAGAATGTATGTCGTTTTTTATAACTCTGATATAGTACAAATAATATTTTTGGTAGAAATATGATACCATTTTAGATCTAGTATTCACTATCTATGGTATAGCAGGAGAAACTCTAGTTTTAATTTCAGTTTTTTCTTTTAGAATTAGACTATTTCTAATTTAGAGGTCAATAGACCTATCTCAAAATCAATTGCGATTGAAATTCGACCGATGATTATTCCATCAAACCAATACATGAATGTAGAATGGGAAGTTCGATCAAATTGATGTAATCATGCAGAGAAAGCGAAAACTGGAATATGGTTCTAATTTATGAAATTACTAAAATTGCTTTCACCCGAGGCTAGAGAGGACCGGCACACCCTAACTTTGTACTGCAAGGAAATAACTGTTATTCTCATCATAGTTCTAACTCTCCATTACTCACAGAAATAACAATAAATTTCATAAAAATAATCGCTCAAGTAATTTCTGAGCAAAGACTTTCTTCAAAGTGAAAGGAATTGCGAGTTGATTGGGAGTCGGTCAAATTCAATCATCTCAATTACCGTAATCCCGGTTTCTATTTTAGTGCTCGATGAATGAGGTGCATAAATGGCTTGTTCAACATTAGGCGGATCAGTTTTCCAAGTTATAAAACATAAATTAGTATTGGTAGTAATTTATTGAGTATGGTCAGGTAACTTGGTTTACTGTTATAATTGCTCTGAATCTCTTTAGAATACAGTACTATCAGTAGTATCACATGAAATAAAAACGAAATTCGAAATTAATTGATTCCATTGCAATAAAATTTATAATTTGTACTCTGGTATACCGTACATCGATCATCATTAAAATTATTAGGCCTACAATATTTTCAATGTTGAACATTAGCCCTATTTACAATATTCTAGTTCATTTTGGACAGTCTGAACTCAAAATAATTTCATTAAGTCATTTAGTAAGCTTATACAGTATTTGAAGCTTATTTCAATGTAGAGTTGATGTAAAAGCTATTGATTTTCATTACATATATACTGATTTTTGAAACTTGTGTTTCCTACATTCATTTTTTCTATTATAAATTTTGAACTGATTAGATTTGGATGTTGATGCAGATTGATTTTCGTTTCCAAGGAAAAACACTGATGATTAAAAAAATTCTGTCCTAGATCAGTTTTCTTCCTGGTATAGGATTTACTACAAGTACAGTATTTGGTTGTAGTGCAGTAGTAATGGCTGTGGTATTGAAGTAGTTGAATTCAGATTAGTAATGTTATACTCTTGTAATATATACTAAGCTGTCCCTGATCGATAACAACATACCTATTGATAAAATAGGAAACAATTGATAAAATACCTATAAATTACAATTCATGGTAGCGAATTGAATATTTGTTGTTCAGTGGAAATGCTTTCGCAGTGGAATCCTCTGTCAGAAAGTATGGAATCGTTCATCTTCTCTCAACAATTTGCTAAAAATCGGTACCGGTATTTGCTAAAACAACTACTTTCTCTATTATTTATTCCTTGAAATTTCTGTCGATTTACGCTTGAGAAAATGGCTGCAATCTTTATTATTAACAAGTTTAAATAGAAGACTAGTTTTTCCTGTTAGAGATATTTTTGTGGAGGATAAAATGAGTTTCTCTCGATCTCGAAAAAAGTGTTGGATTTTTTAATCACCTTCAGAGCTCATCTCTCTTCGTTCGACACGATATTGAGTTCTGTGTTGAACAAAATGCAGTGGAACATTATTCTTACTTGTAGTAAATGGAGGTAATATTGTAGAATTCCATATTCTAAACACGTGACTTCCAAGTCAATAAACAGATACATTTCTTGAAAGGTCAAGAGATGAGATAGACTAAAATTAACTCTTCGATTACATCTTAGTATTAGCTTATCACCTAAATGGAAAGATAGGTTCTTGTTTTAATTAACTGACTCAGGCTGTTATCATTATCAATGTTATTAATATTCGAGTCCACTTGTGTTTAAACAAAATTAATTCTAGCTTTAGGCTCAAAAGGATAAGGATAAGTATCGTGAGAAAGAACTCTCAGAGCAATAACCTCAAAAACTGACAACTCTATCGTACAAAGTACAAATTAATGTAAATTCCATTACATATGAACCATAAAATATATCATAAGAACTTGAACGAACAGAGATTAGAAATATCTATGGAGAAACACTGAAATACTTGTATAGCATTGATTTTTTACAGAAACTTTTGAATGAAGTAAGTTTTGTAAATTGTTATGTAAAACGCCACTTTTCATTATAAAAAATAATTATTTTGAAATTATTCCAACTTATTTCGTTGGTTTCCCTTCCCAGCAAAGATAACGTCAGCATAAGAAGGTCAACAGTTTATTCTTTATTGATTCATACAATAAGTACATTATCAAAATGATTGGGAGAGAAAAGATATGGTTTGTATCAGCAAGACGCCAAACTCCTTGGATTTGTGTCGTTAAACTTTTGGTAAGTACATAGTTTTTGATAAGAGGAAAGTACGGAGTTATACCATGAGAAGAACTATGGGTAGTACGTGGTATTATGAGTAGTTCTATGAATAGAGATCTCTTCATCCAAACGTGTTCCATAAATTCATATTTTATGAAGATTATATCCGGATTGAATTACAGTTATTCCTCCATTATAATTCCAACCAAGTGGCTGCTGTCTACGCTAGTTTTACGGGAAGATTCAAAATTGTTTCTAAACAGTTGAAACGAATCATTTGTGATCTCATTCCTGTGCATAATTACCGCAGAAAGTAATTTCTCTCCAGTTGCGGTCCTTTATCTTACTTTTGTACGGTGAGATTCACTTTAAACTGTCAGCATACCTTGTAAATAACATCAATGCTTCTCATTCAACCAATGCTGACAGTCTGTAGTGAATCCGACTAAAGGACTAATAGCCAGTTTTGTGCTGTGATGCCAGTGAAATTCACTCAAGACAGCATTGGATCAATGGGAAGCTTTGGTGTTATACATATATAATGATGACAGTTCCAAGTGGTTTTCAGTGGAGGGGTTTCTCCATGGCTGTTGGCGGGAAGCTGATGCACTAACTGGGTTAAATGGCTCCAACCCAGTTTCCACAGAGCAAATTATAAATTATCCACCTCTCATGTTCGAGCTCCTCTCGCATTGAGTTATGTTATAAACTTGTACTGCTGGTCTTTTTGAGGAGAGGTCAATTTGGAAAGTCAATTAAGTGGAGTCATCTTCTTCTGCTGCAATTCACCTTACGGTCAGGTTGCCGTTTCATTCATTTTGCTTTGTTGTTTTGGAGCGGAATGCAGTCTAAAAGAGGTGAATCAGGAAACTATTCCAGCTAATTCTACTTTTTATCCTACATTTCTTGTTAAATCTTTCCAAATTTATTACTTGACTGCGTTTTAATTGTTATTTTTCTTCCTGTCAATTGTTTGAGTCCCGATTCTCTTTGTACGTAATTTTACTACAATCATTAAAAATAGAGAAAATAGTAATCGTTGCTCTAATCTCAATTCTAGCTGAGCAGTCAAGCCATTTCGCACATTCACTGCAGTTATTCTAGACAGGTGAAAATTTTTTGTAAAAAACCTTTTCAATTCAAGATCTGATTTAATTTTGAGTAAAGCAGGAAATCTTAACTGTAGATATTCAAAAATGTTGTGTAGAAACGATAAATATTTTGTTAAACACTATATACCAAATTAAATTGATGGTTAAAATCATATTATACTGTGTTGAATAGGGAATTCAAAAATCCAAATTGATGCAAATAGTAAATTCTTTGGAATTTTGAATCGAAAAAGTAAAAAATATTCATAAATATAGAAATTTAAGTATCAAAATGAAATTCTGTTCAATTTAAATTGCTCTTAATTCATTTTTACGTTCAATTGAAATCAAAATTAAAATTAATATAACTCTCGTCCACTGATTCAACAACAAATACCTTAGTTCTGGTTCTTCAGTCAATCGACTAAAATTGAAAGTTATCAGATTAGGTAGTATGTAATTGTGATTTTTACCAATTCAGTGCACATAACAAGCAATTAGTGCTTTGATAGTGCTGAGCATTACGTAGACTACGTTGTTTGTAGCTGACCAGTTGAAAGTGAAACCAAACCAAGCTATCTGTCAGAAAATGCATTAGTCACGGAATTAGCTTTTACCAATTTCTTTCAAGTGACCTGTCAGACTAGCTTCGGACTATGCTATGCTTTATTTATCATACTGTTGAGTCTTGACTGTACTGTATACTGTACTGTTACTATATACTATGTTTGAGAATCGTGTATTCTTTGATGAACTTTCTCGTTATCGTCTCTTCGTTTTCGTATTTTGTATTCTTTGTAAATTTATTTTGTGGAATTCATTTCATTAGAAAGTATAATGTGAACTTTTCGATTGACTCGGTAATCAAATTGCTTCCAGTATCACTTGTGTATAGCTTCCAACAAGATTCACGGCAAATTTGAACTGGGGGAAAAAATATTCAATAGTTCTTTGTGCCAAAACAATTTGATATTTGAATATTCAATGAGTAATTTTCAAGCACTTAGTACAATGTCATTGTCTATCATCTCTCTGAAAGGTCAAGGTTCCAAATTGAAAGCGTGTGCTTTCTTCTTCCTTAATTAAATAAATCGTCATCGCTAGCGAAATCATAATTCACTTTCGAAATTGAATTCATTAATCCTATTACATCATTAGACAGCTAATTTTCTATTTACTTTGTCTTTTTATGGAAAGCGTCATAAATGACTTTGCCTGTCTTTTTTTAATCAATTGGGTTATGACCTCCTTTAATATTTCGTTCATTGTATTTTTGTATTGTTTCACTATTTTTATAATTGTTGAATAAAAACTAAAAAGTTTGAAGAGAAACTGACATAATTTTTTTTGGGATTGTTGTAGAACAGTTTTGGGAATGAATATGTTGTGACTTTCTTCAAGTACAATTAATGTGCTAGGTGAAATAAATTAAAAAATATTGTGAAAATCCTTTTCATGAGTTTTCTGAATCTTCAAGTTGTGCTTTTCCATTGAAACTATGGAAGTCATTTCATGACTATGGAAAAGTGTTCATGTTTGATCTAATTCTTCAAATATTGTGAATATGTTCTCCAGAATTTGTGTTTGTTGAGCATGGAAAGAATGTACTGTGAACCGAGATTGGAGGGCATTGTCGAGTACCCAGAGGGCCCAGAGTACGTTCTGATGGGCGGCCTCTTTTCAATGAAACCTAAATTCTGTGCCCTACCTATTCATGCTCTAGACCTGAAAGTAGAGACTAAACTTTTAGCACTATACTATAAGGCATATCTGGGTTTTGTCTTTGTTATCAAGATCTATAGTTTGAGATCGTGAAATGTTTCCTACTGTACAATACTTATTTATTGATTCTATCCTTTAAAATATTCTTGGAAATCACCTGAACAATTTTTTAGTGAATGTGATCAGTAAAAATTGGTAATAATCAACGCAATAAATAATAAATAAGTACGGTACTACTACGGTATATGACTAGTGTACAGCAATTGTTCATTCTTCATTTACGTAATATTGCTTGTTTAATGTATTTAATGTTAATTGTTTATTATAATAGTTGAACTGTATATATAAAAGTTTGATGCCTTCTGATAGCTCATTGGTTACCTACTCATATCTTCACAAATTGTATTTTGTGGACGTAGAATAAATTTGATTTGAGGGTTTTTTCTCTCCTTGTTGACATTTGCCAATTAGAAAGGCGGGATTGGACAATGTACAAATAAACCGGTCTCTGATATCTATGCCAGAACTTGAATCAGAGTTCATTGTAAAAGGTCTTCTAGTAAAATTGCGTGATACTTGGTGCTTGTTACTGGCCATTTAACAGCTTAGGAAACCAGTTGTAACTATTGTTGCTTCAATCGACGTAGGGTTTGTTCAGAAAGCTACGGTTTTTTTTCTATTTGGCATTCGTAGAACGTCAAATCATGATTGTATCTCGATCTTCGTGAAGCACTTTCAAGATCATTACCGATTTTAGTGTAAAAATTCAATTACATAATTGAAAATGAGATTGTTATGGGGAAACATTTTCCTCTTGAAGACAATCTGAAATAAATAAATTAAAGAGATTTTTAAATAGTATAAAATCAACAAATGTATTTAAACATTTCACGTGTTTCATCTACAAGAAGAGGTTCATGATGAAATGTTTTAAGATGCAGAACTCAACCTTAACAAATGTTCAGATTACATATTCTAATTCATTTATTGATTCAATAACCATTTACACAGTTCATCAAACCGATTGGGGGAGGACCAACATACACAGCCAGCCCAAAACAGTCCCTCCCCCGAATTTCAATCCTACCAGAAAGTAGGTTTTATTTCTCCCAATATTTATAATGTGTCCAATTTTCAGTGAATGACATGAATAAAATAGCAGGTACTATTCTGAATTCTAATTCTATTTATAAGAAGTAACAAAAATAATGAATTAATGGAAAAATAAATATACAAAACTCATAGGCTACTCCACCCCCCCACAGCCTAAGCCTCGGGTTGTTTGTTTCCTTTACCTTGTATTTATTGATTATTGTGTCAGCTTCTATTGGATCTATTATTGAAATTGAAATTGATTTATTTTTTCTTCTTTTACAAAATACAATATAAATATATACAATATTATTGTGAAGAAGGCTCCTCATATGGGCATATTATGCTTGATATTTTGTTGTTTTCTTTTCATTTATTTGTTGTTGTCACACATATTTATGTAAGTGTTTTTCTGTAAGTATTGGGAATAAATCTAGGCTACTCCATCCACAGGCTAAGCATCGGGATGTCTTTCTTTAGTTTCCTTTACTTTGTATTTATTGATTATTGTGTCAGAGTCTATTGATTGTTGATCACCTATTGTGCTTTATATTTTGTCGTTTTCTTTTCATTCATTTGTTGTTGTCACACATATTTATGTAAGTGTTTTTCTGTAAGTATTGTGAATAAAATTTGATTGATTTAAAAATGAGCTTTGTGAATGAAATAAATTCAACTAACATAATTATTCTGTTTTGTCTACAGGTTTCATCTACGTGAACTCTGCCAACCAGCTGAAGGTGGCGGACGTACAGACAGAGTGGCGCGCATTCGCGTCGCACTATGGTGTGATGTTGGCGGTGCTGGGTGCGGCCTGCCTCTTCATCGTGGTCATGCCCATAGCGGGGCTGCTCTTCTGTTGCTGCCGCTGTGCGGGCAGGTGCGGTGCTCGCACCCAGCCCTTTGACAAGCGCTACGACCCCTGCAAGCGACACACCATCGGGTTCCTGCTGTCCGGCGTCACTATACTTATCATGTGAGTGATAAATCGAGATCTTACATTAATATAATTCATCGCGAAAAGATAGCATACCCGGCGCCTCCACCAAATATGTAAGCAATTTGAGACGCCTCTAACAAAATATGTAATCTAATGTGCCTTCACCAAATATGTGATGGTGGGAAAAGAACTACTATAATTTAATTGATAAAAAGAAAAGAAAAACTAACCAGGTTTTAGTTGGGTGTAATGATGAAATGAAATATGAACAATTTACTATATAATTTATGAAAAATATATCATATATTTACATTTAACACAATCAAAATTTACTGGTTCAAAAAAAAAGAAATAATTTTTCTTAATGATATGAAATTTACTATAACAAAATATCAAGATTTCTGATTATAATAATCAGAAAATAATTTAAGGGCTACTCGCTTGCTGATCTGTGGTCGTTCAGGTTTTTGAAAATAAAAACAAATTATTATTTTAAATTATAGGTCTGGAAATTGTCCCTAGGCCTGATCCTCGAAGGTCCGGTTAAACCACTCCCGACTTTAAATAAATAAATATATAAAAAAAACTTCTGTCAGCTGATTGAATTAAAAGCACCAGCTTTCCCTACAAGATTCAAATCCGGAAAACACAATTATGCAGGTTTAAAATGCCCGAACTGTGACAGCCTATAATTGAATTCTCAAGACAGAATCCTTCAGGTAAGCAATGCCCTAACTCAACAACTATACTTCACAAACGGTTTAAAGAATACGGGCCTCGAAAGAAAAATTCAAAATCTATTTATGTGAAAAAAACAAGCAGCGTTGATTCACAGACCAAAAGTCGACTCACTTTTGTTTGTATAGCATGGAGCTAAAAACCATAATATTGCCTTCACGAAACGTGATAAAACACATGTTTCATCTTTGCACATTGGAGATCTTCTCGCTTTATCAATTACATTTAATAATTAAATCCGCGACTAGATTTCCAACTCACAAAATAATATTTCAATAAAATTGAATGGGTTTTGATGTAATGTATGACAGCTTGTAATAGCAGCTCCTCAATAGACAGATCTTCAACCATCACTGAGCTCTACAAACCTGAAAGTGGAGAGGAGGTGGATGAATGTGAGGAATAAGTTGTATTCCAAGCATCAAAAATAGCCATCCAAAAGTAGAACCATAGAGAAAAGATAGCATAGAAAGATATGTTCCAAATTGTTCGAGATATGTTCCAAATTTCCCAGTTAACTCAAGCCTGTAGTCCTAGTATATTATGTTTCGTGAAGCTGTGTGACAATGGTACTCTCATACTGTGCCGTTCTTACATTCTCACCCGGCCAAAACAGTAATAATAGACCGTAGTCTACAGTAATCGGCTTATGTTAACAAAAAATCGGCTTGAAATTTGGAACATGAACGACCTATACCACGGGATATTCACAGATCTTTCTCTATGACCTCTCCACATAAGCTTTTTGACTGTGTGTGTCATGGAAAGTGCGTGGGTGATTTGACGGAATTACATTTTTCAAAAAAACACAAAAATAACAATTAAATACTTATTGTATTAGGATTACAATAGGATGTTTCTATTACAAGGTACATAATGATAAATATAATAATGGTATTCTAAAATGATAATAACAATGCTGTCAAAATGATACTCTACTAATAGTTTATATTATAAATAAATACGAGTAATGGAGTAGTTGATGGAAAAATAATACCTGAATAGGGGTTGAACCTTTGTGTAGGTAAATTTGATGATTTGACGTCTATGCCACCGGAAGGATTCAAACCAACTAACCAGGCAGTCCCATCAGACTAGAGTTTCTAAGCACCAGACCACTAGACTCTAGACCAACCCGGCTGGTAAATGAATGAAGAATTAATGTAAAAGAGCAATTGCTTTCTCAAATTTGAAATTTCCCGTAAAAAAATGTTTAAACGTGAAATAGGTAGTACATTTCTGCTTTGAAAATTGAAAAAAAGTAAAAGTAATTGTCCTGATGAATTAAGTTTCCATTCCAATGTCAGAAATTCATTACAACGTCGTTATAATTATAGAATGTGAATTTATGTCTAATAAGGGCGCTATGTGTTACAAAAGGTCAAAAGATCAAGCTAACTGCTACCAATCACTCTTGAAAATAACAGTGAAAATTGAAAAATTAACTTCCTATTTGGCTATATTCTGTTGTAAAACTGATTCCATTATCTTGTATTTTCCAGGTTTGGTGTTGTATGTGCATTCGTAACCAATGAATACTTGGAGGAAGGTGCTCAGAACTTACCAGAGAACATTCGGACCTCTTTGAGAGATACGGAGTTGTATCTCAACAACACCAAATTGGTGAGCTCTTCTGCCATTTTTCATAAACTTATTACAGTATCTCCAATTAATACATGAACACTGATAAAATTATAAAGTCAAGTTGAAGTTCAGCACTGGTTAATTAGTAGTAGTAGTTCTTAATATGTAGTTTTTGTTTGAATCATTCCTTGAATAATGTGACCTGTAACCACTTGAGACATGAGCTGAACTATCTTCTGATCTATACTAAGATCTGCTATTTATAATTCAGATTTTACTATAATAATAGTAAATATATAATTTCTATAATAATAGCTATATATAATTTCAGATCTATACTAATAATGTGCACTTCAATGTACATTAATATCGATGATGAACCACAAACTTCATTTATAAGTTATAACGTTCATGTATATTGTTTATAATATTCAATAATTAGATTAAATTATACTGTAAAATTTCTGCTAATTCAAATTATGGCTAACTGGGAGCTCATGTTATGAACTGCTGATCGTAACAGTTCATAAGCTACTTCTTAACTGCTGGTTACATTAATGAATTGTTTTAATGTATCAAGATGTAAAAATTTCTTCTTCCAACAATAATTATTATTCTGATAATGGTTGTTTCTTCATCTTTATTGACGATTTTCCTCCGTCATTGTGCTCACAAATATTATCTGTTCAAACATATTCGTCATACCCTTTTTGGAAAGTTATTCATTTGTTGTCCACCATCAATATTATCATCCTTTCAATTTTTTTTACAGGAGGTCAACAACCTATTGATCACAAATTTCGGTGAATTGAATACAACACTCAATAGAATTTTACATGGTAAGTTCTGATCATTTCCCTATATTTAAAGTGCTGTAGTTCATTGATATTCTCAAAAATTCAATAGAAAGTAACTATTCCATCACATATCTGAAATTAAATTTCAACTGTTAGTTGTTCACTAAAGATAAAGCCATTTTGTTTACGATTCTATTATGTAACAATGTTGATTAAATGAAAATTAGTTTTGTTGGTCCACTGACTTTGTTTTATGACTCATTTTCAGTTGAAACAAATAATGCAACTAAACCATTGAGTTTTTATTATCTCGAACAATATTTTGCAGCGTAATTAGCTATCTCATTGCTTGAATCGCTATAATTATTAATTTATAATAATTTACTCACCCATTGTTTTGGAGATTGTTGCAAAAATGTAGTTATCACTTATTAATTAAACAGTCATTATTATAAGAAATTGGTCGATAACGTTTCAAGAATCACGTTTTTCCTTACAGTTCCAGAGTATTCGATCAAGGGGCATAGATTCATTGAGAATAATTATTAAGTATTATTCTCTTGTATTCTTTCGTAAATTGATTTATATAACTTTTCTAATTATATTGAATCTACTATATTATCACATTTTGAATTCTCTTTGGATGCTATCAGAGATAAGGGAAGTACTAACTTCTCTCTGATGCTATTAATCATGTGATGAAGTTTGAAGTTTAAATGAATAATCCAGAATGTTGGGTTTTCTTATTTTAATCTTATCTGATTGTGGAGTGTGTTTTCTTGAAAATTGTAATTGATTTGTTTAAAAATTATAACACTTTACTAACTCTTTAGGAGGTCATTTTATACCAATTTCAAATCTTGACACGAGACTTGAATGTAAAATCTTCAGAAACAATATAAGAAAAGTATAATTCCGATAGTTTAAATATAATTGTATCCATATCTTTATAGATATTCTTTCTAGGATATTGAATAAGAAATATCCCCCCTCCCCAATAATTTCGATTAGATTTTAATAGTATCAGATAATTATTAAAGTATTCACTTTCTATGTTAGTGAAATATTGTTGGGTAATTTTAGTAGAGATTATTTCTTGCATAATTAATCCATTTCCATAACTTATAAATGTGGTTGTGTTTGCACAGAGAGCGGCCAAATAGTGAAGGAGAAGTTGGGCGAAATTTCGAAAGCGGAAGTTTTAACAAATCTGACATCAATCGTGGTTGGTCTGAGTGCCATCAGGAATGATCTGTACAACATAGACTCTCTCACCAGGCAACTGCAGGAGAAGGCCATGGAACTTGAGCAAGGTAACATTCATTTCATCAAATTTCTTCACAGAGCTATTTAAAAAACATTTTTGAAAACATGTTGTTCCAATGTCATTTGTTTGTTTAGTAAATAATTTTCTTCCACAACTATAATCATTAACCTTTTCTCATCGAGTAATATTAATGGAATGTAATCTTTCCAAATTAGACCTCTCCTGTCCTCTCAAGGGTTGTTTTCATTGAATGTTACTCCTCAAGCTGCGTATATACTTGAGTGCCACCAATACGAAAATTTTGCTTTTCATCAGCTGATGCTATGCTTATTATATCTGTATTTATAAAGAAACAGTATACTGTAATACATAAAGCATCAGCTGATGAAAAGCGAAATGCGCATGTTCGTGGCGCATAAAGTGTGTATGCACCTTTACAAGAAATCAGTATCTCCTCCATTTGGCAGTTCATGTTGAGGAGAAAAAAGTACTGTATATTCACTATTGCATCACATCGCCTATTGAACTCTACTGCTATTCAATCATATTGTACTGATGAAATGATTTAAATTTATTGGAAATAAATCAATATTTTCCAAAGCATGTGGGATATTTTTAATTTTTTGGTTCAAGCATGAATACTATCTTCAATATAGTGATCATATTCAATATCATATTCTCACTTATACTTTACTTAGCCTCAGATTACCTAATAATTTTACTTCCATAATATTATAGCTATAAAATAACAGGAATTAATAAATTTACTATGTTTTAAATGTGTTTAGATGTTTTTTTTATAATGAACCAAGCACAATTATTATCAACTATTGATACTATAAATTTTCTTTCTTTATTTTTCTAGCATTGAGTGAAACTCGTCAAAGATTGGTTGAGAAGCTTTTGGAGTGTCTCAACCAGCGGCCCTGTATTGAGTTTGTCAGGACCTACAATATCACTTATCTCTCCTTGGAAGCTAATTTCACTCAGGTGAGCTTCAAAACATGTTTTGCATATTTAAAATAATAAAATCTAACATTGCAGTATTTTACTCAGTAGTTCAAACTTTAATACATTAGTCAGATATTATGAATACAGTATCAAGTATAAACAGATAAATCTCAGTAGTTCAAACTTTAATACATTATTCACATAATATGAATACAGTATCAAGTATGAACAGATAAATCTGTCACATATCAGCAAAATGTATAGGTATTGGTACTAGAATACAATTTAGAGTTCCATACCATTAAAATGAAGTAATCCCATTCAATCCTCGCCAATAACTTTAAACGAGAAGTTGGCAACTCGATAGTACGGATTACCAGGATAGGCTCGATAGTACGAATTGGTAGTGTGTTCTCGGCTTCCAATATAAAATCACGCTACTTGAAGCTAGAACAATACATGTTGGTTCCCCAACAACATGAAATAGAATGCTTCTCTCAACGCAAAACTACGACTTTCAAATAATGAGGTTTTCTACCTATAATTTATTGTAATGTGCCTTATGAGTTACATTTTTCGAATTCTGATATATTTATTAAGATTCAAAGTCTCTCTGATATGTATATTGTTATTCAAATGAACTGGTTAAAATAATTATTAGTTTTGTTTCCAGATTATTGTAAAATCGGATCGATTTGGAAAATTCAAATGCTTTTTCAAAGAATATTGAAGTTGGAAGTCAATTCTATAAATACTTAGTATTATTACATCACTTATTAAGATCTCTTAATCACTAAACGCATTTATATTGACTATTGAATGATTTGTTCTTGTTATTATTTCTTCATTGGATAATCTTAATTTTATTACATAAGGGCCCTTCACTTTCAAATTTGTCTAATTTTTGTTTTCCCATCTTTTTCATGCTCAGTTACTTGATACGTATTTACCCAAGGTTGGTATTTTCAAAAATATTGATTGTTCGTATCTCTGAAACCTGAATTAATTGGCTTACCTCGTAGATTAATGTAGCGGTAGATGTTTTTCTCTTATTAATACCGTACTGTATATAGATTGCAAATGATCAAAATTGTATCTTTCATTGATTTCCTTTTGCTACGATATTTGAATATGATTGAACAAAGACTTTCAAAAGAGAAATATTTTCTTCTACGCTGGTCTGTAATATATTTTGTAACTTTCGCTGCACTATGACTATCATCATATATTAAACAAATTACTTCAACCTCTATTCTTGTGAGGATACTAAAAACTTTTGTTAGTTTTCAGCTTTTAATATCTTTAAACCAGATATTCAATTAATGCTTATTCAAATTTACGAAGGGATTACAGCGTTAGCCTATTTTTATTATTCTATATACAACTGTATATTTCTTCTATTTTTCATCTCATGTCATTTATTTAATTTTATAATTAGCTAATGTAAATTCTTCTTTTCTCATATTTTCTATTTTCTTTTTATTGAAAATTGTACTTTGTTGAAAATTATTATATTGTATGAAGGAGGCAAAATGGGGTTTTACCTGTTGTCTCCATGAATAATAAATATTACAGTATTTCAGTAATGTTTTATTACAAATGTGTTGAAAATGCAATCTCATTAGAACATTTATTTTGTTTTGTGTTTATCGTGATGCACATAAAATAATAATGATAAATGCATTGATTTCAGCTTCCTGACGTGACTGCCAGTCTGCAGAATATTTCAGCTCTGATGGAGAACGATATTGAAGCAGAAGTAATCAGAGGCAAAAACGAATTTGAAAAAGTGAAAACGCACATTCAGACCAATGTTGACGAGAACATCCCTAAAATATCCAAGAATATTGAAAGAGCAGGTTAGATACATTTTCCTCCATCTATAATCTAATATTTTTCCATTGATTTATTGTGACAACCCAAATTTGAAGCAACAAATCCAGTTTAGTCAGAAGCAGATTAATGTAATATTTATGGAAGCAATTCTGCTTCTGCTCTACAAAATAGGAACTAAATGAAACTGTTTGATTAAAAAAAAATAACAGGAATGAATAAACTTTTCATATAAGATGTTATTGTCAAATTCTTATATTCAAATACCTGTTATCAATATGTTAATGCAATATTTAATTGATTGAGAACGTTCCTTCCATTCGAACTTGTTTTTTAATCACTTTTGCTATTCTATTTTTACTATTAGACTTTTTCCACTATTTGCTATATTTTTATTTGTTTTTTGCACTTCACAGTAATCCTATACTGTCAAAGTTAGTAGACAAAAGGTTGATCACTCACAGGTGTATGATTCAAAGTGGTGGGGGGAACGCCAGCGTGACGTCACGTGTAGTAAAAATGTTCTAGAGTAACCATACTGAGCATACAGTTTATTCACTGTATCTTCATATATATCGTCGTTTAATCTCCTCAAGATTGACCTAGAACTTTAAAATTCTCCATACTTATAGCGAATGAATCACCGATTCTATGATGCTGTTAACTATTTCAAGTTCATTCAACTTTTATGAATAAAATGAAGTTGAAAGTTTTTCATGAATCTAAAAACGTGACACGAAAAAGTTAATAAGCTGGAAAAGCGTTAGTAGACAATGTTATACTATTATAATTTCAGATTAACCCTTAAAAAATCTTGATAAACCAATGCATCGCAATAAACCGATAAACCGATCCCGATAAATCCGATGAATTTCATTCATTGTAAATGCACTGAACACATGCTGGTATCGAGCACATGTTCTATTTCTAATCAAAATATCTCATCCCCGAAATTCACAAGCTGATGTATAGCCAAACTACAAAATATAAACACGACCTAGAAGATGAAGAAACCTTAAGGGTTTGAAAGGGCAGGTTAGGAGGTGGGGTTTTTGCTTTTATATGGCAAAATGCTTGTATTATTCAAATGTTTCAATAATTATTGTAAAGCAGAAACAGAAAGCTTGCATGATTGTCAGAAAATGTTTGTGTTATATAATTTGACTATACGACACCATATGATTTTCAAGAATGCGATATTCTGCCTACTCTGTACTACAGCCTACGTCACGGCTGCAGTTCCCCCACTCCAATTGCATTTCAACGAAAATACTATAGATGAGTGACCAACCTTCTGTCTACTAACTTTGCTATACTGTAACACCTACTACTATCAAATTCCTTTTTTCTATTGTTGTTTCAAAATAGCACAGTGCAATAATTGAAATGATTTGATTTCATTCAATATGATCAACGATGTGATTTGTATATTAAATGTTGGAATGAAATGAATACTTGTTCTCATTCAATGTAATTTATTATGTTTTTCAGGAGTTGCTATACGCGAAGGTGCTGAGAAAATAACAGCGGTACTAGACAAAGTGCAAAAAATGCTATCTGAGCGTGCTTTCCATCCAGTTGATACCGGAGAAGAGTATCTACGCGAATATGGAGAATACAGGTTAGTGTCAAATATCTAATAAATTAATTATATTTCAATGCCCAGAGTGAGTCACAAGTTTTATGATTTGTAAAGAATAATAGAAATGAGTTTTTAAAAACAAATTTTGTTACTTTTAATTACTTGAAACTTTTGGTATTTAGAGCTGTAAAAATTGTTATCAATTATTTCAGAATCCCATTTTGGCCAAAATTTTCGTCATTTTTATTTCCTTATACAAAGTGTCCCACGAAAGGTGTAACAGCCGAAGACCATAGATTGTACATGAAATTTGCGACAAAAAATTTCCAGTAAAATTTAATTTATATAGACATAAGTTTTCAAGATACAGTATATAGATTTTTTGATAAATTTGAAAAACGTCAATAACTGAAAACTATCACTCCGAATCCAATTCTAAGGATATGGTTGGAAAGAGGGAGAAATTTCCAATTAGAATCATATAATTTGTTCATTTGTTCTACATTTTGAACTTGTTATGAGCACTAAAGTTGAAAAACGTACTTTCGTAGTATCGTAGAGTTCAAAGCCAAATTCAAACAGTTTGAACTGAACGCTCATGAAAAGTTCAAAAACGTCAAAAAATGAACAAGCTATTCGGATTTTATTGGATATTTCTCCCTTTTCCAACCATATCCTAATGCCTAGTCCACATGTTGGCTCAGTCGCTGGCCCAGTAAGAAGACCCAGCCTGGTAACCCAACATAGGTCAATGAAGTCAATGAAGGCCAGCGCTGGTAAACCACCCATCCACACACTGGCGCTGGTCGACATTGGCTTTAATGGTCCAACATGTTGATGCGGCATTAGAAGAAGATTTTGTCTGATAGTTTTCTAGTTATTGACGCTTTACAAAAATATTGATATATCTCCAAAACTGAGGCCAATTTAAAAAAATTTACTAAACAATTTTTTCGTGTGGAATCTATGGTTTTCGGCTGTTGCTTTCGTTTGGCACTCTGTATATCATCGCATCATAAAAGTAGATTCTTAATCATGTTTATCGAAAAATCGATATATCTCGAAAACTAAGGTCGATATAAGAAAAATTTACTGTACATGTTTTGTTGCAAATTACATGTAGAATCCATGGTCTTCGGTCTTGGGCTATTACACCCTTCGTGGGACACTCTGTATATCGCATCATAATAGTAGATTCTCAATCAGTCTGTTTATACATTAACTTTTTGGTAAGGGCTACTCTTATTTATCTAGAAATTAAAAATCTAAGTACTTTTTTTTTGAAACGTCTATTGACAACGTGTTTCAACATATTGACTTCATTGTCTGTCTGTATACTTTGATTTATTCTCAATAAATCATGTTTGATGTTGTTGAATTGTAGATACTACGTGGGGCTGGGCGTGAGCTGCACTGTGCTGGTGGTGCTGTGTTGCCTGACATTCGGCCTGTTCTGCGGCTACTGCGGCCGGCGACCCGACAGCGGCTACAACGATGACTGCTGTGACAAGGGCACCGGTGCTCACTTCCTCATGCTGTAAGTCACCAATCAACTTATCAGTTGTTAAAATAAAAGTGAAAGTAAAAGTGAAGTTGTTTGAAGGTTTATTTGAGTATATACTGATATGAAATTATAATATGAATATACATTAGATAAATATGAGTTATATTTAACTCATACCTCAATATTATTAACAAGAATTGTTAGAAAAAATGTCAAGAAATGTTGACATGTTTTGTTTTTTGTAACACTTGCACCCGGTTGCCCAAAAGCTTAGATTTTTACTTCAGATACTGTTGCTGGTGAGATGTTGTGATATCTATCCATTCAATTAAAACACTGGGATTTTGTCAAAAAATATCACTTATTTATTGTTAAATAAAAACATATTTCGACACCAATGGTGTTATCATCAGTGTTCATTGACACTGACATTATCAGACACTGATGATTATCTGACACTGATGTATTGATATATTATCAGACACTGATGATGACACCATTAGTGTCAAAATATGTTTGTTGTTTCACAATAAGTGATATTTTTCGACAAAATCCCAGTGTTTTCATTATATGTTTATATTATGATATTAAAAAAACGTATATCTACAGGGCCACTTAATTTTTCTAGTTGTAAAATGATGCCATAGTACCCTTTTAAAAACTTTTTAATATTTGTTACTTTATATTGAAACGTTTTCAAAAAGGTACTATGGTCTTTTTTTACAACTATGTTTTTTTACATATTATTTTATATTTCAATTATGATTAAATGTGATTAAACCAATCAGAGAAGCCTTTTTTGTTTTGTTTTATTTATTGGACAAGTAAAATGAATATGAAATGGAGGGGAGAACGAAAAGCCTTTGTTTTCATACCTACAAATAATTTATAGTTGAAACTTAATAATTTCATAATTGAATGGACAATTTCACAACGTCTGTTGGTTCAATTGTTATGGTTCCGTTCAATCTACATAATATTTAGCTGCGCAGATATCAACCTCTAGTTCTCTATGACTAGATACTGATATGAATTATGAATAATTCACTTCAAACTGTCTATATATATTCTTTATAAGTAAAATATTCTTTATAAGTTATTGCTTGCCAAAGTAATATCAAACAATACTGATTTGCTGACAGTTTGAAGTGAATCTACTAACTATATTCTACCAATCGAAACTAGTTTCGTGAAATTTTAATCACGTGGACTGGTTCTGGTCTACGTGTTTACCTGGACTCAACTGGTTCAATTTTAATTTCAACAATTTAAAATCTTTTTAATCTACATTATTATCTCTACTACTACACATGGCCATTAGGGTGGGCAACAACGATATGACAAGTTTGTTGAACATGTGTGTACTCACATGCTAGCTATGCATGGTGTGAAAGATTTCGAACAAAATCTTTGAAGTTAGGTTTCTGTATCTTCGATTTTTTGTTGTTTGTTTTTTTCGCTGCTATTATTTGAGGTCAAAATATTTTTGTATCATTATGATTTGTAATTCTCGAGTGGTAGAGTTTTTGGTTGATTATTTTATGTAGACATGTTGAACACACTTTTGTTGTGGTTAGTGGCAACCCTGATACACAGTGTTTCGCTCTATTTCAACATGTTGAATCTCTATTGCACTCCTTATGTGTCTTATCCAAAATTCAAAAGCGGACAATTTAACCCTGACTGATTTGACTTTAACTGTACACTTTACACTTTACACAACTGTAACACTGATCGATTTGACTGTTTTAGAGGAGGCCACCCTGAAACACAGTGTTGATAATTTCAACATTTTAAATCCCTCTCGCACTCCTTATGTCTTTTATCCAAAATGCAAAAGTGTATACTGTAAGGGTAATTGATTTGCCTGTTTCAGAGGAGTGTGGGTGATGTACCTGTCAGCTGCTGCACTGATGGCGATCACAGTGATCTACTTCATCTCTGGCGTGAGCGCGCAGTTCACAGTTTGCCAGCCGCTGCAGAACCCGAGCGATTCGCGCATCTTCTCACTCATCGACAAAATGGTGCATCTCGACAACATCTACAACACTCGCGAGGGACGCGCACCTCCGCTCAATGTCAGCTCTGTTATCAGGTGATTTTTCATTGAGTATTTTATCTATTCATTCATTTATTTATTTTTCTTTTTATTTATTTATCCATTTATCTATTAATTTATTTATGCAATTTGTGTACTAAACACTACAATATTGTTATAACTCATAATATAATTGAAATTCTCAACCAGTATTTTTGCTAAATTTGTTGGACTTCATCAGATTCATTGATCTTCATTGATGTTGATCAGTTATTAAAGTAAAATTTATTTGTTATCTGCATTTTTATTTGATTTTGCTGACCTTAATCAGTAAGTTTATTCAATTTTTCCCCTAATGTTTTATTTATATAATGAATACTCACTGATCACTTACCTCGACCAGTAATTTCTTTTTCATTTTGAGATATCAAGGGTATAGTTCACCTACTATTATGTCTAGCCAACACTCTCGTCAAGTCGCTGGCAAAGCTGGTAAGCTTGGCCATGTTGTTTTGCCCATTTGTGGATCCACATTTAGACGAAGCTAGCACTTGTAAACATTACAAAATGATCAAATTATATTAACTCATCTAGAAGACTCAGGTCATGTCGCTTCGTTTCTCAATATGCGACAAGCCTTATGTGATGAGGGATTTGACTACTGGAATAACTTTGAAATTATTATCATATTACAATTTTTTCTTTTTGCATGCAGTTGGTGTTGAGGGAAGCAAGCATGCTGTTTCCACATTTTTATTATGTAATATTCGAATATTATAAATTTACGTTTTTTATACATAAAAATGGAATTCGTAGAATTGATCGTAATAGGGTCCAATGTTATTTTCATGTATTAATTAAGCTTTATTTAAAAGTAATCACCAATTTTTGTGTTTTTGTAGGAGTTGCCACCAGAACGCGAGCATTTACAAGGTGCTAATGCTGGAACAACTAGTGGACATATCTCAGGTGACCAACTATGCTTCGCACTACAACATATCGGAGCGCATCAATGAACTGATCCGCAACATTCGTCTCGACCAGAAAGTCAACATCCTCACGCCCAATGCTGAGAGACAACTTCATCGGCTCGCTAACTCTTCCCTCAACAACATTGATATCCAAAAGTATACGAATGTGGTGAGTAGTGACTACTTTCTCGAATAATGTTCAATTTTTCAAAGTTATTTATGTATCAAATCAAATCAAAGTTTACTCATCAAAAACAATTACAATACAAATATTAGAATATTATAGCATTTAATACAATTAAAACAATGAAGTTTTATGCATTGAATAATTTCTTGATAGACATAAATAATTCAATGAATAAATATACACCCCACTATAAATGATACCGTTGGGGTATAAGTTATTAGTTGCTTGTTGCGTTTTGTTGTATCGTACCATAGATTTGGGATTAACAGCGATGAATCAGATTTCCATATTCTAGTTCTTTGTGAAGGGAAGTGTTTACCAGTTGGATGCAAAACTCATAGAACACTGTCTTCATCCCAAAAGTATGAGTGGAAAAAATTGAAAACTGTACTTTTATTGTTCGGAATCTTATCAGAGATAATTTAGACAACTTCTTCAATCAATAATTATTAAATACATCCTGTGTATACAATCAATTGTAAATAACATTTTTGACCATTTTGAACATTTTAAAAACGCGTAAAAGTATTGAAAATTGATGCGATAGCTAATTCTATTGATTTTTATAATTATGTTTTTCAGCTCAACGAAAAAATAACTTCCATCGATCTCCAACAACTCGCGAACGCCCTCTATGAAACTGAGAAGAAACTTCCTGCTGAGCAGAAAACTGTAAGTATATATCAACACCCTCACGTAGATAATAATTGACTCGTTATTAAGATAATTTTTATACACAAATTGCTATGTCCTGAGCTATCAGATAACTTTTATACTCAAATTGTTATGTCCTAAGCATTCAACAAAATGATCGGAAAATAACTATGCCTTCATCCTCTTCAGCTGTTAGGTTGATAAATGAAAACCTAGGTTTGAGTAGAATGCTTCTGCGGGGTCAATGTAAGGAATGCTCTGTGACATGAATTGACCTACAGTTGAGATTGGTTCCGAACCACACGAATTCATAACTTCATGAATTGTGCGTAATTTGACCAATAAATGAATTAATAAATATTGTGGTCCCAAGCAGCTTAAGAGAAAATTGAGACCTCTTCTGATCTAATTTGAGCTATCTCATTTGGCTCTTAATGATTGCTGGAACTTTTTCAAGTTTCAGATTTGTATCTCTAACGATTGTACCAGTTTGAACGGATTCTCTGTTTAAACTGTATTAAATCATAAGTCTTTATTTGTTATAATGTGATTCGTTTTGAATTTTAGCCATCAGCTTATTCGATTCAGTTTAAGCCTGTACTGTGCAAACGGCCGTAAATCACAATTGTTTTCAATAACAATATTTAAGAGTAAGTTGTCTCATGAACTTAGTCTAGTAATGTTGTCACGATAGGTGAATCAATGCTATTCACCATGATAACAGTTATTGAAGCTGTTTTGTTGATGCGATTGCAGATCCGCAACTCGCTGCGAATCCAAGCGCAGTACCTGGAGCTGCACCAACGCCAGCAGGTGCAGTCGATGCTGGAGCTGTCGCGCTACCTGGAGGGCAACTCGACGCAGCTCAACGAGCATCTTCGCTTCAACCACTCGTCGCTCAGCGACGCCGTGAACAATATGCTACGGCAGATCGAGGAGGCACAGACATTCCTCAACACCAAGGGACCGCAGATTGTTGGCAAGGTATAGATTGACATTGCCATTATTAACGAGTTAATGGAACTGAGTTAGTTTGATTGTGCCTTGGATTGTTTGGCATGGTCTCAGTTATTGAGTTATATTCAAATCAATTAATTTATTTCATAAAAAACAAAAATAAATCAACATTTAAGATATCAGATATCAAGGATATCAAGGTATCAGTAATTTGAGTTATAATCAAATCAAATCAAACTTATTTCCTAAAAAACAAACAAAAAATCAACTTTTAAGATTATAAATTGATAATTGTAAACTTGATTCCACTCAATAATATAAAACTTAAACTTAATTGCACTTGATAATATTAAACTTGAACTAATGCTAGGTTTATTAATTATGTACTTTACTAAATAATAAAAAGAAAAGCTTACTGAGGCTGTTAGGCACCATAGTTAATGTGAAGATGGAACTAGAGTTAGTTTAATTGTCCCTCATATTGTTGACAATGTATGAATGAAGCTGGAGTGAGATTCAGTTCGAACAGTTAGCCTTCCTTTTATAGATGATCCAGTCACAAAAAAGTGGACTAGTGAAGAGGACACCAGATTGGCTGTACTAGCTGCCAGGTTGCCATGTTTATGCTGATGCTGCAAAACATTGAGAGAAAAACAGAGCGCATGCTCTGAACCTCATACAATTTACAAAATATAATATATTAATGATCCAATTCATTAGAAACCTCCTTCCACAATATTCATGGTCTTGTTTGAAAATGATACAGTTCAGTTGATAACAATTTTAATGTACCACAAATCATGGGAATACTATTTATCGAATTTTATTTTATGATATTCTAATAAACAGTCTTTTTTCTTTAGGGCTACTTTTGATATAAATAAAAATATAAATCTCAGTACCCTTTTAGATTATTTTGTCACAACAAGAAAATGAAAAATAAAGACTTGAAAATGGCATTAATGTCCGAAACATGTTGTGACAAAATAATGTAAAAGGGTACTGAGATTTATATGATAATTAATATTGTAATGAACAGCTTTCATACTGATTGGCGGTATTTATTATGTTTGTTTGCAGCTTGCTGAGGAGTTTGGTCGTGAATTGGTGCAGCATGTTGAGAACTATCTGGCTCGAGTTGTGTCGCACACTGAACTCGATGTGGGCAAGTGCCATCCGCTCTCCCTCATCTACAACGCCACTGTCGTCTCCGGTTGCAACAACATTCTCGATCCATTTGTAAGTACAAAATTAAACTTGAAACACAAAGCATGGAAAATATCAGAACCATATATACCCTAGTTGAATTTCTGATTTCTGAGTTTAACATTATCTATATTATAAGTTTAATAATTTCACAATACGTAGTAGTAGTGTACGTTGTTTGTTGTGTTATCCAGTGTTGTTTGCTTAGTATGTACTTACTAAGAAAACTAAAATGTTGTGTCAGTAGGGAGGTACTTATTCTGACTTACTATGGTTTGTTCCATTCCCATCTCAATTATGGGCTCCGTCTTTGGGATAACACAAGTGATATGAAGAAGGCATTTATTTGGCAAAAAAAGCAATTCGCTGTATTGTTGGTCTAAGGAGTGTTGAAAGTTGTAAAACTAGTTTTATCGAGCTTGGAATCATGACTCTCCATGTTAAAAAAAACCTAACTTTATTAACAAGACATAGCCATCAGCATGAACATAGAACTAGAAATAGGAATAACCTAATTACCCCATACATCAGACTGCAAAAAACATTCAAAAGCTATAATTATCAACAATACTTATTATTCAATAAATTACCGACAACAATAAAAAAATTACCACAAAAAAAAATTCATATCTACAGTAGCACAATGGCTCAAAAAACAGGCTTTTTATACAATTGACGAATACCCAAGTCATAACGTGAGCATCTGACTGTTTTATATTATATTTATATATATATATATATATTATATATATATATATTATATATATATATATATATATATATACAAATATAATATCACTTTTTGACTAAAAATATTTTTATTGTACATTACGTCAATAATCGGTTGACTATCATCATTCTCATATCAGTCTCCAAGTAAAAACTTATACAGAGTGTTTCCAAACTCCCTACCAATACTCTAGGGCATTGTTCCTGTGTAAGAAACTTATCTAAATATCATATTTAAATTGTCCGCAAGTCTTCATGTACCCACTCAGCGGCTATTTTGCTTTTTTCGCAAATTATTTTTCTTCTAAATAATATATAAACACACGAAATTGAAACGTTGCACAACAATTTATAACAACTAGACAAAGATACAAAAAATTATGTTAATTTTTCAAATTTATGAAACAAAAGGCGCCCATTTAAAATTTTGTTTCTTAAATAACTCAGAAAAAATTTACAAGAATAACTGTTTTTAGTAAATTTAATAACCTGTCGATTGGTACCTTAACTGAGATATGACAGCTTTAGTAATAGGACACCGCTGGGGGCTAGTTGCAGTGCATGCCAAGGCATGCGGCTAAAGTCTGCCACAACAATGCAACAGTCTCAGTCAGTCTGCTTTGCATGTCATTTGTAAGCTATTTTAGACTTTAGTATGTTATTCTTGCAATATTTTTGTAAAACCAACGGTTTCTGAGTTATTTATGAAACAAAATTTCAAATGGCCGCCATTTTCTTCTATGAATTTGAAAAATTATAATAAATTTTTGTAGTTTTGTCTAGTTGTTATAAATGATTGTGCAAAGTTTCAATTTCGTATGTTCAACCATTATTTAGAAAAAAATAAGTGATAAAAGCGAAATAGCCGCTGTGTGAGTACATGAAGACTTCCGGACAATTTAAATATGATATTTATTTAGATATGTTTCTTACCCAGGAACAATGCCCCAGAGAGTTTGTGAACACCCTGCATACTTGGATGGAAATGTCGTTATCTTCTCGATTATTTTAGTGATTACATTCAAACTATGTATGTTATTTTGGATCAAATGTTGTTGTCTTCTCGATTATTTTTGTATTGTGACTTTTGCCTACTACTGCATTGTATATCTTTATTGGCAATAAAATATATCTTAGCTTATCTTATTCCAGCGATTATATTCAAACAATGTATGCTATTTGAAGGACAACAATTGAAACATATCAAGTGGCCTGGTTGGTTCACGCTTGGTCTCAAATTTGATTAATTTCTGGGTCTTCGTCATTACTAAACTATTATTTTCAGGCAGCCGGGACCGATAGTTTTACGTGTCCATCAGAAACACAGGAATGGCCCGAGGAAACACATTGGCCATAATGGCAATGCTCTCATCATATGAATGGTCGAATGAGAACAGAAAATTGAGTCACAATTCAATTTTTACCACATGATTAAGGGATTTATTCTCATAAATAAATCAGTGTGAATCAAGTATATGGAATAAACCATTTACGCCAACTTAATTAAATTAAAAGTATCCAATCCAATGGTAGATTGAAAATTGAAGGAATTTAGCTAGACGTTTAATTCATTTTAGGAATCTAGTTATGGCATTGAAGAATTCAAAATAATTCTTGATTATTAAGAATGGAAGAGCAATAAAATTTACACTCTTAAAAGTGTATAAAAATAGATGTTTTTTATTGTTTCAGAATGGTTTCTGGATGAGCATCGGTTGGATTCTGGCTCTCTTCATTCCAGCGATTATCTTCTCAGTCAAACTATCGTCGTTGTATCAGAAGTCCGACCCATATCCAGGACCTCTGGTTGAAGCGTACGTATCTTTCTCATTTCAATTTTTTTTCCTAGAAGAAGACCCGATTTCTAGGACATTCATTGAATCTAATAGACCATTTAATCTATTTATTTAAAGTGGATTTGATGGTCCATTAGATTTAATAAGAGTCATAAAAACCGGGCCTTATTGAATCTAATGGACCATAAAATCTGTAGGTGTAATGGTACATTACATTAAATTTGTGTTCTCTTTTTACTCGTTTCCAGTTGGTATCAGATATTACAAAAAGTAAAATGGAAGTTTCTCGCAGGAGATATATAATATGATTCTACGGAATTTAATATTGGTATTTTGAGGTAGGGTTCCTTAAAATGAAAGTGATAGGCCTATTGCTATAATAGACCAGGAAGAGTATCAAGAGAAACTTCAGTTTGTAGATGTTATGATTACTATTTTGTATAACAATACATTTTTTCATGGTAAAAAAAACTCTATAAGCTTTTTTACAGTCATGCTTATGTATTGTCAGGTCCATTCCATGAACTATTATCTAAAGAATGTATTAGTTTTTTCTTTGAAATCAATATTTATTAGCTAAATAATTCTACCATACAGTTGTTTGTAATATTGCCACTTCTTGGATAAATCTGTTTTCCTTATACATTAGACATATTATAATCGTTGCTTTCTTTGCAGTGAATACCTGTACGATGCTTACGCCGACCGAGACAATATTCCTCTGGCAAAGTGAGTACTTACATACATACATATTTTTTTGTAATTGCGTTAGTTTTATCAACTATAATCATTGTGTTTTTGTTTTGAATTCAGCAGTTTTTTCCCATCAGGTACTAACATTTCTTTCTGCCTCTCCAAATAAAGAAGATTAATGATTTACAGTTACACGCTGGCTAATATAAATTAATGATTGTTTTATTAAACATGAAGTCGTTTCCCATAACATGGTTGAAAATCCTCACCTCAATATCATGTTTTATTAAATATAAAGTCGTTTCCCATAACATGGTTGAAAATCCTCACATCAATATCATAGTGGACTGGAGCTTCTCAAGTTCGACCGACTGTATCGGTCATAGGTTCTATTACCATCCATTTCATAATTATCATCGTTAAATTACCATTTATGTGTAATTAATTGTTCCATTCCTTACTTCATCACCTTAGCTGAACATTTTTCATCTTTAAAATTGGAAGTGCCCCTTGAATTAGCTCCTCATCCTTTTTCTTATCTTGTAGTATGTTGATTGCGTTCGAAGTAATCCGATATATTTCCACATGACTGCATGTTGTATCTTAATATTATAGTTCAAGAAGAGTACAATTTAATTTGTTTGAAAGGATGTCGTTTATATATTATAATATTATATCATGCCTAATATTGCATATTATAATGAATATTTTGTAATGTTGTGCAGCGTGCATGGCAAAAAGAAGAAGAGCAACCAGCGCCGCTTCCAGGAGACGTATGAGAACTCGGGGTCGGGAACAGCAGCCACAGCTGACTACAGCGGCCATCTTGGCAGGGACAGAGCGGGGGTTGGAGCGCCGCCCTCAGCCGGCGAGAACCGCTTTGCCGATATTGCTCCCAAGTAAGTCTTCTCATAGTTACTCACTCATATGCAAACATACAGGTTGATCACGAACTCTTTACCAATACTCTAGGGCGTTGTTCCTGGGTTTACAACATATCTAAAAATCATATTTAAATTGTCTGGAAGTCTTTAGTTACTCACACAGCGGCCATTTTGCTTTTTTCACTTTTTATTTTTTTCTAAATAATGGTTGAATGTACGAAATTGAAACTTTGCACAATCATTTATAACAAATAGACAAAGTTACAAAAATTATGATAATTCATAAAACAAAATGGCGGCTATTAAAATTTTGTTTCTCAAATAACTCAGTAACCGTTGGTTTTACAAAAAATACAAGAATAACTTTTTTAGTAAATTTATTTCCCTATCGATTGTACAAGATTTTTTAAGATTGGACCAATATTAACTGAGATATGGTGACTAGTGACTGTGATTAGTGATTGGTGACCCACCTTTAGACGGTTATGTAACGTTATTTTATTGTTTGAAATGACCTAAAATCGCTTACTATTAACATGCAATGCAGATAGAGATTGTTGCATCATTGAGGGGACTCTATCAGCATGCCTTAGTTTGCACTCCAAAAAACTTTCAGTGGTCACCTATCACTAAGGCTGTCATATCTCAGTTAATATTAGTCCAATCTTGTAAAATCAGGTACCAATCGATAGGTAATTAAATTTACTAAAAAAGGTATTCTTGTATTTTTTGAAAAACCAACGGTTTCTGGGTTATTTAAGAAACGAAATTTTAAATAGCCGCCATTTTGTTTTATAAATTTGAAAAATTATCATAATTTCTTTGTAGCTTTGTCTAGTTGTTATAAATAATTGTGCAACTTCAATTTCGTATGTTCAACCATTATTTAGAAAAAAATGAGTGAAAAAAGCAAAATGGCCGCTGTGTGAGTAACTGAAGACTTCCGGACAATTTAAATAGACCTATGATATTTAGATATGATTTTTACCCAGGAACAATACCCTACAATATTGGTAGGGAATTCGTAAACACTCTGTATATCAAAATACTATGTAGGCTATATAACCAAGTCACTTCAAGTATATGTGTAGGAGTTTTCATTGAGTAGAAGTTCTCATTGAATAGACCTGCAATGTCATTGTACAATATGGTACCATGGAGGAATGATAGCATAAGAAGATATCCCATGTTATAGGTAGTTTATGTTTCAAATTTCAACCGATTTTTCGTAATAGCTTTGCTATATAGCTCTGTTACAAGTTCAAAAAGTGACACTCGAGATCTGCTATATAGCCCGGCTATATAGCAGTTTTAAGCCTATTTTATCAGCTATATAGCAGAAAATAAGCTATCCAAAGTTTTCGGTAAACATCAAAGAGAATCATAGCTACATGTAGCTCTGCTACATATAGCTCTGCTATATGTCAATTTTTGTTTATAGCAGAGCTAGTTGTAGCTGCTCTGTCCTTGAAGGAAGGCTGCCGCAACTGTTTACTGCTTCATGGATTTACACCTGATCACCTGATATACTGTACTCATTTGTTGTCAGAGTACTAGTAGGCTACAGCGCATTACAAGCATTTCTTTCTGATTTACGATTATATTATTGTGCAAAAATGGAGAGTGAATTTGACTGGAATAGAGACAATATTAGAAGAAAGTTCTTGAAACTACCATCACAACGAATTTCATAAGTCAAATCGTCTCTATCATCCTCATTCAGGTCTTTCAAAAGTTCACTACCACTGTATAGTTTTCTAGTCTGAAGAGAGGGTCTTATCCAAAATCTTCTTTCTCTTCTCTGTGCTGAAAATAACACTGTAGCTGTGGCGAAAGCAGCGACTGCTGCAAGAACTACATTCTTCTTCGGCATCTGGCTGGGAACTGAACAGTGAACTTTATTCCAAACATCTTGCAGAGCTACATATAGCTCTGCTAGATGAAATTAGCGTTAAAATCTACTTATAGCAGAGCTATATGTAGCTCAAATTTTATATAGCTCTCCAGCTACATAGTGTAAACGTAGCTTAAGAACAGCAATGTATGAGAGACTACCAGCATCACAATGTCTCACGAAAAAGAACTACTAGGCTTCAGTTGACATTGAAATTGGGAACATGAACGCCCCTTACCTCGGGATAACTTTTTATGGTATTATATTGTACAGTGATATTGCAGGTCTATGGGTCGCATTAAAGATTTTCTAACTTTGACAGCTGATTGCGGCCGTATGTTATGACCTATTTAGTCTCTCTTGCCAAATTACCATGGAAAGATAAAGGCTTCCAAAAACAAGTACGAATTATGAAATTGTTCTGTTAAAAAAATAAATGTTCGGTGCAAGCATTGTTTCAAAAGCTTTTTAAATCGCAGTTTATTGCCCTACTGAGAGCATTAATCGCAATGTGGTGAACAAATTTGATGGAATTGGTTAAGCAAATAAGTTTTTTCAATGTTTCAGGAAATGTATATTGGAATTTAATTGGCTTGCAAAACATTTACTTTAGCACATTTATACAATCTTGAAAAGTTTTCAAATGTGAGTTTCAAACTAGAAACAACTGCAGCGCTATTTGAAATATCAACTATGTGATTTCATAATAAACTAAGTACTAAGGAACTATTCAATATTTTTATAGTATTATAAACTGTAATGCATATTAAAATGTCATCTACATTGAATATTGAATAGTTCATTCAATTTTTTTATAGTACTTTAAACTGTAATACATATTGAAATGTCATCTACTTTGAATATTAGATTTGCACCTCTCATTGCAAAAATGAGAGTTTTGAATATGACTATTGTCATATGAATATTGTAAAATGACTATTGCATATGACTTGCTGAATATCGGACTTTTAATGTTACCTAAATTTGGGAGAGAAATAGTACAAGGTATTCTTAGTTTTTCTCTCCCGATCTGTCGTTCATTGTAGAAAAGAATAAATAAAGAATTAAGAATATGAGTCTTCAATATAGAATATATTTTCTTTAGTATTACAATACACAATTTTTTTTTGTATTCGTAACTCACAACTAGGAATGAAAATCATGTGAGAGTGTAAAATATGGGAGAGCCTCATTCGTAATATCTTTTACGTTAATATTTTTTAATCAAGAGTATAAAATACATTATCGATGCTATTTATTATAATATGCTGAAGTATATTGTTTGGGAAGTAGTCATCCATCTCATAAAGTTGATGATTAAAGTTGACGATTTATGTTGTGTTCCACAAATTTGAAAGAACAGATCAGCTGAATTACAAATATAAAATGTGAAATTCGACTGTATCCATAGCCACCTCTAATACATGCTGTATCTCGTCATACCATAAAGCGGCCCATAGACCTGCACAATATTATTATACAATAAAGTTCCTACACAATACATCAGGCCACACATTTGAATTGAACAAGTCATAGAAAGTGCTGTGGCCGCAACTGTTTACTACAGTTGTGAGGTCTGTTAAGTAGGTACTCCATTTTACAATAATATTGTGCAGGTCTATGGGCCGCTTTACATATATTTCAATTTGAGCGAGCTCTAATGTCTGATATTTGTGTTGCAGGCACTGGGATTACCAGAATGGTGGACCACCCAGATTCCACACTCCGCCATTGTCCACTGAATATGAGAGACCGCCACCTTACTACTACCCTGGACCAGCTCCGTAAGTTACAATTATCTTCTTTTTTATTTATACCATTAATAAGCTTTGTTAATAGCATTATTCTTGCTAGCAATTGAGTCGCATTATAGAATGATAAAATATAAATTTAATATTGCTTTTGATATCGAATTCTACTGGAAATAACTCCGTTTAATACTGGTACTATAATACAGTTGTATTACTTGTAGTTTTGTTTAACACCACTTTTTGTAGTATTTCATATTTATTCTTTTTTATAATTATTATGGTTGAATATTCTAAGAGAATTGTAATAAAATGATCCTTCTCAGTGTAGTTCAGTGATTAGTAATTATTGGTTGTTTGAAATATATTTTTTACTAAACATTGAAAGTTTATGAAATAAATAGATCTTAAATAAGATCTAATATTGATCTGAATATAAGTGGATCTGATTAAGAAACATTTTAAAAAATTTGATCAGTAGAATTGGGCGAGAAAGGTGATTGGGCACCCTGATTGTCAGATTTCAACTGCTTGGGATTACCCCATTAACAATTTATTATAAGAAAAAATATTATATGGGGATAATATTTCATGCTATGAGGATACCAAAATCCTGTTATAATCAGATCCACCCATAACCATTGAAACCCTGAAAGAATGAATTGTGAACAAGAATACCTATCCACAAGCTGCTAGAACTGGAAGTTATGCTAAATTTGTAGCCTGGACACGAGAATGCATCAATTACAATGAATGTCACTATTATTTCAGGAAGTTTTTTACGCGTTTCATTTGAATTGGAGCTGAAAACCCAAACTTTAAACATCCAATCTCCATATCGAATCACCCCGTCTCATTGACAAACCAAATTGAATATATTATGTTGTTAGTATTTAAATATATTATTGAGCGATTCTCCAGAATTACTGTTAATAGTGTTGATTTTAGTAGAATACTGTTTTTATCGTGATAAGGTTAAATATGTGCATATAATTTATCTTGTAATTTTTCGTGGTTTTCAGAAATGGGCGAGACTAAATTGCTACTACTACTACTGCTAAGAGCAAACTGCAGCCTGGAATGATAGCTGCTTGTGGCGACAAATGATTGGTGTAAATATGATCGACCTTGAAATCAGTGACTGATTTTACAACTTTGACATCACTTTTTGTTAGCTGATACTGCCCAACTGAAGGCACTCGCCCGCCATCTCTGCCATTTCTTGTCATCTCTTTTATATATTTGACAGATAGATATTATTGATATATATTACTCGTGTATGTAGAATTCCCTTTTTATCCATTTGAGACTATTGTTCATTGTTTAATCCCTTTGTGATTTATTAGATCTTCGATAAATAATACTCGAGCATTTATATAGTTTTTTCTAAGAGAATTGTTAGTTTGATAGATTTTTCCTGGTTTCAATAATAATTAATTATTGTCAATTCAGTTCTTTGAAATCCAAAGACGTAGGAGATGGTATTGAGAAATATTCTCTCCATCATTGTAAATAGTTTCAATGTATGTTCGGTTTGTATAAAATTAAAGTGATTATATTACAGCTTGTCATTCGAAAATTCAATTCTCTCTTTTACTATTATACGTATTCCTTATTTTGATTTTTTTGTCAATATTCTGAACAGAATTGAAGCAAGCTTATTGACAAAAAAATCAACTTTCTTGAAAAAATGTCTAACCAAATCTTTGAACGCTTTTCTCATTTATTGAATGTACTATGCTCTGAGCAAACATGATGATAAAAATCTCACTCTTCTAACCTTTATTGTATGCCATATTTGTCCTATCAATATCACTCAAAAAAGTACAATTTTAAAATTATTCTTGTGATATATTTATGTTGTAGTTTTCTTCTAAACTACTTTTTTAAAGAATCGTTCTAATACTTATAAGAATAGTTAATAAATGTAATTGGTTGACCAATTGGAATCAGTAATATGTATATTATATAGAAGTAATGAATTAATTTTTCTGTAGATTGTCGTAGAACTCATAATGATTTCCCAATATTTAACTTTGCTTTTTCTAATTACCATTCCCTGCTATTTATATTCAACATATTTGACTGATTTGACTTAGTTTTCCTAAGAGTGTGAGGTTGTGAAAATAAAATTTTGTTTCTTTTGCTCAATCTTGAGTCAATTTACAAAGCCACGGTCAATATTTACATCTTACAATATTATATCGTGGAAAAACTCGTCTTTAAATTCTATTTAGAATATGAACTATTGCTTTTTCAATCATTGCTAAAAAGCTTCAATTTCCAATAGAATATTGCCTATATTTGTCATTTTTTCCACTGAACTAGAAGTGCAGCTATTATGAATTATTCAATAAATAATATTGAATTCTCTGCGAATTCTAGTTCTTTAAATTTATATTAGCCTATTTTTTATCAACTGAAAATGTTGAATATTTCAATATTTTATTCGTTCCTAGACGACCAGATATGTTGGAAAAATTCAACATACTTCTGGTTTGAATTCTAGTTATTTTGTATTGAGTCAATGCTCAAATGATATCAATAAAAATTGAGTTTTTTATGATTTGTATGTATGTTGTGAGATGTTATATAGATTTAATAGTAGATTAATTTGCTTTTGAATTGTGTTTAAGTAATTATGATAATCTATCAATAAAATTATGATACTTCAAAACCTTCGTTTACGTAGGAGATTAATTCCCGAATTATAAATTTCCACTTGTTTTTGTTTATGGAAATGTATGATCAGTTTATATAAAATCAACAAGAAAATTGTTGAAAAAGTTTGAAACACTATATTATAAAATTATAATATGTTACATAATATACGTCGATGATAACCTACTTATGTCTAATAATATGAGTAGAAATAGTCAATGTATAACAATCTCTACATTTCTTGACCATTGATGTTATTGAATTTTAAAATGTAAACACTATTATTGTACATACTATTGGTGAAGTAAAAAATATACACCCTCTTCTAAGTATCAAATACTGGTTTAAAAACTCAAGGCAGTAGATAGGTATACAGTACAACACCAGATTCACATGGAAAGATTCATCTGTCAGGAGCATGTGTATCGTGTAAATATCATTCCAATTTGACAGTATTTTTCTTACTGCAAATATCTTTAGAGACTGTGAATAACTATAATATTTTGCTCTTATTTAGACTCGATTTGCCAAAGTGATATGAAAATCATCCTTTGGATACCTAATTTGTTCTGTCGTTGGTGGTCTACATTTTTTAAATGTAGAACCAACAATGTAAAACAACCTCATCTCAATGGCGTTTCTAATCTAACTCTTGTAAATACATATACATAAATGAATAGATATTATATGATTGAAATTAAAATTTAAGAAGTTAATTATATTACTCGCAATTCTTATTAAACCTGTAGACTAAATTTCAGAATGTGAAAGACAAAAAAGTACAACACTGTTTTTTACAAGTTGGGAGTGATTATATTTTAAAAGAAAACATATTTTAATACTTGATGTCTTTCAATATAACAAAATAGTGATAGTATAGTGAGGAGTTGAGTCATCAAATTTTGCGTATTCGACCTATCTATGATTTATTGTACTGGTGAATCACTAAAGCTGTGAAAAGCTTGGAGCACACATATGCATTAAAAGGAACAATATTTTGATGATTCTATAAAATTAATGTAGATGTACTTTCATTTCCAGTTTTGTATTAATGTATTCAATAATGGTTGTTCACAATTTTAATGATCATTGTATTTTGATCTGGAATATAATACAAACAATAAATTTAAAAATGCATTCGATTTTTCATTATCAACGAACTCCTTTGTCCTAATCATCCTTTTTCTTGTATTATTCATGAGAAGCTTGAGATATTTACAGGAATTACGATGGTTAAATTTTTTCTTACTAACTATATTCAACCCACACACCAAGTAAAGTCATTCAATCCTCGTAGGGTAGAAGTTTTTGCCAGATAATTATCAAATTCTGAACTTGTCTCTCACTCTCACAGATAACAAAATTTCAATCAGTTCTCAGACATTCATTCAATGGGTGGCCGATAAGATGTTTCTTATTAAAAACTGTTCCCTTTCTCTCGCACAACACACTGGTAATTAGTATTTAATTGCATCAACCAATATCCAATTCATTAATACTTATTACAAACCCAGTAAATAATCTTATACTTATTTATAATTTATTAAAAAGTTTGCTGTTGCAAGCTTTCATGTATAAACTTTCATATAAGACTGTATACATTGGGGGGTGGGGGTTCAAAAAATGTATAGGCTACATGATGGAACATGTAGGTAACGCACAGGCTGCTGTTGGACCCAATTCACATGGACCTCGGGCAGAGACATGGCGTGGACTTTTATCCCTTCCACGTCTCTCTCAGGCTGGCCACTACACTAACGGTAGAACAAGCACGATAAACATAAGTGGCCAGCCAAATGTAAACAAATGGTCCAAAGAGAAATGCCGCTGGCAATCGCTTTCAAGGGCATGGCGTGCACGCACTTCTACGCCACAAGAGACAGCAAATAAAAGAGGGGAGAAAGAGATCGTACGCGCCACGTCTCTGTCGTCTCTCGTAGCGTAGAAATACATGCACGCTACATGCTTGAAATGAGAATTGACAAGAAAACCCTGTAAAATTGAATAGAAGACAACATGAATATAATAATTAAAATGCCACTACACCGCCCGCCTGGTGTGCATTGCATATGCATAGGCCACGTCTCTGCCCGACGTTTTGTGTGAACTGGGCCTTACAGTCCGTCCGTTCTGTGTGAATTGGACGTAAAGAATCACAATGGAGCACTCGATGACAGGTGAAACTACCTCTTGTACACAAGTTAGCCCGGATTCACCTTTACCGCCTTTCGAGTATCATGTAGGCCACGTTTAGTGTCTAAAACGAGTTTGTGAGTTTGCTTCAACACTTGAAGTCTAGCTGTACTGCTTGACTACCATTCTCTTTTCTAGGATCATCTTCCTTTTCCCTGGTGACGTCACCTGGAGTAAAATCATGAAGTTTTGCAAAAATGGGCAAAACTTAAATCGTTCAAACTCTCAGGAACGATATTACTTGACGAGAGGAACACTAATATGTCATCACATTTGCAAAATCCACTCCTTTTCTTCAGTTATAAGCATTTGAAGATGAATATATTTTCTGCTCTGAGAGTGGAGCTAAGATTTTATGTTTCAGCGAATAACTCGCTCTGTATTGTAGCGAAACGTCTCATATTATAGCACGACACTTGTTAGGTTAACCTCTATCCAAAGTTCGAATATCAACCAAATTTGGAAGATTGCATTTTTCATAAAATCCATAAATCAAATAAAAATCATGGATTTTTGCAAAAATTAAAATTGCTCAAACTCTCAGAAATAATGACTCTTGACGAGAGCAACAATCATGTCATCACATTTTTCATGTGAAATTCACTTCTATTCTTGAATTATAAGCATTTGAAGATGAGTGATTTTTCGGATCTGAGAGAGGAGGTAAGATTTTATGTCCTTTGAATAACTAACTCTGTATTGCAGCGAAACGTCTCTTGTCAGGTCAACCTCTATCCATAGTCCGAATATCAACCAAATCTGGGTGATTTGCATTTTTCATGAAATCCATGAATTAATTATTGTAGATTCACCAAGTGTCATAGAATCAAGTAGGAGCATGTCCTACTACAATTTGGCAGCGCGATGATATGCACCACCAAAGAACTTTGTGATCCACTAGCTGATGGCGCGACCACGTAATCTCATTGAATTATAGAGTATTATAGAGCATGTCCCACGCTTCCAAAATAGCAAACAGTCCGCCACTATCATATTCGTGATCTGTGCTAGGTTGAACTTTAAATATATATTTTATGATCATACAGATGTTTGTTCCGCTTGGTGGCAATATTGGAGTGATTTAAATATTTTGCCACCAGAATCGGATGCTCCATCCGACCGATCGGTGGCCGAGTGTGCCATAGGCCTTACGCTCTTAATAGTCATGTTCAAGTAATATACATTTATGTTTGAAACGCTAATGTTTCTACACTAAAATTATTTTTTCTGATTTTTTGTTCATACTTGTTGTTAGGTGTCTAGGATTTGACTTTTTGTATTTTTTACAAAACCCATTCAATTAATATTAAAGTTAAAGCCACGTTTGCACCAGAGTTGTCAACTGAGATTTCGGGACCAATTCTTGCCAATTTCTTCAAAAGCACAGCAACATTTCACTTGCTTTGTACAGAAAAAAGTGACACCTTTTTGAAGAAAACTGTGAACAACATTTTGTTGCCAACTCTCGTGTAAACGTGGCTTATAGTTGAAGAGAATATAATTAAAAACATAACTCTCTATTTTAGGAATGACTGAAAATAAGTAATTTTGCAAGTAATAAAATCCTCTTTAATAGGGCTATTGTACAAGAAGTTGACTACATTTAGACATTTCCAGACAGGAAAGTCTTATATTACAGAAAAGTCAAAAATCAAAGAGTAGCTACATTTATAATTTAACTTAGTATTCTTAAACCAATTGCAAACCCAAAGCACTAAACGCCAGATCTTAAACAATTTTTAAAAATCAACAAAGAACTAAAAAACTAGTAACTACAGTAATAAGAAGTAATATTGAAGTTGAGTCCAATATTCTAGAAATATTTTTATTATAAATTTAGTTATAATTTATATAAATTATAATAAATGGTAGAGTCTAATGGTGAATGATTATGGATTGTAGATAATAGTGATAGAGTAGACGGTAGATGATAAAAATTAACCGAAACTAGACTCTCATGCAAAATCTTTTTAGTGAATTTGGTGAAGAAACCACTTTTGGTGAATTTAGTGGTTTTGAAGAAACCATCTTCTAGCCTTCTAACTCATTAGTATTGAACAGTACTAATGCACGATTCATATGTAAAATAATTACTCAGTTTTAGAGAAGAATATATATAAATTATATGATAGCTAATACCATACCAGATGGTGCAAGAATAAAACTGTATTATTTACTAATAAATAAATTTAATTAAAATTGTTTATCATTGAATCAATAAAATAATAAATTATAAATACGTTTTTCATAAAAAAGGATACTTTCATTCATTGATTTCAAATAAAAAATACTATAGACTGCAATAATTATCAATACTGTTGAAAAGTAAGGTCTCTTCCTCTGTTATAGGACCATGACTGATGTACTACGAAATGTTGCAATTTTGAAGGTAGCATTCATACTCAATTTATCGAAAAACAATAATAAATATTAATCATAGAATTAAAACAGTAACTGCAAGAGACTGGCACTGTCAAATTATAATTATTGACATTTATATTTTATTTTGAGCTAAAACTACATCAACACATACTTTTTTAAATTAGATACATTACTTCAAACAGAGGAATGCATCAATTACAGTGAATATTGTTAACAAGTTTTATTTTCATAACAAATTAATGTGAATCATTGAACAGGTTGTTGGATTATTTCCTGAAAATTAAATTTCATAGCATGCAATTATGAGATCATTTTCTATGAGGAAAACCAGAGGGTAAAATCTTATTAGGTTACCTAAAGTAAGGAACAACAAGATTGAAACATTGTGACTGCAACAGAAAACAAAGGACAAACTCTCTGATCTTCGAATCAATGATTAAAATTTTGGGGAAAGAACAGTTTTGGGCTGTGCCTGTTGGTCCTTCCCCAATTATTTCAATGATTCGTGTTTTGTGAATCATTGAATTATCATTCTGAATGATGTTATCTAGCACATCACACTAAGGGCCGGTTTCCGAGCTCGGGATTTAGCTAAGTTCTAGACTTTTAACAGCTGGAGTTATAAAATTGGTTTTCCAAAACGAGGCGTAGTCGCAGTCATTGTAATAGTCATGTTTGAATTAAATTTCAAAAAACTAGAAAATTGAACACAAAATAAAATAAAGAGAAAATAGTGAAAGATTCAGCTATTTTGAATTATATTTCGTCAAGGAAAAACGTTTCCAATTATAGAAATGAGAAAATAAAAACTACGACTACTGTTAATATAAAAGCTGCGACTACGCCCCGTTTAGGAAAGCCAATTTTCTGACTCCAGCTGTTTAAAGTCTAGGACTTAGCTAAATGCCGAGCTCGGAAACCGGCTCTTAATGTTATTTTCTTGATTATACACCAAAATCCGAATTACCTTTGACTGTAATAATCAGTTCGGACTGTATGTTACTGCAGTGACAAGAGCAAGTAATCTACGGTAAGAAAATAATGCCGTTGACCGTTTTCACTCGATACCCAGAATGTTATCAGGTTGGCTAATTCTCACCAACTGCTGATTATCAGCCAATCGGAAAATCTTTAGGCCCGCCGCAAAGTAGACCCACGCTAATCCACGAAAAGCAACCCACGCCGTGGGATGTTTCGTAAACCATTGCTATAGAATTATTCATAATCAATCAGCTGACAAGTGGGTTATTCATTACATGTATTACACAGATGTCTGGAAAAGCCTAGCAATGGTTTACAAAACATCCCACGGCGTGGGTTGCTTTTCGTGGATTAGCGTGGGTCTACTGTGCGGCGGGCCTTAGGGTGTCGTGTCCTCGTGTCGGCGAGAAATTGTCGAAAACAGCCATTATCCGAGGAAATTCTAATGATGAATGAAAATGTCATATGCATGTTTGGTTCCTTATAATTACTGTAAAGGTTGAACTCATAATGGTGTGATCAATATAATAAATTCAAGTGTGTTGGTTACTTATTGCAACACAAAAATAATCCTGAGGTACATCTATAAGCTAATTAGACTGATAATATTACAATCAAAGCTTGATCACTCATACGAATTATAAAAGTTGACCTGGGATCAAACTTCCATCAACGTCTAAACCTGAAGTTAATATAATGTTGAAATATCAATCATTCTAATACATCTTGTACTAATAACTCATTCAAATGCTTACAGACATTTAACAGAGGACAAATATAGTTGAGTTTGCCATTCACTCAACAATGCACTGACACTAATAGCTCATTGAAATGCTGCTTAATAGACATTTAGCGGAGGGTTCACAAATAACTTCAACGACGTTTAGCATACATTCTATCGGAGCTTGCAGACGAACTTGAGCTTGAACTGCTTCGGGAAGACGAGCTTGACGATGACGAACTCGATGAGGATCTTTTGAACTTTTTCAAATCTTTAGCATCCTTCAATTCTTTCAAGCGCGCCGTCAGTTTTCTTTTCGCTTCTTCTTCCCGGGACTCCTTTGTGCCGTCACTTCCAGCTGTCACCGGCTGCTTCTCCTTTTCTTTCCTTTCTTCTTCTTTTCTGGAGTCTTTCGTCGATTTTTGGACGGCTTTCCTATCGTCTTTCCTTCTGTCTGTGGATCTGAAAACAATAAGAAATGTTTACTTGTCATTTTATCGACTAAATATATTTTCCAAGTAATGTTTCGAAGAAACTATACTGATAGTACAGCTGCCGAATCTATTCAAAAACAAATTATTACAGATTAGTGTACACAATAAAAACTTTGTACTGGAAAAATAGAAGAAACAGAAGAAAAGTAAAATGATGAATAGAAGAGAGCAAAAAAGAAAGATATAGAAATGATTCAAAATTCAAATTGTATAAATTCGAATGAAGAATGTAAATTTGAAAAATACCCAACAAAAATAGTGAAACACAGAAAAGAAACTTGAACTGAAAATAGTGAAACACAATAGAGAAACTGAAAAACAACAGTTTTAAACTGAAGAATAGAATGTTTGGAGCATTAATCAACTTCAAGTGAATAAAATAGCTAACATTTAGAGAATGATATCAGACAAATAATACAAGAATACAAAAATATATAAATATAGTATACAAAAATACAATTCATCGGTATCTTTACTCTATGATATTCATTGGATTCACAACTATATTATTTAACATTATATTAATTTACAATGAACAGAAAAAATAAAGGATAGGCTAAAGCAGCATGGTAGAATCATTGTTTTTACTGAGGAGATAACTTACAGTTTTATTCAAGTCCCAACCCTCATTCTGGGTTTTTAAATCCATTAAATTATTTTTATTTTCTGTGGTATAACTTTACTTTATTATGATTAGTTTGATATGTTGATTTCCTTGATAGTTTTCATGCTTTTCTATGTTCTGTAAAAAATTGATTGGAAAATAAATGCGACCTATGTTAAAAGCATAAAAATTAAAACTGGAACAATCAAACGGTAACAAGCAAGTAATTTGTACGTACCAAGGTAATTGAGATGTATTAATTTGTAATTTATTTCTTGGTTTACATGATCATCATATACCTTATAAATAGTTTACATACATACTACTTGGAATATTACCTTGGTATGAACTGTAATAAGGATGGTTCCAGAATCAACCTCTCAACTGATAATAAAATCAGTTGGGATGTTACAAACGGACAGGCTTTTCTTTACGGTAAGGCCATATGAGCAAACTGCCGTATTAATTCAGCAGCAAAATTCGGCTGGCAAAAATAGTCTATTTATATAAAAGTAATTGCAGCGTCTAAAAAGTTGAAAAAGTGATTTGCAGCACACCATTTAGCAAATTTTTGCGCCGCAATCTGCTGCAACAATCTACAACATTTTGTTCTCAGTATGGCCCTTCCCTCAGACAAATAGTGAGGCGAATTTGACTAGAATAGCAACTATTCTTCCAGAATTTGGTGAATTATAAATTAAAAAAACGAAAGATTTGTTATTTTTGGTAAATTTAGAATTGGATTGAATTCTTTGATTTATTTTCAAGAATGCAAATTTCCACTAAACTCTTCCTTGAATTCAAAGATAATCTTGAATGAATACCAAACAATACCAATAAATGTAAGATTTTTTTTGAAAAATTTTATTTTCATGGGAAAAGATATAAACATTTTTTTAAAATTGGTTTTGAAAGCAGAAAAAGCTCATTAACTATTCACTAAACGTGCTCCTCGTTTATTTAAATTAGTAATTAAAAATGAATAATATTTCAAAATTCATGCATTACTCACACTTGACAACCCATCTCATCAAAAACACAAAATTACACTAGTTCAAATAGCACTAACACACCACCTCACAAATTTGAAAAATAAACTGACAAATACGTATTTTTGGAAGTCAGTAACGTCTAATACATGGATTTGAAAGACATCAACTAATCAGATGGATTAGTCGGCCATTACATTAGAAAGTTAATTGTTATTATCCAACGTTCGCAACGATTGGTTCGACGATCATAGACCATACACAACTTGAGAATAAGACAATTATGCACTTCCAGTTACAGTCTTTGGTTTAAAATTAGAAACATAGTCAAGCTTGGATCAAATGGCCGAATTAACCGTTAATTCCCGTCGGCAGGTTCGCCTATGTAATTGGTTCACATTGGTTATTGTTGTCATGTTGTGTTGAACAGTAATCCCTTTTGTAGTATCATCAGAATCATATCTTATCGAAATGGCCTAAGTATTATCTAACTGGCTGCCAGAAAGGTGAAAAGCAAATAGTTTATAGTTAGTAAGAGAAAGTTGAACTATGATATATTTTCTTTGCTTAGATAAACCGAACATTTCGTATTGGTTAATGTACTAGGCACCAACAATTTTCTTCGCATTTGTTGAACTATATAAAAAAATATATACAGATCAATTCAATAATGCCATAATGAAATTTCAACTCTAGTAGTTATACAGTAATAGAAAAAAATTGACAAAATAATGTTGAAGAAGTAATTTTTCAAGCGTAAAATACGTTGGTTATCTTGATCATTTAAGGTTCAAAGATGAATCGCTAGTTTAAGGAACATATTAGTCCGAGCGCAAATGTCATTCCGTGGTCATTTTTGGGTAACAGCCGTGGAAGATGTCACAATTTCTTCGTTAGGTCTAGCATAATAAGGATCGTGATGATAAATCGAAATCACAGGCAAACACCTCGGAAACAAGATGGCCGTCAAAATGTTCAGGGTTTTGCTATATCGCATGTATTTCAATAATCGTTCAAATATTCAACCATTTTTTAGACAAAAATCTTCCTCTTCAATTTTTGTTTTATAACATTTTCATCTAAAACGCATATTTTTTTAGATATAACCTTCAAAAGCCCAAAAAAACTTTTTTCCTAAATCTTTCCAAATTACATTCCATTATAACTTTTTTTGTGCAGGAGATACAGAGAAATTTCGAATTTATGAAATTTAGAGCGTTCTTCAAACTTTGGAAATATATATCTTCAAGCGCTGTTCGTCATAAAATGAGTTCTCCAGCGCCCTCCAAAGAAAACCCTGCATGATTTATGGTGCGTTTTTCCATACGCATGAGGTAACAAGTTAGAACTATAAAATCGATTTTTTCATGACTACTTGAAGATAGAGACTTGCAAATGGTCTCAATCTCTTCGTTACAACAAGCTGAATAAGAATATTAATGTTGGAAACAACGAAAATAATCGACATCATTGAACAATTCAAGATGGCGATCATTATTGACAGAAATTTTTATAACGCTTGCTATTCAGTTATTGTGAAGATATCGGATTGGTTTTATCATCAAAGTGTTTAGAATTAACCAAACTATGATGTTCGAGAGAATCGTCTCATTTCGACCACTCTTCTCATGATTCATTCAACTTCAAAAACTTGAAACATACATTTTTCGGGGACAATATTTTACTTTCCATCCTGTAAATGTGTTCGCAGTAGACAGACACTAGTGTTATTGGTACAGTGTTTTAGAATATTTCCAGAGCTTTAAAATGACATCTGGTTGGAGGCTGTAAGTCCATATTCCACGGCTGGAGCGTCATCGGAAAAAAGAGAGAAAAGTACTGTTTGCAGGGGAAAACACGCCTTTTCCAACAAATGCCAAACCCAACAATTAGAAATCCGTGTAACTCATGACTCCCTGAAGGTACAGACTTGAGAATTATATCAATCTCTTTGTAATGATGTGTAGAAATAGATTATCCATGATGGCAATGGCAATCTCAAAAATGTTTATCATCATAAAAAACAAGATGGCGGCAAAATATGCCGATTTTCAAGAAATCGTCTGTCATTATTACAATTACAGAGACATATTTAGGATGTCCAATACACAGAAAAATTAGTTTTCAGAATTTTTTCCAGCAAAAAGTACTGGACTACTTCCTCAACAGTTACAATCTTAAAAATCAACGTTTTTTTGTGGAATTTCTTGAATCGATTATTTTATTCAAGCCTGTAAATTATTCAAGTCCGTTTTTGTGGAATTTCTCTTTCTTAAAATACACAATTTTCAAGCAATGTTTTGACTTCCAACTTCAATCAAAACTTTCTGTATTCTGTAAAACGTTCTCAAAACTGTATTTCTAATTATAGAATCACGGCATGCTGAGCTGATTTACTGAAATAGCTGACAACAACTGAGCTGGTTGACTAAATATAATTATTGCCATGTATAGTAGCGTAGGTATTTATGCTGTGAAAGGGGTAAATCGAACCAGGAATCAACTCATGAGACTAAAATATTTAAAAAGCATCCAACACAAGAAAACATCTCTCACCTGGAATGCCTCCTGCTCTTCTGCCTGGACGACGACGACGTCTTCCTTCTCTCTCTTGAAAGTCGCCTGTCACGTGATCGTCCGCGACTACTGCCTCCCCCCCTGCCACGTGACCCTCGCCGACCGCGATCCGAACGCGACCGCGACCGCTGGCGTCTCCGTGACCGCGACCGATCTCTCTTCGCGCCCGACTTGGACCGGTCCTTGCGGTCGCGCGATCTCTCTCGCCGCGAAGAGCGTTCACGCGACCTCTCTCTCCTACGCTCTCTGGACCGCGAACGTTTCCGCGATGTGATGACATCCTTCTTCTCACTCTTATCTTTCACTTTCTCTTTATCCTGCACTTTCGCCAACAACCTCAGCCTCACATCGTTCTCCAACTTACTCCTCACCTCCTCCTCATTCTCCTTCTTCTCCCCTCTATCTTCCTTCTTTTCCCCCTCCCCTTCCACTTTACTCTTCCCCTCCAACGCCTCCAACTGCGCCAACATTGTCAGAGCTTCGGATTCATTATCATTTCCCACATCATCTTCTTCCACTTTCTTCTTGTCAGCGTTGGTTGTCGACTTGTGTGGCTCTGGCGACTTGGATGAACGACTTTGACCAGTATGTTTGTTTTGTGCAGATTTGGCAATTTCTCGAGATTGAGGTTTTGGGGAAGAATCTCTGTCCGCATGAGGCGGTCTTGAATTGTCGTTCGATTTTGCTGGACGATCAGCTGGCTCTACTTTCGACCGCAACTAAAACACAAATAGCATCATGAAGGTTACAATTGCTTAAAAGTATCAAATCATTTGTTAAAAAAATCAATACATTACAAAAAGGACATTAAAAGTCTCATAATCCATTGGCGGGATTCGAACCCACGACTGGGCATAGCGATAGTAGACTCAACTCCTGCCCCCACGGCTAGGACAGCCGGAAATAATATCATCAGAATGATGTTAATGAAATGAAATATCGATATGTATCAAATTTTTTAGGAGTTTTTATAAAATAGAATTATAGTACCCTTTAAAATAATAAAATAAGAATACCAATTTTAACGTGAACTACTAGTTTCGGTGATCACACCATCGTCAAGTTATGAAAAAAAAATTATTAATAATTCTATTTTATAAATACAAGAAAGTAGCCCTGAATTCAATTCAATTCAATTCAGTTTATTTCCAAAAAACATAATACACGAATAAGAAATACAATATACAACATATTTTGGAATCCCCCTACTAGACTATCCATCTGTGTGTAGGGGGGGAGTTCCACTTTATACATAATAAGCTTAATCTGCTCATAGAAGTAAATAATAGAGAATACACTTATATTATGGATGTATTATTAATATTCTGATTATAAAATAGATAATATATTGTGCTGATGTATATTTAAGAATGAGTATGTAGGAATATGTATGTAGGAATAGTATACTTAATACCTTGATTGATTAAAAGAATAAATAAGAAGAAAAAACAATATTTTTTTTGAAGACCGCAGTGGCAGGGATTCCAGAATTCTCAGAAGAGAGAATGAAAAAAAAGCATAAACCAGAAAGGCAAAACAGTCAAATCGGTTATATCAATGATAGAATAATACCAATCAATTGTCTGGAAACCTTGAAGTCGTGTTGGTTGTTTGAATATCTTAATAAATTCTTAGCCATTTGAAGCAACCATCTTTATTCTCGTAGATAACAAACTAAACTCAGTAACAACTTATTATTTTATCAAACAGTATCATGTGATTAAGTAACATCACATGATATACAAACATCTTCCCCTTTTACTTTCTCAACATTTCCTTTTTCAACCTTTCCTTTGATTTCACGTCTTCTAAAAACCTCTCATTTCTTCTTAATATTCTTCCATATTGGACTTCACCACTAGGACCGTGGGGCATCAGCTTCATTAAAACTACTCCAGGCTCCCATAATTTTGTTCTCCAATCTGGATATAAATGGGCTGATTTTCTTTGAAATAAGATACATGTTTCCGTGACTGCTTATCGTATGTTTCTTTCTGTTGGAATTTATGGTTCTTCATTTGCACTGCTATTTCTTCCCGAGGAAGTTGATGAAGTTTCAAACTATCTTGAGGATAAGGGAACTTTGTTCTTATCATTCGACCAAACATTAACTGAGCAGGAGAATAATTAAGACCCGCAACACAACTATTCCGATAGTTAAGCAAACACAAGTTTAAATCGGTTTTGCTTTCAGCACACTTTCTTATCATAGTCTTTGCTATGTTCACTCCCTTTTTAGCTAAGCCGTTAGACTGAGAATAACGAGGACTTATTGTAATAATTTTAAAATCCCACTCCTTTGCGAACTGTATCATTTCTTGGTAGCCAAACGGATTATTATCAGCTATTATAATCCGCGGAATTCCAAACCTGCCAAATAACTGGGATAAAATAGATTTAACAGCCGAACTTGTCTTACTGTTCATTTTGTTATTTCAAGCCACCTTGAATAATAATCCACAACTATGAGATAAGCTATTCCTTTTACTTCAGCTATATCCACTCCAATTTTTAAAAATGGAAAATCGGGTATTTCATGAGAAAGCATGGACTTCTTACATTGGACCTTCTATATTTTTGGCAATGCGTGCAAGATTCAGCCAGATTTTTTATGTTTGCTCTTATTCCTGGCCAATAATAATATTTTGAGGCAATGCTGTTCATTTTTGTTTCTCCTAAGTGCGTTTCATGGAGCCTATTCAAGATAAAATCTCTCAAATTCTTGGTATAATAATTCTTGAATTATAATACAATAGACCCTTGCTAAATTGTATTTCATTTCTTATTTTGAAAAAATGCCTTAGTTCTCCTCCATCAACTATGTTATTAAGCCAGCCATTTTCACAATAATCTATAACTTTCCGAAGAACATCATCATTCTGTGTTTCTGTTACAAATTTATTCAAGCGTTTCTCTGAAAATTCAACTTCGCCATTCTCAGTAACACAATGAACCATATCCGCCATGCTCAAATCAACTTTTTCTTTAAATTTGTCTTGAATCTTCATTGGTATACGTCTCGCTGAACTGGCATTTGGCATTGCGTCCTTTTTTAATCGAATTTTGCACTTGTCGGGGAAATACGTTCTATCCTTCACATTGTTGTTTCTACTTTGCTTCTGAACTTCATCAATTCGTTTCACCAGATTCAACTGAATACAAGCTTCAAGGCCTAGAATCGGTACTGTACTCTCTTTGACCACAACAAAGTTTATCAAATCAAATCTTTTTTCTGATTCCACTTGAGCAGTGAACTGACCCAGAGGTGAAATTTTAAATCCTCCGTATGCTTCTAATCGAACACTACTCTTTTTCAACCTACTCAATAACACACTGTCTTTCACAATTTCATATGGCAATATATTCACTTCTGCTCCTGTATCTAATTTGAAGTTTACTGGTTTATGTTCAATTAATAATGTTTTGAACCAAGCCTTTTCATTGACAGTGTTAACTAGATATACTGAATCAATAAACTCGTGAGCTTCTTCTATTGCTGTGGATTTTCCACAACATTATGTAATGGTTGAGGTAGCCTTTGCTCACTCACTCTGAAATCATTTCTCCTAGCTTTATTCAGGCACATTTTGCTAAAATGATTCATCTTACCACATTTATTACAGCTTTTACCAGACGCTGGGCAGCTCCTACCTTCTACATGCTGCATTCCGCAATAGCCGCATACAATCTTCTGATATGAGTTTGTTATCCTTTTATCATACTTGGAAACCGGGTGCACTTCCTTTCGAGACTTTTCTTCATTTATTGACTTCTCATGTTTTTCACCTATTTCAACACTGCGACATAATCAATTATTTTTTCCAACGAGGCGTTGTCTCGCAACACGTTGTTGCATTTCTTTCGACCTTAACCCCAATGCAATCATAGCTTTCAATAACTTATCCTCTTGTTCCCCAATTCGCATCTTGTCACTAGCCCCTTCAAAGTTGCATAGAATGAATTAAATGATTGACCTTCCTCTTGTTTGCAAGCTATAAAATTGTATACATTCATGATCTCATTCTTTTTTGGTAAACAATAGCTCTCTAATATTTTTAACATTGATTCTACCGTTTCTGGCTCATCCACATCTTGTAACGATTCATATAAAATCAAAGCTTCATTGCCTAACAAGTTTTAAATCTTGCAACTTGAATTTGGTTGGATTTTTTCATTTGTTTCAGTCGCTATAAAATAATTTACGATATTTTTCTTGAATAATTCGAAATTTTGTGAAACATTTTCCCCGTTGCATAGTAACGGTTCTGGCTTGTTGAATTCCATGTTCGTCTTTTAAGAAAAAATATAATAATACGATAATTACCCAATCTTATTACTCACTCATCCTGTCGTTGTTCACTCACTCAATTATTCTCCTTTCCTGTTCAAATCCTTGACTGCGCCATGTTAAAATATCTAATAAATTCTTAGCCATTTGAAGCAACCATCTTTATTCTCGTAGATAACAAACTAAACTCAGTAAACAACTTATTATTTTATCAAACAGTTATCATGTGATTAAGTAACATCACATGATATACAAACATTGGTCACCAAGCATAACGAGATTGGAGGATTTGTCAATTCAGAGCCGTGAGTCAGCTAAGGTATCTCAAAGCTGTAATTGGATCTGTGGCGAGTTGAGTAGCTATGGTTAACTGTTTCTCCCAGAAGTTCAGTTTTGTATTTTTTGATGTGGATCAACAAGGATTTAATAAAAAGTTGTCTAACATTCAGTACGGGAAATTCGATAAACAACTGTATTGTTGGGTATCTAAGGTCTCTCTTTAAAATTGTTTTTATAATTGATCTTTGGGTGACTGCGAGAGGCTCAATGACTGAGGAGGAAGCCCCTCCCCAAAATAGAATCATGAAGGTTACAATTGCTTAAAAGTATCAAATCATTTGTTAAAAAAATCAATACATTACAAAAAGGACTTTAAAAGTCTCATAATCCATTGGCGGGATTCGAACCCACGACTGGGCATAGCGATAGCATGACTCAACTCCTGCCCCCACGGCTAGGACAGCCGGAAATAATATCATCAGAATGATATTAATGAAATGAAATATCGATATGTATAAAAATTTTTAGGAGTTTTTATAAAATAGAATTATAGTACCCTTTAAAATAATAAAACAAGAATAGAAATTTTAACGTAACTACTAGTTTCGGTGATCACACCATCGTCAGGTTATGAAAAAAAAATTATTAATAATTCTATTTTATAAATACAAGAAAGTAGCCCTGAATTCATACATTTTTAGGAGTGATTAACATCAGGCTACTCATAAGTACTCATAGGTACTAGTAGTACTCATAAAAATCAGGTAAGAGGAAGGCTTCCTGGAACAATACACAAACAACAAAACCTAAAATTATCCTGGAAAATATATCCTGAAATTATTTTCCTGGAAAATACAAAAACAACAAAACCTAAAATTTTGATGAGTTAAAAATGTTTATACCAAAGGTTCTATAAAGAACAAACATTCTGTAGTCTTACCGGACTCAGAACCTAATTCTATAACTCCTTGAATACAAGTAAATCTGGGACCACACCTATACCTGTCTTACAGCGTTCGATTTGATCACGGACGAAAAAAGCCTAAAATGCTGCATGCCACACATATAAATCATGTGACCATCATCACAAATATCGGACATGAGTCGGGTCGGAGCACTGCATGACAGTTGTGGCCCCGGCTTCCACAGAAGCCGCAGAGAGCGCATGAATACAAGCCTAATGTTTTGAGATCAAAGATCTAACAGAAAACTTTAATTTTATTATTTATTCAACAAAATAAGTCAACTAACCTTAACATTTTCATCGGAATCGGATCCAGCACTCTCGTAGTCAAGTGCATTGTAGTCGACAGGCTCCTTCATCTTAGCAGCCGCCAGCTCCCTCTTTCGAGCCTTCTCTTTCCTTTCTTCGTCACTCTCATCCGAGCTGCTTTCATCCTCCTCCTTCTTTTTCTTCTCTTTCATTCGCCTACCCTCTCTCTCATTCTCCTCGTCTTCTTCGTGCTCACTGTGCTGGTTTCGTCCGTTTCTAACCCTCTCCTTTGTGCTTGTCTTTCTCCCTCCACCTCCTCGTTTAGCTACTGATTCCTCTTCCTCTGAGTCCCTCGTCTCTCCCTCTTCCATTTCTGAGGACGGCTCTTCCCTGCGAGATCTTTCGTTCTTTCCTTCGAATTTGTTCGAATTCCTGAAAATTGAAATTTTAAGTTGTAAAGCATATCTACTTGCAATTAAAAAATTACTATAATTTTTTCAACAGACAAATTCACACGTATTTGGTATGCTATATATTTTCGATTTGATCACAGAATTATTTTGATTTGGAGTTTAAAAATTAAAAGCTTTTAAATTGTTTTCATATTTCGCTCAATAGAGAAATGTTCTATTCACTTGAATTGTGTTTCTTTTCACAGTAAAAAAACTATCTTGATAAAAAATCGTACAATACCCTCAAAGAAACTTACTTGTTTTGTTCTAGCCCATCGGAAATTCGCCATCAATAGTTTCACTCAATATTCAAGGAGAATTTTTCAATACTCCAGAAGTGACGAATTACAATATACATTTCCTTAATAAATGTACAGGGTTGGAATAACTGTTACCATACTGATTTTTTAACGAAATTCAAACGATTTTTACCTTGGATTCTGCCATTTTGATAATAATTAGAGAGGAAAAATTGTCGTAAAGTTGATAACGTGCGAAAAATAACATCGGTTGAATGGCATCCGTTTTTGTTCATACTTTTCTGTAGACATTGTGAGAAGTTGTCCATACTCCACTGAAGCGTTGCACGTGGTATCGCTAGAATTTCTTGAATTATTATCTCTCTCAACGCTTCAAGTTGACGTGATTCTTTTATGTATACACGTGCAATTAGGTGGCCCATGAAAAAAGTTACAAGGTCACAGGTTCGGTAACCGGAGTTGTATTCCACCCCACATTTCCACGCAACGAGATGAGGCGTCCAGGGAAGGTCTGCCTTACAAATTCCATAGTTTCTCTAGATGTATAGCATGTTGGGACTACAGTAACTATATTACCCACAGTATAGCCATTGACAGTCACGCATCTGATTGGCTAGTTCGATCACGTGGTACAAATCCGCCTTTAAGATTCCAAACAAACTTTATAGTCCTATCTTATTGCATTGGAAATTTGGAACTTATCACTTCTTTTACCGATTGGAAACATATTTTGAGCTTCCGATGAGTTTGATACAACATTTTCGAAGGGAAAATGATTATACATCAATATATACCAATAAAGTTGATTAAAATAACACTAATAACGCTTGAAACTTCAATTTTTCTTCCCTCGGACTCCTCGCGCAACGCTTCCAGAGCTTTCGCGGGCCACTTTTTGATAACCACTGATCTAGATAAATATGCAGAAAGATAGATTTCAATTTACTAATCCAATTTGTTGGATCGAACTTCCAATAATCTATTTCAAAATATTTTTGCGGCTCAATTGAATATAACATCTTATGAAATTAACATATAAATCACGGTTAAATATTTTCAAGCTTTTTCCCGCCGCCGCCAGGAAGATTTCAAATATTTATAATTTTTAATGCAGCTTATAGTGGACTATACAAGAGAAATCGCTGCCTTTACTTATTAAATCATATTTCCGTGATTACTTCGAGATAATCTCTTTAAAGTTTTTTCTTATAAATTCACAATATAGTTTTAGAACTTGAAATAGCAGATGATAGATAATAGCGAGTAAAAATGAAAGGTACCTCGTTATGAAATCTCCAAAAAATCTGGTGTGGTGCGCACTCACACAACTTTCCTTGCCGTTATGGAAATTGACCACCTGACGCTAGTGATCACGCGCATCTCAAGTCTACTATTCACAGATCAGAGCCAGCGGGTGACAGGACAATAACGCTGAAGATACACGAGGTCTGCTATCTCTTCATAGTGAATGATTTAATAGAATCAACAGTTGCCAACAGTTTGCAATTGGATAATCACATTTTCTCGAATTTCGAGCTTAGGTGAAAGTGTTACAGTACATTAATTGTAGAGATTTTCATGCTCAATATTTTCCACTTGATATTTTAATACCACTGCCGAAGTGATATTTTAATACCACTGTTGGTGGTATTGCTAGTCGAAACTCATAAACCAACAGCTATTGAACAATTAAACATGTTATGAGTAGGCTTCTCAGGACTGAAGTAAATCATAGAAGTAAAGACGTCTTTAAACAGCACTTAATCACGGTTAAATATTTCATAAAATGTTATATCCAATTGAGCCGCTAAAATATTTTGAAATTAGATTATTGAAAGGTCAAACCAATAAATTGGATGAGGAAATACAACAAATTTAAAATCTATCTTTCTGCATATTTATCTAGATCAGTGGTTCCCAAAAGTGGGCCACGAAAGCTCTGGAAGTGGTCCGCGAGGAGCCCGAGGTGAGAAAATTTAAGTTTTAAGCGTTATTAACTTACTGTTATTTTAATCAACTTTATTGGTCTATATTAATGTATAATCAATTTTCCTTCAAAAATGTTATACAAAACTCATCGGAAGTTCAAAATATATTTCGAATCGGTAAAATAAGTGATAAGTTCTAAATTTCCAATGCAATAAGATAGGACTATAAAGTTTGTTTGGAATCTTAATGGCGGATTTGTACCACGTGACAGTGAATGGCCATACTGTGGGTAATACAGGTACTGTAGTTGGGACCAAACACTATTGAGGTTGACATTGTCATCTTATCAATTGTAGTAGAAGAAGCAATGCATCTTTGTTAAATAGTGGTTTGAATTGACAGTGATGTTTTCTCGAATAAGTAAGGGCCAATAATGAAATTTTAAAACAGTAAATAATTCGCCATTGATACAACAACACAATAACAAACATAGAATACAATCTTTAACCCCAAGGTTCCCTCCACGGCAGACACGGCAAGGCTATCTCTTGCACGACACTCTGTCATCAACTTCTCACAACGTCTACAGGAGTGTTTCGTCAAAAAAACGGACGCCATTTTACAGATACTCTTCGTACATAATAAGTTTTACTATAATTATTTCCTCTCTGATTATTGAAATGACATTATTTGAGATACACACTAGATACGAAAAAATGGTTTTGTTAAAAATTGAGTATGTAACATCTATTCCAAATCCTTCATACTTCATAGCCCAACCCTGTACAAGTTGAGAAAATAACACTGCAATAAATTTCAAGAAACCACGAAACAAGTGGTCATTTTAAAACATTGTTGATGAGTGGATTTTTAAAAAAAGAAGTGAGGAGCTGGAAGAATATGTAATTACTAGGTACACAGACTTATAAAAGTTTGTTGCATTTTTGTTCTGTATGTTTTGTGTCGGTTTCGCCTTAAAAACTTTTTGTTAGATCTTTAGTTTCGGACATTATTATATTGCAGTATATAGTATTAATGATTTCTGTTGTTCCATTTTTTTAAAGGGTTACTACAATTATTATTATTATTGGAATAAAATAGCTCAAGTAGGCCTACCCTTTTTGCTTTATTCACTCATAACATCTTTCAACTAAATATGGCCATTTTCAGTAATACTTCTATTGCTGTAAATTGTCGGTAACGTTATTCTTGTATTACCGTAGTACACAATGTTTTTGCTATTGTTTACTTTCTTATCTCGTTTTATATCATAATTGAGGTTATGGTACTTTTGTTCTTAGCGACTCGCCCCTCAACCACAGGCATTCGCCTTCTTCAAAATAACTATTTAAGCATATTTTGTTGTAAACTGTAAACGAAAAAGATTAAATAGAATTTAAATTTATTTTATAGATGGTTGAGTCAAGAGAAAAAGCTCAGCTGCCATTACGCCGCTGCAATTTCAAGCTTTTTCCTGTGTCTAAACCACTTGTAAATATGATTACAACTAAATTAGTCTAGGCGTTTAACCTGGCATCAATTTTCCTCTTCGCTGACTGATATTGGTCAGCTGGCTCCTTGTCACCAGGATGCTTCTTCATTTCTTCGTTTCGCTCTTTCATCTCTTCTTCCATCTTTTTGCGCTCGATCTCGAGTTTCTGGGGAGCAAAATTAGATTTCCATAAGTCAAGTTAAGGTGCCATAAGAAAATCACGTCGAGTAGCATAAACCTAAATTTATCGTTTGCTTCCCAAACAGGATTTGAAAAGATGAGAAAATCAAGTCTCCAGTGATTGTGATCCTGTTTCAGATTATTCATTTTGAAAGCTATCAAATAAGCTGATTTTGAAGAGTTTATTATCTAGCATTAGTTATTTTACATTCATTTACAATATTGAAAGAATAAGACGGTGATTATGTAAAGAATAAAACCTGGTTCTTTAATTTAAATTGATTTTGAACAAATATAGTGGTATTAACAGAATCAACGTCTTATTCTTTCAATTATGGAGAAATGCCACATATCTACAATCAAATTATTTACAGCACACAAAAACAGCAAGAAAAAATACAATAAAAACCATTAAAATATTACAGATACAATGGGAACGAACATAATAGAAAGTCAAGACGTTAAAATTAAATCCAAACAGAAAAGCAATTAAAGTTGATAAGCGTGACATTGTAAGTGATGAGAGTATTTGAAAACTGATTGTTGCACAGAAACATTGCACAATAGATACCAATACCAACAGGAGTATTGCATTAATTACAATCATATATTTGAATGATATTGGTGAAAATTACATACAAAGGAATTGTAATACTCCTTTTCATGTAGTTTTCAAATATATTATGTCAATATCAAGTGATTAAATTTGTTCCAAACTATCATTCACGTTCATTTTATAATTCTTGGAACACATTACAGAATATATCGATGGATGATGCAAATAAGCATACACTCATAATGATGTAGACTATTGTTAGTAATTACTAAATATAATAAAAGAGAACCAATCTTCATGAAATATTGAGCAATTCTAATAATGAAATGATTTAATGATGGAACAGAAAACAAACCTCATATTCGTAGAGCTTGATTGTCCTTCTCTGTGCCTGCTTCCAATGAGGTGGTGTAAAACTGCGTGAACGACTACGCGAAGGAGTACGATATCTCTGTAAAAACAATTATAAATTTTCTCAATTCAAATATTATTCAATTGATTAATTACTAGACTTGAGAGAGATAATCAGAGATACTACTTCATAATGAATCTGCCAACGTTATAACTGTTTCGTTTCATTCAATTGAACCTATGTTAAATTCATCAAATATTTATTTCAAGATCACGTCAACGTCAACCTCAAACGCGGTATTCAATTAAAATATTTTTTCCATTTTGCCAAAAAATAATAAAATCAGTATACATACAATAAATAATAAATATATTGGAATAATATTTCATCCTATTAAAAATATGTTTCAATAAATACTCATCACGAGGAAATTACATTGTTATGAATTATTATTAGCTCCAAGCGAGATCAAAGTCAATACAGGCTCTGTTCAATTCTATATACGTTTGGTCAGAACTTAGAAATTCAGTTATGGGACTACTATGAAGGTATTATCTATACTATAAAGGAAAAACTGGCTTATACACGTACGGGATAGGAAAATTATGTTTGACGCATCATCACTACTGGACTGATTAACTTGAAATTTCGCAGATAGATTCTTAATCAGCCGAGGATGGTTATATGCATATTTTCAATTCTTCGAGATTAAATTACGTCAAGTTTTCAGTTTGTCAAGATTTTAATTTGTCATGCTCCCAGTTTATGTTTTGCTAACTTTGATTGAGAGTTGTCATTCATAGATAAAATAGTGTATTCAACGGTTTCATTTTCTATCTTCTCATTCTTCTTCTATCTATATCCTCTTTTGCCATATCTACACTAAATACAGAGTTGGTGAAAAGTATGGAAGCAGCTCAATTTGTTTTAAAAGAGGAATTCTAAGATAGGTCTGATCGGGTTTCCTATTCGAATAAAAATAACTGATTTTCTGTCGCTTCAGAATTTTGGTCCGCCATCTTGGAACTGCCATTTTGAATCAAACTTTATTTTTTGAAATTGGAAGGTCATATGATAAATGATTTCGATACAGAATTTTAAGAGTAAATGAATGGTAAAAACTACACATCGATATCTCAAAAAATACTGATAAATCATCCATCTATCTATCTATCACCTATCTATACTATAATAAAGAAAAGAACTGGCTTATACACTTACGGGATAGGAAAATTGTGTTTGACGGATCATCAGGTCTGAGCTACTGGACTGATTAACTTGACATTTTGTGTATATCCTATTATATTAAGCGAGCAATTTCTGTATGTATATATTATATATATATATTTATTTATATGGTTATCTGGTTATATATTTATGTTCAACGGATATCGAAAACGGCTCTAACGATTTTCATGAAATTTGGAACATAAAGGTTTATGATATGTGAGCGAGTGATTCTGTGGAAAATCAAAATATCGCATCCCCGAAATTCAAAAGCTGACGTATAGCCAGCTGTAAAATATCAACACCGTGAACAAAGCAATAGTGCATTCGTGTGACGTCAGCACAGGGAGGGCTCCTACACCAATAAAAATTCGTTGATTTCAGCTGATCTATATCAGGTAGTGTTTTTATTGGTGTAGGAGCCCTACCTGTACTGACGTCACACGAATGCACTATGGCTTTGTTTACGGAGGTAGTGGTTCAGGCCCTGTTTCATAAAAGTTACAAGTCCTGTAATACAGGAAAAGTTTACAGGAGAAAACTTTTAATACAGTTGTAATACAGGTAAAATTTAGAAGTTTGTGTTTCATAAACAATTTTCCCTGTAAAACAATTTACAAGACATTTGCCTGTATTACAAGTAATAATACAGGACTTTATCATGGTTGTGTTTCATAAAAAGAAACTTCCTGTATTACTGGACCTGTAAGATGTTGAATATTTTATCATTGTTTAGACCATCCTAAAACTTTTACAAGTGTAGGTAGAATCTTGAAAAGCGACATTTTGTTAAAAAGGCAACGTGTTGAAATGGATGAAGGTAGTAGTTCTAGTTCAGATAAAGATGACTATGTTATTATTCGTAGGCCAAGAATTTTCAAGGACAGAATTTCTTACAATATGATGCAGGAAACTTATCAATATTATGAACGGTTTAGATTAAGCTTTCCTCAATAAAGCGTTTTTGGAAATATTCAGAAAATGTACGTCCATAATATTTTATGTTTTTATTAAACAAATTTAATTAATGTTGTTAATTTAATTATTAACATTTGATAATTAACTTTTTTTGAAACATCACTACTCACATATTTGTTATATTAAGTTATGTAAGTTAAGTAGTTATTATAATTTCTCAACTATTTATCATTAACAAGGTTATTTTCCAGCATGAATGCAATCTGTCTATCGTCAGAAATTTAATAATGAGGATTTTCCACCAAAACATCTCAAGTAGCACTTAGTTCAAATATTATAATGAAAACATTAATTCCAAATAAAGGAACTGTAATACAGGCGAATATTACAGGTGATTTTACCAGTGTAGAATTATTTTTATGAAACATAATTTTACAAGATTGTAAATTTCAATTTATAAGTCCTGTAATACAGGCCCTGTATTACAAGCGTTTTATGAAACAGGCCCCAGGCCTCTGTTTCATAAAAACTTAGAAGTCCTGTAATACAGGAACAGCTGATTTTATGGGCTATATTGAGCATGTAATTGGAATGGTGATTCTCCTGTATTACGTGACTTATAAGTTTTATGAAACAGGGCCCTGTTTATCAATAAATAAAAATAACGAGCGAAGCTCGGTGCCCCGATATTATTCTCAATCAACCGAGGATGGCTCTAGGCCTATTTCAAACTCTTCTAGATTCCACTCGGTTAATTTTTTAGTTTGACAAGTTTTAAAATAGACCCTTGCAGAGCACGGGTTATCTGCTAGTCTATAATATAATAAAGGAAAGAATTGGATTATACACGTACGGGATAGGAAATTCACGATGACGACGCATCATCACGTCTGAACTACTGGACTGGATTAACTTGAAATTTTGCATAATATAGATTCTTAATTCACCGAGGATGGTTATAGACCTATTTTCAATTATTTGAGATTTCAGTAGGTCAAGTTTTCAGTTTGTCAAGTTTTAAATTATACCCTTGCAGAGCATTGGCTACCTGCTAGTCTTCAATTGATATTAAAGTTTACTCACAAAAACTCCTCTGCCTTTGATGATGTGACCACTTTTCGTGACACCGCGAATTCTAGGCCGTCTTTTGCGCTCTCTGTCTCGTCCTCTCTCCCTATCCCTATCTCTTTCTTTGTCCTTGCTTCGGTGATCTTTCTTGTCACGTCCTCCTCCACGATCCAGGAACCTGAAATACGGCACAATGAATACACGAGAAAGATAGCAGAATGGTACACTAATTAAAACACGAGTAAACCAGATATTTGGAAATGAATTGGGGCTAAAAATGTCAATGAATACAAGAGAGAAAGGTTTGGAGAGTAAAAGACTAATTAAAAGACTAGACCTGATATTTGGAGATGAGTTGGGGCTGAAATTGTCAAAAACTGAACACAAAGTTTCATTAAAGTAAAGTGTTGATGAAAGCCACTAACTAATAACCAATTGACAAAATCATTTTAGACACATTCAAATGTGTTGGAGGTTGGAGGCATGAGAAATAATTTAATAAGATAATTAAAAATGACTTAATAATTGCTATACTTATCAAGAATTCCATTGGATTCCAATTTGAAATGAAACTTCCTATACTCTGGACTGAATAACTGTACATTTTATGTGGCTGGGTGACAATGATACTATGCTGAAACACAAAATGAAGCTATTACGTCTTATAGACACACATTGAACTCTTTTCAATCAAATTTGTTAATTGGATGCCTAATTTTCGTTGAAGTTCACATTATTTTTTATTAAATTCAAGAAATTGATGATAATGAGTTATGATTTTAAAAAACAATCTACTCTCCCTCATCAACATTTTCAAAGTGAAACCCCAAGCATTGTGTAGGCATTATGATTGATAAATGAAGATGTTTAGACCTGTTGTGTGGAACCTCAGGAATTTCTTCAGACTTTATACTAGACACAGTGACCAGAGGATGTGGTTGTCCTTTTTCTTCGGACTCGGAAATTTCGCCATCCTCACTGTCTTCCCCGCCACCTTCACTTCCTCCACTTTTCGATTTCCTGTTGCGAAAAAAACAGAAAAAATTGATTTAAAGAAATCCATAATTGATAGTAATTAATTAAATATTGCATCATATACTCCCGGTTGCACAAGTCTATTAAATTTTAACCTTGATTAAATGACGGTTGTATGTCACTAGAACCAATACTAGCAGTTCTGTGAACAGTAGACCTCACACAGTATTCTCATCCACAAGTACCTGGTGTCACTTGTTTTAAATGTTAACAAACCCGGTTCACGTTTGAATTTGTATTCCATATGATATAATAATTCATCCAGTTCCGTGATAATCTTTCTATCTGATGAAAATTAATTTTTTTACAATCAAAATATTATAATTTCTCCAGCATTATTTAGTTCATTTGTTTATTTTTAATCACCTATTAAATTAGTTTTTTTGAATGTGTGAATATTTATACTAATGGGCACGCATAATAATACTATGATTGCAAAACAAAATATTCAAACCAAAGACCTTAAAGCTGCGATTAGACCAAAGTTATTAACAAAATGTTAATAACTCAATCCTTATAGATTATATTAGATTGAACATAACTCATCATACACATGATGAAGATGTGTGTTTGTCAACTTCCGTTCAATCTAATAGAATCTATAAGGATTAAACTATAAACATTATGTTAATAACTTTGGTGTAAACCCAGCTTAAAGATGCATACCTCTTCAAGGTCTTCGATTGAAACTATAGACCTTATACAGTACAAATACAGTAATAGACTGGCTTCTCCACACATCTGTGTAATCACTTGTCAGCTGATTTATGATGAATAATTCTATAGTCTGATTTTTACTCTAATATTGGCGTATGAAGAAGGCTCCTTTTTCCTTTTATATTATCCTTGAGACGCAAAACTTCCAAAAACCTTGTATAAACGTCGACGCGCAATTAAAAAAGGAACGTACTTGTCAAATTTCATGAAAATCTATTACCGCGTTTCACCGTAAATTCGCAACATATAAACATTTAAACATTAAGAGAAATGCCAAACCGTCGACTTGAATCTTAGACCTCATTTCGCTCGGTTAATTAGAAAATCGGAGGACGTCTACAATCAACACTTGATCACTGTTAAATTTCATTGAATGTTTGTGCAACCAGGCCTTGGAGTGTTGAAAGATCAAGAATATTATTTTCAAGTCAAGATAAAATATATATTTGAAAGTGTATGAGAAGATGCAAACAGGAAAATAGTATCAAGAAAAAATAGTAGGTAAGAGTGTGTAGTGAAATGTAAAGAAGATAATATAAAATCTCACAAAAACTAATAATACTAATACACTAAATATATGAACTAATTTGAATAAATAAATAAAATATTCGAATTAAAAAATCCTAATTATTATCGAATCAATTTTATTAATTTCCTAGAAAGTAACATAAAAGAAATGAGAGCTACATTTACAGATAAGATAGATAAGGAAACCCTTACGATAACTTATTTGATAAAAATGGCAATATTTTTTAAATGGATGATTTACATCAGCACTAATCCATACTCAATGATAGAAAGTTTGTTCGAATGGATGAATAAAAAAAAAGCATTTTAATATAGGCATATTTTATGAAAGACTAACATTTTTACAACACAACAGGCTAACACCATATTATTACCTACCTTTTCTCGCTCTTGTCCTTCTTCCTTTTCTTTTTCTTCTCGGATTTCTTGTGCTTCTTCTTTTTCTTCTCTCGGTTGTCATCAGAGTCAGAGGAGGTGTTCTCTTCAGCGGCTCGTTTCTTGGCTTTCTTCGCTGTGGAAAAGTTGAAGATAATCAGCCATAACATCAATATTACGGTATTTATTAACACTATCTGATCATTGACAACATAATCCGTAGACTCACTACAGTAACAACAGTTGAGCAAATGCATCGATAGTGAAAATAGAACTTTTGCTAATTCATTTGATTAATATTAAAGAGGAAATGGGGTTAATATAATAAATCAATCAATGACTAACATATTCAAGATTAAAACATATATTAGTATCAATTAGAAAGTTTTTGTTTTCTTGAAAAGTCTAGAACAGTCGCGTCAAAAAGGCAAACAAGAACGGTTGGGTTGGATCTCTGAAGCCCAAATAATACAACTCTGGAAATTCAAAAGCAAATTTATTTTTTTGCTACAAATGAAATTATTTGTTAATTCAATGTTATTCTCGATCATAGCGGAAAGATAACAAGAGAAGATATCCCACGGTATACGGCGTTTACGATAACGGCATAATCTCATGCTTATTAATGTTGACTATTGTCGATTATTACAGTCTTGGTCGAATTAAGAGTGTATGAATGTCTCAGTATAAGAGAATACCAGCGTCACATTACTTCCTAAAAAGTCTAAGACCTGCTTCAGCAAACAGTAATATTTGGAACATAGACCCCCTTCCCCCATACGATTGGATATCTTATTATGCCATATTTTCTCTATGATAACAGGTTAGGTAGCAGTTACTTTGATTCAATATCAATTACATTGTAAAATGAAAAAATGTCCGAAAAAGTCTGTGGAAAATTCTACCAATGGCCGTTTTAACACCAACCGATTTCTCGCCAACACTACACCTAAAATGTCTTCCGGTTGTTGTCGTGTCAGCGATAAATCAGCAAATGTGGAAACAAGCATTGTATGAACCCTCATTTAAGAGCCAATGCGTTCAACACCCAAATACAACGTGAATACTGCAACAACAGAAACTCCATACCCTTTAAAAACAAATTGAAATATTCCTACTTTTTTCTGCTCAGCTGGACATAATTCATTGGAGAGTAGGTTACCCCTTAACAACTTTATTGACATAGAGACTAGTTTTTTATAATTATTATCTTGAAAATAAAGTAATCTCAATTTGTCAATCCGTGTTTCGGATGGGTACGTTAAGTCGTCGGTCCCGGCTGCCTAAAATGCAGTAATTATGTCAGTCAGAGGCTCTGAAATGATCAGTTGAGACCTGAAAACGCTGACACCAGACATGAGCCAGCCAGGTCACTCGATATTATTATATATTATAGTCTCAATTTGTTTTGGCTATACAAAATAATGGATCACAAAGCCTCTGACCAGTTGCGACCTGAAAACTCTGACACCAGACATGATCCAGCAAGATCACTCGATATTATTATAATCTCAATTTGTTTTGGCTATACAAAATAATGGATCACAAAACCTCTAATTGTATTATCAAGGTCAGCTCATTATTTGTAACCTCAGTGTAAAGGGAGATGAGATATTATTTATCATGTCTAATAGATAAGAGATAGAGTTGGAAGGAAGAAGAATGTCGATTGGAACGTACGTTTGGTTTTCGATTTGAGCACGAGCTGGCCACAGTTGGTGACTTTGGCATCCTGCAATGGCCGCGACATGCGGTCCACCGCGAGGTTCTCTATGTGAGCGACCACCTCCTCACCGGACACCACACACCCAAACACTACGTGGATACTGCAACAACACAAACACCAAACCTTCTAGTAAATTATACAACACATTAGCAACACAAATTGAAATATTGATACAATTTAAAATGTGTAGGTTTTTTAAACCTTCAACTGTTGATAAAATTGCAACTTTGGTCATAAATGATATCCGAAATGTATGTGTGATCCAAGTTGAAGCGCAGTAGAATCGGACGAGGGAATATTCTTCCTACACTGCAATAGTCTAGTTGGTTTGTATTAGTTGCATACAGTAAACGCAAATCCTCTTGGAATTATGACAGAGAAGAAACGTAATTGAGTTACTTGTTGTACAATGAGTACATATATGCTGAATACTTGAGTAACTGATGAATCATCAACTTTATTTTTCAATGAGAGTATTATATAAGAATTTATGGGATTCTTGACTAAAAGGAGATTCATCAGGAGGAAAACAAACATAGTATTCATCAAACGTATCCGACTTATAGTTGTGTACACTATATACGAGAAAAATGACACTGCATTTATTCAAGTGGGATAAATAACGGGCGTTATTTAGGTCAAAAAGGACGCACATCGAAGTTTGAGCGAATATATTTTCTGTATAAGTAATATTTTGTTCCCCCAAATAACAGTTGGCACTACCGTACTCATTGTTGAACCGGCATGCACCATTTTACATAGTGATTTTACATAGTAAATTTTACTAGTGCTTGTTAGTATTCATTTGTAATCTGTAGTATCTGTGTTTGTTCAACTATTGTTTTTTCAAAGGACGAACGTGTGTTTATTATTGAAAGTTATTTCGCATATAAATCTTACGAACGAGTGAAAGACGAATTCAAGTTGAAATTGTGTAAATTAATTTATCAATAAAAAAATAGAATGATAAAGAAAAAATGCATATGACGAATCATGTCTTACACAACTAAAAATATATAATAATTCTGGACAATTAACTGTACGCCGTCTTTTAAACCTCAATCTTGAACCATGAAGATGGATTTCAAGTTTGATAATTGGTTATTAGATACAAAATTGCTTACAACCATTAAAATCATGGGCTACTTTAAACTTTCAGCAAATAGTTCTATAGCACCAGATCTGCCAAATAACTTGTAAATATTATATTCAAGCAATCATTATACTTTTTCATAAAGAAAATATTACACATAATACAATAAAAAATGTATAATGTGACTTACCCGTCAAGGTGAGGTGCCAGCTGTGTAGTTCTACAACAACACAAAACATGGATTACGGTAAGACGAAGAAGGGAAGAAGGGTGGCTGCCAGCTCAGCCCCTCACTCACTGAACAGAAACGAACATTACTAGATCACATTCATTCCACACCAACCACCAATCTGCTCCCAAACCCTCTACTCTACTCTACTCTAACTACTATATTCTACACCACTATATTATTCTCACCATCAACTTTACAAAATCGCATATGCACCATATCCATTTAAATGGAGGAGACTGATTAGCTGTTGGGTGAAAAACATGTATTTAACACTTTACAATAAATGCGAGCATGTCACCATCTATACATACCTAGATTAAACGAAATGATGCATATGGGTCAAAGTCGGTTGAGGGCAATACTCAATTAAATTACTGAATGAAAAAGACTAAGAAATTGTCAAAAACCACAGATTTATTGATACTTAGAAAGACTGGTTTCGGTTATTACACCATTGTCAATCTCTGATAAACTAAATAGGGAGTCTCTGAGTTTATCAGAGATTGACAATGGTGTAATAACCGAAACCGGTCTTTCTAAGTATCAATAAATTTGTGGTTTTTGACAATTTCTTAGTCTTTTTCATTCAATATCAATAATTACCACAATATCAACTTCTCAACTACGCAATTAAATTATCCTGGTATTCAGATATATTGATATGACTGGTATAAGATATACAGATGGCAATATTAGATTGAACGACTGGAAATCTTCACTTTTAAAAAAGGTAAATTGGCTTCAATTGCTATACTTTCATCAATCTCTAGTAGACATTTGATAGAAATATTTGTCTAGGGATTGATAATGTCGCAGCAACCAAAACTAGTTTCTCAATTCTATTATAAGTTGTTGTCCAAATTCCAAATTTATGTAATATACACCTTAACTACTACACAAAGTAATTACTGAATGTTGTGACTTGCTATTATATTGTATGCTTCCATTGAGATTTAGCTGAATGTTCAAATGGTGCAATATAGAGTTGAAACTAGCTGAAATGAACGCAAACTGCTGCACTGTGCAATATAGAAGTGGTGCAAAGTTTAAATGAGAGCGCCTAAAGATTGAACATTAATTTGAATATAGTTCGAAGTAAATTTTGCAGGAACTTCAAGGCTATTTTGCAAATAGAACAAGCAAAAAAGTCCTAGATTTAGAATAGATTTTGTCTAACAGAGCCGATTACAGATTAAAATCAATCACTTCTACACGACAAGTTCTAGCAATAGGGTAAAAACGTTTTAATTAGTATTAATCAAATACTTCGGACCATCACAATGATAAAATATTACAGCAGTTAATGAGGGATTGTAAATCAAATCGAATAGACTCAATTATATCTACTTGCGCTTGAATTATCATGTTTCGAAGAAACCGATAATGTTAATTTTGAGACATTAAAAAATGTCCAAATGAATAGAATAGATGAGTAACCTAACTATTTTATCGTCTCTTTCAAATGGCGATAATCATTACATTAACAGAGTCTTTAAACTTGATTATAATTCATAATCTTCACCATCTACAGTTAAAATAAACTTCATAATGGAAACAGAGCAGTCACAGATAGTCTTTAATCTCATGTATTTTTATTTCAAAGAATTGCTGGTAACTTAATGTGATTAGTGAAGCCACGAAACCATGGGCCACTGTTAAAAATGGAATAACATTACAAGACTTCTAATTATGTTATTTTCGTGCCCAACAATTCATGAAAATAATAAAAAAATTAAATGTAAATACTTTGAAGCGTTTCAATCGAAGGTTATTATAAAATATTAAAAAATGGGGTTCTATTGACTTTCCATTTTATCCGCACTAAAGAAAATCTGCAAGTAGATTGTTACACATGAAAAATGAAGTGATCAATTTTAATCGATTGATCCAGTTGCTGAAAACAGAAAATTAATAAGGTTTGCAAGTAACACTCAGAATACTAATTAAATTCAGTACAGATTTGAGTCTGCAAGGAAAACAGCAGCTTGGGTAGATCCTAACAAGATACCAGTTAAACCAAAATATATTAATAACAACTCAAGAAGTAGCGACTGAAAATAAAGCCAATTATTATTTTTTGGATTGAAGTTTCATATTAATCCAACAATATTAAATGAATATTTGGCAGACAAATTAGAAAATACAAATTATTTTAGAGTATTGAAGGGATGATAAATAAATCATATCATAATGAATATAATTTTCATTAATCACATCAGAAAGGCAAAATTATCTAAAGATGTTATTAGAGTTTTGGCTTACGAATGGTTCTGCTCTTACCTGAGCAATCTTTCTCAATTTGTTACTATTGGAGGGAATAAAGTCAGGTCTTGAGAATAGACTGTGGAGATCCGCAGGGGTCTGTTCTAGGTCCTGTACTGTACCCCTGCAGTACATGAATAAATATTATATTTATTAATGATCTTTTCTCTGGTAAATTTCATGGTATGCCCGTCTCCTTTGCAGCCGATACCGCTTTGTCATATTGTAGTAATGATAGGGAAACTTGGAATATTACAATGAAGAATGATCTTGACAAACTATTTTTTTGATTTAACTGCACCAGTATTTCTCTCAATGTCAACAAGACAAAGTACTTACTATTCACATCATCTTATTTCTGGCATTCACATAATCCTCTAAAACGTCATAATATCTCATGTAATGTTAATGACTGCGACCGTGATGTTGTGGTGCAAACGCAATCAATCAAGTATTTGGGAGTAGTAATGGATGAGAAACTCACCTGGTCTCACCATAACATCCACAATGTAAAGAATTACGTCCTTGTCCTTATGAAAAAGTTCAATTTTCTTAGGAAAATCGTTCCGCAAACAATTCTTAGGCAGTTATAATATGATTTGGTTGATTCCAAGTTGAATTATGGAGTAGTTTGTTGGGGCTCAACTTATAAAACTCATCTAAAACCTCTAATAATATTAGAAAGTTTATAATCCGGATAATGAAAGGAACTAGAAGGCCTGAACATTCTTTTCCAATTTTTCAGTTTTACAAATGTTTGCCATTAATATATATTTATGTATTCAAAGTTTCATCATCGTTTTATAATGGCCAGATGTATGAAAATGATTCACTGTATAGAACAAGGAGAACAGCCAACAACATTGAGGCTCCCAACGCCTCACAATTCCTTTTTCCGAAAATGTTTTGTTTTCCTTGGCCCAACATTTTTCAATTATTTTCCAATTCCAATAAGAGTAATAATTATAATGTAAACACTTTCAAGAAAAACGTTTTTGAATGATTTTAACATTAGGTTAACACCTTCAAGAATTGAGAGTTTATTTGATATTGGAAGTTTAACATTTTATTTGTGAGTTCCATGCTTAGGCTACATTAAATACATGCAATGATGTTAGAATAAAGTACTTTGATAACTATGAATTATTTTTAGTTTTAATGAATAAGTTATAACATTACTGTAAATGGTGATCATTCATTGAAGCGAAACTGTGTGAATGAAGCATCACAAAAACTTTTCTCCTCCACCTACTGTCTTAAGTACTTACTTTACTCCCTGAAACATAATACTAAATTGTCACTTTTTCGCTCTCGGCAGTAAAAAACAGAAAAACTCCCTAGAGAGGAAAAGTGACTCCATTTGAATAACATGGGAAGCATATCTATTTTAAAAACTTACATTGTAATAGGTAAGAAGGTCTAAGCTCAGATGAGGAAGCATATAGAGTAGTCAGTCATTGAGCCAACTAAATTCAATACCTCAACCAGATTTGATCAACATAGGAAATATATGTTTGTATGCTAAAATTATTACAAACTACATACCACTATACTAAAAAATGTATAAATATGTTTTTATATTCCATGCTATTTAAAATATCAGCCAACGAATATTCCTTATTAACTAATCACATTTGAAACGGGAACTTCATCATAGCTGTAGTTGTGGCGGCCATTGTTGTTACAACTTTTGCCGACAGATAGCGCTGTCGGCGGAGAACTGTGATTACAAGCCAGCTGTTTCTGTTTATTTTTTAGATTATGTTGCAACTCATTGTTTGGTCACGAACGTTTTTATAAATTATTCTATTTGCAGTTTTTATAAAAATGTAGGTGGAGGAAAAATGTTGTGTATATCACGAGTGAAAAATGTTTTTTCTCCCTCAGAAAAAAATGTCAAACTTCAAACTTTTTCCTCAGGGAGTAAAAACATCACTTTTCACTCTAGATATACAATAGTTATTTGTATATCTAGAGTGAAAAGTACGACTTTTTCTCCCTGTGGGAAAAAGTTTGAAGCCCGAGGCGAAGCCGAGGGCAACAATTTTCCCGAGGGAGAAAACGTATTTTTCGCTCGTGATGTACACAACATTTTTCCTCCATCTTCATTTTTTTATAGAAACTGCAAATAATATCATTTTAATAACTTACGTATTGGTGACAATGTTTCCTAACAACATAACCTAAAATCTGAAACCTAAAAACCGGTCGTCTGATTGGCACTGCCGATTGCGCTATCTATCGGCAAAAGTTCTAACAATTATATCAGATGGGCGTCTACCAAAAATGGCTGACTCCAGATCACGCGGTTCAGATTTGAATTGCAGATCAAAAATATTTGTTGGCTGGTATTTTGAATAGAATAAAGTACTTTGATAACTATGAATTATTTTTAGTTTTAATGAATAAGTTATAACATTACTGTAAATGGTGATCATTCATTGAAGCGAAACTGTGTGAATGAAGCATCACAAAAACTTTTCTCCTCCACCTACTGTCTTAAGTACTTACTTTACTCCCTGAAACATAATACTAAATTGTCACTTTTTCGCTCTCGGTAGTAAAAAACAGAAAAACTCCCTAGAGAGGAAAAGTGACTCCATTTGAATAACATGGGAAGCATATCTATTTTAAAAACTTACATTGTAATAGGTAAGAAGGTCTAAGCTCAGATGAGGAAGCATATAGAGTAGTCAGTCATTGAGCCAACTAAATTCAATACCTCAACCAGATTTGATCAACATAGGAAATATATGTTTGTATGCTAAAATTATTACAAACTACATACCACTATACTAAAAAATGTATAAATATGTTTTTATATTCCATGCTATTTAAAATATCAGCCAACGAATATTCCTTATTAACTAATCACATTTGAAACGGGAACTTCATCATAGCTGTAGTTGTGGCGGCCATTGTTGTTACAACTTTTGCCGACAGATAGCGCTGTCGGCGGAGAACTGTGATTACAAGCCAGCTGTTTCTGTTTATTTTTTAGATTATGTTGCAACTCATTGTTTGGTCACGAACGTTTTTATAAATTATTCTATTTGCAGTTTTTATAAAAATGTAGGTGGAGGAAAAATGTTGTGTATATCACGAGTGAAAAATGTTTTTTCTCCCTCAGAAAAAAATGTCAAACTTCAAACTTTTTCCTCAGGGAGTAAAAACATCACTTTTCACTCTAGATATACAATAGTTATTTGTATATCTAGAGTGAAAAGTACGACTTTTTCTCCCTGTGGGAAAAAGTTTGAAGCCCGAGGCGAAGCCGAGGGCAACAATTTTCCCGAGGGAGAAAACGTATTTTTCGCTCGTGATGTACACAACATTTTTCCTCCATCTTCATTTTTTTATAGAAACTGCAAATAATATCATTTTAATAACTTACGTATTGGTGACAATGTTTCCTAACAACATAACCTAAAATCTGAAACCTAAAAACCGGTCGTCTGATTGGCACTGCCGATTGCGCTATCTATCGGCAAAAGTTCTAACAATTATATCAGATGGGCGTCTACCAAAAATGGCTGACTCCAGATCACGCGGTTCAGATTTGAATTGCAGATCAAAAATATTTGTTGGCTGGTATTTTGAATAGAATAAAATATTTTTAAAATTGTATAACTTTTTATCGTCTACTAATATTAAGAATATAATATCATACAAACATATATTTTATAAGTTGATCAAATTTCTGGTTGTGGTATTGAATTCAGTTGACTCAATGACAGACACCTCTAATATGCTTTCTCATCTGAGCTTAGACCTTCTAACATATTACGACCTAACTTACGATCTAATTTACGACCTAATAATCGATCAAATCGCATAATGTGAAATCTAGCCAGACACCTTGGCAAAAATTTGTTGTAAACAAAAGTATTCAACCAGAGGATTTTGGAAAGCACATGGCTAATTGTTGTAGAGGGAGAACCAACTTATAAATCCCAAAAATATTTATTATCTGTAATGAACATACATAAACCACCAAATAAAAATAAATCAGAATATTAAGGAAGTAGGATGTTCCTAGGCGCATGGATGCAGTAGTGAATTTGCATGAACCAATCAAATTGCATGTCTGGATCAATCATTTTGCATAAGTTTTAAAATAGAGATGCTTCCCATGTTATTTAAATGGAGTCACTTTTCCTCCCTAGGGAGTTTTTCTGTTTTTTACTACCGAGAGCGAAAAAGTGACACTTTAGTATTATGTTTCAGGGAGTAAAGTAAGCACTTTAGACAGTAGCTGGAGGAAAATAACTATTTCAACTGCTCCTACTTGCATACGAATTAGTTTTAATTCAGTAAGTAGTATTTTTGTTTTGCCAGGGCAATGAGAAGATTTCATTTAATACATTTTCCTTTAAAATTGACGAGAATTTGTATTAATTTTTCGGTTCTGGATTTATTGTGGGTGATTTTATTCGATTACTGTTTTGACAAAATAAAACTGATTTGATTTGATTTATTTGATATAAATATTGTACAAGTAATATTCAGATTGATCTTCCTGGCTTGAATCAAACTTGAATCTAAACGGATACTCCAACCTTAGTAAAAAACCAAATCAAATCAATTGAGTCTATAGAAATTTTATTTTGATTTGTTGGATTATTATTCTATGTTCTATAAAATTTCAACCAATAGTCTTTTAAAACACTCAACTCTAGTTGAAGGATTTTAACGATAACTTGGATTTTTTGAGAAATTACATTTGGATGTAATGGAAACTGGAACAAATATCACATTCCATTATACAAATTGAGCATTGCAAAAATTCATTTAGGGTAACATTCTTTATAAAGCATTCCAACAGAAAATGAAGATTCCAACATTTGAGCTAATGATTAAAAATACCAGAGAGAATAGCATTACGGAGGAGTAAATTGGCGAAGTTCTGATAAGTATTTGCAAAGGGATTGAACTGAAATCCTCTGAAAGCGAAAAGTGTTCTAAGGCAAAACATAAAATTATTACAGTAATTTCAATCGTGAGAGAAATTAACGACTATAGGAAGAAGGTTCAAGTAAACAATTTAAATTCGAACAACTAAAGCATTTCATGATAAAATGTCATCAAAGTCAGCAGACTATTACTGCTGGGGAGAAATGAATCTATGTTGATCACTGTAAGTTAGATAATTGTTGAAAAAATGCAATTGAAATCATCACTCACATGAAAAACTGAGAGCCATTTGTATTTTTTCCTCTATTAGCCATTGAGAGTAGATACGGTTTATCATGTTTGAGTTCCAAGTTCTCATCTGAAACATAAACCAACCGTCAAAAATAACAATACTGTTTTGTGGAGACATCTCTTCAAGTTATATCAATTAAGACTTCAATCCAAGCATGATAAAAAAGTTTGCATTCTAATAAATACGAGGAAAATTTAATAAACTTGTAAAGATGTGTTACAGTAGATACTAGAAAATCAGAATTCAAGGACATTTTCAACCCAAGCAATAGTTTACTAATACAATTTTTATTTCTATTAAAACTAGTCACGAGGACTAACCATTCATTTCGTTTCCTTATTTCTTATCCTAAAATATTAATTTTTATTGCTAGTCTTCCAATGAAGCCTACAGTTCCAATCTATAATTTAGTTCTTTCACTACACTTTTATTTAATATAGCCTACTTTTCTCACTTCACTAGCACTACACCAACTCGAAGGGCTTTGTTCTCTTCAACCTCCTTGTGAGTTCAGTGTTGTCTAGTAGTTGGATGACTTCGGTGTTGTCGTGTTGATGAAGACGTGATTCATGATGGGCTGTCAATCGTCTTATCTCACTGGTCACATAGGGCATGTGCAGATCTCGGTACAAATCGCCGTTCCTTATGTACCAGGGCGCATTCACCATGTTCCGCAGTACTTGAAATGTTTGAATCTGATTGATGTTAGAAATTCTAGAGCAGCCCCAAAGCTGAATTCCATACGTCCAGACAGGTTTCAGAATTTGTAAATCAATATTTTGTTATCCAATGAGAGTTGTGATTGTCGGCCCAACAGCCAATAGATTTTACTGAATTTGAGTCATACAAATAACAAGCTCTATGCAATCTACGTTTCTTCAGAGTCCCCAAGACTTTAATAAATCGATAATTTTATAGCTGATGATGCCCAAATAAGCTCCACTTTTTGACTTTTTGCTTATACTTGGGTAATGGAATGAGTGCGTAGGTGATTGATGAGATGATCATACGTCTATGCCAGCTGGCGAGATTCGAACCCCCGACCAGGCAGAACAGGATGGAGTTCCAATCCCAGAAACTATTCGGACAATATTTCATTCCACCAGTAGGAAATCATTAATTATATTTATTTGTGATACAATATTACAGTACAAGCACAAGCAGTCCAAATTTATACCATGTGAGCTTTCAAATCGAAACAAACTCGACAAAAGTCAATTAGAAAAGGGATGGACGGAATAATTTTAAATGAGAAAAATCAACTCACCATCAAATGTACCGCCGTAAATAGACTCGCCACCAGTCCCATTTCCAACAGAAAAATCACCCCCTTGTATCATAAAGTCCTTGACAACTCTGTGGAAAATAATTCCCTTGTAATGCAGTGGTTTTCCAGTCGTTTTTCCGAGACCCTTCTCTCCCGTACAGAGGGCTCGAAAATTTTCGACTGTAAGTGGACATGACTCCGAATACAATTCGAACACAACACGGCCGACGGGAAGGCCACCCACTTCTATGTCGAAGAAACAACGAGGCCGCACTGACTTCATTCTGTCCAATCTGTAAAAACACAAAATAATATTTTGCTATTTACTTGTATTTACTACAGTACAAGTACTTACAATACTGTAAGTTAATCAACTAAAATTTCGAAGTATTACATATAATGAGCTAACCCTACCAACAAAGTAACTAAAACATGCAACACGTTTCAATGAAGAAAATTACAAGTGGAAAGCGAGAGAGATATAATAATATAGAAAACAAGAAATTTAAGGCGTGAGTGCTATTTTGGATCGATGTAACAGCCGTTGGGAATGCGATAGACATCCCACCGATAATCGATTTCTTGCCAGACTCGTACCAGCATAACAGGCGTAACTTGTGCAACCGCAGCAATCCGAATGTGATCTGTTTTCGGATGGATTGTCTGGTAGAGGCGGATCATAAACCTTATTCTTAATAAAACCCCAAAGGAAGAAATCCATCAGTGTTAAATTCGGTAAGTGAGGTGGCAATGCAATTGGTCCTGCATGGAAAATCCAGCAAATTTGAAAGAAACTGTCTAGAAAATCCCGAACTTCTCAGTGGGAATGAGCTGGTGCACCGCCATGCTGAAATTGAAAGGGCACTTGTTCATCTTGTTCAGCATGAAGATGCAGCACCTCATTTCCACGGAGAAGTTTGGGATTATCTAGACAATTGCTTTCAACTTAGCTGGATTTACCATACAGAGCCAAATGCAGGTCCACCGCACTCACCGGATTCAACACCGATGGATTTATTCCTGTGGGGTTTCATTAAGGATAAGGTTTATATGCTAGAGGCGTGTTGAGACGTGCAGCTGTAAGCAGGCGTGCCAAGACCTCAGACCAGTTATAGAATAGACACGGCCCATTGTATATTCATACTGAAAGTCGATGAAGCCAACATCTACTGTCATATCGCCAAATCGTGACGTCATCATCGTATAGAAAACTTTTCTGTATAGTTTGTTTACATTGTTTTCCATAGCAGATTGTGTCTATTTCAGCGGGAGCGCAGCGGGAGTTTACCATTTTCATAAATAATAATTTACTTTTGTCTGAAATAGAAACAAACAATCTGAAAGTTTTCTATCCGATGCTGACGTCACGATTTGGCGATATGGCAGTAGATGTTGGCTTCAGAGGCTAGACTTCTCAACGTGCCTATTCTATAACTGGTCTAACGCCAAGACGCGCGCGGCTATAGGCAGGCAGCTCGAAACACGTCGTTACAGGACCTATAAATTCATTAGATTTGATTTTTATGTTGTATAAAAGTTATGACGACAGATGAATTAATAGTTGTGGCTACTATATTGCTTTTACGATTCATGTCACACTAACCTAACAATATTACGTCGACAATTAAATTATTTAAGCACAAAATTAATTAATTTAATCCCAAATGGTATGCAATTTTTAACTGAGAATAGACATGGGGCACAGATGAATAAATGGATAATTGAGACATTTTTCTTTACTCTCGATAATATTTTATAATATACATTTTTTTCAACCTTTTTTTTTTGTCTACTTACGTGATTCTAAAATTTTGCCATATTTGATTTTATTTATAATAATAAAATAATATTTGATATAATAATATTGAATTGATGCTCACGCCCAGCGGACAGGATTTTCCTTGCTGGGTTGTTGCCTTAATGAATAGATTTTGATTTAATTTATAATTTTTGTTTTGATTGTAAGCTATGTTTTATTTTAATTTCTATGAATTTCTTGAATAATTTATTGTAAATTGTATTGATGGCAAATAAAAGGAAAGGAAAAAAAATTGATCATCAAATCTGATAAATTTATAGGTTATGTGATCTAACCAACCGTCTCAACACAAGACGTCCCAAGATACAACTATAGGACAGTTACATACGTTTTCAACATTTTGTGGTTACTGAAAAAATATGGTTACTTGTAGGCTATATTGACTTCGTCTTGTAAAGCAACTCAGAATTAAGAAATTGGATCGTAAATCCCTCGATACAATGTGAAAACATATTAAGAAAGCTCAGAAAAATTAATTTACTTTTAAAAAAAACATAAATAGGCCCATATTAAATAAAAATCTGCGGCCTAAACCTGCAGCAAAATACCGTTTGATACGGTAACGTGATGCTTAGACTTTTATGATACCGTACTATCATATTGTAGTTAATCAGTTATTATAGTCTACCGTATTACCTTAATCTTGATCAGAGCTCCATCCAAAGTAGCACAAAAAACCAATTTCAATAAAGTTATGAACGAAAAACGACACGAAACAAATTTAGAATAGGAGAAAAATTTAACACTATTCAATCATCATCATCAACGCAAATTTCAGATTTCACCAATGCTATTAGGATTAGGCCATCTTTGATCTATGTCTGTTCGACAAATTCCATCGAGATGGCATTGTTCGATGCAAAAACAGAAAACCAACGAGCTAAAAATATAGTAAACCATGGAGCGGCTGTTTGTGTGCATTCAGCGCTCTCAATGTGTTACACGGCGAACTAATGGCAGCCATGACAGAGAGTGACCCATTGATATATATAGTATATCTATGGAGTGATCTCTATATCAATGGAGTGACCACAGAGAAGAGGAATTCCTATTCCTCCTACCACGGAATAAGCATAAAGTGTTTCCTCTGTGCTCCGACTTTGTGGAGTGACTCAGCCACTCTATAGTTTACTATATTTTAGCTCGTTGCAGAAAACACGTTCTAATTTTGTAAGGCTGGTAATAAGCTAAGTTGAGGATGATTTCCATACAAGACAGAGTATTATATAGATAGAGTATAAAGCCTTGTACACACGTCCGTACAGATTCGCGCGAACAATCGTATGTACATATGCCTCAACATTCACTGTACGTCCTTGTGGACGCGATCCACGTATGCCTCAGCATTCAAAATAAAGCTATCTGATTTGCAGATGACACGAAGACATGGTAGATGTAGATTTTCCACAACATGACAACAATGGCGTCATTCCATCATTGAAGATAGTTATCACAAATTGCAGCAGTATCATTTTATTTCAATGACTTATATAATAAAATCAAAAATAAAACTTGACAAACGATGTTGGTGAACGATTGTAGGTTGAAGTAAGGAAATAAATTGCTACATGACATAATATTGACAATTAAATCTTTCTTAGGTTGTCAAAACATTATGTTGTTAATATACTGAATCTAATTCAACTAGTTATCTAAACAAAAAATTATATCATCATGAGGGAAGCAATAACTACACAAGAACGATTGGCTCTAACTTTGAGATTCTTGGCATTAGGCGATTCATTAGTTGGTTTCCAATATCTATTCAGAATCTCAGAAAAAGAAAAATTCTACAATAATTCCAGAAGTTTTGATGACCTAATCAAAGCACTTAACACTGTCTCACAAAATTGACAGTCTTCTTTAAGGAAATTAGCCATAAATCGAATTAAATACTAATTTGCTGCCCATTTTAAACTAACTCTGCTCATACACATGACAAAACAAGATTCTCCAAAAGATTAGCTTCAAGATTTACCTTCAAGGGAATACTTGTTCAAAGTTTGAATAAATCTCTCTATAGATAGCCTAGTTATCTAAAACATATAATATCATATTGAAGATTACCGTACAATTTTAATTAACAACTCTGATTGATAACATGAAACAAACACAAGATGATTTGATAGCCACAGTAAAATAATATTTGAGCTATACTTTCTTGTATGAACCCTGTAGAGAAGCTTTTTTCACTTAAATTATGCAGTTCTAAATTTGTTAATCATGATACGAATTATATACTCCATGCATGTTTCTATTTAAATATTTGACAATCCACATATCCTACAAAATTACAAAAATCCTACAATTTACAATTAGTTATTGGATCACAATTTGATTTGTCATTCATTAACCTAATTCATTGGAATTAGGTTATGACGCCTTCAATGTTTACGTTTTGCCTCACCCGTATGGCAAAATCGCGTCCACACGTACATTCAATGCTCGCCCGAGGCGCCTTTGAGCACGCCAAAATACCGACAGGGTTCCGGTTCGCCCACATGCCTCAGCGAACAGTGTCCACACGTGCGAATGCAAGCCCATACACGTATGCTCACCCGAGGCAAACGTACGTGTGTACACCGTTTAATATCAACTTTTCCTTATTAGTATTTACTAAAATGATCAAAAACTTTCAAATAATATGGAAAAATTACCATTCAAAAGTAAACCCCCAACTTTTTTGACCTTTCCTTCCACCTTAAAAGTATAATTGGCCTAATAATGAACCTTTTAGTTTTAGCTTATGTTATCGAATTGAAAGCCACTTTCAAAAAATGCAAGCTATGACATTTGAGAATGACTTTCGTAAGTTAAAAAATCTCATGCACTAATAAAAAATCAAAGAGTACTGGATAATATCTCCATTTTATTCAAATTTATGAATTTGAATTGAAGCTGCAGAATAATTATCACAAATAATAGTGCAATAGCCTACCTTGTTTAGGTTGCTTAAGTTGGCAGAAAGTTGAGGATTGATAATCAAACTAGGCACTGCTTTGCTTACATAATCATAATGCAATTTGTATCTTCAGATCATTATCACGGAGGAGGTAGGTAAGTAAAAAATTGAAAATTTCACCCTTCATATTGAAGCTGCTATAATAATGAAATGAAAACATATTATATGTGTTTTAATTTAAAAATTCAATGATCTGCAAACTTACGATAACCATCCTCATTGTTGAAGATTTATTAGCCATGAAAGAGAAAAAAAAATGATAAAAACAGTTGAAAATGTCACAAAACTCACTGAACAAAAATTGTAGAGAATTTATCAAGCTCCATTTAAGATTGTCATGATAGTTGAACGCATTATCGTCGTTATAAGCAAAAATTGAAAAAATGCAACTTTAAAACCACCCTCATACCTTTTGCACAAGGAGTACCTAAAGATCAGGACTTTTGTTATGTTCACCTCCTAACTGGTCTTAACAGAGTCAAAAATTGCGTTGGAAACATTCCCTCCGTCAATAGGTCCAAAGTTGCAAAATTGAATATTTCACACTGAACACCAAAGCGGCTACAGCAGTCTTGGAGAAGTGCGTATTGTGAAATAAAATTAAAGAGAATTCAATGCTCTATCCTTAAATTCTCATGAATAATTTTAAGATCAATAATAAGAAAAAAAATTAGACGATCGCTGCTCTCAAACATTTGTGAATTCAACCCTCAACAGAACAGGGTCAAAAAATACAATTTTTTGAGCATTGAGGACTTGATAAAGTTGGGAGCTATGAGAAACGACACGGGACCGAAGATGCCATCCAATTTCAAGTACATGGTCTCCAGATCATACTTCCGTTTCATATTGGATTCCATTCCCGTTCTCGTGCCGCTTCTCACAGCGGCTATTCTAACATTAGACTATGAACTATATTTTTCTCTGAGGAACGAAATAATGCAACATAATTCTCATATTATAGTTTTATTACCCTACTTAGAAACGAAGACATAAGTTGTTTATTATAGTAAGTAATAATAAAATAACTAATCTAAAGAATCCAAAAGAACATAAACGACAATAATGAACTTATAAACCATTCCAGATTCACTTATATAACATTCATTCTGCTTAGTCAACTACCTACATCAAAAGTGTAAAAATACAAACTATAAATTTTGTGTCAGCCTCTTCACCACAATTTGGAATATGTCGCCATGTTGAGAGTACATTCACAATCACTTTAAACAACTTAGTACTGTACTCTGAATAAAAAAAACACTGATGTAAGTAGAAATGTTAAAACTTTACATGATAGGTAACTATTTCGTCGAGAAAAGTTTTTAATTAGATGAATAATTGAACACTTTAGATATTGCGAGCTACCTTTCATGCTGAAGTAGTAACATCAAGACCCTGTCAAGAGCATTCAATTTGGAGGGATAATACTGTACTTCGCCCTTTGAAGAACTTAGTGTACAAGCTCAACTGATTAACAGTTAGATGGTTAAAATGTGTCAACTTGACAGAAAATATATTCTGGTGGTGAACAGAGGCAAAATAAGACTAAAAATTAACAAACATACATTCAAAATGAGAGTGTAGAAAACTTTGAACCATCAACAGGTACACTAATACAAACTTTTATCATTTTAAGTTTATGCAGTAATAAATTGAAATAATTGAGTTTACATTGAAAATGCACACAAAAAAACACAATGCTCTGGCAGTGAGTCTTGAAAAATGTATCAAATTAAGCACGTTCGCCACGAATTCGCCTGGCAAGCTGGATGTCTTTGGGCATGATGGTGACGCGCTTGGCGTGAATGGCGCACAAGTTGGTGTCCTCGAAAAGTCCCACCAGGTAGGCTTCACTGGCTTCCTACAATCACAACAAATCCACCAAATTAACAACTTGGAAGCTTTGAAAGTGGTGATTAGCAGCTTTATCTTATCCACAGTTCAACAAAAGTTACAATTGAAAAATATCAAACAAACACGTTTAAAATTCAACTTTCACAATCTCAAATGATAGAGCCACAATTATCTTATCTTATCCACAATTTATCAAAAGTTTCAATTGAAAAAATCAAACAACCAACATGTTTAAAATTCAATTTTTAAATACCATCTCAAATGATAGAGCAGTCTTCATATCTAAAATTGATCAATATTTTCTATTGTTTGAAATCCAACAATATTTTTCATAGTCACGAATAATTCACATAAAAGCAAATTACTTTAATGTGAACTGCATTTTTGGAAAATTAACAGTTTCTAGTTTCCATTGTAAAACAATTTGAATTTTGTAATCTCAGTCAATAATTAGTCTTCTATAGACACAACAAGTAGAGATAATCAACGTTCAAGATTATTCAAAACAATTTTTGAACCAATTCAATATTGATATGTTTTAATGAATTAATATATTCAAATCAATCTCATGAAATTGAATAATCTCACATCAACAAGAATAGGTCTACAGTAAAGTAAGTGTGATCTAAAATTACAGTCAATGACGAATTTTCTCGATTAAGAATTCAGACGAAATAAGGTTGATGACCGGCCTCAAACAGCTCATTTCGATAAACTATAGACTGTGAAATCGATAGAATCAGCATGAAAACGGCAAATGTGTGCACCTATTATTATATTGAAATAACATTGGTGACAAAGCCCCGAGCTGCAAACAAGGTTTGCGGACAATACAACCAGTCAAGACTCATGGATCTGATTCATGAATTTCTTCCGAGCCCAACTTATCATGGAAATAGAACCAAAGAGTTGAGCGTGGGTGATGAAGAATAGAAAGACCTACGGCAGTAGGATTCAAGCTACCGAGAAGAGAAAGATGATCAAAACTTATACTTGACAAAACAAAAAGATTACCCAACTACTCGTTCAACTATACCATTCAAGACTGCAAAGGATAAAAAACCTTTTACTTGTGATATTTTTCGATTTGTATACTATCAAGCTATCAAAATAAAAAATCTGGTGTGGTACACTCACACAACTTTTCTTGCTCATTGAACTGCAAGCCTCATTCTAAAACGAGAATAATTTAGGGGAATAACATAATGACGATTGCCGGCAACATATTTGCAACTACGATCAGACCACGGTATTTAGATAAAAACGGTAAGGGTCATGAAATGTGTGCGCAGTGGCCAGCCAGCTAGATTGCATCATCGCCACCAACCGAGGTTTATAACACCTATTGGCAATTTATGAAAATTATTTGTTAAAAACAGATGATTGGATATTGGATATTGGATAAAATGACGTCAGCGACACCGGAAAATTAGTACAAACATGCGCGTGACACCTACCGTCTTCTTCTATTTACCGTGGATCAGACTACTGTATATGTGTATATTATAATTGTTTTCAGAGTACTTTTTCCTTTGTGTAAATTGTGGAATTCGATGATTTTTTAAAAGTCGTCAAAACAGCTGTTCTACAGATGAAATATCTTGACTATGACTGTGTTCTTTTTATTAACTGCTCTACCTACATCATGCACGAGAAGGAGGATACAAAGTCCATTTCTCAAGGATGGGATGGACCCCCCATTAGCTTCCCAGGAAAAAGACTCATGCCAGTTGATAGAGCTGATAAATAACTTTACAGGTATGAATTTGAAAAGAATCGTTAGAGCCGTTTTTTAGACAATCGTGAAAAACATGTTTTTTTAGTAACTGTCATTTTTCTCAAGAATATTACGGAGCTCCTGCAATTTTCCTAGGAATGAGACTCATGTCAGTTGATAGGGCTTATGAATAGCTATCCATGGTATAAATTTGAAGAAAATCGTTAGAGCAGTTTTCGAGAAAACCGTGAAAAACATGGTTTTTTAGTCATTATCCGCCATTTTTCTCAAGAATATTACGGAGCTCCTGAAATTTTTCAAGAAATGAGACTCATGCCAGTTAATAGAGTTGATAAATAACTGTACAGGGTATGAATTTGAAAAAAATCGGTCAAGTCATTTTCGAGAAAACCGTGAAAAACATGGTTTTTTAGTGATTATCCGCAATTTTTCTCAAGAATATTACGGAGCTCCTACAATTTTCCCAGGAATGAGACTCATGTCAGTTGATAGGGCTTATAAATAGCTATTCATGGTATAAATTTGAAGAGAATCGTTAGAAGTCTCTCAGGAAACATTTTTTCCAATAATTTCTTTTCGAGATAATTATGAGCGCATTAACTTTGAATTTTTGGTACAGAGACAATTTCAAATACGGTAAGAGTTTAATTCCTGGAACTGAGCATAAATTTATTCTTCATGGTATTGACAAAAATGTCAATTTTTGAGAAAATTATTCAATTTACTAAAAATGACCAGAGATAAACTCTTGGTTCTGTTATTTTGGGTAAATTGAATAACTTTCTCAAAAATTGTTATTTTTGTTTTATTCAATCAACAATACCGTGAAGAATTAATCCTCCAAATTTCATGGATAACTCCTACCGAATTTGAAATTATCCGTCTCAAAAATTCTTACTTTAGGCGCTCATATCTCAAAAAGTAATGATCGGAAAAAATGTTTTCCTGAGAAAAATTTTGATAGCTTGATAGTATACAAATAAAAAAAAAATTGAATAATATTACCTGTAAATGGTTTTTTAGCCTTTTGCACAATCTTGTATTTTCACAGACTAAGTGCCGGTTGCACAAAAGCTGGTTAAATTTTAATCGTGAATAATTCAACAAGTGCCAATCAGAGAAACCGTCTTATCAACATGACCTTTTCTTATTGGTTCTCGTGAAATTAATCATGGCTAAAATTATACCGCTTTTTTGCGACGTTTGTGCAACCGGGCCTAATAAGCTAACAAATACCAGTGGAAGGGATTTCAAAGTAGGAGGAGTTAAGTGACAGCGCATACACCAACTCAGATGGAAAATGAATGGCATTTACCTGCAAGGCACCGATGGCGGCGCTCTGGAAACGAAGATCAGTCTTGAAATCTTGTGCGATTTCACGCACAAGCCGCTGGAACGGCAGCTTGCGGATCAGCAATTCAGTCGACTTCTGGTATCTCCTGATTTCTCTCAGAGCTACTGTACCGGGCCTGCAATCATACAAATCAGTAAAGACAAACAGCAACAATTGAAGTACATGTATTATGAACTATGGTCCCAAATATCATGAACGAAAAAAATATCAGAAAATTTTTTTTCGTAGAATTAGGCATCTATACTCAATGGACTAATCCAATATTAGCAGTCATATAATAGTGTAGTTCTAAACTACATATTGCGAGTCCACAGCTTGAAAGCAGCCATGCTGAACGGGCAAAATGTTAACCTAAAAATCATTACCAATTATTACAAGAAGTGTAAAATATGAAATACAATTGGACGATGTTTCCTAACCTAACAAAATAAACATCAATTTATCAATAATGATGAATGAGAGAACGTCCAGGATAAAAACATATTTTGTATTAGTAAGCAAAACGCTGGGTTCAACAATTTCAAATGAAAAAAATTATAAGCGTATTCGATGCATGTTGTCACTTCAACCAGGGAGGAGCGATCGCTCCTCATCACACTTTCAATTTTTTTTTGGAAAAACTGCAGTTACTATGCATGTAGCCTACTGTAGTTGGCTAGTTGCAGAAATAATTATCATAACCTTAGAATTTTAATGAACAATTTCAAAAATCAAATCATATCAACAAATAAAGTTTTCAAATGCTGTTTTTGATTGAAAACTTTATTGCATTTAATGGGAGGGAGGGGGCTCTCCCAAACCAGAGTCCTAGATCCGCGCCTGATTTCAATAGAGAATTGAGTTGTTCCGATACTTTTGGTATCGATACTCACTAACACAGGATTTTAACGGCAAAAAATGTTCACAGTAGTTGAAAAAGATTTTTTTTCTAATCTTTCTACAATAATTCACTCTATTTAAATGAGAAAATGTTGGAGGAACCGTCAAAGTAAACATTTGAAAGAGCGATACGTAGGAAATATCAATTTTTTTGAAAAATAACGAATTTCGATACCTACTTATATCGATACTTTTGTTTCGTCCAATAGAAAGTACTAATATCATCAACTCGTGTGTAGCATCGGAAAAAACCAAAATTAATTGAGAAGAATGTACTATCCTTTTTTAATTAGATAGAGTAACTGATGAACATTTTTTAGTTGCTTGATATCGGCATACTTATTTCAAAACCAGAATAATCTAAAAAAATGCAGAATGCACAAGTAAAATGTTATTAGATTACATGTGAGAACACTTGAACAATAAGGTACTCACTGTAATCAATCAATGGAAAACAACTTGTCTATGCAAAAAAATTTAACTTAATATTGTTACCTGTAACGATGAGGTTTCTTGACACCACCAGTTGACGGTGCACTTTTACGTGCGGCCTTAGTGGCGAGCTGCTTACGCGGGGCTTTTCCTCCGGTAGACTTACGAGCGGTCTGCTTGGTTCTTGCCATTTTTAATCACTGAAAAAAAACCAATCATTGTAATACAATAATAAAATCAAACTGAAAAAATCCAATTGAGCTATTGAGCACATCATGCTACCATTGCTACCTACCTAGGCCTATTTACAATGCTAGTAATGCTACCCACTATGTTATCAGGTAGGAATCCAAATAGGAAAAAAAGGATTAGTGGGAATAAAAATGTAATTAGAAACTACTACACAATCATAGAATTTGATGTGGCATTAGTAACTGCTATGAGTCATGACATAATACACTTTCCCTCCAAAATTGCGTATACATTTTTACCAAAAAATAAATAAGCAACTAGTTGCTCAGTTGATGCAGAACATGAATATTTTCTAAATACATGCTTCAAGCGTGAGAAAAATCTAGAATCATGGTCATGTTACCTAATTGCATTGAACAAATTAGGCCTATCAAAAACAAAACATTCATAGTAACAGCAAAAATATGCGTATTTGATTGATTGAATACATAGCTACTCAAAGTAAAACAAGTATAAGACAAGAACATGCGTATCATAATCACAATAATACATACCTTTACACAAGTATTTTAAATAATTTCAATTCAAAATATCAGAATAACGACAGAACACGACAATCATCAACAGAAGGCGAGCGTCTTGATCGAAAGTGTAAAGCTGAAATCATTCTATTGGTGAAAATCCGTTGATAGTTGAATGTGATTGGTCATAATAAGACTCACTCTGATTCGTGCAGAGCTGATATTCTCTTCTACTATTTGCAGGAATAATACCTCATTTTATTGGTCAGTTGAAAATTTCAAGGCAGTCAACCTAAGATTCCAAAAACTATCATCAAAATAAATATAAAAATTATCAAAATTAACTTATTAAGGTTGAAAAAATATACATTTTTAGTTGAAATTTAAAGTAAAAGTTAGTATTATAACTGATTGGAGAAATGGACCAGTTGAAAAAATAAATAAAAAATGGAGATGGAAGTTAGTAAGACCGAAATTGTAGCTGTAGAGTTGTCGTAGACTCTGGAAGGCCGTGGCATGGTTGCAACTTGCAACTGCAACGCATTGTAAACAAACAACGAAACAAACTTGTTAAATTTAATAAATTGATAATTTAAACAAGAAAATATTTTAGAAAAGTAGTAAATTCCCTCAAGGACTGAATTTTGAGCATTCTTATCTAGCGTATTCTGTAAGTATGTTACCATTTTTTACTGATTAATGTACATTTTTTAAAATTAGTATTAAAGACATCTTGATTATCATCCCAATAATGTTATAAATAAAATCTTCAGAAAAATTTGTTAAGATCATAATTGTGTAAATAATAGCATAGTAATGAAAAGGATGCAAATTTAATGTTATTGTCTGCAAATAGCAAATTAACCTCAAAATCATTGCGTTTGCATTTTGGCAAGAATTTAATCCAAATTTAATAATTATCTAATTTTGTTATTACAATAGAATAATCTGGTATTATTTAATAACGCTTATTTTCCAATGTTAAATTCAATTGAATACCTAGCATTGATCAGATTTTTTGTTCCCACAAATTCTCACTACTTACTGTAGAGTGGTCTACGCTACATTCTAATTGCTGAAAAGAAAGATACGAAAACAGCGTTGCCAATTCTCTGCCTTGATACTGCCGTCTATAAAAGATAGCTGATACCAGCTAGGCCTAACTGCTTTAAAAAGCATACGTTAAATCATGTAAGAAGCACTGAAATTGATCAGTTGCGACCTGAAAACTCTGAGACTAGACCTGAGCTGGTGGTTAGTGGCTTCACTCGATATTATTTTATTGAATTCATTAAGCCGGGGCTACACCTAACATACAATGTTCCGATCACGGTCCGTCATGTGATCTGTCCTACCATTTTATATATATTTGAATGGATTCATAAATCAATAAGCTTTTAAGATTTTTACGACATGGATGAATTTTAAACTTAAATACCGCATCTACATGTTAGCCCAATGAAAGCGCCAGTATGTGGATGGGTTGTTTGCCAGTGCTAGCCTTCGTTGGAGCCCTATCATTATGACGACTCCTCAGATACAGGACCGTTGGGAGGACTGAAGAAGTAAAAAAGTAAGTCGGCCATAGAACCCATTTTAATTTTGGCCAAACGGACTCCAGCCAATGAAGGCCAGCGCTAGCAAACCACCCATCCACACTAGTCAATTAATGCGTACTGGTTCCTGTTTTGTCAGCTACTCTGCTGTTTTTCTCTGTGTAGTTGAGTTACTATAGGCCTAATTGTTCTTACTTTTTTATTATTTCCATTTTCTATCATTGATATGACCTGGCCTTGATTGGGCACTGGTCAAATTGCACTGTGGATGGCAAGACCAATGCGGCCAAGTTACCAGGCAGGGCCAGAAAATGGGCCAACATGTCGACTAGGCATGATATTTAAGAAAAATAATGAAGTAGCAAGTAGGTTACATGAAAAAGTTTCTATATAAAGGGTTGATAGGGCCTACATGGGCACTGTGGTCTTTGCGTAGACTGGTCTGGAGTTGGGAAAAAATACCAAGTAGTGAGTCTTGAAGCAAATTGATTAATGAGAGATAATGACAATTAATTTCCAGTTAAAGTATTTCTTTGGAGGGATGAGACTTTTGTTGTATTTTTTTCATACAAACTAGACATGTAAAACTGTTTACAATGTTTCAATTTTTTATGTCATGCCATTGAGCAACATTTTGACATGTTGCTGTATTGCCCAAGTTACTTTGAATTAATACTACAAAAATTTCACAGATATAGTGGAAACAAGGACATGATATGTTAAAGATTGATCATTTCGTGTTGGCCATTTGGCAACGACTCGGCAAGAGTGTGGCCTAGATATTATTGAGTTGGATTTTGATGAACATGAAACTATAAACCTAAATTATTTGTATCTTATTGATACTGTATTATATTGATCATTAAACAATAAACTTTCACTTAATTATCCATATTATGCATCGTTGCAGGTTGGTTTTTTACTGACGACATTTTCCTTGCGAAGTCGCAACTGTTGTGAGAAGATGATCACCCTCGACGGAGAGACAGTGAACGGCGCTATGGAGCCACCTGCGTCTGCCAGCATTGGCCTTAATCTGTCATCGACCGCAGGGTCCATATCACCCACACCCGGCCTCAAGTCCACCGCAAGCATTGGCCTTAATCTGTCATCGACCACAGGGTCCATATCACCCACACCAGGCCTCAAGTCCACCGCAAGCATTGGCCTTAATCTGTCATCGACCACAGGGTCCATATCACCCACACCAGGCCTCAAGTCCACCGCAAGCATTGGCCTTAATCTGTCATCGACCACAGGGTCCATATCACCCACACCAGGCCTCAAGTCCACGGCAAGCATTGGCCTGCAAGTGCAAGCTCCACCCACCATACCCAAGTACTCACAGCTGCTGTCCGTCATCGAGGAGATGGGCCACGACATAAGGCCCACCTACATCAACAGCCGATCGTCGGCCGAGCGTCTGAAGAGGTGCATCGTACATGCCCGCATTCTGGTCAGGGAGTGCCTCATTGAGACTGAACGTAGCGCAGCTGCGTTCCAGTAGTTTCGTTTCGCCGCATCTGCACATTGGCCCAACCAAGGCCAACGTCGGCCAGCGCCAATGTGTGTATGAGTGGTTCGCCAACGCTGGCTTTCATTGGGCACTGGTTAAATTGCTGGCTGGGCCAAGTGTAGACTAGGCATCAGGTACCCCCTTGATATTTCATAAATCGATTCCATAAATCTTTAACAATGCTATTAGATCTATAGGTGGTTCAGTCATGAGAAAATGATCGGTTCATATAAAATTACAGTGAAACCGAAAAGAAACGATTTTCCAATACTCTATGTTTATTAATTCTAGCTCAGTATATTTGGATAGAAGTCATGAGGTACAGATGAATACAGAGTGCTTCAATTTCAAGCTTTTTCTTGTGACTATAATCAGGACCTCCTATATACTACCGGACCTGAGCCTAGAAAAAATGGCCGCTGTATGTGGTGGTCTTATAGGAATTCCTACTAAGAAAAAATCACAAATCAGCTGTTAGAGATCGTCTCAGTTTATAGAAATCTCAGTTCGTCCAGTTCCCGTTTAAAATATCATTGCCAGCCACCACTTACGGCGACCATTTTTTTCGTAGGCGCAGGTCCGGTATATAGGAAGTCCTGCTATAATCTATTCTATAGCACGCTTTTTCTTTGTGACTGAGCCATTCACACATTGTCTTTGCATTACAGTGCTTCTGAACAATTTGAGTCCCACTTTGAAATTAATTCAATTCATCAAATATACACTAGAGTGCATCACTGTACACTTATTGAATTCTATCAATATTAATGCACTCTGTATTTATCTGTACTTCATGACTTCTATCCAACTATACTGAGATATAATTAATGAACATAGAATATTGGAAAACCGTTTCTTTTACGGTTTCACTAAACAAGTTACATTAATTCGGCTATCCTAATGGTTGGTAAGAATTAAGGATAGAGGATGTGAATAAAATGACAAGCTAGAAAATAAGTTCTACCTTGGATTCCCTACAACTATACTAGAATTGATGAGACTTGTGTATTGGATCACATGAGAGGAGAGTAGTTTATTTCAAGGTTTCACTAAACAAGTTTCGTTAATTCGGCTATCCTAATGGTTAGTACGAATCAAGGGTAGAAGTTGTGAATTAAATATCAAGCTTTTGTTTAGATAATAAGTTCTACCTTTAATTCCCTTCAACTATACTAGAATTGATGAGACTTGTGTATTGGACCACATGAGGGAAGATTATTTTATTGTAAGGTTCCACTAAACAAGTTTCGTTAATTCAGTTATCCTACTAACTTATTGGATAGGAAATATTGAAGTTATTTTCTCCTATCATAGTACAGTTTATTCATACATCCACATTTTCCACAGTAGGTACATGAAAGTCTTCAATACTGGAAAGGGTGATATCGCAGTTTTTCAACTATAAATTATAGATATTACTGTACAGAATTTCTAAACCAACCCCAATCTATCATTTTATTCACATCTCCCATTGTAGCTAAATCAAATTGTTAATATTAAGAAGACATACTTGAATAAGGGATATACTATTTCTTGGGTATAATATTCTCAGTTACTGTTGTGTCTATAAAGCATACATACACATTACTCCCCATTTATTGATTAATATAGTAGACCATCTAAGACACTGAATACTATAAGACAATGCTAAAAATGGTAGTTGTTGAATATCATTGCTACTATTTTTGCTTGATAAATAGATACTAAATTGTAACCAAGTATTATTCATAACAACTTTAACAAGATATAGTGCTATTAAAAAGTGTTACTATTTTTTTATGGTATTTCTTTATATGGAAGCGATTTATTGAATGTAATGGGATCGTGTTGACAATCAAATCATATCACATGATCCACCGGTAAACCATAATGTATTGAGATCCACAATAGTTGTTCAAGCTCGTATTAAACACAAAAGTGAGAATCAGTATCTAATAAGTTGAAGCATTTCCATTTGAAGTTGGTAGAGATTAATTTGTAAATATTTTTTAAGAATTGAAAATTGCAAGTATAAATTCTTGATGAATTTCATTTCCAAAGCTAATAAGTGGAGTGAAAAGATACAAGCTTTTCAATTTATCAGCTTCATTTTCAAAGTTGATAAATTGAAACGATTGTATCTTTTCAATTTATTAGATTTGGAAATAACAAATAACTGTATAGCCAACTGTATTTATCTAATTACTACTAAATTATTGTCATTCTGTACACTTTTACGAGAATGACTAACAAGCATTTAGATGTAAGATATTCATTTTTCAAAATTGCTTATCTTAGAGCCGATTGCACAAATGCCAATTAAATTCTAATACTGATTAATTTCCTGAGAACTAATAAGAGAAGCCTTCGTTTCGAAGAAACCCTCTGACTGGCTCTCGTGAGATTAATCAAGATTGAAATTTAACCGGCTTTTATGCAAGCGGCCCTTATTGGTAGTTCCCAAACATTTTACTATTCAAGCTTAGCTTTTTTCAGATGGATTTGTAACACGTACACATTGTGAAAAGTAATTTGCTCAACGAAAATTTGTTACTTAATGTACGGCTGTAATTATTATAGGATTTTACACTCTAGATTACCGGTAAGCGACTAGATTAGGTTGTATTTTACTATGTACTCTATTTTGATTTTCTATTGAAGCGAGTTTAATCTCTTACCCAATATTATTCCATAACTGAGTTGTAATATTATTTACAAGGGTAAGGCAGGCATCGTGGAGCCAATTCATTCTCATTAAAAATTACACATGCAACATTTGTCATAAAATCACTCCCAAATGATTTTTATTTATTTTATATTTTTATCAAAATATTAGTGTTTTATACTAGATTACTACTTGAATTAATTTAATATAAACTCCTTGGAAAAAGTTATTGGATGATTTTATAAACGAACAAATATTCTTACAAAACTTTCAATTGACAAGAATGAAATTTAGATTACCTATTTCACTAGTCCATGAAACAGTCTAGTGCATTTCAGTTTAGTAAATACAGGTAGGCCTACATTTCCATTTCTTATATGGTTGAATTTCTATAATTGGCAAAATACTGTTTTCATCTCAAGCATTTAAGATGCTATTCTATTTTAAACTTGTTAGAAGTATTTTAAATAACTTGTTCTTTACTGTCCTTAATTTTTCTAGTATTTTCTTGAATGTAACATTTTTACGTTTTTATTTATTTAGTATGTAATATTTGAACGTTTTTATTTATTTAGTTTACCCTTTGCTAAGGTTGGAATTTTCAACACTAAATGCCGATTGCACAACAGCCGGTTAAATTTTAACCGTGATCAATTCCACGAGGACCAATCAGAGAAGCCGTCTTTTCAAAAACGTCTTCTCTGATTGGTTCTCGTGAAATTAATTACAGTTAAAATTTAACCAGCCGTTGTGCAACCGGGACTTAATTTCTGTTGAATACTACAAATTTATATAGGGTATTTCTATTTTAATTATCATTATTTCTATTTTTATTATTATTTATGAACTCATAATTATTTAAAGTAAAATCAGACTGTTAGCTTTTATTTATACCAATGATTTGTAATTAACTTGATTATTCTTTCCATTAGTCATTATTTCTCTTAGGTTTATGTTTGATCACAGAAGATTGTATTTAATGTACCATGTTAGTTTTGTCACAGTTCATAATGAACTGTATTCTTAAGTTCTCATTTATTATTGAGTATTGCTAAACCGAGCTTTTTTACATGTTTTTTAAATATTGAATGTATTTTGAGGATCTTTTTTTATGAAATTTGATTACTACTTAGTATTTAACTTTTGGATTTCAAATGTAATGTATATGAATTAGTGTGATTATATATAAATTATTATACGGTATTTATGATGCCTTAACCGTATACGAAAACGATTTTTGGAAGTTTTATTGTTGAAAATCTATTTTGTAAGCATTTACAATTCAAATAAATGTTTGATTGAGAGTGAATCTTGTCTGTTGTTGAATACCCTCAACTTTCAATTATTATCAATGAGTAGTATACAAATTTTAATGTCTTATTCAAGTAAACAATTTAGTGGAAAATGAGTGGGCCTATATTTTTTTACATTTTGTACTTAAAATGAAATACAAAATCTCAAAACAAATAAAATATGGAAATTTCACTTGAAAGAGTAGATTTTACTGTAGAAAATCACCGTTTTATAACATAAATTTATGTTGGTTAGGGCGATAGTAGGATTCATAATAAATTCTCAGCATTGGTTGAGTGGGAACCATAAATTAATGTTATAAACAATGCTTATAGATTTTTCAAATGAATAAAAAATGTACGGTACCACAAAAGCATAAAAAATATTGTCTTATATTCTCCAAATATAATATCTAGCCTGCATTATGTAACTAGTTATTGATAATGGATACTATTAACGTTCTTTCCATTACTGTAGAAGAAAAAATAGCTTGATGGACTATGAATAATATTATATTTTACAGTTTGTATAGACAAAAAGTTTCAATTGTGATTTATTTGAGAAAATAATCCATAATATTACTCCAAGTTATAAAGTTTTTCCAAAGTTATCAATTTTTTCAATACATTCAATTTAACTTAACAATAATTTGACCCGGTTGTAGTGTTGCAGAAATGCCGGTTGAATTTTAATTGGTAGTGATTAATTTCACAAGAACCAATCAGAAAAGCCTTCTCTGATCGTGAAATTGATCATGATTGAAATTTAATCGGCTTTTGTGCAACTGGACCTGGTTGTATGATAATAAATCTTTAATAATAATAACTTATAGTCCATTCAAATGGTCGTTTTTCAGGAAACAGTCCCGAAAGAATTTTTCTCGACGGTTCTATAAGTATTTTGGAGCGCTGAAATCGAATCTGGAATTTGCTGATGTACGATGAAATCTGAGCATTGTGTCAAAAGTTATAAGTGTTTGAAACTTTGATCCTTGAGGAGTCCTTAAGCGCGCCTCTCCACTAGGAAATACTGAAATGAAGTGCATCTAACGGGTGATCCTCATAGAACATAATCTCATGAACATTTCATTGTGCAAAATATCAATGTGAGGACAATGTAGTTGGTGATGATGGTTGAAGCTGAAAATTAGGTGTTTTTCACAATACAAGGAGCATTTTTGTTAGGTGTACCTGGAAATCTATATGAGATAGAGCAATCTACCTGATCTCACATTGTAGAGCACAAAAATACGCCTAGAGGGATTTTGAATTATACATCTAAATGGTAACAATCGGAAGATATTGTTGATCAAAAACTAAAATTCATCAAAATTGATTTTTTTCTTCAAATTTCACTCATTTTTGAAAAATCATAACTCAGTACTCATTGGAGATAGAGAGTACCGAATGATCTCATTTTATAATCTAGAAAAAGGCAAGAGCAAATTTTTCTGTCTGATTACGAGATTTGGCAGAAATAGTTGAAAACTGGAAAATGAGCCGAAAATACGATGTTTTTGGGCTACTCTGTATCTAGCACAAGGTAATTTTGCATGAAGAAATTGGTTCTGGACTTCTCTTATGTAGGTACCCAAATAATAAACGACCTGCCAAATAATGAAGATGGCAAGCTCATTTTATATGCTGACGATACAACGGTTCTGGTTACTGGTAAGGATGATAGCGAAGTTATGATTAGGGCTGAAACGGCTATGCATCAACTCAACAATTGGTTTGGTCATAATGCATTGAAGTTGAATATGACTATATCCAACTATATCAGGTTTGCCGTGACGGGACATCATGCTGAACCTTCAAACCTGAATGCTTCAAATGGGAGGGAGTGCTTGTCTGTTGAAGTGACTAGTTTTCTTGGAGTGGAATTGCAAAAAAATATGAAATGGGATAAACACTTGGAAAAACTTATAAAACAGCTCTATCATGCACTTTTTGCACTTAGAACTGTGAGGACTGCATCCACTATAAAGACAGCTCAGAAGGTGTATCATGGATATTTTTTAGCCCTAATACGCTACAGCATCTTCTTTTGGGGGAATAGTAAAAATAATAAAATATTTAAGATGCAAAAGAAAGCTGTTCGTGTTTTAGAGGGCTTGCGGCCATCCAATTCATATAGGCCCATTTTTAGAAAATACAGGTTTCTCACGGTCCCAGCATTGCACTTCCTTGAGACTGTAAATTTTGTCTTCAGAAATTCAGAGAGATTTGAAGGAAATGTAGTTTGCCATGGCTATAGCACAAGAGCAAAGAGTTCAGCTGTATATCAGTACCCCGCTCACAGACTGACACTTTTTGGAAAAAGGACCATATTATTCGGGACTGAAGCTCTTCAATTGTCTATCTGAAAGAATACGGTTATGTGTGGTAGTCATAGGCTTTTCTTGTCTTCAATTACTCATGTACTTGTGGAAGCGTGTCCCTATACAATGGAGGAATGTTGTGGTGCCTTCATACTTTGAGTTTATACAGATGCATACACTTTGCATAGAAAAATGTTCATGACATGTTACATGCCACTTGAGCTCTGCTTAGATTTGTGGCTTCACGTAACAAATGACAATAATAATAATATATTAAAAAATCAGAAATACAATATAAATTGCATGCACCAATGTTTATAGTGACTGGACTATTGAGATTTTCGAGAAAGAGCATTCTCTACAAAATTAAAGATAATGAAATTTCCAATTAATTGATTGGTCACTCTGGACTCTACCATTTTTGGTTCCCAAGCTACGATTTTTCAAAAAAGGGGAATTTTTTGAGAGATTTTCAAAATTATGTTAACCTACCACTTCTACCCTATACAACTTCTATCATTTCTAGTATTGATAAAAAACGCACATCACGTGGAAGAACAATTAATTCTGAACAGGGTTCCTCAGGAATTTTTAAATTTAGTAGTTGTAGGAGGGGGAATACACCCAAAAAAAGAAAATCATGTACAGCCAAGATACAAACTTTTCATTAACATACTTTTTTATGGCCATCCTACCAAAATAAAAAACATATTTCGGCTGAAATCATCATACGAGGGTTATGTTTTATGAGAATCACCCGTTAGATATACTTAATTTTAGTATTTCCTAGTTGGAGGGGCACGAATAAGGAAGGATATATCAGGGACAAAACTTTAAACACTTATAACTTTTGACAGAATGATCAGATCTCGTACTACAACTCTTTCGTCTCAGCTCGTAATTAAAGGCGGTTCAAAATCAAGTATCATAACTGAAATTTGATAAAAAAATTCCTCCTTGAGTGTATTTTAGCCCATATTGCCTTACACAAAAAAATGGTCAATTTCTATATTAAAAAGTGTGTATCTGGAATGTTTATGAATGTACATGATTTTGAACCGCTCATCTATGATAATGCACTGGAAGAGCTCGCAAATGATCATTTTCAGTTTAAAATTAAATTTTGGAACAAAATTTGTTCATAATAATATGTTTATATTCACTATTTAACAGGTCAGCATTGTTTGGGAAATATTGATGTTATTTTTCAGGAATGCTGACTGTTTGAAAAGAATCTCACTAAATAAGGCCTTGAATTTATCATCTCCAGCCGTTGAGTGGTAACTTTCCGGTAATGATGGACCAATTTACGCCACCATTACGATACTACAGTCGTAACACTTTCTTTCATTGCTTGCAGACCAGTCATTGTCATAGTTTACTCCTCTTTTCTTCTTCTTCCTTCATATTTGTCATCTCCCCTTTCTTTTCCAACTCGATTAACTGTCCCATCACGCAATGGTAGTCTCCGCGTTACGTAACGCTCCTTTAGATTAGCTTGAGCGTATGTTTACATCCGGTAATCCGGTCATTCAATTACTGACATTGTTTCGATGCCAATAATAATAATTGTAGAAGTACCTAGTAGTAGTAGTAGTAGCATAGTAACTACACTACAAGAATGAATGAATAGTAGACAGTCTTACTCATGAGATATCCAAAATGAACGTGTCATGATTACGACATATCTTTTGTTATGAATGATTTAAATCAGTTTTTTGCACGCGTAACGAATATAATCAAGGAGACCTACCTTAATGAGTAAGCTTCAGGGCAAGGCACTTCCAATATAATGAAGTAGAGTACCCTAGCTATAATATTCATACTACAGCACAATTTGAGAGACTACCAGCGTCACACAGCTGCATAGGAAAGAACTACAACGTATGTGAACTATCGGCTTGGGATAACAGTAAATGTTGCGACATAAACGCCCTATACCACGGGATCTACTTATGCTATCGTTTCTCTATGATAGTAGGCATTCATCCTAATGCATTAGTTGAAACTGTAATAACATCTAATATAATAGCAAACATAAATTACATTTGTGCAAAATTGAAGTGCATTCAGACCTTGAAGAAATATTCAAAGTGAAACACCAGCAATATTCATAAATTGAAAAGTCTTTAGTTTGGTTTACTGTAAGCTAATAATATAATAAATAATAAATATATTATTAATAATAAATAATATCTATAGCCTAATAATATTTATTATAATATAATTATAATAAATTAATATAAAATTAATTTTGATATTAGCTCAGAAAAATTACAAAGAAATTTATGTTCGGTGGATGTACTGCTATGCTTGGAAACTATTCTATATTCAGCTAATTTACGTAAGAACTCACCACTTCACAACTTTACTAGAAGTACAAACATGTTTTACTTTTCTATCAATATTTTTGCAACTTTGTTATAAAGAATATCTTTAGTTTCCTCCCGATAAATGTTGAACAAAATCAATTAATTTTGTCCCTTCAAGAGAACTTTTATCTACTCTATTAAAAAATTATTCAAGTTCCCCAGCTAATTTATGTATAAAATAAATGTTTTAACAATGAGTAACCAAAATTTATTATTGGTATGATTGAGCCATATTATTTATATTCTGATGTGATGTTCATTATAATTTTGATTGATGAATTTCAATACGAACTTTATTACTCATTCTAATAATATGTTATAAGCATAGACTAAGTAAACAGATTTATGGTTATAAGGTTGTAACCTTACATGTATAATTTGAATAACTGTATCGTTTTGGGAGTGTACAATAGCCTATAATGCATAGAAGAGCTGCTGAGAGAAAGCTGAGCAAGAAACCAGTCCAGCCTTCCCGGCCCCGTATCCCGCAAAGGGTTCATTGTACAAGGTCCGCCCGCCACATGACAACATGCCAATGATTCCAACTGCCCACACCATTCCAACACAAGGAAAAGTCACTCACCAACATTTCTCAGCTTCCTCTTCCGAAACTATTACTTCCTGCTGATTTTAAGAAAATTGTCAACTTTATTTGCTAGAAAAACATGCTCCATGACCGATGCAACTATAGAACCTGCTTACTAAACAAAAAACAATGATATAATGCAATTGCGAAAGCACGATGCGTTCTATTGGAAATAAATGTTTTTAGATGCAAATGTTTGTGGATGCCATGAGTGCAGTTGGATTGCCATTTCGATTTTCTTATGAGTCTTGGAGAATATTAATACAAAATGATAGGAAGGAAGTAAGCTTTTTACCTTCTCTAGATAAAGACTAGTTGGAAAAATAAATTATTCAAGTTCCCCTGCTAATTTATGTATAAAATGAATGTCAACATGCTGCCTTTTGAATCTCTCTTAAAGAGGAGCTTTAGTGATAGTCCTTTCAATTTCAAAATGTACAAGAAATTGTTATGTCAATTAATATTGAAATAATTACACAGTATCCTTTTTTAAAACTTTTATTATGTCAACACTACTTATAAAAAACACAACTAGTTTTTCTCCGAAATGAATTAATATTGAAAATGGCTTGAAATCCAAAACTAGTTGTGTTTTATATAAGTGTTTATATAAAAAAGTTTTGAAAAAGGGTACTATGTACTTATTTCCATATTAATTAACAATTCTAGTAGCCCTATTTAAATACCTTGTCATTATGTCATTTATCCAATTTACCGGTAACTTTGAAAGAAGGATGTAGCCTATAAATTTCTCGATATAATTTAAATGCTTCTTCCATTCCAATGAACAACTGAAATAAATAATTAATGAAAGTTATCAGAGCGATTCAAAGGCTACTAATCTAGGATTTAGTTATAGACCAAGGGTCTCTAACCTTTTTTCTCAAGGGTCAAATTCTAAAATTTTGGAGGAAAGGCGCGCCACCAAGTTGGAGCAGAAATGAAGCACCCCCCCCACCACTTTAATGAAGTTATTTTATCGAGAGTTCAATAGTGATTTTTATGATTTTCTTGCTAATTTTTCAAATTGATATTTTTATAGCTATAAAAAATAATTATATTGAAAGAAAACTTGTCCATTCATAAGTTTATGATTCATTTATTTGAGTTATGTTTAATAATGTTTTCTCCATGCTTACATACCATGAGCAACATAAAATCTGTTCGCGGACCATAGGATAAGTAATTTAGGTTCAGGAGTAAAAACGATGTCTAGAACTCATCATTGAAACAATTTATTATAATCTATATTAATTCAGTCGATAAAAATTTATTTGATCATTTAAATTTTAAGAATTTAATTCATTGAAATTTTAAGTAGGTTTCATTTCTGTCTATTAATTTACATAAATATTGTTCTCTTTGATAAATATACATTTCCTCCTTCTGGCATCTTCTCCACTCTTTCTCATCTGATACTTATTTTCATCTAATTTTTGCAGTCTCTTTTTTAGTAAACACCATCCAATTTTTTATCATACATCTTTCCATCTCTTTCGACTTTTTGTCACCAACTTCTTTTCCTTCTCCAACCTGTCCTCATTTTACTTCTCTTTTCCTTTTCTCCAAATTCTTCCCTCTCATTTATCTTTATCTTGCTTTTCTCTTGTATACCTTTCTAAATTGCGCAAACGTTTTGGTTGAACAAAACAAGAGACTAGAAGCGATTGTCGCTAGATGACGAAAACCTATTAATTTTCCTCCCATATATTCATTATCAAATGTGTTATCATTAATCAATGTGACACTCGATTTCTCTCGAATATTGTCATTAACAAAACGTCGGCTTCTATCATTCTTTCAATCGATCAAGAACAGAAATACACCAACAATGATTTCAATAGCAGTCTATTCAAGATAAGTTCTCGTCACGAAGAGATTGGAATTTAGAGTGTAAATTATTGTGCTCCAGTCTGCGAGAGATAATACAGATAGCCGGCTATTAATGGAAATCAAAGTAGTGACTTCGCAATCCACAACACTAATTAGTTTATAAAAATAGACATAAAAAAGATAGGTATTTATTATTTCAAGAGTTTATTTGGGGTCTAAATTAAGTAAGTATTCAAGTATGAAGAAATGGTTTATGAGTGAATTATCATTCTCTAGATTGTAGTAAAAGCGAGTATCTGGAACTTATGGAATTGCTTTTCTATACAAATCACACAAGAAAACCAAAAAATTATACCCTACTGTCATTTTTCTCAGCAGTCCCTGTCTTGATACATTCATAAACCATTTTTTTCATACTCAAATACTGACCTAATTTGGACCCCAAATAAACTCTTAAAATAATACATTTTGTCTCAAGTAAGTGTCTTTCATTACAATAATAATGATAATATCGTGTGACCTGACCTGACCAGCTCAGGTCTGGTGTCAAAGTTTTCAGGACGCACCTGATCAATTCCAGGGTCTCTGGCATGGCTTAACAACATTTTTTAGGTCCAACCAAAACACGGGAGTGACCCGAGAAACATATCTTACTCGTTTAGGGATTCGAACACAGGCCTCTAAATTAAAAAGCTAGCATCTCAACTACAACCATTCTTTAATTATTGTTATTAGTGTAAGTAATTTATATTTGAAGGTCTCCACCAACTAAAATAATTTTAGTTATTATAATAACATATCAAGTTGTTACTTAAAAGCACTCTTTAATATAGTTGTTATTGTTATAGCACTCTTTAGCTCTTTTGATCTAGATTCTAGAACATATTAAGTAAATGAAAAAACCTTATTCTGTTTCAAAACACTACTTTTTCTACTGAAAATCCTTGAAAAAAATAGTATATGGGCAAATGGGTACTATTATATTGAACGGGAATAAAATAAAATTTCTCTCATATGTATCAATAAATATTTCTATTCACGCGAAGTACTGTATTTAAATAGAAACATTTTGAGTCAAAAGATTTCTTTAAATCTTTCTAAATATTGATTTACATCTAGTATGTGGGTGATGAGATGAAAAATACCAGACGAGATGAGAATCAAATCCATTACTGGAGCAGCGATGGTTAAAGAGGGTGGCAAAATCCAAAAATGGTCAGTTTTTTATGATTTACCAAGAATGAATTCTCTATCACTAGATACAGTCAGTGGGTTTTACAAGACCTGGTAATACATTATTGTTATGTGTACTTGGAGAATCAACCAATAAAGCCAATTCAAGTTTAATTCAAAGGGATTGACATCCCTACAATCAGTGATGAATGAGTTGGAAGAGATACTGAAAATATGGATTAATTATTCATTAACGTGCTGAGGATTTGGAAAAAATGTCAAATTTAATTGATTGGTCATTCAATTTACTAATCAGAATTATATCGAACCTTTCCTTCAACTTTTACATTCAATGTTCTGCTACCTGCACAGCGTCAATAACGCTAATATTTTTGTAATTTCAAGAATCCATCAAAATCGTTACTGACGACAGGTTTGGCACGTCGCTAATTCGCATGTAATCGCTAGCTCGAAAATGGCCACAGCGAACGGCGCTCAATCATTAAGGACCAATCCACAAACACGCCAATTAACACAGGTCCAACTCACTCAAATGTTTGGTAAGCATTTTCTAAAGATGTTTATTAAAGTGAGAGTCGAAAAAACATTGGCCACGAAATGACGGCCTTGAAACAGCCTAACAAGGCGAACACGTGCATTTCAGACCACTTCCAACTGTCAGCATTACTTGAATGGGAAGCATTCACGCTATTCACAACATATGCTGAAAGTGAATCCCACTGTTTCATTGAATGCTAAACGCACTCTGTAGAAAGTTATCTTCCCAAAACTAGCATGTTATGCTTTCATTAGAGTTCGATTAAATAGTTTTCGAATAATTAATAAATTTGAACAATATATTATTAGTTTTACTTGTTTTGTAGGCTGGTTTTCACTGCCCCGAGCGAGGTATGATATAATCAATTTCGAACACATATCGGGGAAGTGGTAGTCAAAGAAAGTCCGGTTATCCTTCTAGTCATTTTTTCTATAAGAACGACCTTCACGTTTATCCACTATGCTCCAATCATAACTTAATATACACATATATAACGGAATATAACGTTCATGTTGAACGGAACATACATACATAGTGAATGAAAGATAACACAATGCCTATATATTGTTATACAACATGGTCAACACCGTAAGCTATCATCAGCAGCTTTATGATTTATGATCATCACAAAAACTTCATTGTTCCTGTTATTTAACTTTCCTTGTCCTTCAATCATGGAATAAGAATTCCAAGAACCTGAAGTTCAACAGTTTAGTTAACAGATGTTATGAAAGCAGCGGTTACACGTTACTGTTTCAAGAGAATCTGAGTAGATTCTTAGTTTGGTTTTGAAATGAATCAAGATTTTGAACCCGGTAAATAATAAGGTATATTTTTCACTTCTTCTAGAGAAATGAATTACTTCATTTATAATCTTTGAAAGCTGTAATCAAAATTGAGGAAGCTGAATATATATATATTTTTCATATTTTACTTTCAACTCCAAACTATGTTTAAGTATCATAATTTCCTTGATTCAAAACAGTGTATATCAACTGTCTGATTTAGTTCGACTCCTCCCTGCACACGGACAAATCATTCACGCAGGGAGTATATTCTTTATATTTATTACTATATTGTTACACTATTATTTTGTAAATATGTCTTTTTTAATGAATAAATGTGAATTTAAATATTTTTTCCTAAATTTCGTTGAGTCTAATGGGTCAGCTGTGAAGTATTATTTTACTCCTAACTAGTCTCAACAAAGCTGCTAAATCAAAAATTGTGTTTACACTCAACAATAAACCTGCTGCAACAGTCAATCGTATGGAAATGCGTAAAAGTGTGAAATTATACAAATTGTAGAGAATTTAATGCTCTATAAGCTCATAATCAGCATGGATTTCTTCCATCGAATTTTAAAAAGTTATAAGAGCAAAAATAAAAAACTGGGAACAAACTAGTTTTTTTTAAAAATGTCACTTTTTCAAGAGCGGATATCTCGAAAACTATGGAAGATAAAGAAAAGTTGTTACATATTAGTAAGTTGTTAGATGAATATTGTAGAAAATTTGTAAGCTTTAATTTTATATGGAATAATCATGTCTGTAAGATGCATAGTTTTCGAGTTATATGCGAGAAAAAATGGTACCTTTGAACTATTAGCACAGGAGGTAGGTGTGGGGACTTTTGATATGTCTACCTCCTTACTAATCTATACAGAACTGCGGGGTCAAAAATTGTCTTCCAAACTTTTCCTCATATAACCCTTCCTTTACTGGACTACTTACTATCATTATTGAAATCTATATAATAAATCCTAAGAATAAAATCTATCAAAATACCCTACTATAGGCTAAATATCTATATAAATATCGCCTACTGGTCGTGTGCGAGGGAAATCATAGAGCTAAGGTCAGTTCTTCAAACTCCCCAATGGAATAGAATGGGCTAGAAACAAACCATGACTTGAGTCTTTAAGCCATCACAGGCAGCCTTATTTCTCATGTGGCAGATGTTGAAAAACCTAATGATAAAATATGGGAACCAGATATGGGCAAGCTTTTGCTGGACCTTTCCAATCTTACTCTGGGTTAAAACAATATTTTTATTCAAACAAACGATAACACAAATGAGCTAGTTCTATTTGGCAATTTTAGCAACTTGAGTGGAAATACCGGCTTTCGTTTGCCAATTTGCTTAAAATATTTAAATGATAACAGCATCTGCTAATGGTTTCAACACTTTCACTCGATAGGTACTAAATATTTAGCATGTGCCTATTTCCCTGTAGCATTTATGGAGTTTTCAACAACTATTCTTGTGAATTAGTATTCTTCGTTATGACATAGTTTTTCACTGCCATGCTATCAATAATAAAAGTCTTAGTAAATAATCATTTTTTATTTAGTAAATAAATTTTATGAGTTTCATACATTGCGAATAATCAACACAATAATATGATATTTCACCTACATTGAGAGCTCGTTACTACCATTCTACGAGTAATCGTTTCAATGCAGCTCCTCTGGGTAACAGCTGAAGAGCTACAAAATAAAATCCCAGGGGCTCGGAGCCCACGAGAATCTGCAGGATCATCATTCTTTCATCCACGTTGTAGGTACATCACCCTGAAAAGCAATACAATACTTGCAATTAGATAAACATTTTACTTAAACCCAGTTGCACAAATGTCTGTGATCTTTTAATCCCGATTAAATGCCACGGGAACCAATCAAAGAAGCCTTCTCAGAAAAACCTTCTCTAATTGGTTCTTGTGGAATTTAATCATGATTAAAACTTGACAGGCTTTTGTGCAACCGGGCCTTAATGCTGAACTATGTAAACTTGGTGTTATATAAAATTATTGACCTTACTTGTCTCATATTCCATAACTGGACTCCTTAGGACGAAATCGTTGATAAAAATAATTAAATCAAAATCATGAGTTTCAAAATTAATCTACACTCTTCAGGCCCTTATAAAATCGTTAAGCTACCTATTATTAACCACTTGCAACAATTTCTCATGTTTCCACATTTTATATCATGGATATTATGATAGTATTACTCAACAGAATAAAGATAAATTGAAATAAACTGTTATTTTAAAAACTTGTGCTACAAAATAATTCCATTGAAATTTCTCAAACTTCTCAATTAATTTATTTTTTACAACAGAAAAAACATCATTCTTCGTTCTTTCCTCTGTGCTTTCACCCTCTTAAATCCTACAGGTTTATGTAGACATCACCCTCAGAAGAGAACAAAAACCAATTGAAGTTGAAATACAATTCTATAATCGAAATCTCGAATGTCAGATTCATTGAAATTTCTCAAACCCTAACCAAACTCAACCTATGAACATTTCTCAACCCCTCATGAACAACCAAACTACAACAAGTGGCTTAATTTCTGCAACAAGTAGCCGGAAGTAAGTAGCTGACGCTGTGAGATTCACATGAAACTGTCAGCATTCCGCTCAGAAGGGTTGAGCCAAACGCCCGCGGGCTCATTCCATTACCGGTAAGCCGCGTCCCAAATGAAGCCTGGAAGCAGCAGACAAATGCGCATGCGTCAGGTATAAGTCCTTGCTTGGCCTCGACAACTTTCACTGTCTCTGCCGCGACCCAACTTATATATACATACTTGGATTTTTACACAACTAAATACAACATATTAAACATGAATTTGATTGAGATAATATGGTGCTTGCTATGTATTAGACCAGGAGACAGTGCTTACTTTGTTCATACATATACAGAACTATATACATATTTTACATAAGAGTATAGATTACTATATATAGTATATTTGGTGAGGAGACAGATCGTACTTTGTTGAGGTGCCGGGAGAAAGTGGCGTATGCGGCTACCTTGCGTGGCCTTGGGGGATGCTGAGTAATTGTGAGGTGTGTCGACTGTCGAATATCATCGTTGCCATCATTAACATGGTTTTTGTGACGTCATCCACCTCTCAGCAATACACTGTCGTTTTTTATAATCATCGTCGAGGCGCCGAATCAGATTTGAGAGATGAAGCGGGGATAGGATGTAACTGGGCTTCCTGTTTCAAAGGGCTTTGTTTCAAGGATGCAACTGCATGCGGTGTTCTGAAATTTTCAATGACCATGATAGCTATCAATCATAGCTCAATGCTTTTTGGCATTCATAGACAAAGGGGCCTAGTGACGACAATGATGCTTTGATTGTTTATTATTTCAAGAGAAAGGAGCTTTCTGAAACAGGGAAGCCTCAATGGAATATAATCACTTTGCAAGTCAGTATTCTATTTCATGAATATTGTTTGATTTTCTCTATTAATTTGATACAGTAGCTAATGATAATAGTATTGTGCCTGAAATAATTCATTTATTTTTTAAATTAAATAATGATAATTTCTTAATTGTAATACTAGAGTTTTACACTATTATTGAAGGTTTTGTTGTATTATTATAAGATAGTCAACAAATGTGCTATGAAGTAACTACTTTTTATTATTTAAATTTTTGAAGTATTTCTATGTAATTATTGTATGGTCTTTCTATTGTTATTTAATTTGGTAAAAAGTGTAACAATTATACTTTATAATTGTGTTGATGAAATAAACAGCTTATTCTATTCTATTTTGAATCTCCTTGTTAGAAAATAAAGCTTCGGTCTTTCTAACGAAATAAAACATACTGAACTATTAATATTTGGATAATTACAGGAGAATCATATCCTATTATTGTACTCATGATGTTATTAAAAAATACAATTCACAAATTAACATGACATAAAAATACATAGAGATATGGATCATGAAACTTGAGAAAACTTCAAGATAAAGGAAGAGTCTGTGATGAAATTGGTTGAGTGATTATCGAATTGAATGAATGAATAGAAAAAAATTACCAGAAATAGTATAACGGAGATGTATGTGGGGGAGAAACTAAAAGGGAGATACTGTATGGAAATAAAGTATGATTTTTTAGGTGAAGATGAATAGCAAAACAAAGATTATCGTTGAAGAACAAACTTAACTGACACAGATATGCTTGAATGTGAGAAGAAAAACATCTAATTGAACATCCTAAATGATATAGGTGAGAGCTTGAAGCACCTAATAGAAGATAGGAGATAGGGCTTCAAGAACCTCAAGAATACAATTATAAGATAGAATAATGGATCGGATATAGTAGGCTATGATCGTTAGATTTTATGATTATTGAGATGTTTCATTTGTCACGATATGATCCACAATTTATAAGACCGCCTTCTAGATCAATCTCAACTTTTCATAACATCACATAATAGTGAGACTTCCTCCCTCCCAAAGACATCAATTATCGTGACATACGATCCTCTTCTTAGCTGATGGAATCATTCGGGTCCTTTGAGAATAAATTGTGATAAGATTTATTAATACATAATATATGATTCCTATCTAATACAGGTATAGCACTTAGAGTGGTGGAATATACTTGGGCAATAAAACACTTTCACCTGGCGATGAGAAAATGTTCACCGGCTATTAATAAATTACGCCCCGCAGCAATTAAACTTAGTAATTCAGACATCAGTACTTTTGATATCAGGCTTCTGAATCATGTTAGAAGTGTTATTGAGAAATGTGTGATGTTTGGAAGTTATCAGAATATCAAAACGAGAGAAACTGTCAGTGAAATTTCATCAATAGAAGGAAGAAATTGTCATCACTTAAGAGCAGGAGTTTTATAAAAACTTGAATAAATATTCACATTCAAATTTATATTTAAATTTGTATTTATTTCGCATATTTTTTATTGAATATTTTACTGAAATATTCAAATGAGCAGTATCAATAAGGTAGTTTGAATCAAAGAATACTGTTTTCTGTAAAAAAATTTAAATGATAATTTTTTGCAGATTTATGATTTACCTTTTTGGAATAATTGTCCAAACACAATGTGCATGTTTCCTGAGTACGAATTCAGTGAGTGAGATTCCATTGTAAAGTTGAAAATTACAAACCAAAACTGATAGATCTGAAACAAAAGTGAATTAAAAATTATGTTTGAAGAAATTATAGACTGAATTCGAAATTAGAGTTCATTGAGAAAATAAAATACAGTACCTAGATTCAATATTGAGCATTATACTGTTCTCGAGTAATGGATTTATAACAAACACTAGTATGATTCAATATCAAACTAGAGCTAATTTCATACAGTAGGCCTATACAAATAATATTAAATAAAGCGTTGAATGTTTTCGATGGATCTTATTTATTATTTGTATTTCAAGTGAGTGCAGAATCTGTATGTAGTTGCTTGGTATAATAGATCTCAGATCTTGGAATGGACGATTCTAAATTTAGTTCAATTCCAGTTATCAGTTTACCTTATATTCAATGTCTTATTCACGTAGCTGCATTGCATGGAATTATTCTGAGAGCTGTAGGCTATTTGAAAACAGTACAAGTTTTCAAAAAGTATCACTCATCACGCGAGGGTCCCAAGGTAGACTGGGAACAATTTAAAAAATAAGAAGGCCTGCCTTGTAACACTGAACCAAATTCCAAAATTCTAAAAAAATGTATCACAAGATGTCACTGAAAATCTGTTTGTATTCGAATGTAATGAATCATCATATTAAAGGCAGTACTCATTAGAAAGCACGTTCATTTTTAAAGGGATAACTTTTTCATTCTTGGAGACACATCCAGGAATTCATCAGTAGGATCATCATCCATGAGGACACATTTCTTCAAAACATACTCCAATGGACGATGGTATAATAAAGTAATTGACAAAGTTTAAGAACTCTAAATCAATAGGCCTACCTACATTTCAAAACCTCAAGTTGGAGAAGAATATCTTAAGACCTGTGAGTTGGAAAGATAGGGTAATAATTCAAAATTAATAGAATAAAGATTTGAAAATCAAGGAGTACCTATACTATAATTAGTACATTATTGTATTGTTAATGATTGTAAAATTACATATCACTGACGATACTTCTAACCTCATTATTACTATTACGATTGGAGTATGGTGAGATCCACTAAAAACACTCACCATTCCTCATAAATAGCATCAATGTTCCCCATTCAACGAATACTGATAGTTTGAAGTGAATCTCAGTACAGTGAGTACCGTAATAAAGAATAAACACTGAACATTTTATAATACCACTTTGATACTTAAAATTAGGCGTGCAGGTATTTTTAGGCTTCACTCTTCCAACAAAACAATATGAGATCTGTGATCAAGTTTTACAGTTATCAACATAATCCAAACATTATTTTCTATCATAAACATAATCGCCCATATAGCCTTTCATAACAGGTGTTCCCTGTTATCTTTTTGTATTCGAAGAATTACATTGTCAGTTTTGATAAATTTCTCTCCATCCACTCACACTTATAATTCGTTGAAAATGATTGATGTTTTGATTTCGTCTAACACTGCCAAAATCAGTCATCACAATAATCGATCAACCACTATAGATCACGGATAAAAAGCCGTTTGACATTTCTGATGACATATGACGACTGACTCGTGTCTATTGACAATAATTATTATTGTCATCCTGTTACGAAAACCAAACACCTTATGGGGGAAGCCTCATGAATATTCAAATAGGCAAACAGAATAGAAAGTCCCGAGAAACTAGACTTGAAAAAGGAAGATGGTTTCTGGTAAATATTGATATGAACAAAGCATTATTTCAGCTTCGATCAGTTGCACAACTGACAACAAACAAATGGCTTGTTCATTCGGAGAGCATTCTTGTCTAAATAGAAAACAGAACTCGGAACATTCTCACTTTCTTTCAATATAATAGGTAATGAACTATGTGTACGAGGCGAAATACATATGTAGGTAGGTTTAGAAGGTTGTAGGGTAGCAGAGTGCTATGTGGTGTTTCTCTGATAAACAACTTCACATATTTCAATGAGAAACATTGCACACGAACATGACCAACATCGTGATTTACCTACTAGCAATTGGAATATTTCCCTACAAGTTATTGGAATTGAATAATACAATATATTTAGACTATTCAGTTGTCATTCTAAGATAAAGCTAAGTTGATGTGTTAACGCGATGTGTACACAATGTTTGACGTGGAATAATTGTGTTATTATTGTCCGGTGAACGGTGATTCAATTGAAAAGTTATTTTCTCACATTGAAATTGGAACCAGTAAATAGAGGTACCTACATAAATGAATATAGAAACATCGATAAAAATTTATGAAGCAATATTCGAAGTAATCACTTACTAGATACTAGTAGTAACCTATGATAATATTGCTAATGATGGGAATGAATGATGAGATGGAGCCTTGAGTTTGAACTGTAACACATTGGAGAGGTACTTATTGAGAAGCGGTTATAGTGGATAGATTGTTTTATTCACATTGTTGTTCTGTAAATGATATTATAATTCAGAGTAACTCTTCTATTCAGACTATTTTGTTGGAAATAATCACTGGGAAATGATCTGGATTAGTGGTCTTGCTACTTGATAATAATATAGACTACGGTACTAGTAAAGAATTGGATAATTGATTCGCGCATCGCTGCATTGAAGAGAATTGCAAGCAGTTCTTGGTAGGAAATGAACTTGAGTTACATTGAAATTGATGATCTATAATCTATAATATAGATTGAGAAAAACACTTATTGAAATGGGCTGCTTTAAAATTAATAAAACAAAATAAAACTTGTAGCACCCTTTATTTATTAAAAAACTTAAAATAGTTCAACTATTTCAAGTTTTTTAATAAATAAAGGGTGCTACAAGTTTTATTTTGTTTTATTAGATTGAGAAAAATATGTTGTTGATCACTGGAAATTGAGCTGGAATACTGGAATAGTAGGATGCTTAATATTGGACAAATCAATTGAATTGAGCATCATTCATCAATGATGATAACATGAATTGGCGCAATACAGTCTTCAATTAAATAAACATTGATGTAGTCAACAACAAAAAAAGTACATCAACAATTGAAATGGTGTATAATAATGGCAAAGAATTCATTGTGGAGTATACGGTATTCTCAAAAATATAATTCTAGTTATTGGTACCTACGGTACTGTAAAACTTGAATAGGAACATAAAAGAAAAGATAATTATAATGACATGAATATAAATTTCAATACATAACAGGATGAACAAGAATTGAAGGACATGTTGCACTTCTTCGAGATAAGGATGCTACGTACTATCTTATTATATGCATCATCTTTTAATAGCAAAGAAGGAGTAATCTTAGAACAAAAATAAACAAACGCTGTATGATGCCCGTGTAGACGATTAAAGTTTATAGAGCAAGCTCATTAATATTGAAAATATAGTTGTTCACATGTACTTTATGAAATGTACTCAACATGTAGATATCTTGAAGTTCAAGCCAACACCCAATGAACACGGAAATGTTCAAGGACATTTTTGAGGTTGGTATATTACAATTTTTTGTTTCAGTCTGGCATCCCCGTGAGCAAGTCTCCCTCACAATCTCAGTCCTATTCATTGATTTAAAGGCGTATTCAATGTACAAAGTTCAATGCTTTCAAGGAGAAATTGCAGACATGTTTATGGGCGAAGTTCGAGTATCCTGTTCTTTGAATCCAGAGTAAGTAGCTCCATATGGCAATACAGTAATTCAACAGCAAATGTATCTGTACAAAAACAAAGCCACTGGGTTCAGAGAGCATTGACAGGAGAACTAAGTAGTTAGTAACAATAGGAAGTCATTGATTGTCAACTAATTCACAAACAACGACGTTGTGATTTGTGAAGTATGGAAGGCTTGATTGACTATTCAGTAAGAAATAAGTGTGAATTCAGTAGATTACTGTATCCTACTTCATTCAATAAATCTCCAATTGTAAATAAATACGTTTTCATATAATAAATATTCTATATAAGAGATCTGGGTAATTTTTGTTGTGGATTTTAGTAGCAGTTCATTTTTATATAATTCAGTAGTTGGATAAAAGAGTTCATTGAATCCATTTAAAATCAGGTGAATATAGAACATTCTATAGGTAGGTACCATCTAAATATATATACTGTATTATCACTTTATTTTGGGAAATCAATTTCATACTGAATTTTTTTTTTGCAGTTTCAATCGTCATAATATTATGAGGAAAGCCTGATATTTGTAAGGGATGAGAATAAAAAATTGTGTACATAAGAAAATGAAAAGTTATTAAATTCATTCAATCCCACTCGTATTTTATATTCTCAATCATTAGGGTAGATACTTCAGGAAAAATTGTGAGTGGCGGTTGTTCACACTGGAAAAATGTACTGTAATTTAAATCAAACCAATGTAAATGAAGTAAATTTGCGTACATCAAGCAGAGAACTTCTGAAACTCTGAAATTTTACAAACTAATTTGAAGCTGAAATCCCACTGAGTTTTACCCTAGTTAGTGCAATAAATAAAATAAGAATAGGAATGATCTCATAGTAAATTGGAGAAAGTTTTTATAAGAAGATTGAAAACCTCCGTAGATCAAAAGGTCATGTCCGATTTGGTTGCAAAGAAAGTAGTCTACCTATAATTTGAGTTGAATGTAAGGATCACTGGATGACATCACTCACGCCCATCAACTACAAACCAAAGTAGGTTTATCCTAGATTCATCTGCTAGTTATTTATCATCATGAATGAAACAAATGTTCTATTGTAATAGTATCATATCGTATGAAATAAATGTTTAAAGTAAGATTTTTCAGTGCATTGTTCGTTTTTTGTCAGCTAAACATTCATTACTAAAATACCAATACGATATTATAATAGTGTCCTTACAGATTAGCAGACTTCCTTGTTGGTTAATGTTTGTTACGTGAAATCTGTTGTGTTCTATTGACTGTTGTGTTGAAATATGAAGGATGATAGTATTATATTAGATTAAACTCTGACGTGTCATATACTGCCGGAGCGTTGCTCCCTTAATGCAGTTTAATAATTGTGACGAACACGAAAAGTTAAGTAAAGTGAAGATAATAATATAATGATGAAGAGTGATGAATGATACATCCAATGTCACAAAGGAAAGAGCAAAGTTGTTCCTTCTTTTCTCTGTGACCTAATATACTTTTGTATTAGGGGATACAAAGAACGTATTTCAAAATTCTTCAAGATGCTTAGAAAAATGCAATTCAACGTTACTGTAAAGTGAAAGATGTTAGATGCAACAAAAAGTGCGATTTCATTACAATAAAATTACAGTACACGCAATTTCTCACAAGGTCATTTGCAAAAATTCACGTAGTATAATGACTGGAATCTCAAATAATGCAGCTTATTCATAATAAATTGAAGTTTAAAAACATAGCTTTTAAAATGATTTTTTATGCGAAAATTGTCAAGGAATATATTAATAGATAAAAAGAAAGTACGATATGAATCTTATTGGACAGTTGCATTGAAATCAGGAAACTAATTTCAGATATAATTCACGAAATTGAATAAATATTTTGACCACATCTTGAACAGCATCCTTAATTACAGTGTTACATTTCCTGGGTCAAAATTTGAAAGCTTGAAAATAGTTGAAAATAAATGTGAACTAACTTTATGAATTTATTGAGAAAAAGTAAAAAAAAAAAAAAAAAACGAATCAAAGACATGAAATCAAAATTTAATGTAATATATTCACGAAACGTTCTACCTCAACAGTCATCATGACGGTTGCCTGATTTATGGAAGTCGAGGGTACAATATAAATTGGATAAACATTATAAATATAAATTGTAGGGAAGTAGTGTAGTAGAATATAAATGAGAGAAAATTATGAAATAAAATATCTTAAGTGTAAAAATTAAAGAATATCTCGACCTCACAGTGAACACGACTGCTTTCAGAAGTTCTGCATCCGGAATGCTGTTAATTGCATTTTATCTTGCAGCGCACCAAAAACAAGTTTTCGCTGTATGAGTTTCGAGGAAAAATATTAGTCGATAACAAATTGCCTAGCAATTAATGTCACGTTCTTCTATCGTTGGTTTAATTTGCAAAGGAAGGTTGACAGATTTGGGACCCGTAACAAGAAACTGGATGAGTAATCGGAATAACCTCAGAGTGGTTTGGAGTTAGTAATCCCTTGAAGCCGACTCATATTTGATTGTGTAATTATTGATAACTTGACTGGAACTGGACCTATTGAATCTATATATATATATATATATATATATATATATATATATATATATATATATATATATATATATATATATATATATGCGAAATGGCACTCACTCACTGACTGACTGACTGACTCACTCACTCACTTACTCGCAGAGTGTTCAGTTGGCCCTTTAGAGGTGCACTAAGAAATCTTTTGGCGATATTTTAACTCTAAGGGTGGTTTTTAAGGGTTTAAAGTTCGTCTTTTAGCATGTATATTCTTATTATTCCAATATCTTAAAATTATAATAATTGAAATGTCCATACCATTTGTTAATATAGAACTATAATCTAGAGAGTACCTCTTCGAAACAGTTGTTCTGGTAACTAAATTAGAAATTTTGTCAGGTTGGCATTAAGTTGAGTTGACTTTTTTAGGTTGGCACCAAGTTGAAGATTGAAATGCATTTATCCAGGACCTCCTAAATACCAATTTACCCAGTACCTCCTGATTTATCGCAGAAAAATTGATTGGGTACTGCTACTTCAATCAGAGGTGCTCCTGGGAATATTATATTACTAGCAGTCAGGTTCGCTTCGCTCGCCATATCCGTTTAGCCAGACGTTAAGTCTGGACCCCCGACTGGATCGTCCTAACATATGATAAAAATATGACATAACATTTCAAATTTGGTAAATGTGTTCAGTTGGCCCTTTAGAGGCGCAATAAGAACGGATTTGGAAAAATTTCCAAAGATGCGCCCAAAATCTGCGTTTTTACTTTCCTTGCCCTATTACCATAGGTAAGGAAAGTATTGCTTTCTAAAAAAATTAAGGTACCCTAATTTCAAGTTTTCTATACGTTTCAAGGCCCCCTGAGTGTCCAAAAACATGATTTTTGGGTGTTGGTCTGTGAGTGTCTGTGTGAGTGTGTGTGTGTGTGTGTGTGTGTGTGTGTGGTGTGTGTGTGTGTGTGTGTGTGTGTGTGTGTATGTCTGTGAACACGATAACTCCATTCCTAATTAACCGATTGACTTGAAATTTTAAACTTAAGGTCCTTATACCATGAGGATCCGACAGTAAGAAATTCAATAAAATTCAATTGAAGATGGCGGAAAAAATGGCGGATAATTACTAAAAAGCCATGTTTTTCTCGAAAACTGCTCTAACGATTTTCTTCAAATTTATACCATGGATAGCTATTTATAAGCCCTATCAACTAGCAAGAGTCTCATTTCTGGGAAAATTTCAGGAGCTCCGTAATATTATTGAGAAAAATGGCGGATAATGACTAAAAAACCATGTTTTTCACGGTTTTCTCGAAAACGGTTATAACGATTTTCTTCAAATTTATACCATGAATAGCTATTTATAAGCCCTATCAACTGACATGAGTCTCATTTCTGGGAAAATTGCAGGAGCTCCATAATATTCTTGAGAAAAATGGTGGATAATTACTAAAAAACCATGTTTTTTACGATTTTCTCAAAAATGTATTGACTGATTTTTTTTTCAAATTCATACCCTGTATAGTTATTTATCAGCTCTATAAACTGGCATGAGTCTTTTTCCTGGGAAACTAATGGGGGTTCCACCCCATCCTTGAGAAATCGACTGTCCGACTGTGTAACCTCCTTCTCGTGCATGAGGTAGGTAGGTGAGCAGTTGATAAAAAACACATACCGGTAGTCGAGATATTTCATCTGCAGAACAGCTGTTTTGACGACTTTTAAAAAAATCATCGAATTTCACAATTTACAAAAAGGAAAAGTACTCTGAAAACAATTATAATATAATACACATATACAGTAGTCTGATCGTAGTTGTAAATAAATGTTGCCGCCAATCGTCATTATGTTATTCCCCTAAATTATTCTCGTTCAGTATATATAAGGCTAAATTATAAGGCTTACAGTTCAATGAGCAAGGAAAGTTGTGTGAGTGTACCACACCAAATTTTTTAGCATTTTCTCAGCTTTATCGAGAACAAATAAACAGAAAATGTTCAAATTTACTACAGAAGCTCAGCTGGGGTGCAATAATGTTGTGTTAGAAGGAATTTGAAATAACACCAAAGATACGCCCAAAATTAGCGTTTTCTCAGCTTTTCTGCGTTTCCTCACCTTTTTCAATAATTGATGGAAATATATTTAAAAAAATCAGTACACAGGTTTAGCTGGGATGGAAGAATTTTGTTCGCCAAAGATACGTCGATATAGTAACAGGTGTTTTTCGAGATCAAATTGACATAATACGTTCAAATCCGGTACAGAGGTTCCGCTGAGGTCTACATGCAGGCGAGCGAAGCGAGCCCGCTGATCTCATTTTTGGACAATCCAGTCGGGGGTCCAGATCCAGAATTCGGTACAGAGGTTCCGCTGAGGTCTACATGCAGGCGAGCGAAGCAAGCCCGCTGATCTCGACGGTTTGGCATTTCTCTCAATGTTTAAATGTTTGAATGATTAAATGTTTATATGTTGCGCATTTACGGCGAAACGCGGTAATAGATTTTCATGAAATTTGACAGGTATTTTACTAATTGCGCGTCAACGTATGTACAAGGTTTTTGGAAATTTTGCATTTCAAAGATTTTTAAAAGGAAAAATCTGGTGTGGCGCACTCACACAACTTTCCTTGCCGTTATGAAAATTGATCACCTGACGCTAGTGTAAACGCGCATCTCAAGTCAAAGATCTGAGCCAGCTGGTGACAGTTCAATAACGCTGGATACACACGAGATCTGCTATCTCTTCATAGTGAATGATTTAATAGAATCAACAGTTGCCAAAAGTTTGCAATTACATTTTCTCAAATTTCAAGCTTTTTACAATTTTAGGTGAAAATGTTACTGGACATTAATTGAAGAGATTTCCATGCTCAATTTTTTCCACTCGAAATTTTTTGGTTCCAATTATATCTGAGACCTGATATTTGGAAATCTAAAATCGAACTTTGGATAGATGGGGCGGAGCTCCTGAAATTTTTACAGATATGGGACTTGTGGCAGTTGATATAGCTTATCAATGACTATTTTAGGTATAAATTTGATCAAAATCGTTGGAGCCATTTTAGAGAAAATCGCGAAAAACCCTGTTTTTGTCAACATTTTTGCCATTTTAGCCGCCATCTTGAATCGCATTTGATCGAAATTGTTCGTGTCGGATCCTTTTAGTGTAAGGACCTTAAGTTCCAAATTTCAAGTCATTCCGTTAATTGGGAGATGAGATATCGTGTACATAGACGCACATACACTCATACACACACACACACACACACACACACACACACACACACACATACAAACCAATACTCAAAAACCACTTTTTTGGACTCAGGGGACCTTAAAACGTATTGAAATTTAGAAATTGAGGTACCTTAATTTTTTTCGGAAAGCAATAGGCTACTTTCCTTACCTACGGTAATAGGGCAAGGAAAGTAAAAAGGAGCCTCCATCATACGCCAATATAAGAGTAAAAATCAGACCATAGAATTATTCATCATAAATCAGCTGACAAGTGATTACACAGATGTGTGGAGATGCCAGTCTATTGCTGTATTTCCATAAGGTCTATAGTTTCAATCAGGTACTTGTGGATGAGAATACTGCGTGAGGTCTACTGTTCACAGAACTACTAGTATAGGATATTTTTCTGCTTTCATTAGAAGAATTAGAAAATTCCATTTTGACAAGAAATTATAAAAAAAATATGCAGTAGATGAAATATTCCACCTTCATTGATTCATGAAATCAAATAATATACTTCTATATCCAATAAATTACAAACTAGAGAAAATTTCAAAAAACCGTTTTATTCAAACTTTCAGTAAGCTGGAAGAGTGTGATTCAATATTCAACGAACATTCAGTATGCAATACTGTATTATAGGGATAAGAAAATTCTGATATCAACTACAATTATCCACAATGATACTCACAAATAGCCTACAGTAAATAACTACTGACAGTCATTCTCTTTCATCAGTATTCCAAATTATCATACATAGAAAATTAATCTAAATTTATTTACAATTAAGAATAATAATATCGACTGAACTGACTGGCTAATAAATTTAGAACTGTCTGGTGTCATAGTTTTTAGGTGACAACTGATCAATTTCAGGGCCTCTGACATGGCCTAACGAATGCTTTTCAGGCAGCCCGGACCGACGTTTTAACGTGTCCATCCGAAAAACGGGAGTGGCCCGAGAAAAATAGCTTTTCCGGGCAGGGATTTGAACCCGGGTCTCTGAATTAAAAAGCCAGCATCTAATCCACTTGACTATGACCACTCCTATTTTCTTCTTATTTACAATTTTATTGAAACCGTTATAGATGGGAAATTTCCATCTCCATAATTTCTTAACTCAGTTTACAAGCAAGATCTTTATTAATTAATTCTAATTCACTCTATTCTATTGCAACGGTAAACAGAAACATTTCAAAATAATTGAGACGACAGTGACAACTAGCTTTTTCATGACAAAATAATTAATTACATAACCCAAAATAATGGAATTAAGCAGCGAACAAATGAATCCATCTGAAAAACAGCTACCAATTCAACTGAATTAAGATCGAATATTGCCTAATCCTAGAACACGGATGTACCACAAAAAAGAGAACCTTCCGCATTTGAACTACTAGGACAACTCAGTTATCAAAATTAATAATTGTCAGTCACAATCGCACGGCAAAAATGAGTGATGGTGATGATAATGTCTTACACCAATGCCGCCGCTTTCCCTTTTCCGTTTTGTCTTTCGAATATGATAAATAAACACCTGTACAAACAGTGCGAGAAAGAAGGGAAATAGGTGCGGAATTTAAAGATTGGGAAAGACGACATATTAGCAAATAAATAATGAAGTTTGCAAAGCGAGAGATCAATATTGGCAGTAAGTATTGATACAAGAAGAAAGTAAAAAAACTAATGTACATAGTAGTAGTAGAATAAAAGGTGTGTAAAGAATAGTAGCAAAAATACATTAGTCGTTAGGTACTAATTGACTAAGCGTAAACAGCCTTTATTGAGGACTGCTAATGATGGTTATTCTTTAGCATATAACAATGGAGACATTATGTTGTCTTGACACAACATCGCAGATTGGAAGTCAATAAGGAAGAGAAGGACAGAAAGTGAAACTTCTCCACTCACTGATAGCTCAATCTACAATGAGAGAATGGTGTGCATGGACTTCATAAAATATCACAGAGTAACACATGATAAATGAGTTACGGTAATGATATCAAAGCTAATAATCGATTAATGATGACATAATTCTGCTTTCAGGGTTTGAATGAAAGTACGGTAATTTATGAAAGCCTAATACTTCACCGTATACTTTGGGTACTGGAAGTGAGAGGGTTGTACGATTTATTCTACTGGTACAGTTCTGCTGAGTACTGTACTCGAAAAAATGACTGAGTACAAGCTATTGATTTATTTAACTTAGGAGCTAATGAGAGATGGCAAAATGATATATTTTTTTCAAGAGATTATAGATATCATAGTATACTATCTTCAATTTTACTACACATTTTTTCAGCCAATCATAGTTGAGCTGTCAACAAGCTCTCACCAGACCAATGAGAGTACCGAGCACTCCAATATATACAAGGCATGCGCTTTGAAGCACAATTCTGTAGATTAAGAAAGCTTCCAATTTTAGATAAATCTCACAGCGTGAAGTGAAATTTGAAGTAGCTAGAAATGATTAATTAGTTGAATACTTAATTCAAAAACTACAAATAGGGGATCATGCACAAATATTGGAGATTACATTATTCAGGTATTCTACTCTGTACTATACAAGAGTTTTCTTGAAGAGTTGTTGAATCTTACTGAACTCTGGGCAGATTGACTACTACGAGTATGACGATAATACAACATGTTCAACTTGTTGTTCCAACTCAAATGATTTTCTTTGCAAATTACTCTTTGCAAATCCCTTTCTTCTGTTCAACTTACTGAGTATTTCTTATCTCTCATATTCATCGAATTTCTCATTACCTTTACACATCCTATCATTCTCTTCTACTTTCCTCCTACCTTTTCTCCTACTTCACATCGAGTTCTCACTAGACGTCCTTTACTTTGTTCAACTTGATATTCCTTCTCTTCTACATTTCATCAAATTCCTCATTCTCCATTCCTTTACTGCACTTTCTTTTCACAATTTTCAAATGCAATATGCTTCATTTCCAGGTTGTTCAAGTGACTTGGTCTAAAATGAACTTGACGGCAGCAATTCATTACACTGACATGAGTTGAAGATGAATAATTATTAAAGAACGAAGAGCAGACGGTCTTTCAGGATGAAAAGAGCGGCTGGGAGTAGAATGTGTCTTTAGCTTTCATTCAAAAGACAGTAAACTAGTCTTTTCCAACAAAAAATGTGCATGTCTCTTGAAAGGAATATACACTATTCGAATGAAGAGTGTAATTTTCATGGAAATGAATAATAGATGAGTGCACTACTTCACCAAAGCATGGACGCTAGCAAAGTAAGAAGATTTAAGAGCCAGGAGGCAAGAGTACTTCTACATTTCGGTAAAATACCTTTTTCCAATTCTATTCGTCTAGTTAAATGTAATGGATCATCCATAATATAATAAACATTCATTTATTTATTGAAAAGAGCAAACAATAAAATAGTCAGAAAAGAAGAAAACAGGATATTGCTCAAAACTTCTTCTATTTCTTAACTTTGTCTCAAATCGTCCAAATATTATGTTATGTTTAATTTCTACACCAAATCATTGATCTTGAAATAATATTCGTATCTAATCTAGAACATAGTAATCAAAAAGTTTACGTTTAATTCGGTCCCTCTATATTCATGAATAGGAAGATAAAACAAATTAATCAAATGTAACAAAGTACTTGTGTATAAAAATAAACATTTTTATTGGTTCATTGTTTATTGCTTTTCAAAGCATCCTTTTTATTCCTTTTCTCCCATATTTCATAAATTTACTCATTATACTTCCTTTGTTTCCTTTTACTAAATTTCAATTCAATAGGCTACGCTTTCGTTTAAAATCAAGAGACATGTTCTAAACTTGAAAAATCATTGTGAGTTATTAGAATTACAGTTAAATTGGAATATTTTTGGAAGCTCTGGAATTTAATATTATTATTGTAAATTGGAAATGGGACAGTTTTTCGCATTAGCCTGTTGTGCCTTTCCTCATGTTAAGTATTTGTACACAATATTATAAATAAATAAATAAAGTCAATACAGTACTACTAATACTACTAATTTCTCATTGGGGATTTCTAGTAGTAGGCCTACAACTTGTCTGTCACAATAAGGAGCATATTGTCAAGTTATTGTAGTTATTTTAGTTATTACCCATATACTGTTCAAACAAGTGTTCGGTCCACTCCAGGTTGAGCAATTTGTTTTATATTTACGATAGAAAAATCGTGCAACTAGAAACCGCATGGGAAGGCCAGACCCAGTTTAAAGATAGCTGATCATTAAAGTATTCGTCAATCATTAAACTGGCCGTTATTTTGAAGTGCTCATTAATCATTCGGTAAGCTGACCAATGATCATTAGAACTAGATCATTTGAAGCAGCTATTGCTACAATTGAACAACCTGTATAAAACTCCCAAATAAATCCCGAAATTAAATGTAATTTACATTGATGAACCTGTTTCAGTTGATTTTGATAACTGATTTAGCATATTCATCGTCTCATTAACACTACTGGGATCTCTTTCTATTACTTCATTCATCCACCTTTCAGTGCATTTACAGCTCCGTTTATGACTAGATGAAGGTTCCTTTTTTGAATTGAGCATTGAAAGTATTTTATTTAGTCTAATCAGCTTCTTAATATACGATACAAAATACGGTTTGTTAAACACGAGTATCTAATCAATGTTTTTGGATTTCACACTATAATAACCATGTAGAGCACCTCAAAAGTCTTGGATTATGATATATTTCTCTACAAGTAGAAGTACGTGTATTTATGAATTGTAGTACATCATGTTCGGCCTGAATTGAGTTGCAAACACTCCTCTTTCTCCACCATCTTCTTCTTCTAATTCGTTTTTCAGTTTTTCCAGTTTTACCAAAGAGAAAATGTATTTTCTTTATGGTTTCACCCTCTTTTTCGAGTGAGACCTTGCCATTTGTACCAAATTATAACGAACATAGTGAGAGGTCCTACTGTTACTGTTTAGCATGGATTACCAACCAGTGATGGCATTAGAATTATACGATTACCAATATTTAGTTCACCTCCTCCCATGATTCATGTATAGTGCCGAAATATATTGATGGTGAGCATCTACATCATAAGTATTCTCACTGTGGTCATTGAATGACGTTAATGAGATAATCTGTTGATTTGCAATGAATTTTCACATTATTGAATAATACTATTGAGAAGACCAAACAAATAAAGTGTTAATTCGTATTAGGCCTAATCGAGGCAATGACGCAGGAGAAATTGAGGAAGTATTTCGTCAAAAGGGTTGGAAATAGAAGACTCACAACATGAAGGAAGGCATTGGAACCGAAACAAACAAGTGAGAAGAAGAAGAGGATGAAGACGAAGAAACAGGGAGAAGAATGGAAGAGGAAAGTACGTAATATCTAGAATATCAAACAATAAAAGTGGTGTGACTAATAATTTTTTTTAGATTTTGTACATGTCCGTTCCAATTGTGAGTCCAATGTTAAGCCTAGTTATTTGAGGGATTAGTTTGTAGCCACAGTTATCCGTGTTATAAAAGTGCTAATCGATAGCTTCAATAACGCAGAAAGAATCGAAGACATAAATCTGTAATGGAAAGGAAGATATAAAGAGAGAATTTCTCAAGATGGAAAACAACATAGAAATAAATGAAATAAATGTAAAGGAGAAGAGGAAAAGTGGTCACAGGAGTAGGAATGGAGGAGAATCAGGTGATGAGGAAACCTGGAGGAAGAAGTTGAGTATAAAAATCAGGAAGAGGGAAAACTAAAGAACGAAAGAGTAGAAGGAAAACGAAAAGAAGGAAGAGGATGAGGAGGAGGAGGAGGTTGAAGAAGATGAGGAGGAAGAAGAGGATGAGGAGGAGGAGGAGGTGGAAGAAGATGAGGAGGATGAGGAGGGGGAGGAGGAGGAGGAGGAGGAGAGGAGGAGGAGGAGGAGGAGGAGGAGGTGGAAGAAGATGAGGAGGAAGAAGAGGATGAGGAGGAGGAGGAAGGGAACAAGGAGTTGAGGAAGGAGGAGGAGGAGGAGGAGGAGGAGGAGGAGGAGGAGGAGGAAAAAAGAAGGAAAAAGGAGGAAAGAGGAACAAAGCGTCAAGAGTGGAAGAATTGAGATGCTAGCCGAAGAAGGGGAAATGAAAAGAAGAAAGAGGAAGGAAAATAATTAAAGTAATGGAACTTTTATTATAGATGAAGGAGAAAATAAAGAGATGAAAGAAACGACAGTAGAAATGGGAGAAGGAAGAAAATAAGAATACATTGAGAAAAAAGAATATGATGGAAGAAGAGGAAGCAGTTGGGAGGAGAGTAAGACAAGAAGCGAATATCTGAAATATCAACAGCTTATGTTCACTCCTGGATTGAAAAACAAGAAAAAATTCATGATGTAAAATAAAAAGGGGGATAAGAAGTAAGAGCCGCAAGAATGACTCAACAAGGAAGAAGTATGAAATAATAACACATATTTCTAAGAAGAACAATGAGAAGTCGAAAGAAAAATCAAACAAACTGTGATGTTAATTATTCCTATTGGATGACGCAGGAAGAAATCTGATGGAAGGAAGTGGGCCTACTGCATGAAGATGTAAAAAGTGTAGAGCAAACATCATATTCAGTCGAAATAACAAACAAGTTGAGGGGGAAAGTTATTATTGTTTGGCAGCGACAAGTTGCCTAACCGCCCTCCCCCACCCACTCCGATGCTCTGTGGTTTTCCTCGGTGGTGGAGTTATAGCAGAGCACTTACTACTCTGTGGCTGCTTCCTCCAGTCTGCATTCAGTGTTCGCTCGCCGGCCTCAGCTGGAAGTCCGTGGTACGTGATTCGATTGTGACTAAGACCAATTTTTTTTTGTATCCAGTGATAAAATCAACATTTTTTGTCTTGTGAACTGGATAGTAAAATATCTTTTCAACAGTTTAATTTCGATTATTTAGTGTGATCAGTGCCGTGCATTTTAGGATTTCGCGATACGAGTGTTTTTGTAGTTCGCTGGAATTTCGAGGTGAAATTTTATGGATTACATTTGTTTGTTGGGAATTGTTGAAGAGTTTCAGAAAAAAGTTTTCCTTTGTTGGGGAATTCTTTTTTAATTAGATTTTATTACAGTTTCTGCTTCATACCTAATATTATATGATTAGGCCTATACCTATTGTCGTCCATTTCGGAATAAGTAATTTCTGAAAATTTTGTGAATTGAAGAACTACAAGACTTAACCTATTTCGGACTATGTGTTATCTAAATTTGGGAGAGGAGGAGAGGAATTACACAAGGTTACCTTATTTTTCCTCTCCCTATAATTTTGATAATGTACCTATTGTATAAATGAATAAAGAATAAAGTCAATTTCCACCAATACATGAGAAACTGCATCTTACTATAGGCTATTGTTGAAATGTATTGTTGATTTGTGATGAAAATTAAGTATTGGAAGTATTAGTCTAACTGAGGAACATACTCTCAGGATGTGATGAAGATGAAATGAATCTGATTGCAGTTTGAAAACACGGTGATTGCTTGATTCACATAGCCTAGTTCATGTTAATCAAACCAGAAATTCAACAGCTAACATTTTTTGAATCTATTAAAGATTTTTATAAGAGGCTTTTTGAGATATTAATATTGAGAATTTATTAACGTCAGTGATAAAATGCAAAACTGTGACATTAGATTTTGTATTGATGTATTTTGTCAAAAAAAAATATTCAAGATAGTTTCTTATTGGATTTCAAGAAGTTGATCTCAAAACAAAGAAATTTTACAAAATCTGTGTCAAGAGGTGTTTAGAAAACACCTTCTATTCAATTTTTATAATTGATATCAAGCGATAATCAGCTCTGAAAGTCACAGACACAAATTTTCAAAAATAAGAACAGATCAGTGAACTCACCAATCAACTTACAAATATGATTTCATTTACACAACAATCACAACATCAAATTGACAAATTAGATTACCAATGAACTTGAATAAGCCACATAGAGATTGGGAAATCACCTATCTTATCCACCCTTAAGCACATTGAATTGCTCTTTACATTTCTATCACTCACCTTTTTTCAATTTAAATTAAAAAATAAATGAATAAAATGAATCATTCTTAAAACTATATAAATAGTGTTCTAACCCCTCCCGCATAAAGAAAAACATGCGATACTGTAGATTAGTAGTTGCAGTGGTTGATGTGCGAAAAATATTCCCTGATTTAATTTGAGAAGGTTTTGATTCATTTCATCTGCAGACATTCTTCCAATAAAATTCATGCTTTTATCATCCAATGCAACTCATAAATAAATTTAATCAGAGCTTCTCTCACCTAGACTTCAAGTATTAAATTCATTACACCGCAACAAATACTATCTTTAGATCATTTATAATAAATTATTGTGAACCAGAGTAGCCTTACAGTTAGGAGCGTTGCAACTCAAATCTCTTGTAGCTGCTGCAGCACTGCTCTATCAAGGTTGAGTGGTTGAAAGGACTTAGAAGTCCTAACTCCGGATGATAAAGCATTTTTTCATTCTTATTTTTCACTGCTCTGGTCATGGGTTCTATTCCCATTCCGTCTTTCTCTTACTGTCTCATTCCTCACAAAATTATCAAAGCACAAGTCATCCAAGACTTATGTGAACACCATAATCGAAAAATGTACAATTAAACAGGTGGAAGGACCTCTTCTCTACAACTAATGGATTTCAGTTGCAACATACATAAAATAATTGAAAGGGATAAAATTTATTCCATGTTCCATCTGCAGATATTATTCCAATAAAATTAATGTTCTTATAATCTAATGCAACTCGTGGTTCACGAGGTTCCTTATTATTTTTACCCGTGGTTCATTTCAACTCGTGGTTACTTACATAAACTAGCAAACGAAAGTAAAAAGGCGTTAATAGTATGGACTTAACTTGGTTACTAAACTATTACATAAGCTTTTAATTTATCCACACACGAGATAAGTTGCTCGATAGATCTATTACACGACACGAAATATCACTAAACCAACTTTCCTTCTCTTACTTCAACATTAAACCAGCAGTAAGTCTGAATCAAGTTCCGAGAATAATTGCTTTCAAATTATCTATCCTCATGCCTGCCTTCCGGCTTCCGAAGCTTTGGAATGAACATATCCTGGTCAGATTCCATTCATCTTACCGGCTTTATCTTTTGGGTGGGTCAGGTTTCTGAGTGAGAGAGAAATACTTAAGAGGGAGAGTGTTTGCCAATACATTTGAATTTCTTTAGCGTGGTGTTTGCATTTAACACTTTCTCTCGACTTGAGAAGTACGTTATGAGTTTGAAAGCAGATAACTATCATACATACACATTGCAGCGTAATGTACTTATTGACTGAAGTCATCTTTCACTTACGTACTACCTGTTTTTCATTCCCTCAGTTTATCTCAACAGTATATGAATTTATCCATATTCTCTCCATAAAACATGGGCCTACCTAGTGCACAAAATACTATATACAGTATTCAAAATTCAATGAGTAGACATGATTTATCCTAAATAATCTTCCTCTTCATCTTCTTATTTTTATTCTCCTGTCTTTTTCTTCTCCTTGTCATCTTCTCCCACCAAGTTTTTCCACCTTCTTCAATTCTTCTCCTCTTCTTCACCAACTCTTCCTTCTCCTACTTCGCCTTCCTATACTGAAAACTATTTTTTGGCATTATACCTGAGTTATAAAGTATTTTCTATTTCTATTATTTATTCAATATTCATTCATTTCTATTCTTCTATATTTTCATTCTTCGTTTGGCCTTTCCTTTCATCTCGTCTTCTTTTCCTACTAAGTCTTTTTTACCTCATCCTCTCCCTTCTTCTCATATTCCACTCTACTTATTCTCACCCTCTTCTTCTCCTCTCTTTAGAGAGTATATTTGGGTTTTCAATCATATTCCAAGAAATAATATCAGCCTTTTTTGCCTCATTTTCTTTTCTTTCCCCTTCTCCTTTGAAGATTTTCCCATCTTTTTCTCTCTCTCTTATTTTTCCCCTTCTCCTTCATATTTTTCTTCCCCTACATATCCATCCACTCATCAGCATTCTCTTCTTCAAGAGTATATTATAAATATTATTTGGTTTTTCAACAATTTCCCAACACTCAACAAAGCCATTTTATTATTGTATTGCATTCAGCTGTCGTAACGCGAGTGACAAAGGATGTTCCACAGATGGTGTCAGTGAATTTCATATCAGTGAAAATCAATCACAAATCGGACAAAAACAATTACTAAAGTTATTGTGGAAGTTAGCAGAGCTCTGCATATAATGGCTGCATTACTTCCCATAGCATTGCTACTAATATGGTGAGTAAAATAATATCATTCTTAAACTGAAATATCTATTTTTCATTTACAATGTTATATTATTTATTGAATATTCTATTGAATTCTATTTCTATTTCCCATGAAGAGTAGAGTTTAAGCTTAGTAGCTTGTCTTTTTTCACAATCAAACTTCCCCGATTCTACTAAATTAAATATATCAATCTTGAGAGAATTATATATATATATATATATATATATATATATATATATATATATATATATATATATATTGTCTAGATCTACACTTACTGATTGCTTAATATATGGTGAATTTGAAATTTAAATAGTAATATGAAAATTTGATAATATAAAATTTGAAATTTATAACCCAGGCGCCACGTTAATTATTAGGGAACGACCCTCGAAATTTGAATAAACAACTACCACAGCATAACTCTTTAGCAGAGACATGAATTTCTTTGAACTATATAAAAACAATGTACATTACTTTATTACTTTTAATAAAGACGCAGTCCAGCAATCAATGAATGTAGAACTACACATCTTTCCCAACTATATTGCTTCACTGCATGATTAAAACAATAAAGAAGGGAGGGGATCTAATGATACTTGTGAAATAACAACACAAGGCAATTTTGAATCATTAGATAAATATAATGAAAAATAAGCAAAAGGCAAATGAAATTGACACTTTACTAAGAAACAAATGAGATTTTCCATGTTGGTTAAATATATCAAATGTCCTTTGGAATTTTAGTAATAAGTCTATTGAGCAGAACACCGAAATATGAAATATGATTTTACCGTTTATGAAATATAATAATAATGTTTATTGAGAGTCTCTATATTCAAATAGGATAATGCACAATAATACTACGAATCACAAAACCTAAACCCTATTTAAACAACAATAATACAAGAAAATAACCAGTGTGGCAAACAAACAACAACTTAAAATTACACTAACCTTATATGTTGTATACCCCGCGGACCATGGCCTTTTCGCGCACTTTTAAACTGCTCACTTTACATTACAAATTATGAATTTTAATTATTTTTCTTCAATGGTGGTTTTGATGTGATGGTGTTGATGTGGTGGTGGTTTTCCGGAAACAGGACTCCATTTCAGCCCCTAGGGCTGCGGGCTGCACGCTGCTCACTCCTCAGACATGTTACTCTAGCCGTGGTTCACCGAAAAGTGTCCTCGTGTTCCCAACTCCACGTGCTCGCCAACCCTCGAGCCATTGTTCCTCCTTGGATCACTGCCCCAGTTGGTGCTGCCCCCTATCTGATGGCACTCCACTCACGCCTGGCGTCTGGCTGCCACCCTTTTGTCACTGGTCAGCGTCGGTTATTTCACCGTTAGACTTTTGACCATCATTGTTTCAACCTCTACCCCTCTTTGCCATAAGCTGGTTCCTTTTGTACGTTTTGAGGCAGAAAGTTGCAAGTCGAAAACTGTCTTGGCCTGGCTTGTAGCTGTAGAAAACCAAGGCCTGAGATGATTGTTACAAAATCCCCCATCACATGTCGGCGAGATGTTGATGAGGACGACATGGCTAAAGAATTGTGACAATTTGCTGGATTAATTTAGTTGCGGCATTGTGATGGATAATCATAGCTTCTGGGACTTCTGTGTAGCTTTGCCTCAGACTGACATTACCATGGAGTGGTGGTGTGGGGTGTGGGGTGTGGACGGTTGATGTGGCATCGTTATTGGTGGGGTGGTGTAGTAGACTGGTGGTGTGAGTTGATGTTGTAATTGACCAAAATGTGCCTAGACTTCTTTACCACTACTATTGATAATTTCGACAGGTTTCACTCACACATTTGAGACTGGTTGTTGCTTGTTTGCCATACCCTTACATACTACTCTACTAACTAATGACAAATTCTTATGACTACCTACAGCCTGGATACCTTTACTTGTCTCCACAACTCAAAAATTCCCCTACTCCTTATTCTTTAAATGGCTTTAACTCTACTGCATTAAAAGTACCTATTAACATACCATCCTCATTTATAACATCATATGCATTTCCCCCTTTTATTCTACGAACCTTATAAGGTCCTACATAAATTATCTTTTTGTTTTCCTCTAATACCCTTATGTACTCTTCTGCTTCATTACCTCCTAACTCCCGAACGCTTCTTAACTGCTTATTCCATAGCTCATCTTTCTCCTCAGCACATAGAAATAAACCCAAAGTATTACTTGATGGACTGGTCACTAATGATGCTGTTATCTCTTTCCCATCATGTGTGAAACTTACTGTATCTTCTGAAATGTTTATTGTAGCTTTCAATTTCCTCAATGCGTCCATACCACACAATATATTAGCATTTAAGCCCTCTACCACTAAACAACTGATTGGTATCACTTGACCTTCTTTGAACATTATCTCTAAAACTACCTGCTTATTAACTCTCTTACTACGTGCTCCAGTTACTCCAACAATTTTTACTTCATTTGTAGGTAGTAATTCAATTCCTTGATTGCTACTGTCTTTCAATTTATTCAAAACTTCCCTATTTATAACACTCACTTCACTACCTGTATCAATAACCATATTAACTCTTTCACCTCCAATCCTAACACTGATTTCAGCCATTTGACAATTTTTTGTTTTCACTTGCAATGACCCCTTCTTCTCATCACTGGGTTCTTCCTCTAATAAGTCCTTTGTAATGTATTTTAGCCTACAATTATTCACTTTATTTGTTGAGTGATTATCCTCATTTTTACTGACCCATTCATTCGGTGGCCTATTCCAGTATGGCTTTTTGTGTTTATACCCATTATTAAAAGGCGAGGGCTTTGGGTAACTCATTTTTTGACCCCGCCATTGGAGTTTCCCTGTATCTCATTCTTGCCTCCTGCTTCATTTCCGTTTTTCTCTCTGTCATTTCGTTGATGATATCCATTGTTCCATTGACCTCTTCCTCTTCCATTATATTGAAAATTATGTCCACGACCATTTCTGAAATTATTTCTCCCATCATAATTATGACTATCTCCATGATTGTTGTCTTCTCTTCTGTGTTTCTCTTTCGTCTCCTCATCTACTTTACTCCATCTACACTCATCTTGTCTCTCTGCTCTCTCTATTTCAACTCTCCCACCTTTCTTTTTTGTTGGCATCTCTTCTGCATCACAACTAAGAGCTCAACAAATGCTGATAGCTCTCTTATTGTTGTGAGTCTAATTATCATTTCCGGATAATGTTTGGATAGCATCCCTATAAACTCTTCTTCTGAAATGTTATCCCCAAGACTCTGAGCCATTGCCTGCATTTTCAACAAGTACTGGACTCTACTTTCACCTCCGACTCCAGTATACTTGCCATCAAATAATTTCTTTTTAATTGAATTTCTCACACTGGCATTCCAAAATATGGCTTTGAAACTTGCTTCTAGTTCATCCAAACTGCCAATGCCTTCTGCACAGCCACTCCACCAATTTTCTGCTTGACCGGTAAAACAAACCGACAACTCCTCTTTTACATTACCCCAATCATCTACATCTAATCTTTGGTCTTTGATAAATTTTCTCAATTTCTTTAGAGATTCTAATGGATTTTTTTCACAACCACTGATTTTCGGTCTATTAATTTGGCCGTTATTGATCACCAATATCTGCTCAGTTCCCTTTTTTCTTTCTGCACTTTCAAATTTCTTCGTACACTCTCCTTCTAATTCTTCCATCATCTTTCTTACTACCGACACTTCGCCCTCTATTCTATTTGTATCTGATTTCATTTCATTTCTTATCTCCACATCACGTTGACTGACTCTCTCTTCTATTAACTCTTCCATTTGCTCATTCATATTTCTATTAGAATCTCGCAATTCTTCCACTGCCTTGTCTAACCGTAGAACCATTCTATTCTCACCCTCTTTTGATTTCTTCCCTAACTCTCTCACTTGAATACTTATTCTCACTAATTTTCACTCACAACATGTATCAACATAATGTCATTTTCAAGTGAGTGAAATTCATTTTAAAGTGAATTGAAAATGACATAAATGTTGAAACACGTGAGTAAAAGTAAAAGGGTAATTCGATTTTTTTTATAGCTTGGTAATTAAGAGTAGCCCTAACAAAAAAGGTAGCTCTGTAGGTCTATAGAAGTAGAAGTATGGCTCACAATGGTTTAAAAAGTTTGAAATGTTTCTTCTCTAAAGTTGTTTATCAATAATGTAGGGTGACTTTCTGTCAACAGTTAGATCATTCTTTTTCTTGAAATGTTGACTTTCTGTCAACAGTTTAATCATTCTTATTTTTAAATGCAAATCTCTAAGAATCAACAAAACTGTTACTATAGAGAGCTTGAAAAGATTAATAATCACTTATATATTTACTGGTAGCCTTAATTCTTTTTTGAATACACAACCGGTTTTGGCCAAAGGAAAAATTAATAAATTGTAACTAAGTTTTAGAACAATAAGTATCAGATGTGATCCATGACGAGTAGACCTACAGTCATACTACGATTATTATCAATTTATATATCTGGATTAGATATTAAAAAAGGATATCTAACATTGATTAGACGAGAAATGAATGATATAGGTTTCTGATTAGAAATTGTAGGAGAATATAAGTAATGCTTCTCAATATCCATTCAAATAACCATAGTATTTGGACGGATCCTCAACATCCCTGAAAATATTATAAAAGGTACGGTATACGTGCGAATAATAGTTGATGGAGTTTTTATGTACCGATATGCTGCATAAAAATGCCATCAATGTAAACCAAAAGAGCCGAAAAAAATCTAGAAAGATAGAGATAATGCAGAAACAATTATTTTACGGGCGTGTTTAGGAAGGGAAAGTGCTTTCAATGATCGACTCCAATGACAATCGAACAGTTTTTGAAGTTCACGACCAATCTAGTGAAACACTGACCTTTTACGGCTGTTCTGCGTGTTGGTCCAACCTTGACAAATACCGTTACAAGTCTATTGAACTGTTTACTGCAGACATGCAGTAATAAGTCTTGTGGAGACTTAATACCTGATACACATTCCTACAAAATACATTTAACTTATCCTATTCGAGAGATAAATTAGGTACGAGAAGTCTAGATTGACATTCGAAGGACTACTAGATACTAGAAGTCTTTGTGACTAGTATCGCTAGTGCTAAATGCAATTTGCATTTATTTTATGTTAATTTATTAATTTCTCTACATCAATGAACAATGGTTCAACCCATTAACCCGTCAAACTTATGTGACAAATTTAATTCTTTTTATTAATAAAAATACATATCAATTTACCCGTCGCAAAATCCCTTATAATATACGGCTAATAACTGTAGTAAATGCTTTCAATATTAATTTTACTTCATTAACATCTAGTAAACACCAATTTGAATATCACAGTAATAAACTAATAAATAAAATTCCGGAAGACTTTATTAAGGATAAAATAACAAAAACCAAATTGAGATAATAAGATCGTGGGTAAAACAGAACTATTATTTTAAAATTGAGAATTGAGTTGGCTAAATCAACAATTTTTGGCAATATTAATTGTGTAAAAATTATTAAAACTTGACAATTATTATATTATTTTTCTGTGTATCTATATTTTGTTTATCAAGTACTTGACTATTGATAAAATTCAACATGCATAGATTATCATCCATCAACAGTACTGCTGTACTGTTTATCATCCATCATTATTGTAGTGCTGTTATTAGATTTAAAAAAATGTATTTCTTATTTTAAGAACTCGTTGCTGGAGCTCAAGGCTTCTTTTTCCAGTCGCCAAAAACTATTGTAATTTAATGATTATTTTGTTTGTAAAAATATTTCTTGTATTTGGCAATAAATTCATTATTCATTGAAATATTTCTCCTAACTCACAAAGAAAATCGATAATAAATACAAGAATAATAATATTCAAAAAGTTATACCAGTGAATTATTAAGTTAAAGTAATTTATACCAGTTTGTTCTATAATTACAACATGTAATGCTTGAATGTGAAATGAATTTGAGTTTAATTATTATTAAATGAAATCTTCACCATGGGGAGGAAAATATTATTCTTGAGGAATAATGATTTTAATAGAATTTTTATTATTTAGAATGAAAAATCAATTCAATTACCGTACAGTACATTAAATTCAATTTAATTGGATTGGAAACCAACCCAACATTTAGTTACGTGCTTTCAAACAACTTCCTGATGCTCCTGAGCTCACTTAAAGCTGAGACTTTAAATTTCAATAGAACCTCCTTCCGCTGCACACACACACAAATCTGGGAATCTTTGGGCATCATCCTTAGCAAAAATATTATGGAATGCTTCAATATGTACGGTACATCTTTAATGCTTCAATCACACTTCTATTACAAAATGGCTCGAAGCTGAATGAAATAGACTGCAAGGAAAGTTTCCTATATTTTATTTAGATAAGTTGCTGTGTTGATTGAAAGCTCACCAAACCATCAATTCAGCCCAGCATGGTTCACCTCAGCCTATTATTTTACTAGAAAGGATCAAATAGAGAAATATCCATGATATACACCATACACCTCTTTCATTAAATAACTTGAGACATCTGATCATCAATCTATAATTAATAAAGAAAAGAACTGGCTTATACACGTACAGGATAGGAAATTCACGAATGACGCATCATCAAGTCTGAACTACTTGACTGATTAACTTGAAATATTGCATATAGATTCTTAATTTACCGAGGATGGTTTTAGGCTTATAATTGATTCTTCAAGATTTCAGTAGGTCAAGTTTTCAATTAGACCCTTGTAGATCACGGGCTACCAACTACTATATTATAAAACAACCTGGTCAAGTATCTTGAGACATGCTACATTACTACATTACTACATCTATCATCCTAGAGATAATTACAGGCAATTTTCTGCAAACTGCAATCGTTTGTGAGATATTCCTTCAATAAATAGTACCTACATATTAGTGTTTGCTCACTGACCGGAAGGCCACCTTTCTCCGCAACTGAAGAATGCCCGACATAACATGCTCTGCTCTGACTGACCAAATTACGCAGCAACCAGTTACAGTGTTCATCTTTCATTTCTCCACTGGTAATAGCATGTCGACAGCAGAATCGTAATTGAATTACTCGCGAGCGTAACAGATTTCCATGTAGAGATCAAGTGGCATCGATAATGTAAACACACATAACCCATCCGGCGTGAAAGAAAAAGTGATTTTGCCTCGATAAACCGCATTTTTCTCGTTATTCGTCCGTAAACCCAACAGAAGTCGGTGGAAAAAGGAACGATGCACAAAAGATTTACAGGTAGAGCGCACGATTACTGCTAGAAACGCACCCGGCTCCGATAATGGCGCGAATAAAGGGTCGCAATTAGTTCCGGTTATAGAATCAGCATTATTCCGCAGCCTAGAGCAGAGATATCTCTGCAGCATAATAATTTGAACCTACATGCATGTCGATACTAACCAGCGAAAGTATTGTATTATTCACTTCTTCTCCTTCTTCTTCACCTCCTCGTTCTTCGTTCACCTTTTCTTAGTGCATACTTTCTCGCCGATGATTGATGGCCAAACGACACATTAGGAAGTTAAGCGGTTACGACGAGGCTGCTGCTGCTGCTGCTGCTGCTCCATCCCATGTTAATAATAGCTGAACAAGTGACTTCACATTTGCCAAAGCCTTCCCCGTCACCGACTGCTCTGCCATTAATTGATGATTAGGATTTTTGACAATCGAAAATGATTGTGTGATTTCTGTAGTGACTAATGATGGAATGCTGGGAGCAATAGTACATAGGCCCACCTATGATTATTAATTCACCGATCTATGACGAGTTTGAGAACTTTTCCTTCCTCAAAATTAATCTATTTTGTAACTACAAGTATTATTCATTGACTTATTGTTTTGAATGTATTGAATGAAGCAAGAATACAATATAAAAGGAACGAAAAATAAACATTCACCTATTTAAATTTTCTGTCATGTGAGAATCAATGTTGGCTACTACGAGAAGACCGTGTTTCTCTTTATTCTACTAACCCCTCTCTTGAAATATATTTTTGAAAATATTTATGCGATTAAATTGATTTGCATATTGGAGTATAATGGTATTGATAAGAGAAAAAGCTTATACAGAAAGAACTTTTATTATTGTGTAGGTAACATTATTGAAAACTCACTCATTAAAGATTCATCATTTCCATCAATTAAATTTTCACAACTCCAGTACTGGTGATGTTCATTTTTTCAGATTACAAAGATTTTACAGGTAAATTCTTGTCAGAAATATTCTATGATATCCAGTTACATCTGGTTCAAATCGATCATAGCTTCTTCTAGCAAATATTGCAACTCTATTATACTTTCATTATTCTACACAAAAATTCATTACAAATATATACTATTTCACAAGAGTATCTATATAATTTCTGCCAATCCTCAACTAATCTCCATATTTATTCATCAAGATATCATTTTTTTTCTCAGTTTTTACACAGATTCTGAATGTCGATAAAAGCACTGGTTTGTTGATGTTGTTGCACTTGTTGAATTAGAAAGTGATTCACCTTTTCTGATATTGGTGAAACTTGATAAGATGAGGAAGTGAACTAAATAATATTCTGAATAAGATATCAATTGCAATCAGATTGGTTACATAACACGTAAAAATAGAAATATGTAAACAGAGAGTGGAGCAGAGAGAAATATACAAGGACCAACTACAGTCATGTTGCATATTCTCAAATATATTAGGGTGCTACTACACTACTTACTTTGTCAGTTCTGAAAGTTTATTGTTTCTAGTTCTCATCCTTCTTTATTCTTCTGTCTTCATTAGTTTATATTATTTTTAATAACGTCCAGTTATATATTTTAATAACTGAACATACATGACCAAATGCCTACAAAAAGGTATTTTAATACAACTTTCTAGTAAATAACAGAAATTTACAATATTGTATGTTAAATACCTGGATCGACAGTCCCTGTTTTGATTTTGCCAATTCATTTGGAAAATTCCTAATTATTATTGTATTTCCAAAGTTCAAATTTAGAACTCTACATGATCTTTTATAGGTAACCCTTATTGTATCATCAGAATTAATTTTCATTTACACAATTTATAGATGTACATTATAATATTATCCCAAGAATTATTATTTTACATGATTGGCCTATTCTATTCGATATCACATGAGCTAATCCATGAAAGGCTTGAAAGAAAACTCAAATTCTGTTGAAAGGTATTTTGAAAACGCGCTTTGTACGTGAATGCCAGATTTGACATAATTTCAACATCCAACAATCTACCTAGAAGAATGAAGATTTCACTTGTGGAATTTTAATTCAATACCTATCGCTACTAGCAAACTAATCTTGAGTAAGTGTATAGTTCATGAGAAGTGAATACTTGATATGAATAATTTGATTCAAATCCCTTCCAAACATGTTATCATAATCCATGACAAGTATCCTTAAACCTACTATTATTAACAAGGTAAGACGTAAGTTCCATTATAATCCCTACTCCATATACGTAATCTGATTACCGCAAATCCAGCATTTGATTTCATGCAACATCAATACACTTTCCAGTTTATTATAGTTAGCAACAATAAACTTTGCTATTGAAGACAATCATGATCAGGATCAAGATCCGCTATTGCAAAAGAACGGAGAAATAGATTGAACAAATGTGTCATTAGTGGCATCAGTTACTGTTTTTATCATTGCACATGATATTGCTATCACCGGTCACGTGATCTCATGATTCCGTGATGGGTTTCGCACATCGTGAACGTGAGTCACGAATCCGTCTCTATTCTTCTTCACGAATTAGGCTATCCTCGTTCCCTTTTCATCTTGGATTTTAATCGTGGCTCATTACTACCCTTCTCATTTCCACACTCTTTGTACTGTTCGAATCGCCGATTGAAAGGGAATAATACAAGAGACATCACAATACCGTATGTTTTGTGTTAGGTATGGAGCTCCTTTTTAGGAGTGAAATGAATTCCTAGGGAGCTCTACAAGAAATAAGTGAATGGAAGTATTTGTGTTAGAAGTTGATGAAATAATGCATTGAGGTATCAGAGCCTTTAGAAAACTGTTTTATACGAAAAATAAGTTGAATAAAGATACCTTAAATAGCCTCGGATAGGGCCAGAAAAATGGATTATTTGAAAATGACTTTCCAAAAAAAAGGATCTATCGTATCAGCCATTTGGAAGAAGAGATCGCGGACGTCCCAGGAAGGGATGAGTTGATTTTAGAGGCACAGAGGTTCGGAACAGAAATGATGCCCAACCCGTGAAAGGTAGAAGAAGAATAAAAATATGATGTGGATATTATCATGAAATCTCTTTCACTAAAACACAAAAAAGAACAAATAATTCAAACTATTGATAATTTGTGATACAAGTGCCCCCCACAGGGGGAGGGGGGTTAAAAATAACAATTCTTGCGCTTCCCCAAAAAAGGTCAACTGTGTTCAACATATTTACTTTGTGTTCAAAATTATCGATTATCGGGTGTGACATTGGGCTTGGCGGTTTGGCAACCCCGGTTGATGGTATTCGAATCCACGACCAGGCAGCTGTAGCAGAATAATGGTGCGACGCCTTAGACCACTCGGCAACCTGGCCAGCCAATGATCAATCATTATCAGAAGAATTAAAGATCTAATATCAAATTATTTTGATCCTAATGCAAACCATCCATAGATGAGTAGGAAAATGTTCTGAGAAATTGACTCACCACAGAAACTTGTAGCTGTGTGCGTCATCTTAGTCTGCAGGCAAGAGTTCCATTGTTCTGTTGAATTGACCTGGCGATATAGCCTTCTCTCTTTCGCTATTCATATCCTGAAAAATTAAAAATATTATCGTTGAGAAATTGACACTTATTGACAATTAAATAATGAACTAGAGTATTGAGCTATTCATTAAATTATGAACTGAAGTGTTGAGCTATTTATTGATTAAAGTAGCCTACTAATGAAGTCTTTCATTAAGCATGACTTTGGTTAAGTGGATTATTTTCTCATTTTCAATTGTTAACTATCATTCACATTATATAGTTTCTTAAATATTATTCACAATTCTCGATTACCTACATGTGATAAAGTACTTGTCAAATAAAATTGTCTGGTTTCATTACATCTTATATGTTTTCTCAATTACAAATTACTTATGTATTTTCAAATCTAATTGAATTGATACTTTATTATTGAAATTGGAAAGAGTGAAGAATATCAAAATGCAGCTGAAAACGCCTCATTTAAGGTAATTGCTAAATAATTCATGACCATCATCTTCACTTCTTGGATTAAGTCTACAGTACTCCTCTTTTCCTCGGCTTATATTTCTATATCTAATTCTGTTGCAATTTTACGCCTCCAAAAGCATTATCCTATATGGCATCCAATTCAAGTGACTGCACCAGTTTCTTCGAATTAGTGATTAATGTAATTTGATAAAAAACCCAATCTGAGAGATCCAATATGCCTTGAGATCATAAATGGGAAAAACCGGATACCGAATACAAAAACTACAACACACCTCATATTAGTTCATTTAAAATGAATTTAATTTGCAAAAAACCAAGAGCTGAATAGATCTGATGCCGTGAGATCATAGACTAGGAAAAAACTGCTACACAAAAACTATGTCAAAGCAGTCAATTAAACTAGCCTAAACGATTGATGACTAATACACACTGACCACTGACCATGTTTCATTTCTATTGATTAGTATTGATTTCACGCGGCACTCAATACACTCAACAGTTGAGTAATCCATTACTTGAAATTCAGTAACACACCTTGGCCTGATTTTCCAATATGGCGTCCACATGTGGGGATGTCGTCAACAATCACAAAACTTCACGACATTGTGCAATAATCAACTAAATAGGAGCACCCTTGCGTCACATGGGTTTTGCACACATACTCGGTAGATCACACATACGGGCGCACTTTGTCATATGAGGGCAGGCAATCACCAACCTCACAGCCCACACAATAGTGGCTATCAACCAATCAGATAACACCGAAATCAACTCAATTATTGAAATTCATCAGACAACTACAAGGCCATGTGGAATTAAAATTCATCAAGAATTGCGACAAATACTAACTTGGCAATAACCGTTTCGAACAATTCACACAGGCTAACGTACTCGGTTTTGTAATAGATGAGATATACAATCAAATAACGTAATATGTATGATGGTCAACGTCGTTTTGAAATAAGATTTCACAGCCACATGAACAGTACATGATAATTTTAGATTGGGATAGGTTATTTAGAGCAGGTAGCTGATTCATTTTTGCTTCCAATGTGTGGGTTGTATGCTAAAATACTATCGGTTTTTCACAACTAATTCGCCCACTTAGTTAAAGTTCAGATAAGCTTGGATATTCTTGTAGGTTCTAATCTTGAGGTAATTGAGCAGTAGACTTAGCCTACTTTCAATTAGTGAAACAGTAAAGTCCGAGAGCTTTGAATAATTCATCACAATAAGTAACTTAATATAATAATTTATTGACTAGTAGGAGCTTGAACCCAAATTTAATTAGCTGTAATGTAGCAAACGACAAGAAGGCTTCTGATTTTCATTGTTGGCAATGGTTTTCAAATGTCGGGAACTTAATTTATTAGTGGGCTTTCTATAAATAAACTTATGAATTCTGCTTTATAGTAGAAATAGATGATTCACTATTAAATTCTGAATTATTCCACCAGATAAGTAGATACTACTGAAGTCCTATATGAATCCTGTTAATGGGGATAGCATTAAAAACTACCAAGCATAGAAATATAATAGCTGAATATTCCGAAGGAATAAGGAATATTGATGTATCTAATGCATTCACACAACATAGAAATGGAACAATGAAAATGTAATATCAACAAAGTTATGAGAAAAGTGGAAATTTTGTGCGTGGACTTACACTAGCAAGAGTAAATCTAAAATGGGGAATGTATTGTTAATATCCAAGTTAACATGGATTTTTACATTGAATTCGGTCTTCATTGCATCCCATACTTTTCTGACTTCAGAAGAGATAGTGATCTGGGTTCAATTTTTGTAGTGCATCTTTGAGAATTTTTTTTATTATAGGAGTAGTTAACAAGCTTTACAACCGAATATTCCTATGACTGAGCACTGGAGACAAACGTCTATTTTAATATTAATTTCACAAAAATTTGTGTTGGAAAAATAGAAGTAACTATAAGAAGTATGAATATAGATGAATATAGAAGTAACGATATACCAGCCAAGCTTTTTAGATACAGTAATATATTTTCTTGTATATTAATAGACAATACAGCTTCTGCATAAAATATAAATTGCTACTGCAGGATTAAATTATTGTGAGATCCACTTTGAACTGTCAAAATTGGATAAATGGAGAATAATGATTTTATCTATAAGCAATGCTGACAGTCTGAAGAGAATCCCACTAATAGAAAGCCACCTTCGCCCAGAATCTAACCTTGTAATTATAAGCCAGACTGCGAACAAACAAAACGAAAGGCAATTACTTTCGTTGAATATTCCAGCATGCAGTCGACCGGTTTCAGTGTCGCCAAATAAATTAATACGTTTTGTATTTAAGCTTCCTGCTTTGATCAATAATAGTTGATAATATAGTTATTATTGGATCGTGAATACCAGAACAGATTTAAGTTAGCAAGACTTGCTATATCCTTCTAACACCCTCTAGAAGTTTGTTTTTCCCTATGAATACACCAGTTTGCTCTATAATACTCATTGTTGAAGTTATTCATGAGTTCCAACACTCATAACATTCATTACAAATAAAGCATTTTTGTAATTTTCATTTGCAATGGGAAACTTATTTCATCTTATTTTTCAGTTTTATTCCAACCTAAGTATATCATATTCATTCTTGACAATAATTGATTATTACTTATTATTTCAATGATTTATTGTGATCATGAATGAATGTCTGTTAAGGTGCGTACAGATATACGCGCCTCCAACACGCTCCGCACTCGATCCACAAATGCTCCGCACTCGCTCCGATCATGAACGTTACAGGAGATGTTAGCTCTTCTCGCGTTCCACACTTGCTCCCCGGTCGATCATCAATCAATCTGCTCTAGTGACGTTCGATTGCGGAGCAGAGCGAAAGTCTGTACGCACCTTTAGGTAGAGGGGGATACATTCATCTTTAGTTGAAAAACTAAACTACAGTTTAATTTGACCAAACTATACTAATTAACTGAGCTCATACTTTATTACTATAGTGGGATTTAGGTTATATATAGTCCAGCACCTTAGTTTGCTATCCTTGTCTATCATTGGAAAAACTATACAAAGCAGATAGCTCTATCCTTTTCCAACTCCGCACCGTTTTTAGACCATGTAGAAGAAATATGATGAACTAGTAAAATGAAAACTCATTATAAATCATGAAAAGATGTATATTTTTTTGGTGAATGTAATATATTTGAGATATAATTAATAACTTTTATCACAGCTATATCTAATATAAAATGCAGTGGACAAAAAACATGACAACTATGCCGTCCTATAATTTCTACCGACTGTATAACGTGAATCTCACTACACAGGTACATACACTACCTAAAAAGGTACAAACTATACCTGTATACCTTTTAAGAAGATCAATATTACAGTTTTTAGTGCTTATTGAGAGCAATTCCATTACTTGAAATTTCATTTTTATATGTTGTGTTCACACTAAAAATTAGACAAGTAAAACAAACATAGCCTAACCTACTTTTTGGAATAAGTCATCACTTAAATTTGAAAGAGAAAATATAACACAAGGATTGCCTTATGCCCCGTTTCACCAACCTTGGTCAAGGCATTTGTACATGGTTAAAGTCTATCAGCTGATCAAATCAGAAATAATTCGTTCCACCAACACCAGTTAAGTTTAACCACGGTCAAACCAATGGTTAAGTTTGACTGCCGCCGAACGAGCGATCAAATTATTTTAACACGGTCAAAAGACTGGTTCGATCAATTTCCTTGCTTGTTTGTAGGTTAACATTTATGTTTTTGACGCAAAGAGAAATTTCAAAGTTTTTAGTGGGATTGAATTTAGTTGTAGTTAATTATTTATTAGGCCTGTTCTCGGAATCTTCTAATTATTGAATTATTATAGTATAGAAAATAAAGGAAGATTTTGAATTGAAGATTTGCTTTACTCTTTTATTACAAAGTAGAATTGGAATGTTTTATTGTTCATAATAAAAAATTGTCAAAATTGATGGTGATTTGTAAATCTCTTTGTACGAGAGTATTCAATTCATATTTGAAATATTATTATAGATGTGTGACTATACAAAACGTCTGTGCCAGGAGCGTATATAAGAAGGGGACCCAGTGGGCCCGCCCCGAAATAATGAATATGAAGAAAAATCAGTACAGTAATTATTACAGAAAAAAGTACATTAATCTGAATTTTTGACGGCCTGACGGTTAAGTAAAAAGGGCATTCAGCGCAAATTACCCTCTGAATATGAGAAGCAAAACTGATATGAGTATCATGGGGTGTTTCTATATTTACTATATTACAGCATTTGATTTGGATTTTCGTTTAATAATAATTATTAATTTATTAGCATTTGAATAATTGCAATATCTCAGTAATTTTCATCCATCAAAATCAGATGTAGCCAATAGCAAGCCAGCAAACATGTTGGCCAACTTCAGAAAAGTACAGTTTCAAGAGTTGACCATGTTCAGATTCGACCGACGGAGTTTTGATCAATCCCGAGGTTGGTGGAGCAGTTGTATGTTTGAACGAGTGATCAAATTTTGACTATGGTCTAATTGACCATGGCTAGGCTATATTTGATCAAGGTTGGTGAAACCGGGCATTAGTATTTTATCTAGCAATGTTTTCACATTATCAGTGTCGTTTCTTACATGGATAAATAAACTGTGACTTGAGTGGTATCCCATTGGTCAATTATGATATTCTGTTTACTCCGATGAATTAATCTCAGCCGACGACAAAATAATAACTAATTACCAGGTAATAGAATTTCCTAGTACCATAGGTAAGGAAAGTATTGCTTTCCGAAAAAAATTAAGGTACCCCAATTCCCAAATTTCTATACGTTTCAAGGTCCCCTGTCAAAAAAGTGGTTTTTGGGTATTCATCTGTGTGTGTGTGTGTGTGTGTGTGTGTGTGTGTGTGTATGTGCGTCTGTGTACACGATATCTCATCTCCCAATTAACGGAATGACTTGAAATTTGGAACTTAAGGTCCTTACACTATGAGGATCCGACACGAACAATTTCCATCAAATGCAATTCAAGATGGCGGCTAAAAGGGCGAAAATGTTGTCAAAAACAGGGTTTTACGCGATTTTCTCGAAAACGGCACCAACGATTTTGATCAAATTCATACCTAAATTAGTAATTGGAAAGCTCTATCAACTTCCACAAGTCCCATATCTGTAAAAATTTCAGGAGCTCCGCCCCATCAATGCAAAGTTTGATTTTAGATTCCCGATTATCAGGCTTCAGATACAATTTAAACAAAAAATTCCAAGTGGAAAAGATTGAGAATAAAAATCTCTACAATTAATGTTCAGTAACATTTTCACCCTAATTCGAAAATAAGATCGAAGTTCGAGAAAATAAGATTATTAAATTACAAACTGTTGGTAACTGTTGATTCTATTAAATTATTCACTATGAAGAGATAGCAGACCTCGTGTGTCCACAGCGTTATGTCCTGTCACCAGCTGGCTCAAATCTTTGAATAGTTGACTTGAGATGCGCGGGAACACTAGCGTCAGGTGATCAATTTTCAAGGAAAGTTGTGTGAGTGTGCCACACCAGATTTTTAATGTGGTAGAGGTAGAGGTGGTTAAGTTGTAGAGTGGACATTCCAGTCCAAATTTCGCCACGTCAAAAGATAAAAATGTCATTCTATTCTTTTAATTTTCAATGTGTTTTTGTGGCGGACACAGGTCAGTGGGTGGATCGGTGGCTGAATGGAGTCCGCAGTCATCAGGGGGAGTCTGTGTGGCGTCCAAATACAGCAGCATCGACGGCTCCTGTAACAATGTGCTGCATCCCGATTGGGGAATGGCCGGCTCCAGTTTTCTCCGACTTTTGCCGCCCAAATACGGTAAGCCACCATTTCATATTATTGTTGTCATTCATCAGTATGTCACCAAATCTGTTACACAATCGATCGATTATAATTTGTACTTTCTATTTCAATCATCAAGGCATTCCATTAAAATACTATTACTATTCAAAGGAGGCCTTATTGAGCTACTGTAGGCTCTATTCTATTGCCATAGTAGACCTGTATTACTATTCAAAGAGGATAGCTCTTAATCCATCTATTTGTCCATATTAATCAACAACACGTTGGTTAATATGTTTGATATTCAAAGAATGTAGGTATTATTTGGTTTGAAGTGAAGTAAATTTTTCCAAGAGTTCATGAATGAGAGGGATTTGTATGGAAGTCTGACAGCTATGTTTTGTAACGGTTCACGACTGTAGTTTACGTGAAACACGTTTCAATTGATTATCAATCAATATTGTTTATGCCAACAGTTATGTAGTAGCATAATTCCCAACTATTATTTAAGATATTGTTTTTCTATTGTAATCTGTTCATATTCATGTGAGTATTTAGAGTTTAAGATGTTGATTATTTTGAGTATACAATAGGGTAGATTCGAAATATTTACTTTTTACATAAAAAGTGGAACATTGTGCTCAAAGATAAAATTCACAAGCGATGACTTCGCGCAAAGTAAATTCTTCTTCAACTACTATGGAAAGTTGTATTTTACTTCCTGGGACAAAATACTGAAGAATCACTTATTGTTCTTATGGACTAAAAGTGATCAATTCTATCAGTAACAATTAATGTCCAATTAACTAGAAGTACGGTAACCCAATTTGGATATGGTGGGATAGACAATACTAACGGTAAGTCTGTAACGTTATAAAATAGCAACTCCTTTTAAATGTGATTTGAATAAATCTTGTGTCTACGCCTGCTAGCGTTTGTAATTGTTTTGCAGCATAGTATTTGATCAAAAAGAAACAATATTCGCAAGTTCTTCTTAAGGAAGAAAAAGTTCCACTTTTAATAGGTGTAATAGTTCTTAGATTACAATATTAATTGACCGAGCGAAGTGAGGTCTAAGATTCAAGTCGACGGTTTGGCATTTCTCTTAATGTTTTTAAAAATGTTTAATTGATTAAAAGTTTATATGTTTATATGTTGCGCATTTATGGTGAAACGCGGTAATAGATTTTCATGAAATTTGACAAGAACGTTCCTTTTTTAATTGCGCGTCGACGTATATACAAGGTTTTTGGAAATTTTGCATTTCAAGGATAATATAAAAGGAAAAAGGAGGCTCCTTCATACGCCAATTTTACCGTAAAAATCAGACTATAGAATTATTCATCATAAATCAGCTGTCTAGTGGACTATAATACTACCCGTTCAAAAACATTGAACATCTTGAAAATGTATCTTTCCATTAACGTTAGTAGATAGTTGACTACAATACTACCCGTTCAAAAACATCGAACATCTTGAAAATTGTATCTTTCCACCAACGTTGTAGACAGTTGCAGCCAGACCTGATAAATGCGCTCACACTCACATTCCGAGACGACACGTCACGGTACGATATAGGACAGAAAGCTCTATGTTTATTTAGGATTTTTTCTAGACATTTTTAATTGATAAATTATTTATTATTTTTTGAGAAAACAACAACAGGTCAATGTAACTCACTGAGCGCGAGGTCTACTGTTCACAGAACTACTAGTCCCTATGAAAATAATAAATATTATGGAATGCATGAAATACTGATATAGATGGAATTAAATAGAGAATGCATTTATTCAAATGCTAATTGATATATAACTATTATTTAACGAAAATCCTAAATAAATGCTGCAAATCACCCCGAAGACTTCTGCTACTGCAGACATTGACAACAGGGTTAACAGCTAGATGGAAATTCGATGAGAACTACTATCCAAAAATTAGTTGCCAGTCCGGGAATCGAACCCGGTACCTCCCAATTGCTAGTCAGGAATGCTCACCCTTACACCAAACTGAAAATCTCTGGATAGCAGTGACAGTGACAGTGATTGAGTTTCTGATTAGTTATTGTTTCCACGTATTGCATAACTGCACCAGCTCACATGTCCTATAGCGAGATTCACTTTGGATTGTCAGCATTGGCTGAATGGGAAGCATTGGCGATATATTTACAAGATGCTGACATTTAAAATTGCAACTCACTGCCAGCGGAAACTTGAAGATAACAAGTGGTTGTAGACTTGGCTCCTGGACAACAACCTGTTAACTGACTTGTGACCAACAACATTCACCGCTGCTTTACTCATGAGATAATTTCGAATGAACGCCCACTGCAATGATATACCTCAAGTAATAGAGGCTAATAATAGGAGCTAACAGTCGCTGACACTAATTTTCACCGCTTGAGAGCATTGCTGTTGCTGACTGAGCATTCTATGACAATGTGTATTCCAATACGCCGCCTGTACATACAATTTATTAGGTAGCCTTTATAGTCACTTCCTCAACTTTCACATTTCAAAAATGGAAAAGTTTTTATGGAATACTATATATTGTATTTTCTGCAATTATTGAATGTGAATCAGTGATCAAGTACTTGTAATTATTGTATTATTCCCAATGGTTCATTTGATGGAAAGTTTTTATGGAATACTATATATCGTATTTTCTGCAATTATTGAATGTGAATCAGTGATCAAGTACTTGTAATTATTGTATTATTCCCAATGGTTCATTTAATGAAACTCAACTTGCTCACAAGCTGTATACAAACTAACATGATGCTTATAGGAAAAACTTGACTTCTTTATTTTTATAGAGTATGAGGAATTGATTTTTCATCATCAATGAATAAATTGAAAAGTCGTTAAAATAGAGTATTCAGTTTCCGATAATCAGGAGGAAATACTGTACGAAATTTTGACAAGCAGATTATGAATTTCCAAAATATAAACAAATAAGAAATTGATGACCGTACTCATAAAAGTTGAGAAGTTGTTGTCAATTTGAAAGGTAATATTTCTAAATCTGAAATCAATGAAAATAGCAAAGCTTTCTCAAATTACCTTTCTCATCAGATTTGTAACTTGGCACTAGAATCTTACATCTGCACACGACATGTTTGTGGATCACACATACCGTATAGAAACAAGATCAAACCTAAACTGGTCTTTTTCAGTTTTCCCTCAAATATACGGTACTGATAACTATGTCTTAACTCCGCCTAATAAAGATTTGTTTTATTTAATTTATGTAGAGTTTTCCAAGAAAAACCAAAGAGCGCATTCAGATGACCAAATATGCTAAGCCTTCTTGGAAGGCTAATCTTTCATTCTCAAGAAGCTCAAGAGACAACCTATAAGCCTGGAATCCGTCGACGTCGAATGAACAAGTAATGTCGAATAGAATGCAATATTTTGTAACGCATAATGTAGGTAGACTCGATCACATAAACAGGAAAACTGAAAACTAATGAACTAACCAAAACAGAAACCCCAAAAATGCTTGAGGCATATATGACAAAGAACTTCCTGATTATTGAAATACACGAAATGATAAATACAGATCAGATTACTATAGAGTCAAGAATGCTGATAATACGAGGAAAATAGTTATGAAAAATAGTATTCCTTATTATAAGTGCGTAAATCATTATAATAGTATAAAATATGCTTTATAATTGATTGAAGCTGATATCACCATCAGAACTGCGCTCCTTAAATACAATCAAAAACAAAACTGGGAAATACAACGACACAAATTAATAAATTAGCTTACTTAAAGAAAAAATATAATGTTTCCACATAAATACAAGTAAAGAACGAGTACCACAATACAATATGATCAAGAACATAGAGCAGTTATGCTCTCATCATTTTGAGATGATCTCAAAACATAAATTGGCAAAATTATAATAATCAAATTCCGCTAAGTAAACAATGATCGCTGATGTAATAGTCCTTTCAAGAAAACATAAACATCTTCTCAAGGGTAATAAAACCAAGAAGGTGGATGAAAGGAAGTTGATTAAGTAACAAACTAGACCTAATCTCGAAGCGCACGGAAACCGAAACTGAATACGTAAGGGAAAGTGGAAGACGAAAGTGGAGACCGATATACAAGGCCAATGACACTGCACCGATCCACGTAACGACAACTTAGCATCTCAAGGTTCGTCCAACAGTTTCTGTGTTAACAGGTTCTTCCGACCAGGCCAATCAAACCTCTACCTACAGTATATACATAGCTTACAGTCCATAAGATATAGACACACAATAGAGGTACTACGCCGTGTAGTAGGCTACATAATATTTGGATTCGTTCACCCTTTCTACTGCTATAAAACCGAATACCGGTATATGTTTAGGCTATATTTAATTGAACAATCAATCAATTTACTTCCCAAAGAATGATGAAATATATACATAATAATCTATATATAGGTATAGCCTAATGCCCTAAAAAAAGAAATATACCTATACATTACATAGTTATTAGTACCTAAAATATAAATATATGATAAAAACACTTCACTTATATGGGCTACTTTTGTACAGAAACAATGACACTGCACCGATCCACGTAACGACAACTTAGCATCTCAAGGTTCTCTACTTTTGTACTTTAAAAACAATATAAAAGCTTGTAGTGCCCTTTATTATGTCAGTTTTGGGCTATGTCTGTTGTCTTCTCCCAATCATATTATATATAATAATTATTATGATTTGTGATTGTCAATGAAATAAATACATTATTAAAAGTAAACTTATTTTTAAGTTTTTAATAATAAAGGGTACTACAAGTTTTTATTAATAAATATATGATCTATTTATAGCATACTGCTACGCCGGGTTAATTTGTTCAACGTGTCCAACCTATTGCTACAGAGTAATCTAATCTAATCAATCTTACAATCAAATCTTATATTTTATACACAGACTGAACGTGAATATACAGACCAAATTTGTCATTTTTCATATTATACACTTTTTTACACATAGATATTTATGGTAGTTATTTAGGTAGGCTACAGGTATTTAAACTTTCGTGTATGAGTAAAACTACACTTATCATGCAGTGTTCCGATGCTACTCATGTCCGACATTTCTTGTGGATCATATTACGGACATATGTGTGGCACCATTCTAGGCTGTTGGCATACGTTATCAGATTGGAGTGGGATCGGAACGCTGCATGGTAAGTGAGGCTTGGACTTGACAGTATTAAGGCCGGGACACATATAACCGCACCGAGCCCGCGCCGACGTACGGCCGAGCTTAGCCCGCGACATGGTGATGGTGGTAGAAGAATGCACAGTCATATCCGTGCGACAGCCGAGCGGCAGCAGTGTCTCAGTTCTGTAGTGCTACTGTGGTCTGATTTCTGAATGTGTTAAACTATTGTTAATAATATAACACTATTAATGCTTGTTACATCCGATTTAAATTTATATTTTTCAATTTTAAACTAATTACCTGTAGACACAGAAGATAAGGATAATAGTGCTGGTATATATTTCGGTACATAACAATGCAATCATCAGACATATATTGGAAATACATATCAGCAATATAATTGTTATCTTCTGCCTTCCGCATTTACACGTAATTAGTTCTAAATTTTAAATTTAAAACACAGTCACGGGTTCCTTCTTTTATAATTTTTGTTGTTTATTTTATTATTTATTATATTATGTCTATTATACCTTTGGCTTAACTTATTTGGTTCTACTTTTACTTTTGGTTTAACTTATTTTTCTGTTCAACCATATTTCTCATCACTTTGATCGTACAAAACTGGAAAATTTCGTATCTCTTCAATAAGCTCTTCACTCTCTCTGTTAAACGAGGCCGCACCGTCACCGTCAAAAAGTAAACTGAACTAGTCGGTGACGGCACGGGCACGGCTCGGGCAACAAACACGGTGACGGAGCTGACGCGGTGCGGTAATATGTGTCCCTACACGTTAAAAAGTCATTGTTTTCTGACTCGCCATAGTAGGTCCGACACTCGGCCGTACCGCGGCGCGGGCTCGGTGCGGTTTTGGTGTCCCGATCATGAACTGTACTGTGTATAGATTTCCAGTCAAGTAGTAAATAGTGAAGTAGTATATTTCTAGAACTTTCGATCTTCCTACCGCGACAGATTGGGTTGATTTTTACGAGACCGGGTAGGATGGGGTGTGTATTATTAAATTCACCTAACCTTACCTACCGAACCTAACCTAATCAAGTAAGACCGCCTCTGACCAGCATCCGGCTCCAAATGTTTCGTAACCAATCAGATTGTTACAAATGATGCGATTCGAGTATGGTGGGTGAGGAGAAAAAGAGGAGTTTTGTGTTTAGTTGTGTGGGAGCTTTCTCCCCGACATGGAATGTTGGAAGAAAGTTGGAGCCGGCACTGAGTAAGCTGACACCGTTCCGAACAATGCGCTATGATTTTACATTGTGCTGTGTGCCGTATGTCGGATGCTCATTATATACGGTGCCTATGTTTTTCACTAGGTGCGTTTACAACTTTTTTAAGTACGTTCTGAGATACAAACACGCAGCCTACGTCGACTCTACTATGATCCATTGATAATATTTTTTTAGAACTGACAGACTTATTACAGTTTATTACTGTACAATGAAATTCAATTTCTAAAGATTTACCTTGCAATAATATTAAGTAGTGAAATGAAATAAAAATAGTTCAGTAACGCACCCTCTTTATATTTAATAAATGAATAATTTTCATTTCATTTCAATGAAAATTTAATTGTAGTAGCCCTATAAAGGAGAGTGAATAGCTTACATCCAAGTAGTGTTTGAATAAGTGCGAATAAGGAGTAAATGGATAATATGTATATCGATATTCAGAAATAACTGATACCGGTATTGCAATCTTTCTCCGAAAAAAACAAATGTGTAGGCATTTTTCCAAAAGAGAAATGAAAAATTATGAAATGTCTTTAATTGGAAACATTTACTTATCAAATTGATCAATGAATCAAAATTTTATAGGTACGAATTTGAATAGTACTTAAGAGAAGAGAATTGAAAACGGAAGAATTTACATGAAAAAGATGCATAATTAATTGCATAGAAATTTGGTTTATTTCTCCAGAGATAAATTCACAAGAAATATGAGAGGATTTTTTTATTAATCAGATGAATTTGGAATTGACAATAACTGTCAAATCAATCCAATTGCAATTACCGCCTTTAAAAGATGATCTAAAGAAAAATGTCAGAAGTAAGAAGTTATTGGTCAAAGGTCATATCTGATCATGAATGCATTAATTCCGCCGTCCTCTATGGAAAAAAGATTAAACGGTAAGAGTTTTCAGAATTAAGAGCAGAACGAATGAAGAGTTTTGGGTTGAGCCTGTTCTCTTACAATATTATACAGCTTAATATTAATAGTTATTGGCTTAATGAATGAATTAAAGCAAAGTTTTCAGAGACTAATAATATTAAAGAGAGAAAGAATGAATATTCAATGAGGCCTTTAAATTCTTATAGAATTATATAATTGACGAAAAGTTCTTACCTCTCGATCCATCCATGGATAGTCATACAAGTTTATATCCTGTAATCAGCGTAAAGTCCTTCATAATGCAACAAATTCTCACACCAATCGTTATTCTTCGAAATTCTTCTACACGCTCTGAAACAAATAATTGGAAAACAACTGTAGATTATATTATACAAGAGCTGCATATATTTCATACATACAGGATGAAATAATTGAAAGGTAGTGTAGCTGCAGAAGGAGTGACAAAATTGAAAAGATAGAGGAGACATGTTTTGCCAAACAAACGAACAATCAAATAAACCATCTGAGCGCTGCAGAAATTTACATAATACTGCGTTGACACATGCTTTTTTGCTATTGTGCAATGCACTCATGTCTCTGCAGCTATGCAGGTCAAATTGGTGTATCCGCTTTATTGAACAGACAGTGAAAGTAAAACACTTTTGTTCAGCATTTACAAAGTTTTGAAGGAAACTTTTTGCCGGTATCATTACTATTGTGGCATTGGAATCTACCAGTATCGTTGGTATTGTAGTATTGAAATAGAGCATAGATAAGGATGACCTTACTCAACTGAAGAGAAGAATTAAATAGTGTTTCGTCTCTTGATGTTCTAACACAATAGCGGCAACAAAAACAGTTTCACGGATTGATATGTTATTCTTCTCAGATAATAGATGAGATTTTAGCATATAAATTCCATAACTATGGATTTGATTGCTTAAAATTGATTTCGACCGCATGAACTGGTAGGAATTCATAGACTATGAATTCATAGTTTATAATAATTCAATGGTAAGATGCATGCTCTTGAAACACTTAATTGCATGAAACTGTGAATGATTTCAATGTTATGTTTATTGTGAAACAGACAAAATGAAGAAAAGAATGTCAGACAATGAATTGTTTTTCACAATGTATGTTTTTCAGTTACAGTATTGTCAATAATAAATATCCTATTATTTTCATCACAGTAAATCATCTTTCAAGAGTAAATCCAGTTCTCAATATACAATATAAGTAATTCAATATACATCCTATAATCAAGCCATAAATACGAAATATAAATCTACTTATTAATATTATTTGCAGGAATCGAGAAAGATTTTTCAATATCAGTAACAATTATTTCAAATATAAATTGTATTCAGTGCTACCTATATTGACTGAAGAAACTTGATAATCTGCAAATATGTTCAAACTTGTCTCAATTCTTGTCAACTTAGATTAGATTCTAAATGACATATTCGATGAATTACATTCGATAATTACTATTACAAAATCGTGAGTCGTTAATGTAGAGAAGAAGAAGAACGTAACACGTGACACAATTCTCACATCATTAAATTTACCAAAGCAGCAACAAGAACACGAGGTAATACGAGATTCACTTTCAACTATCAGCAATCCTCGCACTTAACATCAACGCTTCACATACAACCAGTGCTGACAGTTTCAAGTGAATCAGACTGCAGGAAAAGTAAAAGTAATGGTGATACAGTTTCCGTTTTTTATTACGGTGTCAAGGTCGAGAGCAACCCAGTCAAGGACAACTTCTCTTTTCTTTTTATTTTCCTTTTTCCTTGCGATTCGTTCACGCGCGCGCACCGGAGATAAATAAAATATTAGCGGTTGCGAAACCGTGGCAAACGTCTTGAAAAGGAGAAGGTAACTAACTGCTGGAGCCTACAAGTAACGGCTGCTGTCTTACCATCTTGGTTTTCCCACTGGCAGTTAGATCTCCAAGTCACGCAACATTGATTCTGTAATTAGTCAATTCGAACAAAGTATTGGCGTCTATATTAACTTATGGGCAACAGTCTTGGCCGTCTAGATAAAAAGTCTCAATTAGCAATGCTATGTATATCACTATGCTCTAATAAGTATATTATATTGCCCCTTCAACAAATTATGGATTCAATTAAAACCGAGTTGAAATTTCATTAGGGAGTTTAAATTAGTTCTAAACGTCAACTGGGTCATTATTTACTTCTAAAGCATTGGCTAAGAAACCAACAAGGATTTGGAATAGTGGAAGACCAATGATTAGTCTTTTTTGTTTCAAATAACTATTATACTTTCCCATCAAATTAAAAATCACAAAATATTACTGTAGAATGTCATCTCTTTTTCACCAAGAATCAAACAAAGAAAATGCGATGTAAGTGGAAAACTAACAGCAATCTTGTTTCAAGGATTATGATGTATTGGAAGACAAGAAGCAACTATCAGAACTCTTTCATCACCACATTTTATAACGATGTGAAGTGGGGCTAAAAAATCGATCATTTTCGGCATTCAAGAGGAGAATTGAATTTAATAAAAATAATAAAATACAAATGAGAACTAATTAATCATAATATTATAATTCTCTACTTGGAAGGAATACGATAGAAGTTCTAAGAGTTAAATGATATATAAATGAACTGGGCCTACATGTATTTTCCAAATAGCTTATTGACATTGATCGTATTGATAGATAAATTTCAGTTTAAAGTCGTTTGAAAAAGTATTATGAAGTGGATAAATCAACATGCAAGCGTAAAAGGAAAAGAATAACATGAACAGAACCACAATACACATGAGAAGCTCTATTTTTTTAATGTATATTTTTGTGATTTAAAACTTTAATTTTCAATGCATAAAACGAAGAGGTGGTTTTTTGCTTCCCCTATATTCTGAATAATATCCATGAGTAAGGTTTACCAATTTGAGGATGGGAAAAGTTGTTCTTCAATAAATTCCGTACTTTGTTTCAGATGAGAGAACGCCGCAGAATCCTCCATCAGAAAGCATGATGGCATTCATGAAAAGAATTTCTAAAAAGGGCCATCACGAGTATGTTACGAGTATGCTGCCTGTATGGGCTGAGATGGTACAACACGATATTTCCACTTTTGTGTATGGTAAGCCAGATTTAAAAAAATCCCTCCTCAGAAAATAACTATTAGTATTGAGAAAATTATTTCTACTAAAGATTTTGTAGTATATTATAATAAATAACTTTCCCGTTCAAGGTTTCCATTCTTCTTTTTTTATTTGTGATTGTTATACATTACTGTACCAGGAATAGGATATTATTCAACAGAATTGTGTTTGAATATCATTAACAGAGTTACTTATCATTTGTAATTGTTATTGCAGGGATAAAATATTATCAATGCAGGAATATTATTAATTTACTGAAGAAGAAACCAATAAATTCATGCTTATGAATACCAAATAATTCTAATTTTTTCATGTCTGACTTGCATAATAATCTCTCTCTCTCTCTCTCTCTCTCTCTCTCTCTCTCTCTATATATATATATATAATATATATATATATATTATATATATATATATATATATATATACTCTATATATATATATATATATATATATATATATATTATATATATATATATATATATATATACTCAATCACTGACTCACTCACTCACTCGCAGAACTAAAAATCTACCGGACCAAAAACGTTCAAATTTAGTAGGTATGTTCAGCACTAAGAACGGATTTGGAAAAATTTCCAAAGATACGCTCAAAATCTACGTTTTCCAACGTTTTCTCAGCTTTATCGATAACAAATGAACAGAAAAGATTAAAATTTAGTACAAAAGCTCAGCTAGGGTGTAATAATGTTGTGTTAGAAGGAATTTGCAATAACGTCAAAGATACGCCCAAAATCTGCGTTTTCCAGCGTTTTTTGCGCTTTCTCAGCTTTATCGAGAACAAATGAACAGAAAATGTTCAAATTTACTACAGAAGCTCAGCTGGGGTGTAATAATGTTGTGTTAGAAGGAATTTGAAATAACGCCAAAGATACGCCCAAAATAAGCGTTTTTTCCTTTCATCAAGTAAAAGACAGAAAATGTTGAAATTTGGTACAGAGGTTTAGCTAGGGTCTAAAAATTTTGCGATGAGGTGACTTTGATATTTCATCAAAGATACGCCCAAAATCAGCGTTTTCGCCACACTGCACAGAAAGCAGCTGTTTTCCAGTCCCTATGTAGATCTGAAAGACCTTGTTTGCAGACGACTCTCGTCTGTCGTCAGAAAAGGGTTTCTTTCCGGCCTAGACTGGAAAACGTACTCTTTATAGTCGCTAACATGGAAGTCCCTAGTTAATAAGTCATCTGCTAGATCGGGCGAGTGTCAACATTCTTCATCTGAAGTTGCAATTATTTCAGTTCGAGTTTCGAATCAAACTAATTCAGCATTCACTTCGCAACCATTTTTATTCAATTATTTATTGTTGATTAGCGCATTCCAAATTTTCAAAAATGCTTGAAGATGACGACGCCCGTGATATTCCAAGTAAAATTTTAAAAGAATCTGAGATCCTGACTGCAAATCTTCTACCACTAAAATCAAGAGATAGGTACAATAACTTAATGAGTATTCTTTATTTATTTTGTCAGCAATACCTGTAGTGTGGCGAAAAATATCGTTCACACCACGGGCAAAAATGTTTTTCCGGCTCTCAATCTTTTCTAGTCCTCGGCCTACGGCCTCAGACTTGAAAACCGATTTTGAGCCGGAAAAATCTCATTTTCTGCTCTAGGTGCGAAATATACTATTTTCTCAGCTTTTCAGCGTTTTCTCAGTACTTTGACTTTCTGATGGAATGTAGCATGCTCAAATGAAAAATGCAGGCGAGCGAAGCGAGCCCGCTGATCTCATTTTTGGACGATCCAGTCGGGGGTCCAGGGGGCGGAGCCCCTTGACTAGACAGATATGGCGAGCCTGATGGCTAATCCTATATAAATAGCATCAATGCTTGTATGCTTCCTATTCAACCATTACACTTTTGAAATAAATCCTACTATAGTTTCATTGATGATGCAGAAAATATTTGTTATTAAATTATAATACAGGCCCTCTCCTTAGTAATTGCTAATATTATTCATACTACACAACATGGATTTTTTACCTTGAAAATGATGAATGGGAAAATGAAATGACATCTTTAATCGCCCATTTTCAAACTTATTCTCAATTTTCAAGGATGAATTTTATCAAAGAAAGAGAGTTTATTGCAAATGATTTAGTGGCTTAACTCATCAGTTACCTTACCTAGTATTTTCATTTTTCCACTCATCATTTTCAAATTTTCAAGGTTAAAAAATCCATGTTGTGTAGTATGAATAATATTAGCAATGGCTAAGGAGGGGGCCTGTATTGTAATTTGATAAGAAATATTTTCTGCATCATCAATTGAACTATAGTAAGACTTATTTCAAAAGTGTAATGGTTGAGTAGGAAGCAAACAAGCTTTAATGCTATTTATAAGAAATGTTGACTGTTTAGAGGCAGTCTCCTTGTAGTGAATAATGATAATATAATACTAATTCATACTACAGTTACTATGTAACTATATACAGGTGGTAACTTTATATTGTAACTGTAATCCATACCAGTGTATAAATCATCTATGAACTCATCAAATTTTACAAGTTACGATTGTCCCATTTTTTGCAGATCAAGGAGGCATTGTGAACGGAGCCACCGGCTTCCTTGATGCGTCTCCTGTGTATGGCAACACTCAACAGGAGAACGACAATCTGCGCAGCCCGGGACAGGCAGAGCTCAACTTATCTGCATGTAGAAAGTGAGTTATCACTATTTAATAACCATTAACATGAAATAAACAACAAATAACAAAAAATAAACCACAGGAAAATTACAAATTATAATGATAGAAAAATGAGTTAAACTCAAATAGAGCAGCGAAGAAAAAATGAACAAAAAATCGGAAATACAAAAAAATTGTGCTCGAAGCGTTTCGCTGTGATCACAGCTGTGATGATACAATCTATGTATGACGACTATGTTATACATTTGTATATCATGCATTTTCTACTGTTAGTGGCCAGCCTAAAGATGATGATGATGATGATGATGATGATGATGAAAGATTAGTGAACATACAGCTTTTGGTTGGGTTCGAACAAACGGCAAGCGATTTTCAAGCTCATACAAGATACTTAGAGGAGTCGATTAGCAGCAGACTCATGTCTCTCAAATTATCATCACGAACACGGAACCAACTGCTTGCCTTGTTGATAATGATAATTATTATTAACATACCATTATTAATAATATTTTATATTTTTGTATTTTATTTGTTTTTCTGTGAAATAAAAACATATTCTATCCATTCTATTTTAATTTTTCAATTTCATTATTTCTTCATTACGTATACCAGATTTATTATTTCAACTTATTAGTTTTTCTTGTGTTTTCAATGATTTTATTGTTTTCAGATGCGGCCAGCCAGGTTCGGGTGTGGGTGCTTTGCTATCAACTCTAGTGTCGGAGCACAACCGACTGGCGGGTGAGTTGGGTCGTGTCAACCCACACTGGTCACCCGACACACGCCACCACGAGGCCAGGAGGCTGGTCATCGCTCAACTGCAACACATCACCTACAGTGAGTTCCTGCCAACGCTGCTCGGCGAGGTATGTAACACTCATTCATCACAATAATCAATTTTTAGTTTCTATAATTCAAAGATGAAAGATTTATTAGAAATTTTAATTCAACTACCTCATTGTGTAATCAATTTTTCACCTGCTCCCCTCATCATTAATCTGCCAAGATATTTTCATCCATGATAATAATTGTTTTCCTCTTATTTCACACACAATAGTTTTATTAATATTTTATTCCATCATAACTTGATTTATATTGATTTTTCGTTCACTTCATGCAACTTCATTAATAAATACAAAGAAATGTTGTCAATCACTTTTTAAAAAGTGGTTTCTTCGTGTTCATTCTTTATGGAGAAATAACACAGCATTAGTCACAATAGAACTATAATGTCATTCATCACAATAGAATTTTCTCTTTTTTGATACTCCATCCCTATTCATTCCATTAAAATAAATAATTTTCAAACTCTGAATTTATAAATTATTTCTTATTCCATTAAATTAATCTAATTATTTATAAAATAGCATTATATTACCTTTTTTGAAATCAATAAATTTTATAAACAAAAATAAGTAGCTCTGAATACGTACATTTTTATTTAATTAATTTCCTGCTACTTTAAACTTCTGCATGATTGATTATTATTTTTTTGTTCATTCATTTGATTATCAATAGCTTATTTCATTCAAGACTCAATTTTAATTTATTATTTTCTAATCCTTTTTTCATTTAACACAACTGAATAAATGAAGTGTTCAATAGAAAATATTGAAATGTTCAATTCATAAGGCTTGTAATAAATTACAATAAATTTCAAAATGTAATGTTAAGCTCTACAATGCCATGAAGATACGAGTAGTTGGATAGATAACCGAATTTATTTGCGCACATTACATGATAGTAAAGAGCCGCAGACGAACCTTAGCCTTCAAGATCCAACCATTTTCAACCATTAGTATAGATGGAAAGGAATGTTTCTCTTCAGTTCCCTACCAAAAATTTCTCTAAGAGCACACTATAAGAGCCGATAATCTACCCACACCTTTATTGAAATGGCTTTCTCCGAGACCACTATAATTAATATATTATTGAAAATGACTTCCTCTATTCTAATAATTAGAATGAATTGAATTGAAATAATATTTGTTTGACAGGCAATGACAAACGAATGGTCGCTGAAACCAGCCAAACGAGGCCGCTTCAACGGATACTCAAGCTCAATTCGCGCGGGAACATTCTTCAGTTCCGCCCTGGCACCTATGCTAGTCACTTCTGCCATGATTCCACACACCATGGTAATTATAGCATAGCACATATTTACCTCTCCATTATTCATTGGTTTATAGTCAGGAAAAAGGTATAGGCAACCCAGATCTTGATCTCACAAAAAATAGCGATGCAAAATTATATTAAATTTAAAATCTACTTTTTGAACAGTCTTGTATATTAAAGAAGTAGATATGTTTTTAAACAGATTTTTTTCAAAAAGACCTAAATTTGGATGAAAATAACAAAAGGATTGCCTTAGTATTTCATCTATCAATGTTTACACATCAGTGTTGTTTGTTTCATGAATATTAACCTTAATGAACAATTTATTTGATGAGTTGACGGCTTATATAGGTACGACTGGAATCAATGCCACGCTAGAGAATCTTCGAAGTGAATTACTCAACAATAGCTGAATAAAGTCATCAAGTAATTTTTACAAAAACTCCAAATTTGGACAATAAACCTCTGAAATCTCATTCACGAATTGAATAAATAAGAAGATAATTGTAATCAATTGAACAAAATCAATAACACAATATCGCCAATATAATATGAGAAATTTTTGGCACACCTCTAGCAAGCTTTAAGCACTTGAGTTCTAGGCACAAGTTGAAAAGTTGAATAACTCCGTTCTTCACAATTCATTGCTTAGTTTTCATCGATTCAATTTTGAATTTATTTCTAAAAATGACTCTCAATGTTTAATTGATGCACAATGCATGGTTCCAGATCTCAATGGACGCTGCACCATCCAACAAAACAGCTGAAGAAATAGAAGACACGTTGATTGAAACAATTGCAATGATACTTGAATCTCCAGCTCAACTACCAGATCTACAGAGAGTTGGCAACTTATTCAGAGGTATGAAAGTAAAACATTCTATGGAAGTTTTGTTTTAATACGTTGATTATATTGTTGAAGCGTTAAAACTATAACGAATAAGTGAAATTACTACATATAAGTTGATAACAAATACTATAAATATTGAATCAAATTCACTCGTAATGGTGTCATTGTAACTTAAAACCGATTAAGACTTTACCTTGATGGTGACTTGAATACTTTATTATGAATTAAGAGTTTTTCTATTCAAGCAGGTGAAAGCAGTTTTCATAATTCAATAGAGTTGTCACACAAGAGGAGACTGCCCAGATTCCCAGACTGGATGAACTTATGCACAGGATCTAATGATTTCATTGACAGTTTTGATGAGCTATCAACAGTTCAATCGGACAACAGGAAACTTCTTGCAGAATTGTACAAGTGAGTTGTCATAATTATCATCCTAATTTGATTCTCAATATGCAAATGAAATTATAGTAATTAACAGAGTGAAGTGGGAGTAGAGTTAAAACTAGATTCATAATAAAATTTGAGTAACAAAAAAGTGAAGTAAGAATTAACTTTGAAGTAGAGTTATATTCAATTTGAATATAAGAAACATACTTCTTCGTGATCCATTATTTTTTCATGACAATATTCATAACAAAATGTTTCATAACAAAATGATATACTTTAAACCTTGTTGGACTGAATGGGAAAATATCATTTGTAATTCAAGAAACGAATAAATATTTGATTTTGCTATTCTGAGTGAAGATGACCCTTGAGTGAAGATGATAATAAGCATCAAGTTTTTTATTCGGAAATTGACTAAGAACTTATCTATACCAACTTGAATGGACGAAAAATGAGTATGGTATTGTCTATTCCCCAAATTATTATCTATTTTTCAACACAAACGCGAGTTTCAATACTTAGTCTATGCCGCCATCTACAAATTTTTTTGAGCCTGATTTCCATTTTTCAAAATAATATTGAATTGAAAATTTATTTTTTATAAATTTAACTTGACAAAAAACATGAAACAGAGGAAAAACTGAATAGTATGATGCTCAATTTTAATAAAAAATTAAATATGGAAAAAATTGGAACGACATTTTTCAGAAATTACATTTTATGCAAGATGCTCATGGAATCGAAGTTTGATTTATATTATCAAGATTTATTTTTAAGAAATTATTTAGAGAAGTATTTTTCAAGAAATAGTTTCTGAAACTGTCTAATTTGTAGGAATCCAAACGATGTGGACTTACTAGTTGGAGGGATGGTTGAGAGAGTTCTTCCAGGCAGCCTGATGGGTCCCACATTCACGTGCATTCTCGCCAACCAATTCACCAAACTCCGAGAAAGTGACCGCTATTGGTACGAAAACGATATTCCACCAACGTCCTTCTCCAAAGGTAACTGAAAAACATAGCAAGTTTAGCACGTTTTAGAATGTAGATTACAAATTATAGAGAAATCTTGTTCTTAATAAATAATGTGATACAGCAGTGCAATTGTACATTGCATTGGCCGTTTTTACACTTACCGATTGTCGACTGACACTCAGAATTGTTCTCCGATTAGCTGAGAATCAGGTGTTGGTTAGAATTAGCCAGACAATTCTGAGCATCGCCCCACAGAAGTCGGCTGACAATTGGTGAGTGTGAATACGGCCATTCTTATGTTAGGATTCTCATAAGTTCAATAGAGGTAATTTTTGGAATAGCTATTAGGAAAGTTTGATTTATTTATTCAATGATACACAAAACACAATTCATTGAAATGATTGACGAAACAATTTAGTGATTACAGTTTCAATTTATTCTTTTCAGGACAACTACAAGAAATAAGGAAGGTGACATTGAGTGGTCTACTTTGCGCTAATGTTAAAGGCCTACGTAGTATCCAGCCTAGGGTGTTCCTACAGAAAGATCCTTACTTGTAAGTAACTAAAGATTATATCTAAATTTCACAAAAGTTGATGATACGAAAATAAATTGATAATTGAAGTTGTGGACTATTGTCTTCACGTCAAAAGACTTGAAACACACACGATAGATGAGATAAATACAACGATATATATCATGTTTTCTCTGTGCTTCAAGTAAAATAAATAAATCTTTATTCAATAACAAGTACATTAGAGAATAACAATAATCAAATATTGAATTAAACAATGCAAAATGTGGTTGAATGAGTTTGCTGAGAATGATGCCCACTTGAGCTTTAGGCTTGAGCGTGGGTAATGAGGCGGATGATAATGAGAGATTAATTGACTAACAGTTTTAGGTGGGTTCCGAAACTAACTTATCATTTAGGGTTCCTAAATCATATTCAGAGGAGTTGGATTTAGGATTTATAATTTAAATAACTTCAAGTTATTTTTGACTGCTAAAATTAACGAGATCATAAGTCTCAGCAATTGTGTCACCATTATAAATCTCTATTGAACAAAGATACTTGATAGTGTAAGAGCGGAAATCATTATTATTATCATCATTGCGGGAATTGTGACAGTATCAAGTTTTTATAAAATTTATGAATGTTAGTGATTAAAATTGAATGTAAATCATGATCAATGCTAAAACGTTCATTAAATATTCCGTTGAGTGGATACTGGCAAATCTGAATACCTTTCATCACTTCAAAAAAGATATATTATACTGGTCAAACGTCAAATGTTTTCATATAAAGGGATCTCTTTTTTGAAAACCAATGGTCTGTATTTGGAAGACAACAAAATAGGAATGCAAAAAAAAATACTACAGGAATTTGCAATATTTTAGATTATTATTAAAACTTTTATGGGTTTTGTTCTATTATAATGTTCCAACTATGAAAGGTTCCTTGAATTTATATTGACATAATTTTTTCGTAGTAATTTCCTATATTTCTATTTAGAAATACTGAATTCTAATTATTTTTGAAATAGGAACACAGCTATTGACTGTGAACTACAGCCAACTCTGGACCTATCGCAATGGAAAGAGGCCGAAGAAGACAATCCAGGACCACAGCTCACAATGGAAATTATCAAGGAAGCCGTGCAGAGAGCCGAGAGTGACATTCAGCGTCGACAACAGACAGAATTTTTGCTTTGGTCAAACAGTGAGTAAAAATTTATCAATAGGAAAAATATAAAAATTCTTCATTTCTACAACAGATTTCATCTTACAAAAAATAGACAACTTTGAAAAATCCAACATAAGGAGCACAAATATTAAGGAAGAAATAGTGTAAAATGGATTATATTTTTTGTAGTTAAACTGAATTTATTTCTTCTTATACATAAATTGGTAAATTTGGAGAAAAAATAATAACACAAAACTGATAGTAAATTGGATTTTGAAACAGGATTAAAGGTTCGTATTCTTGAAAAAAAATTCTTGAGGCGTTGCTGAAAACCTGTGTACTGTGAACAATCAATGAATGTGAATCACACAAATAGCCTAATTCAAATGATAAAAATGTGATTCTCAATCCCCATTGCCGTAGTCTTTGAGTCTTTAAAAGAAGCTCATTACTCCACCTCATCTCACCGGACTCCCAGTATTATTCAAGGAGAAAATGTGAGGAAATATCAATACACGTATAACGATTTTTCATATTTATCTTGTTTTTCAGAGGGTGGTGTTGACCCGAAATCGCCGGTTGGAACAGCGGCGGCATTCAGCAAACCAAACAAGCAAGCTCTGCTGATGGCCAACAATTCACTGCTATTTGAATACGCTTCAAGGGAACTACTCAACACTATTCAAAAGTAAGTCAATCCTAACAATAAAACTGATAGAAATGTCTTCGAATCGTGATGGCAGACATAATCATCACATCGACGTTAGACTAGAGGTAGGCTACATTATAATTCAAAAATAAACTATATCTTCATACATTTTGAAGGTTGGCTTTACGTTTTCACAACACAATTATCAATACGAGTATACTAAGACTAGTTGAAGAAAATACATCTTTATCGCATCCATCTCTTATTCCCCTCCTTATATCATATCCTTGCTCCTTCTCCACATTCTCACTGCTATTACTCATTATTCAACATCTTCAGCTCAACTTCTTTATTGGCATTTGACACGGTAAAGTGTAATGGATATATTTTTTTATAAAATAAAATCATAGTAGTCTTTTTTAAAAAGGGCACTATAAAGTTATATTATAAATAAAAAATAAGCAGCCCTGAATATATACACTTTAAGAAGATACGATGTAATGGATATAATTACATATAGCTCTACCAGAATGTACATCATTATTCTCAGTATGAGATTAATAAAGTTTTCCAGAATGAAAATACATAATTATGTTAAAACTTCTTCTATTTATGTATCTTACAAAACAATATTATTTTACCGTATATTTATATTATAATCATCAATTATAAAATCTTGTTATATCAATACGGTAAATAAATGGTTGTAGAAATTGGTACCTAAATATTATTCAAATTGATTCACAAATCATAATTCTACAGAATAAATGTATTCCATTCTTCATTTATTCCAATCGTGCCAGTTGGAAGTTTAATTACATATAATTACTAGTACTTTATTATTTTATTTGAGACACGACTAGTTTCGGGTATGTATCCCATTATCTATGTTATTATCATTCTTGACACTTGATAATTTCAATTTCAATTTATTTCAATTTCAATACACATCTCATTAAATATAAAATTCATATATATTTTTAATCCCTCTAGCTTCAAGCTATTTGAGGAATATTAAAAAAAATACTAAAATCATTTACTATGTTGCAATAACTTACATAATAAACAAATATACAATATATTAAATGAATGTTATCAACAAAGCAAATTAGAAATTCATAAATAATTACTTATAATAAAATGTAAAACCTTCCCGTATAACTATTAAATGATCGCTAGTCTGAGAAACTATTGTGAGCTTGCATTTTTACTGTAAATCCAACCATATGTCATATGTCAATCATCAATTATTGCAATGAAAAATAATTTCAATTTTGTCCGAACTTCACCCCTTCTTTGTAAATTTCGCAATTCCAGAGGCAATGAGTTCAGAAGATATGGTATTCTGCACTCTGGAGTTCTTTTACCATAATTATTGTTGAATCTCTGGGGTCTAAATATTCTGTTTCTCAATTCATAGTTTATTTCATTTATTTCTCTAAATTGGTTTATGAAATAATTCCTTGTCAAATCAGTATAATTGGCTAGGTCCCCCATGGACATAATTCCCAATAGCTGGCGATCAATACCATTAAAAAGAGTTCTTATTATCCTTTAAGATAATAATATAAATAAAATAAAATAAATACCTGAAAGCTGAAACTAGTCCTGCCTGAAAGGAAATGAAAAAGGTACTAGTAATTCCATTCTATTGAGAATTTCACATTAGATAGGAAATGAATACAGGTTCTTCCAGGCCAAAGACATAGACGCCAATTTTACACAATAAACCTTCTCTATTTTTCTCTATACAATCTACATATCCACCATATTCTAAATATTATGTTCCGAAACCCTTTCTGCCCAGCACAAACCGCCGACGCCGTCGCCAGTTATCAGACACAGGCAACCAGCTGGCCAACTTCCTGTCGGACCTGCCCGGGTCTGACCTGTTAACCGAACTGGACGTGTCCGGCTTGATCGGGTCGACGCCAGGTGGGGCGGCAGGCGACGGGTGTCGCGAGGAGGAGGGCGCCTGTAATCCGCGTGCCGTCTACCGCACCTACTCGGGCCACTGTAACAACCTCGAGCGGCCCAACCTCGGCAAGAGCCTCACCACCTTTGCCCGCCTCTTGCCTTCTGTCTACGAGAACAGTACGTTTGTTCACTATACCCATCCTTTAACGCGTTATTTGTCAACACAGAGTAAATACTAAACGAAAACTTATTAAACTTTTTACTACAGAGGGATCCAGAAACATGAATAAATAACGAAAAAGTTCTCATTCTCAAAAATGTTATAAACGTTAACATGCTATAAACATTTTAAATGTAAATTATACAAGTACAATACTTCTATAGTATTGTACCTCACCTAGAAAACGAATGAAATGTATAAGCTTACATGTAAACACTTAACATTAGATAATTAACAATTATCTGTTGTTAATAACAGTTTTTGTTAAAAACTCTGATTAACAACATGTTTAAACATTAATGCCATTTTCAAGTGAGTGAATGAAATAAATGTTTAGATGTATACACTAACTGACAGTGAACGTAAACAATGTACAGCTATGACTTTTACTTGGTTTTGCTATTTAGCAGCTAATATCGGTCACTTTAAACACATTGTGTAAGCACATTTCAAAAAATTGAACAAAATATGAAGTAATGCGTTTACCTTAATGCTAAATCTTGTTTAAAAATATAGAAATTCACTGTCAGAGAGAGTAAGTTATACATTTTATGGACCCATCTATAGTTCAGAGTTCAGTTAGCCCTCGATCAATCTTAATTCTGAGTTACTCGTAAATATTTGAGTTTAGTTCATTTAGTACATGAGTTTGTACTCTGATTGTGGAAAATGTATGAAAAAAAATACTGAAAAACCATAAACCATTCATACAATTTCTATCCTGAATTATTAAAATGTAATAACATTATTGTACACTTTTCCACAGTATAGTAGAACTTTGTTTATTGGTATGTATGTAGAATGTTTTACACTGCTATCACATTGATCAATCTACTCACTTATCCATCACAGTTTCGTAGATGACGGTTAACTAATTGATGAGGCTCCACTGTTGTTACTAAATATAGGAAATTGAGATTTTACTAAAGACTCTACATACTCAAAAACTTTTTTTGTGCCAGTATGCATTTATTCAAATAATACATCTAATTGTATTTCAGGAGTGTCTTCACCCAGAGTGACTTCAGTGACTGGAGTACCACTGCCTTCGCCAAGACTGGTGTCACAGATGATTCATGCCGACATCAGTCACCTCCATGGACGGTACACACTCATGGTGATGCAGTTTGCTCAGTTCGTCGATCATGACATCACATTTACTCCAGTGCACAGAGGTAAAAGAAATTAACCCTAACTCTATAGAATCTGTTGAATCGAATTAGCCAAGCATATGCCATTGTTGATTCAATTCAAACCGTTTCAGGAAATCCCTACAAGAAGAAATACACACTAATATAATGTTTTCTCTTGCCAAATAGGTATACTTGTTATAAAGTATATATTGCAAATTATCCCATTTCACGTCACCATGGTCGATTTGTACTTGCTTAATAAATTAAAATGTATTATATTTTACATAATTATACTTGATTAATATAATTATATTAAGCAGGTACAAATGGTGACGTGAAATAGGATAATTCAGCCTATTTGCAATACAATTTATGAAAAGTGGATTATTGTTCACCACGATTGTCAATAAATGTAACAAAATTATTGATAAGCCAAAAAACATTAAAATATAAATAATTTATGAACAAGTTGAGCAGAGAATTACTATTGTGATAAAAAAAGTTGAGTTTAAAAAAGTTTTATGAACATTTTATATTTGAATTTGATGCATATAACAGAACATTCACTAATTCATGTTTTCAGCTATATTAATGTATATCTGAGAAATCGATAATATTTTTCATCTACAAAACATTATTGGAAGCTTAATCTCTTTAATATCATTGACAAACCTTAATTTATGAAAGTATTTAACAATTTGAATATTATAATTTAACCATAGCACTCAATACATTGTTAAATTTCAGAAATTTAGATTTAAGATTCGTGCTAATAATAAAGGAACGAATTACCTATATAAGACATAATTCTTATGTTTACTCACCATTATTTTGAAAGGATTCTTCGCTTCGATCCCGGACTGCAGGTCTTGCGATTCGCCAATCACAGTGCACCCTGAGTGCATGCCGATCCACATTCCACCGGGCGATCCCTTCTACCCTCAGGTCAACCAGACAACAGGGGAACGCTTCTGTCTGCCTTTCATGAGGTCACTGCCCGGACAACAGCATCTCGGTAATCTTCAACATTGTATCACCATTTCAACTGTCACCATTTCATCAATCTCATCAGCACTTATGAGTGCACTCTATGATGAGTTCAAGTTCAGGTCTCATGCTATGAATTTCATGCTGTAGCATGCATGCTAGGTAGTAAAAATGTTTCAATCGATGATTGAGGCAAAATTAGGAAATAATATCTAAGTAAGAAAGTGAATAGAACGATTACAGTTGTGTGTGATGTTGTGGTACTTTTCTAAAATGAAAACACAAATTGCCACAGCCAATTTCATTTCTATCTAGATCGAATTATCTAAAACTGTAATGAGAAACTCAGAGTGGGAGTATCCAAACAAGATGCACATAGTTACAAGAGCAATTAAAAATGTGAATAAAATTTTTCAAGTAAACAAGAGAAAATGTAAAATTGAATTCCAATTTTAACTGGAAAATTGCTTCTCATCACGAATTCAAACTGAATTAATGGTTGTAACAGAGAAATGTATTATAATATATTACTTGGAACTGGTGTACTGAATTAAATTACATAACGCATAACTTGGAATATTAGTAGTTTCAAGAAGAGGGATAAAGTGATTTTTGATTTGAGTCATATAAGTTTGATCAGCAAGTAAGAGAGTTAAATAATCAATAAATAGGTATATAAATATAAAACCACACATCGACATTATTTTGTTTGTCAACAGGTCCACGAGAACAAATAAACCAAAACTCAGGCTATTTGGACGGATCTCACATCTACGGCGAGACCGCGTGCCTCGCCAGGGAGCTGAGGAGTTACGGCGGACGGCTGAATGTGACGGTGAACACTCTACAAGGAAAGGACCTGTTGCCTCAGTCCCCGTCACACCCAGAGTGCAGAGCCCCCTCTGGATACTGCTTCATAGCTGGTCAGTCCACACAATTCTATCACTCTCACTTACTCATCAACTTTACATTGGAATTGAATCGGTTACAGTACCGTCACTCTGTATATGAGTTTCTATACTAGTAAATTAATTATAGTTGTTTATTTCTGTACTCACGAGTTTGAATTGAGAAGACTCTCTGGCTTCCGAAAAGCAGGAAGAAAACTTGATGAATGCAGAAGAAGGATACATCTTTCAATGGAATCTGGAAATTATGAAGGACATCATGAATGGTTTATACTGTAATTATATAAAGTATAATTTGTTTTTACTTCATGAATTCAATTTTGTTCATCATTTTATAATCAGTCATACCACATTACATTAAAATCAGCATCGCTTTAAAATGGGACATTATAAACATTTTAGTCACCACTGCGTTTTCACACAAACATTACAAAACAATAATCAAGGTCAGTTAATAAGAACAGATTTGGAGAAATATTTCAGATAATGAAATAACGACTATTGTAGCATAGTATTATTAACCATATTTATTGCATTTATCTTGTAGGTATAATTATTGTGTGACTGGTTGATTTCATTACTAGCTGTTCTCGTAGTCAATATTTTCTGTATGGGAAGTCTTCTGGGTGGTTGCCAGCATTCACTTTTGATTTTTGTTTAATAATTATTGTATTCTTTTGTCATCATCCTACTTGAGCTGTTGTTTATATTATAATAAATTGTGTTATTATGTTATACTTTTACATCAGTACTCACGATTTTGTTGCTTGTCGGACGCGTGTCGTGGCAGTGAGCTACATCTTCAGTGCCACAAAACGCGTCCGACAAGCAACAAAATCGTGAGTACTGATGTTAAAGTATAACATAATAACACAATTTATTATAAATAATTATTATATTTCTATAATATACATTAGCATTCGAATGAATACAATTTATTAAGAAGTTTCACCCTTCTTAGTCAGTTGGTACGATAATTAATTTTATTATTTGTTTATTGTATTGACGAATCATTTGTGAAATGGGACGAAAAAATACAACTTCATGATAGAATGAAGCGATTCTTTCAATTTATTCCATTTGTTCAGGTGACGGCCGAGCGAGCGAACAGCCCGCTCTGACGGCGATCCACACGATCTTCATGCGCGAGCACAACCGGCTGGTGGACGGGCTGCGAGCAGTGAACGTGCACTGGGGTGACGAGCGCCTCTATCAGACCGCGCGCAAGATCAACATCGCCACCTACCAGCACATCCTCTACAACGAGTTCCTGCCCCGTCTGCTCGGCTGGAATGCCGTCAACCTCTACGGGCTCAAGCTAAACAACCAGGGATACTACCAAGGTAACACATCAATGATTAAATTCGGGAGAACAAGTTTTTTCTCTAGATTGGAGAAAATATTAATTATATAAATTATATTAGATTATAGATTATATTAATTATATAAAGATTATATTAATTCTATTATTTTAGATCAATTCTGTTAATTCTCTCCCAATCATTGCTTTAATTTTGTGCATGTGTAAATGAAATGAATGAATGATGCAAACATCTCAAGATATTTGATGATTTATAGATCATAAGAGATTCAATGATGCATAAATTATAAGACATTTAATAATGGTCATATTAAGGATATTCAAAATGAATCATATAGGTACGCTTGAAAATGTAGTGAGATGCGAAGAAATAATCAGTGGTATTTTTATGTTATTCATTTGAGAATTGTTAACTCTATGAGATGCGGAAAGTGGATCTACGTTATTTATTTATTCAGACATAATTGCTGCGAAAATCACAAGACATTCGATGATACATAAATCATAAGACATTTGATGATGCATAAATCATAAGACATTTAACAATATTCATATTAGGCATGATCATAATGATGATGGTATAGATAAAATGTTCAATTTTTTAATTATATAGAATTTGGGTATTGACAAGAAATATACGAGGGGTACCATCAAGATGAGAGACGAGGTATACTATCAAGGTACGCTTGAAAATGTGGTGATATGCGGATAAATAATCAATTATATTCTGATGCTATTCATTTGAGAATTGTTCAGTCTATGATATGCGGAGAGTGAATCCACATTATTTATTCATTCAGACATTATTGACGCAGACATCTCAAGATATTTGATGATACATAAATCATAAGAGATTTAATAATACATAAATCATAAGACATTCAATAATGGTTAATATTAAAGATATTATGATGATTATAAAATAAAATGTTCAATTTTTTGAATTATATAGAATTTGGTTATTGGCAGGAAATATAAGAGGGGTACTATGAAGATGAGATACGAGAAATACTATCAATTTACGGTTGAAAATATGATGAGATGCGGAGAAATGAACAGTGATATTTGTCTACTCTAAAGGTGCGTACAGATTTACGCGCCGCGAACACAAGCAATTCACTTTTAATCAACTGATGCCAAGCTTTTTATATCTGTATCTTACCGTTTCTGTACAAATACAGATATAATCAGCTGATGGAAAGTGAATTGCTCGTGTTCGAAGTTCGTGTACGCACCTCAAGAGATACGGAGAGTGAAAACGACTCGTGACACCGCTAAAATTATTTGATTATATAATATTTGGGATATTGGCAAGAAGAAATATGTGAATACGTAGATAGGAATGAATGCGATTCTCAAATAAATATAATCAATAGATTCTAAAATTATCATCCTTCTTGACATGTTGTTCCACGGCGGTGTTTTATAAATTCCAAATCATTTCAAAGATTACTCAAAAGATCAGGGAGTACGTTGATACTCCCTAAAAAATGATATATAAAGGTATTCCTTGAATGTTTAAGATTGGACAATATTGATTATTGATTACTTCAATTGTTTCAAATATGGATTTCATACCATATTCTCAAATAATTGATAATGAAACATTAATTGTGTACAGGTTACTCGAATAACTGCAACCCTAACGTGGTGACAGAGTTTGCATCAGCTGCTTTCCGCATCGGTCACAGTCTGCTGAGACCTCATCTGCCACGAATGACCCCAACCTACACACCAATGGAGCCCGTGCTATTGAGGGATGTCTTCTTCAACCCGGACATCATTCGTCAGGTGAGCAATTTTATACTCAACTGTTAATTTATAAAACATATTCTATTTTGTTGTTTATCTCATCTATTTTTCAAATAATCCTAAAAATGTTATGGCGTCACATCTCACGGCCTGTTAAACGATAAGCTATCTTTTGAATTTCAAGCATTTCCTTTCGAATCGAAAACTATAAGTAGTATGATCTACATTTAAATAATGGCAATACTTACGCTGACACAATCCAATGCAATAACTGAATAACATGATAAACAATATAAAACCTGCTCATCTCACACAGATACTAGTTGTAGGTGAGGAGTATTATTAATTTGTGTTCAATATTATTAAATTATATGTATTTTATTCTATTTTCTGAGAATAAATATTAATTCCATTTTCATTCGATTAAATCACAAAAAGAATAACAGTAACTCACCATTCTTGTAATCTCCAATACTGCCTTTCCCTCGATTGCTGATGGTTCTTCAAGATCAGTGATACCGCAAAATTTATTCTCGTTTAAAGTTCTAATTCAACGGCCACTAGTTCTCTCTCATTATGTGATACTTGTTGGTGTAAAATGGAAGCAAGAGCCGATGATTTGAAAAATCTGAAATTAATAGAATAATTTATTAACATCATATTATTATTGTCACATTTACAAAAAAGATTCGTTATGATCACGCAGGATATCGAATTATCAGAATTTAGTTTACAGTACAGTTTGCAACATAAAATATCAATGGCCAATCATGTTGATATTAGAAACAGTAGTTACTTTTCCTGTAGGTAATTCCTACGTCATGAGCTCTACGCCAAATTTCAAGCTTCAATATCGGGGTACCGAGCTTCGCTCGTTATTTTTATGTATTGATAAACAGAACACAATTCTCTAAAATGATCGTGTTTATATTTTACAGCTGGCTATACGTCAGCTTATGAATTTCGGGGATGCGATATTATGATTTTACACAGAATCACTCGCTCACTTTTTACTATCCACAGACGACGAAAGTCTCAGCTGTTTTTCCAAGGATGAATTATCCTTTTAATGTCGTTTAGCGAGTTTTCCCAAGGATGAGACCTAGTGCAATCGAATTTTAATATCATATACCTACTATGTTCCAAATTTCGTGAAAATCGTTAAAGCCGTTTTCGAGATCCGTTGAACATAAATAAATAACCATAAATATAAATAACCAAATATAATATATCCTTATAATTGATTATTGATTAATAATAAATTAATAGAAAAATAATATGATAGGATTAATGAGACTGATGATGATGAGAGATCAAAAACCTACACAATTAAAAGATTTCATCACTTTGAAATGGCAACAAATTATTTCAAACCAACTATTCTGAACCAGCGTATACATGTCATCATTTATTTTCAGACTCAAATGGTTGATGAACTGATCAGAGGATTGGTATCAACGCCAATGGAGAATCTCGACCAATTCATCACTGGCGAAATCACCAACCATCTATTCGAAGAGAAAAGAGTGCCACATTCCGGAATGGATCTTCCTGCACTCAATATCCAAAGAGGTAATGTCAAATTATAATGATTGAGAATAGTTAACACACGCCTATTGTACTTTGACAAAAATGAAATTTAGAAGAGTCTCACAACCAATTTCTATTGGTACTAACATTTTCAAAATTCAATGTTAAAAGGTAAGTAGAGTTAGCTCTAACATGATGAATAATTGAAATAAAAATGGAAAAATCTGGTGTGGCGCACTCACACAACTTTCCTTGCCGTTATGGAAATTTTTCACCTGACGCTAGTCAAAGATCTAAGCCAGCTGGTGACAGGACTATAACGCTGGAGACACACGAGGTCTGCTATCTCTTCATAGTGAATGATTTCATAGAATCAACAGTTGCCAACAGTTTGCAATTGAAATAATAACATTTTCTCGAATTTCAAGCTTATTTTAAATTTTAGGTGAAAATGTTACTGAACATTAATTGTAGAGATTTTCATGTTCAATCTTTTCCACTTGGAATTTTTTGTTTAAATTGTATCTGAAGCCTGATAATCGGGAATCTAAAATCAAACTTTGCATAGATGGGGCGGAGCTCCTGCAATTTTTACAGATATGGGACTTGTAGCAGTTGATAGAGCTTTCCAATTACTAATTTAGGAATGAATTTGATCGAAATCGTTGGAGCCGTTTTCGAGAAAATCGCGGAAAACCCTGTTTTTGACAACATTTTCGCCATTTTAGCCGCCATCTTGAATTGCATTTGATCGAAATTGTTCGTGTCGGATCCTTATAGTGATAGGACCTTAAGTTCCAAATTTCAAGTCATTCCGTTAATTGGGAGATGAGATATCGTGTACACAGACGCACATACACTCATACACACACACACACACACACACACACACACAACACACACACACACACACACACACACACACACCACACACACACACACACATACAGACCAATACCCAAAAACCATTTTTTTGGACTCAGGGGACCTTGAAACGTATAGAAATTTGGAAATCGGGGTACCTTAATTATGTTAAGAAAAATATATTTACTTTATGTTTATGTTTAAATCAAGTGAGTTATATTTTAATAGTATTTTGGTTTTTGAAAATTGTATGGTAAAATGGTGAATAAATAGTTCGTATTTGAAAAAAGGACTAGGACTTTACAAAGATAGGTATTATGGAAAAATTGTAAATATCATCAATTCGAGTCACAATCTTAATATATTATGCAATATATGAAATACTAATAAATAATCTATTTCCATCATGAATCTAGTTTTAAATTCATTTTAGTTTTGGAAATTATATGACCACTTTGACAAGTTGCGTGGTTATTGTTAGTAATTTAGTTATTAATTGTAATTCTTACGGCATATAGATCATTTTTTGGAGTTCAATTCATCACTTAACAGCGCACTTTTATTTTTGAATTTTAAAAATTATTCAAACTCTATTTCTTTACAAGAAACAATGACTGTAGGTATTGTCAACAAGGTAAAGGAAGAGATGAATATGGAAATGTTTACCCTGATCATGACAGTAAATGAGAGTAGAACTCATCATAACTCAAAATGTATAAAATTCACAACTTAGAATGTACAACATCCACAACTCAAATTTTCATTCGTATTTTCAGCAAGAGACCACGGTATACCGCCATACAACGAGTACAGAGGCCTGTGCAACCTGAAACGCGCCACCACCTGGGAGGACCTGAGTCGGGAGATTCCAAACGAGGTGATTGCCAGACTGCGCCACATCTACCCAAGCGTCAACGACATCGACCTGTTCCCTGGCGGACTCAGCGAGCGGCCACTGCAAGGAGGTCTGGTCGGGCCTACATTCGCCTGTATCATAGGCCTGCAGTTCAGACAACTGCGCAAATGTGACCGCTTTTGGTGAGTTGAATATTATTTATAATAAATATAATAAATTTTATTTCTAAGTAAACAAAAGTACAAACAAAAAGAAGCATAGCTTCTGTGAAATTAGTACAATTATATTTGTATAGTAATTTACTTTTTTGAAATAAGTTGGTATCGAAGAACTACTAAAAGCTGGCAATGAAGCTTACTTTAGTCCACTAAAGTTCATAAGATCAAGGTTGTTGGAGTACCGTAGTAAAATTCAAGTACCGTAGTTGCTGATGCCAACCAGCCCAAAGAGGGAGTTGTTGACGTAGAATTGAAGGCTGTTTGAGTAGTAATCAAGATGAAGTGATTTACTTAATCTTAAATTTTAAAAAGTAATTAGCTTCATCTTGGATTTACGATGAAGTAAGAAAATTAGAATTTATATGATATGCTTGTGAAGTATGGGTTCCGACGAGTGGTGACAATATGCTGTTCAACATAACTGGGAGAGTAAGATCCTGAGAATATATTAAGGCCATGAGGCTGATATGTGGCGCATGATAAAAAACAACGAGCTTTATGATCTTGAGATGTGTGAGCAGCATGTATGGATATGATGTAAGTATTATCTACCAAGTATTGTAGCTACGTTGGTTGGGTCATGTGAAACGAATGCCGTATACCCGTAAAGCGCTTATGGTTCTATATCAGCAATCAGGTGTCGAAGAACGTGAAATTGACTACATAGAAGATGGTTGGATGATGGTTGTAGAGGTAGACCTGCAATTTCTGGGCGTAACAAGATGGAGACAGGAAGCACAGGAAACAGATTTCTGGGGAAGACTTGTCGTTGTAACCTCTTCCACGAGCCTTTTCCAAGGGCTTTACAAGGGCCGTAGAGCCAAATGTGTAGTGACAATATTTAATTTCTGTTTCCCAACCAATCAAAAATTTTGACAAGTTTTCATGAGAAGATATTGATGGTGCTAGTTAAAGATATTTAACCAGATTAAGCGCTTATAAAGGGAGTAGATTATAGCATTCAGTTCACTTTTTGAAATATATATCAATCATAAACTGATACAGTCTTCTGGTTTTCTAGTGAGATATATTTCTATTCACTTCGACCTACAAACTAGATTCATAAGTTAGTACTGTAAAAATAGAGTGCAATAGTACATTAGACAGATTGATAGAATAGACAGTACATTAATTTTGATAATTTAAAAACATAAACAAAATTATGAAAAAATAAATATGAAAAATTACATACAGATTTATCATTACTGTGATTCAACTCAATTTCTCTTGTTGAACAGGTACGAGAGTGGAGATCCACTCTTCCGTTTCACAGAGGCTCAACTGGCTGAGATTCGTAAGAGCACTCTATCAAAAGTTCTTTGTGATAATATGGACATTGCCTCCGATATACAGCGTTCAGTATTGGACCAACCGAGTGATTTCTTGTGAGTAACCTTGTATCAAGCTTCAATTTTTCAAACGGGCGCTAGCCTCAACATTCATACATAATTGTATTACCTATTATGGTTATTTTCAGACAAACATTAGTGTTGAGTAATTAATTGGGAATTATAAGTAAATTAAATTATGTTGATCAGTTTAATCCTGATCATACGAATCTCATCAAATGTAATACGTAAATGATATTTAATTAATTCGAATGAGACTCTGACCAGGCTTTTGTTTGGAGACTCTTAAATTCAAATTGTGAATGATGTACCATGTTTTAATTTAATTGTTAGTTTTCAGACATGAACAGCTTCAAGAACAACTAAGATACCAACGAAGTAAAAATATGAATGAAATTAATGTTTATGTTTTGATTTTGTTTAGAAACCCAAGAGTGCCATGCAATTCGATTCCTCATGTAGATCTGAACGCCTGGAGAGAGCCGGCTGAACAGGGTTGCCAAATTGCCGGTCGGACTGTTCCTGTGGGTGATTCAGCACTGCCAACCCCATGCACGAGTTGTGTGTGTACTTCAGAAGGGGTGAGTGAAGCTTAATTACTCGATAAAGATAAAACCACATAACAAACACAGATAAATCTCACAGACGATTTCTTAGGTTTGTACGCACCATCTCGGTTTAAACGAGGATATATCAGATGTTGGTTTTGAAATACATTATAAATAATAATGTGACCATACCTCTATGTAACCGTAAATTAGCGTTAAACGGGCTAATACGTTATATAGGCTTAATATTTTTATTGCTTTCCTTAGCACTACCTATTTAAATTTTTTATTTCTTCAAAAATTTATTTTTATATTTTTCTTCAACATGAAATTCCAGTTCACTTAATAATCGAAAATGTACAAAAAGTCAAGATACGAATATTGAAAAGTCAAACTTTTTTAAATCAGTATTTTTGGATTGGTACGTACATATTTTCAAGGTTTGGGTGCAGTTTTTCCTATACATTGCCTGAACATAATATTATCTGAAGAAAGTAATATTATTTCGAAGTTTCAACAATCAAAACCACCACGTAAATCTCCTCCCACTCAAATATCATTCAAATAATTATGACAAATCGTCTTTAAAGTTACTTCTTCGTCTACTTTCTCAAATCATTTTGGAAAATATATTTCAATACTCACCTAACATATGAAATTCGAAAAGGATTGGTTATTCCTGAATCCATCTCTTCAGGAGCTATGATGACTTCAATTGAAACACTGGAAAATATGGAGGACATGTGATTATTACTTACTATAGTTTACAAGCTTAAAATTACATGAAGTTTATAAACTTCATATATATTCAAGAGTTTATCCTTGAGAAAAATTGTAATTTCAATTCAATGTAATTCAATTTGAAAAGGTTTGTTCACAAACATAGCTGAGCAAAAGATGCAGCTCGCGGACCATAGGTTGGAAATCCTAATCTAAACTGTCCCATTCTGTAGAATAAAACATGGCTAGTGTCTTTACCAGTCGGTGCTCCTGCTAGAGACACTCTTCTACATCAGCCGCATCTACATATTGGCCCAGCCAAGGCCAACGTTGACCAGCGCCAATGTGTGGATGGGTGGTTTGCCACCGCTGGCCTTCATTGGGCACTGGCTAAATTGCAGGCTGAGCCAGGCTAGGCCAGCTTACCGGGCAAACTCATCAGTGTTTCGGATGGACACGTTAACACGTCGGTCTTAGCTGCCTAAAAGAAGTTGTTAGGTCATGTCAGATGCCCTGAAATTAATTAGTTGTGACCTGAAAAATCTGAAACCAGACCTGAGCCAGCCAGGTCACTTGATATTATTATTATTATTATACTGGGCCAAGTGTGGACTAGGCATCAGAGACAACCTGTAAAAAAGTAATTATACAAATATTGGCAAATCCACAAAAATTGAGTTTGTTTAAAAACCATACTCGAGTTTCAATGTCATACTTCATTGTCCAACTTCATTGGAAACTGAGGATTTCATAAATCAGATGATGCCAAGTATGGCATTGAAACTCGAGTATTGTTTTTAAATGAACTTAATTTTTGTGGATTTGACAATATTTTGTATAATTACTTTTTCACCTGATCATGGAGATGTTCCACAACATTTCTAAAAACAGTGTAAATGTTACAACCTTTAAATCTGTGGACCTGCCAAGTGTGGACTAGGCATTAGAGACAACCTGTAAATCTGACAGTTGACTTAATAGAATTGCAACGTTTGCAGGCGCAATGCGCATCGCTGCGGGTGACGGACTGCGACCGCCTGTTGCGTGAAGCGGGCCGCGACGCCATTTTGCGCGATGAGGTTTGCGCCGCCCAGTGCAGCGCAGTGCTGCTCAGCAGTCCGGGACCCACGCTCGAGGCTCTCGAGGACGTTGTCTCCCTCACCACCAGTCGCCCGCCCACAGGGCTTGCCCCTGGCGCCACGAGGGGCCGCCAACTCTTCCCGCCAACCAACCTCAGGCCACCCCCGCCTCCCAGCCCGTTCGGCGGGCGCAACACGCACCGGACGACGCGGACCTGGGATTTCTCCATTTAGACATTTCTCAATCAAGGGTTGTGAGGCAGAGAGGACCTACAGTCCTATCTCCGCCCTCAATAAATGCAATTATTCTATTCTAGACACACCTTATGATCTTATACGATTTAATCAAACAATTTAGTTAGAACGGTTTGTATAATATAATAATATTCATAGTTTACTGTAGTTGAATAACTGATGGACAGGTTATGTGCTACTTAAATAGTAGTTATAAAGCTGGTATACCTAGTAACTTTGGTATAATGGCCGTACCACAAAAAAAACTCCTGGCTGACAATTTGGAAAGATCTTATATGCTACTTGAAAATAATCTAGTAACAAAGCTGGTATGCCGTTGTAACTTTGGTATAGTGGCCGCACCACAAGAAAACTCCTGGCTGACAATTTGGAAAGAATAAATCATCTAGTACGCATGCTCAGAGCTGAAATTTTTAGAGTTAAACCAGTGTTGACAATTATTTGTGGGTCATTCAGATTTTATTCATTCATTTTAAGCACCCATTCATACAATCATAATTTGTCATAACAATGCCACAACTACCGAAAATGGCTACCAACCAACATCTGTTTATAACACTGTCCCACTGACTGATTTGTCAGTGTTTGTAACACTGATAGTGTTTCTACACTATCTGGAATCCCCAGTCTTTTAAAACGACAAAAAGTATCAAATGGAACAATACAGGGATAAAACATCATAACAACCGTATTAACACTAAACCACAGCCAATTGTAAAACTAAGTTCATTAGAGTGATTTGGAAGTTTTCTTGAAATGAATTGTTAATATGTCTAGTGCATTATGTCGGTCGGGACTTTCTCGTGGTGGGCTATAATAGCGTTTGTATGTTGGTATGATTGATTATACTTGATCTAATTAAAATTTTAGATTGGAAAACAGAATAAATGTTCCAATAAACACGTTTTATTAGCTCCAGTATACTATTATATACTAATTATTGTTTATATATCTAGTAGCTGCTGGAAAATTATTTAATGTACTAAAATGAATTAGTTATTCGGTTTGTATGATCGATGATAAAATGTGTAGTTGATTGTAGTTTTATAGCTTATGAACAAGCTATATGCTTCTAAAATAATTTAATTAGTCAGTTGGCATGATTGTTTATAATATTCTTAGTTTACTATCTGATGAAAAAAATATTGCTAAACGAATTAGTAATTATGATTGCGCTGTCTGAATGCTCGATGATGATAATTATTTAGATTATGGTACCTAGTTATGAGTTTAGTTATTTGATACTAAAACAATGTAGTTGAAAGTCGTTGGTATGATTGTTGACAGTGGAGGATGAGGGACATTTATTTTGTTGCCTGCATGTGGGCCTATGTTTCTTTAATACAACTTGAGATCACAGGAAAACAAATAATCAGGCCTATTGAAAGTATAAAAAAGTCAATGGGTTGTTCCTCAGTCTTTTCCTATAATATTGTTGAATGTATAGGTGTTAAATTGTTCTCTTTCAGAATGTTTATACTAATAAGATATTATGTAATTTTATCTGGTATGAATGGGTATGTATGTATTCTTAAGCTCTGAATGCTATCACATTCACTAATGTGTAAATAATATTTTATAGCCTATATATATAGATAAAAATATTGAGTCTTACCTGATCAATTGTATCGACAGGAATATACGATAGTTACTGATCACAAAGTTATGAGTTCAATTCCCTGTTAAGTGTGGAATCTTCTAGAATTTCATATCTCCATAATCGACTCGCAACCAGAAGTATAAGGCTTATCATTTTAAGAGATCCACATCTGTAATGAACAAGTAGAGTAAAAAAGCTAATTTTTGAAACATAATTATTTTGCTATTATTCTACGCCTACATTTTAAATAAGTGGATTTCATGTAAATAGCTACAAAAAATAATCAAGAAGCTATCTCAATTACCACATTTTTATCCTTATATGATAACTTGAATGCGTAAGTAATACATTAACTAGTCTCTCACTGAATATTTTTTTTTATTAGAAGTTTTACATTACCGGTATTTAACCTTCAATTCGGTCCATAAGCCAATGATACATTCAATCGAGAAATGATAGTCTGCTTGTTGTATTATTACCGTTTTCACCTTCATTGTACGAACATCAATACCTATTTTGAATAAAAATAATTAAATAATACTAGCTAAATGTACTAAAGCAGAGCAAAGAGTAAATTAATCAACAGCACAAGTTATCTGTGTATTGGAAGTTACCGTTTCAGTAATGTTATTGATTCTATATGCAAATAGTTACCTACTACTGCGTCTTCTAACAGTTACCTTCCAATGAGGAAAATATTATTAATCTCAGGCTTCTTTGCTACAATACATCTAAAGCATTTATTTAAGACAACCTGTAAATCTGACAGTTGACTTAATAGAATTGCAACGTTTGCAGGCGCAATGCGCATCGCTGCGGGTGACGGACTGCGACCGCCTGTTGCGTGAAGCGGGCCGCGACGCCATTTTGCGCGATGAGGTTTGCGCCGCCCAGTGCAGCGCAGTGCTGCTCAGCAGTCCGGGACCCACGCTCGAGGCTCTCGAGGACGTTGTCTCCCTCACCACCAGTCGCCCGCCCACAGGGCTTGCCCCTGGCGCCACGAGGGGCCGCCAACTCTTCCCGCCAACCAACCTCAGGCCACCCCGCCTCCCAGCCCGTTCGGCGGGCGCAACACGCACCGGACGACGCGGACCTGGGATTTCTCCATTTAGACATTTCTCAATCAAGGGTTGTGAGGCAGAGAGGACCTACAGTCCTATCTCCGCCCTCAATAAATGCAATTATTCTATTCTAGACACACCTTATGATCTTATACGATTTAATCAAACAATTTAGTTAGAACGGTTTGTATAATATAATAATATTCATAGTTTACTGTAGTTGAATAACTGATGGACAGGTTATGTGCTACTTAAATAGTAGTTATAAAGCTGGTATACCTAGTAACTTTGGTATAATGGCCGTACCACAAAAAAAACTCCTGGCTGACAATTTGGAAAGATCTTATATGCTACTTGAAAATAATCTAGTAACAAAGCTGGTATGCCGTTGTAACTTTGGTATAGTGGCCGCACCACAAGAAAACTCCTGGCTGACAATTTGGAAAGAATAAATCATCTAGTACGCATGCTCAGAGCTGAAATTTTTAGAGTTAAACCAGTGTTGACAATTATTTGTGGGTCATTCAGATTTTATTCATTCATTTTAAGCACCCATTCATACAATCATAATTTGTCATAACAATGCCACAACTACCGAAAATGGCTACCAACCAACATCTGTTTATAACACTGTCCCACTGACTGATTTGTCAGTGTTTGTAACACTGTAACACTGATAGTGTTTCTACACTATCTGGAATCCCCAGTCTTTTAAAACGACAAAAAGTATCAAATGGAACAATACAGGGATAAAACATCATAACAACCGTATTAACACTAAACCACAGCCAATTGTAAAACTAAGTTCATCAGAGTGATTTGGAAGTTTTCTTGAAATGAATTGTTAATATGTCTAGTGCATTATGTCGGTCGGGACTTTCTCGTGGTGGGCTATAATAGCGTTTGTATGTTGGTATGATTGATTATACTTGATCTAATTAAAATTTTAGATTGGAAAACAGAATAAATGTTCCAATAAACACGTTTTATTAGCTCCAGTATAATATTATATACTAATTATTGTTTATATATCTAGTAGCTGCTGGAAAATTATTTAATGTACTAAAATGAATTAGTTATTCGGTTTGTATGATCGATGATAAAATGTGTAGTTGATTGTAGTTTTATAGCTTATGAACAAGCTATATGCTTCTAAAATAATTTAATTAGTCAGTTGGCATGATTGTTTATAATATTCTTAGTTTACTATCTGATGAAAAAAATATTGCTAAACGAATTAGTAATTATGATTGCGCTGTCTGAATGCTCGATGATGATAATTATTTAGATTATGGTACCTAGTTATGAGTTTAGTTATTTGATACTAAAACAATGTAGTTGAAAGTCGTTGGTATGATTGTTGACAGTGGAGGATGAGGGACATTTATTTTGTTGCCTGCATGTGGGCCTATGTTTCTTTAATACAACTTGAGATCACAGGAAAACAAATAATCAGGCCTATTGAAAGTATAAAAAAGTCAATGGGTTGTTCCTCAGTCTTTTCCTATAATATTGTTGAATGTATAGGTGTTAAATTGTTCTCTTTCAGAATGTTTATACTAATAAGATATTATGTAATTTTATCTGGTATGAATGGGTATGTATGTATTCTTAAGCTCTGAATGCTATCACATTCACTAATGTGTAAATAATATTTTATAGCCTATATATATAGATAAAAATATTGAGTCTTACCTGATCAATTGTATCGACAGGAATATACGATAGTTACTGATCACAAAGTTATGAGTTCAATTCCCTGTTAAGTGTGGAATCTTCTAGAATTTCATATCTCCATAATCGACTCGCAACCAGAAGTATAAGGCTTATCATTTTAAGAGATCCACATCTGTAATGAACAAGTAGAGTAAAAAAGCTAATTTTTGAAACATAATTATTTTGCTATTATTCTACGCCTACATTTTAAATAAGTGGATTTCATGTAAATAGCTACAAAAAATAATCAAGAAGCTATCTCAATTACCACATTTTTATCCTTATATGATAACTTGAATGCGTAAGTAATACATTAACTAGTCTCTCACTGAATATTTTTTTTTATTAGAAGTTTTACATTACCGGTATTTAACCTTCAATTCGGTCCATAAGCCAATGATACATTCAATCGAGAAATGATAGTCTGCTTGTTGTATTATTACCGTTTTCACCTTCATTGTACGAACATCAATACCTATTTTGAATAAAAATAATTAAATAATACTAGCTAAATGTACTAAAGCAGAGCAAAGAGTAAATTAATCAACAGCACAAGTTATCTGTGTATTGGAAGTTACCGTTTCAGTAATGTTATTGATTCTATATGCAAATAGTTACCTACTACTGCGTCTTCTAACAGTTACCTTCCAATGAGGAAAATATTATTAATCTCAGGCTTCTTTGCTACAATACATCTAAAGCATTTATTTAATACACCCTATTATTATTATTATTACAATGAATAACCTAGTTATCAGAATCATGTGTGTATAAATCACTCAAAGCCATACTTGTGTCATTGAGAAGTACGATTTTTGTATGTTCGGAAATGAAAAACGGAAGAATGTTACCAATTTTATATAAATGAAAGCTATAAGGTACCGGTATTAAAAATCACGCTTAATCTTCTTTTTGATAATTTTGCCGAATTTAATCAGTTACCGCGTAAGCTTACCATAACCAAGCTGGAAAAACTATTTTTTTTTTTAGAACTATTGAATTTATTAAAATCATTCTCATACAAAATATACTATCCTCATAAATCGCCATCAGGATTGATGGTAAATTCATAAAAATTAAAAAAAAACTTGGATAAATAGCCTAGCAACTAAGTTTAGGTTACATATTTTTGGTGTCTACTCATCGTAAGATAATGTACTCAAATTTTAATTTTTTAGAGAGATTAACAGCTTTACATACTAGAGACATGTTAATAATTAGTTCAGGATGAAGTTGATGAAACAGAGCAATTGTCATGATACTACAGATTATAGTAATGTACTTATAACTTTGAATATTTATTTTTATAATATCATTGCCATTATTGTGCCAAAAACTGTATTTCATATTCAGGGTCTATAGTACTTACAATACTTGGTTCTGAATTTTAATTTTAACATTTTGCAGTTGAATAAGAGACAACGACAACAAAGATAATGTATTTTGAAAAATTGTATAATTATTAATTTAAGAAACAAGAGAAATTTGGACTGCATAATGAATTTGTAAATTTGTTGTATTAAAGTGAAGTCGATGATAAATATTGAAGATGTTTTGTTGATTTCCCTTATTGACATAGCCTGTAAATGATTATCACAATATTTGGGTATGATCACATTGGATGCAATTAACTGCAAAAGCACGCGTCTATCGCTGCTCACACTGAACGCCACCAGCAATGCACGCGTTCAGTGTGAGTGTTCCTATGGCTCTTTTCAGATTTTTTCTCAACTGGACGCGTGGTCATGCATGGTAGTATCACGTTCACTTGTACATTCGTGCAACCAATGCGATCATACCCTAATGTGCCTATTGTGGATTAATCTATTGTGATTTCCACGTTATAATGGCAGTGAATGAAGATAGAACAGCGTTACCCGCGGTATGCCCAAATCTGCCTTAATTAGCTATATTTCTACATTATTAAAAACGGATTTGGTAACGTAGTGGAGCTAGAAAATGGTAGCGCTATCTGCTTTGTCGAATGATAGACAAGGATAGCAGCACCAATGTTAATCAAATACTGTCATTATAACGTGGATCTTACTATAGGCCTATAGATTGGTTGTTGTCAATAGATTTAGCTTTAGGACTACTTCTCTAAAACTTCAATTTTGGGCTGCATTGGATTTACACTCAACAATAAATTTTCCACTTTTCGACCGAATTTGACTTATGATGCATGATTTTGGACCGCCTTGACGAGCCGAGAAGAATCAAGTGTAGTACGATGAAATCTGGACATTGTGTCAGAAGTTATAAGTGTTTGAAATTTTGATCCTTGAGGTGTCCTTAAGCGCGCCTCTCCACTAGGAAATACTGAAATGAAGTGCATCTAACGGGTGATTCTCATAGAACATAATCTTATGAACTTATGTCATTGTGCGAAATATCAATGTGAAGACTATGTAGTTGGTGATGATGGTTGAAGCTGAAAATTAAGTGTTTTTCACAATACAAGAAGCATTGTTGTCAGGTGTAACTGGAAATCTATATGAGATAGAGCGCTCCACCTGATCTCAGATTGTAGAGCACAAAAATACGCCTAGAGGAATTTTGAATTATACATCTAAATGGTAACAATCGAAAGATATTGTTTATCAAAATCTAAAATTCATCAAAAATTGATTTTCTCTTCAAATTTCACTCATTTTTGAAAAATTATAACTCAGTACTCATTGGAGATAGAGAGTTCCGAATGATCTTATTTGATTCAGAATTTCATATTCTAGAAAAAAAGGCAAGAGCAAATTTTTCTGTCCGATTACGAGATTTGACAGGAATAGCTGAAAACTGAAAAATGAGCTGAAAATACGAGGTTTTTGGCCACCCTGTATCTAGCACAAGGAAATTTACACAATTTAGAGACATTTCAAACAGAAAACATGGAATTTTCAAGATGCTAGAAACTTAGAGACCAAAATACTATCTTCTTACTACTTTTGGCAATTGGAAAAAAAATCAAAATCAATAATTTCAATTATTACTGAGAAACTTTCTTGCTTTCACCACCTACGTATGCTTATCTTTTGAAACAAAAACGTTTCCAGCAAGTCGAACATTTCATGTTTTCTACTCGAAACGTCTCGATATTGACAAACATAATCAAACCGGGTTGACTTTGTCTAATAATAATAGTAGGCCTAATACTGAGGGTGACGCCCACATAAGCTCTTAGGCTTGTGCGTGGGTAATGAGGGGAAGGATGATGATGAGAGATGACGACTACTTTTTGGATAGACGGGACCGACGGGTTATCGTCTCCTCCGAAAGACGGGGTGGCCGTATCTATATGATTGTGATTGTGCTAATATTTACTTACTTACTTTTGATACTTCTGTGGTCTTCACCAGCAGCCAGGGGTGCGGGAATAGTCATTTCGTCATTTATTCCTTATGGTCTGTAGGTGTGCTCGTCTACAAACTCGTCCAGGCTGTAGTATGGTATATTGCTTAGGTAATGCTTTAGTTTCCTTATGAAGGCTTTCCTGTCTTGGATACTTTTTAGGCTAAATGGCAGCTGGTTGTAGAGGAGAGGCCCGGTGTACATAGGGGACCTACTGTACTTCTGGAGTCTGTGCTGTGGGAGATCTATGTTCTGTCTGTTTCTAGTGTTGTAACTGTGTCGGTCTGATCTGAGCACTTGGGTTGACTTCCTCATTTGGATAATAGATTCCAGGATGAACAATGATATTACTGTGAGGATTTTGTGTTTGACGAAAAGGGCTCTGCAGTGCTCAACTCTGTCGACTCTCAGTATGTTTCTTATAGCCCTCTTTTGTACCCGGAGTATCCTCACTAGGTTCGCTGGAGCTGAGGATCCCCAGGCAGTTATACCATATTTCAAGTGTGAGGCGAAGAGTGAATGATAGGCCACAAGAGCTGTGCCTTCGTCGGATATATTACGTATTCTTCTGATTACATGGACTGCTGACGACAGTTTTTTACATAGGGCGCCTGTGTGAGCATGCCAGTTCAGATTCTTATCAATTAATATGCCTAGGAATTTTGTGTGGTTGAATGAGTCAACACTATTACTAATCTGCTGGTTCGAATTATTGGATGGAGTGAAATTTATGTGAACTGTTTTGTTTTTGTTAATTGGGAGTTTCAATCTATTGCAGATGTTGGTGACTTCGTCCAATGTGATACCTATTGTACTCTCAGTTGTGGTGCCTCTCTCAGTTGGTGCTAGTTATTATTGTTGTGTCGTCAGCAAATAGAATGCAACTTTTTTCATTTCCGAGTTCTTCTGGAAGATCATTAATATATGCTAAGAAAAGCAGCGGTCCCAGGATTTATCCTTGTGGTACACCCTTTGATACTGTCCGTAGTCCTATACTATTAAACGAGCAACTTCTGTTTATATGTTTGTATTTCACCGGATCTCGAAAACGGCTCTAACGATTCTCACGAAATTCAGAATATAGTAGGTTTATAATATATAGATTTGATTGCACTAGGTCTCATCCCTAGGAAAACTCGCTGAATGACATTGAAAGGAAAATTATTATTCATCCTTGGAAAAACAGCTGTTAATAATTATTTTGTTATCTGCTGGAGATGGAAGTGAGTGAGCGAGTTCATGTGTGTGGGACTGTGTCAAAATTATGACTCACCTGTTGAACTTTTGTAATCATTCAATCATGTACTTAGTTCCGGTTGCAAAAAAGCCGGGTTATTATCAATCCTGATTAATTACAGTAAATCCATCTTTTTGAAATGGTCTTCTCTGATTTGGTTCACGTGAAGTTAATCAGGATTGAAATTTAACCTTAAGGCTTTTGTGCAACTGGGCCTTTGTGAGGGAACTTTTTGCATTCCTCTGAGAATTAATCTTAATTTACTGTAATTTGATAGAACATTTCTGTATGAATGTTATTATAATTTCTTCTTTCGTAATAAATTCTTCATGCTCTTGTACTCCAGAGCGAAGCTCGGTCCCCGATGTTGATGATTTATATGTAACAATGTTGGTTTTTACAAAGTGATCAATTTCCACTTACTGCTTTCTGTTTGATAAGTAGTTGTCTATCCATTGGAGAGCCTCCCCTCTATCTTAAGTTTCTTCAATTTGATTTTCAGGGATTTCCATTCAATGATATCAAACGCCTTTTGCAGATCTATGAACAGTCCTGAAGCTGTTTTCTTTTCCTCCCAGATTTTATTGATATCATTGCAGAGCTCTGAAATTGCTGTTGATGTGCTCATAAGTTGATCATAGATAGCTCTTTCTATTATTTTGGATGGTGTAGGTAGGTTAGCTATTGGTCGGTAGTTCTTTGGATCCTCTTTGTCACCTCCTTTGTACTTAGGGTATATTTTGGCTATTTTCATGCTTTGTGGAAATGTAGCTTGCTGGATTGACGAGTTCACAATGTGAAGAAGTGATGCAGTCAGCTCATCCTCACAGTATCTGATTATTTTCCCTGCGATATCATCAAAACCGGCCGAGTTATTTGCTTTAAGCTTTGTTAGCAGATTTTGTAGTTCCTTGATTGATATGGGCTTGAAGTGGTCAAACGTTGGGGTTTCATCCACAGTTTGCAAGGCAGATTCAATTTCGGTGCTGGTCTCAGTTGTAGGTCGTGTGAACTGGGCATTTAGAATGTTGCTGGTATGGTGGTATGGGTCACTGATTGTTTTGCTATTCTTAGATAAGCAGATATTTTCATGTTTATCGAGTGTATTTCCATTTCTTTCTTCATTTATAACTCTCCAGAGTACTTTTGATTTGTTGTCTGCCTGGTTGGTTCACTATACTTTGGGTTTGCATTATTTTCTTGTTTGCAACATCTAGGTCATATTCTTTTTTCAATCCAGCATATACCTCCCTGTCTTCCTGTGAACATGTAAATATATACTTATCTTGAGCTTCAAGTTTTTTAGGTTCTCTTGGCATTACTTCATCAATTTTCTGGCGAACTGCCCTCAAGAAGAAACTGTATTTATCATCCACATGAAGTGACTCAAGCATCAGCTGCCAGCTCACCACTCCAAGTTTCACTTTTAATCTAATCAGGGTTTTCTTTGAAAAGTTTCGTGCAAATCTATATATGATGGTTTCACGTTCAAGTTTATAATTTATTTTACACAATACTGCATGGTGGTCGGAAATTTGATTTGGAAGAACGTAGACATTAATACTTTTCTTCTCAACATTATGATAGCATCCATCTATACTAGTTGCTAATGCTTGTGTGATTCTTGTTGCAGGCAGGTCATAGGTAGAGCAACCATTTTGTGTCAGCATGTTGTTCGGGTCCTTGTAAGTTTGTTTGTCAGTCTTTAGAGTGCCTATATTTGTGTCTCCCAGTACAACTATTTTATCATGTTGAGCAGAATAGATCTGTATGTTCCTATTATTAGCAGTTTCAGTGATTTAAGTTTTATTTTTACAGCAATAGTTTCAAATGCTTTCTCCATTGGCTTGTATCGTTCAGATAGAGTTACTTTTTCAATGCTCGATACGATGCCATTTTTTCTGTAGAGTGCTACTCCCCCCACAAGTAAATTTTGCGACAGAACTCAGCAGCAAGGGTGTACCCAGTAATATTTGTACTCAAGAGCTCCTCATGTTTCAAGCCATGTTCTGTAAGGATTATTATATCAGGTGAGCATTGGTTCAATTCTATCTGTAGTTTTTCAATTTTATTCTGAAAGCCTCGCTGTATATTGAGATGTTAGATTGTGTTATAAATGTATTATAAGAAGTGTTAGCTATATCTGTGTTCTGTAATCCTGTGTGAGCCAGTTTGGGTAAGGTTCCTGGTTTTCAATTCCCTTCTCAGCTGGTGCATCAATTACTCGTCGTGTCAGTATCTCTGATCCCTCTGCATTTAGGTGAAAAACTGAGGTCGAAAACTTTTGGCCCGGTAGAGATTCGAACTCGGGTTCTTTTGATTATCAAACCGGCGCGTTATCACTTACTCCAACGAGCCACCCGCGAGGTGACTGTGTTCGACCTCGTGGAAAAATATTCAAATCTATTTATCTCTGATCTCTGTCATCCGGAATCAATGTTCAACAATGATTGCCGTAGCCCTAATCATTATCAAGGTTCAACAATCGGTATCTTGTCGTTTCTTGATATATTAGTTGAATTGTCAATGTTGAGTTAAACTAGTTTATCTAGTTTTCAGTTATTACAGTTCAATTCCAGTTTATTAGTTCCAGTTTCATTTTCAAGAGTACCGAATCATTAATGAATAGTACATGTGCATTAAAAAATAGTGTCCCCCTATACTGTATATAGAATATAGAGGTAGCCTAGAGGTGATATATTAACTTATAATGGCAACAGTTATTTCAACTTGCCATTAACAGTTGTGCATTATTTTAACCTTGATTTATGCTAAAAAAGTAAATATAGAAAGTATTTAGTAAAAGAAAGTATTTTCACCGTCAATCATAATATTATTTTGTAGCCAACCGTGTACGGTACTTACATTTTAAACTTACCAAAATGTTCAATGCTGCTTTAGTATCTTTATGTATCTTTATGTTGTACTCAATCAAGCTAAAAATAATTACTTGACTATAGAAACATTGCTTTAACACAGCTATTTAAAGTTTATGAACAATATATTATTGAATATAGAATAATCAATAAAAGTTGAAAAACGTTTTAACAGGTTAATAAGCACATGCACAACTGCCAATACTGCCATCCTTTTCTTTTCATCTTTACCCTGCAACGCCTTCCTGATTTGTAAGTTGCATAATTATAATACAAAACATTGACACATTTGCCACTAAACAAAATATCTTGAAGAGGTAACTCTAACTGGAGTAAATTTTTATTATTGTTTCCCTTATTTTTATAGGTTCCATTTACAAATCAATGCCAATAAATGATTCTACAATAATTGAAGTTTTCAAAAACATCAACGTTGGCCACATTGGTTTTGATGCGGACTAGCGCCAGATTTTCAAATAATCGCTCTTCTGTACAAGGACAACATTATTATTATAATACAATCACTTATGATCATAAATACCGATTTATAGAGATAATATAGGATAATTACTACTATTGATCAAGTTAGATTACCTGTCACAGTCTATCTTGATCCCTTGAGACAGTCTCAAGAAACGAAGAATTCAAGTATAAGCATAATTCCATACTATTAACTTATGAGCTTTGTTCCAAAACTGATTCAAGAATAGAAAATAATATATATGCTATATAAAGCTTTTCCTACTGATAAAATACAATGTTCTAGAACATTTTAAGTACCGGTCTAAGTTTTTTAGTTTAGTAACCAACAACTACTATACTACTACAAGTAGAACCTTGAAAATGTTTTATAAAAAATTACTTGTAGATAAATGTTATTTTATCAAAGATTTCATAGAAAATGATTTTTTTGTATATAATGTTAGTAAATAGCTTATTACTTAGTTTAATTATTCAGTTGATTGTTCAATTATAAGTTATTTATTATCATTAATAATTACCGTAGCTATTAAGAATTGACGAGGCAGCTGTTCTAACAGTGTATAAGGTACTGTAAAAAAAGAATGATTGTAAATGCTGATAAATAAAATGAAATGTACTGTATAATTATAAAATAATGTACTAAATAATAGTTCAATTCAATTCAATTCAATTCAATTCAATTTATTCCACATGAAATTACAAATTTGTAAATATAGTTAAGCTACAATAAAGCAATAAATATAAAGATAAATTACTTTACTATTTTATTTAAACTTGTAACATTATTGAAAAGTGGAATCCCCCAAGAAGACTATACATCTGTGAATGGGGGAGAGTTCCTATGAGCAAGAATATAACAAAAAGTAAATTGAGTTTGAAATAGTTATAAGCAGAATAATATACATTCATAATACTAAGTTAACCTAACATATATGCTAGTATGATAGAGTGCAATCTACAGACTATTGCACTTCCCTACCACTGTTTTTGTGACCATTTGTAAAGAGTGCTTAAATGGAAAGAAAGAGCTAAAAAAAAAGAGCAAGAGGACTCAAGACTGTGACAATTTATTTATTAAATTGTAGAGATTTAAGAAGCATAGGAATGAAGTAAGCCCTCGGTTCCAGCCCAACCTATGCCAATCAACCATTTAAACAGCTTCCTTTTATACACCACATCGCTGCAGCTCTCAGCCTCCCTGATATCATTGGGCAAATTTCTATAGACGATTTGTGCTAGATAGTGAGGAGACCTAAGTTCTATTCCGTGATATAATTGAGGTGTTGAATATCCATGGTTATTTCTGTGTCGAGTTTGATAGTTATGTTGAATATTGCTGAGTAGTTCTGTAGTGTTTGAAATTTTAAAAATACAGGCAACAATTTGATTAAAGGAAAATATGTACTGTATATGACTCGATTCATCATCAATGATAAATAGTTGACCAAAGATTGAACCAAATATTTAAAACATTATTATATTTGGTGAAAGATTTAACCAAAAAAGAGTGTTTTTCGTTTGATTTATGCTGATATATTTCATTTTGTTTGCACTTGGACAAGCATTTGGCGGCAAACTTTAGTGAGGAGTCCATGTTTGTGGGTCTATAACCTGACAACAATAGGCGATTAGGCCACACCAGTAACAGGGCGTTTGGCGGGGATTATAATAAAATTATTGGAAAAGTCGCCCCCTACCGCTTGTCTATATAGACATTTTTATGAGAATGGAGGTTGAAAAAATGACCCTTGTGAATGATTATATTATATTAGACGTATAATATATTTGACTGTGTGTAATGAGGATATTATTTGTTATAGAGGATCCGTAGCTCATATACTAATGGATTTAAGTCAAGTGATTTGATATCAAAAAGTCAATAAAAAGTTATACAGTATTAATTTAGTATAATACTGATATTAATATAAAGTAGTATCAGAGAAAACTCCTATAATTAGAGAATTAGAATCCTTGCAAATACATGCAGATTGTTCTAAGTGTAAAGGTCTACTTATAAATCTCTCAACATTGTAAAATGATGTAAAAAATAAATTGAAGTGAGTGGAGAGCATTTTCAAAATTCTTTCAAGTTTACAACCTATGTGCAGTGTATAAGTTTCAATCAAATATAGCGATATGAATGGATTCTTGCTCCCTTGGTCACTTGCTCCTAAAATATACACTTACTTGGTAAACTCACTCATGAAACATCCGGTATATTATTATGAGAATTATGATTTTCTTACCTGTATGACGTATCCAAATTTCTGATAAAGATTTGGAAAAACGGAACATCTTCAGTCCTTTGATTTTTGCTGCACTGTTTGTGCAGCCTTTGTAAGAGCACACTGTAAATGACATCGCGGAAGCTCGATTATTCACATTGGCGAGTAACTTAGTCTCTTCACTTTTAGTCAATTGCTCGAGACCAAGACGGCAAACACGAAACTATCACAACGCAATCAACCATCCAGAAAGAGGTCAAACAGCAGATTGTCTTCAACAAGACAACAACCAGCCTGTAGCACCCCCAGCATAAGCGGGGCTTCAATAAACAAAAGCAGCATTTTCAAAGCTCAACACCCACCATTGAACGATTCTTATAATCAACCGTGACAAGTCCTTTCTGTGTGAAACACAAAATGCAATAGCCAAAAAGGTATCAGAGAAACGAAGTTCTCCATTATATTATAATGGTACGATACTCAGTTTTCAAAAAAGTGACCAGCACTGATGCCGACTCCATAAGGTCTGGGTAGGTAGGTAGGTAGGTAGGCTGTGGAGACCACCCAAAAAATATTTCGGGGGGGCTGAGTCCACAAAAAATTCTGATCAATTATATGGAAAAAACCCCTCCTCAGACCCCTAACCAATGAGCCCACACAAAGATTTTGATAAGTCGGCGCCCATTGTGGCCAGGGTATAAAAGTGATAAATTCAGAATCTTCATGTTGAAATGCATGTTAAACAGCTCATTAGTTAATAATAGTCCAGTTACGATAGATAGTGAAAAAGGGCAGTTTTGATAATTAGTTCCGAAAACGCAACATTTTTCGGGTAATGATTCTGGAGTATTGGATATCTTTACAAAAGTTGACCTTATAGAGCAAGTGAGAGAAAAATGAGTATATTGTGATTCCAGGCTATTAACTATGTATACAAACATCCTGCAAAAATTCAGCTTCAACAATATTATGGATAGGGTGACTTATGTCGTTTAAATGAATGTAATAATAGTAATACATCAGCTTCTTCTTCTTTTCTCATGTTATCTTATTCTCTTCATCTCCTACTTATTTTTCTTCATCTCCAAACTTATTTTTCTTCATCATCATGTTGTAGCTCTTCTTCTTTTTCTCCTTCTTCTGCTTCTTACTATTATCTTTTTGTCATCATGTTCTATTATCTATTCTTCTTCTTCTACTCAAAATCGTCATTTTATTCTTATCATCTACTCATCTTCTTCTTTTTCTTCTCCTCTTCTCCATCATTCTATTCTTCCTCTTCTTCTCCTTCTTATTTTTTCTTCTTCTCATTGGAGAAAGAGAAGAATGGGAAGGAGTAGCAAGATAGAAATAAGAAGTGGTAGAACATGAAGAAGATTAGATAGTGGAAGAAGAAGGAAGAAATCTTCTTCTTCTTCTAGGAGGAGGAAGAGAAAAAGAAGAAGAAGGAGGAGTAGCATATGAGAGAAATAAAAATTAGTGGATCATGAAGGAGGAGAAGAGGATAAGAAAGATGAAGATATACTATACAATAGTGGTAGACAATTATAAATATTTAGAAGATGATGAACTGAAAACTTCATATATTTTCTTCTTCTTCTTCTTCTCTTTTTCTTATTCCTTTACTTCTTCTTTACATAGCATTCTCATTCTTACAGAACACAGAGTAATATAAATGATACAGTCATGATTCAGCTGTGAGAATGTTGGGATGAAATGCAAAGAAAACAGAAGGCGGTTGAATAATATTATTATCACAATAGTCCTATAATTGCTTCACATGTTGACAGGTGTCTGGTGCCGAGTTGACTGTGTGTGTGCATCTGTGTGGTGTGTGTGTGTGTGATAGTGTCGAAGGAGTGAGGGGCGACTACCTGTCAGTGGAGTGGGTGATATGTTGTTGTGATGACAGAGTGCAGAAGGGGGGTGAGCGTGACCGGAGTAGGGTTCTGCGCGCTATCTACAATCTGGCAAAGGAACTACTCGATTACGCGTGAACAGAAAGTCCTATTCCGCTAGCCTTCTGTGCTATTATTAATTCTGTGGTAGTATATAATCAAAAGTATATAATATGGAAAAGTAAAGTTATTTTCATATTATTTCATAAGAGAATTGAAGAGATGAAGTGATCGTTTTTATAGTCTCACACATCGACAAAAATGTACCTAGCCATTGGAGTATTCGCTTTCGGTTTTGGGAGGGGGAAGGGAGGACATGATAAATAAATTCCAATAATAAGCTTCAATTATTTTTCAACTGTATTTTTATTCCTTTATAAAGATTGTATATTCAGAATTTGGACTATTTGAAATTTCAATAAGGTAATAAACAATATCATTGTTTTAAAACAGATAATGCAAGTTTAAATACTAATGTCGTTAAAGATAAGTACCATTTTGGTGCTAAAGACAAATTGAAAATTTTCACCAACATTATCTTATTGTTGAGGAGAATAGCCTTTCCCCCTTCACAGATCAGAACAGTCTAGACAATACAATTATCATAATCATTAGTACAGAGCAGTATAAGATCCTCACAAGACATAACAAGAGCAGGCTATCAATTATCATCTTTCATTGTGGTCCTCAAAATTTCAAATAGTACAAAACCTGGACTTTCAGTTGATAACAAAATAAATATTCGTGGAAAAATTTTCAGTTTCTCATTGATTTTTTTACCCTTTTTCTCAATAATCTTACAGTGATGACGGTTTCCAAAATGAATACAATAATTTTTGTGATACGGCTTCAGCATTTCTCATTATTTTAAAACTAATTAGATTGTTATATTTTTAATAATCATAATGATAGTAGTAGTAATAATAATAATAATAAAATTGTAGTTATGAGGATAATAAATTATGTTGATGCGATAATAATAATATCAATAAATAATTTCATATATGGATATATAAAATACAATAATAGATATATATTTTTGCGAATGAAAAAATCAAATTCAATTGATATCAAACTACTGATTATGTATTATCAAACTACCGCTAGAATGAGACCATCTATGTAGATGTTCAGGTTCCACTGTTTTAGATATCATAATATATAATGTATTTAGTTATTATCATTATGTTTGTCCTTTATACATGTTGATAATTTCATCTTTCAATCAAAACAATCGAGAAGAAAACAATGGAAGTCATTTATTGAATTCTTCCTCCTCAAATTTCCTTTTGCTAATATCCACTTAATTTAATACCGTACTTCTAATATAAAAATTTTCATATTTTAAGATATATATTTAGAATTTTAGAGAATAATTCGTACTTGATTTTATTTTCATTTTCATCGCTGAAATTATCTTTTAAAATACTTCTATTACTTTTATAATTAGTAATGATGAGTGAAAATGAGTTAAATTATGCATATGTACATGGAAACATGGCCTGTAAGACTTGGCTCCTGCAACAACTAACTAAAATTTTAGTAGTGACCAGACTAGGGTGCACACTGCACAGCAAATGTGCAACAATAAATAATTATATTAATGTTTAGATTTTAGCTTCAACCAATTCCTACACGTTTACTGATTTTAAAATTGTAGAAAATCGCTGAGGTAAAACGAATAATCCTTCATTATCATCTCTCTAATCTCTCTGTATGTGTGTATCTATCCGTTTAATTATTTATTCGAATCTAATAAATTCTAGAACGGCTAAATTTTACTTATATAGTTTATATAATTTTATAATATTTTTGTCTTAATAATAATTATTTTGACTATTGTAGTTATTGAAAAGAAATTACCAGGCGAAATCAATTTGTTTATATCGGTGACAGTAAGGTACATTCAGTCCAGGATTAGTTCCCGAAATCACTTTCAAATTAGCTGACTTCAAAGTCCGATCGATTCAATCAGTAAATCATCTTTGATCTTCTTTGAGTTTCAACACCAATCCAATGTCTAATCTCTACTGGGACAACTGATAAATAAAATCTTGGAGAAGTAGAATAAAGTGATATCACAACCCAAGCAAAATTGTACGGCACTTGCTGAGTTTAGCACCGGTGATCTTGTAATGCACTGCAAAAAATCACCATGATTTTTTTATTTCATCACGACAATAAAAATTCTACTTTCCTATCGGAGATAATATTTACACGTTGAACCAACTTTTTTCGCAAAACTACGATCTCCTAGAAAGAGAGAGGACAGTTAAACACTATTGAAAAGAAACCCAAAACTCAATTTATTTAGTAGTTATATCCCCAAATTTCGTCATTCGGATTTGGGGAGGATGTAAGATTTGAGCGCAATATGGATTAGTAACTGAGAAGCAGGTAACTTCAGATTAGTCATGGTGATTGAAACAGGCTAAGAAGGCCAAGTCTAGATGAATGATCATGAATGCTGTTGTGCTCATTACTCTGCTAATTATTTATTATGATATTTCAAAGAAATTCAATACCGTACTGTACGGTATTCTTCTAATGAAATTAATGAATCATGAGTTGACAGTGCTCAAAACTATAAGTATTTACCGAGAATAAAATGATATATTATGAAAGTTTCAATTTATATCCAATACGGTCGACGTTAATTTTATAGTGAAATGAAGTCATAAAAAAATTACAATATTATTGAATAGTTTATAAATGAAAGTTCTAAGAAACCGTTTAGAATTGTTATTAGAATACGCAGTTTGAACAATATTATATTGGTTCAACTTGAAAGATAATATTGTCAATGTTTTGAATAAATATGTTTCTATTCGAAAGATTGAAGTTTGCACTTTTGAAGGACTAGTCTGTTAAGCTGGCATTCGATTTCAATTTATATATGAAAAGGATGAGCAGTTTAATCACAATTTATTTTCATATTATAGCGATAGAATAATTTCTCTTGAATTCAATATGGTACCGGACAAGAAATTGAGAATACCGTGTGAACAATGGCAGATAACAATCAGCTTAAATTTTACAATATGCTAATCAGGAGAAAACTGAGCAGATTTTATGCTATTCTATTGAATACAAACAATGAAATCAATAATGTAAATCTAAACTATAATTTTATTCTTAGGAATCCCTGAACTTTATTAAACAATATTATCAACTAGTGGATGAAATGAAACATTTTTGAACAGAAACTTATTTTTCACAATAATTTTTCATGATTTTAAAACCAATTTAATATCTGAAGTGAACAAAAATTGTGGTTAACTTTGAGAATTTTTCCATTTTATTTAAAATTTGAGAAAAAGAAGACAGAAAAGAAGAGTAGTGGATATTATGTTTGCATTTTGAATATCATGTTCTCATCATCTCAACCATTGATTTGTTTTAATAACAATTTTATTTTACGAAAACTGATACAGATTCTGAACTGAATCAATTTTATTTTACGAAACCAGAATTCTGAACTGGTACATAGGATTCGGTGAGAACATAGGCTAACTTGCCTATAAAATTAATCTCAATGAATATTATTAAGAACTTCAACTCATTTGTTGTTATCATAGTTTTACTGGGAAAATTGACTCAACATTGTACCACTAATCTTCTAGTACAGCCTTCACTTTGAAGCTTAAAACCTGTGAAATCATAAATTTCGCGCATTACAAAACATATTTCGAAATGATCAGTTTCGTATTATATATATTTTTTAGGAATAAAACATATTTACAATTCAGTTAGGACTATAAATCTAACAAACTATATATTTATATATTTATATATGTATATAAAACTAAACGATTTTAGTTAGTAAAGGCTTTTTATCTTCTTAATTTCAATAATAATCACTAAAATTACAAGATTGATTTAAATAGATAAATATGATGTATGTATTGTGAGGCGAATACTTCCTATTTACAATGAATATGGTCGTTCAATTTGAATATAATTGTTTTTTGTTATCTTTGAAGTTCTAAAGCGGCAATTGTAACTAACAAATAACACAGATGCAGATGTTGAATTTTCACAAGCAAACTTACAATTTATACGAATTTCATTATTTTTTTTTAAATATTTTGTAGATAATAGATTTTTTAATAAAGTAGGAAGCCTACTTTTAACCCACTTTGTCAAATTTGTCAATGAATGAATTTATTAGCTTTCTATTCTAAAATCTGGAATGCCCTTAGTTCCAGTTATTCCAAATTTAGAGGAGTTAAAGAACAATTATGAATGTGATTAAGTTCAGGATATAAGAATTGAGATGGGGATACATGAATTGATAATGATAGTTACAATTCAGCATAAAAAGATCACATTTGAAGAGTTTCTTCAACAATGTATAATTAAATAGAGAAGTGAGAAATTATAGACTGAGACAGAATATCAAGTTAGTTGAATGTGTAATAAGCAAGATGCAGCTTGTAGATGAGAAACCAAACATGCAGTACCCTATATAGTATTTTGTAACAAAACTTGGAATAAACACGCATGTATTATTATCATTACCACTACTGTTTGGTTGACGTTGCATTTAAAAAAAAGATTAATAATATAATACTTCTCTCATACAATCATAATGAACAGTTGATACATTTTTGAGTACATTCAGGGTCTTTTCAGTGGGGATGAAACGATTAATTTGTGTTCTGATAAGTAATTCGTGATCAAACGAATTTGATCTTCCCAATCGTAATTCATATCAGGGAAACTAGATTTCAGTATTAAGACTTCTTAAACTTTGTGTTTCAGTAGATACTTGGAAATGAGAGCGATTAATTGTTATTTTGAACTCACTATCAGGATGAAAATCTATACTTGTCTCCATGGCCTGATGGAAATCAATAAATTATTTAAAAGTTATTGAAACAATAATTTCACTCAAAATTAACAATGGAACGTTAGGATAATTTTATTGTCTCCATTTTGAAAAAAGTCACATGAAGAAATTATTATAGTTTTATACATTTTTAAAAATTTTATTTACATATGAAAAAGTTTACCATTCATCCCTCCCTGTTCAGCAGTTGAAATAGACATTAAATAATTGCACTTTGACATTACATACTAATAACGTTTTCTTAAAAAAAATCAAACTGTAATACTCGAGAATTGATTCCAAATGTATTACTCAAAAAGCGAAAAGTTTAAGAAATCTTTCATTTTTAAGTTTCACTGGTAGTAGACACCTGCTATCTGGTCTTGTTTATATTTAGAAATGAAGCAGATATTCTTTGTTTTTGTAGGAATTCGCTTTCGCATATAGCCTCTTGTGATTTCGACTTTAAAGATTACATGTTTTGTATATTGAGTAATATTTGTAATAATAATAATGATCATGGATAAAATACTAAAATTTATTGACTAGTGGACAGTGCGAATAATAAAGTCAGCACTTGTTTCTTTATGCTCCAAGATGAGAATTCTCAAACTAATAGGCTATTTATTTACACCTGTGAAAAATCTACACTTATCAGTTATTTATAATTTATAGTAGTCAGTAATAATAGTAATTATAATCTTCTTCAGTATCTAATTTTTTCTTCATTATTTCAATTACATGGAGATATTGTTAAACAAAACATTTGAAAAATGATTGAGTCCTCACCGTTTATTCTAGAGGACAGCTTTTAACATAAATTTTCAATACCGTATTCATCTAAAAAGGAAATGCTAGTACATTCACGACAACAATGACCAAACATTTGAATTAATTTTCCTCTCATATTGGATAAAAACATACCCTGTATCGAAGCAAGAAATATCTCTTTCTTTGCTCTAGTTTAAATGTAATATATATTTTATATATAATATATATATTTAATAAAATGATTCTTCTCTCACGAATAATATTGTACAAAATGAGAATTATTTCTAATTGTATTTATAATGTATACATCGATAATAAATATTGATGCGATATTTACGATGAGAATGAGAACTCAGAAAACAAGCAATTTAAACAATGAAAATAAATTGACGATTTTCCCAGACGTGAGTATGAAAAGATCAACACAGATGATTTTCCAACTACGATAAAAATTGTTTAGTCCTTATAAGAGACATGTCATCAACAATATTACTAAGCAATCACCGCTTTGGGACTATATCTATACTATCGACGCTCTGTCTCTGTACACAGTAAAAGCTAGGGTAGAAAAGTCAGTCAGAAAAGATTTCAACACTATAAAAAACTTTTCTGAAATGTTTAATTCATAAAGGAAAACAAGACCTCAACAATATCAAGTCCTGATACAATAATTCAATTCTGTCAATTCAAACTTTCAATTTTCATTACCGTATTGAATAAATTAAAACACCACTAGATTAATTAATTTTTGTTAAAAAGTTACAAGATGAAGCTCATATAAATGTATTTTTTGTAATAATATTCATGATTAATCGTCTACTTATTTTGTTACTGATAAGACGTTTCCAGATCAGAGAATATAGTAGCAAATGATTGCATTCACTCATACTAATCATAATAATAAGATTATTAAATTCTAAATACAAAACTTCATTTGTTTCAAAATGAATGAAAGTCCTAATTGTATAATGCTAGTGATTATAATGTTAAAAAGCAGTTGCACTTACTTGATTAGAGGATTAAAGTCTTTATCAATAATTAATAAAAATATCATCAACAGTTACATCGATTAACTGATCGATTAATGAATAATATATAAATAAGTATTCAAATATTCAACATTATTTGTACAAATTAAACTATTACACTGATATCGATCATCAATAATAGTATATTTATAATAATCTCAATAAAAATTATTCGTGTTAATGCACCTGTTTGCAACGTAATTTTTAATAAAATACTTAGTATTGCACCGAAAAGTTTTGTTCCAATATGGGGCGAATAAAACAAAATTACAAATCTAAATCTGAAAAAATTAGAACATAAATTCTTTGTGATTGGTTGAAGTAAAGCTTCTGTTCTAAGTTCAAATAGAAAATTCATCTCAAATTAGCTAATTACATACTAAATTTATAAGTTTGAAGACACTACCCACTATGCTATTAGTTTCTCATTTTACAATTACAATGTAACATTAAATAATTAATCTAAAGTAGCAAGTTTGAGCATTATGGTTGCTCTTTGGATCTACCGACCTGTACTGCATCACACAGTGCAGCCCACTTCAGACAAGCTTTCCTTTCCCTTCTTGCGCTTAGCCTTTCCCTAATTACAATCAAAACAATGCAAGTGAGAAGTGAAATTCAAAAACTATCTACAATAACTGCCTTCTACGGATTATAATAACTAATACTACAATACTCGCGGTTATTGTTTGCATATCCAATGATTATGGAATACAAATCGAAAAAGGATTGAAAACTTCGATACCTAATTTATGATATTTGTTGCCTATTTGAAACTTCCATGCAGCTGAACTTGATCGGTATAAAGTGGAAAATTGGAATTAGAATCCATAAATTTTGCAATTGAATACAAAAAATGAATATGATTGTTCAGTGACTGATGGTGGGTGGTTCTTCAAAATTTAGAACCTTTCTTTTTTTAAATAAGGATTCTATTCAAATTTGATGAATTATTGTTCCTTTAGCCTTCAATATGGCGTAACGTATAGAAAGTGAAGTACTAATCAGTATTCAACTGAGTACGATATTTTTAATGCTGAAAATGTTTCATACAGTTACATGTCGAAGAACTACATTCCACAACAAGCCGTAAAATGTTAAGCATTCAATCGACATATTTGCTAAATCAGATTCAATTAAGATTGTTTTACTTATCCAGTTTTAAAATCGGAGAGAGATCATACAAGCACAAATGTGAGCTTTTTTCAAAACCAAAACTAATAATATTATATAATTTTATAATATTTCTTATCAATTCAATCAAGTTAGCTACATGATGGAAGTATTATTAAGTAAATAAATGAGGATTGAATAAAGAATAGTATCAAAACTGAACGAAATGTCAGAACCTACGGTACGAAAAAATAAAAGCCTAATAATGATCAGAAAATTTTTGAACAGAATCTCGTTCCGAAACAAATTTTGGTTGGTAACTTATCCGATTCTTTCACTTCAGACCAGAGTCAATGATAACAATCTACACATATATTATCTTACAGCTAAAGTTTTCAACTAGAAAAGACTATTTCTCCTACACATGGCACCTATACTAGCTAAAGAAATATATATTATATATACCCTTGCCTACAAGTTCCAGGTTTCAAAATTATTCTCATCATATTATCCGTGTGAATGATAAGAAAAATTCGGAATATTTATTTGGCTTGTGTTCAGGCACATACAGTAGAAGTATGTACGTCTACACAATTTGACAATAAAGAATATTGACATTTTTATAGTCATAGTAAATTATGGACTCGAAATAGTATTTACAAGCTATACGTTTCTCATTCATAAAAATATATATTACAATTGTGCCTTTGGTTTAACAGCTAGAAATCATGTAAAGCTTGTTGGTTGGCTGATGGGTTCTGTAAAGTTAATTATCGTTATTTAGTGTAACATCTAGAAACATTCATATATTGATCCTCCCTAAAGTAGGCCTATGTTGCATTACACATTAGATCATGCGCTCAAATGAGATGTGTGTCGTGTGTGAGTATGTACATGACTAGGCATCCTTATCACTTACTGATAAGCGTAATAAATTATTCAGACCACCAACATTGCAACTTTCTCAGCAGTAGAGAAACTTAACACAATTGAATGAGTTTACAAGAGTTCATTTAAATTTTTCAAGTACACGGTAATTCGATGCAGTTTTGGGTATTTCATTCTCATAGTTGAGAATAAGTGGTCCCACAGAGCAGCTATATTCACTACGATATTTCGCAAATTATGCATTATTATTTATCAGTGGTTCTTATTTCATTACAATTCCCCCAAAAATATCTACAAGTTTTTCATTTAGTATCGTACTCCTCGTAAAAAATTAAACCATCAGTTCTCATCTAGTGAAAATGTTCTTATTTTACTTGGTCATGAAAAGAAGTAGATTTGAAAAGTGAAAAAAATCATCAACAGGATGAAATTCACAATAAAAAATCTGATGATGTATCAATGAGCGATGAATTTTATGTATCATTTGATCACCTCAACAAATTCAGAATATTACCTCAAGTAAATGTCTGATACTCCAAGGACACTTTATAACCTATTGAAGGCAATAACTTTCTATAAAGGACACTTGCTAAGTGAAGTATTTTACTTTAACTTTGAAATTCTTATTTTTTAAGGTATCGATATTCATAGAAAATTACATTAAAAAAAAATTCTGTGAGTTTATGAGGTAATTTCATCGAATATCTTGAGAATACTATTGAGCGCTCCAGTAATTACCGCAGAAGTTAACTGATAATCCAAATTTTGAAAAATTGAGCGCTAAATTTAATATAAATTTTACGTTTAGTTAATTGAATTGAAATAATGTTATTTGATAATATTGAGAAAGTTTGCAATTAATCCCACACATCTCATTTTCGCCTTATTGTTTTCAAATAAATTAAGTAATATATTAGACATAGAAATCACAGAGAAAACCATATAAGGCTGTGAAAGACAGACACCATTAGAAAAGATTAATTGTGTTCAATATCTCATTTTGATAGGGATAAAGTATTTTCACTGTTAATTTCAAAATTCAGATTCATACTGTTTCTGATTGTTAATTTACTTTGATTGTTTTTGAGTTTATTTACTCAAGAATATTTCACACCTATTAAATATATTTCAATACTTATCAAGTAAGTAATGATGTTACGTAATGGAGAATGAACTTCTATCTGAATTTCTGTTTTTAGTTTATTCAACAACAATAATTCCATCTGTGATATTAACTTTGTTTTTTAATTATATAGACTATATTACATGTATATTGAGGTGACATTTGTAATGTATTTATGATGTGTATTGTTTGATGAAATGTTCATGACCTGTGTTAATATTGTATTATATACGATGCATAACATGAAAAATAAAATTGAATTTTGAATTGAATATCGGTAACTATAAAAACTGAAAACGACTAGAAATATGACTAGAATAAGGTATATTGAGATGAGTAGGCCTATACATCTTATTGTAAATTGATGTCAGAGATATATATTTGTGGAGAACTAAGTTTTTTTTAGTACAAAAGACCAGTTCAGAAAAAAATTGAATAAAATAATATTTAAATTTTTTTTTACTAATTCTCACTAAAAATGAATGTGCGATTTGGATTGATCACAGTTATTCGGTAAGGTTCAAATTTGACTAAGAATGTCACAATCATTATCTTGAAAATGTTATTTCTTTAATGCCTTGAATTTTGGGAACTTGGATGAAAAATGAAGAAATTGTTCTCTATCGATAATTATACTGCAGTTTACACCTTGATCTGAAATTCAAATGATGCAAAGAACAGTACGAATGTACGAGGCAGAATGGAATTTTTACTTCCTTTTTCTGTACTCTATAATAAATTATCCTAATAAGGTTTAGTCATCTAATTTTGGTGCTTTATGAAGCTTTATTTTGTTGGTCTTTCTTGCATAGCTTGAGGAGAAGTAAAATTCCTACTATCTGCTCTTATTAAAAATATATTATCCCTATCAATGATTGGTTATTGAACAACAAATCGGAAACAAAATGTAAACTTTTAAATCTATACACTTACTGCATTATAATGTACACATGACTAACACAAAATACAACACCCTGTACAGATATATTGTAATATTATATCATTATTTATATTATACACTCGTATATATGTGATGACAGGTATTTTTACATAACAATGAAAAATCACAGCCCCAGAGGAATACAATTTGATAGAGAAAAACTACATCGATTTGTGGCTCCCTTTACACCTCATAAAAAGAGACATAGAAAATAAATGTTTATCACAACACTTGATTAAGTTTACAAGAACCCATCCAGCCGTTACCTTTGCCTAAAGTTAGTAGCATTTAGCCTCAAACAATTGAATAATAGATGGTTATCGTGCTAATAATATAAGTGACCAAACAACTACTGTACTGATAAACTGTCGACTAGTTGCTACTCCTTTGTCCTTTCGCTGTAGTAGTAGGTGATTATCAAATATTAGTTTAATTATTTCAACGATCGATTAGAGATATCGATATATCGAACGAGTTTGTTGTCGATTATCGTAACAAGGATCGCAAACAGAAATGCTTTACTGGTACGTTATGTATAGCTATTATAATAACAATATAATATTATCAACACATTATCTTAATTATTCTCTCATCTACCAATGCTGCTTTTACTCTAAATACAGAGTATAAAAATGTCACATTATCGCACTATGAAAATACTCGTTAAACATTTAAGCCTATATTGTAAAAAACATGCTGCTCATCGTACATTTATTATTAATAATACTATATTGGTCAACATTAATTATACAAAAGTTAGTCTCCCTGTATGTTGATAAACTGTTTACTCGCATAAAAAGAGTAGCTTTGAAGGTCACTGGACGAGTAACGACAAATGTAGCCGCCTTCACTTAGAATGCTCCTTAAACCTACTAATATTCATTTTCAGCTGATTTATAGTCTAATTATGAAGCCACAGGCCACAGAAAAGCGTGAGGCAGTTAGGGGACAAACTGATAACTATATAATTCTTTGTACAAACCCAACACAACTTTTCTCAATAATTATAAAAGAGGAATAACTACTACCAACTATACTAATTTTTAGTAATGAGTACCAAAGTTTCAACTGTGAAATAATCCTTGCAACAATAAATTTTCCAAAACCTAAAAAGAATCTCAAATGATTCTGATAGAAGATATTCAATTATAATGAGACACAACTACCTATGTGACTTATAGAATAATTATAGTAGTTAATATATATTACACTATAAATTTTCTTAATAGTTTAGTTATCTTGTAATGGATATATAATAATATTTGTCGATCAAATAAGATTAGTCATGTAAATATGAGAGCGTGTGTTTGTGTTAGTTACTTGTCATTAGTAATCAATACTTTATATTATAATATTATTCTCATAACTGAGTTATTTTTCAGGGTTAGTCTTTGCAACTTGACTAGATGATTAGGACTAGTGAAGTGTAATTAATTAATCCACACTGCATTGGTCATGGTCCAGGCTTCGAACAGAGTCCTAGAGGCATGTCGTCACATTATTAGTGATGAGTGAGCAGGTTGTGGTTCCCTGGCTGTCTTCTGCACTGGATTTCCCGCGCATTTAAGTGCGCCGGCGCGAAACTGCACTGAAAGTGTCTCTATTTGTGGTCACCCTGTGGCCGTTTCAAGGAGTAGTGAGGCGGGAGAAACCAGTGGCGGCAGTTACGACAGCTGAGGGGTGGGCGGCTCCAAGCACCGCTTAGTAGCCAGTTCTCGTGATTGAGGTTGATGAGTAGTTTCTTACCTGAAACCTAGATCCTGTCAACAAAAAATAAAACCATTCGTTTATTAATAACTACCGTATAAACAGGCTATTATTGAGATTTTACAAAATTATGTAGGCTATTCTTATTTTTATTCATTAATAATTAAGACTTATTAATTATGAGAATAAGCCTTAGAATAGAATAAGAATAGGTTAAGAATAGCCTACATAATTTTGTAAAATGTTATTATCAATCTTTCTAAAACTGTGAACACTGACATCATGTCTACTCATAGTTCTGTGAACAGTAGTCCTCGCGCAGTTATAAACCACAGCCTCCTCTAATACTGTCCATCAAAATAAATGCTATCATCTGTTGTAAACAACCCTTATCATCAAAAGCTAATTTCCTACAAGACATACTGGCAACTGGTCAGCCCGAGTTGAAAGCAGAGAAAGGTTGAGAGAAAATACTGTTACTTTGTGCCGGCTGCCGGTTGCAAAAAAGCCGGTTAAATTTTAAGAGTACCAATCAGAGAAGCCGTCTTTTCTAAAAGGCCTTGTCTGATTGGTTCTTGTAAAACTAATCACGGTTAAAATTTCACCAGTTTTTGTGCAACCGGGCCTTTGAGTTATCAATTTCATGCAATTAATAACCCACTTGACAGCTGATTTATTATGAATAATTCTATAGTATGATTTTCACGGTAATACTGGTGTATGAAGGAAAATCTTTACCTTTTATATTATCCTTAAAATGCCAAATTTCAATAAACCTTACAAATACATCGACGCCAATTCAAGAAAGAACATCCCTGTCAAATTTCATGGAAATCTATTGCCACGTTTAGCCGTAAAGGTGGAAAATATATACATAGAAACATACGTGAGAACATACATAAAGAGAAATGCAAAACTGTCGATTTGATTCTTAGTTATGTTTATCTATTTATTTATTTATTCACAATGGAGACAACGGGGTTCCCCAAATAAGTCTCCGTTATAATGTCTAAAAATTGTACAGATACAAATGAAAAAACACAATGAAACAAATGACTCACTTAATGTCATCACTCCGCTCGGACAATTAATGTAACTACTTTAGTAATCATTGCATTAGAATAGAATAGAATCTTTATTGCAGCAATATCTGAGGTCATCAGATACGATACAAGTGTCAAATATATACAACATGATACATAATAAAAATATATCACATCAGTAAGTTACACTATCAGTACCCTATGATAATGTCACCTGATTTTCAACCTATAACCGAATATTCCTAGCTAATGTATAAAAATCTTCAATCTTGTTTAAAGGGTTAGCTGCTAAGAAACGTTTCATATGAATTTTAAAAGTTCCATTCTCCATATTTCTAAGATCTTCAGGAAGTGAATTAAACAATTTTATTGATAATAATAGAAATGTTTTTTGTGCACTAGAATAGGTATACCGATAAGTAGTCAAATTACCCCTACGGTATTTCTAGTGTTATGGCTATGAACTACCCCCTGCTCCACTTCTCCAAATTCTCCTTAACATAAATAAGGCTCTGTTGAACAAATATTGAAGGGTAGAGTCAATATTCCCAGAATTTTAAAATGCTCATCACACTGTGCTCGCTTAGAAAGCCCACAAATCAGTCTGATAGCCTTTCTCTGTATTCTAAAAAGTCTACCACTGTAAGCTCTGGAACCCCAAAGTATGGTGCCATATGACAGATGAGAATTGATGTAAGCGTAATAAATCACCTTTAAAACATCCAAACTGACATAATATGACCTCAGTTTTCTAATTAAAAAGACTCCCTTATTCAGCTTGCTAGCAACAATGTCAATATGTTGGTCCCAGCAACTAAGGCAAGTGTCAAGTGCAGAAACTTTGCCTCTTTCTCCTAATTCATAGTCAGTCTTCTATTATAACTGATAGTCAAGTTCTGAACTTTATCAGAGTTAATGTTATTAGGAATGCTCGCAGTTTGAAGAGAAAAACTCACTAGTCAAGTTTTGCATAAAATCCAATTATGTATGGACAGTAACACAAGAGAAATATTAATTGATAGAAAAATTATTCCATGAAATAGAAAAAGTTGTTTTTGATTTCTGCTTATCTTGCATTTTGTAATACTAATAAAGTAAATAGGTTTTGAACCTAATATAATATTGGATTAGTTACATTTATAATTGATTCTTCAACATATTCTTCTGGTTGCACGTTGCATGTGCTTCTATTGAATTCAACCGTGATCAACTGCCATTAAATGACACCAGAGGAAATGAGAGACATAATATGATATAAATAAAAATAAAAATCTAAGTACCCTTTTCAAAATTATTTAGTCACTAAAGGTTAGTCAATAAATAATTTTAAAAAGGGTACTTGAATTTATATTTTCATTTATATTCAAAAGTAGTCTAAAGAGAAAAATGATGTATGAGGTGAAAATGAGATGACGTATTTGAACAACGGTTAGTCACGTTTGAATTAAATGGACATACGTGCGACCGGGCCTGCAGTTCTAGAAAATAGTTGATGGGTGAAAATAGAAGATGGTTTAGTTAGACGTACCAGCATTAGAAGCAGCATAGAGACTGCTGCTGCTGTAGTGCTGGGTCTCGATAACAAGGGGTTAGTAGGGACGGTTAGCGTCCTTGGGTCTCTTCAGCTGGACCTTCAGGCGCTTCATGCCGATCTGGAAGCCATTCATCGCCTGGATCGCCGCATGTGCGCTCGCCGGGTTGTCGAACGACACGAAACCTGAACCAACAAATCTCATTAATCGATTAAATTACACTCATTAAGCTACGTTTACACTATGTATCTGGAGAGCTATATAGCACAGCTACGATATATAACATTTGAGCTACATTTAGCTCTGTCAGCTACATATAGCTCTGCTATAAGTAGATTTAACGCTAATTTTATGTAGCAGAGCTATATATGTAGCTCTGCTATATGTCAATTTTTGTTTATAGCAGAGCTACATGTAGCTGCTCTGTCCTTGAAGGGAGGCTGCCGCAGCTGTTTAATGTCTGCTGGGTTTACACCAGATATCCTTTACTCATTTGTTTTCAGAGTGCTAGTTTGCGCATTGAGAGCATGTATTTTTGATTTATATAATATTGTGTAATGATGGAGAGTGAATTTGACTGGAATAGAGACAAAATTAACCAATATATTCTTTTTCTTCTCTGTGCTGCCATTTTGATGACATTACTTGTAGCAGAGCTCCATAGAGTTTGGAATAAACCAATATTCACTGCTCAGTTCCCAGCCAGATGCCGAAGAAGAAGGTAGTTCTTGCAGCAGCCGCTGCTTTCGCCGCAGCTACTGTGATACTTTCAGCACAGAGAAGAGAAAGAAGATATTGGATAATTTTGTCTCTATTCCAGTCCAATTCACTCTCCATTATTGCACAATAGTATATAAATAAAAAATAAATGTTCGCAATGCGCAGTAACCTACTATCACTCTGACAACAAATGAGTACAGTATATCTGGTGTGAACCCAGCAGGCACTGAACAGCTGCAAACAGCAGTAAACAGCTGCGGCAGCCTTCTTTCAAGGACGGAGCAGCTACATCTAGCTCTGCTACTAGTAGTTCTGTGAACAGTATACCTCGCGCTCAGTAAGTTACATTGACCAGTTGTTATGTTTTCTCAAAAATTAATAAATAATTTATCAATTTGAAATGTGTAGAAAAAATCCTAAATAAACATAGTGCTTTTTGTTCTATCGTACCGTGACGTGTCGTCCCGGAATGTGAGTGTGAGCGCTGTTATCAGGTCTAGCTGCAACTGTCTACAACGTTGATGGAAAGATACATTTTCAATATGTTCGATGTTTTTGAACGGGTAGTATTATAGTAAACTGTCTACTAACGTTGATGGAAAGATACATTTTCAAGATGTTCGATGTTTTTAAACGGGTAGTATTATAATCCACTAGACAGCTGATTTATGATGAATAATTCTATAGTCTGATTTTTACTCTAATATTGGCGTTTGAAGGAGGCTCCTTTTTCCTTTTATATTATCCTTGAAACGCAAAATTTCCAAAAACCTTGTATATACGTCGACGCGCAATTTAAAAAGGAACATACCTGTAAAATTTCATGAAAATCTATTACCACGTTTCGCCGTAAATGCGCAACATAGAAACATATAAATATTAAGAGAAATGCCAAACCGTCAACTTGAATCTTAGACCTCACTTCGCTCGGTCAATAAACAAAAATTGACATGTAGCTCTGCTACAAATAGCTCAGATTCTCTTTGATGTTTACCGACAATTTTGGATAGCTCATTTTCTGCTATGGAGCAGATCTACAGTGCCACTTTTTGAACTTGTAGCAGAGCTCCAAGCCACATATCTCTGCCACATAGTGTGAACCTAGCTTTACACACAAACCTTAGATGCTTATTATATAAATATTATAAGCTTATCAAGGTTTTTAGAGAAGCAGTTGGCTCTGTGGTCGCACCGATAAGCTATCTATAAGATAAGTTTGGCTCCAAGCGTCTGCTATTCCTGTTGTAAGGGTGACCACGTGTAGAGCCGACCCCTCTGAATATTATTATTTATGAGTATGGAATCAATAAATTATCTATTATAATTTTAGTTTTACACTATGTTTATTCATGTACATTGCAATTTGTTTTTGTTCCACTATGTGTCTCATTGGACTCAGTAGGAATTATCATGTTTTATAAATAAATAAATCACCAGTGGTACCGTACAGAGTCCACCTTAAGTTAGTTGTAGGTCCACTCATTTTTTATCATCATCATAAGTCTCATCACCCCAGGCACAAGCCTGAAGCTCATGTGGACAACACAAAAAGCAAGACAATTTTTTAGAGTGTGTTGTATGAATTGGAATAGGAAATTTATAAGCTTCAGCCTGTTGTTCTTATCTGCAAGTGTTATTATTGTAATCATGAAAATAAATGAAAATGTAAAAGCTTCAGCCTACTGCTCTTAACCAAAAGTCTTATTATTTTACTCAATATAAATAAATAATGAGACTGAGATACCTTACTTCAACAAATTTTCAACTGTGAAACTAATTTGATTTCACCAAGTAGCTTTTTGTTTTTGCTAAGCATGATAATCACATGAGCCTTGGGATTGTGCGAGGGTAATGGGTGGTATGTTGATGAAAATGAGATATGAATTGACTTCTAGTTTTCTAAGGGACACCTAATTTAGGTGATCGATTAGATATAACTTGATTAGTTATAATTTGAATACCGTACCTTTCGGTTTTCAGCAACTTTGCCCCGCACTCTGGCTAATAATCCAAGCGGGAAGTCAATTTATATCAGATATATTAATGTATCTTTATTTGATTTGATTAATGTACTTCGATTTGATTTGAGTTTAGTTCCTTGTATTCATTGAATAAAGAACAATATTTGAATAGTGATCACATCCCAAGTCTATGATTCCGGAGTGGAAAGCTGTGATGTTATTTTTAAAAGAGTGTAGTCCTTTTATCCTTTGTAGTAGCCCTTTTATCTAGTGTAATGGAAGTATAATATTATCTAGAATTCACAAAATGAAGATACTGCTTCGATTTAATTTTGTATTATGGAAATATACACTGAAGGACTCGAGTAGTTTATTCTGGAAATCTAATTCACTGATAACGGGTTGCCATTCAATTTATAGAAGAGCTCAATTGTATTTATTTGAATAAAAATGACTAGTTTTATGAAATAGAATTCTAGAGTTAATGAATATTTGAACTTACCGAAACACTTGCTCTGGTTTGTTGCCCGGTCGATAAATACTTTAGAGCTGATGACATTGCCAAACGGGAGGAACATTTGCATCAATTCGGCATCTCCAAACTCCTGGGGCAGGTGGTAGATAAACAGGTTGCAGCCCTCTGGACCTGAGATTGAACAACCTGAAAGGTTAATGCTGAACAATTAACGCGAGATAAATCAGTCATCGTGACTTCTACTGTTTCCAATGATCTCATAACATACAATAGGCTAACAAGCCTTTCAATATTATGTTAATGAGTCATTTAAAATATGAATTCTATATAACTTGAATTTCTCATTCATAAAATACAGCATTGTAGGCTAAAAAGCCTTTGAACTATGATTCATTCAAAAAATATATTCAACACTAATATTTACCAATTCACTTGAGGATTCTGATAACTCATATCACTTGAGGATTGTTATACAACCTCAATAATAATCTTCATAAAATATTTAGAAAACAAGCTCATAGGCGCCTATAGATTTTTTGTTACTTAGTTGCAAAAGGTTTCTATCATAAATATCATACCATAGTGGAACAGATAACATGTTCAAAAAAGTATCAACATTCAAACCTTCAACATAATAATATTACACATTCCAATTTCAATAAAAAGGATTAAGAAGGCCTATTAATTAGGCCGTTAATATATTCATTCACAGTTGCCAATCAATGATGATATTTTCATGTTTAAAATCTGTAACATTTGTAATGATCTCAGTTCTGAATATTATAGTAGTTGTTTTTCTGAATACAGTAGTGCAGTAGTAGTGTGGTAAACACCAAATGCATCTTAGTATAGAGGCCTGCCTGTCTTATGACTGCAAAACTTGATTCACAACTAGAGTGCAAATTCACTCCTGAATTGTTTCAAGTAATGTACCAACTCTCAAGAAAATTGTGTCAATTTTTTCCAAATTTGACTTGAAGAATTGAATTTTGTTTTAAGACCTCATCTTATATTTGCAAACAAATGTTTGAATACAATATTGTTGAGATCTTTGACTTAGATCAGAGGTGACTGATTTTTTGCGTTTTCATAAAATAATCTTCAATTAATACTAAAATGCATCACTATAATAGTAAGAATTTGTATGAGTACTAATAATCTGAAATTCATTGTCCGATACGATTGCTAATTGACTTCAAAAGATATTAGTTTTTTAAAATTGTTTCAAACTGGAACATAGTTTTCCAGTTTACTGTAGAAAAATGATTAATTATTTCCATCATGACAAATGAACATAATAATGAACTGATAAATAGAGTTAACTATAAGAGTAGGTCGTTGATCACAAAACTTTAAAGTTCTTGGTTGAATGATGTTTAATTATTATTACTCATACATTTTCATAATAAAACTCATCAATATTCATGCAGATAACTTGAAATCTAAAAATATGAAAATAGAATTCTCATTTGAGAGAGATAACGAAATTTGGTTGAGAGAATTCTTTTCACTCAACCAGACAATTACTTCATAATAAGTAGCAAATTCTTCAGGTACTTGAAAAATGCATTATTATTAGAATATATAAATATTGGTTATTGTAATTTGATATTAATGATCCGTCAATAAGGATAGGATCCAACACATTTGAATAATTTGATCAATGTTTTTTTCAAAAATGAATGCATCAAATTTGATAGATTATATTGAACTCTCCTTTTATCAAAATTAATTATCATGTCATTGTATTGTACTCATTTTCTATAACAGCAGAAACATAGCAATGTTATAAAAGCATATATATTCGATCTATCAATGTTATCAATCTTACTATAAAATATATTTATTATAAATAAAATGAAAAATATTGCTGAAAAAATGATTACCTACTTTTAGCTTAGAGAATCAATATGAAGCGTGAAATATAAAGCATTACGTATATAATTAGAGTGGTATGATGAACGTGATAAATTCAAAAGAATTTTCTCAAATATATAAATCTTGCATACATATAATAAACTAGACATCTAGCATCATAATATATATTATGTGAATGTAGAAAGCACATATTATACTTCAACTTCAGCTTAAACTATAGGCATGCATTTTGGATTTGTTTATTGAATTTGAGAGTTTTTGCATTATGTCACACAATATTGTATTTTTAATTTATCATAACAAACGCAAAGCAATCCTCAATTCAAACGCTATAAATAAGCTTGATATTATTTTTGACGCCAAATGGCGTATAGTTTATTAGCAATAATTTCCAAGATATTTATTTAAAAATTTAAATTTATTTTTATACTGTAGGTGGAACAATAAGGTCACATTATGCAAAAACTCCTAATTAATTCATGCAAAATACGTAATATATAAAATAACATGTTATAGTGTATATTCAATTATTAATTATTGGATTAATAATCACGATTGAATAATTGTTGTCACAAAAATTTTCTGAAACTCGGTGTCAAAGAGCTTTGTCAATCTCTTCAAGACAAAAATTGTTATTTTCGCACAAAAAATATTCTTACAGACTATCAGGATTTAATATGAATTGCAAATTCTCCTATATCATATTAAAACATTCAAACAAACTGGGACAGTAACACCAATAAAGCTTGAACATTGAAAAAAATTGTTCAAAAATGCTTAATAAACGTGCAAATATATATTTATAATATTGTAGTACAATAAACTAATAGTGTACGGTACAACAATTAAAGAAGAACGATCGTAGAGAATAGAATATTTAAAAATAGTTATCAATTTCAATATATTTAAAGCCAAAAATCAAATTTCAATAATAATAAACGCACATCAATAAAAGTCAATGATATAAATATTTACAATGAAAGTCCTTTTATTATTGAATTAATTAGCTTGATTCAGGTAATAATGAATATTTCCGTATAATACTTAGTTGATAAAGACATTATCAACTCGAATTTTATCGATACTTAAAGACATTATGATAGAGTTGTCACTTTGTCACCCAGGGTAGGGCTCATTTATCAGAAAACACCTACACAAATTTAGTCACGATTTTATCAGTCCGGCATTAAAACGAATTCTGTGATAATTCTCGTTCAACGAGATTAATTAACTAGGTGAAAAAATGAAGTCAACAGAAAATTATAAAGTATATCTAAACTAGATTAAAACTATGTAAAGTGTAGGCTACAGAAAAGCATTATACCAACCTTTTATCAATAGGTGATTTATATTTCACCCAATATTGATACCCAATAGAATTTGTCAGACGAGCCTGTCTTTTAATTTCGAAACCAGAGAATATTCTGGAAGGAGCTTTCGGGAGGACAAAAAGATTCTAGTTGAACCATGTCTATTGATAAAATGTATACAGAGTCTATTCTGCACCAATGTTCATGTATACTTCATCTGGTTTTGTTTTCAGAGATTTATTTTCTAGAGTACAGAGAGTATTCCAAGAGAATACATGCATTGAGACTTCTAAAATATGGGGTAATGATTCAATTTTATCTAAAAAAAAAACTCACGCCATATGAAATTTCATTTTTCTATAACCTATTAGAGAAAAAGGATGATAGCTTTTTAAACGATCTCTTGAATGATTTCTTTAGTATCTTATACCTCGCTGGGTTTTGAGAAATATGGCATACACTTCAAACAGTTCAGGAATCATCACTAATGTTGCTAATAATTTATCCAACGGCAACCATTTTCTAAATGTATAAGATTTTTTCCCAAATCAAATCTAGTTTTCAAGGTTGAAAGGGGCAGATTGCGTTGAGAAAAACAGCTTTTCTACTAAGTGGCATCTTATAGAATTCATGTGAATTCCCATGAATGCCACAAAATCATTTCTTCAGGCATGAAGAACCCATATTTGATTGAGCGCATTCTAATTTTGTCAACTGCAAGAAAGAGACAAGGAGACTGTTTCATAAAACTAAGAGTCCAGTACGGTACTTTACTGGATTATATGATTATTATTGGATTATACAGTACTTACTGGAAAATATTATTCTATTTTCACGTTCAGTGAATAACATTTCGGTGGAGTGGGTTGTAGTTCTGGCACCTCAATTAATTATTATAGATATAGAGCTCTGCTATAATATGGGAACACCTAACTCCAATTCTCACAAGAAGCTTCAAATGAGAGCCAATTTAAATAGTAGTTTGCCTGAATTATACCGTAAAACTCTTCCAAGCTTTTGCAACAGCTCAATGCATACATTATAGGGAAATTTATTCGTGATTTCCCTATATTTATGTAAAGACTTGAAAGTTTCATGAAACAGAACCCTGAGATTTGTTCCATAAAAATTTAGAAGTCCTGCAATATATGAGAAAGGCTCCCTTACACTGGACGTAGATAGTGAAGGGAAATATATGTTTATGCCTTTAGTGCCTTAATACTACAGCGAGGAGTGTCTTAAGAAGTGTGATTCACTTCAAACTGTTCGCATTGATTGAATGGGTGGGGATCGTTGATTTGATTTATAAGAAATGCTGACAGTTTGAAAAGTGTTTCACTCCAAAAATATCATATGTTATAGTGTTTGTTATAGTGTTTGGGAGATGGCAGTCCTTTCCTTTTAAACAGTACTTGCACATTTTAGTGAAACAGGCTCCTGGTGTTAACAAAAACCGCCACCCTATGAATGGATAGGCCTAACCATATTGCAAACTAGCATTCCAACTTCCAACCGACTAACAACTAATATTGCACTTTCCATTTCTACTAAAACTCTTGTGAAAAAGCATTGCAAAGTTGTAATATCTGCTGGCAAATCTGTTCAAACAGTGTATTGTGACTCCAGCAGGGTGTATAGTAATTGCATTGACTATCTATCGACTATTGGGCATCCAATACTAATGATGCGAGATGAAATATACAAGTTTTCCGAACGTTTACTAACCAAGGTCCTTGCTAACCAATCCGGCTCTCTCTCCTTTTGCGCCATATATATCCACAATGTACGGTGAATTTCGGTAGAAGTCAATGGGAGACCCATTCACTCCATTGAAGTGTACTGCAAGCAGGAAATTTGTTTAATTCGGAGCCAAATCGCCTTAATATCAAGCAGGAAATTTGTTTAATTCGGAGCCAAATCGCCTTAATATGCTGGCGCAGCTCAAGCTATTAGGCCGTTTGCAACTGAATGTGCCTCACTACTAAGCAATTAAACTATTAGCACGTGTGTGTCGCTTTCTCATCAATACTACACTAGATTCTAGGAAATAATAGTGAAACAGGTGGAAAAACAAATATCATTTAAAAAACGATGTGGTTCTAATTCTTGTAGATTAAAAAAAATTAATGTTCTTGTCTATCTAAAAAGAAATGTTTTCCGTAATCAACCTTTCAAACGATATTTTAAAACTTTTGTTTGCTCCTCCTGTAACCTTGTGGATCACTGAAGAGGAGAATCTTGAACGAGTAGAATTTCATCACCGTATTTCTAAATTTATATTAGCTGACGCTGTAAACTTGCAGTGTACTATAATGTTAAAAAACTTTGATTATAAAATATTTTTCATTGATATCCCTACATTATTGGTTGAGATTGAGATTAATAGTCGCGCATTCAAAAAAATTAACTTCAATTGTTTAAAAATTATTAAAAAAAGACTAGTGAATAGCCATTGACTGTAATATATAATGCTTTATATACGATTCTATTGTATTTTAAGAAAAAATCTCACGAAAAGATTCAAATGGGAGTCAAGCATTTAAAATATTCAATTAGTTTCCAAAAGGTCTGAATTAATTTTAATCAAAGACTAAAAATCGTCATCTAGATAAGATAAAAAATGTCCCAAAATTCAAATTTCATACCTAATACACACTCAATATACGAAGTAGTCTATTTCTTCTCTAAATTGCAGTATATTTTACATTACATTCTAATTTTAATTTAAATATTTCAAGCCAATATTATTATCGAAGTGATAAAGTGGTTGATAACGATTGTGAAAGAGTATTAAATTTTGTTTCGAAAAATGTACCTAGGCCTAATGTTTCCGAAATGATTTTAATTGAGTTGAGTCTTTTTTCTTGAGTTGAGACCTGAAAAAAGGTCTGTCACCAAAAGTGAGAAATGTTAAAAATAAATTACAGTTTATTCAATCACAAGAATTCTGGAAGAGCAAAGTTTATGTTGGAACAAACTATTTAAACTTATATTCCAAGTTCGTTGATATTAAATGTAATTTTGGAAAGCTGATGAACGTAAGATTTGAGATGAATTGATAGTTTACCAATATCTTGCTAACATGTTATCCTTCCGTAGTACCGAAAATATTCCCCTCAAACCCAATAAGATCGATTCAACTAATGAACTATGTGAGAAAAACAAATAATTTGATCTCTTATTTTCTGGAAAGAAGCTGCGACTGAGAAAATTATATTTTCATTGGAGGTGACTCTGAATCATACAAAAGATTAGTGTAGTAATTAGTAATTATTAGTGTGGAAATAGTTGATTAGAAACAACAATTATTGTGCAAGAGCAAAATTAAAAAAGAAAAACATTCAGATTTTTGTTAGCAGTGTTTGTAAACAGATAGACTTATGAAATAAATAACAGGAAAAATTAAAAGACACATATTATACGAAAATATGAACAACAATAAAAAACAAACATATTTCCAATCAATAGATAAAAAACAAATTATTGTACATATAGAACAGCATAGCAGATACACCATCAATTATAAGTAACATTGAGAAAGTAATAAGTAATACTTACAAATATTAAGACGAGAGGTTAATTTTCTCTTGAATTCAGTTTTACATTCTCAATAAGTCAATAGGAGTGTACCTAAGTGACTAAAATGTCACTGATGATCATTTTTTCTTTCTGATTCATGCATGAATGATTTGAAATTTACTATTTACTATGACTTTTTCCATTATCAATTATTTTAAAAGTGAGTGTTTAAAGAACATTTGAATCATGAGTAAAATTTCATAATCGTATCTGTCAAAAATGTGATGAAATCTAGGAATCTCTAGCTCTTTGCAGAGCACAACCATGTTATAGATTCATAAAAACACTATTTGATTTGTGGAAAACTGATACTATGATAGAACTTGCATATAATTGAATAGTAATGTGATAAATTTCTACAAAAGAGTTATATTTCAATGTTAGTATTGAACTATTGTTATGATATCAAATGATTGAAGAAACTGCTGCTCCGTTAACCCTTTGTAGGTCATGTGATTCAATTGGTGAAATAAAATTTCTGATCTTGTGAAAAATAAATGATGACATCGCCTAATGCGTTGAATGTTTGTCCAATTATGATATTTCTGCAATAGATCTAAAGTATATAAAGAATAGCAGGGCAGAGAAGTTTTTCAATTGGTAAAAATAGAAACTCGGTAATTTAATAATGGAAACGAAATACCGTATGTATATTTTTATAGCATAAATAATCTAAGGGTTTGAGTGGATTATTATCCGCAATTATGATTATATTTTTGTTTATGTTGGCACTACTGTTGATTTGCATTTATGATGAATTTTTTGTGTATAAATCGCTGAAAGTTTCAAGCTGCAATTTAAATTCCAACATCATGCTGTTATTAATGGCCGCTTCACTTTCTATTTGCACAAAAGAAGAGCAACATTCACAGATGCATTTTTATTAGGGAACCAAATCCACTACTACTTCATCAATTGCTAAGATTATACTTGATAAGATTTAGAAAATAGCATTATAGAAAATTTATTTTTTCCCAATTAAGATTAAGTTAATATGAGTGAGCTACAAAGGGTTAATCGTTGTGAGAGCAGTGGTGTTAAGTTATGAGTGGCGGTGGAGTGGAGTGGAGTGATTTGGCCTACCTTCGCGTTGCGTTGCGGCCAGAGTAGCCAGAGGCTGAGGCACTGCCTGCGCAAACTGACCGTAGACGGCTGGAAACGCTGTCGAAACACAACACCGATACACAAACACAGAACACCCAAACAATCAATCACCGAGTAGACATCAGTAAAACACCAACAACAATAATTACCATCACCCTCCGCTTTGTACAGTTCGAAGGAGATGAGAAAAAGGAAAAATAATGTGCAAAAAGTGGTTGCACAAATCATTAAAAAAATACACACGCACACGCACATTTATCAAAGAAAATAACACAGAGAAAGTAACAGTCTAGAAGTAATGTAACATTTAACTCCACAAACTAAATAAATACCAACACAGTTTGTTGGTAGTTATTGAGTTTGTAGAATGGATCAAATCCAACATTTAACAACTACAGTGGAACATGAATTTAAAATTATAATATCAATTTATAATCATTTAGCTTATAAGAGTTCTAAGAAGACAAGAGATTGCAAATCAACATGTTTTTGGCAAACTTAGTAACTGATTTATTCCAGTACTTTTGATTCACTCGAAAACAATAATAATAATTTTAAAGATAATATTATATAAAACATCAACATTCACAGAAATTAAGTTGGAAGGATACTAAGAGTACTAAGATTACAGTTACTAACATTGACAAAATAGAATGCTTCAAGAATTGTTTTTTTTCAAAGGAGAAAACATTAAGCTATGCAATTTTGAACTGAAGCTATCATGTTCCACTGTATTTATGCCATCAATTATAGTATACCATGTAACAGTGATGCTGACATAAATGTCATGCACAACATCAATATGCTCCATTAAAATATATTTATATGAAAAGCTGCAACATCTTGACACAAATTCTTCTAAAACATTAAAAAAAAATACATTTATTTTAGACACATATTACATCTAACATGCCTTCTACTCAATAATTTATTATGTCCGTCGATTTTTATAATTTAAACAGATAAAGCAAGAACAATAACATTGACTATACACAACAATTAGAAGAACAAGGAGGTAACAACATACAGTCAGCTGAAAATTAAACTAGGTTACTTATTTTTAAATATTTCAGTAGATTATTGTATTTAATTTCAAACGATTTATTGAATTGATAAACATATTTTTTGGAAAAGTATCAATACAATAAATAAATGGTAAGTTTTTTAATCATCAACTAATTAGCTTATTTTATATCTGCACAGATAATATGTCATTAATGCAAAGTGCATTATATCTGCACATGATCATGACTTGAAAGTCATATAGATCACATCAAACTATTTATTATATAGTTGACATGCCACGAGAAAAGTCCCAGAATATTCTATAGGAATGCCCACTATATCCTACTAGTATACTTAGAATGAGAAGTAATCAGATAATAATTCGAAACATCAAACGTATATGATCACACCTGAATTACAATAATTCACTGATTATATTCAGGCTACTATGACAGTCAAGACAGTAAACTTGTCTGGCTGTTATAACCATAATAGGGAAATATTTCAATTGCCAATATATTAATTAGCAACAAACGATTGTTAAATCATAAAATGATTTGATACTTTGGAAGAGTGATGAGATTTGTTAAATTGATGGAATAAGTACAAATCACTCATGGATGAATCTATTTAATTCAACCACCTCAAAATTGCCTCTCCCTTCAATAATTCCATCCTCTCCTTGAACTGAATCTCAAAGTAGTTGTAAAATCATTTGTTTTGAAATCAGATGTAAATTTTCATAACTTATGAAATAATTTACATACAGTTTTTTCAACCGTATCATTATTACCATTATTTTAAGCATTATCAATAGTAATCTCAATTTACATTGAGAAAATCAAGGATATCAAGGGAAAGAATACTTTTGTTAAATGTAAATCACTTCAAAAAATTAATTCCAAGTTAGTAGTGTACCTAGCATTTGGAAAATTATAGCCTATGAATGCTAAAATTATTTTCCTTTTAGCATTAAGTAGAGAATGAGCAGTATTTATAAGTAATATTTGAAGACAGAAGAGTTCAATGACAATTTTATATTTCTGTATTTTTGTTAATTTTATTACTGAAGAAAACAAAAGTGTGCTTCTTTTACTGATGATTTTTATGTTATACAAGCTATGTAAAAATTAAAATTGATTTGATTTTATTATTCTGAACATTGAGTCAGATGGGATTTGGATTTTGGATGTATTATAATCAATTATTTGAATTTAGATAATTCATTTTAAAGGATTAAGAAACAATTCCTGTCAGTCAGTTAGAATAATTTTGGTATATTTATTGTTATTCCGGAGATATAATGCTGATCCATGCAATGAGGGCAGCAGGGGCCCTGGATAGGAGAAGGAATAAGAGTGACGGATCCGGAAGCTGTATCTTGGCCATTTTCGGTCGGTCAAGGTGCGTATGCAACAGATAGAGGTTTTTTGACAAATAGGTTGACTTACCAACTCCAGGATAAGGCTGCATACCGGGATAAGCGGCGGCGTGCTGAAGAGTTGCCTCTCCATTGGCCAATCCGGGCGCTGGAATCGACAAATGAAGAGCATGGGCATCTACAAAAAATTTCAAACAGCATTTTCGAAAATCGCAGTCTCAAGTTTTGTCACTCAGCAAATAGAAATCGAAAACGTAACAAAGTCATTAGTAAATAATTCAAATTTATCAAGAATAAATTCATAAAATCTGGAAATTTGATGGAGAAATTCGGTCAATCACTTATTGAGGCCACATAAGCGTGAAGCTTGTTTGTAACCGTGGATATTGTGAACATTGCATGGATTGAATAAAGAGATTAAAATAGAACAAAAACGATTCTCTGCTCAATCAATGAAACAACACAACATCTCAAAGAATTTGGAAATGTACAGTGTATATCTAGGTATTTGAGACTCATGAGCTATATATTTGTTGTGTATCTGCCATACGCCAAATAATAATAATGAAAAATAATGTTGTGTATATGAACAGTGGAGGAGTTCTAGAAATTCACATGTCATTTCGAAAATGTTGAACATAAATTTAATCATGTTTTGCCATTGTATGCTAAAAACATACTGTTCTTGTTGATAAGGTAAGGTGCAAAGTAACTGTGATAGCATCTTTTGCAATATTTTTCGGTTCTAAATAACTACTCTCTTCTATTCCACGTCTGGAGTTGCAACTTCAAGAAAATCTATTAGCTTCATGTTATGAGACTGTATTCGAAATACTGTGTTCTTATGAGGCTAACATCGATTACACACCAACATGTGCCACAATTAACATCCATGCTGTTGCATTTGTTACAACACTACATGTAAAACATATATTTTATTCGACATTCAATTACGTTTCTTTTGATGGGTCTTCTCTATCATGAGAACCACCTCTGGAGTTCTCAAAAGAGAAAAAGTTTTAAATATTATAATGTTTTTTAGTTCAGTAATTTAAAACATAGAACACCAATTTGCACTCACATCAATGACACACCACATTACATCATGCAACAATTACGGCACAACAATATCAATGAGAACACGACAGACAGATAAGTATTGCACATCAAGTTCCTTGAGTTTATCTTTTTATTCATTTTGAAGGCAAAATGGAAGTTAATTGGAAATTAGGATAAATAGGGTTGGAATAATAGATTAGCATTTAGATTTTAGAACATTAAAGATTAGTGATCTGTAGAAAAACATTTTATTTTATAAACTACACGTCCCAAAATAGCTGCTGTAAAGACTCACAATACAAGAATTTATGAGAAAATCAAGGGAGATTGAATTAACATAAGTTTTGGATTAGATCGTAAAATATATAAGGATAAATTTACTCAATTAGGATGATGTTATAATGATTATAAATCTTCACCGCTGGAAAATCAAGTAATCGTCAATTAAATGTGTATTTTTCTTCTAAGTAGTTAGTCCCATTATGACATGCGTAATAACATACAAAAGTTTTTCAACTGTGAGTTTCATTATTATGGCAATTTGATATTCCGTTATGGAATTTATTTAGTCATGCTTCAAGCCAAAAACTTTGGGGGAGGGCGGAAAGCAGCAAACCAGTTGCAATTATTAAAAGTAAAGGAAGCAGTTGTAAATTTTCTTATTTCTACAATTTTATTTTCAATATATTTCCATTATTGTTCAGTCATATTGTACATTTCAACGTGATGATTTATTATCTACATTTACATTCATATTTATTGATGCATTATGGTTGCAATGGCGGAAACATGAGAAATACAACTAGGGGGGATAAGTTTGTTGTCTATCATTTTTCAATTTTGCTGCAAGTTTATGAAGTTAAATTTCATAAATTCAATTTGAGTTCATGGACAGTTTTAATTTTGTAGTAATGAGTCATGCCAAATTAGTCAATTACATGAGAATGTATTCGAGCTTCTGAATAATGAAAGGTGAATGATACTTAGCAATGGAAAATGCAGTTGAAAGCACTGAAATATATTCCAGTAATCAAGTTGATTATTCATTGATCCTCAAGTTTGTTAGGCGAGCTGAGCTAACTACTGGTATATGATGAAGAATGTGTTATTATAGATAGCATTCAATATAGATAGCATTATTATTATTATTGTTTGGATTTCACTTGACAATATCAAATTTTCATGCGAGGCCAGAATGCATTAAACGAAGCAAATTTTGCTTCCACAAATTAAATATTTTTAAAGCATTGATTCAAGCAATGGTGAATTCTTTCTATGGTTTACATTCATTCCATTATGCTTATATTATGATTAAAATTTATGCTTAGAAGCTTATCATTTCTCGGTAATATAGGGAGTCTGTACAGATACAAGATTCAACCCCAAAATATTTAAAAAATTTATTTCAAGATTCTCTATTAGAATATGAAATAAATTTCAAATTACAAGATTGCAATTCTAGAGATTTAATTGTGAGGAGATAACAAGACAATACGCTGTTGTTACTTATTTGTAAGGATATGATAGCATTCTACTGAGTTGCATTGACGTTCTAAAAAGCTATGTACATCAGGCATCTTACAGTTAAATGAATGACAATGGGACAAGCTCTGATATGTACAATACTTTTGGACATTTTTAAGAGAACTTACTTTCTGCATCATGGTGTAACATAAGCGAAGGAAGACCACCTGATCGAAAGATGCATAAGAGCTCTTCATCTTCTGAAAGAAGACAAAGTGGTGAAATCAAGGTATCTACCTACGGTACTGATTAATTATGCATTCAACTAAAAATAAATGGGTTTCTATTCGTAACTGTTTAATTCATAGAAGCAAAAAGTTTCAAATTTCCAATAAATCTGAGAGTAAAACTTTAGAAGCACTTAGAAGTTTTGCCAATAAAGATTAATACCGTACATTTATATGTAGATAAGATATTTACTTCCAGTAAAGCTGGGAGCTGGAAGCAAGGTGTTAACCATGATAACCTTCTTCTGGGTGAAATTTCGATTTTTGTATTTAAACTACTGACGTTTCTGAATAAAATAATGCAACATTCATTATACTAAGAATGGAACAGTATGTGTATACGCATTTGTTAGGGCAATTGATATTTTAGTAGATACCAAAATCAGATCAGGTAAGTTATTCAGATATTACAGTTAATCAAATTTGAATGTAAGTACTGTACATTGATTTCATTCTAATTTCTTGATTTCTTATATACCATAGTAGTTTTGATTGATGGTGGTATGAATTGTTGTATTTTTAGTGTGTGTTGAAAGAGTTAGTTTCATGTGAACCAGATGCAGAAAAAGTAATTATCATAAGATGCTACCGTACACAATATAAGGCTACTTGGCTTACCAACTAGCCTACTCTATGTCTAATTACACCAGATTCTCTTTATTCGAAGACTCACGGAGATTTTTGAGCATTGTGAATCTATTCTATTGTTTAGGAAGAATCTTTGAATTCTAAACATACATTCGTTTCACAGAAAATCGATCCCGTATATAATTGGACAAAAACGGGAGTTCTAAAATGGAAAAATGTAAAGAGTTCAAAATTTAACTTGAAATAGTTTTTCGCTTCCGAACGAGAAAATTCATAGCCTTTCTACCTCTGATCCTTAGAGTCCTCTGGCATTGGCCTCAATAATAATTGGCCTCAAGGTATGATATTATAACAATTTTTAAAATTATTACTTTGAATATGTTAACTATCTATTTGGAGGTGTACGGTCGTCTTATGTTACTAAGTTTCCCTTCAAGAGTTATAATAATCTAACTTTCAATCTAAGTTGAATTTGTCTGAGGGATATGAGAATGAATAACAATGAAACTCGAGTGACTACAAGTAATAAACCGGTGCGGTAACTCAAGGGCTTACAAAAAAAGTTGAAGTGATTATACAAGGATATATTATTGAATCTGATAGCATGAAAAGTTACCTTTGATTCAATATGTGAATCAACTGAACATGTACTCTGTTCAAAGAGAAATCCCATTCTCAATTCTGTACTTGGCCACCCAGTTACGCAGTGCACTTTGCTATATAAGCCTTTACAGAAACAGATTTTTTTCTCAAAACGTTTTCTCTATGCACCTTTACAGCATTTTCTGGTTGCTGCCTACAACGATGAACTTCAGGTTTATTCTCATTGACGATTCAATCGTCAAAGGCATGACAGACTATAAGCTCCCTTCAATATTCACTTTTATACGCCTCATATATTTCATTATTCTAGACCTAAACTCGGGATATTCATCATTTTATAGTTGGAATAGCAATTCTTTTATTTCCACGCGTTTGATAATTGTTTATGTGGATATTAAAAATTTGAAATAGTAAATATATATAGATACAATAAAAATATAAATCTCAGTACCCTTTCAAATTATATATAATAGATGAAATGGAAATACCAACTTGTATTTCAAAGTGATTAAATGACGGTTAAATGCCACGAGAGTCAATGAGAGAATCGGATTACGTCTTTAATCAGTACTTCACGGTTAAACTTCATAAAATGTTCGTGCAACCGAGCTTAAGTTGTTCTTAATTTCAAAGTTCTTTGGAATATTCAAGCATTTGGTTCTCTGCCTAATAGTTATCTTGTAATGTATATTTTGAAATCAACAAAGTAACGTTAATTTCGTGTCGCTAAGTTACGCTATCCAATGCTAACCATGTCAAAGAGCACATATATAATGAGACAATTAATATATTGTTTGATTCTGAGAATAGCCTGGAAGACATGCCATTTGCACGAGAGAAAGTGATGTGTACTGAGAACCCATGTCCAGCCCACTGCTAACAGAGTGTAGTTGTATATTTGTACTGCCTGTGCTGTACTATGAGAGAGCACTAAGTTGATGTTTTGTTAAGAGCACAATGTGTTGACTAAGCACACATTCCTAAGAACACAATTCTGTTTTTAGAGTAGCTTCCATTACAATTAGTACCATCCGTATTTAATAGGGGAAGGTTGCCAGTAGGAATTTGGATTTCAATCTTTATTAAACAATACTTCATTGAAAAACAGTTTTACTTTTGTCACATCCACATTTATTAGATTTGTACACAGGACTGCAGTTTCAGCTGAATATGTTTGGTTTCAAATCTAATAAAAGTGGATGTGACTAAAATAAAACTGTGTTTTTTAAATTATGGAGATATTCCACAATATCAATAATTCTTATGTAACAAATAATGTTATCAATAATTCATACTTTAATAACATGTTGTGATTCTCAACAAACATTTCTGTAAAATCAGATAGTCTTATCTCAGCCTGGGAAAATCTACATTACTTTTCTCTTCTACCTATCTGTTAGATCAAGAATGAAACCCACATTGTTACTGGAACCTATTCAGATGTGAAAGAGGTTACAAAGGCCCTACTTGGGACTCTACCACCTATCTGTTCAGTCAAAATCAAACAGATTTATCTGTCCTTAATATTTATTGGAATGTTTAAGGGTGACTGTGTCCTCAGTTCTTTTCTAAAAGCCTGTCCAGTCGAAAATGAATACCTAAGAGATAAATGATCCTGAAATTCGTTTCGTAACGTGTATGAGGTTATAGTACTCCACCTTTTAGATTTATATTATCTGTTTGTTCAGTCAATTATCAAACAGCTGAACATCAAACATCACATTGAGAAACACACAGATTCACAAAGTGCTAGTTCAGTACCGAAGTCACTTTGGTGAGCGAATACACTAGTGCCAACAAGAATGTCTAGGTTATGTTGGGTCGAGTAAGATACTTACGTGCTTTTGTAAAGGAAATGTGCTCAAGCTTACGCACTGTTTTGATAAATCTGTTGATTGTCCCTTTTGTAGGAATTGGGATTGAGGAGGATTAGTTTGGAAAGATGACCTAACTGTTCAATCTTAGATTATAAACTGATCAGTTAGGTTAGGTGCTGGACAGGTTATAGTGAGGTCCACGTATGATAAATGAAAATGGAAAAAAATCTTTACTAGGCGGAGTTAGGACTTTTAAGTCCTCTCTACCACTCAACCTCGAAGAAGTGGAGTGATAGTGAAGGAAGGTAGGAGAATAGCGTTGCTAATTCTCTGCCTGCCACTGCCTTTTATAGAGGATAGCAGCTGATACCAGTATGTCTGATCAAATATCAACTGTTTATTCTTGTTAAAAACATTCAATTATATTTTATTCGTCAATAAAATATATTTTTCAATGATTAAATAAAAAAAATCATAATTGAGATTGAATATACTGGTGACTAATAATATTTATTTTTTAAAAAGACGAGCTGGTAACATTGCAGAGCTAGAAGAGAATAGTGCTAGGCTTATCTGTTTTGTCGAATGGTAGATACGGATAGCAGCACCAATGTTGATTCGTGGACCTCTCTTTAGTCGAATTCAGTGTGTGTGCAAATTAGAATCAAGGATGATTACTTTTTGGAACTATTCACATAACAGTGTTTAATCTTGGATTATAGCCTGACCAGTTATGATAGGTTAGGTTAGGTACCATACCACATGTGAGTATTATACTTGCATGCAAGGAATAGGTTATGAGAATGTACTTTGTGAAGACACAAATGTTCGGACCATCAACTTAACATTTATATTCAAGGAGGATTTTAGTTGGGACCATCAACCTAACATTTAGATAGCAACCTGATGTGCTAGGTTGGGTACTTACGCGCTGGATAGGACTGTGGAATGCCGTTTGTGTAGACGTTGGGGTCGTTGGTGGCTGGCTGGCCGTTGGGCGTCTGGGCGGCCATGTTGAAGTTGGGCATGGTGGGTGACGGCAGGCTGGGCATGGCGCCGTTCACTGGCTGGCCTGAGCCCACTTCTGAACAACAACATATCAAATGAATTACTTCAAAATAGGCATATTTAATTTATTCCCTATAAAATTAGAATCAAGTAGACAAAATTCAGTGGAGTAGATGCATGAACATATTATTTTTAATAATATTCGTATAGCTTCTATTGGTGGGGAGTACCTGACGGAAGTTCTACCTTGCCTGAATATGTAATTGAAGCCGTCAATGGGCCTAACGACTTTCATACTTTAGCCGGGACCGACTGTTTAATGTGCCCATCCGATAACACGGGAGTGACCTGGTCAAGAACTTTTGGTAATGAGCGGTTTTGAGCCGCTCATTACCAATTATTGTTCAATCATAATGATCTCAATATAACGTTGAATATCATTTAAATATTTGAGCGCCACTTCTAAAACAAAACATAATAGGCCTATTAGAAGAATAACCCAATCACTATATTATATAAATAACTACAAAACAATAACTGAACATCAAATCGAAAATGGGTCAAAATTATGATCGGGGATCATTGTTAACTTATTTTAAAGCTTTCTATGTTGTATTTTTCAACTTATTATTCTATTGTAGCAATAAGCATCTTTTGTGTTTCTACTATGATTTTTCTTTAAGCTACTGTAGTTTAGTGCTGCTGCATATTCTATTTTGTAAATTTGTTATAATCTTACAATTACTTTTGTCAAATATATGAAATTAATTCATTCATTTATTAAAGGTGATGAACTAGATACCAATATTGAATAAGCCGACAAGAAATGAAATACCAGCTGAACTGGAAATTCATTTCCTTGAAAAATGTGTTCATAGCATCTAGATACAAGTGCATCTTACAAGAAGTATAGAATAATAATTGATATATATGAATAATAGTCAATCTTAAGTTTAGAAAATTGTAAAAAAACTAGTTCGGTTGCTTTGCCATTATCAGTCTCCAGTGAAGTTCACTTGTTTCTAAGAAACAAGATGAATTCTTTCCTAGATGAATAATATTGTAATAGAAATAGCTATCTAGTTTCTCAAAAATGTTGTGATAAACAGGTTGTGACATTTTCAAGTCGTATTGAGATTTGTTTACAACGGTGCCTATTGCATGACGTCGACGGGAGTAGGAAAATGTCCACCATTTAACCATCGTCGCGCTCTCTTGTTCTCTATGCTCTCGCTCCCGAAGTGCCATCATTAGCACTAGTTTGCGCAAGGCTTAATTCCGAATTTATCTTAAGAAACAGGGAAAATTACAAAATATTCTTGTTTTTAGTTTTGGGGTGAGTCGATGTTTCTATAAATCATGCATGAAGCCGATTAGCAACATAAAAAGCTACAATGAGATGAGTCTTCTGTAGAGGAAAACGAATAGAATAAAATATGATTGCCCTAGAAATAGAGTTATGTTCAACACCATTTTTGAAGAACTGAGTCATATTATGTAGTTCAGTTTGTAGTGTAGAATCATACTATGTAGCCTACAGTATTATGCAGTTTATTTATGATAAATTATAATAAGTATTGAATAAATTATCAGTAGATTGAATAAAATTTGAATTTGAAAAAAAAATATTCCCCATTGTTTTTTGTCAATTATATTATTATCTGCGTTAACCTAAAGATTTTAATAATCGACTTATAACTTCAAATAGGCTAAGCATCTACCTAAACCACAAATTTAATCAAAACAGATATTACAAACAAGCTGTATCTGTGATATGTCACAAATGAGTTGTATTGGAATAATCCGTGGGTTTGACAATAACGCTATTAAAACCATGATCTGTTTCATCAACTGTGACGACAAATAGTGAAATAGTATATCAAACTCTCATCCCAACTTTGAACCTCAAGAATTGATTGATGAAACGTGAGGTAAAGACAGATCGTTAGGTGTGTTAGATCTACTAACACACACTGAGGATGGATAGAAAGTGATATAGTGAGTTCAGAGACATCCCCATATACGGTAACTAGTTTGTTAAATATTAGTTCGTCTTGCGTTAAGATGTGGTAAGACATCAAGGGAAGGCGTAGACCAAACTTCGGCCAGAATCCTTCCAACTGTTAATATTACTATTCCCTCCCATAGAACGATCCCCGCCTGATAAACTTTCCATTGAGATTTGTAACTTTGATTGAAGCCCAAACTTGAATGTGTTTATTGTATTCAACGCATTACTCATCAGACTGATTGTTCGTTAACATATATGCCTCCAAACTTCTACTAACTAATTTAAGCTTACATTTCTCATACAGTACATAAACTTTGGAAACATATGCGCACACTTGATTATTGCGTCATTCCATATAATTTTCCATAGTGATAAACTAGATACTTTTCAAGTACTGAGTCACTGAGTGTTATTCAAGTTGGTTGCTAAGGTGTGGCAGCAGTAATAACTTGGTGCTCAATCTACATACTGATGAATTACTGACTTGGGATCAGGTTTGTAATTTTGACATGTTTCAGTCAAGATTCAATTTCAAGTATGAGGTGAATGATTTTCACATCCAATAAATAGTTGAGGTGCAGCATTCAGATTATTGGAAAATTGATGTTTTTGATTCCTTGATCTTTTCAACTAATTCAAAATGCAAGATCACAATAGTATACCGGTAAAAGAGACTGAAGTAAGAAAAAAAGCTGAAGCGAATATTTCTATTCTAAGACTGTTTGTTTATTGTATTCATATCGTTCTCGATGCACCTAGTAGACTAGAAATGATTACCTAATAATTTTTCCATTATTTGCGCCTTTTCAATTATATATTCAAATTTCTGGCGAATCATTGTATGGCAATGCTTGTAGAGAAACTACATCAGGGTTCTATTAACAAATGGTGTTTTAATGGTTTCAAAAAATACAGTTAATGAGTTTTCTTATGTAAAAGCTACTCAAGTTTTACAATTATTTGTACAAAGTTTTATAAAATTTGATTGGTTTTACAAAATTTTACAATGTTTAGTAAACTTACATTTCTAGCTTGTTATGCCAAGACTGCTTGATGACTTAAAGGGCACTCTGAATTTCATTTTGAGATTGTTAGAACATAATTTTTCAAATAAATTACCTATATAAAAAACTACATGGTACGATTCATCTCATCTTTTATAAGCTAGCCTATGTAGCGCAGTGGCATTAACTTAGCAAAAATAGTTGAAACTCTCATTCAAGCTAATGATGAATAAAAACAGTTTGAGACAAGGAATTATTTGAGTTAATTTACCTGAATTTGGAGGAACAACGGAATTGGCAATTCCGTTGAGTGTGGCATGAGTGGCCAAAGCAGCCATTGGGTTGATGTAGGTTCCTTGAGTGGCGGCCATTATCGCAGCTTGTTGCTGGAAAACATTGATAACATTCAAATTATAATTTTCTGTGGATGCTAGATATTTATAATTGCCTAGTAGTTTTTCCATCTTAATAGAAATCAGTTGAAACATACTACTGTTTAAATATAGAATTACTGACAGCACCTAGTAGGTCCAGTGTTCAACCATTGAATAAACCCTTCTGTCATACAGGAATATCATACACCTTTGCATATATGTAAATATATTCTCTGTTCAATACACGGAAAAGTTTTGAATATATATTAATTTATGTTGTTCGTCAAATATTCAAGTTAATAAATAAAGTTTGTAGAAATTATCTCAGCTAAGTTTATTGGAATTCAACATGATAACGTTGATTGTTTAATACTCACATCTCAATACCGGTAGCTCCATTTCTTTATTTTTCTATTATTGATGTGATCACTTGATAAATGCACAAACTGATCTATTCTAGTCACGATTCAATGTATAGTCAACAAAACTCAACTTTCAACAAACTGTAGATTTCTAGCATAAAAAGCACATAACATGCTTTGCTTGTCAGCCTGAGTCATCTGCAGTCAACAAGCGTGATCAGCTGATGCCACAGCTGTACATACCAATTCTGTGCCACAGCTACCTTGATTGAAGGATTAATATTGATATATAGCTGAGTAAGCGTTGTAGAGCTTCTCCAAAAAACCTATTTCTCTCAAAACTATTATTATTATCTCATATTATCACGTTTATTGATTTGGTAGGTACATGAGATCTTACGGAACTCTATCAATCAATTGAAGATGAACGACTAATTCCTGAATCATGTTTCGTGGTTGGTAGGCCTGGTCTATTCTACATCTTGAATTTGAATGAACGGACATTAGCAATAATATTCTATTGGATTTTGTTTCATTATTCAAATACTGCAATAACTTCATTAATTGTTTTTTTCTGTAATAATTATTTTTAATAGAAAACAGTACATTGGAATCATCAACAGAATAAAGGTACCTAACTAATGCAGCTTTTTCAGCTGAATATAATGAAGCTTGAAGTTTCCAGTGGGACGTCCAGTTGGGAAGGAAAGAACTTTCAGAAGTGTGCGCACTTAAAATAATTTCCACATCAAAACTGTCTGACATTCAACAATGGAATGTCATTAAGAGCAAAGTTGAGTTTTGAAATTTGCATAAAGTAAACATTTCAGAGGTGTTAAACCGGGTCAGAGGTAAGGGAAATGTTTTCAGAGGTTGGAAGCTTAAAGAGAACGTGGTGTGAGAACGAATTTGAAGATTGTGGAGGCGCTCAAGACAAATTCAAAGCCAAGGTGTAATCAAGCAGCAAAATTTAAAATTGAAATCGTGCATTTAGAAAACGCCCCTTGATTGCCTACTATGTGGGTGGAACAGAGAAAACTATGTAAGATATGTGAGTGTGACAGAGAAAAAGAGTGTAAGTCATGAGGGGTTGATTAGCCCTTGAGAAGTCAACGTCTTCCATGGAATAAAGCAAGAGTAAATCCCCTGGAATTTTGAGATGCTTCTTCCCCAGCCTCACCCAAAACGAGCAATTTCCTTTAAAACGTGCCCCCCCCCCAAGTGTTGTGTGGGATGAGGTTCATAATTCAGCCAATTTCCATAAATTTTAACGGACGATTAAGCTGCATTCTGCTGGGTTTAGACTTCTACTCCCATAAAATATACCGACTAACCCAAATCCTGTCTCAACAGAAGCTAATACTCATTGGGTCTTGATAAGTTGAGAACTAATTTGACGAGATTTAAGATTAGTACGTGGGTCGGGAGATTGGAGTAAGACTACTCTTATCACTTGAATAAAATTAATTGAGAAGCAGAATGAATAGTTGAAAAATGCAGAGTCCAATCCAAGATTCAAAGTGTTTATTCAAATTTGGATTTCCACTCCAATAATATTCCACCTGAATGAAATCGCATACCGTACTCCATAAATCAAGGTGTGAATTGAAATCGATATTTCAACAATAATTATTAGTTTGTTTTGTGACATCTCTTGTTTGAAATTGATCCACCAAATTACTTTCACAATGAGTCATGAAAATTGACAAAGATAGTTGTGAGTCATTGTGTGAGTAGAAGTCCAAAATAACATAATACACTCTTACTACTAACTGCCACCATTGTCTTGAAAAAAAAACAGAAGGTCTTCATATCAATACTATATGAAATAACTGTATGAGAAACCTGTTGATGATTCTCCTAACGTTTTTGAGTAATTTATGCTAAAATTTCATTATGTCTTATATTGGTCTAGAACTATACTTGATTCTATACGCCCATTAAAAATTGAAAATAATATTGTGCTAGATTCCCATTCATATCCTCTGTCAACTGATGTGATTTTGTGATCGTATATCAATGTTGATCTGATTATTCATTTGTATGAAACTGTATTTCAAATTCGAATCATCAAACGAGATATACAACTTTTTGAATTTGATGTTATGTTAGTTCAAGAGTTGATACTTATTTTTCTATGACTCCATGTAACTCAATAAGATAGCTTCCTTTCTCTAAAATACCAATATTGTTCATAGGAACCTCAATAAAATAGATTCCATTCATATGAATATGGGATAATTTTCTATGGAAATTCAGATCAAATAACAAAGGTCCAGGAGCAACAGCGACAACATTCATGAAACTGCTCTCCAATTTCAAATAACATAAAAAAATAACATGGTACCAATTAACTGAGTCAATTCCAGTTTCAATCAAAATATAATTAATCGAGGAAAGTTCAATTTAAAATTGTTCATCAAATTTATCTCTAACCCGGACCAAGGTTGATAGAAATAACTGTGTTTGATTTAGAGCTAAATTGGCAATCTATTTTTGCAAGGTGTACAGAGTGTGGGAGGGGGAAGAGATCCATCATAACTGATGCAGTAAATAATGGAAAAAAATCATCAGGCTTTCCGGCGGCATATTGATATGACGCTAACTAATAAATTAGCTTTTCCTCACGTAAAGTTCATATGGCTCAGTAAATAATGGGATAATAAGTGGGTGGCAGTTAGGCAGCAGGCCACACGTGGCGATTATTAACCATCCGGAAAACATAACTTCCACCCTCAAACTATATATGTACATTATAACCAGATATCCATTCCAACCTTATAAATTATACCTCTATATGTATTGGATCTACATAATATTCTACCACCCTCAAACCATATCAATGGGTATTCTATAAATCTGTCAATATAATCCCACCCTTATATTTTGGAAAGTATAAATGCATGCGTGTGCGAGTATTGGGGTAATTATACAATATTCTGTTTGGAATGTAAATATAGCCACTAGAAACAACACGGCTTCGTCCCCGGATGAAATTTTATTATCATGTGTTTGGTGAAAGCAAGAGAGGATCGTAAAAGGGAGTGATGGGGAAGGGAGGATAGAAGAGGGAGACAGATAAAATAGTATAATAGGGAGGAGGCATTAGGATGAAAGAGAGGAGTAGAGGGAGAATGGAAAGAGGAGTAGAAAGAGTTTGAAAATGGAAGGAAGAAGATACGAAAGTGTATGAATCATCAAAGAAAAAGAGATAAATGCATATTATAGAAAAGTAAGGAAAATTATATTGATTAAATGTTTATAAGGTAGTAGGGAAAAAAGAAGATATGAGAGAAAAAATAAAACGGTTATTAAAAAAAAAAGAACAGAACAAGAGGAAGGGGTAGTGGGAAATAAAGTGTAAGAATATCAGGAAAACAATGCTCAGAGGAACAGTTGTAGAAAGAGGTAGAGAAAGTGGAAAAGTAGAGAAAAAGCTGGGAAGATGCAGTAAAGCGGAAAAATAACTAGAACAAGTCATAAGAAGTTCGAAATATAGATTTAAGAGATAAATAATCACTATTTCGATGTTGAAACGCCCTTTCGAAAATAACGGTTTTATAATCATTGAATAAATAAAATAAATAAATTAGTCATTCGCATTTCATTACCTGTGCTTATAATGTACAACATTATTCGTGTAGGAAATTGAAAGAAAACTTACACTTGTTGAAGAAACAGAAAAAGTAAAATTGGAAAGAGTGAAGAAATGGACCAGAAAAAGACAAAGAGGAGGAGACAACCTACAGTATATGTATATGAGAGAATCTGTTCTCTTTTCCACTTTCATATTATCTGTCCATTGCCATACAAGATGATAATAATTTTCACCAGCAGATTTTTTTCCAAATTTAATAACTACATAATTTGTACTACCCTCTCAACTACGTTTCCGCTGCTAATGATGTGGATGATACCGATCGAAAATTAATACAGCTTTTCGAGGTTGAAACGCCCTTTCGAAAATAACGGATTTTGGGCAATCCATCATCAAATCCCCCTCATCGCCACACCCCCCCCCAAGTTGATCGCAAAAATATCCGCCATTCGAATTTGTGGTGTATAGCCATAGCCACCACCGCCGCCACATATATTCATCCCGGTAGATTTAACACGGCCACTGTTTCTGTTCACATCATCAATCAAAACATATTATTGCAAGTTTTGTTGTTGCTGTTATATTTTTGGGGTGAGAGCAGCGGCGGGTATCATATTATACAACACATCGACATCAGCGTGCTTTATGCGGAGTGGGGAGAATTCTTTAGTTTGGTTAAGAGTATACCACCAGGGGAAAACAAATTAGGGATTATATGAATACTATGGGCTCCAGTATACTATGATTGGAAAACCCTAGAACATCTTATTAAATCGAGTGTATGAAACTTATTAATTCATTTATAGTGTTCAGGATGTGAAATCATGATATCATCCATTATTCAAACTTGAAAGAGATTGATAAAAATGATATTGCTTGGTTGTGCTGACCTGTGTGCTGACCTGAGTGTAGGCTCCGTAGGCTCCAAACTGGTTGAAAACGAAAGGGTTCAACAAACTCATGTTACCTGCCATCTGCTGCATTCGTCTCAATTGTCGCTCTTTTTCTGTATCGGCAAACTTTACTACTAGGCTGGATGAGGCACCCTGTAACACACCAAAAATACATAAACTCATTACTACATCCAAGTAAAAGTCGACAAAGCTGCGATCAAATTGGGTTATGTGAACAACAAAAATATAGTAGGTAGGAGTAACAATGATGTTTGTTTGATAAAACAATAAAGGGGGTGACTAATTATTTTTTTATCAAATTGCCAATTTGATTTCACTGATCATATGTACAGTTCATATGTAAACATAGAATAAGAGAGAAGTGATTTCACAAGTTGCAATTCAAAATTCTTTTCAGTTTTCATGAAATTCAATCTCATGGTGAAGTATGCGAATGGATCTCGTTAATGTCAGATTGCGTTCCATTGCTTATGTGAAAGATTCATGCCACTGGGAATTAAATCTACTGTCTTAATCTAATAGGCCAGTACAATCAAACTCAGCCATAACCCGCAGTATACATTAGTGGTGATGATCTTCAGAAGTCCTATTGCAGTTAACAGTTTGAATAATCGACGATTGTTTGAGAGTCCATTGGCAAAATGCCATAATACGGTATTTAACCAATTGAATCCCGAATAATCGTTGTAATAATCCTAAATGATTTCTGTATTATAATATTGTTCATATTAAATTATATAGACAATACAAAGATACATCATGTCATTTCATTTCACATCGGAGAGTTCATAAAGCGTTACGACAGGATGTATAGTTGAAACAATTATTAAAATTCTCATGAAATCAGTCCAAAGAAGCTAGAAAGAAATTGAATGAGAAGTATCTTATAAGAAAAGGTTGGGAATTGAAATATCTTCCACCGATCAAATTTGGATACATACTCAAGGCTGCATAAAATGTATGGAATGAGGATGTTTATCAGCTTCATATTACGGGAGTACCGGTACTTGTTAACCGCGGTAATTAACATTTTTTGCAAAATGTCTTGTTATACTCATCATATTATTATCTATTATTATTCAGCTGATCTATTCTTGCATCAACAATATTATTCCTGGCAAACACAATGGAATGAATGTTTATTCTCATCGAAACCCTCTTCCAATGCTAAAGATGCTAGTCGGTGTCCTACGAGACTGAATCAATGGAGGCTGATGAGTATCAAAGAAAACTGGAGCACTGCTGTTGGAGTATATAGAGCTCACAAAGGCTCTGCTTCGGTTCTGCAGGTATAAACACGTTTCATTGAGTCGATCGAGTCAATCTCGCTCCGATGAGTTTTTCCGCTCGGCTGCTCGCTCCCTCGGCAGATTTTCCAACAGGCTTTCCCTTTTTCCAGGAACACACTCTATGATAAGTTCGCTCCCCTAAAGAACAATGTGCTCTTCGTTACTGAATCGGCCCAACCCTCCACTATAACTCTTAAGCGACATCTTTGGAATCTTCCAAGAATTGTTTGTATCATTTTTCTGATCCTCTCTGCTCCCAATTCCCATCAATTCTTTCTCAAGCAAAACATCATTGAATTCTCTCAATAATCGATCATTACGTTTTTCAAGTTACTTGGAAAGTTTCTTAGGAGACTTTCATCAACAATGTGTGTTACACTCTCTATTTCAGGAGTTTATATACACAGAAAATACAAGTTCCATGGAAGTTTTTCATTATTTATCTGCTCAATATTATGAAATGTGAATTTGATAGTGTTATGATAAGGGGTGAAAAAACCTCATCTGGATTATATTATAAATAATATAAATTTGGGTGAGAAATATTTTTGTGCTTAATCCAAATGTTAATAAATGTGATAGATTTTATTTCAAATTTCTAAACGGATCGGATCGATAGATTGGGGGTTGTAGATGAAAAATTAACTAATAAATACACTTTTGGCTGAGTTTGTAGCCTAGAACTTTCCATTCAGTCTATCCGTAGTTTCTAAAATCTATCACTTTTTTAATAATTTCATATTCATTTGATGCTGATTTTAAATTCATGACAACTTTTGTTGTACCTTGTAGCCTACGTTGTACGGTATGTACATTGTATAAGTGTAGTTTATGATAAGAAGTCAAGTAGGATTTTATGGTATCTTTGGAATTAAATTCGTACGCTGTCGAAATATTATATCTGTGACGTACGACTCTCCTATTCATAGTCTAATAGTTCATTCTATGACTTGATCTATTTAATCTCTTGATCGCATCCTATTCCCACGTGTACTAGTGAATCAAGGGTGGTGTGTAGTGAAAGGGGAGTGATAGAACGGACAGGTAAGCACTAAATTAAACATACAAGCCTACTCTCTTAACGAATTATGTTTGCTTAGAGCACATCCCTCTCCCTCAACTCCGATAGGGAAGGCTAGCACTAACCCCAAGTCACTCTCTGCCCGCGTGCGTGAGACGGAACTTGTTTAATTTTACTTGAATGTGGTAGTTTGAACGAACCGGGGCTGGGGAAATAGCGGGAAAGGGTGTAGAATTTAAGCGGGAAGTAAAACTTGGAAGCTCCCTTGTTTTCAGTTACAACATAAAAACATCCCTACGTCATATGTTGTATTAATTACCGCTCAAGGGGACAGGACAGTGTGCTGTAGTAAATTTTAATTATCTTCTCGTCTAATTATATTCCAAATAGCGTGGAGCAGAAAGAAAAAGAGTGAGAAGGCAAGCTAAAGGATTAGGCCGGATCTGCGCCGCTAAGAATAAGGGAGCAAGGAGAGAAGGAAGAAGTGAGAAAGGAGTTAATAGTGTTAAGAGAGTGAAGGTGAGCGCTGAGCAAAGTCAGGTTTAATTTAATTAGATGGAATTCACTCATTTTTCAGCAAAAGACGGGGGAAATTAAAACTTGCCTGCTGTTATCTTCAAGCGCGTTTCCATTCTTTCTCGTGGCTTTTTAATTACTTTGTGTGTGTTTCTTCAGTATTTCTGCCATTTTCTATAATTCTTAGCTATCACACATCTTGAATGGGCTCCTTGTTTATCACCAGACGAACTCTGCGATGGACATTGTTTCCCTTCTAAATATTTGGGCTTATTATTGTAATTGCGCTACTACTCCTTTTTTACTTAGTTGCTGTTTTTATTAGAACAACATGACAGTTGTTATCTTCAGACTCATTTTCGTTATGAATTGTGTCTGTTAGGCTCTTTATGTTTTGTTTAATAGATTGGAGATACAGTATTTGAGACTAACACCAAATTAAATTTCAGGCTGAACTGAATATCATTTGTCGCTACGACAGCTCTCACAACGGAAAAAGTTTGCTTGATCTTGCAAATGTGTCTGTTGAAAACGCAATAATTAATTCTATAGATCTGTGATCATAGATACCGTATCTATGGATCTTATGAGCTTCAGATTAGTATATTAGTCTGCTTATATCGGCAGCATGTAGTTCATGATGAGTTTCAGAACTGAGTGAATGATCAAACAATTAGAATGATACAATAAATTATTCGTTATAATTTCCTATTTTATTTATATTTTCATCCATTTATGTACGAATTTAATATTAATACGCTGTTGCAAATTGCTCTATGACTGTGTGCTTATTGATTCTTCCAAATCTCAAGGGCTAGACCCCCATTAAACTAATCATCGAATTATAATACATTTTTTTATCAACCTATACTAGAAGAGCCTCATTGTTCAATTTCTTGAATATTGAACTGCAATTTTATCAAACTTTTCGACTACTGTACTCCTCGCAAACCAGTCGAGATAAAACACATCTATTTTGGGGAAGCTTCATCTTCATGATTGAGAATTTTTTCAAGCGAGCCACTCTCCAAAGCTACTTGGGGGAGTAACAGGTGACCTGTACATAAGTAAAGACGCCAGGAAACGCTTAATTTTGCCCCTTTCGGCGTGAATAAGGCAATAATCACCTGTTGCCGTTTAACAACAAGCGAGTCATTTTCATGTTGGAGTAGGAGTGAACAGGGGTTCTCTATTAGTAGATGCAGAGAAAACTTACTAGTGCCACGCCACGATACGAAGGAAGGAGGAAGGAAGAGAGGAGGAATAGAAGAAGGGAAGAGACGGAAGAAGAAAGAGGAACAGGGAAGTGCCCCACTATTTATACAGAATGGCACGAGAAGCAAAAACAATAATATTAGCAATTGCAGTAAATATTAGTAGGGCGTTGCCTTAGTGGAATTGGAGGCTTGTCTCAGGGTAATAAAGCCTGAAACGAGCTCTAGGCCTACTCTTCATTCCATCTCTTTCATTCCCTTCTTCTTCTCCTCCTCCTTCTCTCTTCCTCTACCAATTTCTCTTTGCCGCATTTAAGCTGTGATTTACTCACCCTCCACAACCCAATAAATATTTGGTACACATTTGCCCTTTCAACAAGACTGCAATCCTAGCACTGAATTCAAACGAATCTCTTTAGTAGTCTCTATCCGTTTACTAACTTGCTCAACTACAATGTCCGTTGCTCATCCGTTCGTCTTTTAATACGAAAATAGAGATGTTTTTTTTTCATCAGATAGTGTTGTAATTGCCGCAATCCCAACTTGTCAACTTGTCTCATCTATAATTAACAGCGGAATAAATTTGAGGAGTTTCAGTTCTCAACATTTTCATTATACATACGATGAAACTACTACATCATTTTCAAATAAACCAACTCTTACCAGAACTCCTTCTTCTTATTAACTCGAATTTTTGTTTGGCTACTAAAGACGCCGCATGCTTATATCGAGTGATATACTGTGTGATGAATAACTAGTGATCATACCACATACGTTTATCCTCTACATTGTTATACATACACATTCCACCACATTACTATCATAAGTTTTTTTTTTAGAGGGCTGTTTCAAACGGAGTTCAAACAGTGGAGAATTGTATCGGAAAAATAATATATATGGCTTCATTTACTACAATGTGATCCATTGCGAGGTAATCAGATGTTCCGAATTAGTTTAAACGAGCAAACAGTCCTGAACGTCTTAGGATCTAAGCAATGTACCTAGGATACAATCTATGGTAGGTACCTTGGTTCCAAGGGCATAATCTCATATTATAGATTATAATTTCTACTTATGGTCTCCAATGTATTAGGCTACAATCTTTGTCACTCTGAATAACCTCTTTCAAATCTATCTTGACATTTGTATCTCTGCTCTAAAGATTTTATATATAATGAGTTGATATAGTTAAATTTATATCCTAACTCAATTTGAATATTTACAAAAAAATATTCATTGGTATCGAGTGTACACTTTCAAACAATCGATTGTTGTCTTTGATGAATCCTCACCCTTTATGATAGCAAAGTATCTGAGAGTGGAATAAAATTTTTAGTAAAGTGAAAGTGCTGAAAACATATTCTTCTTAGTACTTGAAAAAGTTTCGAGTCTTATCGAGGCGTGATACAACAAGGATGAAGTGGAAATGGGGAAGGGGGAAGGAGGACAGTTGTATTTCTGAAGACGTACAACAATAATGTGTTGCGAAGGTGGGAGGTTGGGGTGATAGGTGAGAGGTGGATAGGTGAAAGCACAATGGAGCAGTAGCAGAAGCAGATCCGTCATATCGGGCGAGAACGGACGGCCAGCAAATAGGGTAGGCGAATGTACTCTTGTCACAAGTTCACTCTTCTTCCTTCACCAGGTCCATTACTTTCTTCTTGCCAAACTGCTTCTGGCTCAATTTCCAGGACATCTCCTTTGGAGGGGACAGTCTACCCCCACCAACATATCTCATTCACACATCATTCATTCTTGCTCGACTTCTTCTTCCTTTGTCCTTGTCATTCTTCTTTTCCGCTTCCTCTTCTACTCTTTGGATTTCTTATCATTATAATTTTCCTCCCTCCTCTGTTATCTTCTTTCTTGGAACTCTTGAAAGATTATTCTTCTTTCCTTCTTTCTTGTTGTTCTCTTGTTAGTCGACTTGTTCATCTTTCCCCACATCTTTATCCTTCTGTTCCTAATATCTCTCCATTTCTAATTGTCTGTTCTCTTCTCCTATACATCTAACTTTCGTCCTTCACCCTTCCTTTTCATGTTCCTTTATGATTTCTACTTCTCATCTTCATCTTAAACATGTTTAACTACAGCCTCTTCTCCTGTAATCTTATTCACCTTTTTTCCTTTGAAATACTTGTTATTCTACTGCTTCTTCCCTCCACTTCTTCCTCTTCTTCTTCTACTTCTACTTTTTCTCCTTTGCCTTTTTCAAATTCTCCTCATCCTCTTCCTCTTCCTCATTCAAGCTGGTCCTCTGCTTTTCTTTTTTTCCATCCCGTTCATTAACTTGCTTTTATGTACTCTCCTCTGTTCTTCTTCTATCCTCTCCCAAATTTTATCTTTCCAACAATAATTCTCTACATGTTTTTCTATTTCTACTTTTCATCCTCCTTCAGTTGTCTTCCTTTTACTTTATCTATTTCTACTACTTCATCAACTTTATCCATATCCCCAATTTGTCTATTTTTCTACTTCCCATCTATTTTCTCCTTTCTCTTTCCCTTCTTCTTAAATCCCAACTTCCACCTTCTCCTGGAGTGTTGTCTTTTGATAGTTATCTCTTTTGTCTTCCTCTTCTTCTGATTCAATCCCCTTATCTATCACCTCACCACTGATATTATTCACTCCTTCCCCCTCATCACCCATCCACCCCCCTCACCTATTCTAGCAGACTTCTATTTGGTTTGTCCTTCGCTTGACAAGCTGTCAGCAAAAGCTTTTCTTTTCCTTTTGGACCAAAACAGCGTTAAACTCAATGTTTTCTTCGATTTATCGAGCATGGTTTGCTCCGTTCGAATAAGATGTTCAGCTGTTCTTCAACAAAATGGAACCGAATCCACATAGAAATTGATCTGATGCTGATCGAATAATTGAGAGAATAATAGTTGACTAGTTGACTTGAAAAAGTATCTACAATAATATTATTCGTTTCAAACAATTATAAATGTAACCATTATAGAAATTCTCAATTGATCTTTAAGATGAAAGATTTTGGACAGAGACGGGATAAAATAAACGAGCTGAGTAAATTATTAAGAATATCACAAACTACTGTAGTTATAATCAATCATAAGTGATTCTAGCAAAGCCTACTGCGAGCGTCTATCGATGTTTTTGTTAGAGTTTCATGCCATTTTATCGATAAACCTGAGTATTTGATGTCATTGGTTCGCTGTGGATTCAGCTATCCGATCTGAGCTGAGAACAATCACTCAAAAATGATTGGAAGTTGGATGGATGAAGAAAGTTGAGCTCACAAGAAATAAACTCAATTACTGCGAACTTTTCTCGACCAAATCTCTAATGAAAGTCTGACGACGGCTTCTCCACAGCAAACAGAGTCCATTTAGAAAAGTTAGACCATCCTTTGACAGTGCAAAAAGGGCTCATTATATGGAGTGCTTCGGACGGAATTTAATTTTTTTAAATTTGAGAAAATTTTTCCACAATATGCGGAGTGGTGCTCCACTTCCATGTTATAAAACTGATTTAATTAATTTGATTCCATCAAACTTTTAGCCATCTTCAGAGAAGGCCACCTTCAATGTCGCCTTCTGTCCACGGGGTCATCTGATAATTTCATCAAGTTAATTAATTACATTGCATATACCCAAGTTGAGCAGGCAACTTCATAATATCATCTCAGCCGTCTTCCTGGTTGCTCTCAGACCTGAAGGGAATATTAAAATTTATAGATTCTTATACATAACAAACATTAGCATTAGAATGAATTTTCTGTGAAAGTATAATTTCCTTGAATGATTTCAATCATCTATTATTTTTTAGGAAATGGATTAATCATTCAGTTCAAAATTATATTCAAGTAAATATTAATTCAGAGTCCATAATATTGCATTCATTATATAAAGTAACTGTGAACTGTAATGAATATACCCTTAGTACCTATATCAAGTCAGAACCCAGTCTCAGATGAAGCAAGCCCACATATTCTCTCCTCTTTGAAGAGTTGCATGGATTAGAAAATAGAAATGATTCGAGCTTTATCGTTTGTGAGAATTGAATTTTCATAATGATTCTCTGAGAGTCAATTCGTTCATAGAGTTGTGATGAAGATTCTGCTGGAAAACTCTTCTCATGTGAATGTCATTTTTTCCTAAAATGTAACACAGTCTTACTTCAAGGACGCATAACTATATGATACAATACAATCTTGGTGTGTTACGGAAGCACAGCAGGTAGGTTGTTTCATTCAACAATTATTACTACATGCGTTGCAATCCAAAGCAATTAACCAAACGATACAATATTTTCTTTCAATGATGGAAGCTTTCCACAAATCTCTGAAATTGGCGAATTGAAGTAGTCTAAAATGTTTCATACTCTCGAATATTTAATGAATCAATAGAGATTCAGAACTTGATGAGTTGGAATAGGAAAGATTAGAGTAGAATTTACTCCACTAGCTCAAGTGTGGAACGCAAATAACATTCGAGTTTGCTCTTAAATTAGTGTAATCAATATAACAGTAACACAGTCCGGCAATACCAATCCACCGCATATTTGTTTTGGACAGTGTTCGGTCCCTACTTCACCCCTTGCATAAGAAATAAATCGAAAACTCATCCTCCACCCTCCCTTCACACCTTAATCGTGTTGATGACCACGACTCAAACACTACCTGAAACCTTAAACCTAGCAGACCTGAAACCTATCCCGTTGCCACCCTTATCAGTAATTTCCCAATCGTGGTTTCCAACCCCTTCACATCACGGATTGAAATTCGATCAGACCTGTCCCATATTGGCACCAAACCTCTAAGAACGACAAAAAACTCCGAATTCCAGTGCGCTTTTAACGTTCGGTTTACCGATTCAAAAGCTGCTGGATGCTTTCTGCATTGAAATTTAATTAAACTTCCCTGCGAAAAACTCGAATACACTGTGTGTATGCTTGACAGGATCTAGCAATGCAAAAACTATATGGAACTATATAACAGGATTCAAACTACTTGGAACAAGTTGAATGCGTGTTTGGTTTTAGAGCAGGATTCGTAATTACCCTTGCTGCAAATGGAGGATGCAATTGAAATAAGCTTCTCCTCGGAGAATTATTAATGCTAGTAAGTAGTTTTCTAGAGCAAATGGGTTAAAACACTCTCTACAACTTGTGTTTTAGCTAGTCGTATAAATATTCATGAACTTTGTAATTACTATTTCCACGTTTCGTTTTCTCTTTCAATTTGAAAAAGACCAGTTGTTGGCAATCGATTTGTTAGAACTGTCACGCTAGCAGACGACAGGTACTTTGCAATAAACTCCCTATTTGTGAATTCATATGGCTTAACTAGTTTTGAGTTGCTCATATTAATATGAGGATGATAATTTTGGTTGAACATTGAGCGTTCTTATTGAATTGACTCTTAGCAATCAGATTAAAGTTGTTGGATTGGCATTGTTTATGAGAGGGTCTTATTTTAAGAATAGTCAATATTTCAATACTCGGATATTAAAATTGGATTGTCATGAAGTTACAATAATCATCATTTGAATTTCTGTAAAAAATTAGTACATGTGTTCCTTGCTGAAGCAGTTCAACATTGAATAATAAAGTTTAAAATAAATAATTGAGAAAGATTATTCATATTCAGTATTCCATATTGGATACGCAGAATGCGATTCCTAAGGAATTATATGAACACATTTCCATAAAGAGCAACTCCTTTTCCTAGTACGTTTCTATTCCTAAGAGAATGATTCCTTTATAAGGCACTGACTTTTGTGTGAGGGTGATGGGTGGAGGAAAAATTGTATTGTGAATTCAAAATCTTCTGTGGTGTTTCTGACGCAAATATATCACAGACTGAGAATCAGATTGGAAGAACTTTACAGATACGGCGATTTTTCTCGAAACAGTTGAGATATTTCCCTATTTAGTTTTGTCAAATACTGCCGCCACTTTGTATACGGCAACTTCTCTGGATAATTCTTTGTGAGACCAAATTTTCCGAGTTTTCTCCAAAAAAGGGGACACATTGATTTGTGAGCAAAACTTTTCACATACGTCTTCGAAAGAGGTTTTCACAAACATGCTCCGTTCAAATAATACCACTGCCGCCTCCAACCAACTTTCATAATAAATCGAGCTTTAATAATAAATATAGTTGGAATCAAAAAGGTCGAGAATTAATGGAAAAAGGATCCGGAAGATGATGGAAGACGAATGTTGTGTTTGGAAGTGGAGTTTGAAAGAGAAGTGAGCATTGTTAGAAAGAGAGAGAATTGAAAGGAGGAATCGAGAACGTTTTACTGAAGAGAGTGGAGAGAGAGAGGAAAGGCGGATAGGTGAGTGAGGGGATGGTGGAAAAGAGGGTGGCTGGGAGAAGCTGGATTGGGGGAAGCTGGTGGTACAAGGGGATGATATTCGAAGGAAGAGTGGAAAAAGTATATTATGAGAGAAGGCAGTAGAAAAGTAAACTGTAAAACCAAAGGTGGAGATGGAAGTAATTATTGCGCGAGGAATCCAAGAGTTAGTGGAGATTCATACAAAGTGCTTGTAGGAGAAACGAAAATGAATGAAAGATAAAGTACTTAGATTATCTCGAATGGAAGATTGAAAATAGTACAAATCAGGGAAAATATGTTGATAGTAGGGGACAAAATGGTAGTGGCGGAATAAAGGGTTAGGAAATAGTGTGAAGATTGAATAGAGGAATTGGACTGAATTACAAGATATGAGAGACAGTAAGCGTGGCCTAGAAAATTATTGTGAGAGGCCGAAAGGAGAGGAAAGAGAGGATGAAGAATTGGAAATAAAATAAAGTAAATATTCAGCAGAAGGTAGGATCAGAATGAGTCCTATAATACATGAAGAATGTAAATATAAATATAGAGAGATGATAGAAAAATTCCAGGGGAAACTCAGGTGGGGTGAAAGTATGTGTATTGGAAAAATAGTGGGAAAAGGAGATGAAGGACGGAGAATTTTGCGAAGAGAGAAACGAGGTAGAATTTTGTCGAGGAAGAACGTGTTGTGGAAGAAGAAGTAGAAGGAGGAAAGTTTCTAGTAATTTATTGAGTGAAATACCCTCGCGAGGAGCAAAGAGGTTGAGGCTCTCCTCTATTTGTCGATGTAGCTTACCTTGTCCCCCTCCCCTCGAAGAGAAACTGTTTTGACATAGTGTGTTGATAAATTTCACCCTTCCCCCGAACCCAACACTAACAAACAGGATGGAAAAGCACAGGCAACATCAATTCCCCACTCGAGTGTTGACTCAGTACGGGCAGGGCAACCAATGAATCTGACTGCAACACACTCACACACACATACACAAAATGCACACAAATTTACTTCTGTGGATCCACACACGCTCACACTCATGCACACTTCCCCGTCTCTTTGACAGGGTTGACGCTTTGATGCCCCCTCACCCTGCTAGGGCCCTAAGTTAATGAAGTCCTCTCTTGCAACCGAATTTCAAAGATTTTTGAAAGCGGCTCTCTAAATATTTGATAGCAGCTGACAGCAGCGCCGATGATGACTGAGTTTAGTAGGTGGCCCAGAGTTGCCTGCAAATGGGATTCCTATCGATGTCCTGTTCAACTGTTGGAATTATTTATTAGTGACCTTCATAATTGAATCGGAATTTCATATAGGCGATTAATAATATGCAAAAACGATGAGTTGAAATTATTTATAAGCTATAAAATAAGCTTTGACATCACTAGTATTACAAATCTATGTGAAGCTGTACTGAATATGTATTCTATTTGTAGTTAGAGATATATGAGTATTATCACAATGAAATTAATATATTGACTGATTGTGAAAACCTAGGCGTGGAAGAACTTTGAGTGGAATGTTCACAGCTTTTCACCAACTATTAACATGATTATCAGCTAAACAATCAATATGAATGTTATCTTGCTATCATTAGAAGAGGGAGGTCTCATAGCAATTCCATTTGATGTAGTCAGTGGAGCATTGAAATAGTAGATAAACGTCATGGAAAGGCCATAATAGAAGAACTCTTTTTATTTTCTTAATCTTCTCTCTATTTCGTGATAACTCTTTATATTCTTCGTTTGCTGTTTCAGTTGAAAGCCTTCTGAAAAACGAGTTCCAATAAATTGATAACTGATTCATACTCCGATGTTTAGTTTTTTGTTGGAAGTCTGCTTCATATAGTTTGATTTGCCGAGGATATAAAACTATGGGGATATTGTAGGGATACAAAACTGTATAGTACCCCTAGATTAATCTTAGTGCTAGTGTCAACAATTCTTGGTAGTCTTTTTAGTCTCATTGCATCCATAAACCTTATCCTTGATAGGTGTAATTAATTAGTCTTCACTGTCCATTCTCGATACTCCGAGCTGCTCTGCTTGCGGCTATTGTCAAATATTTTGAAAGCGACGTATTCACTATTCAATAACACACTACACCGTATTATTTATGTTTCCAAGGAGAAACATTGTTCCTATGAGATTAGTGTTGCAATTAGCCAACACTGGCCTATTGGCTAATTTAAGTGGATCGTTACATCAGTGTGTTAACCGCAGGGCAGGCAGGAGAGTGATTGTTGGGGGCCTAGAGGGGGGTTGCTGTGGACCCCTTGGTGGAGCAAGGGGGAATATTGGTCACCTGTTGGCTTTGGCAGTGTGCCCCAAAGCGAGTTCACCCCTCCCTTTACCCCGCTGATGTGCTCCTGTTTCACTACATGATCATCACTGTTATCGTAGTCATCAGCTTCATTGCTCCGCCATCTTTTGTCGACTGCCTGTTGCTTTCCAACTGGTGCTTGCCAAGATTTTTTATGTCGAATATATGAAAAACCTTTATTTTCATGTGACATATTCATCCATGTTACATATTATACCTATTTGACTATATTCATTGTGATGAGTATGAAAGGGTTATGAGTATGGATGGGCTATGTTGATGTTAATATATTTTCAATATAATTAAAATACTACGTTCAATATTTTTGACATATTTTATGTTGAATAGTTATAACGTTTCCACCCTGCTTGAAAGAAAATAGAATTACTTCCTATAAGTCTTTAGGAGAAACACAATACGTATAATAATAATAATTGAAAGAAGACAATTGAAACACTGCTTTACCCAATTTGGCTCCGTCAACAAAGAGTTTAGTTATTTCTAAACTCACAAGTACAGTATTTGGGATGTTGTAAGCAGATGTAGGTACAATCATATAAACAACTGTATCACATCCGTTAAATTTTAAACGTATTATAACACATTTCTTGATTTATCATTATTATTCCTAGTACCCATTGACGTACCTGGAAGTACCTGCTGACACTCCATGTTAGAGTAACCTTGTTTAATTATAAATGCATTTTCCGTTTGGTCCTTGAGATTTTTATTATTGGTGTTTGACGTTTCAAATATTCTCTGGTTAAGAGTATTATCGATACATTAGACACAAAAATAATTCAAGCTTTTTTATTCCAACTACTGTTCACTCAATACGACTCTTCCCTATTCTACTAAGTAAACAGAATCTTACTCTGCCAACCTAGTCTTACGTATTCAATCAAGTATTTATTCTGTAGTAGTTAATAATTGAAGAAACCAGTATTTACAACTCCTTAAAAACTCTCAAATCAACTGTCATTACTAGTAGTTGATGACGTAAAATCCTGGAAATAGTATTCTCTCTCTTTCCAAAACTCTTCCAAATAGCACTTTCCACTTCATTTCGTCTGATCATCTCTTCTTTTCTGCGTCCGCCTCTTCATTAAACAGACCGTTTCTGCACACAACGAGTATTGCGAAAACCAACTTGTCAGGAATCACGAGAGCTGGGTAAATCTACCCAACTTGGGCGAATAAAGTTTGCCGGATACATTTAGGGGTCTATACACCTACCCATATACTAACTTGTTGAGGCTATGTATACGTATATAGTCGCAACTTGCACTTGAATCCTGTTGTGTTCTGTCTGGTAAGCTGTTCTGTTTACTAATCTCTCTGAAACTGCCTAAGCTCCTCTAACTTTTGAGGTAGCTTTATTAAACTCGTATTACATCAGTTGCTGTTACTACTCTGCCACGTTACTTACTGAAATCAGCCGTCTGAAATATTACTCAAACATAAATAAAAACAACCTTGCACCAATCATATCAACCAACTTCTTGCTCTGCTCTGCTGCTTATTAAACTTGTCTTCTAACTTGCTCATTAAAACACCGCTACCTGCTATTGCTGTATTCCAGAGTAGCACCTTGGTTTCTGTATTCAAGTTACTTTGTTAGTCAGATATCGTCTATTTGTATTCGTCTGTTGCATCCTGGAGTTTTCGTTACTCAGTTCTATTGGGAATATTTTCTTCCTTCAGTTAAGTTTTCGAGGCTCTAGTATCAAAAACTACGGAATATAGCTGCAGCTTAAAATGAATTGATGCTCATTTCAAGTCCAAAGCATTAGAAGTTTGAATCTTCTCTGAAGACTGCTAGTCTCATGTTTAGCTACTTTAGTTCCCTCAATTCAAAATAAATAGTTTTGATTTCGAAACTGGGGATAATTATTAGCATCAAGTACTAGTAAGAACAGCCTTCTCCCACGTTTCATGAAAATACAGTCATAAACTTCTTTGTTGGAACAAAATGCCGTTCAAACATTTTTTTTCAATAACGAACCATGATAATCAAGGTGAACTTGCAGGAACTCCAGATTTTATCAACTGGAATGATGATACTATCGACAATGATCGATGGAATCCATCAAGTATTAAAACGCAGTTGAATTCTCATTTTTCACTTATAATGTATTTTGGTATTTGTATTGTATTAGTCTAAGGATTGAAGAGTTTTTTCAGTACATTTCAGTTCGATATTCCACTACTACTTCTTCAGCACTGTAGAAGGTAGTGTTAGTCATGCAATCAGATTTGAATCTTAATAGTCGCAAACTCAACAATATTATCAAATATTATCATCCTTGATAAGGTTGGTGAAGTTAAATCTACTCTAGAGGGAATTTTTTGTTTAATATTTACATGTCACACTGAACTTTGCACATGTCGATCTTTATCCCGAATTCAGGAGAGATGAAACTGTTTTATGCCATTCACCCCCGACAAAACAGAGCCGAACAGAAAGGTTTCTGATGGGATAATAAATATTGTTATCCATGAAAAGCAGAAAGAATAGAATTTTGAAAAGAGAAAACACGCCAATATAGAATTACGATCCATGTTCCCTGACATCCGTACTGGATCATATTATTCCAGATACAAATATTTTATTATCCCATGTAGCTGTGGGCCATGCCTTTCCCTTCGAATCTTTTTGGCTTACAAGCAGGAATTGGATCTTCACTAACAACATCAAGATAATATCTTATTTCTTCCCTCTAATCCACCATGTCGTCAACGAAATACATTCAGGCTTCTTTCCTGAACGAGCAGTGTAGTAAATATTATCTTATCATTGTTTAAAATGGAGAACGGAATTGTGATGATATTCTTATTCGATCTTAGAAGAAGGATCTCCGTCTGAATATAAATTTCATGGAAAAGTATGAATAAGTTGGAAAATATTGGTGAATTACTGTGTAGACTATGATAACTGTGATTTGGGCCAGGAAACGATTAGATAAAATAACATCACCTTCTTCCTGAATACTGTAAATTTAGGATAAAAAGGATTCCGTTATCCAAGATTCTTCCTTGATGTAGAACATATAAATGACAAAAAGAATGAGTGATAAATAAGTAAAGGAAAATAATACTTGATGCGTAACCGGATTTGAAAAGTACTGTATAATGTGATTAAATAGTACAACTGACCACACAGGTATCCGTGGGAAAGATGAAAGACAACAGCTTTAGAAATGAATTTCAGATCCAGGTCTTGATGCTCCACCCAATCTACAAATCCTCTCTATGACGAAAAATCTGAAAAGGATTATTTTAGAAAGAGCGAAGATGTTCTGAGAAAAAAGAGGAAATCAGTAGCGGTAATGAATATCAGTTTTTTTACTCCATCACCACGTCGATCAATTATGAGGTTTTTGAAAGCAAATATGAAAAATCCATGTTCTATTGTTGAATAAGTTCAAGTGCTTCCTCATCAATTGTGGGGACAACTCTACTAAGAAGGTTTTTCTATGGAAGAACAAAAAAGTCTTCTAAAAAAGGGAAACCATCAGCAGGAACTGCAAAAATAAATATTTCAGTTCCAGTTCAAATCTATACATTGGGGGACAAGCGTTGACAAAGTTTTGGGTCACGCCTACATTGGAGTTTACTATGAAATGTCAGCATTTCCTATAGATATCATTAATACTTCACATTCAAGCAATGCTGACAGTTGAATGCTGTCACCGCGGTGGCGTTTTCGCATGTCGGCGTCGCGCTGTGTTTTTGTGCACTTTTGCACGCCAAATTCCTCCTAAGAAACTTTTCCGTTCCGATTTCGCTTCGAATCACAATGCTCCGATAAAAGTTTCTCGTGAGTGTCACCACCAACTACACAACCAGAACCCAGAGGCCTGTGATCAGATGCCGAAGACAGCTATGAGTGCAACTGTCGTTCTCTTTCTCCTAACAAATATTGACAAGGGATGAGGAGAGAGAGGGTTGAGAAAGAAAGTGTTGCAGGTGGAATTGTGAGAAAGGAAGCTGTGAAAAATAGGTTGAATAAAGGACGTGAAAAAGGGGATGAGATAGATAAGATGACAAAAGAAAGAGATAAGAAATTAGAAAAAAGACGAGATTGTTGAAGAAAGGTTACACACAGCCAGGAAAAAGATGTAAAAATGTGTTGAAAATGAACACAGATATAATATGAGAATAGATGGATTGGTTAGAAAATGGAAGCTGTTCGATGAATTTATAGAGAATGAGAGACAGAGTATCGAAAACGTTTGTCAGAAAGGTTGGATCAATACTTCAACGTATATCAATGGGATCGTTGTAGAAATTGGTAAAAGTAGACAGAAATAGAGGAGGTCGGAAGGAAAGATAGAACATGTGGAAGGAATATTAGTAGGCAAACTGAAAACGATGGGTAATAAAGTGGGAAGGAAGACCACAAAATAGACTGACTGAAACAAGAGAGACAGAAATGAATGGAAGAGAAAGGAATAAAAGAAAAGCTTGAGCAAAATGACCAAAGAACGAATGAGTGAATAAGCAAAGCGTGGATGGGAGGAGAAGAGTGAAGCTGTAAACAAGTAAGAGAGGGATTATTTTGGTGGAAGAGGTGAAAGGCGAATTGAATGCTGCGTTAAAGGCAGAACAGTAACATATGAGGTGAAATGAAAGGAATGAGAAGGAGTAAGAAATGAAGAGGGAGGAAAATGGAAGAACAGGAAATGAAGAGCGAGAGAAGAAGTGAGACAAAAGGAAGAGAATGAAGGAAATCGAAGGATGGAAGAAGGAAAGTAAAAGAATGGAGAAGTTGAGTAAGGAATAGGAATCAAAACTTTCGACACTATTGGGTGGTCAAAGGTTGGAAACATGTTTTGACAAATTTATGGCAATTTCTACGCCCATTGAAAAGTGTGCGTGTCGCCTGCAAGGCCGGAAGTAATATTTTTGAGGGACTTGAAGATGTAGAACTACGAACTGACGAGGCTTGGAGAAAAGTTGAACTTCATTTTACTACAGGCCTTGCACAATATACAACTATCGTACTCTTTCCGAATCTCTGAATAAATATCTTGAATGGATGACGTTTTGAGATGAATTATTTGTAACTGCCATGATTCTTTGCATGAAATATCGTCAATCAATGATGTGGGTTAGTTGAACATAATGTAGAAGTTGATAATATCAATATTATATTATAATAGTTGGTCTTAGGTTCCCTTGCTCTCCCACTTGTAAATTTATAATCAACTCTTCTCTGCTATTGATAGCGTATTTTTTGAATAAACTATAAACAGCAGTTACATTTATTTATATAGGTTGCATGAAACATAAAGTTAATAGTTCATAGCACAGATAAAGATACATGTTACTCTATTTTCATGCAAGAACTCTCCCCCATTCACAGACGTATAGTCTGCTTGGGGGAATTCCACGCCATCTATATACTAGCATTAATGTAATAATGTATCATTTTCTATTTCAATTAACTTTAAACGATGTATTTCATTTATAATTGAATTTGAGAATTTTTCCATTTTTTTTTGTAATGCAATGTGGAAAATAAATTGATTTGATAAGACATTGAGAATATTAATTTATATTCAGTTGATGACTATGCTTTTCTTTTTCATAAGAGGAGATTTCAAAATGAAAACAGAATGCCGAAGATAGTGCCCAAAGATAAACTTTACTCTAGAAGGAAAAAGAGCAGATCGAGAATGAGTTGGGCAGATGGGATTAGATTAGATTGGATTTCTTTATTTATGTATGTTACAATGAGATATGTTATGGGATATGTTACATATTGGATCAGAGATGACTTATAGAGAGGATGGAGAAGATTGATTGAAGACAGAGAGGCTTGAGGGAATGCTTTGGAGGAAGCCAAAGCCAATACTGGACTGTAGAACTATAAAAATAAGGAGATAACAAAGATTTTTTGAAGATTTAGAATCAAGCAACAAGATTTCTATGCGCTTTCTGATGAACAAAAATAATCACATCCATTGAGAAGTCAATGTTGAGGAGAGAACGCATGAGTATCTGGAGACAGGATGTGGAACGATAAAACGTCAGAACGACAAAGATAAAAAAAAATAGTAAAGTCAAAGTTGAAGAGGACTTTCCAACGAAACAGATAAGTGAAACAACTGGCGTTGATTGTTTAAGTCGATGGATAGCTCTTGACAGAAGTAAGCTCAAGAGGAGAGGGAATAAGAAAGAGAGAGAGGAAGGAGTTTTGGAAGTAAAAGTTTAGAAACCTAATCGTCGCCGGACGTTCGCTTGGGAAATAAAACGAAGCGCAAAGAAAGACGTAAAAAAGTTGGACACAGTGAAAGTTGGGGTATGAATAGGGGAGTATGTTGAAAGGGAAAAATGTCCCCTGGAAGTGGAAGGGGAAAAGGAAGCCTATCCAAAGATCAGTACCGGAAAAAGAGTAAAAGAGAGAGTTATAGAGTGAGAGAGTAATGGTCACCCCTTGTGATAGAGATCCTAACTTCATTTGATGATCATCTCGGGATAAGGTTGGCCTCTTCATTTCCTCCTTGAGCATCCCTTGTCGGATGGGGGATGCTTTTTGTCCCCCGCTTTGATATGCATCAGAAGGATGGTGATCAATCACTTCCAGCTTTCCAATAAATCTAATCAATGTACACTAAACGACACGAAAAATCTGGGGATAATTCGAGTCTGCTAGTCTATTGATCTTTGGTGGCTATTGAACTACAGGAGACATCAGGCGGCACGAAATTGATGTAGTTTGCACCACGGGCTTTGTGGTTTGCTACAAATAATAGACAGCTGGGATTAATTAATTAAGCACAAAATGTCCATAAACGTATGTAGTGTCACGGCATATTTTCCAATAAAAATAGAAACAGCCTAAATCAAAAGAATTTTGAAAGTAGGCGCCAATCTCTGAGTTCATTATCTCTTATTGCCGATAACAGAGAGCGCTCCTTCCATACAGCTGATAGATTGATCGGCCAAGAACAAAAATATTCCACAGATGATAATATTTTCCAAATTATTAAAAAATTAAGTTAATTAGAAATAAAATAAAATATCAAATTATATTCATCACCCATCCTATTACCCTTCCTTAATTTGGCAATTGAATGTGACGTCACATCTCGGAAAACATCTCATCAGTTTTGTCGGTATGTGTCGGATCGTGCCGTATGATGATGTGCTGAGAACTGAACGTGCCTTATATGTGAAAGAGAGATAACACATATATGTCGTTGTCGTATCGTGTCGACCGGTTTTATGAGGACTATATTATAGCGGTGAGTTGATCAGTAATATATATATTGCCAAATTTTCCTGCTTATTCCATCAACACCACATGTCTTACCTCAGGCCTATTAATACTATTAATTGATTAAGTTATTCGGAGCAATTATAAAATATAATGAACCTTTTGAAATATGAAAGTATGGAAACAATTTCAATGTATTCAATAAAAATAGGCCGAAGTAGTAGTGGATATTTCTAAATTGGGTTTTCAAGATTTCAAACCCCAACAGTAGAGTTGAGAAAATAAAATAGAATTCATCCAATATAATTATAATAATGAGCTTATAAATCACGGACAGGTAAAAACAAATAAGATTACTCATCTCTCAATCACTAATAATGTGAGAAATACTCCAGCATTAGAAATGAATCAAAAGAGTCCATTCATTTGAAGTGGAAACTTTTCAGCTTTTTCAACCAACCAATCTATTAATAATAGGAAAGTTACAATAGCATATTTGTAATAGTCAATTGGAATTCTCAACTCCACACCATTATTAAGTTTCGTGTGAATATCGAATGCTGTCATCTTAGACACCAGAAAGTGGAGAAGATTAGAACATTAGAGAAGAAATTGGGATTAATGGGAGAATAGCAATGATGAGGCCACGTTTAAATGTGTTAATCTTTTGTGGTGTTGGTTGAAATGAACAGGGCCACACAATAAGGGTCCTGGGCAACTTCTCTATGAAGAAAAGCAGTTAACTTGGTCGTTATTTCTTCTTTTCGAGTCGAAGGCTATAAAAATTGCAATTTGATACCGGAGAGGCTGAGAAAGAGATAAATAATAAGCAACTCGTACTTGTATATTTTCCGCTTGGGAACTGTTATGAGGGCACAGGCAACAAATGTGCTAAAAGAAATGTGTTAGGGTGAGAAAAGAGGTGGGGGGAGTTTATAGGTGAACAGTGCAAGGAAGACAGAAAATTGAAAGAAAAGGAAGGAGAGAAGTCTCTGCGAGGTTTGTAAAAGAATGATAAAAGTAAGAGAGAGGTACGATTGAGTGTCTTACGACACCATCCACCTTATTCGCAAGATAATTTTCCTCGTTTTATTGCTGTTAGAAAGAGCAATAAAAATACTGGCATAATAACTATCCGACTGAAGAATATTTACATGCCATTTGGAGGTCTGTTTGTGTGCTAGATTATAGCTGACCATAAAATTTGGGTTCAATCGACATTGTTACTTATAATGCTGAGACTGGGAGAATAGTTAATAGTGAAGTTAATATAATACTATATACTACTGGGCTGTAATGTCGTTCGTGATTTGAAATTATTGAGGACAGTATTTAGCGAGACGTGATAACTTTACTTGAAGTTTTTATTTCCTGTAATCCTAATAGAAAAATTCAGTAGAAAGCATGATTTTTATAATATTGTAAGTGTTTTATGATATTATACTATACTATCCAACCTGTAGTTGGGTCGATAAATTTGGCCGATAGAATTCCAAGCACATTAGCATTCAAACAAAATCAACAGTTGAGTTTGAACTGCAATATACAGTCTCCAGTAGAATGTATGTTTAATGTTTTTTGTATTTGAGTCCCATTAATGTAGTATTTCAAACCATGGGAAGTATATCACGATCACATTGTTTTTTGCTGGATGCTTCATATTCAGCCGCTTCAAGGTATCTAAAATACATTTTACTTATTAGTGGATCAGTTCTAAACTTTTCGAATACATTGAAAGATGAATATCTCCGTTGAATATACATACAAATATTTGGAAATCCGTTCTCCTCATGATCGTCTTCACAAAACTCCTAGATCAACGAATATTTACTTGAAGAAGATCTCGTCAAGTCAGATTACACCAGCTTCCAATTCAATTCTAGTGTACGAGCAGTAAAGAAAACTGGTGGAATCAAATTCCTTATCTAAGAAATACGAAGCCTGAAAAGTCGTGTGGATAGCTCAAGTTTTGCCACTATCGTCGATTGATTTCCAATAATCCCAGCCCAAGATCCCATCCGACGGAGAAAAGAAAAGGCGTCAAATAACAAATTTTACGTCTCTCGGTTATCCTCTGGAAATGGAAGGCGACTGCAGAAAAACAGACCCGAAGTTCTCAACTTCTTCTTCAGTTTTTCCTTCGCAAACTACACAGTTTTTATGTCAAAAGCAGTTTATCTCACGGTGGCTTCCCAGAATTATTCCTGTTGACCTCCCTCTCGCTCCTTACACATCTCCTTTACGGCTTTGTTTTGCAGGGATTACAACCCCCAGCCCAGAAACCACCCTATCAGACCCTGTTCATACTCGAATAGCCTTATCAGTGGCTATCGCAACCTATATAACTTATTACCTCAATGTAAACATAGCCGGGCCACAAAAACAAGTCTGGCGTCGCTATACACACACGACTACACCAAATCTATACATATATATCCATAAAGCTTTCTCTATCAATGACCTCCATCCCTATCTTGAGGCTTTTCCTTGATCACAACCAGCCCTGCTATTTTATCTGCCTATCGTTTTTCAAACTTTTGTAACAACGTTCCTCCCATACCAATAGGGAAGACGGAGTGAAAAGTTGTAGCTGACATGAAAACTATAGACAATAACCGCGAAACTCTATCACAACGGAAGAAGAATACGTGAGGTTGTGGGGATGATAGATTGGGTGGAATAAAGAGTGCAAGATTAGAAAGAGAAAGGAGTAAGGCGTTTAAGATGATTAATGAAAAGTAGTCGAATTCGATTGAAAGTTGGCAGTGGAGGGATAAAAGATTAGCAACGGATAAAACGACTGTCTATCAACTTCTTAAGGAATCGAAAATAGTTGCAAGAGAATGATGAAATTCTGATATTTGATACTTTTCAGATAGAGATAAGTTCTACTTTGAGACTTTGGAAAAGTTCAATGGAATCAGTCTGTGTAAAGGATTTTGAAGAAGGAAAATGTATGAAAGTAAGGCTGATAAACAAATAATGTTTCTCCTTATCAAGATGCCGAATAATGATTGGTTGAATATTCTACGAATTTTGAATACAGGTTTCCCAACTCAATGTAGGAGAGTTAATCAGATAAATAGAAGAGACGTGGCCATACGCACTGTAGATGAATCAGATAGTAGGATGGAAGATTAATAACAATCTTTTCCATGTTTATACACTCATTCGAATCACTCCTCACTTACAACATTGCAGAAGAAAATCTTTCAAACACCATTTTGATAAAGATATGAACGTCAATTCCAGGAACCATTCCCGTCCAATAAGAAGCCAGCTATCGATTAGAGTTGACACACCTACAAAAATAGCCAAGTACTTGGGAAAGATCTAACGAATTGGCGTTGGAAAAAGCTGATATGAAATGTCTGAAAATGGCTGAATGGCTGATAATGGGATAAAAGCTGATAATGACTCAATAGAATGGAATATTCTTCCAAGGAACATTTGGACTGTTGTATAAATTAGAATTGGAACAGTTTTGGACGTGAGTTAGCCTGTGGTACTTTTCTGTAAGTTGTATAATTCTGAATGATTGAATAAATAAATAAGGAACGACAGAAAACATTTGAATGAGCATTCGAACAAAATCGAAACAAATCGACTACTTGCTTTATTAGTGGGTACCTGCCTGAGTAAACATTAAATAACATAAGAGTTGAATTTCATCATTTGAATAGAAAATACAATCTACAGTGGAACAATTTTCTTTAGAAACCTACCTCTCCATCCTAAGACGCTCATCTAGGTCAAATGAACAGCTCTACATAACGAGAACTATATCACGATATGGTAATTACAGAGCACAGACACAATAATTATATACTCGCACAAGATAGTTTTCGTGCATTGTGTTGAATACATTTCTTCCATTTGAATTTTATTCTCGCTCTATGATTCAAAACAAATCTATACCAACATAATCATAGCACAGTGCTCTTAACAAAAACATGATATCTTCTTGCATGCTTTTCCATATTAATTTCCAAATCATATCCTGAAGGAGCATGTAGGTAACTCTTGTTAGTTTGTAACAAACTTCAAACAGTGACTGTGGAAGATAAGCACAGTGGCAAAGGGGCTTTGGTATAAACGGGGTCGAGACTATCTCCTCTCTTTCGTGTTCAGAATGTCCCCTTTGGGCGATTTTTTCTCTACCAGTGGATGAGTGGCGGGGTGGTTGAGATTTGAATTGGTGCGCCAAAACTTTTGAGCCAACTGTATAACCTCAGGCTTTCAAACCAGGTATACCGCCAAACTAATTAGCGGAGTATACCCGGAGATATAATTAACCGTCTGTTTTCATGTACAGAGAGCATTCGAAATGACATATCCTTTTCCCCCAAAGTGCAGTGTGGACTGGATTTGTGTTTACATTTTCCCCCGGCTTCCTCACCGCCCCTCCCCCCACGGTACCATTGCATGCCCTTTGGAATACACAGCAAGCCGCTACAAGCGCGTTGCGTTGCTCTCTTTTGTTTGCCTCAAAGCAGTGCCATGAAAAATTCAAAGCCAAACAGTCTCTTTCCTCACTCTCTCTCCCACACCAAACTGATGGGAGTATGTTCTAAACTGACTAAGCCTTTATATCCCGCTGCATTTATAAATGTGAATCCTCGAGGAACATTAAGTCTGTGACTCCTTTTTCTTGGAATTTCCCTTCTGGCACGTCTCTTGATCAATTCTACGTAATGTAACCAAAATGCTCAGAATGCTGTTGTTCTAATGAGTCCAATTAGAAATTCAAAATGTGTTTTCCTAACGTTGTTGTGGCGCGAAGTGTTTTGCTAAAATGCATGAGAGTAATGTTTTCCGACCATCTCAACAGTCGTTGCATGAATAGCTTAATTCCTAATTATTGGTATTTAGTTGTAAGTAAGCAGTAAGCTGTTTAAACTAGGAATCCAGACTTGTTGCTAAGTAATATTACCTACTTTCATTTCTGTTGTTATTCATTGTTCGATAATGGACTGAAATATCTCTGTTGATAGTTTCCGGACAAAACTTTCCAATCCATATGAGAAACTGGAAGTACTGCGCTTTCCAATACGAATTTAAAATATCCTATGCTATGCTCCATTATATTAGCAGATATGGTGACGTGAGTAACTAGAATATTACCCTATTCTCATGGTGCATTCAATCTGCACTTAGTTATTTTCAAAATTGGTGGAAACGGAGCTCCGATAGCAATTTAAATGTTCAATTACTGAGATTCTAATCGCGTTCTATTTGAATGCACCACAATTTGTTCAATGATCGAGCATTACTTAATAGTCTACCTAATTCATCCCAACAACTATTGATATTACTACAAGATTACCTCTAGTAAATTACTAAATAGAATCCTATTGAGATTACTTCTACTATTTTCCCACTATAATGAAAACAGCAAAAATCTAAAAGATATCACTTCCAACTAATTGAAGTTAAGAAGTTCATTAGGTTTCATTTACGAAACAAAAACCAGCGTTGAAGCTAGTTGAGAGTATGAATCAGTTCAATTACCTTTACTAGCGTATTACCAAAGTACCCCACTTTGTTTAATAGCTGTGTTCCAGCGCTGAAATTAACCGGCTACGAGGTTTACCTTTTTCCAAAGTAAGATTCTCGTGCTCAAGTCAACAGTCGAGCGACCAAATCCACGTTAAATTGAGTTTCTTTTCCCTTTTCGCAGTTGTGGAATCGCCCTTCGTCGTCCAGTAATCATCCCTCCGTCCCTTGCAGCACGAGTCAGTTAACGGCAGAAACTCGATTAAGGTCTCACTATTGCCTGCCGACTTTAAACAAAATCAAAAGCTCTTTCGGGAACAATTCCCTCCCGGCGCCAGTCACGCTACTCACAAAATCCTCATTTTCCAGGATTTGTCAACAACTGACCCTCACCGAGTGCAAAAACGACTGCAAATACAATTGTCATTCCTGAATCGCTGTTTGATGATGTGGAAGTCATTTGTGAGTGCAGAAAAGTAGATATTCCAGAGATGAGAAAGGATTCTCCATGAAGAATAACAAAATGATGGGAAAAAATGAAGTGAACACAGACAAATAAACAACTAGAATAATGAGAAAATCAATTTAGTAACTGATTTAGTTACTTTAGTTAGAGGAAATTTCAGTTACTTTAGTAACTGTCTATTTTCAATAGGAATGAGAGAACTGAGAATAAATGTATAAGAACGATTGGGAATTTGAGGATTAATTACAAGGAATGTTGATAACAATTATTGTAGAATGCAAGAAAAAATTCTATCAATTTATCATCAACAATAATGAATGGGTTAATAACAATAATTGTAGAATGCAAGAAAAACTCTATCAATTTATCATTAACAATAATGAATGGGTGATTTATAAGTCGAATGACATGCTTAAAGATGAATTAAATTGATATTCAATAAAGGAGAGAAAAAATGAATGGAAAGAGAAATATTTCGTTTACTTGGCTTTGTGTAGGTTTTGGAATTGAGCAATAAAGTGAAGAGTTGCCACTTAATAACTATGATAATATAATGAAGGCAATCTTGCTGGATTGCATCTACTGACATAAATTCTAATAAGCAATCAGCCAATTTCCTATTGAAATTGATAAGGAAGATTGACATTTTACTTGTCAGTAGTTGCACTATAGTATCAGATATAACAATGAGTCAAAAGCTGTCAGCTAGAATATAAGGCAAAGAGAGGATATCAATATGAAAATGAGAAAATTCACGAGACTTTAATGAGATGTTCTAGAGTTGAAGAGTCGAAGTTAGCGGTGCTGGATTTGGAATTTTTCGTTAGGCTCCCACCCCCAAGTTGCCCCCACTAACAGCGTACGGCTATTGGCTGCCTTGCATAGACCGCCCCCCCAAACTATTTTCATGTGCTGCCACCCCCCAAGGCGCCACCCCTAGCTGCCTCCCCCCCCCCCCCAACATCACTCTCAACCCACCAGACGTCTTGCTGTGTAAATTGAATGACCAAAAACAAGAGCCAAACATGAAAGGAATGGGTTCTTCAAACAAGTCTCGAGAAAAATGCAACCATATTCTAGCAAATCCAATTTCAAGACTCTTTCAAAAGAAAAGCGGGAGATTTTGAATGCAGGCAAGTGGCAATGCTTCTTTCAAAAGACATGAATTAGTTTCCGTAATAGCGTTTCTGCGGGATGTTGTATATGATTTGAAAAGGGAATAAACGGTTATTCGTTGGTGAATACAGTGATAAAAGAACACAGATGTATAAAGAAGAGGGTAGAAGTGAAAGAAACTATAAATAAATGGTTCACAAGGAGTGAATCTATTGGTGCTGTAGCTATGAAAGTGGATCTACAGCTTGGATGGAGGCGAATGGGAAGTTTATTGATGTATATTGTGCTCAAGTTGAACTCAATTATTATCATAGACAACATAATTTTCGAGTATATATAGCTTCATGTATGAAATACTATACATAAAGTATATTATGTAATCAAATTATAGCTTATGAGGCTGCTATAATTTTTAATATCTTGCTTTTGGTCTTGGAAAACTCATGTTATGGATTAAGAAGTATCAGCAAAATATGAACGTTTTATACACGTTTAATGAAAAAGACTAAAAATGTCGATTTATCGATTAAATGAATTTTCGATCTAAAAGATTTCAGAGGGTTGAAATTTCTATAAAAAAATATCTTCAAAAAGCTTCATCATCAACAATGTAAACATACTTATGAAATATACCGTAGTCTTCAATTTGAGATTCTATTTTCTTCAGTTTAGAGTAGATTTGAGAGTGAGATCCAACCAGATAGTCTTATGATATGATTAAAAATGAAAAAAAGTATTATGAGCCATCCGACACATCTTCACCCGTGAAATCACCAGGTTTGAAATCAAGTAAGTTAATAATCACACTTGAAAGCAAACAAGTTCATTGGAATACAGTTTTTGAAACATTCATTCTTTCTCAAAACACGTTTCATTGTATTAGTACAACGTATAACGATTGTATGATGATCCCGTATTCGCTTCACAATTCACATTAATGAGAGAACGAAATTCCAACTCTAGTACAAAGTATAGTACTTTAATTCAAACATTACTTCTGACACAACAATTATGATGATTCAATCGGAGCGGACAAGCTACAGAGAACAACAAGTTGTTTAGCTAGTGAATTCAGGCCAACGGAATTGAAAGCATTGCACTTGGAGCCGAGGAAGCCACAAGTTAATGGCCGATGAATTGTGTGTATGTGTGTGTGTGCAAGGGTCCTCTGCTAAGTGCGTTGTTTTGGAGGCCGAGCACGGCGGAGGACGGAGACAAGGCTGTCCTCGGCAATAAATGAAGCGAGCAATGCTCCCAACATAAACTGATTAGTTTTAAGGCTTAACAGTTTTGCTACTTCGGCAGAAGATGCTGTAAAGGGTAGTTGGGTCCCCTGGGGAGGGAAGGGTGAAGAAGGGGTTCACAAATCGTAGTCAAGCGACTTTCCTTGACAGCTTTCAAGAGAGTGAGCTAGAGGTAATCTTGTTAGGCAACACTCAGCTCTCTCTCTTCAATCTCCAAACTTTCTCTTTCTCTCTCATTCACTGTTTCTCTTTATTTTCAGGCTCACTTTCATGCATCTTACTTTTTCCATTATTTTCCGATGATAAATTAATTATTATTAAAATTAGACAATAAACCAACAGTTCGAATAATCCTTTCTGCTATCCTTTCTCTTGTCAACATTTGGAGTTGCAAAAATCTTGAGCGTAGCAAATAAATTTGATTTTCTGCTCAATGAATATCAAAAATATAGTTCCATCATTCTTTCTTTATTGATTCAACCATAGGATTATCAACCTCATATAATTCCTTTGTCTTCTTTCTCCTTTGACAAGCATATTTTTTACTACTTTGACTCCTCCTTCAATCACTTTTAACATTCTTCTCATCCACTTTCTTACTTCATACCTCTTTATCACATAGTTGCCTTCAATCCTTATTTCTTTTGATCATTCTCAACACTTTCTCTCTGACAATAAAAATCAAAATTTTCTCCATCACCTTCACCTTTATCTCCTCACTTCATACTTCAAACTTTCTTCCACATCACACATCTTCTCCTTCTTTTTACCTCCCATCTGCCAATCTTTTCTCAAGAATCATCTTTTGTCTCTCCTCCTTCTGCCACAATATCTCCTTTCATCTCCCTCTTTCCCCGTAGATAGAAAAAGCACACTGTAGGGTGGAAACTCAATTTTGCAACGGCAAAATTTGATAAGTTACGCTGTCGCCGAGATCAATGTCCCTATCAGTGTGCTCCTCTTCTCTGCCCCAGCATCAACACTCCACGTGTAAAACAAAATGGCCCCTGCCAAAATCCTCGCGAAACGAGGTGAATACCCCGAAGGCATTCACACAATATCTCAGGCTGTCGTTCTCCGAAAATACCCTCCAAAGAATGCATGTGACACTTCCAAATGAGGTCAGTCAGGCATTCAGCATCTCTGTATGCTCCTTGAAACTCACCAAGTGGAGTAACATTCATAGTGCATTATATTGGAACAATTCTTGAATTTATTTATTTAGCGTATTGCAGATACACAACAAATATATAGCTCATGAGTCTCAATGCCTAGATGTAGACTGTATATTTCCAAATTCGTTGTGAAGTTTTCAGTCAGGACAACATAAGTTTTTCTGACCGCCATCATTTGCTAGTCTATTTAGCGTTACCCAATGTACACCATGGAGGCGAACTAGCATTACTACACGTATTTAAGCTTAAAGTCTGAATGCTGGAACCATTTTGTTCCAATTATGTTTTTCTCCAAGAAAAAAATTATCGAATGACATTAAATGATTCATTATTATTGATGTTTTGGCTATAATGTGAGTGGAAAATCAAAGCTATTGTTTCTTCTTAGTTTTTCAGTAAAAAATGAGTTAAAATGTAAATTTGTTAATTAAAATTGTGATAATTTGAGAAACCTATTTTCTTAATCCACGTTAGAGAATTCGAATTGGAACAATAAATAAAATCATTGTATCTGAATGAAAATTAATAGAATGAAATTATGTCATCCTACTGTAAATGATCAGTAGGAACGTAATAAAGTTTTCTTCGAGCATCAATTTGATAGATAAAATAGGGGATTATTAGTGAAGCCTATGAAAATTGATTTGATTTATGTCGCAAATGAATTCAAGCCATCATTTGAAAAGAAATATATTATTGCTACTGTTTGTTCTAGAGTTAGAGTGTATGTAATTGATGAAAATTTCACACGAAAAAATATTTTAAATATAGAATTCTCAGGAATAAATTAGATTCATTCGGGATGAGAGGGTTGGAACATTCTTCACATCGGAAATGATGTTGAGTGAGATTTAAAATTAAAATTGATGAATATGAATAGGAAATTTCATAAAAATTATATGATTACGGTAAAATCCATGTCCTATAAATATTGCAATAGCATTTGAAAATCAAGTAAATTCGACTCATAACAATTGCAAGGTGATGGATTTTGATTATAAAAGTATTTCTTGGAATTTTATGATTTAATCATAATACTTGATATAATATTATTGACTGTCATATTATTAAATATTCAACGGGTTTCTAATCGAATAAGGAAAGTGTAGAAGTTTAGAAACAATAATTTTTAGAACGCTATTTAATTTCAAATTTCAAGTACATACTCAACATGTTGAACGAAATAGCTACTACAATACTTCAAGTGGAACTCAAAATTGGAAAATTATTGTTTCGTTAAAATCCGAAAATTGAAAATTCATAAGTGGTACTTCACCTCACATTTGAAATTACATGTACGGTATTTCTCATTAGATTTGAATCCTTATCAGGAACAGCGAGATTCTCGAATTGAAATTCAAACGATACTCTTCTTCACGCATGTAAAATTAAAAAGTTGAACGGTATTTTCATTGGATACAAAATTAAAATCTAAAACGCTACCTTACGTAGCGTCATGACGAGGAATGTTGAATTTCTGTAAGGGTATCAAGTACTGAAATGAATTTTTATTAATTCCTTAGGGTAGTTGCCGTGAATATGACAATATGAAAAGTACTTCAGGTAGACATATCAGTGGAAGTTATCTCCCCGTTACGAAAAAAATGATGATGTTAGACGTTGTGAATTGTTAATAAGAAGAGTATTGGAGGTTCCACTCGAGGTGGAATGGAAATAATATTAAATTGACATTTCCTGGGGTGTTGTTGTGGGGGATCAGGAGGAGTAAAACGAGAGGAGTGGGAGGAGGAGGAGGAGGAGGAGAGAAAAACGACGAGTTCAAGAGGAATGCGTTCAAGTTACTCACTCGCCTGGAAAGATAGAAGCAACGCTGTTGGGAGAAAATAACATCCGTGGAAAATCTGAACTTTTATTATGAGCGTCGCATAGCGTTGTGTAGAAGAAAAATAACAACAAGAATAATATAATGGCAACGTCCATCAAACGAAGAGAAGGATACGGTCTAATGAAGTGCTATCAAACGAAAGGTAGAGCAAAATGATGTAGAGAGTGAGGAGGAGAAAAAAATGAAGAGGAATCTCCACGGGTACAAAAATACTTCGCAACCCTTCAGCAGAAGGCGGCATTAATAAACTGCATACCAACTCTTCGAAAAATACAATCTGCCGTTGTGAAACAAGGGTCTAATATTTTTCCATGCCCTTAGTCATGAACCCCACCAGTTACAATTGTAATTGCCCGTGAAAAAACAAAACTCAGCTACGTGTTCCAACTAAACAACGGCGTTCTACCCTCTCAATAACAAGCTCGCGATTTACAAGGACTTTTTGATGAAAAATTCTTGAATAAACAACTGTGTTACCTTTAATAGAAGTGAATGAGTCTTACTCGCCAAACCTGTATTGTGATATGTTGGAATGTGGGCGTTTGTATACAGGTAGCATTGAGCAGAACGATGAAATACTTGAAGGAATTTTTTTCTAGATCCGCACTCACTTGTTTCTTCCTCACTTACGTTTTTACCAAACCAATCAGTAACTGCAGAGTTCTCAAATTCCATTTTGAGAGTTGGGTATATATCACAATACACACAGACTCAATTCTGAAATAACATTATTCCAGGATCAAAGAAATTCAGTGTATTTCAGGTATTTTCGACTGTGGAATCATGTCGTATCAGAGTGACATTTCTTATCAATGGGACATTTCAATCATTACTTTGAAATTCTATTGATTTCAATGATAGGGAAGAGAAGTATGATTGAGATGTGGTTATTAACATTTTTGATTTTGTTTCAGAGATGGGAGTGCTCCAAGGCACCTATAATGAGAAGGAAAATAGATAAGTGAGGAACAAAGATTAATGAAAGCTATCACAAATCTCTGTTTGTAATTGAGTCGTTACGTCAGCTACAAACTTCAACCATGAGTTGAACCTTGAACGAATATTCATTTGAATGTTGATGTCTATTACAATTTTGCCTCGAAAAAGCGAGCCGCTGGCAAAATACGCTTGAACGCTCACCGCGCGTGTATATCATGTGATATTTTGTTGCAGCTCTTTGTGTCCCTGAACTACAAGGTACAACGCTCGAGCAAGAGGCGCTAGAGCAGTGATAAATTTATTGTTGAAGAGAAGCCGAGCAGTGAAAAAAGAAGAATGGAACGCGCAACTGAAAACGAGTAAGTACCTACTACACTGTACACTCTTCTAGTGCGGCACTCGTAGTTCACCCGCCCACCGACAGAGCGCTCTCTCTGGAGTTGTATTATATTGTACAAGGAATTTAATTTCGCCTTATTAAGCTGTCGCTAGGGCATTAAAGCATGAAAAACGTACTCGAGCCAGCCGGCTCTGTTGTCGCTTTCCACACAAAGAGACAAGAATTTCGCACTTCAGCTCAACTTGAGGACTATTCATTCTCAGTGGAAAAAACAAAACCAGTACTTGACTCTTCCTCAAATTCTATTTTATCCTCAGTATTGCGTAATTCCAAATTTCATCAACATATTCAAAAGAATTATAATATTCTTCCTTGACTCATGATTGGTTCAGAGTGAATGGAATGAATTACTTTGCTAGGAATACTGATACTTTCTGGAATATTGATAGACAGGGGCGTCATTATTATCATGCTATGATTATTCATCATGTTACAATTACATGTTACTTATTATGTTGGTCATTGTATTCAAGATATCAATATTTACCTTTGGATCATTTAGTAATTGATTTCAAGAACTTTCAAGGTTCAATGGTTTGAACATAAATTTAATGTAAGGTTTCTAGTGATTATGGTTGAAAATTTGTAAATCAAAGCCAATTAGGTTTGAAACTTGGTTATTCAATGATTCATATTCAAACAAGATAAGAACTCCTTCTAGTCACGAGTTCACGTTGAAAACATTCGATAGAGTTTCAAGACATGATTATTAATAATAAGATCAATTGAATGTTGTGACAACACATTTCGTAAGCGGGCTGGCATAGCTCGAATTGTCAGATACCGAGCAGCGATTACTATTGATAAGATAAGGTGCCAGCCAGCTATTATTTCAACTCACACAGCTTTAATATAATAAAGATTCTCTCTCAATTATGTGATATTATAAATGTGAAAGTCTATGTACAATTATATTTTAAATAATTATTGTATCCTCTCTTGGAAAGGTGTTCTTTGAAGTTCCCCTCTGATCCATGATTTCATTTTGTTTCGTGGAGATTCTTGTTATATCTCTCACTCAATTGAAGGTGCTTACCCCTCTGGGGAAGTGTTCTTATCTTTTCGGCTACGTCATCCCTCCCAGTGACTCGTAACGGAGCTCGGCCTGTCTCGTTCACTCTTCACTAAACTCTTCTCCGGACTCTCGTTATATGTTGAAGTGTGTGGACAGAAACTTATTCGGTAGTGAAAAAATTGAATAAACGCGAATTAGTTTGAGCGTGCTAATAAACTGGAAGACAAATCCTGATCCTGATGCTCTACCGACAGCAACATATCCAGGGGCAAAAAACTTAATCCGGTAAGTTCTTTCCAATCTATATGAAAATTAGACACAAAAAGGACCCTTAGGTGGAGTCAAGTTCCACAATGTTTATTTGAATCAACTCTGAAATCGTTAAGCAGGAAAGCCTAGGAAAACGTGAGCAAAAGTGCGATTGAGTATATTAGAAAGTTGCATGATGATTGGTTACTGGTGTCTGAATTGGATTATCGATATTTATAATATTCAGTTTAGACTTTCAGAATCCCTCGAGCCTACAAAGCCTTAGATGGGTAACACATTTCAATTCAACAAAAAGTATTGTAGGAACTATGCCATTACTATCCAACAAGAAAATGCCTCATTAAGAGCTTCCAATTTGGTTCATTATGCACTCCCAAACGATCCGTAACAAGAAATCTCATTACTGTTAGGCTCAACTTTACTTTCCAGAACATTCCCAAGGCCCACAAACTATTAAGCAGTCTCTATATTGAGGGACAGAAAATACATTACACCCTGTAGATGTCCTCTAAACTGTTCAAAGAAACTTTTCGACTTTCAAATTCTGTCAAACTTGCTACTCAAGGCTTGTGTAGATCATTTGCGACCCATTCATCAATTCCCTCACAACTTGAAGGCTTCCTGTTTGGCGTGTTGCATAATCTACTCCTGAGAAGTTCAAGAGAGTATTATATATTTTCTTTGACGAACTAAATACTATTCCACATTTAGTAAAAAACATTGTAAAAAATTATCAGTAAACAGTATGCGATAGCATGTTGAATAGAATTTTAATTTCTCCTAAGATAACTTCTTTTTTAGTAGCATAAATATTTATGGTTCAATTTTTTATTTTATATAAATTGGACTTAGATTTAATATTCGGATTCTTTTGAAAATTCAAGTGTGGAATTTATATATATATTTAAAGAAAATTAGGTTATGATTTATTCCATTACTCTCTATTATGTTTCCAGTAAAATAAATCTTTCAATAATTTGGCTATATTGTTCGTCATAAAATTTAAAAACACAGGTCATCATAATTTTTTCATTTGATTATTTTTCATTCATCATAATAATAGCAGCCTAATATCCGTCAAAAATTATTGACAATGCTCCTTGAATGGAGTATTTAACTTTCATGAACATTGGAGTAAGCTCCTGCCCATACTAAACTAATTCTAGAATTTCCTGCTCATCAATATCAAAACAATATTGGATAGATGAAAATCGCTTTAATTATGATAGTTTTTATACATGGAATTTTCAGTTAGAATGGATGAATGAATTCCGATAAACATTGCATAAGCTTGTAGAAACCAGGTATTCAATTTGTGTAACTATTCTATAATATTCAGATCCCTTCTAATTCAGAACTAATATTATAGAATACAGATCACTAGACTCGATAGAAAAGCAAGACCTAAACATTGCAGCCGAAAATAATGTTGTGAAGATAGGCTAAATTTTAGAAAAAAATCAAGCTTATTCATGAAAATAATCAGTATAGGATGGAGAAGCTGAGGGTATAGGCGCAAGAGGTTTATGAGAAATTCAGGCGGTCGTCATTTGAACGAATCCGGTGAAGAGCTGCCTCTGTGTTGAAGTGGCACCGGCAAGCTTCGCCTTCAAATTCCCGATCCGAATTCAAAAGAGGACACCAACTTTTGCCTTTAATGGAATTTAAACGAGCAGCTCTATTTATTTAAGTTGTTGGCGAGGGATGATGCCACCAGAGGAGAGGGGAGAGCTTGAGAGCTATGCTAAGGGTCTCAGCTTTTCTCGTTCGAGTTTTTTATCCGGTAGCTACATTGAGATTCACTTTGTACTGTCAGCTTCCCGTATGAATCACATCAATGTTTCCCATTCGATGAATGCTGTAAGTTTGAATTGGATATCTCTAGCTGTGGCTACCATTGATTATGTCACGTGATATTCTGTCAGTAAACTAGGAGATTTTTCGTTTATAAGGTGCGGCAGAAAGGATGAACGGTTTTCAAAAAAGTAATATGTCGTTACCTATGCATGAAAAAAACATTTATTTACAGAACAATATTCACATTATTTTACAATTTAAGAAAATTAATGTTTGAAAACAATATCTGACAGGTGACGGCCGTTTTCAGCAATGCACTTTACAAGCCGCTCTCGGAAGTTGGATTGTACTCTTTCTAACATTGCCCTGCCAATTTGTTCGACTTCCTCACGAATTGCTCCCTTTAGTTCTTGAAGTGTACGTGGTTTATGCTGGTAAACACGTGACTTCAGGAAACCCCACAAGAAGTAGTCGCACATGGACAGGTCTGGAGAACGAGGAGGCCAATCAATGTCACCAAACCGAGAAATGATGCGACCACGAAAAACAGCCCGAATTGCTTCCATTGAATTTCTTGCTGTGTGAGCTGTAGGAATGCGTTTCCTTCTTAATTCAGGAAGGAAGAATTCAGTGAACATCTGTCTATAACGTTTTGAGGTTACAGTTACAGTGGTCCCGTTGTCGTCTTCAAAAAAGTATGGACCAATAACAAATATACTGCTCACAGCACACCAAACTGTCACCTTGGGACTGTGTAATGGTCTCTCATGCATTAATTTTGGATTTTCATCTGACCAATAACGATAGTTCTGCTGATTAACGGTACCATTCAAATGAAAATGTGCTTCATCTGTCGTAAACAAAATGATGTTTTCATTTTGGTCAAATATGGCCTCCATTTCTCGAGCAAAATTCAGCCGCTTTACATAATCGCCAGGATTCAATTGTTGAACCATGGCCATTTTGTAGGGATGAAATGCTAGATATTTATGTAAAATACGCCTTACTGACCGATCACTGATGTTCAGTTCAGAAGAATGTCTCCTAGCAGATCGATTAGGAGTACGGAGTATGGCTTGCCGAACTCTTTCCACATTTTGTGGAGTGCGTACAGTGCGATGAGCCCCTGGTGGTCGTTTATTCATTACTGTTTTTACTGAACGAAATGATTTTACCCAACATAAAATGGTGTTACGAGGGGGTACATTTTCATTTATCGCAAGATTGAAATGACGTCGCGCTGAACTGTAATGATACTCTCATTATTACGCACAAAACTGTCGTAAGTAAACACACGATGTTGCACATTCCACGAATCCATGATGCCGATTAAACAATGACTAGAAAAAATGGTATGATCTACCGAACACATGTTCACTTCAGCTGGCCCAATCCGACTACCCAAATCAGAATACTATCTGTTCTAAAAACATCCACCCTTCCTGCCGCACCCAGTATTTGATGGTTATATGTTTCAATATTCATATTGAATGGCGATGTATTATATGAACCTAAGTGAAGTGGATGAACTACAACAAACATCAAATATTTAGCGCTGTGGGAGCAACATTCTCTGAACATCAAATATAAAATTCTAACAAGAAAGTGCAGTGATTGAACTTATTTCCGCTGCTAATAGGTTATACCTATAAAAAGCATGACAAACTACCCCACACACAATCCTCTAAAAACATATACCAAGAAACACGAGCACTTTCAAAGAATTATTTATAATGAGACCTATTACCAATATAAGCCCATCCAAGGCGTGATTGTGATTATGGAGAGGAACTCAGTATTACACTACATAATGTTCTCTATACGTGTACACCCCCCCACTCTAAAACAGCGCATCTAAATTTTGCTCCCGCTTTTCTGAATTATCTTTTCTCATCCATTTCATCCGCTCTCTCTCTCTTCCATTCTCATATTTCTCCCACTTTTAATCCTCTCAATTCTTATAGTCCGTCCACTCTCTCCACTTCATCCACTCTTTGCCTCACCCATTTCTTCTCTTTTGGTCATCTTCTGTCCCCCTTTCCAATCTCCTCTTATTTTCTGTCTTCTCACCTCACTCTAAATCATCTTTCTCGTTTTCTCTCTACCTTCCTCTCCTCCAGCATTCATTTCTCTCCTCCATCTCCTTTCCTCTCTCTCCTCTGATCCTCACCTTTCAGCCCCCCTCCGACCAACTCATCCTCAACGGAGAGCAGCAAACATAAATGCTCTTCCCGGGCAAATAATTAATTTGGCGAAATTCGCCAGAGGCAACCAGATGTATTTTATTGTTTAATGTTAGTTGTTTGCGCTCTGCTCTACATTTGCTATCGAGAGAGGCCTGTTCGGCTTTTATTGTTTTCCGTACTCGTATTTTATTGTTCTGGTCACCATACGCCACTTACTGCTGCAGCCTGGTTCACTTTCAACCGTCAGTATCCCGTACAGAAAAATCATCAACGCTTCTCATTCTACCAATAATGACGGTAGAATATAGGTGCTGTTTCGCTGTGTTCACCACCCTTTACAAACACTATTTGCTTCCGGTCGATTTTTATGTTACTACTACTGCTCTTCTCTATTAATATCTCTTCACCTCTCTGTGCTCTGCTCCTCTTTATTAATTACATTCCCACTGTATTTATATAGCACTCGCGTTGTATTGCCTATCACATTTTGTGATTGGTTCTATTGATTGAATTTTCTGTGCTACCAGATGTGGCTTATTTGATAGCGCTCCAGAATTGTAGATTGGATTGGATTTCCGATGTCGAAAATTAAATCTGGTAGTAACTGGGTTGATATCACTGAATTATATTGTTTGATATCACAGAATTATATGTTCAGTAATTGTTATGACCGCATGTGAAGGTTACTATGATCAATAATAATTATGATTGTCACTTGATTTTTGTGGAAATTTCATCATAGAATAAGATCTGGGAATCGCGTTTCCACTGAGTCTATCATCACAGTATCAACTTTTGCAAAATGGATTCGATTGGGAGATTTATCAGGATATTGTTGTAAGCAAAATTGGGCGATGAATTCTTAGATTTGTTCTTCTAAGTGGGATGATTGTTACAAAAAGAGTTCTTCCACGATTATCACTTCTATACCTATATACGGCTATTTTGATACTTCATAAGCCAAGATAAAGGACCTAGATCTACTTTACAATGATGAAATGAAGAATACTCTTGTTATCAATCAGAGAATATAATTACTGGGATCAATTAACTTCGCATTTCAAAAATTGAACATTCTTAGTAATATTTCAGATCAAAATGATTGTATACTTATTAATATATCTCAAAATTGAGCATTCGCGTATGTCTGTGACAAGACCCAGCAGCCACTACTAGTTGGTTGAGTTTACTAGGTAAATTTGTCTTTGTTGTGAGAACTTGTTCCATACAAGAATAACAGAGAACTCGGTACTGCATACAACAAACACATACACCCAGCACCCAGCACTGGTTGAAGAGAGACACAAACACATACACCCAGCACCCAGCACTGGTTGAAGAGAGACACACGTGCTCGAAACGCGTCCAGTTCGGACGATGTTCAAACGAATGAAGCCTGACGTTTGTGAAGTGTAGCCCACCAACATCAACGGGCTTCGCTTGGGGATGTTGGGTATGCATCCCCTCTAAAGTCTAAACAACCCCTTATGTTATTCTATGTAAATGTGGGGACTGAGTTGCCCACTATAACCGTACTCGCTTTGCCTTCTCTCTGAACTTGGCCTAATAACATGCAGATTCGTGGCCATTACACAACTAACAACTCTCTTTCATTTACTCTCTCTAGTTCTCGCATTCTCTCTCTCTCTCTCTCTCTCTCTCTTCAACTCAGTCTTTCCAACTCCACAAACTCATCGCCTCCTGGAAGCCCTTTATTGCCTCACACACACCCTTTATGTTGTGACGTCCACTTTGGCTCTGTCCTCGACAGAAAGTACAATTCCTGGTGACCTCTTTCTCCACAACAGCCCCAACTGTTTTCAACTTCCTTTCAAACTTCCCGCTCCAACCTGACCTGAGAGCGATTGAAACTTAACGAAACCTTGCGGCTTAGACTACTTGCGGCGACTAGTAGCAACTCCCGCCGCCCCTTCCCAAACAACTCTGCATCTAAACCTTTATCTAGCTCGTAATCGTAGAAATGCATACACATATGTACACTGTATGTACAGCACATATGGATAATCAGCTCATAAAGAAGCATATACGGTATGCATACATTTGCAAACTATACAGAAACATATATATATATATAATATATATATATATATATATTATATATATATATATATATAATATATATATATATATATATATAATTTCAAATTGAAAATCGATTTTGTATTGTTATCCCAAGGTGCGTACAGACTTATTGTATTGTATACATGAGAAGTTATAAATGTTTCCATTATATATTAGAAATAATATAAAATCATTTCAAATTGGTCATAGAAGTTCAAATACTACAAAGACCAGAAGAATAAGATAACAAAATACAAACTATTTCTACCTTCATACCAACTATCAAGTGTACTTTTGGCCTACTGTAGTTTGCAAATGAATGCATAATACTGTGCCTGTTCGTCCTCCCTCAATTATTTAAATGAACAGTTGTGTATCATGTATAATATTATTGAACAAAAACATATACCGTATATTATGTAGCTAGGTGCGTACTCATACGCCACACATATGAAAATTCCACTCTTCATTAGCTGATGCTGTGCTTTGTGCTTTTTATATCTGTATTTTATTTCATATTAATTAAAACCTTTAAAATATTTCCATTAATAAATAAATCCTTAGTTTAATTATTAATGAAATTAACGTTTTGGTAGAGAGTTAGTGGGGAGGATATTTTTAATATTCTTTCCAAAGAATGGACATTGATATGTCCAAAGCTCCGCCAATTTATGTAGATGCATAACAATATAATTATTTATAGTTATTATATATATTGAAAATTGCTCGGATTCAGTTCAATTATTATTTTCTTAGTCTATATTATTATGTAAATTCATCTATAATTTTGCTGTGTTGTAAGCTATTGTATATAAGTGTATATGCCAGTATGTATTGTAATCTACATAAATAAAGTACTCAATCAATCAATCAATTTTACTGTTTCAATACAAATACAGATATATTGAGAAATATTTTTTTAATTTTTTAATTTTTAAATAGCATTAGCTAATGAAAAGTAAAATGCGTGTATGTGTGGCGCATGAGTACGCACCTTAGCTACATAATATACGGTATATATTTTTGTTCAATAATTATCCATTGTTTCAAGATACACAACTGTTCATTCAAATGATTGGGGAAGGACCAACAGGCACAGTATTATGCATTCATTTGCAAACTACAGTATACCGAAAGTATGCTAGATAGTTAGTATGAAGGTAGAAATAGATTGTATTTCGTTATCCTAATCGTATTGTCTTTGTAGTATGTATACTTCTATGACCAATTTGAAATGATTTCATAATTATTATATCTAATATAATGGAAGCATTTATACATTCTTATGTAGCATTCATGCAATATGTTTTAGCTTCTATGATAGTGGACTACTTTCACGATAGCCTGTACACAAAATTTGACAATCCTGATGCAAGAATGTGTGGTGTTTCGAGGTCCCGCTTTCTCAATCACAACCTCAAAATATACTCCTATTTCTGCACAATTTGTTTATTATCACAAAGTACAGTGCTGAGATTTGAGGGAGTGCACACTCACTTCAGATGTTTGCAATGATTTGATGTATAATAGTCCCTTTTGAGAGATCTTACCCACTGAGAAATAGAAGAGATTCATGTAACTTATTATTGTACATCTTGTTTACATTGAAATAGCTTGGTACATAACAAACGAAAGATATGTGCTCATATCATTAGTATTATTGGCGAGTAATGATGGAGCCAAATTAAAATCGAACAAAGAGGCGAAGGCAGAAGAGTGTGTGAGAGAGAGAGATAGTAGTAGCTGTAGCAGCAGCGGCAACCTGAATAGCTGGAAAGAAACGGGAAAGCACTGGATAAAACGAAATTGGTTTTTTTATAACAATCCCCCCACCCCCTGCCATCGGCGAGACCCATTCACCCACCACATGGCTTCAGCGGATTCAAACACAATTGAACCTTAATCCTCAACCTTGTACGGCATTAGGCTCCGGAGCAGCACAGCACAAGAACCCCTAAGTATTATGGCGGGATGATGGTCGGGTGGAGGTGTGGTGGGGGTGCTCCTAGCAGGACTAGAAGACGAGCGAAAAAGTGTGCAGAACAAGACTTATGAGATACTTTTTTTTAACGGTATTATCTGGTAATCATTGGACTTGAAGATGTGTGAGTTTGATAAGTGTCCTCAAGTAATCTTCAAATTATTATGCGAAATTCTACAAGGAGTACCTATAATTATTATTGGTTTGCTCCGAGAAGTTGGTCGAAAAATCGATCAGTGACAAGTTTTTATAAGAAAAACTCCAGTTACCTGCAGAACTGACTACATCGGTTAAAATTAATTTTTTGGGTTTCGATTCATTATTATTATTATTATTGAGTTAAACATGGGAAATGAACTTAGATAATCATGATCATTATTCAATAAACAGGACTTACATTACACTCACACTTATCTATTCTCCCAAGCCTACATTCCCTACCTAGTCTATTATACAAGAACGATTAACAACAGATTGAAATTCAAATCTATCGTCAAATTCGAGAATACAGATTTCCATTTCAATGTTAGTGTGAGCTTGTGATTGCTAGTTTTTATTTTTTATTTGATGATAAAAGCTTGATAATGTGAATAAGAAACTAAACATGTAAGTTTTGTTCACATAAAGTACATACAATTTGGTCTGTATTTGATGATGATGATGATGACGATGTTTATGATGATTACTACATAATTAAGCTACTGGACGTGGTTGATTAACATGACAGTTGAATGTTACCATTGAGCAATCACCGAAACAACTGACTACACGAGAATAATGATCGATCATTTGTTTCTCGTTAGATACCATTAGCAGACAAGCCACTATTGTTATACTGGAAAAATCAATGAAATGATATGATGGTGGCCGGCCACATCAAACAATGCCACAAAAATCAACATAGCCACAAAAACCGACTGTCGGCCAAAACAAGCTTACTTAAAAATTTACGAGAGACAACCACTATGAGTGGGTGAAGTGGTCTACATTTGATAGAGCCACGCAGTTAAAAATAGGGGACTGCCTAGTACTACACAACAAACTGGTTAATGGCAAATGATGTAAGCGTGGAGTGGCATGAGAGGAAGAAAAATAACAAGAAAGAGAATAATAGGAGAAAGGAGGGAAAGTAAGACAAATACAAAAAACAACTAAGTAGAAAGAGGGGGAGAGGTGGAAGAGTATGAGGGAGAAAAAGAGGAAGAAGATAGAAAGAAGTGGAAGAAGAAGAGGAAGAGGAAATGGAACAGAAAAAAGAGAAATATCACGTAAATGAGAAGTGGATACTGCGGCAGAAAGAGGAATACAAGAGAAAGAGTACGGAGAAGTGGAAAAGAGAGAGAAAAACCTAGGAAAATGAGTGAAAAGGGGAGTGGAAATAAGAATAGAGCTCCAGTTGAGAAGAAGAAAAAGAGAAGAATGTTAGTTTGGAAGTAAGTTGATTGAAAGAAAGAAAGATGGGAAAAATAGAAGAGGAAAATTATAAAAGGGAAAAGAGAAAAAGTTTGAAGTACAAGCAGAATAGAATCAGTGGAATATAAGAGTGACAAGGGTAAGAGAGAGAAGAAAAAGTGCGAGAAATGAATAAAAATTTTGGAACTCATAATAAGAAGGTCGGGAAGAGGGACAAAAGTGAGAGGAAAATGAATAATGGAGAATGAAAAATAGGGGAACAAAGACAGAAAAGGAGAAAGGATAAGAAGAGGACCCAGATTACTGATTCACTTCTCATCTTTCATCATTATCAGTTTAATCACCAATACACAAGCTTAGAGCTCATGAGTTGGCATCTTCTTCAGCAAAAAAAGAGAACAGAGAGATGGGAAAAGTTTGGAATATGGGAGGAAAAGTTGAAAAAGGAAATAACATTAGGAATAAAAAAGGAAATAGTGAAGGAAAGTGAATGAGCTTATGAAAGCGGAGGAAATAGTGAGAAGAAAAGAGATAGAGAAATACGAGTGAATGTAGGAAGGAGGGCAAATAACGTGCCGAGCTATAATATCGGGTTGTCCATTAGGTGTAAATAATTAATGACAGTGGACAGCACTTCTAGGTGGGCTTGAAAAATTCATAAAATGTCGATAGCCCTAACAAGACAGCGGCGCTCCCAAATTTCCACTTATCTCTATTTCGCTCTTCCTTTCTCTCACTATTCCTTCCCCTCGCTCCATTCTGCTCTACCCTTTATCCCCATTCTGTCGTTGGCTTTGACAGGTCGAAAAGGGTCGTACGTTGGAATTAGGGCTAGTATCGATCGTAGGCCACTCGGCGAGTGTGTGATGGACATGGCGAGTATTTACGTTCACTTCACTAACTGAACGGCTTTCAATGGAGCTGAGCGCAAATTGCAAGAGTTCATTGAGCTTCAATTGAATGAACGGGAGAAAGTTTTCAGAGTTTGAACTTTTCATCAGTCGCTGAGTGAGTAACTAGTCGGCCGAGTTGACTTGAGCGATTTCAGATTGAATTTCCCAGTAGTCTGGGATTTGATTGTAATACGTTGACATGTATGTATGAGCATCTTAGTAGAATTTGTTGAATCAAATTTAGAAGAATTCGATAGAAATGAAGAAGAATTCGACCAGAAGTGAAGCAGAATAAGTTGGCTGCAACTCACTGCCACCACACAAGTAATCTTATGTTGGCAGTGCCAATTAAATTGATAATACTATTGGTTATACTTGAAGTACAATCAATGTCTATTTGTTCGTATACTCTGGTTATTATATTGTACAAATATGTATTTGTGATTATTGGCAATAAATCCAATTCAATTTCATGGCTAAGGATATCAGGAAAAATCAACAACTGTGAGGTTCATAGATATGAATAATTGAGATTTACTGTAGATTAATGAAAGTCAACTTCAGAACCATTTATAACTTACTTCGGATTCATATCAGTCAGTAATTACTCACGGACAAGCCTAGAGTTAATGTGGACATCAGCCTCAGCAAAAAAAAAAAAAAAAAAAAAAAAAAAAAAAAAAAAAATTGAAAATGCATTAATTGAATGTCTTTGAACATGACAACACATGTTCATATGGTGTTCACGATTCATAGTCTCCTCTTCTTCACCAAACTACTATAAATGGTGTAACTACAGATTCTGGTTATCTAATTAGAAATGTCCCGTTTCCTACAATTCCATGTCTTTTTATTGGAAACGTTGAATTTGATTGATGATGTAGTAGGAGCAACTATTTTGTAACTATGTTGAAACGGTCGAGGAAAATACATGAGATAAGATAGGATAATGTGTAACAAGTAAAGTGAATAGATGGTGGTAACTCACAGGCATTGTCTGGCTTCCGTGCAGGCTGTTGATTGCGGCTTGAGCCTCCAGGTGTGAGCTGAACTTGACAAATGCACAACCTGCAACATAACAAATAGAAAAACTTGATTTACATGAACTTAGTTTATAACGTTAGATTCTATAGAGCTGGAGAATGAGGGGCATTGAAAAAAATCATTACACATCACATTACATGATCAGTGTTCAATATTCAAGTAATAAATCAGTATTATTAACAAATTCAGTCATAGATTTACACTCATTTATAAATATGTGGAATTAATTGAGGAAGACGAGGAAGCAGGAACAAAGAAAGTCGATCGGAGAGAGGTGGTAACAAAGGGGAAAATAATAGGAAACAAATAGCAAGAAAATAAGGAAGAAGAGGAGCGGAAAAAGTGATGGTTGAAGAGAATTCATGAGGGACGTGATCTGCGAAGGATAAGGAAAATTGACAGAGTAAGGAGGGCGACGCAGGAAGCGCTCACTCACACAACTCACTAATAATCCGTCTAATTGTTCCGGCAAGAAACAAACCCAATTATATCATCTTTCCGCCCTTCATCCCTTGGGGTTCCCTAGGGCAGGGGGTGACAGGGGGGCCTACGCTCGACCGGACGCCAAAAGGGCAACGTCTCCGAAGACGCCCTTTGCCTCTTTGCCCTGTCCCGGCCCTAAGGACCTTCAAATTACCACAGCTGCTAACGAGCTCAGATCAAACTTTACGCGTGAACTCTGTTACCAATCATCGAAGAGGCAACAGGGAAAGGGGGTGAAGAAAAGAGGATTTGAAAACGTGGCGGCAATTATCAAAAACAAACTGCTCGAGGAGACCGCAAAGTGGTCTAAGATCAAGATAACGATTATAACTTTGAAATGTGGTAATGTAAATGTGGTTAGATGTAGGCCATCGTAGACGTTTTTGAAGCTATTTGTTGGCAATATTGTAGACAATTCTGGAAGTCACCACTGGAAACTGTAACACAAACCATCACATATAGCACAAAACATTAAACAGCGACAAAAAATAAGTTAGTGAGTTTTGATTGAGTAAAAACTAGTTAAATGTTCAGAATGATAATTTTTGATGAATATGTATCGAAATCATTGGGTCCTGAACATTTGAAACTCATGATGAGGCGAAATACTTATACATTCCATAATTGAATAGACTTAAAACGTTGTCAAAGATCCACTTTAATTAAATGAAAATTAAGAACAAACTTAATTATACATTCCTATAAAGTGATTCCTATACTAAAGAGATTATTCTTTTCGAATTTTTTAAGATATCTCTGTAGCCGATACAACAATCCTATCAGCTTTATTGCATTCATCGGCAAATGTTTCCTGAAGTAATTTCAATCATTACAAGAGGAAAATTTACTTAGGAGGTATTATAATGACTTTAACAAAATGGTGAATTTAGGAAAAACTGAAATCATTAAAAGACTATTTTTTTGTTTCGGCATAACATTCCGCCAATCACAGTGATGTAAGTGCACAATGATAGGTTGACTTCTTTCACGAGTTGAAGGTGGATCGTCGGCCAAAATATCGAGAAATAACAAGCTATCTAACAAGGATATTCCACTTTTTCAGCCACTATTCGAGAACAGGTACCCAACTATGCAGCGTATTGATTTATTCAGTGCACAAAACAACAAAGACAGATGAATCATCGTTCATACTCTTTGAACCCTTTCAAATTAGCATAATCGAGAAAGATAGGCGGCGGCCCCGAATCCCTGATGCAGCAGCAACAGAGTTGAAAGGATGGTCCAGGGGTGTGTCGAGGTAGTAAGCTGCTTATGACTGCTAAAACCCCTCTCAGCCAATTTCTCTTAGTTTCTCTCTCCTTCCCACTCACAATACATCTTCCACATAGCACTCACCTCCTCGCACAGCCTCCCTCACTCTCTCCCACTCTAATTTTCTCGCCCAGCTAAGCTCAGAGTTATAGTGGACGACTTTTGACTAATTACTTCCATAACTCACTAGTTTTTCTCCCTTCTCTAATTCTCATCCGTTTTTCTGCCTGTCCACGTCAACCCTAAAAGCGCATTCGCATCACTTTCGCGCACTCGAAAGTGGGTGGATGAGAGAGGTAATTGGCTCGGAATGCAAAGCAAATTGTGGAGATAATTGAAGTAACATTTTCAGAAATTGATACAGCAGATGAAGAGGAGATCAACAAAACAATTTTATCGAAGTAATTCATGAATAGTAATAGGGTAATTCATCACTATAATATTATCTTATGTTGACTCATCCCGAATTGAGTCCTTCAAAGGTGCAAACTGAACGAGTGGGTCGCGGTTTAGCTTTAAGCTTTCATCGATGTTACTATTCAGCTGACAATGTCATCTTGCTAAAACGCCATTCAGACATGATCACTTGCATGCTTTACAACTCGTTTGTGTTACATGAGATCGATCGCAAGGGTGACCTACACTGAAAGCTAAACATCGACCTGACCGTTCTGTTCGTACCTAGAAAACTGCTAAGAACGATAATTTATCATTACAGAAACCATATACCAGGACTCGCAAACGAGAGACGTCATAATACGAAAATGTAGTGACTGTAGTGCGAAATTAGAAGTAAACTTTTTTCTAATAATTTCAAAAAACTCTATGATTCTATTTTATATAAAAAAGTGAGAAAAAGAGGAATAAAATAGGAATAAGATGAGGAAGGGAGGAGAGTGAAAGTGCGAATGAAGGCAGATGAAAATGATAGCAAAGTGAACTTACTGGAGCGAGAAACGCGATACTTAGTTCAGCAACCCAACGAATAGCTCAGGTGTGAAGGGTATAATTCTGCCTAGTTGCGCACACGCGTGCGTGCGTGCATTCCAATTCGAAATAATTTCCAGGATTATAAACTACAAGGTGAGACTTTGAGGCGTGGGTGTGCGCGTGTGAAACATCTGAGTGAAACAGTATATGAGATGTGTTAAACAGGTCCCCATCATTACAAACGTAAATGAGGTATTGTCGCGAGTGTGATGGAGTTATGTGTCTACTGTGTGAGGAGCGGAGAGGAGGGAGGGAGGGGATGGATGAATAGAATCTGGAAGACGTATGTCTTTCGCTAGAGGGTGCCTTTGATCTGTCAGCAGCGGTTAAATGGAAGATATTGCTGTTTCTCACAGGGAATGGTGACAGTTTGAAGTGAATTTCACTATAGTGAGGGTGCTTGTAGAGTGTTCATAGAGATGGGGATGCGGTTCAATTTAATTTAGCAACACTCCTTACTTCCCCCCACCCTTACCCAACATCACATGGCAACCGTTCTCCCCCCTTTGTCACTACACTGCTTCCTCAATTATTGCAAGGAGTTGTTCTCAGTTCACTTCCTTCACCCTCCAACCCTCACAACACTGTTTAAGATATGAACCCCATCTATCAAGAGCGGGGAATGAATTGGGGGAATCATTGGGAATTTCCCGAAAGTTCTTGATAATGATGAAAAAGAATAATTAGTGGCAGACATATTGCAATCTCATGAGTTTTCTGTTTTTTTTTTAAGTTCTAAAACCATAAAGTGGGTATGGCACAATAAGAAGTTTTCTCTTCGAATCTGCCTAAGAGTATAACTATCCCTCACAAACAGGACCAAGGAAGATAATAGTTGAATTCAAGTGGAAAAATTTCAGAAAGGGATGAAATTATTATTGTTGAAAAAAAGTTTGATTCTCGTATAATATTCTGACTCGTTACGTATTAATGTCAATCAATAACTCAGGTCGTCTTAGAATTAGCTATTATCTAATAAGATGACTGAAAGATAGAATTCAGATTCCCTAATAAGATACTGGGAGAATAGAAGAAAAGATTTTCCAAGTTTTCTCTGTTTATAAATATAACTCAGCCCAAAGAGAGAGTGTCATTGAAAATGTAGAATATTAACAACCAACAGGAAAAAGAGATTTGGGTAGGCCTTTGAAAAGATGACAGTAACATTATGTTTTGAATTATTTCACATTATAAGCCTTATTGTAGGCAAATTGATTAAATTGATAGGATATTACTAGCTTTCGTGTTTCGTGAGTCGGAACAGTCATAATAGCCTAAACCTTGCATGTAAGAAGAAGAATACTCACTTAGGCATGCACTGCACATTCAATACACAGCATATCATTAACCAACAAAGAGAAGTACTTTCAATTTGGAAAACTGGAAGCATCAGATGTCAGGAAAGCGCTTTTAATCTCTCCGATCAGTCGGACGGTTGAACATTATCCGCCATTGGAGTTTGGACTATTCGCTTTCTATTTTGTAACAGACGTCAGCAAATTTCATAGCGGCAGTTCAATTACGTGCTTTCACATTTCATCCATAAAAACAAGGCCTGTTTTATGGAGTGGATCTGATTGCCGCCTTCCCCCTCCCCCCTTGTCATACTTCTAGAGTATTCCAGTTGTAGTATGTCCGTTCAAAATACAGACAGCAGGAGGTCCCGTATTTTAATTACGTTTCCATCCCGGTAAAGAAAACCTGGCCAGAAAACATTTCAAACTTTCTGCTAATTCGGCTCGAAACTCACTCCCAACTCGTTTCGCCTCCATTCAAATCTCCCGCCAGCTCCTCAACCGTCGAGCCAAGGCCTGAATATGACACCTCTAATGCCCGCACTTTTCCATCCACCAAACAACCACCCCAAAATCCTTACAATTTCCACCCTCTCCAAAATATCTACAAGAATAGTATGACATTGAATAAGTCCGCTCAACCTTCAAAGGAAACTGACATAAAAATAATACCGACTCCTATCCTCATTCGAATACCGTGTAAAACACACAAAACAGCTATTCTTCTGCTGTTGTATCGTACGTCTAAAAGAATAAAACGCAATTCGCCATCACTTCTTCCACAACTTCTGTTGATGTAGTTGTTCTGGCTCATTCACTTCGTTTGTTGCATAAAGTTAAATGAAGCGATCAACTTTTGCAAACTTCGTCGTATTCTTCTATCGCCCCTCCTCTTCCTCCTCCTCATCAACCCCTTTTCAACAATTCTCACCTCGTCTTCGCCTTATAAAAGTTCACTGCACATTGTTTCCATTCAGAATAATCGAAACAACGTTTACTACTTTGTTTCCTCTAACTTTCTCCAACTCTATATCAAGATGTTGATCGTTTTCCACGACTACAGATCTGCAAATGAAAACGGTTTTACTGAAATTTACTTCTAACTGCCAGCATTTGATTCGGGAGCATTGGTAGAATTGATGAGGAATGCACGCAGTTCGAAGTGAAACTCGCCGTTCAAATAAGTCACCTTCTTGTTAAACAAAGCATCAAGAGATTTTATGTTAAGTTTCATTGAATGATTCAACATTCGCATATCTTATCTATTTTGTTGATTCCAATATCTGCATTGCCATTTCAATTTTCCATTCAACTAGTAGGTCATAATACCATTGATAACTCCAGGTGTGACACTAATGTAATAACATTGGTAGATAAAACCAATGTAGTGATAAAACCAATGCATAAGGTAGTCCTTATATACTAATTTTCTTCCAAATTTATCTGTGACAAAATCTAAGATCAGGTTAGAATTTCACGTGTACAATTTTTATGAATTTTAGTCAAAAATAAACATGAAATTTATAAATTTTGAATTTCAATGGCTTCAATAATTAAATTGATTAGAAATATTCCACTCAATTACCACTCTTGTAACGGATAATATTGTGTTATTTAAGAAAATTTGGAACCATTAAAGAAACACTATTCTGCACTATTGACCTAAATCCCAAATAATCAAAGGTGTGTGATTGGAATTGAAACATTTTATTCTGGAATTCCCACGTAAGTCAAACTTCAAGAAGGTAGAAAAATTGCCAATCCGCTTCAACTGAAGAGATATGACAAAGGTCCGTCTTTTTTGTCCCAGTAGCTAAGAAGAGGATACAGGAACCCTTCACTCTGAATGTGTGTGAGGAGCACCAACACCACCAAATGAGGTTGCAATTTAAAAGTAGCCTTTCGGAATTAAATCCCAACTGCTCTTTTCTGACAAAGTTGAACAGCCTTAAAAAAAGAACACATGAAAGACCCACAACTTGATCTCACACTCATGCACATGTACACTTCCATATTCGCATGCACGCGTGCTCTCGCCATTTCGGTCATTACATGTGCGTTCTCTGGGAAGACCCTCATACACACCCATTTATAAAGTCCCTAATGGAATTTTGGGCTCTTCTCATCTCTTCCTCTATCCTTTTTTCATGCACATCTTACTCACTTGACTTGCGTGAAAATAATTGGTTTCTCAATTCTATCCCCCTCCTATCCTCTTCGTTCACCTTCACTTGCTTTCTAGGGCCTGAAATTTTGAAGGCCGAACATCAGTCCCCCTACTATTTTATTTCTGAGATTCAACTATCCTTTCCTTTATGTAACTCCAGTATCAGTATCATGGAACTCGTGTTAGTTGAAACTAGTCTGAAGTGAAATCCAAATAAACGATATGATTGAATCACAATATTAAGTATTCATGAGCTCAACCGATATGATTATTCAGTTATTACTTGACCTATTGAGAAACTAAGTTTAGTAGTGATTGATTATCCAAAGGTGAAGTATGAGTGATTCCAAATTCGTACAATAATCAGTTAATTCTCTTAAAACAAGAGAATAGTCAATAAAATAGGATAGTCCGATCCCATTAGTTCTGTCTAGTCTTTTATAAACAGATAGGCTGATAAGCAGGACTTATTCGAAATAAGATTTCAAATTAAAATCTTTGAAATTCTTTTATCTTCTACTAAAACGATCAATACAAAAAATTATAAGCATCAGTGAAAGTTGAATTGCAGTACTCTATCCATCGGAAAATCAAGTCTACATCAATTCAAATACGTTGGCCTTATTGATTTGTCATTCACCATACATCGAATCATCCAGCCATAATAATTATGTCATTTGGCAAAGGTGAACCACGATAGAAAGTGGCCCGGATTGCAATTAGGCTATAACAGTGCCAGGTGACATGGCAGATAATATGGGTGACATGTCAGATGTCAGGACACGTGTTGATTGGGTTCGTCAATAATGGACTTGATGCTTCCAGAGTGGGTGAGTGAGTGTACCTAATCGGCGCGGAAACTGGATTCGGATGGGCATTGATGTACTCTGTGTCATTTCTGGTAATTGTGATTTCAGTTCTGGCTTGTCGTTTGTATAATTTGTTGAGTTCCTGTCACGTTAAGCTGTGCAATGAATCTGATCCACATCCAAAGCACTAATCACAAGATGGGTCTGGGGCATATTTAGAAGATGAGTATGCCCACTGAACAATTTTTTTCCAATTCAGCCTTATAAAGGGTGCTCTAAAGCTATTTGCGAGCATAATGGCTCACTTATAATGTCAATTCCTTTTTGTTCCAAGAGGTGCCGGTTCCGTGAAAAACAATACTGGCTCCACAGTATTAAAGCCGATAATGACTCAAGTGTCCAATAATCAATATGTACTGCAATGCAAGCACAGCATTCCACAAGAAATTGAAACTAACAAAACATGCTCTTATGAGAAATGTATCCGATGAAAATTCATTGGATGTAGAAGCAAAAAATCTAGAAACATATCCTACAAAAATTATCCCTAGTTGAGGAACAGCTTTCAAATCAATTTTTTCTATTAAAATGAACAAATAGCAGTCAGATTTTTAAAAATAAATGAATTAATCACTCACTGTGACAACGAGATCTTCCGGCTGGAAGATGGCGGACCTGCCGAATGATCTCGTCACTGTGAGACAATAAGTCATTTATTGTAAAAATCTGACTGCTAGTCGTTTTTTTCAATAGCAAAAAGTGATTTAATAAAAAGCAGTTCGTGATGGAAAACAACATTGAAGAATTTTTAAATCTTCGTCAAATTTTGTAATCAGCCATCTTGTAACAGGCCTCTCTCTCCAGTTGCTAGTAATGACTATGTACATGGATGCCAGTGAATATCAGTCTGTCACTGGATACTAGCATAGAGCCTCAACTGGCAGCTTGTTAGTCAGTCATCAGTGAAATTATTTGAGAATGTTTAGTTTCGCTTGTTAATCGAACATCAGTCAAGCTATCTGATTGCTTATCAAATAGTGACAATGTTTGATCCGTCTACAAAATAATGCTTGTTAATCAGTCATAAGTTATCATTCATGAAATAGTGTGATTGTACAGTTTCATCTAAAAGTACTTGCTCATTCATAGTGAAAGGTAGGTCGCTTCAATAGCATACTTGAATTCAGTGGCATACTTTGCTTTATTATAGCATCATAGTTATGAGTAATTTGTGGAAGGGAAGATATTTCCAAGATAATAGTGAGAGTTTATAGTAAACTGCTGTAGTGGAAGTAAGGATTTTGAAGAGGAGAGTGTACGGAATGAGGTGGCGTGTGTAAATTGGATAATTGTTCGGGCGCCGGTAAGCCATCGCTTGAATAATGGATGCCGCGGCGGACATGCTGGGTTAAAGCCAAGGCTAGTATATATATATAATACTCGGGTTAAAGCGACCGCCGCAGCGGCTGAATAATAGATGGCCGCTCCGTTCCGTTCTCACCTCCAGCTCCCACCCCATCCCATACCACAGAATAATCTATCACCCACCTATCGACGGCAATTTTATCGAACTGTGATCAACGGCTCCCCACTGTTTGTTTTAACGGCCCGCGCCCCAAATTGAATGGGCACCCGGGAGTAATTTGGCTGAAGCACCGGTACTCTGCCGGTTAGGAGGCGAGAATACAATACCTTTTCCTCCACTCGCCAAGATGTTGGCGGATCAGTTCCGGGATGAATCTCGGCGGAACTTTCGAAGATTGTGTTCGCTGCGAGATCGGTTTGAATCTGTAGAAATTTTTGATTAGAAACGTATTTTGAATTCATGTTCCATAAATTGTTTGCTGTGAAATGCATGAACGCAAAATATTAAAAAGTTATTTAAAAGTTATGTCTCATAGAATTGTTTGCCTGAAGTGCATGAGCCCAAAATACACATCAGAGCTTTACAATGCCGACAATCTATGATGAAATGAAATAATTCTTTATTGGCGGAGTTAGGACTTTTAAGTCCTCTCTGCCACTCAACCTCAATATGATGGCAAGTAGAAAGAATCTATATCAAATCTATAGGTTGAATGGTCTATTGGATCTCATAAGTGTCCTAGAAACCGAGCCCAAAACTCGTTTATACAGCTTAGTTTTAATGTTGAAATGCTAAACTATTCTTATTGCTTCGATGAACAATCATATTCACACTGGCCAACATGCAATGATTGCATTTAATTTTTCAATAATTATAGCTTCACAATCACAATTATTATATTACTATTGATATGATATAACGATTATTTTCTCATCGCAGTCAAACGTTGTCCGAAACTCTCCACCTCAATCACGCCCACAAAATGAGATCCTCACTCTTTGGCCAGGATTACACCGTAATGTTCCAGCTTGGAAACATGCACATCAAAAACATCCCCCCACCGCCGTGAAGTATGTGTTGAAAGTTTTGCAGGGGCTTTAAAACACACAACTTGAACTTTGTTAGTAGTCGTCGTGTAGGTGATTTCTGGAAATATTTGGGATGTTGTAGTGGGGTGAGGGGGTTGGGTGAATGGTTAACAGAAACTCGGTCCGACAGTAATTTGGGGAAGGATACAAGGTGAAATGGAGGGGGAAGAGGGGAGGTTGAAGTAAAGCTATCTGGTTCAAGTTAGATTACTGTTTATTCAGTGTGGCAGCAGTCGACTCTTCGGCAAAGTGATGGTTGGCTGATGTGACTGGTGAATTAGAGGATCGGAGGGAGGGGTTTGAAGTTTCTGGAGAGTTTATATTGCGCGAGGAAAGGGGTGGAACGTGTACGCGAAAGCAGCTTTGACAAATTCCTGCTAGCTCGCGGGTTCCGTTGACAAATGGCTGTACCTTTCGCCTACCCTGCCAGACCACGTGCACCCCATCTACAAAGCGTCAACGAGTGTTTCTGACGTTGTAAGACTAACGAAATTCAGTCAATCTATATAGACGAACGTCGTAAGGCAGAACCTGCCTTTCAAGTCCGGAATGACCTGGCAGAACTGCCTCCTTCGCAGTATGAGGTCTGCTGAGTTGAAGTTTGATTGATTATTGAAGTTACGATATTGACTAAGTTAATGCTGGGAGATGCGGATCCGATACAAGTCTCAACATTATGAAAATTGATAAGTTACGGATAAGAAAAATTGATGGAGTAGAAAACCATTATTTATAGTAAGATTCACTTCAACCTCTCAGCCTTGAATGAATGACAATTATTATCAATGTTATTCATAAGAAATGCTAATTGTTTCAAGTGAATGGAAGACTGGAGTTACAAGAGAATTTCATATTTCGAGAAGTTTAATAATACAGAATGACGTATATAGATGATCAATATTGAAGAATAATTATGATTATATCGTATTCTCTTTCTTCATTCAACAAATTCACGGATCTCCACGATATGAATTGAGTTTCCAAAGACTGGTTTTTCAATTTCCAATCACTATCTCTCTCTTATCATATTATATTTCTGTGTACTGTGATACGCACATGATACACACAAGTATCAAGTTTCTCTTCAGATTCCCTCTATTAATCTTGAGATTGTACATCCTTTCATCTAATTCAGCTCTTCGAATTGCAATACATAGTTTTCTATTATGTAACAGGATCTGTAATGAGATACCAGCGCCCTACTAAATGCCGCCATATTGAATAGGATTCACATGCTCTGATCCCATGTGGCTCTCGACAAGCAATTGATTACATATGACTGGCTTTGGCACGCGCAGCGGCAGCCTATACCCAACTACATCAGCTTAGCAAGGATGTGTTTTCCTTATCAGAGCAATAACACTGTCATAACGTATGCTCTAATATCCTTAGCTCGGCTCAACTATGCATCATGCCAACCTACTTAGCATGATCTATTTTTGGTCTCATCAATCATAGATGATGCAAAATACATTCATCATAGATTAACTTGAACTCAGAATTGAAACTTGGTCGTTGGAAAGACGAATCGCTCAGAGTGCGAGGATGAAAGAGCATTAGAGGCGAAAGCGAGAAACCAACGTAAATAATAATAATGATGGCGTCAATGATAATCATGATAATGGTTTATGGTGAATTATTGTGGTCCTTAGTCAGCCTACCAAAAAAAAAAACTATTTTCCTCATTCACGCATCTTGAACCAACGATTTTGAAATGGCGTTCCATGAGAAAATTTTGCACTAGTCACGTGATGGAACAATTTACGATTGGAACTGGAACAATTCACTGTACACATAGCTTACACATTGTTATTATATCACATCTCATGCTTATATTGCTTCATGCTATTCATTCTTGATTCATAAATTCGAATATGGACATGGAAAGAATTTTTGTCCACACAACTCTTTGGTTGATTTCTAGATGTTATGATCCAGATCCTAGATTGAGGGTGGAACTTCACGTTGTCAATAACACTCCCTAGTTAAATTACGGATTTTATCACTTCAAAACTGTTTCGTCATTATAAACAATGAATGAAAGATATATTTTTTGAATGAAAGCTAGCAATTGCTACTTTAAAGTAATTTTTAAGCAAATGCTAAAATCCGAATCAGTTATTTAGCTAGAACCAATGAACAGTTGCTTGTCACTAGATTCTAGTCTTCATTAAATCGACGTATTGGTCGTTCTCCTAAAATATTTACTTGTCAAAGTCTGTAGAAATACATAAATTATATTCAAACTTTTCCATTCAAAAAATAATCAATTTTCAAAATACCTGCAACCACATCCCTGACATCAGTCCACTAACTCAATTATTCAGCAAGTTGGTGAAGCCCTACAACTGGCCTTGCTAGGCCTTGCTAACCTACATCAGGGCAGTGCAACAATATTAATGACCGATGTTATTCCAGGGTGTCAAGCTTTGTTTTGACACAGCACTATGTATATAGCAAACAAGCTAGGCCATGTAGATGTGTTAGTAAGAGAGAGAGAGAGAGAGAGAGAGAGAGAGAGAGAGAGAGAGAGAGAGAGAAAGAGAGTTCAGAGAGATCAAGAGGGAGATAGTCATAAATAAAAACAAGATAATCAAGGGAAGACAAGAAGAGAGATTCAGATAGCTTATGGGGAAGAGAGACATATATAGAAAGAGAAAGATAGAGGAAGAGAGAGAGAAACAGAGGAAGACAGAAAGATGAAGAAAGTAAGAGGGTGAAAGGGAGCGAGATAGAGAGTATGTGTGGAAAAGAGGATGAGGGAAAAATAGAGAGAGAAAGAGTGGAGTTGGAAGAGAGGGAGAGACTGATGGAGGACAAACAGAGAGAGCAAGAGAGATAGAGAGATAGGTAGAGGAAGAGAGTGATAGAGTGAGAGAGAGAGAGTGAGGAAAAGAGTGATACAGAGGAAGAAAGTAAGAGGAAGAGAGAGAGAAACAGAGGAAGACAGAAAGATGAAGAAAGTAAGAGGAAGAGAGAGAGGCAGTATGTGTAAGAGAAAAAGTATGTGTGTGAGAGAGAATGACAGAAAGATAGATAGAAAGAGTGAATGAGAGAGAGAAAGAGAGAATGAGAGAGAGAGAGAGAGAGAGAGAGAGAGAGAGAGAAAGAGAGTTCAGAGAGATCAAGAGGGAGATAGTCATAAATAAAAACAAGATAATCAAGGGAAGACAAGAAGAGAGATTCAGATAGCTTATGGGGAAGAGAGACATATATAGAAAGAGAAAGATAGAGGAAGAGAGAGAGAAACAGAGGAAGACAGAAAGATGAAGAAAGTAAGAGGGAGAAAGGGAGCGAGATAGAGAGTATGTGTGGAAAAGAGGATGAGGGAAAAATAGAGAGAGAAAGAGTGAAGTTGGAAGAGAGGGAGAGACTGATGGAGGACAAACAGAGAGAGCAAGAGAGATAGAGAGATAGGTAGAGGAAGAGAGTGATAGAGTGAGAGAGAGAGTGAGGAAAAGAGTGATACAGAGGAAGAAAGTAAGAGGAAGAGAGAGAGGCAGTATGTGTAAGAGAAAAAGTATGTGTGTGAGAGAGAATGACAGAAAGATAGATAGAAAGAGTGAATGAGAGAGAGAAAGAGAGAATGAGAGAGAGAAAGAGAGTGTGAGAGAGACAGAGAAGGCGACTGGTTGATGGGCTTTCGGTGTGATTGGATCTATTAGGTGACGGTTTGCCTTCCGGTCGGATTGCACCAATCAGGCGTCGGTTTGCTCACCAGCTGATTGACAGCGGTTGCCTAGCAACCAAACTGTCAGCTCAACAATAGAGGCCCATGTACTTCAAGTATAGTGCATTAGCGGCCTATATTTACGAATGCCAACTATGTTCGGGACGAGAAACAATGGGAAATTGGGGTATTTGCATTAGTGGCTACAGAAGGGTCAGCAGGAACAACTAGTTTAGTAGGGGAATCTGTTTATCATCATGGTTGAGTTGAGTGCTTGCAGAAACCATGCTGATCACTTCATGTGGAAGAGTCACATTCTATAAACTATGTTAGACCCCTTGGACTAGTTTTTAGGCAGCCGGGACCGACAACAGTACGTGACCATCCGAAGCACTGCAGTGTCCCGAGAAAATGTCTTGCTCGGGCCGGGATTTGAACCCGGCTGATGAAGCCAGCATATAAACCATTCGACTACTTGACATATAAAACGTCGACTACTTGAGGGCTATCCCTACTGAGACATCCTATTAGAAATGCACCATGATGGGACAATGAATTGGTAGCCTAGCATGCTCTGCAGGTGACAATCCTCTTACTTGTTGTTCTAGTCCCACTTCATCAAGTCCCGCTTCATGTCCTAGTTGACAATATTGATGACACCAAATTAAAACTTCATTTTAACATGATGACTTCAAAAGCTGATTATTAAATTAGAGTCACTGAATAAAGTCAATCATTTGTACAATACTACGAGTTAATAGCATTTTACAAATTCTTCATACCTTGTCGAACTGAAAAATAAAAAGTGGTATATTAAAAGGTTGAATGAGAAAATTCAAGAATTCACAATCAATTGAATATAATTTTCAATAAAAATGAAGCTTTACTCCATGGGATGCACCAGTAGAGACTATATTCATGTTAAATCAGTTTTGATTAAGCATTCAACTTGTGCGGCAAGATATCCTACCCTTAGGATAGAGCGCCTAGGAGACGGGATGAGTTAGTTTTCACCGGGTGACAAGTGATCAACGCAACGCATCGACTTTCTCCTACAGTCCACAACAATATTAATCATCTCAATCAATTAGTGCGTGTAGTGTACTCATGGGTAACCAATCCTCATTTTTTATATTCCTACACCTTTTTCTCCTCTCAACCTGACAAATACAAAAAACGACCATAAAGGCTCCAATAACTTTCATTAAATCTAAAAATGGACTCGAGCTGTTCTACTCATCTAGTTGGTAAGAATTCATGTTTTCATTGCTTGAACATCATATGTGCATATTCATGCACATCAGTGCTACTGCACTGATCAGCTATACATTATTATTATGTTGAATGAAATGATGTGCAAGTAATAAACTTCATTTTTGATATCTTCTATGAAAAATTTTGATACAATTTATTATCTTTCTATATATGATCATTTATTGGAATCCTCTTTGTTATCTGACAAGGTCAGATTCATTAGTTGTATGTCCCAATCAATACATATCAGATAGTATGATAGAATAATCTCATACACAGTGAATCACTACACTTGTATTGATGAGTCAATAAAAGCGATAATTTTGTTTTTGCATCTAAAAAATAACAACAGCATTCCAGCTGAAGGCTAGCCATCCTTAATTTGCGCTCGTAACCGATAAATCCACACAGTTCAGATAGGCTTGTGGGGGAGGGGGTGGTGGTTGAAAGCCACAAGCAATGCAGGCAGGCGTTTTGAATATGACAGGGCTTCAACCGCAGGCCGACTACAATATAGGACCAACACTATGGGGAGGGGGAAACCCCTCACAAATGCAAACAAGCATCCCTTCCCCTCCAGCTGGGGACTGAGCCTAAACCTAAACATTAGCAGGTTTAGTACACTGGCACATAATTGCATAGGATTGGTGTGGTTTTATGAGTTATAATACAGAACTCTGTTTTTTCTCAAATCAATAATTATTCATTTGCCATATGAACAAAAACAATTTAGAAATTGTAATAATGATGTTGAATCCAATGCAGTAAACAAAATCGATGTATATTTTGAAGTTAAAGATCCAGTTCTTGATTGTATGTAACACAAAGGGTCAATTGCACGAAGAAAAAAATGGAATTCGAAAGCGTAAAATGTCATTATACTGGATTAAGACATGGAGGAACGATAGTGATTGTTTATTCTAGATTGGTTATTACATGGTTGGGTGATTCTTGGTTCTCGTTGCTTTTACTTCTACATTTTATTGGTTCTACTTACATTTTATTGCTTTCGTCAAATGACAACGTCTAAAACTAACATGAAAACATTTCCTATATTATTTCATACTACTACAGAATTTAATGAACGAAATCGAAGTGCTCGAATTTTTATTTAATATAAGGCATTCATGTTCTATCCATCTGTCTATGAATACAGTTTAGATCGGTTAGCCTATGAAAGCTGAAAAAGAGCTTCTAAAAACGTGTGACGGTTGAAGTTTGAAGAATGTGAGATAACATCAACTTCTTGAGCCAAATTGGATTGAGTCTGATAAGGTTTTTTCAAGGTGTAATATAGAAGTGATAGAGGTTATGTAGAAGAATAATGCTGCCGTGCCATGTATTGGTACATACATTGGCTATCATACAACAAAGATGAAGACACTAAAAACTAGCACGATAGTAGAAACTAGTATAATAAGATTGTTGTTTGAAAAAATGGTGTCTGGTAACAATGTTTTGCTGAGTGAGCACTTTTAGGTGGTTTGTTGCTGGGTTCAATTGAACCCTCCCCATACTGCAAGTTGTGTAAGCATCAAGGGATAGAGTTGCAATCGCGAGGAAAGGGGGTGAAAGTTTTGGGGGGAAAAGATCCCCACACTTTTAGGGTAAAAGGGGCATCGTCTGATCGTGTGTCGGGAAAGGGCTTAGGACTAAGCCTTCTAAAATGAGAAAAATACAGGGGGGATGAGAGAGACTGAGACAAAATAACAGAGATGGAACAAAGCCGATGGGTGGGTGGATGAGCGGTGTCAGGGGGGGGGATCCTCTACCATCCTCTTTGAGCCACCGAGAAAACAGTGAGCTTACCTACAGGGTAAAAACAAAATGGTGAGCATGACTACAACTGAAATTCTCAATAATGCTACAACTCTTTCCAGCGGTAAGCAATCACATTGGTCAATCCCCCTTTACTTATTGGGGTTCACAGTTCAGTTCAAGCCATGGACGTAGAAATGCACCGTTTCAGGGTTCAAGCTTGAATGCATCCGAATAAAATCAGAAGGGGGCTGTCGATATAGAATTCTGGTTTATTCAATTTTAAATTGGAAATGTTCTGCTTAATTAGTTCTCAATGGTGACATTGTCTTTTTTGAAATTCAATGGTAATTGCGTTGCGAAATGTACATTGTGGTATTAAAATGTGTAAATGTGTATAGTATATTATATTGAAAATGATATACAGTATTAGTGTGAGAAAGCAGATATGCTCACAGTGATGAGAATATTCTTCATTTGGCGAAGTTAGGTCAAACTAAGTATTGATGACTGATCTATTTCAATATAATTCATCCACTTATACGATAATGTACATAAACGGAATACTATTCTGCTCCTCTTCCAAATTCATGTATTTATAATAAATTTAATGTTTGAATCATCTCTGAAAAATACAATGATTTCAATGACTCTGGGATTAAACCTTGATCAGTTCCAAGTACAAATTTATGAAAAAGAGTGGAAGTTTAATCAATAGATTGTATACATTAATTTGGAACCTCAAGTTATTTAATTTAATGTTTCACTCTGCTGATTCAAATACCAATATCAATTTTCCATCTGTGTTCCTCGAATACAGTTGCTCTATTTCTGTATTCCAATCAACAAGGAATAAAAAATTGTGGTTCCTCAAGGATTTCTTCTTTACACATTCTAACTTTTTTTTGTTCTTCTTTACTTATTGCATCCTGTTGTTCTCTTGCTTTACTTATTGTTCTCAATCAACAAAATGATCTCGAACAAGTACTCCAGAAAAAATCTTATTTAATGCATCCCTCACTATCTAGATGAAATCGACCTGATTAATTAATATTGAATCAACCATCGCAATGACCGGCTTGGAGTGGCTTGCAGAGCGGATTAGATCAGTCTCTCCTGATCCAATTCAGAGGCAACCCGATATCTACGGGATTGAGGCTTTCAATTTTGCCGGGGATAAATGAGGACTGATCGAGCGGGGAGAACATCACTCGTTAGAGAGGAGTCCAGATAAGACGACCCAACCACCCAAGAAAGATTACTCCATCTTGCTTGCCAACCTGATACCCTCTCTCTAACTATTATTTAAACCTCGTCCCAAGAGAGGCTTAGACTAGTTCTGATAGATTCCCGGAACGCTAAGACAGAAGCTAGGTCTCATGATGATGGGATTCAGGAGATAGATCCTTGAGGAGCCAGGATTTTTTATCCCTTCTTGAGTGGAATTCTATCAAAACCAGATGGATTCCATATACATACATACATACGTACATTGATACATTGGCTACAATGTCATTCTCAACTATGAATGATTGGGAAAGGAGCAACAGGCTTAAAGCCCAAAACTGTTCCTTTCCCAAATTTAGATGGAAATTTTCCAAAAAAATAGGTTATGTTAACACTTCACGATTTTTGTCCAATTTTGAGTCCAAAATATGTATAAACTAGGAATTTAGAATTTAGGAAAGTTGAAAACCAAATTAAATAAGAATACTTCACTAAATCATCACTAATAACTGAAAAATACTGTATTATAATAATTAAAAATTTTAAAACGTGAAAAGAGACTCAAACTAGAAACACTTTTGACACCATTTTTCACTAAAACCTTTTACCATTTTTTATATATTTTTCATATATCAAGATAACCCACATCCATAACTTAATTATACGTAAATCTATTGATATTGGCTTCATTTTATTGCAGATAGACTGCTAATACAATACATCTATGTCAACTAATTTTAACTCATACTAAGAGCTCATTATACTCTGTAGATTATCATCCACTCTTGTAGCTCTATTATTCACTCTTCGTTTCATGATATGTCGCATACATAAAAACCCAGAAGTAAAGGTAGGGAGTGAATTAAATGGAATAGTACAAGAAGTCTAGGAAGTAATGCAAATAATGAAGTATAAACAAAAATCGATAGGCCTAAGACAGATTGCTGTAGATCGAATGAGATTAGGAACCAAAAGAACCAATGAGAGAAGAAATAGATGAAGAAAGAAGTTGAGCAGAGCTAGCGTAGCAGTGGAGAGCTCTGCATTCAATCAGAAAAAGGGTGCTTCCTTTTAGGCAAATCCAAAGCCGGAGTCTATCTCCCTGCGGTGAGAGCTTGGGCTTCCTCTGTCGGGTAATTTGCAACAGAATGCGAGAGCAAAACGGAAACCGAAGATAAAAGTCAGGTGTAGACAGAAACAAGATCAATTGTGCAGATGTCTTCCGTCTTTTTTACATACGGTTGGCGCGAAAAATAACACCTACCTTCTTTTCTCTCTCTAATTTTGTTACAACTTGATTTCTCTAGTTCTTGTTCTTGTTTTTGTTGTTGTTGTTCTTCTTCATCTTATCCCCTTCTTCTTCTTTCTCTTCTTCTCATTCTTCATCTTCTCATTCTCCTTTTTCTTCTGCCTTCTTCTATCTCTCTTACCTTCTCAGAGTCTTCAAGGAGCCGAAAGAGTGTCATCGTTTTGACGCCATCTCTCATTCTCTTCTTTTTCTTCTGTGCGACCTCAGCGAACCGTGACAAAAAAGATCAATCCATGACTGGATGAATGAGAATAGAGACAAAAAAATCACACCGTCAAGCTCACATATATATATATATATATATATATATATATATATATATATATATATATATATATATATATAATATATATATATATATATATATATTACCAGAGAGGCGACGAAACTTCCAAAGCTGTACCGCTTCCAACTTGAATCTACTTTGGGATGAGGAGTAGTTGATAGAATCATAGAAAGAGTTAGGAGAAGGTGGGAGAAGTGGAGGACAAAAAAAAGAGAAAATAGAAGGGGGAAGAGGAGGAGGAAGAGAAAAAGAAGAAATAGAAGGAGGTAGAGGGAGTAAAATAGTTGGGAGAAGGATACTTGAGAAAAAGAGGGAGTTGGAAGAAGAAGAAGAAGAAAATGAAGAAGAAGAGTAAGAGAAAGAACTTCAACAACGAGAATATGTGAAAGAAGAAGGAGAAGAAAACAAAGTGAACGAAAAATGAAATTAGCATTGGGAGAATAGATCATCGATTAGAAAGTACAAAATGTAAAGAGGGTACCAATGGAAATAGGATCTCATTATCCAACCTTTTACTAATTATATCCTCCAAGTTATTAATTCTTCCTTCCTGTGATTCATCTCTGTTCCCTAGACCCATCTTTCCCTAATATTCGGGCCGATCACGATTGATAGGAGCACTCAGATCAAGCACAAGCGTATTCACCATCTGTTGCGTCCTCTGTTGCTTTTTCTGAAGAGGACTAAACACCGGTTTCGGTGTGGGATTGAGTTAATGTCCAAAAATTCTGTACGAACTCCAAAAATACTGTACAGTCATATACAACTCTCTCATATACAAATGCTCTGAATATGAAATGCATGTATTGCAACATCCGGCTTCCTGAATATTATTACAGCTAGAAGCCGTTTTCAAGGAATACTTTCATGACAATAAATTATCACTATGATACTGTACTTATAGATAACTGTATATCACATAGGATTCATACAGTCTGCAATTATATAATCTTGTAAATATTAGTGGATCACACCATGCCTGTTTGTATGATAAGCCTCTTATCCATCTTTGATTCTCCATAGGCCTTTAGAAAATCCAGTGTTTGGTGCCCACCCATATTACCTATTTATTAGTAGTAGCAAGCTCAAAAATTTTCATGTTAGTTGGCTAGTTGGAAATGAACTCACTAATATTGTTGATATGACATGACTATGCCTTGCAACACGTAGCCCTATATTATCATTCGACATTATTCACTGCTTTTTTCAAACATCAATATGAGTTGATTGATAAACCATTGGAACATTTATAAAGAAAGTATTAAATATTTTTAGATGAGTAATAGGTGGGATGAGTACTCCCTGTTCCATAGAAGTTGAGTTCTTGTGGAGATTTAGAATAAAAATTCATTGATCAATATGCTGAGATGGAGAATTCAGAATACTTAACAATAATGTATATCTACGCATATAGATTTTAAGATCCTATATAGCCCATTGATAGCGGGTATCGCTTGCCAAATGTAGCGAAAGCCTCCACGCCCCACGTGTTTGGTAGACTACAGTCGTAATAAGCGAGCGTATGCTAATGTTTTTAAAAGCCTCCCTTTATTCTGCTCCACCCTTATCTCTTAGGGTTCAGGTCCAGTCGGGCCAATGGTCTCCTAATCCTCCATCTCTCTTCTGTCTCTCTTATGCAATTGGCTCCTTTTCTCTCTCTCTCTCTGCCACTACTATTCTACTTTCATGATTTCCCCACTTTCACTTCTCCGATTTGAGTGAGAGATATTTTATTCAGAGCTTGTGTTGTGGATCTTAGACTCAATTTGATGCAAAACTATGAGTGATAAACGAGATGGAATTCGATATAGTTGATAATTAGTCTAGTAGATCTAATCTTTGTGAAAAATAAAGACGAGATTAGATTGCATCTTCCTGGTGATTTTAGTATTGATTATTTAGCATATGGAGTCTCTTAGAATAACATGATGGGATGGAGATTGTTATTTATGTTCAGAACTTGATTTATACAACATATATGAAGTATGTGTAATTTATTGGAATACTTTATATAGAGGATTAGTTGTCAATAGAAATACTCTTAGAACTTCTTTAATATCTTCAAATCACAACATCTAGAACAAATGATCCCCAAAGTTTCTACCAAGAAAATCTCACACTAATAATTATATATTGGAAAATGAGTTATTTGTATCTCCAACAGAAAACCATGAATAAGAGTGTTCGGTAAATAAAATAAAAAAAAAACTGAAAACATTTTCCAGACATACTTTCACACAATAGAAATAGGCTACCATAAACAGATACTAAATTCCAATAATCCACCAAAGAGCTTACTCCCAAAACATCAATAGATTCCCCAGAATTCCCAATTTCCCCCAATGTGGGATTTCGGCACTGTTCGATCAAATCTCTCTCATTCTCCTCCTCTTTCCTATTCTCCTCCTCTCCACAACAACCCTCATATTTTAACTTTGTCGCCGGATATTACTTAGGAAGCGGTGAACAAGCTCTCACTTCCTCTTTCCCCACACTTTATCCCCCCATATTCCTTCACAGTTCTTCCACTTCCTGTCCCTGTTCCTTCTCCACACTTTTTCCTTCTCTTCCTCCTTTTCATCCACTTCTTGTTCCCCTCAAGCAAATCTGTCACCGGCAGAAACGGTTTCCAAGGTAGGAAGTGCAAAGGCAGTGCATTATGGAGCGCTTTCAACTCAGAGCAGATGAAGTAGCTAACTCTCTTCTAGTTCTCTCGAGTTCTTTCCTTTGTGTGCCGCCACTTCTAGTAATCAGCGCTCTTTTATCTTGCTCCAAATCTTTTTCTTCAATTGCCTAACCGCGAATCTGCTCTTAACACATTGCTTACTCTAGTTTGTACTCAAATCCATCTTACCTCCAGTCTAGTGCTATTTGAAGACGAATTCAAGACAAATTGTTGATAATTCGAATGCTTATCACATTAATTCCTGGATTTAAATTGTTGTCGAAAGAAATTGATGGAATGTAGCTTATGATGCATTTGTGTTAGTCCTTTCACATCAAAAGGAGATTCTTCCCTGATGATTTCTTCCCTATAATCCGAGTTTTATTTCCAGCATAGCGAAATATTAATATATGTGTAGAGCACTATTGCAGTATTAGAATAGGATACAACAATCAGCCTTCAAGGTTATTGTCCAGAAAATGATGATAGAGTACAATAATGTTATCTAAAATACAAAGTGAACAAACATTCTGAAGAATTGAGATCTCGAAGATCACCACTATCTCGCAAATTGCTCATCAAATATTTCCGATATAATTATTTTTCCAAAGAGACAATCACTTTCATTTAATATAAAAACCAATATTGTAATTTTTTGTGATTCAATGAGTAACAAGTAATAATTTGTGATTTAATGAGTAACAACACTAAATGGATGAAATGATAAACATCATTGATGGAATAAGATGTGAAGTGTTATAAATATTCCTCCGCTAAATATATCTGACAATGTAATCACTCTTGTAATACTCCATGAATCACTAAAAGAATATTGACATTGAAAATATAAAAGTAAATATAAAAGTCCTTAGAATACAATATAATGTATAACACATTAATTTCTTAGAATACTATGAAAATGTGTAAAATGTAGTACCTTATGCAGGACCAATAATATCTCTCAGGAGTAAAATTTCAAATGGAGTCTACGTGAATAATATGACTGACCTTTGCTAGTACCGTCTGGTCCACGTAAAATAGTGCACTCTTCTATTGTGCCAAACGGTGCGAATAACTGGCGGACATCTTCTTCAGTCTGTTGCTTACTGAGCATCCCAGCGAACAGCTTTCTGTCTGCTTAGCGGCGCAATGAAAGAGAACAGAAAAACAACATTTATTAGTCAAAACAAATATTTCAGAAGAGATAGTTGTAGATACAATACATAGTCAACATACGTGGATAGCTGATAGGGAGGGTGGCTTTCAAGTTCTTCTCAGTTATTCATCCTTCTAAGAAGATATTACATCCCTAATCAATTTTACCAGGAGAATCCTTTATTTCCATCCATTTATTTTATTATATTCATAACCCTTCATTTCACTATAAAGAGTCTCTATACACTAAGGAAATTCTATGTTTTAAACTCTTATCATCAAGGGAGTATTTAAACTTGAATCATTCGTCGTGGTTGATAAACTGGAACTGATGGATCTCACTGATTGGAGCATAAAACTTTTTTACAAGGTGAATATTACCTTCACTATACAAAAGGTTGACCGATAGAGAGCAGAACTGAAGTGTCATCCATGTACAGTAACACAAGAACTAGTTCGGAAGATGGTCCTGGACGTGAGACAAAATTTGGTGAATCATTATATTCTACTTCACAAGAAACTGGAAACAAATTAGTTGAATTGATGAGTTTCTTATTCAAGTTTAGCGGCGAGAAAGTTCATTGTTATCAAGACGATAAGTTTGACTTGGGTTACTCATTAATTTCCTTTCCGATTCCACAGCCGCGAATAAGGAATTAAAGTTAGCAAGACAAAAACATCCGGCAACAGTATGGCGTCTCCTAATTTGTCAAGAGCTCGGTTGGAATTCCTTTTTTGTATGATCAGCGTACGGCGATCGAAGATCATCGTAGCCTAATAGCAGAGGGAGGTCACAGCCAGACTGAATTGATGCTTTTCTGGGCATAAGTAATTGTTTAAGCTTTTTAATTAGAAGGAAATTCATTCGATAATATATCAGGATTGATAAAATTATCGATTGCTACAAAAAATCCAGAATGATATTTGTACTAGAAAGAACTAGCTAGAACTTCATATCTGAAGTATGTCATGAGGTAGAAGACGTCGTCCAGGAAGGAAAAGATCATGAAATGGAAGGAGAGCGAGAAGAAAAAGGAGGATGAATGAAAAGGAAGAAAGAAAGGAGAGAGCAATGCAAAATGATAGAAGAGAATTATCTGGAGAATGATATAGTTACAAATGTGCAAGAGCTTCCTGGAGAAGAAAATATGTGTCTGTCTTTATGACGTCGGTAATGGGCCTCTCATGTTGTCTGCGCCGACCCTTTTGCTGTCATGCCTATATTATTGCAGTGTCGCGCTAAACTCATTTATAATTTTGCCCTCGGGTGAGAGGCATCAGAAAGAGAGAGAAAGTGTAGAGTGGGAAGGAGAACAGGATGATGAGGGAGGGAAATAAGAAAAAAAAGGAAGAAAAATTGAAAAGAAGAGAAGAAAACGTTAATGCTGATGAGGAGTAGAGGACGACGAACAGATATAAGGAGGAGAAGATGATGTTTTAATAGAAAGATACAGTTGAGAACCAAGAAAGGAGAAAGGAGAAATTGAAAATAAAATACAGGATAAGAAAGAAATTAAGTGAGAAATATGATTAATTGAGAAAGAACAGAAAAATGGGTGGAGTGAGTTGATAAAGAGCAGAAAAATAAAAGAAGTGGAAAGATACAGGTAGAGAAGGGAGGAGATAAGAATTGAGAGGTATGAAGAAAGGAATAAGAAACAGTAATGGATATAGGAAAAGGGAGAAGAGAATAATTGTGAGTATTTTCTCGAAGGTAGACAATGAAAAGAGAATTCCAGAATAGAGAAGGAGGAAAGAGCAAAAATAAATTAATAAGAAGAGGAAGAGAAAGAAGAAAAATACTAGTAGGAAGAGGCAAAAGAAAAGGACAAGCGATAAAATAGGGATAAAGTGATGTGGTGAGAGAGGGGAAAAATAAGGAAAGAGGAAAGAAGGAGAGAGAAGGGTGGTTGACAACGACCAAAAATGGGAAGTATAAGATGGAGGGAACAGAGAGAGCATGGGAAGAGAAAAGGAGAGAGGAGAGAATACAGAGGGAGAAGAGAAAATACAATACGAAATGAATATAATAGGAGCAATGGGAAGAGGGGAAAATGAGATCTTGATCGAATAATAACCAAAGCAGAAGAGAAGAACTGAAATAAGAACAAAAGAGTAGGAAGAATGAGTAAGACAAGATGAAAATCCACTCATCGGTCTTCCCCGCTTCCACAACAAAGATGGTGGATAGCGCAGCCTGATTAATCACGAAAGAGGGGTCTCAAGGACAAGGAACGAGAAAGAGAGATTACAGAGAAGTCAGCGTGGAGAGCGGGAAAGAAAAATGGTGAGGAGTAATAAAGAAAAGAGAGATTAGCGAAATGAAGGTCTCCGTTGCATGTTTGCGTGTTGTGGACTCCTTTGATGCAACTTCCGGCGGCAAGGTCTTCCATCTTACGAGTTTATCTCATCAGCTTCATTAACCTACCACTGCTTGGACACCCTTATCTATTTCATTTTCAGCTATAGCCATTTTTACACTGAGTATATTTTTGAAAGTGTAAAGCTGACATGGAATATCCATCCCATGCATCAATGTGCGAAATTTTCATCAATTAATGACCAAAATTATCATCCCTCATTCATCAATTATTGGATGATAGTCTTTTTACTCCAGGATCCAGATGATTTGGAAGATAAATTTGTTGAACCGTTCAAGGGTTGATCAGATCTGAAGAACTTTTTATTCCAACATCGAAGTAGATAAGAGGGGGACTTTTGGGGAACGTTCTTTGGCTTACTAAAAAAACCTTAATTTCATCTATTTGTTGATTTAAAATATCTTTCCAATATGAATTATAGATTGAAAATATTTCCCAGACATTAGCTACGAATCTTATAGGAATTGAATCTTCTGTTAATATTTCATAGGATAAGATAAAGGATGGGATGATGAGGGAGATTGTCAAAGAATTACGAGCATTTTTTCTCTATGTTTGTTGTTATTGGGATCAATCCCTTTATAATATTCTGCCATCTAATTTGTTATCAGAATTGCAACATAGACTACGATAATATGAAAAAATACTAAAGAGGTAGTGGAGTTTCAATATTTTTCTGATATTCCATAATTAAATCAACTATCCACCATATGTTGACATGTTGATTATCACTACAAACATGATAAATTATCAATAGAGACAGTCATGTACATAAATTGTAATCATAATGTATTCATTCTAGATTGGACTGATTATCTCTTTTTGAGAATAATCTGAAATTACAACGCCTAAAACTCGTTATTGTCATTTCTAGGTATTTGGAGAGGCTTTGCATTTTTAGGTCTTAGTAATGATGTAACAAATGGCTTTTCAGTGCAAACACAACATTGAATCGTGGTGTAATTGTGAAATTTCGTTGATTTAGTCAACAAAATTTGAAATCACGAGGAAAATTTCATAATAATTTTTAGTCCAGACAATATAGACATAAAAAAGGGGATGTGCTTGCAATATTTATATAGTAGTTCTGGTTTAAATCTCGTAATCGGACAGAAAAATTTGCTCTCACCTTTTTTTTAGATTATGAAATTCTGAATAATTGAGCAAATTTTTCTGTCTGATTACGAGATTTGGCAGAAATAGCTGGAAACTATAAAATGAGCCGAAAATACGAGGTTTTTGGACACCCTGTATCTAGTACAAGGAAATTTTGCATGTAGAAATTGGTTGTGGACTCCTTTTATGTACCCAAATAATATATTAAAAAGCCAGAACTACAATATAAATTGCATGCACCAATGCATATAGTGACTGGACTATTTCTTTACACACTCTATTAGAAGTGTGAAGTAGGGTCTTCTTAGGATTGAAAAATTTCAATATCACACAGATTTAGAATAAAAATAATCACTTTGAAACAGTTCACATATGAAATGTATTCTAACAGCAACAACAAGAACTTTCATGATCACTTCCAACTAAGAACCATGCACAAACAGGCACAAAACTAAAAAATACATATAGATCTTCCGAAATAAAATAAAAAAAGATACACACATAAACGACTATTACAACATGAAAAAATTGAAAATATCGAAAAACGTTACGACAATGTTAAAAGCGTATTGTTACAACATTAAAATGACCTTGAACATGCAAATTGAATTTTATGGGAAAGCCGAACGAGCTCCATAAGATTCATAATAAATTGATTGCATGATGAGGGTGAAATATGAAGAAAAGTCACAGAAACGCATACGAAACAAACTACACGTCCATGATCCGGTGCTGAAAAAATTGTGTAAGAATTTGTCATATTAAAATAGATTATTAATGCAACAACCATATCCAGTTTATATGTTGTTTTTAAAGTATATTTTAGACTGTTCATCATGTTCAATATTATGAATGTTTACTCATCATCCCAGAAACATCGTTAGATAGGTGGAGATATTCCATACTAGTTTGAGTCGGAGAGTACTGCAAGAAAAAGAGAGTTCAGCAAGAGAGTAAAGAAAGATGTAGTCTACATTCCAGATCTAGATAAACTAAAATAATTTACTGAACCTCTTCATCATTGTGACTCCACTTACACTCCCCTAAATAGCGTTTGATAACTCAGTCCTACTTTATCATGTAAATGGATTATGAGTCAAATTTTTAATATTTTACTAGAGGAATTTTATTTTTTCTTATAATGTGTTCAACTCAATTATACATTATGTGTTCATTACATTCATGCTCCACTTGAAATTTTGAGAATAGTGTGCATATTTCTTATTATGTTGAGAGTCTCTGTTGCTTAGAGTTGAGTATAGTGTGTTTTTTATCACTTTATGAATACATTTTCTTGAACTCAGATTGTATAAATAATGAGAAAATATGTGGAATCGGATGTATCCTGTTCCTGGTGGTCAAATTTATGTTCCAGAAAGTAACTATTCATATTCTACTTTTGTGAATCAAAACTATCATACTATAATACTTATGTGAATATTCGGTTGCCTTTATTAATAATTGATAGTCTCTTCTTCTGCTATTAAAAAAAATAGTGATTACATCTGGATAATGAGGGTTTTATAGTTTTTATTTTGTTTATAGTTTTATTTTGATAAATTAAATTTATTTGAAAGTTATCATCCTCCATTAGTTAGATCTGTACATATCAATACAAATATCAATTTTTACATAGCAGCATCTACCCATTAAAACTTCAGGGGGCATTCAACCAGTCCAATCAGACACAAAACTCTTTACAACAATTAGAGGCAGCAAAACCTGTGCACAAATCATCGTGTATAACACTAACATCTTCGATACATGACATAGTTCTACAGTAACATAAATAAAACCACATAACAGTCTCAACATCAGCCTAATGCTTTCCTCTAGTTAAGTATACCAATCAGTAACTGGAAAACACAATAACATTTCGTAGCAACTTTTCAAAGAAAATATAACACTTAAAAAGCGGCAGTGCCGGATAGTAGCTTCAGGGAAGTGACAAGATAACGCAGCAAAACAATTGGAATATAAAAAATGAAATAACAATAAATTAGTGATCATATAGAAAAATAGTAGAATATGAATCATGAGAAAATATTAAATTTAGGGCATCTAAGAATGTTAAAATCTATAATTTATTAAAGTATGTTCTCCAACTTATGGTAAGATAATGTTATTACTGTATCGTTGATTAAATTCTAACCTTTTGAGAGGTTTAACTATTGATTGAACCCATCAAGAAAAATAATTTTCACATCATTGGGATGATATTATTGATATTGTTCCACCTTGTAGCAAGATGTGTTTATCATCTCACGTGTTTTGTTGTAACTAATCAGGGTTGCAGTTAATAAATATTCTGAGTTCCATTTTATGATTTCATTGATCATTAGGAGAGTAAATTGAATGATTTAGTTAATCATGGCACAATCTCACTTGAGATTAGACTTATCAACATTATCCATACATTTCGAAAGATTTTGCTCTAAGAAAACCAGAAGATGGACAAATTTATAAAAATAAAAATCCAGATGTTAGAGAAAATCTCTCATTCTGCTTCAGCCAAACTTTATCATTTCTATCTTCATGTATTTCCTATTCTATTTGGACAGGATTTTTGGAAATATTCTTGTTATCAAAGTTACCTGTGTTCGTCTTTTATTGCTGCTCATAACCTATCGTTAGGCAATCAATCGTACTTGGACTCTGGTTCCCTAAAAAAGTCTGTATTGTAGTGTATCAAACAATCATGTAGAATAGTTCAAGAGACATCATACCCTAATTCATCAATTTCTACTGTGTAGTTGTATCCCAGGAAATAATGTAATTAATACAATTACAAGAGCATTAGTGTTGAGTTGAATAATGTGTAGACATCCATTCGTTGTGACTGGAATTCACAATAAATAAATAATGAAATAAGTGAAAACAGAAAATAATTCGATTGATGACTAAAATTGTGTGTAGATTGAAAAACGACAAACTGACAAATTGAAAAACCACTGGAACTGTGCGTAATAATCAATCATAAACAACAATAACAAAGACATCAACAAGAATAATAATAATATAAAATAGCTCAAAACATTAACATGAAATATCGAACGATGATAATAATGAACAAAAACAACAGCACTATCTAGGCATGAACAGCCACGAACACCGATTAAATATTGCCATTAAATAACGAACGAACGAACGATCCAACCAACGACAACAAAATTAATAGAAGAGCGATTAACAACAAAATCTGCGATGCAGCGATGCAGCGGCTGCAGCACGTTTACCATTACCTTAGAACTGAGCTGCGCAGAACTAGTTGCGCACATGGGTGATGACGTCACTCGTGGAGAGCTCCTGCAACATGGTCAGGTGGGAGAGCGACGAGTGAAGAGTAAGAAGAAGAGGAAGGCAGTCTGCAAAAACAGAACATGTCACAAGCAAATCCCTGGTGAAGGTCACCGGGGGGTCTACACAGGCGAGGGGGGATTTGCTAGGAGTGCAACATTAAAAACAACACCGAAAAACCAAAACATATATACATACATTCAGTCACTGGTTTGGGCTGGCAAATTCATTTCCTACGAGTGATACACAGTGTCAGAGAAAGCTTCTATAATGTATTCTGTGTATTCCGCTGTATTCTGTAACAATGTGCAGATAATTTAAAATTGGAAAAAGGTTTCATAATTATTGGCTGATTCATTGGTATTCTCCGTCACCGTTCTAATTATTGTTGAAAAATACGCTAATTAAAAATAAATTTCATAAGGAAATTTCGTTGAAAAATAATTTAGGCTACTTGGAATGCTAGCTTGGTAAGGGTTCTTAATCCAGGAAAATTGGAATTTGATAATCGACTGATGTTGAAGAAAGTATTATCAAAGTGGCCTGATCACCTGAGTCACCTGGAAACTCAACCATCATATGCATTTTATCGACAATCCCACTCCTGATTTTTAACAATTGAAAATTTTCAAAACATCAAGATAAAAATAATCTAGCATTCAAAGAGGAAGTATATTCAAGGCGGCTCAACTGCATAATTTGATGAGAAGAAATCTCATCAAATTCTAATTTGATTGGTCCATATCGCTATTTTAATTACTTTCAACGATCGTGAACTGAGAAACGAATTAATATAAAGTATCTATCATTCAAATTGGTATTGACAAGGGGTGAATGAGGTACTATTTCTAATTAATTTTTCATCCTTTTCATGTGGTTGGAATTAAACAGAATTGCATTGCTATTCCCTGTTTATCGTATTGATTCTTTCTCCTCTTCTATCACATAATTCTCTCTGTACTGATCTCATCCCACAAAATATTCCTCTCACAGTCACCCTTTCATTCCCTCCTATCTCTTTCTCTTCAACCTATATTGAAAATATTTTGAATCATGATGAATGGCCTGGAGGGCTTGAAAATGACGTGTACAGTAGATGCTCCAATTGACAAAAAAATCGTAAAATTGCAAATCTTCAGCAAAGATCGTTGATAATTATATTTGTTCGTTGCTGTGTTGAAATGTCGCAATTTATTTATGCCCGAGTTTTACAATTTACACTGCGCTCAAATGTGATGGAGGGGGTGGTTTAGTGGAGTGACTCTGGGGAGGGGGTACAGTCATCGTTTCAACTTAATTAATTCAGAACGACGTCCGAAATTAATGATGATTGTACTGAAACTTTATCGCACTGACTAAATCAGTTTTCGGTCTCTTTTTCGTTAATTACATTCTGATTGAGCTGGCCTTCCGCTAATTGAATTATAGTCGAGTGTTGTCAACTCTAACTGTAATGGACGCATTAAAATTGTCCGACTCGTTTTAACGCGGCGATTCCTCGTGTGAGTAGCGCTGCAGGCGAGATTTCGTGCTAAAAACCATAAACAAATTGAAAAGTAACATGGATTTGAGAAGTCAGGAATCCTCAAATGGGAACGAGTGATAACAATTATCATGATGGTTAATTTCATCGATAATTAACACATAATAATTCAACTGTGTAGCGATTCATGTCTTGTTCAACAGTAATGTAATGTATTTTAAATGTCACAACTCCCTGGGCGTAAGCTAATTGTTGTTTTAATAGCTCAATTTTTTACAGTTTACAAAGTAGATTCTGAAAATATTCTGGGAGAATTTCTGCTCCCTAACCTTCGTAGAAACAGAATGGCGTTTTAACATCGAAACAAAGTAGTTTTTATAGTATGCGAATTGGTAAAATTTCCAATATGCTGCAATTTGGTTTCTACGAAGATTGGGGAGCTGAATTATTCCCTGGATATTTTTAGAGCCCACTTTGTGTAATGTGTGAAATTTATAAAAGTGCAGTGCATAAATAGGCACATAATATAAAATTAAACGTGTGCACCTCTTCCTGGGACACAGAGTATATTCTAGTGTAGAAGATCCTATGATATCGAAATATCATGTAACTTATATAACATGTTACATGAAGAATTTGATCCTCTAGTACTAGTAGCGAAGGCATAGATGACACACAGATAACAGCAATCGGTAGAGTCATCGTCATTCGTCAACATCCACCCGAAAAGGTGATTGATCAGACATTGTGGCCGGGCCGCACGTTCCATTAATTCCCCAAGAGAGTGTATTGCCCTCACCAGGCCCTTATTCATCTCTCTCCCCTTCTGCCTTGTTTGATGAGCCCCTCGCGAAAAAGCAACCCTGTAATTATCGGGCATCTTTCACAAAAGAAGCATCATCCTACTAATGAAGCCATAGTAACGATCATCTCCATTCTGATTAATAGCCGCTTATCTTATTTCTGAGGTAGAATAATAAATTCGTTGTAATTAGTACGCTAGATTGATGTTTTCTTGGCTTCTACCTTGTTTGCGTTCTTCCGGGGAAATTTACAGCTATGCCTGAACTGCTCTGAGTCTTGAATCAATGTAATAGAACTCAGGGGGCAATAACGCATTACTTTTAGTTTTCAATGCATTTTATAAGAAATTGAAACTTCAAATACGTTACAAAATCCCAAATTATTCTTAGAGTTGAGATGATACTCATTCAATATATAATTAAATAACCAGTACCATCTATTCTTTGAAGAAACAACCGGTTTCTGCCAATTATGCCATTATCAAGAATCTGATTGAGAGAGTACTAGTAAATCTATGAAAAAAGCTATCAAGTAGAATTGTGAAAATGAATGAGGAATAGAATATTTGAATATTTTCTTAGTTTTTCTCTAGACTTTTTCTAACTAAAAATATACAATCACTCTCGGTTTATCGCAGCTTGGTTTTGTATGAGAGAATTCGGTATTTTGTTTCTACTAAGGTTGTGGGGAACTAAAATTTTCCCTGAATATTTTTCGAACCTACTTTGTAAACTGTGTAAAATTTGAAAAGTTCAGTGCATGGATGAGCATTTAATATATAGTTTAACGTGCAAACATCTTCGTGGGAAGTCTTCCCATTAATATAGATTTGAATCACAAAATTATCACCTCTTCTACTACACAGAACTTCCACTGTTCAAAATTGGAACATCCACCCGATTATTTCATTGTAAATCACATACCCCACTCCAAAACTGATTGTCAAGAGCATAACTTTACTTGAAGTTATAAAATCTTGTACTTGAAGATAGCTGGAATCTTGTTATGGAAACAATATTATCGATATATGCGAGGTACTAATTTTCCCTTTACTCAACACATTGTGAAAGATTGAAAATTTCTTGATTTCGAAATCACTATCACTAGAATGTGTCTCGGTCTTTCAGTCTTAGTGTTGGGGAATTAGTGTCGGCACAAGGTTAGAGATGTGACCACCCCCTTTGTGTTTGGGTGGTGGTGGTGGTGGGTGAATGATTGTAGGGGGTGGAGGGATGAGATGCGATTCTTGCTACTAATAAAAGGCATCGAACTGCAGGTGAGGAGTGAGTGAGAGCGCGCCGTATAATAAGCATTTGCAACTCGAGAGCCCTGGCCAAGAATTTGCAATTTACTTGCTGGCTGCGGAATTTAATTTGTGCCTCTCGACGACTTGCAACACTTGAGCGACTATTACTGTTCCCTCTCACTTTCTCTCACTATCCTCCCAACCGTCATCCTTCTTTCTCTTATCCGAAGCTCTTTTTACGGCACTGTGCGTACAAGACATGTTTCATCAAACTTGAGAAATAGCCTACTTCTATTGAGCTTCACCTTTTTTAATACTTTACTGTGCCTTCATTGAGGTGTATTTGAAAATTACCTCAGCTTTTATTATACGGTACCTCTAAATAGTGTGTCCACACACACCTTATTTGATTATGGCGTTTAAAATGGATCATTCAGTTCAATAGGAGAAAACATTATTTGAAAAAAAATTCCGTGAAAGAAGGAAATTCTTTTATATTGGGATACTCTAATGATAGCTGCATTGAGTAAAGTGGACATAACTCTCCAAACATTAAAAAATCATATAAAAATGGTCATTCCATTCTAAAATCCACTCTATACTTAATAATCAAATAGCCAGATTGAACTGGGTGACAATAATCTATTGCAATAAATCCTTGAACTGAGAATATTATTGAAAAGTTATAAATAATCATAGATCGTTCTTATTCTCCTATATTTTTATATCATTGCTCAACATACATGATTCTTATTTGCATGACTTTTATATTATGATCACCTTATTAAGTTGTATGAAAAAAAAACAATATTTTCACTATTCTTTGTAAATCTTTGAGAAGATTAGAGTTATCAAATGCTATGGTACTTCTGAACCCTTATACAGTGGCTAGTTGTACTTGTTAAATGAGAGGGAGTATGGGTCTAATTTCAGCCCTTAGTTTTCTTGCTTGACTTCCCAATAATATGAAGGGCGATCTACTTGCAGATTCTCCACCTCAAAAGCTGCTTAGCATTCCTTTCAGTCGTTCCCCAATTCAGAATCTTATTTTTTATATTTTCTTACACCCTTTTGCTTTAATTCAGTCGTTCCTGCGACTGAAAGACACAATATACAAAATAAATGATCAATTTAGTTTTTCTTTGATCAGATTCATAGACATAAGGACGTCCCTACATGAATTAATTGCTGAATAGTGGTTTGGTTTTGAATCTATTCGTCCTATATCGACAGTATTTATATCCTATTAATTGTTTATTGTTTCACTCTTGTTCTTTAATGAATATAAAAAACTGATCTTTAATGAACAGGATACACTATCCATGATGATAATAGATGATATCCATCGAATTCATTTGCCGAAAAAAATGAAATTCAAACAATACATCTATCCAATAAGTTATATGAAACTTCATTGAAAGTAGCACCAAAGGTATGAGAGTTAGTATTCTCAACTACTGGATAAAAGGTAATATTGAACGTCTAGTGACATTATTGATAGAGTGCAGAGATTATTGATGATATAAACACCAAAAGAACTCTCTACGTGACGTATTCAATTCAGTATTCGATTCAATTCAATTCGTATTCAATACGTGACGAATTCAGTTTCTAGTCGAGACGCCGATGAGTGAACATCGTTATCGGTTCGCTCTAGCCTAGGTCTCCAGCCTGGCGTGCCGGTCGTTGTAATACGTTATCATGTACTCATATAACGAGTGTTTATACTAAAAGTTGAATCGTGATCTATTTTTTATTATTATTAAGCGTGTATAGTGGTCAGTGACTATCAGAATATACAAACAACTTCTACGATGGGGTCTTGTTCCAAGTGTGCAAACAAAATCAAACATCAAAAAGATAGGCTTACGTGCTCAACCTGTAAATCAACTTTCCATATAAAATGTGTTAAAGTTGACTTCACGAAACTCGATAAGGATACGTGGAAATGCAACTCTTGTTTGGGTGAAGACTCGTCTGATTCCAACCACAGTGATTCGCCGTTATCACAATCTAAAGACGCAATCCTTGCGTCCATAGCCAGTATGCGGACAAACATGGAAAAGCAGATTGGTGGAGTGGCCACTAATGTAACTGACATTAAGAATGAACTAGTAGGTGTCAATAGCGCTATCACCAAAATGCAGGACACTCTCGCACTGCTTGCATCTGATAATGAATCACATAAGTCGGAGTTTTTGAAAATTAGGGAAGAAAATGACAAGCTGAAAAAGACAGTTCATCTTCTTGATGACAAAATCAAAGATATGGAACAGTTCAGCAGAAAAGACAACATAGAAATTACAGGTGTTCCGTACAACCGAGGTGAAGATTTGTATGGTTTGTTGGACAGAATCGCTGCCGTTATTGATGTCAACTACAACATAAACTTTATTTCAACCGTGCACCGATTAGGCGTGACTAACGAACGTCCCAATCCACCTATAATTGTCAAGTTCATATCTAGAGACTACAAGTCTTCGTGGATAGGAGCTGCACGGGCCAATCGCAAGAAACTGACAGCTGCTTCGCTATCCATCAACTGGCCCCCAACCTCTGTGTACGTCAACGAGCATCTTTCCCCAATCAACAAATTCATCCTGGGAAACGCGAAACGTCTCGTCCGCGAGAAAAAACTTGTAGCTGCATGGACAAGGGATTGCAGAATATACGTCAAGAAGTCTGCAGAGTCCGGAGCACCAATCACGCTGATCAAAACTATTCAGCAGATGGAGAACTTCACGACAGATGAGTCGGTCAACGTCAGCGTCGACGCCTCGGGCTGAGGATGAGTACATATAATTTCTATACAATTAAACTGGGACTGGACTTTGGATTATGTTAAACTCTCACCTAAGATAAGGACTCTATTTGTTTTTTTTTCATCCTTCAAGTTATGAACTCAAATATCTAGGTTTTATCTGATAGTCTAATTATTATATATATATATATATATATATATTATATATATATATATATATATATATATATATATATATTCTAATATCTATAATCATCTTAATATCTTCAACTCTATGACATTTTTTATAACAAAATAGAAGTGAATCACCCAGTTTTTAGGCTACACTATAAGTACATTGATATAGAAAAGCTACTTTTGAATGAAGAGAGTTGTTTCTACTTAGTTGTTGCGACTACTAAATAGCGGCAATCTGAGAATCGTAGATTGGAGAAGATATGGAACCAGACGTGGTTTGTTTTTCCGAACTTGAATTTACTAAAATATACGATATTATGATCTTATAAGGGACCTTCAATTTTCCAATGTTCGCAATATTCACACAATTCTAGGTCATAGTAATTGCATTATTGTCGATATTCCTCTTTATACTATCATCAAGAAGTGTAGCGCCAACTATCTATGGCAGACAGATACAATATTTATATCAATCTCTCATGAATAGTTTCCCACGTTCCTACAGTAGAATTACTCAAAGTAATTCTGAGCCCAGTAGGCAATTTAGCTTCAATAATACAAATACAGCATATGCAGCTTATATGTAATATATATATATATAATATATATATATATATATATATATATATATATATATATTATATATATATATATATATTCATATGTAGCCTGCAGTTAAACGCTCTCACACTGCTGTTATATAGTTGGTGACTTGATTATAAAACGCTTAGTTAGGATGTAAATATCATATCATTGTGTGAATGAATGAATAGCAATGTAAGCACTTACTGGTGCTACCACAGCTCAATTACGATTACTAAGCTTACTGTGTTTTACCAATATTGTAGGTTCAAATTCCACAAATGGATGAATTAATAACCATGAATAATATCGTAATGCCATTAGTTTCTGATAGGCTATACATTTTTTTTTCTATGCCACACATATATAATACCAAACTTGTCTTAAACTTATGCATCGTAAATTTGTTTATCTTAACATAGGTCATAGCTGAAATTATGATTGTTTACGTTGTTATGAATAGGTAAACATTTTATTTTAATTATTTTATTCACAATCACAATCATAATTAAAATATGATTGGGAAAAGACAACAGGCATAGCCCAAAACTGTCTTCTCCCAAATTTTTTACAAATAAAAGTCTCCAAAAAGGAGGTTAGATTCCACTTTTCACTTCAAAAAGTCCAATTTACACTTCAAAACTAATGCCTAAACTAAAAATTTTAAATTTTGATATTTTAAAACTAATTAACATAGTCGAACTTAGTCTCTGTTGTGCAATGCATCTTGCATTGCACCTTGAAATTGCTTCAGAGTCAAGTTTGCAATCTGTGCTTGGGCTTTATTTTATCAGACCGCTGACCTATTCAAGCCTTCACTCTATTTTGTTCAACATAATTTTCTTTTCATCTATGGGTTATTGTCATCTAAAAGAAAAACATAAAAATAGTAGTAACGCTTTTCTTCCTCTCCTGCTTTAACATGTTAAATTAGTGAAACGAAATAGTTACATTTTTACTATAATAATTACTATAAATAACGGCTGTCACGTTGGGATGCTGATCATAAGGCACTAGAAGGTGGATGATAAGAGAATCGTTTGATGAACTTGATGTATCTCTAATAAGATGCACAGAGTGTGCTGATATATTTGACTTTCATGGTAAATTTAGTAGTATAGATTCTATGGGAAACGGCAGTGGCATGGGCTTCTCGGTCATTCATCAGAACATATGTAGTTATAGACGTAACTTTGACGAATTTTTAACAGTATTACAGGGATTAGGGCATAAGTTTAACTGCATAATATTAACTGAGGCATGGCTTAACGACGACAGCCATCCAATTAACATTTCAGGTTACCATTCTTTTAGATCATTCAATAATCTGAACCAGAGCGATGGGTTGGTGGTCTACATCGATGAAGGACTTCCAGTCACTTGCAATGAACTGGTACTGGGCGGTCTGGCTACCTGTCTCTCTCTCACCTTTACCTGGGCGGGGGCGGCATGCGAAATTCTAGCTGTCTACCGCAGCCCCAGCACTAATCTAACTACATTCATGAACGCGTTAAACGTATATTGCAATGAACAATCGCCAGGTGTCGTCCGAATTCTGGCAGGTGATTTCAATTGCGATACGTTGAATGTTGCCCCTGGCTCTGTTGAGGAGCATTATATCGATATTTTGAGTGACGCAGGATTTGTGCCCTGTATTGACAAGGTTACACGGCCGGCCAGCGGAACCTGTATTGACCACTTTTTTGTCAAGCTTCCGCGTTTCTTCAATGCATCTTCTGTTATTCTGCAGTCCTCGGTTACCGATCACTATGCTATTTGCTTGAATATATTATCGACAAAAACTCATAAGCCGCCTAATACAGATAGAGTCATTATTAAAACAGACTGGAAAAAGGTGAGGAACACACTTTCTAGTCACAATTGGAATAGAGTCATTGAACAAAACAACGTTGACAATGCAACAGATATTTTCATTGAATCGGTACAAAACATAATTGCCGAAAAATCACATGAAGTAAAAGTTTCATCTAGAAATACTCAACTCAAACCATGGATAACTGCTGGACTAGTAAATTCTATTCGACATCGTGATAAACTCAGAAAAAAACTCAATAGACAACCATTTAACTATCTCCTTAGAAATGAGTTTACTCAATATAGAAATATGCTACATTCAGCAATCAAGCGAGCCAAGTATAACTATTACAAAAACAAAGTTGAAGAAGCGACTGGTAACCCTAGAAAATTTTGGTCGGTTATAAACGAAATCTCAGGTCGTATAGATAATAGTAAATCATTCCCCGTTAGTGCATTCTCCCGCCCTGGTGAAGTCATCGACTCTCAAAAAACTAAAGAAATTGCCAACCAATTTAATCAATATTTTGCCAAAGTTGGGACAAACCTAGCAAATTCTATAATAACCCAGGATGCACCAGTAGTGAGAGATGATGAACATGCTGCGGACTCTGAATTTCAACTGCAACCGGTCTCAAGGCAGGAATTGGAGGAGGTAGTGAAGAGTTTGAAAGGGCGATCAGCTCCAGGTTGTGATGGAATCCCTACTAGAGTGATTAAAAACAATATTGACATATTAATACATCCTATCCTACATATAGTCAATTTAAGCATTCTGGTTGGACACTTTCCTTGCGCTCTCAAAACAGCCAGAGTAATACCTATTTATAAATCAGGCCCCAAAGGCATATTCTCCAATTACAGACCTATTTCTTTGTTGGCAACATTATCTAAAATAATCGAAAAGTGTATAAAAATACAACTGACTAAGTATTTAAACGAGTACAATCTCATCTCCAACTCACAGTATGGTTTTCAAAAGTCCAAAAATACATCTGATACTCTTTTCAATATGTCTAGGGCTATCTCAAGTAGTATTAAATCAAGAAGAAAAGTACTGATAACCTTTTTGGACTTGGCAAAAGCCTTTGATACAGTTGACAGGAGAATTTTAATAAAAAAACTTGTATCATTGGGGATAAAAAATATCTCTCTCCGATGGTTTAAGAGTTACTTTCACAATCGACAGCAATCAGTTTGCATAAATGGTGAAAATAGTGATAAAGAGAATGTTGAGTATGGGGTAGTCCAGGGAAGCACCCTTGGGCCACTGCTATTCCTAATCTATATCAACAATCTGTCAAAATTAGTAGTTGAAGGTGAGTTGTATCTGTTTGCTGATGACACAGCACTAGTGTCTACTGGGAGCACTTGGGAGGAGGCCTACATGAGTGCTTCAATTGATTTGTCAAAAATAAAGAACTGGTTTGATCACAATAGCCTTACAGTAAATGTGGAAAAAACGAAGTTTATGCCAATAGTTACAAGAAATCAAGCTGATCCAGGCTCTCTAATACTAACGATGCATTCTTGTAATAATCCCAGGTCTGCTGGATGTAATTGTAGTATGATTGAGCGCGTTGATCATTACAAATACCTGGGCGTTGTCTTGGATTCCAAGATGAGTTGGGTACAACATGTCCAGTGTGCTAAGAATAGGCTCAGAAAGCTGCTTCACGCATTTTCAGAGCTTAGTAATGTTCTGAGTGTGGATCAGTGCAAAGTAGTTTACTTTGCCTATGTCCAATCTATAATACTATATGGAATTCTAGCTTGGGGAGGGGCTTCCTCCTCAGTCATTGAGCTTCTCGCAGTCACCCAAAGATCAATTATAAAAACAATTTTAAAGAGAGACTTTAGATACCCAACAAGACAATTGTTTATCGAATTTCCCGTACTGAATGTTAGACAACTTTTTATTAAATCCTTGTTGATCCACATAAAAAAATACAAAACTGAACTTTTGGGAGAAACAGTTAACCATAGGTACTCAACTCGCCACAGATCCAATTACAGCTTTGAGATACCTCAGCTGACTCACGGCTCTGAATTGACAAATCCTTCATACCTGGCCCATGTCTTGTACAGAAATGTGCCAGGGGTGATTAGGGAAGCAGAGGCATTTAGTTTGGTAGTGTTTAGGAAGAGGGTGGACAGGTGGCTGTACCAGATTGGTTGGGAAGCTTCAGAAGAACTACTCCAATCTCGTTATGCTTGGTGACCAACACGACTTCAAGGTTTCCAGACAATTGATTGGTATTTATTTTATCATTGATATAACCGATTTGACTGTTTTGCCTTTCTGGTTTATGCTTTTTTTTTTCATTCTCTCTTCTGAGAATTTCTGGAATCCCTGCCACTGCGGTCTTCAAAAAAATATTGTTATTTCTTCTTTATTTATTCTTTTATCAATCAAGGTATTAAGTATACTTATTCCTACATACATATTCCTACATACTCATTCTTAAATATACATCAGCACATATATTATCTATTTTGTAATCAGAATATTAATAATACATCCATAATATAAGTGTATTCTCTATTATTTACTTCTATGAGCAGATTAAGCTTATTATGTATAAAGTGGAACTCCCCCCTACACACAGATGGATAGTCTAGTAGGGGGATTCCAAAATATGTTGTATATTGTATTTCTTATTCGTGTATTATGTTTTTGGAAATAAACTGAATTGAATTGAATTGAATTGAACTCTAAAAAAAAAAAAAAATAATTAATTTTGACTTTAATAAATCACGAAAAATAATCAATTAAACAGTAAGCAACGGAGTAATGAATGCTATCACCGCGTACCAAGAACTAATCCGTTTAACCGGCCGTTAGATTGTACTTTTTTGCCTCCACCTTTGCGCCTCACTTATTAGAGTTTAATTAGTTGGAAAAAATCTTTTATTTTTCCCTCTCTTCCTCCAGCCTTCGGCAACCCAACACAAAACACCTCAACAGAAGTTGCTGGCAGAGAATCTCTCCAGCCAGGAGCATTGCATAATTACTCTTTAAAATGTTCTTCTAACTTTTCGTATCAAACTTCTTCCTACTTCCTCCTCCATGGCTTTCTGTGAAGGGAATGGTTTGTTGGAAACTTTGTTCAGAGATACTCTTCGTCGTCTTCCAACTTTCTTTCTCCCTCCTCGCCCCTCGCCATCACCCACCTTTTCACTCGACACGCTTTTCATTCCTCCTTGAATAGTTTCTCTAGGTTTTCAACAAATTCGAATACCGATGCAGAGGGAACGAACAACTACGCAAGTTGAGCGATGACTTTATATTCGACACAGGCACAGATACCGGTCCAGTTCAAATTATAGAGTCCAGGTAATTCCTTGACTGTACCTCAACCAATTTTCGATTGTCAATATAAGAACTATTTCCAAGTTTACCAGTTGATTGAAAATTATGCGATCAAAATGTGAGAACACGCAATTCGATGTGGAATTTAATCGAACTCATTGAAACGTATATATTCAGGGCTACTTAATTTTTCATTCGTAAAATAATACCATAGTACCCCCATAGTACCCTTTTGAATAATTTCAAGGACATCACTCCAGTGTCAAGTTATAAGAAGATCTTATATGCGTTATTTTGTAGCTAATATTTTTCTCAAATTCAAGAGATTGTTAAAGAGCAGGTCTTTAATATTCAATTCAATCACATTTTTGAGGTACACAGAGATTTCAACTTTGAATCAATCACTCTTCCATGTGCAAGATTAAATATAAATTACAATTAAAATTAAAATATTTGATTAGAAATATTTGGCACTGTTAATTGCAATTAATCAACTATTGTTTTTTCAGAAAAAGTTGAGAAGGAGGAAGCGGATGGAATGATCCTGGTTGAATGAATGACTACAATGTCGAAATAATTGAATTGAAACTCTCAACGATGACAAGATAAAATGATACAACATATGAAATATAATACACTGAAAAAATATAGAAGTCAATAGATAAGCTCAGGAGGGTTAACCCTCTCTAGAAGAACAAACTCAACCAGTTCAGATAATCTAGGCTTAATAGTTGAAATCAGGTTTCAGTTGGCTCGAAAGCAGTTGGAACTAGGCTTGTAAAGAACGGGAGATTAGGCTTATCCGCTCAGTTCATACATCTCTATAACACACAAAAGACTTGAAATAAAATAGTTTAATGACTCGGGGAGTCGAAGAACCAATCAAGATCAGGCACATTAAGACCTCGACTTCACATAAAAAGCCAGAAAATCGTTAAACATTCTTGATCGACTCCTTTCACGGAAGAGTAGGGCTTTTGAATGTTGCTTCCTCTTTGTATTCCGATAGTATAATTGAAAAGTCTCACGACCTTTTATATTTCATTATAGATGAACAAAGAAATAAACGCTATCTGGCAAGTTGAATTTTACGATCCAACTTTTACAGCCTTCTCCACACTTACTAATACAAGTGCAGGCAGCAATCAAATTATAAGCGAGACCAATGAAACCCCTCTTTCATACGGGTAACAGCGGAAAAACTACCTGAAAGATACATTACGATGATAAAAATGAGTTGGAATATTTCTAGGGTCATTAAAGTTTTGTTGAAAGTTGAACTGCGCTGTGAATAATGAAGTAGCCCTTTGTTTTTCCGTTCAAATTTCATTACAGAGTTGATCTTTGTGACAAGTGAATGAATAATAATCTCTCCAAGAATTGTTCGCCAGCATTATTAATGATCAATGAAAACTATTTTTCACACTTCAATTGTCAAGAGCCAAGAGCACTACTGCAAGAACTGGTCACAGTCACAGGCTTTGTTAACATAAAAGAAAAGAGCCAACCGTTCAAAAGTTAGATTCTTTCTTTTTATTATTAATTAGGGAAATTTTCTTACGCCTGTGTATGATAATCATCGTCAGGATGAGGAGATGCTGTCTCAGTCAAACATTAAACTTTCTTTTTCTCTCTTTTCAACCTACTCTCTTCCTACTCATTTCTCTTTCTTCCTGCCTGTATTCCTCTCCTAAAACATTTCCCTTCTCTTCTAGAATCTCTCACTCTCTTTCTCACCCTAGTCCAGCCCGATCCTCACTCCATCCCCTTTCTAAGCACAGCCCTAATGAACGTGCCAGTGTTCTTCAAGGAAACTTTCTTGCCCCTTCCCGTTCTTAATTTTAGATTCTCACCCCTCCCCTCCCCACCATTTATCAACCCTATAATGACCGCAAGCAATCTACTGCCTGGATTAGGAAGGCGTAAAGCCAATGAATATAAACAAAACAGACAAAGGATGATGTCCCGTAGAGGAAGTACAAGAAGAAAGTGAAGAAGGAGAGGAAAATGTTGAAGGTGAAGTGAGACAGGCGAAGATAGATGAAATTAAATTTTCAAAACGTTGGCTCGGTGTGAAAGGTCGTTTCATTAATAGCTGCTCAAATGAAGAGAGATTTGATTTATTTCCGGATTAAAAGTTTTTCGCGTTTAAAGAAATTAGTCAAGATACAATGGAAGAGACTGCTCAATGGCTGCTGGGGGAAGAGGTCTCTTCAGTTCTCCTAATTGTTCATCAACAAATACCTGCTGATCGGAAATTCTTGAAACTTTGATATGTCTAAAGGAAACCATCCATTGAAGTCATTGTTTATCTGACTTCAAAATAATCACTGCACATTATCAACAAAGTTGGCAACATTATCTTTGAGTTTTTTTATCTTCATGGAATTATTTTCATTAATCAGAGCTGTGTGTTTGACACAACTGGAATGGAACCAAATCTTTTTCTTATACAACTCGATTGAATTCATGATTTTTCTACAACGTCATTGGTGAACGATTTTTTATTATAAATCTGTTCTTTAATCATTATTTGTCATTCAATAATAAAGGGTAGTATTAATTGAAATGCTTTCTAAGTAGCTTCGAGTTTACAGTATATATATCTAGTAGATTGTGATTGATAAAAGTCAATTGACAACACAAACCCATATCGCGGATTATAATGTTCGCTATAGAAATAGAGTTCAGTTACATAGACCTAGGCTTGAGCATAACAGAAGATTTTTCAGATATGTAGGTGGTAAGCTTTACAATGCCTTGCAACCTGACTCACAGGAGTGTCAATATAGCCAAATAGTAAAGACCAGATTGAAAAAATTCATTGTTGCGATTGATGATACGCAATTGTTTCTATGAAGGTTTTCATGCTCGAAAGTTGATATTTTGTTTTTCATGTTTGATTTAGTTTTTCATGGTTGGGAATTTGAATTATTCATGTAATTATATTTTTAAATTTTTTTCTCTTGATTCTTTTTTGAAATTTTTTAGTTTTTTAAGATTTTGTATACTAATAATGTAAGACTATATATTCCTTCTTTCATTTTTTTCTATCTTTTGTTTGATCATTTTCTATTGTGATTGAATATACGAAGAAGGGTCCCACACAGGATTACCTTTGGGGCTTCATTTAGACTATAATGATAAACATGTATTGTGCTTGCGTGGATGTTTGCTACACCAGTTATGTTATTTTATTTCAATTTGTTCGTACAATGTTTGTTTTTGGTCGAATAAATTATTATTAGTATATCAGTATATTACAGTGTATATATATATATATATATATATATATCTTGAATTGAATCTTGATGATATATTGAGTATTATATGATGCAATCGTGAAATATATAGTAATCGAGGAAAATATTTTTCTTGTAAAACTAAGAAACAGTCTCTCTTATATTTGAAACTTTCCTATGGCAAGGAAATCCAGCCTATCCCCGATTTGCAAAGAAAATCCTAGTGATCTCCACAATTTCCATCTCACCGAACAGGAACAGGGATCCCCTCCATTGTACTTTCTCCTCCGCCTTTTTTCGGACTCGAATTTGCATTCTTGACTGGCTGCGAGTTCATTGAAGCTTGCAATGCTCACCCACCAACTTCCTTATCCTTTCTCTTCTTCAAACTGAAATCTGTAGTCTTTCACTGTATTAAGAGAAAGAACTGTTAATATTGTCTCAATTCAAATTGTCTCCGCCCTCTTTGCCATCTCAAAAGAAACAGTCAAATTGAAAAGCGACCCTTCTCACTCTTTTTTTAGCCAAATAACTGAAATTAGAGATTGAAGGAAAGAGTTTCTTCTTTGTTTCGGGATGCTTTGTCGCAGCTTGGTGGATTCTAGACTGCTGAGAGGAACAGATTCACTACTGAGGATCGCTATTTCATAAATACCTATAACCTATGAATTTCATTGAGTGAATTATAACTGAGTTGTTATCCGTTTCTCAAGAATATACAACTATGTTTTGATGGTTCACTAAATTTGAATCGATAAAACACTAACTTACTATTTTTGTAATAATTCGAATGCATACTTTTGTTAATAGATTCCTTCATTCAATAACATGGAGATTAACGATGGGATAAGTTAACATGGTACAGAATATAAGAGGGCTACAGTTGATAGAATGAGAGAAAGGGATCCATGAAAAAATTAGAAATAACTAATTTTCAGAGAGAATAAGACATTCAGGGAGACTGTGTTGAACATGAACATTGAACCAGTTATAGATTGTATCAATTGACTGGATTAATACATTGAATCAGTGAACAAGGAAATCAACGAAACAAGGAAACTATTTGGAGATAAAATTTTGAGTTGGTGAGATGGATGATCTATATAATCTTAATAAATGATTAGTATTGAAGAGTAAAAATCATGAGTTTAAAAATAAGTGAGTGAGGGAGGTAGAGTTGATTAGAGAGAGGAGTAGTGGGTTGGGTGAACATAGTAGTAGGATACAGCAGAGCTTAGCAATAAAATAAAAGCATCATAACCAAGTCCCTGCAAGGCATTGCGAAATCAATTTAGGCTGTACAACTCCATTTTCGATTACGTAAACTATCAACACTCACATGACGTCATAATCATACGTGACGCACACACACATACAATGGAAAACGTGACAAAATGGATGGGGAAAGGGGAGGGGGAGACAATAGGGTGCCGATGTTGTTTTCTGATAATGAAAATGAAATATTAGGTTAGGCGGAAAAAATACGAGCTCGTTGAGCTATTGCAATGGGTGGAAGGGTGGGGGGGTTTGGTAAAGGGTGGACTGGACATGGTTAGGACAGTAAAGGGTGGTTGGGCAAAAGGTTTTGTTTGTCTGTTGTCCGTTTCAACAAAAAAGCCCATTCATTCTATCAGCTGGATACATCTTTCTCCCACTCTCACACGCCCGGACACGCGATCTACACACGCTGCACACTGAGAGAAAGAGATGAAAAGTGCGAGAAGGTACAAGATGATAGAGGAGAGATAGATTGATGGTTGAAAAAGAGGGTAGGAAAAGTACAGAGTGTGAAAGAGTAATGGAGTGAGTGAGTATGAGAGACTAAAAAGAGAGAAATGGGAGAGAGTCGAAATTGTGAGAGCTTGGACAGACAACAACAATACGCGCCAGCAACAGAGTAGACACAAACATTAATGTGTAATTCCATTTTCATACAGTTCTGTGAATTTCAATTCGTATATCTTCATTAAATCAACATCAAAACTGCGTTCATTTTTGGAGAGTAGAGTTTATTCACAAAGTGAGCTTGTTGGTACTCTTTGAAGACGTTTATATAGTGAAGTATCACAATATTAAGAGTCCACAGAAATTAAATGATAATGATTTCATGATAATTCATTCCTCAGTGGAGATTCTCTACAGAGATTAAGAAGATGATCACGGATCTGAAAAGGAAAAGGATTTATTCCAAACTGAAGATAATTCTGAATTTATTCGATGTTATTTATTAGTATCATTCCACAAGATTCAATGGTTTCATGCCATAATTGATGAAACAATAAGAATTTATTTATTTTCATATACGTGCTCTTCCAAGTGATTCTGTTTAGTGACAAATGCATAATATATTGTGCTGTTTAATTTTTCAATCCATTCATTTGAACAAATAATTATTTTGATGAATATCATGGATTACAATGATAATATCACAGTAACAATAATTTGTAATCAACATACTTATTTGTTCAAACATTATTATTTTGTTCATCATTATTGGTCAATCATTGAAGAACCAGTTTCTAGATTTCCTCTTGACGAAGTATAACTAGAATTATCATATTTATCATCGGTTAGTGTTGGGCATTATGAAATTTCGAAGCAACTATGATTATGATTCATGAAAAAAATTGACAATCAATTATTACCAATCATAAAGAGAGATAGGGGCACTATCTCGTCGAAGACTACAATGATTATACGGTGGGAGGAACAGTCGTAATATAAAAACTCAACACATTCAAATCAGTTTTCCAATTAGCTGTGTATTATAATTGTGGGAAAAACCACACGCCTTAACATCTGCTAGGAGCTTCCACCACAATCCCTCCAATCTGCCGAATAATTGTGAACCAAACAGCTCCCGGCGCTGCTGGGAATTATGGAGAACTCGTTTGACCCGGCAAGAGAGAGAGAGAGAGAGAGAGAAAGTTCAAAGAAACCGCGACGCTCCTTGTCTGAGCCCCTTAAATTACTTGCGAGGCGAGAATCCACGTACCCCTCAACAATACAACAATAATAATTCATCTTGCGCGGGGGAATAGTATTGTTGGTAGGAGGGTGAGAGGAGGAGGCCTTCCACTATCAATACAAAGGCGTGAATTTCCCCCTAACACCCGAATATCCATCCTGTTTAACACCCTTTCCCCCATTCCTAGTTGCTTCTACAACCGCAAGAAACACAATCATATCTAATAACTGAAACCCAGTGTGAACAATCGGCAGTGATTACAACTGAGCTTTACCCACTTTCCCTCTCACACTATCTCTTATCTAACTTATATCTCCCTCTTTCTGTCTTTAACTCCACATTCCTCCTTCCTAGTTCTGTCCTCATCAATTTATTTCCTCCTCTCTCTCACACACACGCCTAAACTTAAATTCCGTCTCAATCTACATCCTTCTTGTATCTCCCCTTACCTTGGAAGAGCGCCCTTAAACACGAGAAATTGTACTACGAACATATCCTGTTAATGTGAGATTTGTCACGTGGAAATATTGAGTGTGAAGTTAATCGTAGGGGAATTTCCATGTGTGGGGAGGTTGTAATCCAGGATATGAATGTTCGATTATTTGTGAAATTGAATTATTTGACAATTGTGAATTGATTAAGATGTTTTTAGAAAAATTCTTGAGTCAATTACCTGGCAACAGCTTTCCTTGTAATTATAGGAGGATCTGAAGCTGAACAGACTGTGGAAATTGAATATTCTATTGTTCGGTTCCTTTGCTCGATTTCTGTTCCATCACTAGGGACCGGTTATCGGCTATTCGTGAACATCACATATTTATATAGAACTTCATACATATTAGATGATGCATCAACATCTTCCATCAAATGTATCCTATCCAGCTATATGTATGAAGGAAGACCAGGTTGGAGAAAGTTGAAGCAAATATTTTGTGATAACGCAGGTTGAATTTAGTTGGAATTTTGAGTTTCAGCTACGATGCGATTGATTATGATTCTTTTACCACTGTAAGAGGACTGATAAAATTAGCTATGTAGGTAGCAAAGAAGGTCCAAAATATATCAGCATCGAATGGATGAGACTAAAGATGCTGCAGGCTCGTTAGGCAGCAAATTAGAAGATGCCTTTACAGGCTTAGTATAATGAGGAGGAGCCTGGACATATAAAGAGATGGATTACAGTCATTTCTTCCTGATTTTTTCTTTTTTCCCCTGGGACAACGCAACAAAGGATTTGTCCAGCGAATCGTGAAGACTCACCGGACAGTAGATAAGAGCATCCGTCTAACGAGGTTCTCGCGTGACGTTGGCCAAAAATCTTCTTCTGTCTTTCTTCTTCCTTCTCTGTCTACTCATCCTTCTTTTCTATTCCTCCTACGACAACTCCATATTCTCCATCTGTTTACTTATCTCTTCCTCCTCCTTGGAGGGAGGAATGATAAGAGTGAAGACTGAGTAGTGACGGTTTCCGTGTTCGGAATGGCCTTCACTTTTGCCAACCCTCTCTTTTCCACCCTCTTCATCACTCTCAGTTCCCTTCAGACTCATTTCGGTGATAATAGTGAAGCGTTCAAGATTAAAAAAAGTTTCATCACCTTGAGAGGGGTGCAGTGTCAGAATTATATGCTTGTTCAAGTTACATTTCGATCTTCCAACAACTTTCGAAATATATTTTCCAATAAGTCAAAGTCAGAGACTAGATAGGCTATTGCTCAATGACTCTCAAATATTATTCTTTTACTATTCTTTCTTTTTTGTTTTATAGTGATTGTTATTGCTGAATGTATGTATTATTTTTTTAATTTGTATCATACTTGAATGTGTATGTGTTGAATAAATAAATAAAATTGAAATTGAAATTATTTGTTCAATTTTGTTGAATGATAATTATTAAAATAATATCTTAGAATTGTACGCCTATAACTTAACGTTGATAATTTACAAGAATCACTCATTGTTTTCTTATAATACAGAAACAGTATATTAAATCTTGTTTTACTAACTCTACCTATGTTTGCATGTTTAGTACTCACTAATTAAAACATTAGTGTATTCGTTTCTTCATTAAATTTGGAGAAATTGTTCCTTAAAAAGGAACAGGAATATGTTTCACAGGAGAGTATATATGATAATACACTAACATAAATTTAGGGTTTGTGAAAGTAAAATGTAAAACAACTACGTTCGACACCGTTTTCATTAAAGGAGTTGATAGTAAAATTTTGTTGTTCAAATAATCCTAGCCAATAACCTAATTATTACTCAATAATTATTGGAATCTTCATGACTGAATCTTTCTCCTGGAAAGAAATTGGAGCTTATGTTATGAATCCATTCATCGACAAACATCCATCAATTTTCTGATAAAATTTTATCTGTGACTGTTTCAACATGATCGAAGGTGGAAAAAGTTTGTTTTAATAACAGGTGGAAACAAGTTCATCATAACATAAAACTCAATCATCAGAACATCAATGAAGATGCCAATTTCTATTACTGAGAATAATTCAGTGGACAACACCAAGGGCTTGAAACTGACCGTTGATAGTAGCAAAAAATCGTATTAAGATTTACGACAACGTGAACAAAATGCACAGCTGAGTCGCTCCGATGCAAATTGGTGTAGTATACACGTGCTCGAAACTCCAACCCTAATTTTTGGTTTCTTCTCCTCTCTTTCACTCGCTCTATCGCCCCATCTCTTTCTCTTACAATTACCTCCTTCTCCTCCATCTCATACAATTGCCCTCTCCTGCAATAGTACTCTGCTTCCTCCTATAATTTCTCTCCATCTCTATCTCTCTCACTCACCACCCAGGAACATGATTCGAGTACAACTTGGAGGGTTCTCGAATGCAGAATTCAAGTTCACCACATCACGGTCATACGAGCACCACAAGGACATGCATCTCGTGGCAGAAGGGGGAAGTTCGGACAATGCCAACAGCTGTAGCAGAAAAAACAGCTGACGCGCAAGCGTGCTTGGCTTGAATGAACCAGCAACTCAACTGCTATACTCGTTATTGTTGCGTCACAGATTCTTGCCTGATAGCAGTATTGTTCCAGTATGTGGGCAATAGTGGCCCACTGAAAAGACTGCAAGTTGGTCATTGTAATGGATCATAGTTGAAATTTTGGGGTAAGTCAGTGAATATCTACTCAAGTGAAAGAACTTCCTCTAGACTAAACAATGTTGTAGGGGTAGGCTATGCAAGATTAGAGTATACCTTTTTTTCAGTTTTAATTATGTTATAAAGTGATAGGATGGTTCTAATTCTAACCTTTATGTTTCCCCGAATGAACGGTGAAAATTGTGAGAATTAGTTATTAGAGATTGGTATACATATAAAACTAGTCCGTTTGATGCAAATGTTGAGTAACGAACTCGATTTAAAATTCTTTGAATCTTACATACTCCCTCAGCACAAACGTGAATACTGGAAAAATATTATAATTCTCTGCTAAAATGAATGCTAAGACTCCAAGACTATAATAATTCTAGTTCAACCGATAAACTCTTTCTTGGCCTCTGTAGAGGCTTCTCATGGTTTGTATTACCTGCGATAATCTGATCGGTCATAAGACTTCTTTTTCATCTACATATTGTGTAGAAACTTTTCCACATTTGTTATGTCAGGTTCATGTCTGGTGCTAGGATAATTTCTACATTAAGTCTCTGAGTCTCTGATAATTTCTACATAAGAAACCCATCTCACACCCCCACCCCATGTAAAGCCCCCTACATATCTGCGAACTCACTCAACTCAGTTTCTTGAATCTACTCACAAAGTGATCAGAATCTCTCCGCTCACACTGACTGAGACCACCAATCACAGAAATCTTGGCAACGCTCCAAAGTGATAACTCTTCATTATTTGAACTTAATTGATGGATGCTCTCCAAAGATCGTCTCGAAGTGAAGAGATTGAAAAAGCCGCCGGGGACTTGAATTCAACAGATTGAGGACGCCAAAGTCGTGAAAGAGAGAGAGAGAAAGATTTATGTATAAGTTACAGGGGAGAGTGAAAGAAGAATAGGTATATAGAAAATTGATGGGAGAGAGAGAATGGATGAAATCTTGAGGAACGGAGAGGAATATAGATGTTGCGGATGAGAGGAGGAGAGAAAGAGCAAGAGAGAGAGAGAGAGAGAGAGAGAGAGAAAGAGAGAGAGTACAAAGAAACCGACATTTTGGAAAATGAGTATGATACGAAGCGTGAAGCTGCGGTGGAAACTTTCCACTTAGGTTATTATTCTTCCCGACCATTCTCTCGGTCCAAAACTATTGCAAGTTCTCACTCCTCGAAGCTGCTCCGGATATGGAGGTTCCTCCTCTCTCTCACGTACCTCCCGAAATCATCATCTCGCTCCTTTCTCACATGTCATCTCTCTCTATCACACGCACAATTCAGCCACTGAACCCGAATGAAACTTGAAGGGCGTATGTAAGCTAACTTTATTGAAATGAAACAGCTTCCTCCTCGGTCATGCTCGGTAAAAGGGGAGGAATGTTGGAGGGAATTGCTTTTATTGCTGGAGGAGGAGGAGGACAAAAGAGAGAATAAGAGGGCGAAGAGGGGGTGGAATGCCAGGGGCAATTTGGTGCTTATTGAATGAAATGAGAAATGATACGAATGTAGATCTGGAGCGTGGTAATGGTTTCTCACCTATCATTTCTCAATCTCAATGAGTAACATACTTTTTTCGATGATTTCATTATTTTATAAGTTTGAAATATCGAACAAATGAAGAGGAATCACTCAGGGTATGAAGAGAAATAAGCCGACAAATGATGTTATAGAACAATGAGGGTACAATAGTTCAAGAAATGCCTTTGTTATACGTGGATATTATGTAAATTATTCGCAAATATCAATTCAACATCAGAGGAAGACGCGTTTATAGTTCTGGATTTTATTGATCACCTTAAAAAACGACACGTAAACTACATGGGATCATATAATAGTTGACCTTATGTTCATTTATTTATTATTTATTTATTTATTAGGCTAGCACAAACAATAAAATGATCGGAAAAAAATTATGATTAAATTCTCTCCAATACTGGTTCCTTCAAGCACGAAGGAGACAATAATTCATCTTCTTTTTTCTGTGCTCCAAGTAAGGAAAGCTAAAATAAACAAACAAATTCTATGATACTGAAGACAGAACATTCTCAAAAAGGTTAAGAATTACTCTGAAATCTCATAATGATTCAGTACTGTAATGAAATAAACCTATTTTGATTGGAAACGAAGTTATTTCCAAAGATATAAGTTGATTGTAAATCATGAATAAATGAATAAATAAATAAATAATGGAAATAAAGCTGCAAGACAATTCATTGAATCACATCATATTCCATCATAAATGGTAGAAATTTTGTTTCGAGTCCCAGCTCCATCTCTGCGTAATAAACTTACATTTTCTAGAAAGATAAGACTTATCAATAGCAGAATCAGCGAGACTACTTTAGGATGATGTAGAGGCTTGAATTACGATGAAAAGTTTCACTGAATAAGTATGAAGAGCAGGACTTGAACATTTAAAGAGAAAGATACAGTAGAGTTGACCGGCAGTGAAGTATGGACTAAGGGACACTGAAGAGGTGCATTAGTTAATTAGAAGGACTTTCAAGGGGTATCTGTACATAGGAGAGGTGCGTGGGGGGGGGTGGTAGTGTATGGAAGTTTCTGAACTAAACAGTCGTGACCCCCTCTCCCCCCATCTCACTCCAACATCCCCTCGGCCCACTTCACATGATGAATGCTCGTTCTATTCAATTGCAAGTCTGACACAGGCCTATTTATTAGTGCCCTCTTCCAATTTCCATTGCCAATTACTGGCGACTAGAATTTCACCAGATTGAAACAAAGCCGATCCTTGCTCGTCCTCTTGAAAACAACGCAACTCCTGAGTGGACACTCTGAAGGCCTATTCGGCAATGAGCCCTTGCATACATATTCCCAAGCGTCCCTCGTTGCATGAATACATACATGAACCTGGGACATCAATGATGATCGTTTGTGACAAACTTTCAAATTTAATGAGCATGAATTCATGAATTGGTGTACGCTTGCAATTGGAACATCCACTAATGTCAAAGACTGCAATTTGAATGCTTTGATTGACTGCCTCTATCAATCAGAGACGGTCGACGGTGAAGCACCAATTGGAATTTCATAATTATTCAACATCAAAGACTCAAATTTGAATATTGGTCACTTATTCCTTCCTAGCTTGTCAGTGACGAATAATCACGATTATTCCAGTTTTGTTCAAAAAGACCGGGTTTTGAATCTCTTGAGTAATCAAGAATGTTCAGGATGAAGATTCAACGGATTAAATTGTTCAGTATATAGAATTACACATAATAAATTGAGTTGGAATTGTTTGGACCTCCTCTATCAGAATACTTCTAAGTTGGGCCGGGTTAGACCAAACGGGCGAATGCTTTTTCTGAACAAAGATTGATTAAGGCTGTGCAAAGGCTGAAAATAGACTTTCTACTCATGATATTTTTCCAAGTTTCTCGATTTGTATATGATGAAGCTATGAAAATGAAAAAGTTTTCTCAGGAAAACATTTTTTTTTCGATCATTACTTTTTGAGATATGAGCGACTGAAGTTTGAATTTTTAGGACAGAACATTTCAAATTCGGTACGATATAAATCCATGAGACTTAGAGGATGGATTCTCCATGGTATTGTTGATCTAGTAAAACAAATATTTTCTGAAAATATCAATTTTTGGAAAAGTTATTCGATTTACCAAAAATAACTCAACTAAAAGTTATTCCTGTTTTTTTTAGTAAATTGATTTTCTAACTTAAAGATTCACTATCTTAAAAATTGATATTTTCAGAAAATTTTTGTTCTACTAGATCAACAATACCATGAAGAATCTATCCTCTGAATCTCACGGATATCCTCTAAATCTCTTACCGAATTTGAAATGTTCTGTCCCGAAAATTTAAACTTTAGGCGCTCATATCTCAAAAAGTAATGATCAGAAAGAAAAAGTTTTCCTAAGAAAACTTTTTAATTTTGATAGCTTCATGATATACAAATCAGAAAACTTTGAAAAATATCACGAGTAAAAAGTTTATGTTTATTTTTAGTCTTTGCACAGCCTTAAAATCTGAATCTAACAGTGTATTCATACACTTTTGGAGACATAAATTGTCTTGCTTCTCATATGTGGGGTTGTTTCTATGTGTTTTATGCTCAAGAGCATCGTGCTGTAGCTCTATTCTCGTTTGGTTTGAACTCAGCCTCACACAAATCAGGCCCCAGTAATTTTCAATGGCCTTTTTCAACTTGGGAACGCACTTCAGATGTTCAACAGGAATCAAATATACTATCATTTACTGTATGAATATCGTCATAATAGGATTGAATCCAAGAGGTAAATTGACTGTCTGTTCAAATAAACTAAAAAATGTGTTGATGTGATCGTCAAAACTTCCTTCTCTTAGAATGCACTCTGTGCTGGGAGAAGGAGAAACAGAACACTTCAAATGAAATTCTGAAACGCTTTGTTTTCCCACAATAGGAGAAGATATACTTGATTAGGAAGTCACCTTGAAGTCAGTTAGTTACAACTTCATTTTGGAAGTTATTGATCATTCATTATGATAATATATTATTGAACATGATACTAAGAAGCCTTTTCATGAGTTATTCCTTGAATAGGAAGCCAGAAACCTTACGGTAACTGACGGCTTGCAAGGAAACCACTTTTGGATGAATAGAGTTTTTTGAAATAATTAATTAGCACACTTCGTAATGAAAAACTTTATTGGAGGAATAGAGAGCTATTGAAACTGCATTAGCACAGCAACAGCTTTGCTAACGAAAAGTTGCTGACTTGCACAAAATCTATCCAGCCAACCGAACGTTCCATCATTTTTAACATAGATCGGCTTTCAAAATATTACACTGTACACCGTTCATTGAGTGCCTTGCAATTCCAGGTCGCCCGTGATGCACTGTACAGAGCGGGTGAAGGAAACCTTGCCTATGAAAGAAACGAAAAGCTCGGGCTAGAATTAGTCGCAACGAAAAGCTGAAAAGAAAAGCTGGTGACGGGGGAAGTTGGAGGGGAGCTGTTTTCAGGGTGAAGGGGGTTAGGGGGATCCCACTTTCATCTTCGGCCCTAATCTGGCAACCTCAAAATCTGATTACCGAATGAATGAGCGACAGACGAGCGCCATGAAAGAGAGGGAACGTCTCTTTTGCGCCACTCACGAAAACGCTGAGCGAGCTGGGTGACTGTAGGGGGGGGGAAACTGTGGCAGGGGGCTGACCGAAGACCCATCCATTGCCTATTCATCTTTGGAGGCACGCGCAAATTCAATTCCAGTTCACCAGAGATAGAAAGAGCCATTTATAGAGACGGAGAAAGTGATAGATAGATAGAAGTTAGTAGGGAGAGATAGTGAAGAGAGCACTATTTATTGAGAGAGGACTATTATATTGGAAAAGAGAGTAAGTGATAATATTCGAGATTCCTTGATATATAGAGAGAAAATGAGATGGAAAGTCTGAAGGAACAAAAGAAAAGTAAGCAAAAATAGAAAGTTTAAGGTGTGTGAAAGGAAAGATTCAAAGAAAGAAAAAGAAAAAGAAAGTGATTAGAAAAGCAAGAAAGAGAACAAAAGGAAGTTATAGGATTGAATAAAAACACATAAGTTATAGGACTAATATAGAGAGAAAGAAAGTTATAGACGTTGATAGAGAGGAAGAAATAAAATGCTAGAGAGAGAGCTTTTAAAAGTAGTAAAGAGTGATCATAAAAAATAATAAATGTATTATATCTATGTATAATAGAGAGATGGAGGAAAAATAGCAGAGCAGAGTGATTGTCAGACAATGACAGTGGAAATAAGGATAGAAAATAGAGTTAAGGAAAAGTCGTTCATTGAGAGATGGTCATTTTCGAATACTTGAATGCACGTTTAGAGAGGAAGTTGAGACTTGTGAGCGTTACAAGATTAACGTTCAACGTTCTCTATTCCGCAATTGAAAACTACTAATTAAAACTTAATGCTATAAGTTCCCATTCAATAATTCATCAGAGTTCATTACTCATTGATGAGAGTAAAGGGTTAAAAAACAATTGTTATGCAATCTAGTCAAATCATTTTGGAGAAATAAAACGGTATCAAGAATATGAAATCCTAATGTGTCACAATCGATTCGCAATTCACTACCCTGATTAACGAAGTTACAATTCCAAATTCTCTATTCAAAATAATTATTCAAGTACATAGAAAAATCAATGTAACGAATCTTAATTGACCTGTTGCCAAGAAAAAGATCAGAGACAAAAATAATCCAAAGTTGGGTTAACAGTAAGAATGAGGACATATTACCCTTATACCATAAAATGGATCTCTATTAAAATAGAGATAAAAGGATCTCTATTAAACGGTGCCTTCACTCTATGGAAATACTCTATTAAAAAACTGATAATACACATATTGAGGACCAACCAATTCATGATTTCTATAGTAATAATTTATATTTAGCTTTAGGAATATTTTTTTTCAAATTTGCCAACCCAGTCAGTGTACATAGAACATCAAAAACGTGACAGTAATATCTCAAGAATACCTGAAGTAGGTATAATGAAAGTTTGACAGTGTTACGAAGACCGGTTAATCTCAGGTAATATCAACACATAGTCTATATTGCAGTATAGATAGATTCAACCAATCCAGAAACAGTTCTCAAGAGTGATTGCTATAATCTTCAATTAATGAAGTAGTTACTGAAGATCTAGTTAGGTAGATTGAAAATTGATTACAAAAACTCACCTCCACGATTTTCACTATCTGCTGGCTTAACCTGTATAGGTCTGTTCATCTGAAAAAGAAATAAGAAGTAAGTTTGATGTCAATAATTCACCCTACTAATCAAACATAAGAAGCGCTTAGCCATACTCTGCATGAATTAAACACGCCATTGAGTTTTATGTACATAAAACATATTTTGCACTGGAAATCGGACTCAAATTGGAAAGTGGATAAATCATAACCTAATTTTTGGACTAGTATTTGAATCGAAATTCGGGGGAAAAACATTTTTGGAAAAACATCATCCCTCAATCATTCTAATACGTAATACCAGAATGAATCATTGAATAAATAAATAAGTAGTTTCATAGGTAGAGGTTACATGCGGTTTCATAAAGGAACAATGTTATTGAATGGAGCAATCTTCTTTGTGAATCACACTACCACAGTCAGTCAGTCACATTGATATTGATTCGTTGAACAGTGATATCAAGCAAGAAAATCGGAATATCGTTGATTGGAAGGTAATTGAAGAATGTCCTGTCGAAATCCAATTAGTTTTGTTTCTTAAACACGAGCTTATTAAAAATTGAATCAGTTACCAATTCTCAAAATGGATTCTATTCCTTTCATGAAAAACTGAGTTTTATATAAGAAAAATATTTATTCAAAGAGCTCTATCATAGACTGATCGTGAAAATATGAATGAGCTCGTAACTGATACGTTTGTATTGAAAAGAAAAATGCAATCAAGGTATCATTCACATTCAATTCCATCGGTACTTTGATGTTCATTTATGATTGTAATTGAGTTGGAATTTGACTTTCAAAACCCGATATTATAGAAATACTACGCGGATTGCATCATCATTAAGCGTTTTGAAACCGGGCAAATGATGCTCAACAGAAAACTTCCCAGTAATGAATTACTTTCGTCGATTTTTCAACTAATTAAATCCGTGCCTAAGCTATGAATTGCTCTTTAGAAAGTTTTCGAAAGCCGATGGAGATGTTTCAGTTCGTTGGAAAGGGACAGAGATAACAGCTAAGTGCTGTATGCCATGAATAATTAAAAACCAGTTACGTATAACGGCTGAGCTACATAAAGTCAAGTACTCTGGGGAGGGGGCACAACTTGATAAAGGTAAGGGTTTTCGTTTTCAGAGCTTTCTCCTACTTTCAATGGGGGAGGTACTTTGTTGGGTGTGTGGAAGGAGAAAATAAAGAAGCAAAATGCCGTCAGTAATGAGGTAGTTCAAATTGGGAGTAGGGAAGTGAGTGAGGAGATTTCGAGTATGCTGTACTCAAAAAGCTGGGGGAATCTCGAGTTTAGAGTTTTTAGTTGTTTCCAAAACCTCCCCCACGCCCTCCAAACGATCTCAAGTGATGGTGGGGAAAGCCCAGAATAGATTGAGGGATTGAAAGGGGGTGGGCAAGGGGGTAATCAAAACTCAAATTGGGTTCTATATCACCACGTCAACCCACTACCCTTTGGGCAAAGATTTTTCCTGGCCGTGAGTGATGGGTAGGGTGGAGATGCTGTAAGGGAAAGTTCATGTTGCTGGGGGTTGAGGGAAAGCCTCCAAGTACCAGCTATTTAACAGGCCGCTATTTCAATTTGTATGGTGGACCTGTCCTGTCCTTTGCACTCAATGTAGGGCCGGCCGAGAGTGTGAGGTCACTTTTTGTTCCGGACCGATTGTTCCAAATCAGAGCCTGTTGAAAGACAAAAAGTTGTGGAAGGGACAGAGACAAACTGGAAAAAGAGGTTGAAAGGAAGAGATCATGACTTAGTCCAGGAGAGGAAAATAATACATATGAGAGATTTATATATTCATTAATCTAGTATGTGATTTTTACTTTCATGCCCATTACCATGGGTAAGGAAAGTATTGCTTTTTTCAATAAGCTAGACAGCATAATAAGTAATTCATCAGTTAGTATTAAAATAATCAATCACTTGAAAAACAAACCTTAACCTTAACCTAAATTATTTACATTTGGGAGAGGAATAGCACAAGTTTGGCTTATTTTTTCTTTCCTTATCATTTTAATAATGTACTTATTGTATGAATCAATAGATGAATCCTATAATAAATAATCAACAACTGATTATTATCAATTGGAAAGCATGGTGACAATGGAACAGTGCTCTAGAAACTATCCCAAGTCAAAATTTCAATACTATATACACGTAACAAAAGCCATGTGTCGTTAGAGGTACAAAACAGCTAAACAATGAATACTGTAAGATGATAATTGGGTCTGGACTCCAAACTGCGCACTCACAAATTGTAATTGCAAAGGCAACCGGTAATTTGGTCGCTGTCTCTCAATCATTAATGGCCAGCGCAGCGATCGATACAAATTCAAAAAATGGGTTCTTCCGGTCACAGCCCGTGCATTATTTACCGGTCATCCTGTACAAATAGCAATGAATAATCGGGGGTTGGTTTTAAAGGGGATGAAGCTGTTTGTAATGCTAAAATGGGGTGAAAAGGGGAACGAGTAGGGGATATGACCTCCATTATTATTCTAGTACTTTAAACTGCATCACAAAGGCGGCAGTCGACGCATGCATTATGCACCCAAACGGTAATTGAGTAAATTGCCCGCTTTTTAGCATCAAAAGTCATTTGTGCTTGTTTAATTTTCATACGTGATAAATTGAAAAATTATTTGGGGGAATCAAAATACAAGTAATTTTGGATTGTTTTCATTGAGTTTATAGTAATGAAACTCTCAATATTTAGATATTATCATACCCAACTTGTTCTATAGGACTACTACATATCGGACTATACCACTTTTACTGCAATGATAATAACATCAAGGTACCCTTCTTATCTATACATTATATTTCATCAATAATGCATGATAATTATTATGTTGATGTAATTTTCTTATCACATATTATGATGCTCGTGTCTACGAGATGATAAATGTAAGAAATCAAGCAGAACATGCATAGTTCTATACATATATTTTTTAAATTAATAAAAATAATACGACATCACGTACGATGTAACCTAATAACTTGTAGTACCCTCTATTAAAAACTTTGAAATAATAAATTGTTTTGAAAATTTATTTCTCGACTTGCGATGATTGACAGGTTCATAATGTGAGAAAAAGGACCGTGCGTTGACAATTCCCACGTTTGTGGACAACGTGAAATATGTACTGGCGGAGCCATCCCTGAATTTAACACAAGGATATATATTGGAACTTCTCATAACATTTTTTCTCTGATTTGGTATTGATAGGAGGCATTGAAAAATTGAATGAATGGAGTGAATTTTTCACGTAAATAGATAGAAACCATAAAACAGTCACCATAATCAAACAAAAAACGATTGAAAGTGTGAAAATATATAAATAAATTGACAATAAAGCTATATTGGAATATTTATGTGAAAATTATTGATTCCTCAGTTACAGACTTGACATCATTCTCATGTGTAGAGCTTCATAGTTTGCTCACAGTATAATATCCATGGTCTCCTAACAACTAAGAACAAATTATTAGTTTTAATTGAAGCTCTCGAACCTGCAAGTTGGAATTCACTCACTCTAGTGGATTTATGAATAATCTTAGCAAAATAATTCTAAAACAACTGGACAAAACTCAATCCATATTCTGTAATAATTAACATTAAATTACTACTGGAAATAACGAGGAGAGACGCGTGCTTTGAGCGTCTCAACTTAGTCACACTGATAGACCTTTATTTCACTTTTCTAAAACAGAAATTCTTCATAGAAAACTTTGCTGTTTTGTAGAATAACTCTCCTGCTTAGTTATGTCTTCAAAATTCGTTGAATTCATCAATGTTATATCTCATCGAATGAGAAATTCCCTACTCTCCTTGTCACCACGCTAAGAATTCACCTTCATTCCGAAATTCCCGCCTCAACAAGTCACCGAGACTACGGTACAAACAACAAAGCTAGCTTCAAAATCAAACTTCAGTACTTTAGAATCTTTTGAAACGCTCTTCCGTGCGACTAGAGTTGATTTTGCTTCTCGGTCGATTGAGATAAGTCCGAGTTTTCATCTCTTTTCAGGAACACTATCGATGCGAAAACAACTTTGCCAGACGTTTTGCCAGCATTGCATGTATTCTATCAACTTCTCCCAACTTTCTCCTCATTTCTTTTATTATTTGTAATTCCTTACTTCTTGTTTTCACGAAACAACTTCTATCTATAAGAGGAGGAATCTTTCCATCCACCCACGAGTACTTTGCCTCCATCAAAAAACTCCCCGAAAACTCGTCACACGACGACAAAATTCTTCCTCCATTTTCCGTCGAGTTCCTCTATTTTTCTTTTCGTCTACTTCCATGCTTCCCATTCGTGCTCATTGAGGCGTGAAAAGAAAGCAGCGAAAAGTGTGCGACAAGAAGTGGGGGAATGACGAAATAGCATTAAAAGTTTCCACTCTCTTTCATATCCTCGTTATGCTCCGCCATGTTTCCACACAACCTAACATCATCATCACCCTTTCCACCATATTTCGGCTAGAGCCGTCAAATAGTAACAACAAAGAACGGATATATACGACATAATATATTTCGCTGCAGTCCTCCTCATCTACCCAAGTATATCATCCAGAGTACTCAAAGGTATAGTGACTGCCGTGGACTAATGAAATGATTTTTAAAATGTGAGAACACTTTATTATTATCAGTGCATGATTATATTCCAATGCTGAAATGATACTCTATGAAATTTATAATATTACATTAATTGTACTAATCATATACTATAAATTCACAGTAATATAATTATTATTAAATTTCATTACATCTATTTTCAACAGATTAAAATAATCCGAAGCGCTCTACAGTGAGTACTGGTTTTAATAACTAATATTTAAAAATCTGGTGTGGCGCACTCACACAACTTTCCTTGCCGTTTTGAAAATTGATCACCTGACGCTAGTGTTGCCGCGCATCTCAAGTCTACTATAATTCAAAGATTTGAGCCAGCTGGTGACAGGACAATAACGCTGGAGACACGTGAGGTCTGCTATCTCTTCATAGTGAATCATTTAATAGAATCAACAGTTGTCAACAGTTTGCAATTAGATAATCACATTTTCTCGAATTTCAAGCTTATTTTTAATTTTAGGTGAAATGTTATTGTACATTAATTGTAGAGATTCTCATGCTCGATCTTTTTCACTCAGAATTTTTCGTTCAAATTCTATCTAAAGCCTGATAATCGAGAATCTAAAATCAAACTTCGCATAGATGGGGCGAAGCTCCTGAAATTTTTACAGGTATGGGACTTATCGATGTCTATTCTAGGTATAAGTTTAATCAAAATCATTGGAGCCGTTTCCGAGAAAATCGCGAAAAATCCTGTTTTTGACAACAATTTCGCAATTTTAGCCGCCATCTTGAATTTCATTCGATCGAAATTGTTCGTGTCGGATCCTTATAGTGTAAGGACCTTAAGTTCCAAATTTCAAGTCATTCCGTTCATTGGGAGATGAGATATCTTGTAAACAGACGCACATACACTCATACACACACACACACACCCAAAAACACTTTTTTTGACTCGGGGGACCTTGAAACTTATAGAAATTTAGAAATTGCGGTACCTTAATTTTTTCGATATTTTTCGATTTTTTCGAAAAACAAAATCATAGAATGATTGTGAATGATAGGACAGGATTTATAACCCTTACCATTTCATTCCAGAATTTTGATTAGAAATTATTGCAAAAAAGTTTGTTTCGTCAGTTATTCCAAACAAAATAATTTTTATCCCAAAATAATGACAATGAATGAGTATGGTGATAATATTGTTATAGTCGTGATCCAATGTTTGCAGGGGATGGGATGAAAAAGATAGAAAAACATTCAATAATAGAGAAGTATGACGCTGTCATAACACCCCAAAATGCTCGCATTATAACAACAAACGAAAAAGAACATTGTACTAGTGCTCTAGAGCGAATTCACTCTTGACACAATTTTTATCTCACCAAATCTACTGCTCGTGTCACAATCAGAGTTCATTGACCTTCATCTCGTACCCTACCTACTTTTTATTCTCACCCCAGTTGATATTCTTTATAATGTCCGAGGGTGCACAGAGCCCCATCCGGAGGGTTGTAGTGCATATGGTCTAGGACCTAGGCGGGTTTAGGGTCTATGGTATGTTCTGCCGAACTTATAAGAATCTGGCTAACTTAGGGCGCATAGAGCTACTGTACTCTTATATTATGTTATTATATCTTTATATTGGAGAGGCTTCTGACGCATGCATTGAGTCCCTGTTAAATGCAACTCCAGATTGTAATTCAAGGTATATGAGAAAAAATTATATTAATAACCAATAAAAGAAGAAATCCTGAAGTAAGAAATAAGCACACCATAATTGAATAAAAACACAAATATGTTGTCAAATTCTACACAGTTTTATTCGGTATACCATGGTCATGTGGTTTCGTGACCACACCGGTCACATTTTCAAGTTGAATGAGCAGTTATTTCAATCGTAGTAATGAAAATTTAAATTTAAATTCAAATCCATTTTATTGCATGAATTAAATACACAGTTGAACATATTTTACAATAATAATTGGTTCAATTTTTAATGAATTAAGATGTACGCTTATTATGTTGTAGTCAATCACACTTGATCATAATAAGTATTGTACAAAAAATCCTTATGAAACCAAAATGTGAAAAGAGGAAAAAAATACATGCATCTCATCCACGAAGGCTTAAGCCTGTGTGTGGAGAGGTAAATGTTCGAGACTTTATACTAGTATTATCTAGTACATAGAAAATTGATAGATCCAATATGAATACAAGAATCAAAAACAGTGGTTTTCTCAATAAAAACAACACAATTGAAGTGGTATTAAAAAAATTCAATCAATGTACTCACATATGCAGTGGAAAATATCCATCTAAAATCAATGAATTCAGACAATCATAATAATCGTGTTGTTTGGTATTAACAGTTACTGGAGGATTTTGAATATTCATAACTGTATTTCAAAAAAACCATCACATATGAGAATTATAACTCTTTTACTTCATATTGTTACTTCTCCAATGATTTTCATTGTTCCTTTCTGAATACTGAACTGTCAGTCGTTTTACACACATCAAACTGAATTCAATCCGATAGCAATGATTTCCTTAACTCAATAGAACATCCATAAATCTTTCCGGTTATTTTTTCTCAAAGATCTTTAACAACACAATAATAATTTCTTCCATGTATTCAGAAGTCACTCGCAATCACGTCATCAAGCAACAGCATTACAACAGAGTTGATAGCAAAGTTGATATCGGAAACCAACCACACTCATAGCAATTCCCGAATCCAACTAAACCCAAAAGTCACGTTACTGCGTGAAGGTGCTAGAGTGGCTTGACAATTGCCGTGAATAATTTATCGGAATTTTCTATAGCATCTATCGATCCCACGATGGACAATCGAACGGAAATACCCTCTAAGTACAGGCCTGGAAGTCAGGTCATTTAAAAAAAGAATCGGAAGAGTGATTCGTTCTCTGATAATAGAGCTGGTCTAATGACCAAGTAAAGAATAGCGGATATGGACTGGCACATTTTTACAGTTTTTAAGGACGTGATGGCTATATTTCCGTTTCTACAAAAATGAAACGAAAAAGTGAATTTAGAAAAAACTCTATTTACAAATCAAATCAAGCTTTATTGTTTACATCAGCAAAACAGAATGAAAATACTACATCAACAAAACGATCCCATCGGATATAACTCACAATATAAGGATACTTTACAGGTTCAATTTGAATAGCAATTTATCATTGTAATATAATGTATCATTAATATATTAATAATCTAATTAAAACTTGTAAGTACGCAACTCATTTCAAAATACTAGGATGATCAGACTGATGAGAAAATGGATCTTAACATATTTATATTATCGGATATCGATCAATCAATCAAATTTTAATTTGCAATTGGACAACTAAGTGAATTATTCATAATAAGAATTGAATCATTTCTATACCTGATGAGAGAATAATATCTGTTACTAGTGTTTTGGAGAGAGAAAAATGAGCTATTTAAAGAAGGGTCTAGTCTATGAAATTGAAAAAAAAATTATTAGACCGAGTACTTCTTACAAGCCAGTATAATTGAAAAAGTGTTAAGTATTCCTAGAAATAGAGTATATGGGTAATAAATTAATTCAATGTAGGTACAATTGAACAGAAATAAGATAAGAGGCAACCAGTTGAAACGCCCAGTTTTAATAGTTAATATAATTACAGATAGTAATTGGTAGATTCCGACCAAGTCAGAGGAGGATTGTGCATAAACTTGCCGGATTAAACAACGAATGCAACTGAGCAGCCAACTTAGTACAACAATTAAACAGCTGAAATCAGGCTCTTATCCAGCCGGCAATTCATCCTGCTAACTGTGGGGGAATAATGACTCTTGGAACGGGCAACATGACCTTGTTGGGACTAACCTGGTTTGCTAGAAAGAGCCTTGGTGGGGGGGGGGTTGGTTTTGGGGTATAGGGGGGACACAACAATCCAAACCCGTGTGCCCATATATTAGAAACGTGTACACTGGGCAAGATACACTGCTACGGTTTCAAACAAGAGATTCCGTGCAGGATAGGAGGGGCAGGTGTGTGCATGTACCCACACGTGAGCCAGAATTGTGGGGGGTAAGGTGTTGGTCGGGGGGGGGGGGAAGCATACGAAGATTAATGAGATGCTAATGGAGTAGTAAGGCTGTATGCCCCCTTAACACCCTTCTAATTAAGGTCTAAGCTACCACGTCTCCATACCTATTGAACCCCCTTCCATCTTCACACATATACCTCCCCCCCGCCCGCAACAAATAATACGAAAATTATCAACTTCGTACTGCACCGACAATTTACTACCTGGATTTCCTTTTACGCCATCATTAATTAATTGTATCTGAGCAACTTTGCGCCAGATATTAATTGGATAGGCGTTTCGGATTGAGTGCTAGATATGGCGTGGAGAGGAAATCGTTTCATAGTTGAATTTCACTGTGATAAGAGATCAGAGATGATCTCTTATCATCTCTTAAGGGAGAATAGTGTTCAAAGGAATGAAGTTGAAGTTCATAGTTTGATTTATTTAATGAATGGACTTTTATTTAAATTTGAGGGATAGTTTTAATATTATACTTTTCATATTAGATTAAGCTTGGAAGGATAGCGTTCAGAGAGGAAAAGTGATTTAAAGTGTTCATTTCTGATAAATTAAAAATGGATTCAGTGTGATTCCAGTATTCACGTTTTCCTTCCAACACTGTCACAATAAGAAAAACCTGTAAGAGCCGACAAACCGTCTGGACGAAGAAGGAGAGTTGAATTCGCGAATATAATATTGGGAATAGACAAAGTCATCCCGCTTGAAATATATCACTCAAAGTCTCATTATCAGGCTCATCCACTCATACCTACCATTGCTAGAATACACTTGATGTGATCGAATTCATCATTAATTGAATCAAACACAGCGCAAATCAATGTAGTCGGATCATGCATACCTGACATACGCCGAATATACCTGATCATAACCGAGAATAACTCCACCTACATCATTATAGCTCACTATTACTCGTATCTGAACTGAACATACATATCTCGTCTATATGTGAGAGCATGTGAGTAATAGTATTATTGAAGCTGATAGTACCCACTTCAAAATACCTGATCCAATACCAAATTTGACCCAGTTAGCAGGGAACCGCGTTATTGGTAGATTCGCCTCAATGTATAATAACTACACGACCACAGGTTCGCATATGAGCACACATTCCAGTGATCGGGTTACTGCTGAACGAAAGTTGTATTCCAACCATTAATGATAGAATAATATTATCTGGCTCTGCCTACATTTCATAGCGTAATATTATTCGCATTCTGGATATATGAACGGTCACGGTTCATCGGGAAATATGACCGTTAATGAAAAACCACTACCCTGCTAATGATGTTATGGGAATCTCATAGCAGCGCTTTCAATGATTATCATAGTCAAGAATTAACCGCCGACGTTATTAAATTCCATCCAATAACTATTGCTAATGTGATATGGATGATATTTTTGAGCCTCATTGTTCAGTTCTGAGTTTTATTATCCAATATACGGTTTTCAGATTAATGAGTACTAATTCAAGGTTTTATTCCCTAATCATAATAGTATTCTCTAAATTGTGAATCTTTGTAATAATTCATTACTTATTGGTGTTAATTTGATGTAGCACGCACAACTTTGTTTCTTTAATATTCAGCTTGTGAGTCAATCTCCTGTATTTGGTTGGAATTTTTCTGTATATTTCATCGACTCTCCAAACTGTGAATAGTGAATTATGAAAATCGAAAAAAAAGAATATCATCTTTAATTTTTCCAATATTAGAGGGCGAAAATAATAGCTCTCAAAGTTGAAGGGCCTCCTAAACTTTGCTGAGGAAAAGAGTTAAGAGAAATCAATCAGAATTATCACCAGGACATATCATCATCAGTCCAGAGAAAGAGGATATAATATCAAACTGATTCTGATGAATACTTATAATATTAAAATAATACTAAATAATTTGATCGCCGACATGTTGAATAAGTAAAAAACTACACAAATTTCTCGTTTTCAACTATCTTGATATCCCATTATAATATTTCCCATGTAAATGAAAATTGAAAACTTAAGTACTCTTCTTCAACATAAATTTCTATCCTTCAAACCATGTTTCAGCTTTAAAGCCATTTTTTAGTAGCCCTGAACAAGAAAGTGAGTATATCATATCATACACCATCTGATACGATTAGAGTGGTTTTTCAATTTATCAGGAGATCATTGACTAAAAATCCATCAATAGCTGATTGGAGCAGTTGACTTCGATAAACTCTGACATTGTCTCCACTAACGTAGTCCGGATCACAAGGGGACGATTTCCTCAGTGATGATCTTCGAGAATAAGGGACGGCCACTGTTGACAATCACAAGAGAGTTTCAATGTAGTACTTCGTCGTTGCCTGTGGAGCAACTTCGGCTGTTGTCTTGCTCTGCAAGTTTTCTTCCCTCTTCCCGTCCCCCACCCGGAACAGCCTCCAAAGAAGTTTGAGGAGGAGGAGTAGGAGCAGGATGATAGCTGAGTTCGAACGCTAATAGTGCGGAATAAGATAAGCCCCTCTTCCCAGAATAAGTACGTTTCTCGAACTAACAAAGCCGTGTCTAATTATCCGTGATAACTGAATAAAAGATAGTCTTCAGTTCCGACTGCTTCCTCATCTCCTCCTCACTCTTCTTTCTCCTTTGTCCGCTGAACGACTTGTGGAAACACTTTGCTTGACATCTCTGGCAACAACATTCCTCCGAGTACCATTTCCCATTCACCTCCTCGCTGAAAGCAAACTGCTCTACGAATTTGCTCCACAAATCCATTCACTTCGTCTGCCGTTCGCGATAAACAGCTTCTTCTCGGGAGCATCATTCGACTTTTTATTGTTGTTCGGTTTAAGTTGACGAGACTGCCTATGGGTGCAATCTCCGAGCATGTGTTCTCAGATATGATGTTTTGAGAAGATGAATACGATATTATAGGGATCGTCTTATAATGTTGTAAAGAAATGAAGATTAATTAGCTGAGGATTATTATTGTTCAGGTATGTGGAGTGGGAAAAAGAATAGTAAATTGGAGAATGCTATTACTTTGGGTTTGATTATGACTGAGAATGAAATTTGAGTTGGAAAAATATGATAGAGGAGGAAGAAAAAATAGTTCTTGTAGAAAAAAACAATAGCCTAGTAGCATTATCTGAATGTTGTCTAAATAATATGTTTCCGAGTGAGAAAAATACTGTGCATAGAATGGTATTTGGTATTTACACATGCTACAACTCAAAACACATGCCATAATCATCAAAATAACAAAAACCAATTTTTTCAACGCTAGTAGCATGTGGGATAACAAACCTTGAGATTTGAACGTATCAGGCATTTTCTATCAGATCTATCAATCATATGCATGCGATAGCGTCTGACTATCCTTATTGTTATTCTCAACAATGGATCGCTTAATGGACTTCCATGATCGCTTTTGGAAATCACTCATTGGACGACACCATTCAACTTATATGCAGAATAATGTTCGAGCACCCAAAATATCAATAGAATATAAATATGCCAATTAATCATGAATTTACAGCTGAAAAGACTTCATACTTGACTTATTGAATTCTGAATGAATCATTGCATTCACAAAAATTAAGAAAATTCATCTATCTAATAATGAAAAGTGGAAAGAAGAGTAAAACCCTATTCATCACTTATTTTAGTTCAGTTTCCACCACATGATTGATCAAACATTACAATAATAGGAGAATTTATAACAGCAATCAGCCCTGAAATTCTCTTGTGACAACATTCATTCAAGAAATAAATTGATAGAATTCCTGAGAAGCATCACATGATACTCTCACTTAGGTAATAATCGTTGCCCGACAACAACTTTTTAATAGTATGAGTAATAATTGGAAATTGTATTCATTCACTTTTGATTCCGAACAGAAGTTTCTTAGAGGAGAAACCATAGAAATCAGACCAGAAGCTTTCAGAATTTTTCAAGCCTCAACATTTTTCCATGCAAATCAATGTGGCGTTAAATTGAGGCTCTCGGGGAATGAATGGAATAATACATTTTTGAATGCAGCTCGAAATGCTAGTGAAAGGCTGGCTGACTTCAACAGGTGGCGAGAGCAGAGCAATGCCTTTTGAAAAGCAACCGCGCGGAATGTGTCTGACAGTTTACGATTTCAATGCAAATACTGAAAGTTGCTGTGATTTCCTAATGGCCAAGTATGAAGTCATGCTAAACATTCAGCGAACTGTTGCGCAGAGCACTCCATTCAATGAGAGAAGTACTCCGAATCAAGCTTATTCCATCGCTAAATTAATGTGCTTCACCTACGGACTGTAGGCTACACACACATTCCAGGCAGAATTGGTGATTTTGTTGGCAAGTGGTGGTATAGTTTGACTAGTACGTTTAGTAATTTTGACTCTCATGTGGTATGTACTGTGACAAGGCGATAACCGACCTACTAGAACTTAGCGGATTCAAATCTTTTCAAATCATAGCAATAAATATAATATTAGTGTATAATTTTTATTGATATTTGAATTTGAATAAGAAACATCTGAAAATTGAATTTTGAATAAGTCTCGGTCCAATTCAAGAACGTTCTAATACAATGTTGTTTCATCGATTCAGAGCCAGAAATATTGGGCACTCTCAATTTTAATATGACTTTTTGACATCCTCATAAGTCTTTTCTACACTAGTATACATTTTTATGTGAAATAACCTCAAATATACCATTCTTATGGAGTTTCAAGTGTTTTTATAATAGATGGAGCCGTATACACATATAATACATTCATGACTTATATTATAATTAAAAAATTATAATACATTCAAAACATTATAATACATACCTTGGATTGAGGATTTGAAAAAAGAAAAAAAAAACGCGATAAATCTTGGGAAACTGCTATCACAGAACAAATGGTGAGCGCATTCAAAAGAACAGGGATTCGAGAATAGAAAAGGGTTTAAAAAGTTAAAACATTGTCAGGAGTCGTTGTCTCACATACTTCTTCCAAACAATTAGTGTAATTTATTGCAGAATAGTAGAGAAAAGTTTGAATGAAATTGATATTCATGTTCATTATTAATCATCCATGAAACTTCACTCTGCTATTGAATTATTTTCTTAATCTGAGCTTTGAAATACAAAATCCTTGTTCCAAATATTGATAATCGATTAGTATTCATCATAAATTTCTCAACTATTGGTCTTCAAAAAGTGAATAAATATCATTGTCGAATAAAAATGATTATGGAGACAATATTATATATTGTCACTCATTAGAGAAAACTTGGTGACTCGTAAAAGTGGACCCGACAAGTTAACTAAGGGCCCGGGTACAGAAATTGGTCACGAGAGGAAGTGAAAACGTTGTGAATTCACGTTCACGAGAGTGAAAGAGTTTGAGAGAAATTTTTCATTGCTCAACTACAGTTTATATTATAATTGTGGATATTTTTTAAGAAACAAAGAGTTTCACATTCAAGCAACATTCATTCATTCATTTCACATTAATTCGTACATTCAATTTAATAAGCCCATATATTATACTGGCTTATTTTCATTTTTCCTGTATTTTTATTCTAGAAACAAGTCTTCAATACAAAAACATGTACCATACAATTCAAAATTTCCATTTAGAAATAAACTTTTACTCACAATAAAATGCTGGCACGGATCCGGACGTACCATATTGGTTATGTGAACCATTGTGACAGATTTATAAGTTGAGGTCAGATGACGTCACGAAGTAGAGGATCTTTTCCGAGGACGGTAACCTCAACAGAGCCGGAGAGCTTTGCTCGAAGATAGACGACGTCAAGAAAAAGTAGATGCTTTTCCTGGAAGTCACCTTGGGTGATTTCTGAAGAAGTCAGCAGAAAACAGGTGGCTAGATGACGTCAGGAAAGAGTGGATGGTTCCCGTGGACGGTGATGAGTGACGTTAGCTGAAGCGAGACGGAGTGATCGCCGATGAAACACGGCTGACAAGGACGGAGCGAGCGATTGACCAACCAGAGTTCTCGAGCTCCAGAGGCGCGCTCTGGTTAACGGCGCTGTTACAACTGAAGGGTGGAACTTGGTGCACGCGTCTACTAACCCTCCGATGTTGGGCCTTTGCTGTCTGTTCTACCCCCACCATCAACCCTTAACAACCTTCCCCTCCACACTCGGTGCTTCGATTTCCTCCCCTGTCGAAGAGTGCCCCAGGACCCAGGTTCTGCCCCGATCGATCCACCATAATATTGGTCCACTTCCTGATGACCGCAACAAAAGAATCACACTTGATCATGCTCAGCATGACACTGAAAATATCCATAATGATTTATAATAAGGGATATAGTGAGGAATCATAATGGGATCCATTATTGATAAAAAGGGTAGAACAGGTAGTATGAAAAGCCCTCATAGCATGCGAGGTACGTGAACCTGAGCTACGAAATAGAGAACCTATTTTACTCCTCCTTCCAAGAAGAGAAAGAACTCACGATTTCGATGTGATAGGTGTTTGACATAATAGTAAAAATTAATAATATTCTTGCTAAGACCAATCACTAATGAGGAGGAAAGAACGAGTAAAACACATTCTTGTTGATCAACAGGAGTATGAGACAAACTTCAGTTTCAGTCTGGAGGAGTAGTAATGGAAAAATTTAGCTTTGTTGTATAATCCTCTCAGTTATGACAATGAAAATATTTCATTTCTATGATGAATTTTATAATGATAAAGAAGGATAGGCAAGTGGAATTACAAATCCTCATAGAGCAAGCTAAGTGTATGTCACGATCGTCTTAAGCAGGAGAGCCAGCCACATACAGTTCAATATAAACCATAAGAAATTAATAGTATATTCGGACTTTTTTGTTGATTATCATTGGAAAAATATTTCTATTACTCCTAAAAAAATTCTTTTGAACAGCTTTAATCCATATCATTGTACAGCTTCCACGAAGAGGAATAATAATAGATTCCAAGAAATGCATGATGGATATTCCTTTACATTTTCCGCATAAAGATTGATTCATGAAATCGCCCGAGAGATACAATATAGATGCAATTGTAGGTTTGATCAGGTAATTCACTAGATTTTTAAGTTTGGTTGGTGTAGCCCGACATTCATGTTTTCTTGCTTTATTCATGTTTTTTAGACCGCAACAAATTTCACATGACGAAAAAAAAGAATTTTCATTTTTTGAAAAAAATGGGATTATTCGAGAATCTCAGCATAGAAATTGTAATCAAGCTTGGCTTATTATAACATTTTCATGTCAAGTATTCATATCAACCGTCTCACATACACATTCCTCAGATGACACTCGTCTCATAGCTTGACAGTTCAGTTCAAATTATCACATCATGAGTCAAGCTTTGTAAAGTGCAACAAGTCTTTCAGTCCTATAATAAATAGGCCTCAATTGTGCAGAAGGCTATTATTATTTACTTGATTCATGCTTTACGTGACGTCATGAGTCATGCTTTTCAAGTGCAACAAGTTTTTCATTCCCATAAGCTAAATCTCAATTGTGCAGAATACTTTTTACATTGAAGATAGAAAACGTAAAACATAAGCTTATCATCATCTATTTCCGTCACAAGCATGTCATCTATCTGTCAACGATGGAAGAAGTGAGAGCCAACAATGCAGTTGCAAAAGCTCTAACTCATTCAAATTACACTGCAAAACATGAATTGTCGTCTGCAAGATAACTAGAACACAGCCAGAACATTGAACTCTACTACGAACTTCAACAGCCATACATTCTTACGCTTTTATCTTGAACCCTGTCCCCCGCCAGCAAGACCGGCCGCTATTTTATTAATTCATGGCCGTTGTTGTCAAACAAAGCCGCCAGAGCGCGCAGACAACAAACATCGAACATCGGACAACAAAAACAGGCCGCATGTAATCGCGCGACTGACCGACACAAAGCAAATCAAACTGACAATAACGAAATGAAACAACGACCGAACTAACAATAACTTCGGTGATAACAGAAACTAGAGTCAGTTAACTGATGATGGAATGTCAGCGAGAGGCCGTTGTTGGTCAACTTTCACAAAACGCTAGTGTGCGCGCGCATATCCTATTTACTCGTCCTATTCCTGAGCAAATTTGTTATTTGCTTCGAAATTCAGCTTATTAACTGACTGGTCCCGGCTCCGCTGTTGGTTTGTTGTGTGCATAAGCGATACAGTTACGAAATTACAGCAATGACCGATATCCCCATCACGAGCGATACTGTTGAGAGACGTGACTTTAAACATTTGGTATATTGGATTTGGGATTTGGAGGGGATGGATGTTATCACTATAGAACTTTTTTTGCTTATTATTATAAAAGCTTCAATATGATTCCGAATATCAAATATTGTAAAAGCTTCATCTGGAGCTTTGTTTTTTGTATTTCCAAAATTTATATCATTGCGTTCCAAAATAGTTTCATTTTCTTCAACATTTTTCCTTGAAGTAGAAAGCTATTCGATGTCAAATTTCATATGGTAAAACAAGGAGGATTTTCAATAGTTCATTGAAGAATGTAGAATAAATAGAATGTAATCCAACATTCAAGTACATGAGCCTATCAGTGTTCATGGAATTGACTCCGATAAAGAATAGAAAGGATTCATATTTTTGGAACATATTATTTTGTATTTTTCCCATTAGTTCATTCATTCAATTATGACATAGGATGAGAAAGTGGGTAAAAGTAATTCAAGGTTCAACTCTTTCGAAAATACTCTCCACACTATTCACAATATTGATTTCAGGTTTTTCCTGTTCCAGAACGTTGGACTATAATACAACTATGATGATGTAATATAATACTTCAAAGGTAGATAGATATACAGAATACATAACAACACTTCTCATTGAATTGATTGTATGAGCATTCAAAGCTCATTCAGAATAAGGAAACTTATCGTATTGCCAAACCTAAGCTCTTTATGCTCTTTATGAAACTGAGTTCCTATGTTATTTGTAATCAGATTATTGCTGTTGAATTTGAATATGCAAACCACCGGTTATGTTCACATTTTGGATTACATCTATTACAGCTACTGTAGGCTATGTAACGTGATATCATTATAACCTGCTGGTATACGACCATTTGTTTATTTGGAAAGTGAATTACGATAAGGGCTTGAAAAATGTAACAGAACAAGAACTAGGCTGAAGAAGAAATATTAGGAATGAGAATAAAAAGAACGGCGACAAGCAAAATAGGGAAGAAAACGAGAAGGATATCCGCCCTGACAGAAGCTACGTTCCTTATTAAAAATTTCGTTATTGATGATTCCAGTAAACATTTTTTTTCAAGGAGAAAGGGAAACGGAACTCACTGGATAAGGGATGATAATAGTAATGATGATAGGGACAGGGGTGGAATGAAAAACAACGAACAGAAAGGAATTTCCTTCCCATGAAGACCTTGAAAATGAGAAGAAGGAGGAAAAGAAAGGGAATAGAGGAGGGTAAAGTAACTAGATGGCACGTTCTGTGTGGATTGTTCGGCTCAAGCTTTTCCAGACCTTTGAGTTCACTCTCTTTTACTCACTATCTTCCTCTACTCCACTCCTCACTCACCCAATATCTCACTCACTTTTCCTTTTTCACTCTCATTTTCACCCACCGACCGGTCTTTCTAACTCATTGGCACCCCTGCCACACTCGAGCAAAGTGCACTGACCCAGCCTTTGTATTCAAGAAAATTAAATTAGTTTATACCGTCAAAATATTCTGTCGGAACGTTCCGAAACTGCTACAGCAACAATAGAGCTCGATGGTTTACTAATCCATCGGAGACTCGAATCAACATAATATAGTTCAATGTATCCAGTTGAAAGTATCAAGTTATCCCAAATCAGAAAAGTGGAAGCAAGCAATAAGGGTTTTTTCCAGTTATAATAAGAAACCACTTTTGTCATACAACGTTCAATTTGATCCTTATCAACTGGTATGTATATTCCAATCATTATCTTTCCAGTTGAAATCTTGAGTGAAATCGACTTTTCATTTTTCAAAGATATCTGGAACTAGAACACAACCAGAAGCAGATTAATAGCATATAATTCAAAGTCATCAATTTTATTGACAAAATTAAATGTTCAAATCAAATCATTGATGTGCATTGTGATTGGAAGTGCATTCAAACGCATCCACTACCAGTCAAGACATTCCTCATTCTAGATTCTTAATACCAGGTCGTAATATTCATACATTACGAATAATAGAGATTCCCGGTCTCTAATAAGATATCCTCTTATTTATATTCGGCTGACAAGATTATTATTCTATATTATAGTCCATCACTGGAAATCTATATTCTGATTACTATCCTATTACAACTATCCCCTTGAATACCAGAAGCATGTATGAGTTGTATATACACAACCATGTACTACATCTGTATATCGCATTGTGATATATTATGCTTTACCATATTCTTGATAACAATAGGGCAGACCCTAACATGAGGATCGATATTAAGTACATAGACTATTCAAGTGCAAATATATATCATGTAGATAATAGTGAGTGCAATATATCCAGGGTATCTCATAATGGAATAGCTCATAAAGCTCTTGAATGAAATGAGTGATGCTGGAATGAGTGGAAGATAGGGAGACAGATAGAGATAGAAAAGCTGGAAAGAGAGATAAGGAAGAAGAGTGTTGGAAGAATATTGCAGAAACATGGGTCAATTCCAAAGAAAAGGATAAAAAATAAAGGATTAAAAGGAAACATCAATGTCCATTCTTTAGAGAGAATACTCATAATATTATTCCCAGTAACTCTCTACCAAGATGAAGAAAGGGAGAGGAGAAGGAGGAAGAGAAGGAACTATTATGAAAACATATTATGAATGATTAATATAAAAATTATTGAAAAGTTGAGATAAGAGATTTAGCTGATATGAAGTGTAAGGGAATACTGAGTACGAAGGAAGAAAAATCTTGCGAATGAAGAAGCCAACCCAAGACTGACCATTCGGTTTCCACTGTGAGAGGAACAAGACAAACGTGCCCGATATTCGTGAGGGAGATCAAATAATATGAGGTTTGCTCTCACACACATGCATGCGTCTGCACACACGCGCACACGCACAAGAGGCAAAAAGCGTGTCCCTTCTGTCCGAAATCTGTTCACGTTGATTCGCGGCCATCGCAGTGTGAGCCCATCACTTGAACGATGATGGTCGGGAAGGAAGAGGATTAGGTGGTGGGATATTCTTGAAAAGAGACAACGGGTGAATGGGTAGGAGAGTGAGAGAAGGAATGAGTGAGAGAACATTGTTGAGCACGTGCTGGTCAGTACGAGAGAGAAAGATGATCAGCAAAAGAAAGAGACGTCCGAAAGATGATGACTACTCGTAGGAAGGAGGGGCCTCGAATTTTGCATAAAAGCAAGCGCTTAATAAATGCTGAAGGGCCGCTATTGCTTCAGGATGACTGTCTATGATAGGGCAAGGGGACAGTGGAGTGGTGGAGGTTTCAATCGACCTTCGAAGTTGGGGAGACCCAACAACGCTCAAAATCTGGCAACCCGTAACTAAATGGGACACTCCCTTGAAAAAAGCTTCCTTCTATCTCGTCTTTCTCTTCTAATACAACTTTCATCAAATCGATATTTTTCTCGCCATTATAAACCATCACACCTTTGAATTATTAATCCTTCTTCATTGTCTTCCCATTTGCAGGATTGTGTGACTGATGATGGCTGAGAATCATCGGGTGACAAAGGAAGAGACGAAGGAAGAACGACTGAATAAAGAAGAGCCCTGATGATGTATTCAATTTCACTTCCTCGTCCCCTCTCTTACGCCGTTGCAATCACCCATCCTCTTGTCATCTTCCTATCAGGGAGAATCCAACAATCCCTCTTCACAACAAGAACGTTCTACATTCAACCGAATGCTGGAGTTCTATAAATGTTTTCTGTCAATTAAAAGTATGCTTCCTCTTCTTTCAGAGCCAGCTCATTCCTTTGTTTCTCATTCTTATTCGTCTTTTTTATAATATTATTTCTTCCTCTTTTCCCCTTTTTCTTCTTTTTTCTTCATCTTCCTCTTCTTTATCATTTACTAGAACAGAGTACTTCCCATTCTTATGGAGACAGTAGAAGACCATATTGCGAAACAACGGATGATAAGAGACGTAATAACAAATAAGGGACTAAGAAAACTAGAAAATATCATACAACAAACATGAAGTGGAAACGTCCAAAATTCAAATTATGTCGATTCCTGGAGGAGGATGGGGGATATTGTGTTGAGGAGAGGAAATACTATGCCCTGTGATTTGTGATCTACATGAATGAAATAATCTTATTCTAACTAATCTAAATTGATCTAAGACTAGAGAGACGGAAAGATTACAGAGATACTCGTATAATATTATAATATTTTCAATAGAAAGATAGAGACAAAATATAATAATCCAAAATAGAGTAATCAAAGATAGAGAGAGTGACTAGATAAACCATAGATCCTGACCAAATGTCGTTGTCGAAAGCCAGCAAGCCAGCTTGCAGCATCCAAACAACATTCTGCCGTCCTCAACAAACAGGCTACGCCTTTGAGCCCACTGTGTAGGCAACCCGCCACACATCACCACTCAATGCACTCCTATCTTATCTATATCTATGCACTGCCTGCTCTATATCTATGAGTCACTCACTCCTATCGTATCCATATATCTATGCACTGCCTACTCTATATCTACATTCCCATCTCATCTATATGTATATCTTACTGTTTGCTTTACTATATCTATCAGTCACAAATCTATGTATCGATGTACTGCGTACTTTACTATATCTGCCAGTTACAACAAGCGAGATGCTGTAAGTTCTCTGAACAGATATCGCAGCATCAGTCATTAGTAATCAAATTCTAGTTGAGATCGATGAACAGGAATGGCATGTACTTGTACATCTACTCGTGAGATTTCATCTGTTTAGAAACCACTAGGCTTCCTCGTGATTCAGTGATCAAGATAATACTTCGAGATAAGCTCCCATTGAAGAGTTCAAAATTGAGAAATTATGATGAATGAGAGTTTGTTGACGAATTGGTAGAAACAAAGAATGAGGGATGAGAAGGCTGGTTTCAAGTAGCTGAATGAATAGTCTACTGGAGTAGCTTATTCCAATAAATTGGTTCACCGGAAGTATACAAAAAACGTAAGTTTGAGTCTTTTCCTCCTCCTGATTATCGAAAATACAAGGAGTAAAGGTTATGTTTTCATCATTCTAAAATGTGTAATATACCTCAATGAACTATTGGGTCATGTGAGAATGATTGAAATAAACCTGTGATATGGATTAACAATAATAATTAGAGAATCAATTACAATCCATAAGAAGAGACTTGAGAATTGAGTTGAGATTACTTCGAAATTTGTTTGTTCCAATTTCTAAACATGAAAATCGATTGATTGTGGTGTTGAGAAAAAGAACAAACTGATAAGGAAGGGGCTGATGAGATTGATCAATAATTTTGAAGTTGAAATGCAAAATGAGAGACAATAATCATGAGAAAAGAAGTGGATCGGATCTTTAGAGTGAGAGGGCTAGAGAGTGGACGAGAGAGAGAGAGAGAGAGAGAGAGAGAAAAAGTGTGATTATAAGAGGAGTATTGACAATAACAAGTGACAGACGTAATGAAGGAGAGCAGTGAATGAATATTGTGAAGTTAGATAAGAGAAAAGAAAAAAGAAGAAAATAAATTAAGAAGAAGATGAAGAAGAAGAAGAGAAAATGAGAAGAAGAAGAAGAAGAAGAAAGAGGAGTGGTAGTAAATGATTGAGAAGAGGGTTCAGACGCCGAAAAGTGAAAAATGGCTCCCGAAAGCTACCGACTGTAATAAAATCCATTACGCGCCAAGAACGCCATTTGTAAGCAAAAGAGAAAATTGACAGCGAGAATTGGAAGCGAGTGACAAAGAATGGTGGGAGGAGGAAGACATCGTCGCGAAGAATGGAAGAAGCACCGAAAAATCAAGAAAAAACTCCACGCCACGAGAACTACTACTGATAGGAGTAAAAAGGAGCGACATTGTCGTTCAGTCTAATTTGTTAAGCCGTCAAACATTGAAATCAACTCCGTTCCATTCCTTTTATCGTAGCTTTCTATTTTACCCTACAAATGATAATTTATCTCTGTGGTTCCACTTTCCTCTTTGTACCTTGACTTCCAAATGAAGTACTTATTTGAATGGCCCAGAAGTTGAAATAATTCATAAAATCAAATTATATTTGATCAAATATCTAGTTTTTATGATCCTTGCTATTTGAGCTTTGAGCTTGAGCTTTGAGCTTTGAGCTTTGAGCTTTGAGCTTTGAGCTTTGAGATATTTGAGCTTGAACCTTATCCTACTAGAAATTCTTCATGGAGAATTCGAAAGACTTCCAGGCGACCCAGGTGTCGCATAATGTTGTAGCATTATTTCATGCCACAACATTAAATTATTGCATTTTCTAGTTGTTCTATCTCTGTGGTATCACATAGATATATATATATATATCGCAAAATGACTGAATACTGTCGTATACAACAATAAATAATTAACCTATATGGTAGTCATTTTGGATGTTGCATTATTTGAATTTGACTCTTATTTCTACATGAAGAATTAAGAATACGATCGTGTTGTTGTATTTATGAAGAATTTACAGTAAGAAAATATCAGATTTGCATGATTGAGAAATTGATGATGTCTATGAGTTGGCACTAACTCATTCTCTGTTTCAGTTGAAACTGGTTGTTTTTTCAAGAGGAACAAAGTACATATAAAATATTGCTATGCGCTCTGATGAGGATGCAAGCAGAGAATGTGAGAATATAAAAGACCGATTGAGGCGCAGAAACAGGATAATTTAGTCATTGGGTGAGCAAACTAATAATATAGAGCTGAATTAACTATTGATCTGATCTTAGGAAGGATTGGTCGTGGAGTTTTACAGCGAGAATAACAAAAAGGAACGTGAGATAAGGGACAAATAATATAGAGATGAGGAGGAATAAGAGAGACAGAAGATGTTGAGCATGAGTAGAAGAACTTGCATGTCGTCCTATTAATTCACGTCTTGTTTACTCCGGAACAAACAAATCGTCGGGAAAGAAATATAAAGTAGAACTTCTGAAAACTTCCTCCCAATTTATTTTTAATCCCATTGAACGGAGACGTCGTTTTGTTGTCACTCGTGCTTGAATAACATCGATCTGTCAATTTTGTGACTCCCGTTTTTGGAGCTCATCAAGTCCTTTTCGCTACAGAATTGAAGTTTTCCAATAATCATAAACATTGCGTGTTGTATTAGAAGTTTGGAGTGTTGTTACTCAATTCAAAGTTGGAGTTCATCATTATCTTGTATACTCGTAATACAATTACTCTAGCAGAGGAACTACAAGAAATTCAATTGAGTGGAACAATAGAAGAATTAATAAGTATTGGACTGATAAAGGCTTTGGAAGGATGATGAACAGAGGAATTTAGAACAAAAAATAAATAATCAAGAGAACAAAAGTAATAGTTGCGTTGCATCAGGTTTTTGCATGATTGTCAAGTAGAGTGGAAGGTATCTGGGAATGAGAGGTTGAGGAGAAAAATAATAATACATGTAGCTGATCAGTACCATGAACAGTAGGATGAATAAAAAAATATTCAAACAGGAGCAGAGATGGAATACTTTAAATCGTTATAAATCCTTATTGGTCTCAGCAAACAGGATTTAGTTTCAAATTTCGTTCCAGAATTTATCTCAATAAATCGTCCATAGTGATGCAACAAACCCATCAAAAATACATTTTACCATTTACCATATTATTAGTTCATCAGCAACTCTCACATTACGAATAAAAACTAGAACTTGAATACTATTGACAGGAAAGAGATCAACGGATTGTAACTGAATATTTCATCGTGAAAGATTTCTTCTATGCTCAGTTTTGAAGCATCCAAATTTGAAAATCTATTTTATAAAAATACTTGAAGACTGAAAATTTTGTGAATTGAAGAACTACAAGACTCAACCTATTTGACTATGTGTTAATAAGATTTTTATAAGGCTATGAGAAGACTTTAAATAATGGAATAAGATTAAAGACTCTTAAGCTATCTGTCCATCCAGATTGTTACAAGGAAACGAGAGAAAAGAAGAAGAAGTTATATTCAACTCAAAAGCAACTGCGGGATGCTGGCTATGACGTTAGAATCAAGGGAATCGGACTTCTAATCAATGGTAATTATGCTGAATCAATTTCTGAACGAAACTTCTGAAAAGACAATTCACATGTATTGAATTTCTATTATGTGGTTTTTAAAATTTGTTTTTTTTTACTTTTCTTGCCTTATTACCATAGGTAAGGAAAGTATTGCTTTCCGAAAAAAATTAAGGTACCCCAATTTCTAAATTTCTATACGTTTCAAGGTCCCCTGAGTTCAAAAAATTAGTTTTTGGGTATTGGTCTGTATGTGTGTGTGAGTGTGTGTGAATGAGTGTATGTGCGTCTGTGTACACGATATCTCATCTCCCAATTAACGGAAGGACTTGAAATATGGAACTTAAGGTCCTTTCACTATAAGGATCCGACACGAACAATTTCGATCAAATGCAATTCAAGATGGCGGCTAAAATGGCGAAAATGTTGTCAAATACAGGGTTTTTCGTGATTTTCTCGGAAACGGCTCCAACAATTTTGATCAAATTCATACCTAAAATAGTCATCGATAAGCTCTATCAACTGCCACGAGTCCCATATCTGTAAAAATTTCAGGAGCTCCGCCCCAGCAATGCAGATAGATTCCCAATTATCAGGCTTCAGATACAATTGAAACAAAAAAAATCAAGTGGAGTAGATTGAGCATGAAAATCTCTACAATTAATGTTCAGTAACATTTTCAACTAAAATTGAAAATAAGCTTTAAATTCGAGAAAATGTGATTATTCAATTGCAAATTATTGTTGATTCTATTAAATCATTCACTATGAAGAGATAGCAGACCTCATGTGTGTCTCCAGCGTTATTGCCCTGTCACCAGCTGGCTCAAATCTTTGAATAGTACACTTGTGATGCGCGGGAACACTAGCGTCAGGTGATCAATTTTCATAACGGCAAGGAAAGTTGTGTGAGTGCGCTACACCAGATTTTTTCTTGTTCAAATTAGTGCACTTTCTTGAACTCAATTATAATGTTAACTTTATTTTAAAATTGGATATTAGTAATTATATGTCACTCACATCTCCCCCCGGACGGATTCAATCCATGGGGTAATTAGCCTACATAATAATTATTATTTCAATGAGTGGGCGTAGTCGAGTGGATCAGATGCTGGCTTCATGATTCAGAGTCCCGGGTTCAAATCCCGGCCCGGGCAAGATATTTATCTCGGGCCACTCCCGTGTTTCGGATGGACACGTTAAGCCGTCGGTCCCGGCTGTCTAGCAAGCAGTCGTTAGGTCATGTCAGAGGCCCTGGAATTGATCAGTTGCGACCTGAAAACTCTGACACCAGACCTGAGCCAGCCAGGTCACTCGATATTATTATTATTATTATTATTATATTTCAATAGTTAATTTGTTTGTAATGTATTTGAAAATCAATAAAGGCATTTATTATTATATTATGATAAGACTATGTGTTATCTAAATTTGGGAGAGGAATAGCACAAGGTTACCTTATTTTTCCTCTCCCTATCATTTTGATAATGTACTCATTGTATAAATGATTAAAGAATGGATGAATAAAGTTTTCCAGTGTAGGAGAATGAATGGAAAAATAATGTGAGAACAAAAATATGAGAAAAAATACACTTTTCACAAAGGTAGATGAGTGAAGGAGAAGAGAAGAACGAAAAATAAAAATAATGAACTAGATAATAGTAATTTGATTGATTGAGTACTCTATTTATGTAGATTATAATGTATACTGGCTTATACACTTATATACAATAGTTTACAATATAGCAAAATTATAGATGAATTTAAAAAATATAAATTAAGAAAATAATTATTGAGCTGTATATGATATGAGAAAAAGCAATTTGTAATAACTATAGATAAAATAGATAATATTGTTATGCATCTACATACATTGGCGGAGCTTTGGACATATCAATGTCCATTCTTCGGAAAGAATATTCGAAGTATCCTTCCCACTAACTCTCTACCAAAGGATTTATTTAAAAATGAAAATATTGTAAACGTTTCAATTAATATGAAGATTTAAGAGAAAAAAACATAAAATTAATAAAATAAAATAATTATATAAGAAAGATCAAATCATTAATTATTATTAAAATGGAGTAGGCTGAAAGTAGATCAGGGTAATCAACTTTCAGTAATATACAGCAGTATGCAGTGGATAATTAAAATAACATGGGTTTATATAATATATATATATATATATATAGAAACGTCTTCATTTCCCACTCATCCAAAAGCAACTACAATACAAAGCTTGTTTTCGTTTCTCTACAAACAGGTTTTGTTGGAAACTTTTATGATGGACACTTATTAAAGCTGTACTAATCCTCTGTTATTCCGGTTTTGTGGCATTAGTAATTTGTATCGCCGTTTCCGGGACGTTGTGAGAGTGTGTTGGTGTGTTGTCCAACTTTTCAGTCTAGTGTCTAGTGGGTGTCGGTGGAATCAGAAATTGACTGCAAAGCCATTGGAAGCGAGTTGTCTTCAGTCCTCCTAGGGCGACATTAAGTATGCATTAAAAAGCATTTATTAGATGAAAGTTGGAGGAAGAAGTGGATTGCACAGAGTAATAGGATGGAGGGAGGCGAAGTTTTTAAGTTTTCCCTTTAGCCTATAATAAAGTTTCCGAGCTTTAGATTGCGGAAGGGTGAAGGAGAGGACGAAGGGAGGGGGTGGAGAGAGACTTCTTGGCCGACTTGAAGGGGCCTTTATTTTCACTTTTACTCGATTTTGTTGCGCGCTTCCAAACCCCAAGTGAAAGGGTTCGCCAAAAGCTTTTCAAGTGATCGGATGAAGAAGAATCCAGGTGAATACAATTCGATGCACAACTCTTCTTCTTCTTCTCCTCAACTTTCTTTTACCGCTCCCTCATCATTTTTCTCCTAATTTTCGCTAAGAAATGCTCTAAATGCGCTTCACAGAAGATTTCCTATGAAGTTAGAGTCCATGATTAATGCTCTACCAAAATGTTGAGTCAAATAGGACGTTGCGTTGAAACCTAGACAGATGAAACATCTGCAATATTAGTAATATTCATTCTTCATCCATTAAATATGATTGTGGAATTGTATATTTTCTTACTTCTCTACAAAGGAATTTCCTCTCCAAGGAATTACTTGTGGGAGGTTTAACAGCAACATACAAAGATAAGACTGAAATTACTATCAAGCTATCATTTACAATAATCCTACAATTCCTGATAATAGCTTGGTCTGAGTTCAATTGTATTCCATGTAATAAAAAAATTGCATAGTTGCCTGTAAAGTTGGTATACGGGCGAAAGTTTTACGTGACAACGACTTTGAGTGGTAAAATAATTTTAATGTAAATATTCATTCCTATAGTAGGAAGAAGGATGAAATAATAGTAACAATTTAAAACATTTTATTTATACAAAGAATTATATTTAAAACATTAATTTATACAAAGAATCTCGCACTGAATTTCATATTAACAAAATTTTATTTTTACCTTCACACATCCTCAACAAAATCACTCTGTCTCTCTCGCTCTTAGGCGGGCTAACTGTGCTCGATTCAATTTTTTACATAGCTAGTCGCGCTCATTTTTTCAAGTTAAACAAATTATTATTGGCTGAGAAACGATTTATACTACTTTTGTGATTGAAAACTACCACAACATTGTGATTACTACAAAATAACCTATTCACTTATACCTATTATACTTACACTTATACCTATTCACATAACCTATTCACTAAGTAGTGGCACAGTCGCAGGAGATTGCTCCGTTTCACTCTCTCTCCAGGTGAATGCCTTCGGGTTGCTGCTGCGTTGCTCGCCACTGCTCCTATTCGTGCTCTTTCCAGACGACCGTGAACCGAAACGAACGCTCTCACTCGCTCTCATTGTGAGCGCATAACGTGGGAACGTAACGTAGTTTCTTGAAGTGTCACCCGGCAAACCAATTTATAAGACGTTGTCACGTCAAAAATTGCTAAAACGGTAGCAATATAGAAGGTCTGTCTTTTTGATCATTTGACTAATCAGTCTTCAAACCATCTGTGAGGTAGAAGAGTCTTTCAGAATCGGATATAGTTTTACCTCTAGAGTCAACTCAAATAGTGTTATCTCCCAGTTTGTATTGATATTATGCTGTTCCGTCTTTTAATTCTGTTTCGAAATTCACATTGAATAAGATGTGATAACATTTCATTTGACACCTGTTCAAGAGCTTTAAACACAGAAAATTGAAATTTGAAAGTCCTCAACTTTGTATTGGTACCAGTTCAACAGCTTCTAATAAAGAAACTTGAAAATTTCATAGTCCTCACATAGTAATACTACCACAACAGTTTTTGTTGAGAGTTGATGAAAATCATGTCGATTACATAGAACAATGGAAGATCAAACAGAGATTACTCCGACCACGATAGAATCGGTGTTGCTGCAAGGATGTCGAACGCTTCAACGCTCCTCTCACAAATTTCAGTCCAGATAGATGCTCACTCGGACCTTTTATCTAGTTGAAGCAACCAACAAACCTCTCATCCGTCGATTCTGACACATGATTGAAATGTACGTTTGTGTGCATGTGCATGTGGGTGCTTTGGTGTGTGTGTGTGTGGTGTGTGTGTGTGTGTGTGTGTGTGCGTGAGTTCGCGAGTTGTGCGAAATCGCTCGTGCGTGCAGCGTCGAGTACTACGAAGATTACAACGCATGGGTGCCTCCAACCTCTTCCTGGTTCACTCCTGTCCTCACCTTTACAAGCCCTTGTCAACAGTTTCTCTCTCTCCCTCTGCTATTCTTTCTCACTCTTCTTCTCTCTCTCTCTATTCTAGCCTCCATCCTTCATTTCCAACTTCAACACTCCCTCACTCATACCTTTCTGCAACGTTTTCTAGCTTCTCCTATCCATCCTCCCATCCTAAAAATCACATTCTCTCCCACTCACTTCTTCTCTTGTTCTCCCGTCTCTCATCCTTCTCACTCCCATGCAATCAACAAGGTAGCCTCTTCCTCTCTCTATATATTCCACTCGTTGTCAAACAAATCCTTCTTCCCTTTCTAATGCCTATCACGCTAATCTCACTGTCTCACCGATTTATCCCTGTGCTCAGTCAACAGGAAGGACCTCTCCACTCTCCACGCATGTCGAATCATACAGCCATTCATCCAACACTTGAACCTGTAATTCTCCCACTAACTTCTAACCTCTTGCTCCAGAACATTTTGAAGCAACACTTGACTCATGATCTTCCAATCATGGAGCAGAAACGGTAGTTAAAATTTTCAGTGCATAACATTCATGGAAAACGTGATACAAGTTGATAAGTGTCTGAGAACAATAATTCTTCGCAGACACTGAATAATAAATTATTTATTATCATTAAATAAACTCTGACCAAAAAGTATAATAGTAGGATAGAATAATTGAGAACTTAATAAATGACAGGCGAACAATCGTTATTGCTCTTATAGGCCGCTTGTTCAATTCGATCAATAGAAAACATCCGTGTTTATTCATCAACTATATTCAGAACTAATATTCATTACTTGTTTCCTCCTCCTTAACAAATAAGTAACATACTTACAAATTTTGCTCAAATTCAAGGGAATGGACCCATTCTCACGAAGAGTTGATGAACTTACCTAGAAATAAAAAAGAAAAAAATTATTAGCTTCTGATAATTTTTCAATTTGATTTATTTCACCAAAAAACACAAAAATAATACAAAGCTGTGACAATTTGACAAAAACAATAACTATCATTTTGAATAGCTATATCAATCATCTTATTCTTATAGGGCTCGAGGTGGAGACTACTGGCATAGGTGGAACACTTTTTCGCCATGTGTGGTATATGTTAACATGGTTTACAGTAAATGAGGCATACATAGAAAATAAGAGTAGATAAGAGAAGGAAAAATAGTTAATACACAGCTTTACTTAATCTATCACTTCAGAGGATTACACGTCGAAAATAATTTTGAATTCCCTCCTAGAGTTTCAACAGAATAAACCTAAAAATGTCCAATATTGAAGCACTTTTGAAAAGTAATTACAATTTCATCCAATGCAGGCACATCAGCAGTTGACAACTCTCATCGCACTGTTCTGGTGATAAGCGGTGTTGCCAAGTAGTGTGGGCAAAGCGGCACAAGCCTGCAAGCAGCCTAATAAGGATGCAAGTGGTGCAGTCAGCCTAGTCGACAAGCTGCACTCAAATAATTCGCTCACGTAGCGCCCGGAAATAATGGAAGGGAGAAGTTTGATAGTCGGGTTGTATGTTCCAGGTTGAAAGTTTTAACGGTACCCTTGTGCTGCCAACAACTGTACTGCTTCTAGCACGCTGCGCTGTGTCTCCCAAGGTCTGTTTTTATCCTCATCAACATTATTCTCATTGGAAGGAGTTGCAGAGGAAACGTGTGAGAGAAGGAAGACATTTGATTAGTAGAGAAGAGATGAGATGAGTCTAGATTAGATTTTCTTATTGATGAGGAAGATGTATAACAATTTTCTGATGAGCATGAATAAAAATATAATATGGTGACTAACTTTTCAAAGGATTTAAGAAATACGGTAAAAGCTGATGAATTAGCTTACGGAAAAAGCTCATTCATCAATATGAAAATAAGGAGATGTGATTTTCCTCTTTATATTGCTTCTAATAAACATCAGAAGGTGTACTTGTTGTTGTACTTATCTTTTGGACAACATTAACATTTTATCAAAATTTTTGGAGAGAAATGGTACAGGCTCAGCCTAGTTTTTCCTCCAATGTCATAATTGTATTATGATTATAGTATTTTATACAAAAAAATTAATAAATAAAATGGATAAATAAAAATAATATTATACTCCCAAGAATTGAAATTGAAACTAGGAATAGAACAAACCTCGAATTCAATGTTCTAATATAGATTTAGATGAAAGATAATTAGTAGTTTCAGTTAAACATATATGATGGTTTGGATAATATAGGCTAATATTTATATTGGATGGTTTTGACATAACTGTACTTGAAATATCATCTGTGTTTGTTGTGATACACTGTATTATCCACTTGTATTATCTGTAAAAGATATTTAATATTGTAGCATTTCATATTGCATTTATTTTTGTATTGTAATATTCATTGTAGAATTGGTGTTTACTGTAAGAAGTTGAACTATGAATAACTGATGGAGATGTCGATAATGGATTAGATGTCTGATTTCAATAAAAGTCAAGATGAGAAAGTAAGGAGGAGAGAGGTCCATTTGAGTGAGAGAGAAGCTGTGATCAAGGAACACGGTGGAGAAGTGACAGGAAAGGAGAGAGACCATATTATGGAGTGAGGGATAGATAGAAAATGATACCTGACCAGATAACCAGAGAGCGAAACCAAATTAGAATGAGACAGGCAGCAAAGCGTAAGACGAACTAAACCCCCGGTTTAAGCAGAAGGATAGTGATCAAGAATAAGGATAGGGAAGGAATTGGAAGAGGATCCTTTAGGTGGGCTTTGCCATACCCATGCCCTGAAGAGTGTCAGGGGACACTGCACTTTGTGTACAGTGATGCTGTGAGAGGGTGGCCGCGCGCACGCGTGCGTGTGTGAGTAAGTAAAAGGTACAAGGGTCCCTTAACTTTATTGTAAAACAGTGGACGTTGTCCAAAATGGATATAAAGCGAAGACGTGACCGGCTAACTTGTCACGTTCGAACCGACCGACGAAATGTTTGCGTTCATAGGCGCACTCTCCACTCTCCACTGATGCCACTCGCACTTTTTATATTCGATGCTCGCTCTACTATTATGCGATTTGATTAATGAAAAGGAGTTTTTGATGGTTGCATGATTTCGGGGTTGTTTATCTGAAGGTTCTGACTCGATAATAGGACAATCTACACCTACATGAATGTGTGTATCTTGAAAATGTCGTTATTCATGGAAAATTTGTGACTCAGTTTGGTTGATTAAGTCAATGAAAATACGTCGATAAACTAAATGAATTTTTCTCTTTATCACTCAACCATCAAACTCTTGATTGAACTCTCATTTCTATTTCCCTTCTCCTTCAACCTTCTTTTTATCACATGTATTCTTTCTATCAATGCTTTGTAGACGGTGTTCTTTTTCAAAATTTGTAAAAATTCCACACATTTCAGTTCATTATAAACTATCTTTCAGAAACATCATGTCGTTCACATCCATTCAACTACAAGAGATGTATAAGTCATTATCATTGTAGATAGTTGTTTCATGGATGGCAATAATGAATAATGATCATACAATGAGAGTACTTATTTTCATATAAAATCCTTGACTTTGTTTATCTTTCAACATAGATACATAGACAGAGTCTCTCTATGCTTCAATTGTTAATTTCTTGTATATGTTATCAATCATGATTCCACCAAATATTATTATTGTATGGGAGACATAAATTGTCCAAGGAGAATTATTAACTCACATTGAATTAAGTTGCAAATCATCTTTTTTCGTAACTTCAACTACCACTAAATTTAATTACTGAAGAGAATTTGGTTAGAATAATTGCATATCACCACAAGAAAATCCCTCGCTTCGCTTCCCACAGAACCCTAATGATTTTTCCCAGCTCAGCACACGTCACCACATAAAGAATCCCTTCTCAAATCTACCTCATCACGTAACACGGGCTCGCCTTGTTATCTTGGCGTCCTTCCCGAAAAAAGCCAGGTTGGATGGAATTCCGGGACAACCGCTGTCTCGAGTGACGATGACAAAGAAGATGGGAGTAGGCCTCTTCTCACGGGACGTCATTCATAGGGCACCCACATCTCTACTTGCGGAAATGAGAGCATCACATCTGTGTTACCCTCCTGTTTTACTACTCAATCTTCCTCTCCACTCCTCTCTGTTCTCCCAATTCCTCTTCACTCTTCTCTCCTTTTTCCATATTCTCTCTTCTTACTTTCTCTTGTCCCTCTCCACTCCTCTCTCTCCTTTATTCTCGCTTCACTTGTCTTTTGTCCACTCGCCATTTCCTCTCCTTCTCTTTCTCACTCGAATCAAACTCGATCTCTCTGCCAAACAATTCCAGCTGACACACAGCCGTTTTAAATGTTATTTCCTGTTTGAGACGAGTGGAAAGCCTGCTCTTCGTTCGCATGCATCATCATTCACTGTCGTCTTGTTACTCTCAACCATTGTTCTTGGGTTTCCATGATATCAGCCAGCATACTTTTAGTATTCGTTGCTCGTTCACTGGCTGAGGTCATCTTAGGGCTGTTTGCACAGTATCAGTTTAAACTAAATTTCATTTTGAACTGTATTAAAACTATATCAAGTCTCGTTCGTTATAATGTAGTTCATTTTTAGTTCAAGGTTTAAGCCACCAGCTGATTAAATTCAGTTTAAGCTTTGACTGTGCAAACGGCCTTCAAACTCTCAAATCTATGGATATTCCCAACAATTTATAGAATTTATCAATTTCTACACCCTTACATTATATTTCATTATTCAATCACTTATGCAACAAGTATTGAATACGGTTCAGCCTGCTAAACTCTATTTTCTACTTTTTTCTTTAAATTTTTCTTGGCAATTCATTATAACACATGAAACCATAAATCAAGTTGTCGAATGTAGATAATATTCGCTTACTACTCACATACCCTATAAAAAAACATTGGAGAATTACATGATTCACTGGACTAGAATTCAGCATGCATCTAGCATGGACGAGTACATGGACGATCTAGCATGGGGGGGATGGAGAAAACGTTTGGGCCCCAGGAAACTCCCCTTCCGTTACGCTACTGGTACTATTCATTCCACCTGCTCAAATTTGAATTTATTCATCAAAAATACATAGAATATAATCACATTAGAGATGTTAGATGTTGAATAATTTGTTGAATTGATAATTATTTCCGTATATTTGATTTGAAATATTCATTTTTGTCAATGTAAAATATCATTAGCCTCATAATCAATGATTAAAATATTTATCTGGCTGGATTCAGTATCCTCACTCTCATTTTAATACGCTATAGATCCTGATGGTAACCAAAGCTGAGCTTTCCATTTTACATCTCATTTCTACTGAAAACTTGATGCAATAGTTCTTGAAATTACCTAATTCTTCAATTTTGAGCCAATCCCTGACTATAATAGTTACTTCCAGTAATTAATTCCAGTGTGAGGTTACTTTCCTTATACATTCGCTCAAGACATAAAACATACAACTGTGACTCGCACACGATCCTGTCGCTTACATGGTTGCTTACACAGTTTAGACCGTATCAAAGTACCAAATCTACTCTAGTTTCATGAATACATCGTTCACACCACATCGACAACTACAGTATATTTTCGGCACCGACATCACAACTCAATCCAGGCTCTGTTCACAGAGAGATATCTCTGGACATTTACATGTCTGCTACCCCCTGCATTATTAAATTCTATTCGGAATCTATATTTAAACAGTGAGAAAACAGGGAACTGCACTTATTTTTAATGAGCTGCCTTCCCCACTGTACAGTGGCAGCAGCAAATAAACAGCCTGTATACAGAGTCCGCCTAATGCCATTAACGATAACAAACACAACCAAAGCCGTCACAAATCCTCTTAGGCCCAAAATCAATATTGTTATTATAATCATCAACGGAATAACACAGCGTCATGGCTGCGAACGAGTGGCTCATTCTCTTGTTCCGTGTTATCACGGATTCATTGTGAATTCATAGCTAACTTTACTCATCAAAACGTCTAGGTTTTGCTATCTCATTGTTCCTGTTTCGTGGAAAAAACATGATATGATTCAGAGAGTATCCGAAAAAGTGAGAAGTAAGATGGAATCAATCAATCATCAATTCGCTTGATAAAAACATGAGTTAATAATACCAATTTGATGGTTAATATCTTTTCTCATGGAAGTTGTCTCTGATTTTGACAATGGATTCGTAATCCATTCAATTTTCATCAACGTTCTATGCTTTAATTTTCTCTGATATTTAAAAATAATTTGATATGATTGGTATTTGAAATTCAAATTTGATCCTTGATTGGATTGATATATTTATTTCGTATTGAAATTGTATAGGAATGTTCGTGAGGAAACGAGGCTAACTCTTGAACAGTTATTTATTTAAAATTTTAACTCACCTATGTAAATGTGTCTTGTGTTGACAGAGAAAATCAAAGGATATATCTCCAGTTTTTAACCGTCTAATCATGGTTGATGAGGAATCTAATCTTGGCGTATCAAAAAAAAATGTGTTGTGAAAAGTTTGAAATACATTTTTACTGGAGTAATTATGAAGATTCTACAAGAATTTACAGCATCATTATGATATTATCTCATATTGAGATAAAACCAATTAATTTTTTCAGTAACATGATGATTAATTTTATCAGAGTTGAATATTATCTCATATTGAAATAGAACGAATTAAACTTTCCAGTAATATGATGATTTTTACCAGAATTTAATGCATATTCCATATTAGAATGAAACTTATTGAGCTTTATAGTGATGTGATGTTCTATATTGGAATATTTATATTCTTGTAGTATTCCATACTCAATAGTGGTATTTCAAACGAAAATTATTATGAATATTTCATACAAAAATAATTGACCGACTGAAGTGAGGTCTAAGATTCAAGTCGACTGTTTGGCTTTTCTCTTAATGTTTAAATGTTTATATGTTGCGCATTTAGGGCGAAACGCGGTAATAGATTTTCATGAAATTTGACAGGTATGTTCCTTTTCAAATTGCGCGTCGACATATATACAAGGTTTTTTGAAATTTTGCATTTCAAGGATAATATAAAAGGAAAAAGGAGCCTCCTTCATACGCCAATATTAGAGTAAAAATCAGACTATAGAATTATCCATCATAAATCAGCTGTCGAGTGTATAAATCGCATGCCATGACGCATGCAATGCAATATCTCAATGTAACTTGGTTAAAAAACAGCAGATGTGTAGACTATAAATCGCATGCCTCATTGAATGTTATTTTTATGCACTATTAAAATTAATAGGATGCAAAGAACTTATAACAACTTGAATGGGCGCCTAGATGTTTTCTGGTTTTCTTGCGCTTAATTCCGGAAAGCGTTATATGATAATTAAATCTTGTGTTAGCATGATCTGATCAAATGAATAGTTGGTATATCAATTTGCATGTGCATATGGTTTGGGATGTCGTTCAGTTATAAATGTTATTTATTCTTCTGATAACATTTTTGTTCATTATTTGTTATTATATTCTTTAATTTCTATAAGTTTTAGAATTTTGAATTCTCAATCTGTTTCATTTTCAGTTTTTCCATAAGTATTTGAAATCTTTGAATTTGTCATTTTTGAATTAGGTGGTATTTTTGTTGTTTGTATTAATTATTATTGCATAAGTTCGTACTATTTTTGTCATTATTTTTCTTTTTTCATTTGTATCTGTACAATTTTTAATGTTAAGGAGACATATTTGGGGAAACCCGTTGTCTCCATTGTGAATAAATAAATAAATAAATGAACTATTGATTGCGTACAATAACGCATGCAATTAATAACCAAAATAACAGAGTATTGTCTTTCGAACTCTCTCTGCTTTGAACTTGGGCTCTCCTGTTGCCAGTATGTCTTGAAGGAAATTAGCTTTTGATGTTAGCATTTTTGATACACCAACCCCAAAAGTCATTAGCCGTTATCACACCGATATCTCGCCGACACGACATACAGACAGGATTTACTCTGATGGACAGTATAAGAGGAGGCTGCGGTTTATAACTGCGCGAGGTCTACTATTCACAGAACTACTAGTCAAAGAAGTTTCAATTCACCTCTTGCAAATTCTAACAAAACTTTCTCTATTATCCAAGAAGAGCAGAAGATAAAGCAGTATGAAAAGTGGGAGAATCCAACAGGATAAAACAGAATATGAGAAGAAAAGTGAAAGTGTTATCGGTGGAAGTTTTAGCTGTGGGCTGGCCGGGTTGCCTGTGCAATTCGCTATGGCAGCTGTCGCTTGTTCAGCAATAATCTATAATCAAATTTACAACCGGTAGGCTTTTTGGCAGGTCTCGGTGCGGGGACCCTGGAGAGCTGAAAGTCTTCAACATTTTTCCCCTGAGTTCTTTCCTTACTACGGCTTTCTTCAAAAAAGTATGTCCATGGAAATGCGTTGTTTCGGAAAATATGAGCAGGTTTGAATATTAAATGGAATCCAGTGGATCTTGCTTGTTAAAGTTGAATACATAGCAGATGAGTAATGTCATAGCCACCTCTAATACAAGGCCCCGGCCTTCGATATTGCAGTGTCGCAGTGTAGGCCTAGAATCTAATACATAATTGGTGAAAAAGAATTTAAAAAATACCAGCTGATCTTTTTCACCAATCATGTATTAGATTCTAGGCCTACACTGCGACGTTGCAATATCGAAGGCATTATCATAGAACATTATCTTAGAATGTTGGTTGTTCACGAGTCAATCTGGATGGAATGTTGTTAAGTTTTCATAATTTTATGGTAATTACATTGAAATTGGATAAGAAGATTATTGAAATTGTCACAGTGGAAAAACCCAAATAGTAAGGAATGGATAAGAAATAGTAAATCTCACATAAATCCTTCAATTCACTGTTTTTTTCAGAATTCAACATTCTGGCACAAAAAGGAATCAGATTCCGTTTGTGAGCAGGATTATCAGAAGAGGAGAGAATGCATAAAAATAACAGATTGTCCTTGATAATAATGAAAAAAAAACTGGTTAGGACACCAATTTTAATTTGGGTATCAATCAGGAACTGTTTCTATACAATAGTATATATTTAATTATATTTAATGGGCCATAGCTATAATATGGTATTATACTAAGTGGTACTGTATTCCACGTTATCTATCCATGCTTACAATTTTTCCAAGAATACTCAATAAGGCCGCGATTCCAGACCTCTTTCTAAAGACCAAGGTTCTCGAAACACAAGTTTATACTTCAATTTTGGAAGCTCAACTTCTCTTATGCCAAAGAACCATAGAAGATTCTCATAACCACAGTGATGTCTATGACGTCTGTGATATTTCATATGTTTGTATAAGAGTAGTCACTGAAATCATCAATTATACCAATGTCTCAAGAAGGTAGGCTACATGTGTCAGTACAATATTGGATATTCTCAAGACCATATAAGTCTAGAAGAATATCACATTTTCGTATGTTGTACCTTGCTAAAAATAAAAATAGAACAATGACACAGGTAAGTAGATGGGCACACGTGCCACCTTCAAGAGGAAGCCAGAGTGTGGGTGAGTGTTATGATGAGAACGAAAATGGCGACGGACGGGGCCTGTCAACGGGAGCCAAGATGCCCGTTCGTTGACAAGAGGTAAATCCACGGCAGACAAGCAGTGTGCTGTTTTCGCTGCTGCCATATTTTGCTTGTGACGCGACATCACGCCTGCGACTTTGTCTGACAGCCGTCACTGCCGACTGCAAGTGAGCTGCTTTATTTCGTTGGCAGCTACCAATTTCCGGCGCCAAAAACTCGTTCTTTCGGTTTTCCATTTCTTTTAAAATATTCTGACGGTGGAAAAATTACAAGTTTATTATTTGACACCCAATTGATATTTTAGCAGAGTTGATATTGTAGTGTCTTGAGAAGTATTGAAGAGTAACCTGCCTATGACTAGGTTTCAAGTTGAAGAAATGAAAAGATATTTCTGACACGACAAGTATAAAGTATGCATCCCATTAACATTAATAGTGTGTGAGAATAGAAAAGTGAAAAACCAAAAAGATAGTAATGATCGAAATATAGGTAAAAGATATGAATGATTTTATCAGTTTTTAATATGAAACCTCACTAACATATTATTAATGTTGTGGTTGACATTGTAGCTTGTTAAATGGTGAAAATATTCTATTGTATTGGAACTGGTTCATACTTACATGGGTATCATGAGTTTGGACTGTATCATTATATTTGAAAATAGTACGTACTCGTTTTGTGGAATAGAAGTAAAAATGGAACCGAATTGTCAGCTTCAGGGGAAAACACTTATAGAACTTGTGACATACTTAACAATTGAAATCTCGTTTCTGATGATGGAGCTGTATATAAATAAATTATTATTGTGATGATATGGATATGACACCCAACTCAAATACAAAATATCATATTGTAAAAGCCAACTTGAATGTTAGTAGAATAATTTTTATCGAGATTCAATTCGATTTTGTTATTATGATTTGAGAAGTTCTCAATAATGACAATGATAGATTTATCTATAGATTTCAGTTTCCTCTTGTTTCATTTTCAAGTGGATTTATAACATCACTTCTATAAATTGATATATATATAATAGGAGTGGGAACTATAATAGAAGAAGAATAGAATATAAGATTAAAATTTATTATAGGAGTGGACTTGTGGCATAACCCCCACTCCTATTATACGCTATTGAAAAAAAAATTGGAACTACAGCTTAATTGATCATTTGCGGAAAAAACATACCAGGAACAGAATACACATAATGGGAAATGATAGGGGATGTGAACCAATTCAGAAATCAAATTGACATGATGTATCACAAATTAAATTTCGTTTCACGAAGAATTATATTTCAGGTAGATACAAAAATCTCGATGTCCCTACAACATTGATCACCCCGATTTCCATTGGCCAGGTATTGACGTGATGACAAAAGGCCCCCACCCCCTATCCTATCACTCCTACCACCCCCTATCACTCACCCTCCCTCCACAATCCTAACAGGTAACACCGTCGGACGACGACAGGACCGAGGGACCAATTAGCCCATTCGGCTCCCGAGGGAGCAAACTCAAATCACCGGGATTATTGGGTTTCGAGCCCCGGGTTCAGTCATCCAATATGTCCCCCCTCCCCACAGCCTCTGGCAGGATGTCTCTCACTTGATCCTACTGGATACTAGGCCTGTATCCCTTTGCATCTAGACTTCCTCATTCCCTCTCGCTTGCTCTCAGTACATCTCTCCTCTCACAACTTCTCTCGTCTTTTTATCTGCTACTCTTTGTATCAGTTGTGAAGTTAGTTATTTAAGTTAGCACAGTTCATGCCACATTTTATATTCTTATTATAATTCTTTTTTTCTTTTCATATTGTTATTTTTCTTTGTATTTCAAACTGTAAGGTATATTGTTTGTTTTTTGTGACAAATGAAGCTTCTATTCTATTTTATTCTATTGATTGGAACTTATAAAAATATAGTAAAAATATACAATATGGATGTGGAATATCAGTTTAATTTTTAATATAGTACTGATTGTAATAAAAAAGTAAATTCGTATGGCTTTTGTTGGTGGGGAGTCCCTTGCGGGAAGGTCCCACCGTCTGAATATATAATTAAAGCCGTCATACTTTATTAAGGCAATGGGCCTTGCGACTGTCATACTTCAGCCGGGACCGACAATTTAACGTGCCCATCCAACTATAATGATTATGGTTGATCCAATTCTCCTTTTTGACCTGCATTTCTATTTTGTTTCCTTACACTTCATCTGAATTTCTTCCATTACCCATTTTCATCTGAAACCATCTTTCGATAATTAAATAAATGAATGTTCATTCAATGACAAGTACATCACAGAATAACAATAATCAAATAATATTGAATTCAACAAGAATGCATAGTGTACAGTCAATGAATAAAATACTGCTTGCTAAAGAATGAACATTGTCTGCATATAGGAGAATTTCTCATAATTAAAAATAGAATCAGGAATTCGCTGCGAATAAAAAAATAATTATAATAAAAAATATGAATGATACCAAATAATAAATAATTGAAACCACACACACACCCATACACACACGCACTCATACAACATGGAGCTGTTAAGCTGCTAGCTTACACCTTCCAACGGTGTATGTAGATTGATAACATCTTTTTTATAATTTATTTCATCGGAATCTATCTCCATGTTCAACTCCTACTTATTCCTCCTCCTTCTTTTCGGCTTTTTCATCCTTTATGTTTCCTCTACTCTTTATTGTATCTTTTTTATAATCTTCTCCACTGAAATAGCTCCAGAGAGCTTTCTTACTGCCACTCTCCTTGTGTAGCCTACTCCTCAAGTGAATCCTGTTTCATTCACATTATCTAATTCTATTAATATTCTATTCCACATCGATGACATGTGGCATGGCAACCACATTTACAATTATGTTTTGGATTGATAATCATAGAATGATCGGGAACGGAAAAAAGCTTTTTCCTGGATATTCCGCTTCTCTATTTCCCTATCACCCGATTTCTTAGTTCTCTATCAACTAACAGTAGCCTCTTACACTGAACTTCTTCCCTTCCCACGAATAGCCAAATACCGTTCTTGAAACTCTCGCATTGCATTATTCTCACCCCACTCTACATCATTTTATCTCTTAATTCCTCTATAATCCTCAAATCTGCCATCCAACAGTCTTTCCTTTGTTCTTCGCAAACAATGAATAATTGCTTTATCTGCGAGAGAGTTTTTTCTCTGGTCGTAATCCATTGTGGAAGCAAAGGCATTGATTGGCGCAATAATGATAGGGGCTGCCTGTCCCAGCTGTGAAGGCCGAATGTATCTGCAACCTGTTCAAACATTGTTCCAACATCATTTCTGTTCCAGAATGTTCAATGACATTTCCAAAGCTGAATATGCTCTTCAGAGAAAGAATTAGAATATATTGGTTAGGGACTCATTTAGGGTTTTAGACCTTGAGAATATTATTTATGTAACTCAGGAAAAGCTATGTTTAAATTAATCAACAAGATCTTCTTCTTCTGCTAGTGCCTATTCGTTCCGAATATTGGCGATCAGCCTGACTATGGTTATCTTATTTACAGCCATCCTGAAAAGTTCTGTTGTAGTTTTGGAGAACCAGGTACGCAGGTTTTTCAGCCATGATATTCTCCTTCTTCCTGGTCCTCTTCTGCCATAGATCTTTCCTTGGAGAACGGATTTAAGCAGGCCGTATTTTTCTTCATTACCCATTATATGGCCAAAATATGCAAGCTTCCTGCTCTTGATGATGTTCATCACTTCCAAATCCTTATCCATTCGCTCCAATACAGCTTTGTTGGTCACTCTGTCCATCCATGAAATTCTCAACACTCTTCTATACAGCCACATCTCAAAAGCCTCGAGTCTTTTTCCAGTTGACTTGGTCAATGTCCATGACTCCATCCCATAGAAGAGTATTGAGAAAATGTAGCAGTGGAGGAGTTTGATTTTGATGTGCATATTAAGGTTGTGACTCTTGAACAGTTTTGCCATCTGATTGAATGCAGCCCTCGCTTTTTCTATTCTGCATTTTACCTCTTGAGAATGATCCCATTTCTCATTTCTTGTTTCTCAACAAGATGATGATTCATTATTATCATGATTTCCGAGGATTTCAATTATTATTAAGAAATGAATTCTCTGATTGAAACAACACATCATTTATAGAAACCAGAGTATGGGACAGTCATCCAGAAACTATACCACCACCATCTTATAGAGATATCGATTAATAATCAAAAGGATATTTAGATGTGATCAGTGAAAATTATAACAATATGATAAAGGTTACATCTATAATATAATAAGAAAAATAATTGGCTCATACTCATCACGTCTGAACTACTGGACTGAACAACTTGAAATTTTGCATTAAGATTCTCAATTTACCGAGGATGGTTATAGGCACACTTACTATCCTCCAAGATCTCAGTAGGTCAAGTTCTCAGTTCTTCAAGTTTTTGATTGAACCCTTGCGGAGCATGGGTTGCCTATTATTCTACTTTAATTGTTTTTTGAACTCAAATATTATGATAGATTAGGTGATGCACTTACGGTATAATCAATAATTGAAGTTTCAATTGAGTACTCTTCAATTGAGTATTCAGGCAATCAAAAAATTATTTATAGAGATATGGAAAAAAGAGACATTCAGAAGGATATCTGAATTATTTGATCTTTGAAAATGATCACAATACGGTAAAGATTTCATCGATAATAATTCTTGGTTGATAAAGTGATTTAGTATCAAGATATCCTGCTTTCTTCATCAGTAGGCCTATTGAGGTACAATTGAAGAGATGAAATGCATGCTGGTTAAATTTCAATTCAGAAACAGAACAACTCAATTTGAATTTTAAGTAACAAAGATAGAAAATACGAATCGAAATAACAAAATGAATTCTATGTAATACAAAACAAATACAAACATCGGAGTTAACTATCAACCTATGAGCTATACATTTCCCTACTGTCTTTTTTCTTCAGGGCTACTTCTAAAATAAATAAAAATATAAGATTCAGTACCATTTTGAATTATTTTATCACTTGAATAATTCAAAAAAGTACTGAGATTTATATTTGTATTTATATTTCCCCTACTGTTCTACAATGGATCTGAATCTACCTGAATGAATCATCAACACTATTCTAAGCGGTACCTCCAAAAAGGAACATTAGCATCCTCCCCACTACCTTCTTCTCTTTCCATCACAATGATTCTCTCACTCCCCTTTTGCATGGTCAGCCTTCATCAGATGACTGACAAGGCAACGTGTCAGTTACAAGAGACGAGAGAACATGAGGGAGAGAGAGTGAGTGAGTGAGAAAGGCGATGAATCAGAGACCGTCAAAAGAGATGAACCTGTCGGATAGAAATGAAACCAATTACACATCTCCTCCACCCTCCTCATTGTGCATTCTCCCAATTTCATTTCTCTCTTTCACTTTCACACACTTTCGCTCGTTCTCTCTCTGTGTGTTGCACCCTTCACTAGCCGGAGATTTCCGTAAGTGACGTAATATATTCACTGCCATCCCTTTCACGCACCCCCACCCACTCACACCACCACACAATTCAGATGCAGCATCAACACGCTGCTGTACAGTCGGCGACAAAAGTTCAATGCCATTGTACGGCCTACATGGCCGGTGTAGACTGTACTAAACAGAGGCTATTCAAAATATAGTCATTTCGGTTGTTGTCATGAGATTGCCGCCGGCTATGAAGTAAGGATGAATCTATAGTAGTGTGATGGTTGTAATTAGAGATGAACTACTCGTAGAAGCAGAATATTCAATGAATATCAATAACTATTATAGTGTAAATAAGTCGATAGCAGAAAATTTGGAAATACTGGTTAAAAGAAGAATTGACATCGACTCTATTTGGATTGTTACCTTGAAACACAGAAAGTATCGGTTGTAAATGATAGAATTGAAAACTGATCTAGAAGATAGAATAAAGGATGAAACTCAATAATAAACATACGTACGAGTACATTTATTACCAGTTTAAATCGGATAATTTGAATAATCAACAGATAACTAAACAGGATAACTGCCCTGTATTTTTAAAGTTTGAAGCAATTGATTTATAGAGCAGCCCATCACTCAGCAATTATTATTATTATTGAGCTTGGAGAAGGAATGCATTAGAGTGCGATTAGACGTTATCCACTGCACTGCACCACACACACAGTCATGTCGGAGGCAGTGGGTTTTCGGGGGCTCCTCTGCGGACGGCAGTCACGAATTAACTGATAGCCTGCCACGGCAAGCAGAGGGATGCTCCGACTGAGCCCGAGGTCGAAGGTCCACAATTTATCTCCTCAACCCTTCTCGCTTCCTTTTCAGTCCGTACACTACAACCACCCGGCCTCACAAGGAATAAGGGCACTTCATCCTCTGTAAGCCGCACTGGACAGCCTTTATTCAGCAGAAAAAATATATACTCACACAAACAGGGTGTGGGCACAGCTCCCTTCCTCACACACACACACACTCACTCACGAATTCTTAACTCACAAAACCCTTACACATTCACGTACTTTACCAATACATTCACACACTCACACCACATCTCCTATCCTTTTCTATCACATTGAATACCTCGCAGATAGTTTTACTCAAGGGTCTCATATTCATTCTGCCTTCTATTCTCGATCATCTTCCGTATCTTTCTCTATCTCATTCACTTTCTTGCTCTATCTCATTCTCTCTCACTCCCTCTTCATCAATTTCATCATGTCTCTTTCTACTCATTCTCCTTTCCCCCATTATAATCATTTCCCCACTTCTCATTTTTCTTCTCCTTCTTCTGTTTCTACTTTTAGTTTTCCACTACCATAGTAGTAGTATGCTTCTTATTCTTGTCTGATATTCACTTTCCGTTGAGCATAAAGCGGGAAAAGAGGTTTAATATGAGCAAATTCACTTTTGAAATATGATAGCAATGTCCTCTCTCCTTCCACAGCAAACTGACGACCTTTATGTACAAGAAAATTCTCGCTCTATATAAGTTATATAAATTACCAAAAAACATTGTGTGCTTCAAACTAGGTAAACAATATAACGTTCACAGGAGGAGAGAAATTATCCCTTCCCCTATTTTCCCACATTGGTCGACTGAAGAAGGATTCAAGAAATGTTTGCGTTTTTTATTATAGCGTTTTTTATTATTATCGCATGAATAAGAGAATCATAACTCTAAGTAGAATGACAATAAATTTGTATAGTAAATAAATTAACAGTGGAATTCGCTTTTGTCTAGAACACAAGGAGAATTAACAAATGAAAGGGAATAAAAAAGTCTCAAGATGGAATTTTCAATCACTGTTACCAAGTTCAAACCCAATTATTCAATCATTTGTTCAGTTGAACACCAATCGATACAGACCTGAAATTTCCATAATTCGAATTTGACTAGAGTACCATTGATAGCACAGCTTATCCGCGAAGCCATCATCCTGGTCGTAGAATTTGTAGAAGTTCTCACCCTTAACTGTGGAGCGGCGAGCCCTTTATACTTCTGGCGCAGTTAATGGCCATAGCTATAATGAAGAAATAACCTTTTATTGTGCTGGGAGTCTGAAGTCATTTACCACAGCTGAATGGGGGTTGAGCGAAATGAAGAGGCCTGCAATTCTGTTCATGATTCCAGATGATATTCGGAGATAGGGCCGACTATAAAGTGTTTATACTTGTCGTTGTCGGATGACGAAATAAGAAGGGGAAGGAAAATTACAAGAAATGGCGAGGCGAAAGCGAAAGAGAAACTAGTAGAGAGTGAGTGAGACACAACTACACTTTCCACTCAACTCTACAACCGTTTCAGTGTTTATATTATTAAAGATACTTGGGCCTCTAATAACGAGACAGTTTGCTTCAAAGGCGAGCAAAGACATTGCCCTTGGTGCCGAGTTACCGCATATGTATATAACTGAGTTACACTGTGCTCCCCATTTGCAGAACCCTCGAAGCCCGCCGGGCCACAGGAGTCGTATAACTAGAGTTGCGATCTATTCATCCGAGTGGAACTAACGCTTCCATTGCTCAGTTGATGAACCCAAATTTGTTTAGAAGTAGTGAAGAGATGATATCAAATTCATGTAGCAATTGAATGATGAGAGTAGAGACTATAAAAATGGTGAGCCATAGGGTGATAACGCAAACCTCTGGGTTGAAGATACGTTACAAAAATATGAAGAGACTTTCATGGTTTTCGAATATCAGTGTTAAACTGTCCAGAGTTGTCTACTTATTGAGAAACTTGATGAACTACGTCCCCAAGTCATATGTGAGGTCTGCATATTTTGCGTTCTTCCAGAGTATTATTTCATATGGGCTTCTATTCTGGGGAAATAGCGCACACGTGCAGGATCTTCTATTAATTCAGAAAAAAGTTATCAGGATTATTACAAACTCTGACAGATTGGCTCACTGCAAACCATTATTTGTTGAAACAAGAATATTGACCATAATAAACCTTTACATATTTACTGTTCTCATATACACAAAAAACAACCTGTCTAAACATCATCTAAGAAGTAATATACACTCTCATAATACTAGGAGAAATAGACATATCGATGCACCTTTCTGTAGACTGGGTAAGTCACAGAATAGTTATGTTTTAATTGGAGTGAAAATGTTTAATAAATTGCCACATGATCTAATAGATGCACCATTCCAAGTGTTCAGGAATAAGGTATATAGTTGGTTGATTAAAAACCCATTTTATTCAGTAAATGAATTTTTAGACGTAAGAGATCCTATTCTATGAAGTAGAATATTTTAAACCTGATTAGGGAAACCTAAACCACGTTTTTAATAGTTATAATACATATTTTATGATATTACTGTTGTGATTAAGTTAGGTCTGTATGTTATGACTAAGTTGTTTATGTTGACTGACTATAATTGACTAGCTGATTTGACGTTGTCTATAACTGTTATTATGTTGAATGACAATAAAATTCTATTATTATTATTATTATTATTATTATTATTATTATTATTATTATTATTATTATCATGGCCTGAGCGATTGGAAACTAATTTAATGTACGGGAAAAACATAATGAATACGAATTAAGCCAAAAAGATACATACATCTCATCAGTAGATCAGATCCAAAAAAGAATATAGCATAGGGTTACTCATAGTAAGCCTTGAGCTACTGAGCAATGCATATTGATCGGAAAGCAGAAATAAATAATTGACTTATCAGGGAATATTTCAAGGAAGCTTCAGATTCTGCATTCAATTCATAGGATACTCTCTATCTGTCGTTTTTGAGGCCATTCTTTTTGTGTTTTTGAAATCTGAGTCCATCCTCTCGTACGCTTGAACACTTAATATCATGTATTAATAGTTTTGGTCTTCTGGTATAGTCTTCTACTAGACTCGGTAAATTGATAATAGTTTATCACATGTCTCTATGGAAGGAACCCTGGAATAGAATAATTAATTTCCAAAAACTAATCAGATAAGTAATCTTGAGCAATTATTATCCTCATTCATCAAGTGCGTAGCAAGTAAAATCTTCATAATATATCTAGTAAAAGGACACAGACATCACACAGTTCAAATAGCTCACTTGAGATACACTGAGTTTATGATATTTACGTTCTAGTGTGATAGTTCTCCTTCCTATACTTCTTCATATCGTATTTCCCGTTTTTCATTTTTTATTCCTAGGTTATCCTCAGTCTCTTTCACTGTCCCAGTACACTTAACAGCATAAAACCCGTCGCTCCAAAGCTGCAGTTTTCTTTCAGTCATCTCTGAGCGACCCTTAAACAAGCTTCGCCGCCCTTAAAGCAGCAGAAAAGGCACATAAGTGCTCCTTGGAGGGGAAAAGAGGCAACTTGACGCGGAAGTGCACATCAAATGAAATGTTCCGCTGATAAAACCGCTATATAATTAAAGGAGGACTTGAATGTTCTGCTGAAAGGAGAAAGCTGTATACTGAGTTGGGAACAAGTCAGGATAAAGAAAGTAGTCGACAAACTTCACTCGTCATGACATTTCTCGACTAGAGTTTAATTTTAATCGAAAAAGGAAATTGCCAGCATTGACTCTATGAAAAGCTCTGGAGAAAAATACAATCGAAAGAAACCTTGTTTCTCGTAATTGGGGTGATGAAACGTAAAGAGATGTTGAGTGTAGGAATTCTACCTTCTGCAGCGAGCGATCTCATCTTGAAGAACTTACTTTGTGATTTCATATAAACTCATTAAAGCTACAATCACCTTTTTGGATTTGATACATTCAATTTGTTTTGTCGTATGGTTTTGAATTTGAATATTGATTGAGAATGCAGTTAAAATGAAATGCACTGTAATTGAAAAACCGCAGTGTATCATTGTGATCAATTTAGTGAGATTGCAAGGGGAATAAATTGGAATCTATTTTTCTGTATCATCTATCAATGTATGACCAGAATTCATTCAAAAAATTACCACAAACAGAAAACAAGATATTTCTTTTCCATAATCTCAAGGAAACCCGCAAAAATAACTCTTGTTCGGCTTCTAGAGAACAGGAAAGTTTGATTGGAGGATGACAAAAACATTCCTTCTCGTTCAGGTATGAAGAAGCGCAGGACTCATGCATTAATTCATGACATTTCCTGGACGAATAATTCAGAAATATTAAGGACTGTGGCCCGCTTGTCTGTGCTGAGAGCAGTCGGATAAGGAATAATTCACCTTCTTCATATTTAATTTACTTGTGAGGAGAGCCAACTTTCGGTTTTTCCTGTTTCCAGCCACTCAGCGATCTTACGCCCTTTTAAAACAAGGTTCCGCAGTTTTTCAACCTGAAGATTTCTCTGTTGCTCAAGAGGCGTTCCATAAAATATTCAGAAAGTGTTGTAGTTGGCTTGTCGTAGCGCCGAAATCTCTGGTTTGAAGTTTGTAAGATGGATTGGAGAAGGGGGCTTTGTGATGGCAAAGGAGGCAGGGTTATAGTATTGATGTCGCTGGCGGAAGACACGGCCTTGTTTACCTAACCAGTGATTACAAAGAGTTTCCCAAAGTCTCTAGAATAAATTTATTCTGAGAAGTTCATGAGGAAGTAGGAAATGGGTGTTTGACGATCGGAAAAGGGGGAGGATTAGACTGATCAATTGATTGAGAAAAAGAGACACAGAGGAAAAAAGTGAGAGAGAGATATTTATAAGCTCTAGTTAGCAATAGTGAAGTCAGTCAATAGAGCAATATTGATACAGAGGAAACAGAGAGAAAGTATGAAAATATGAGGAGAGAAAAATAAAAATATGTGATGGAGAGAGAACGAGATTACTTTTAAAATGTTATCTGACAATAAGTTGAAGTTGTACAAAATATGAGTTATATTATGAGAAGAGAAAGATCTCAGTTGATCGGGGAAGTTATTATTATAAAAGCAAAAGAGAAAACAAGGATTTACGAGAGTTGAGAATGGAAGACAATACACAAGAATTATGAATAATTGATTTCATTTTTGCTGAGTTGAGCTTGTTTTCATTATAAATTGATAGTAACTGATCACTATATCTATGATTCTATTTATATTTCCAACTATATAGAACCATTGATTCATTTAATCAATTTGTAAATGTAATTATAGTGAACCATTGATTGATTAATCAATTAATCAATCGATGGTTCACTGTAATTGGAAATAGGAATGATAGAATTATGAACATGCTAAACAATGAAAATTATAATTAAACATAATGTGATATGAATACGTTTATTTTTTTTGTTCTTGTGAATTCGATACTGTGAGCTCTTTATTTAATTTCGTACATTTACTGCAATTCTTTCTGGAATTCCGTTACAAACGGAGGAATTGATACAGCTCAACATTTCCAAGAACAGAGAATTCACACGAGAAAGAAAGAAAATGCTGATCAATACATTGAAAATGATATTCGAGAAGATCAAGTGGATTAATTTTATGCCTCCTCCAAGATTCGTCATTTTCTCATCTAGAACTGGGAGTTGTCCTCACTGGAGCTGGAAAGCTCCATTCCTCCACACACGAAAACGTCTGTCAAATTACAACAAAACCTCAATCCAGGCTACAATGTTATCAGAAGCGCGTCAAGTTTTACAAAATCTGTTCAAGCATCAGCTTTGGTCGGTGTAGCCTTAAGAGCTGAAGCCTGTGCTGCACTGAGCTTGTGGGTGTTTTCGCTCATTGGATGGAAGCATGTACTGTGTGTAGCTCGGAGCCCCTGAAGCAAGCAGCCAGCTTTGCACAGGCAAGATCCCTCGACAAGACTGCAAGGCACGTCTACAAACATGCAGCAAAATACGAAACTGGCAAACTGGTAAACACCCTACTTTATCTGCTCTCGCCCTGCCGGATAGCCTTGCTTCCCTCACCCCCTCCAACCATAGCTTATATCAGTCAAAGAGAAAAATGCTGCCAACTGTTTTCTGAGTTTTCCACTCATTTCTTTGCTCAGTAGAGCGACGACGACAGTTGGCAACATTTGTAAATATACAGAAAGTACTTTACAGTGAGGGATTTATCGTGTTTGCACATGAATGGCTCCGCGGACGCGCAATCGTAAGAGTGCGTGAGTGCGATATGTCAGTCACTTTTCATCCAGTGGTCGAATAGTTGCCAGAATAAGTGTCAAACGATGACTTATTGAGATTAGTTCTGTGAGTGACGGGAAGATCGAGTTTGAGTAATTGGAGGATAAGCAAGTACAAGACCCTCGTTCATAGGCAATATATGAAAAGGTTCCCTTCAAATAACAACCCTCAAAGTACGCCAAACCAAATCACCTCAAGTGTATGTCTGCAGAATTTGTAGGATTCTTTTGTAGGATTCACCTCATTCATTATAAGCAAAATATCAGAGTAGGCCTTAACACTATTGCATCTGTATTCTAGAAAAAAATAACAGAAAAGACCTGTTCGTTGGGTACAAACACTATCCATATTCCTTGTTAAGTTTGGATGTATGGTTTTGTTAATCAAACAAAATTTTTCCTAGTAGTATTCCTAGAGATTACTGGGCTTGAATAATGAAATATCGCCAACAAGAACTAGATGAGGGTGATTCTTCTTGAATTAGTCTCTGAGAAAAAAGTATAAAGGTACGTACAGATACACTCCCAACACGCTCCGATCATGAACGTTACTATAGATATTAAGCGAGAGGTCCGCAATATGTTCGCAAGATGATCGCGAGCTTGTCTTATTGTTGAAATGCTTCAACAATAAACTTACCTCACAAATGTGGAATGTTCAACCCAGATGATCGGGTGTCAAAACTAAATAAAATATTCCGACCAAGATTGCTGGGTAGCCTTATAAAAAATTATGTTTATATGATAAATTGATAATAAATAGTACGTTTATTGCATTCATGTTGATTTTTTATCAGAAAAAAGGTTATGTCTGTCAATGCTTTGAAAGATGAAAGGCTTGGTTGTTTGGATTTCGGCTTCTATCTTCTAAATTCTAATATGCTGATACCTATTATTAAAAATGTTTTTATAATCTTATATTTTTTAATTTTGATATTTTAATAATTAATTATCAATTTTGATAATGTTACATGCTAACACAGTGATCGTAACCGTGCATGCGTAACTATTGCAAGCGTAACATATTGGTTAGTTGTGCCTAGGAACTTATTGCCAAGCTCGCGCTCTGTTCGCGTTTTGCTCTTTCTCGACCTGCGATCATCTTGCGATCTGCTCGTGTAGCGTTTGTTTGCGGAGCAGAGCCTAAGTCTGTAGCACCTTCATAGTTTTGATCAATTTTCATCCGACTCTGGCACTAAAAATCTAGCTGAAAGTATAAGAAGTACTACGAAAATAAAGTTATGTTAAGGTGGAGTCTATCAGGTAACAGGAAAAAACAACTTAAATTTTATGATCATTTTTCAATAGCATACAGTTAACTATTGCTTCGTTCTTGCATAAAAATCCCTGAGAAGAACCTCGTTATTTATCAAGGCTAGAGGAACCAATCAGAATATTTTATCTCAGTTGCCAGATCTGTTTTTCTCACATATTATGAGGAGTCTGCGGAAACCCTACATTCAAATATTCTGATTGAATTTATCCCGGACGCCAAAGTTGTAAAATTCTGCCGGGTCGAAGATTAGCCGTATAAACGTCGGCCGTAGATAACGTTGAGAAAGCCGTTTGGTGGATGGGAGGGAAAGTGGATCATAACTCTAGATACCAATAAAAGCGAATAAGAATAGGGAAGGTATATGTCAGGATAATGTAAGTTTGGAATATAAAAGGATTAAGCCGAGATTTATACGATGAATGCATTGAGAACATTGACGGCATATTAGGAGTGAAAAGAGGAGGGGGAGAAAAATTTGAGAATGGAAAAGCCATAGTGAAGACGAAAAAGATTTGAATGAGGAGAAAGGAGGTGGAAAAGAAAAAAGAGAAGAGGAAGAAGGAGAACAAGAAGAAGACGCAGAAGAAGGAGAGGAAGAAGAAGAAGAAGAAGAAGAAGAAGAAGAAGAATGAGTAGAATTCGGGTTAGAATGGAGCGGCGACATAAGGTCTCCAGCATTCTGAGGAAGTGAGGCAGAATAAACGGTGTAGTAAGCTTTCAATGTAATGAAATTGAAATGTAGTGCAAGTGCTACACTGTTGCATGTGGAGCGTGAATGTCAGTGTTTTTCTCAGACTTTACAAACAAGAACATTCTTCAGAGAACGGATTGTTCTAATCGAGTTATTTCGATAACAAGAGCTCAGAAATTTAGATGTTATTGAGTTAAAGCTGATTAAAAACACAATCCAGTTGAAGAGTTTGATTTTGTTCTCCGAAAATGAGTGAAACGAGAAAGAATTGGGAGGCGTAATTGATACATCAAAGTAATTTCATTTTTCTAAAGGAGGTACTACAATCCATTCATCCATTGTAAAGTCATAAAACAATAGGAAATTTTTATATAAATCCATCAAACTTTTTCCAATCAATGAGTTCTTTCCCGGATATATTTAACCCAATTCTAAATTTTAAAGACGTTTGCAAGACAATAATCTCGTCGGAAAACTATAGCTTGTTACTGTAAGCACTACTACATAAACACGATATATCAAATAATATCACATGAGAAGATATAATTCCTCAGTGAGAACAATCTAGTGATAAATGAAGTGGAAAAGACAAACATTTTAAGGTGACAAAAACGTTCCGTACAAACTCTTGATACTAGAAGCATGCAGTTTAAATACGACTAAAATGAGCGTTGATGTAGAGCGAGTGGAGAATCACCTGAATAGAGGGGAGGGGGATTGAATGAACCAAAAAGAGAAGATGAGAAACAGGAAGAGAGGAGAGGAAAAGCAGACAATAGGCGTCGGTATATCTCATCAAAATCTCCTTCCTTCTTTCGATGCTTCGTTTCCTTGTCACTGTTCGAGTCTTCCTCCTAACCTCCTGATGATTACATCCTCAAGAAAGATGATAAAAGTCCTTTTATGCCGCGTAACGAGCTTTTCTTCATGGGCTGAGGCCTTTTCGGGTCTCCGGTTTCAGCACTCAGGGAATGTCTGGCTGGGAGTACGGAGTCAGGGAATGCCTGGCAGGGAGTGCGGAATCAGGGAACAATGGAATCGCGCCACAATTGTTATTCCTGGCGCTCCAAACATTTTTGACGGCACACATTCTAGGACATCTAGGTGCAATCTAGTCGTTTTATATCGAAGGATGGGGTCGTTTTCATCGTTTTTATGTCAACTTTCAACACATAATAATCGTTGACAGTTCCATTGCAAATGTTAATAACAATAAAAATGCCTTTATTTGCACAAATAACCTAGTTGATACACATTAATTGAATCGCAATAGATTCATACAATTCCTCATCAATACTTACATGAAATCTTAGAGATCGAACCACATGGACACAAGAGATTGTTAGAAGATTTGAAGAATAAAGTATTCGAGAAACTGATTATACTACTAGAATAATAAGAACTAGAAAACAAAGCTTCTGAACTGGAAATTCATTGGGAAACAATTGTGCTTCAATTGAATGGATATTCCTCGATCAATAAAGAGATTTGAAGGAACTTAATTCAGTTGGATATTGATGAGAAATCTTGTTAGTTGAGATCAAATGTTCTTCCTCACTTGTTGATCAGATTCGTCCATTTTGATGAATCAGCTCCCACTCATGTTGATAAGAATATATAATTTAGTAAGGACACATTGATTAATTCTTCAAGAATGCACATATCAATCATATCTATATCAGAGTTTGAATATCAGTGTTACTTGTTTATAAATAAAGTCCCAACTGTTTTCATTATTAATAGAATTACAAAATCCATAATGAGTCTTATACTGGATTGGATTAGGATAAATGTTCATTTTAAATTATCTATATCCATTATGTCGTGTTTCATTCTTATGTTATAAATTTTAAAAGATATTATTGTCATGGCTTCCTTGAATTGGTCTTTTTGAGTTTGTCACTTGCTTGTGATTTTGTTACTTTGTCTTATCGTTTGTAAGTATTGAGATGTGACCTGGTTTCCATAATTTTAGTTATTCTAGTGGTTTGAATAAGCTCTTTTTCTTTCTATTGACATGTTTTCTGTACCTAGTTGTTCGAACTCACTGCCGGCGCACAAGTTTTCTTTGCCGGTAGTGCCATTTTGTAAGTTAGAATATTTATTTTATCAATCTGTATTATTTTATGGCAAAAGAATGAATTTTAATATGTGCTATGCAAGATGGAAAAGCTAATATTCTACAAAGGAAATGTGAGTTGTAGTCCTAATAATATAACAGTTGAAATATTGAACACGAACCAAATAAGTACGCATTGATTCCCTCCTTCCCATTTACATTAGTCTACAAATAACCTACTTGCTATTCCGCGAGGCACTGATGTATCTTAATACTGAACGGAATTTTATTCTCGTCAGCTATTTTCGCGGAAGATTCCGATGACAATCATAATTGAAGTGTACACACGCAGGACGAAAATCGAGTGAAATATTCAGCGTCTCAACTGATGAAGCGACAGAGCTGCCTGCAGACAGTAGATGAAAATATTATTCAAATGCGCTCGCTCGTCTCTGATAGTAGGCAGCGCCAGTCAAATCTTTCCCCGTGTTTGTTGTTTGCTGTCGACAGTCTAAATTGAAAAGAACTGCCTTAGTAAGGCGAGAGGGTGGGGAAGGGTGATGAAGAGGGTGTGGTGGAGTAGGAGGAGGAGGAAGAGGAGGAGAAATATGTGCAAAGAAGAAGAATTTGAGGATGAAGCTTGTCCGTAATCAAAGTTGAATTTATAACTCGACGCGGAGATTTTTCCACCGAGTTGAGAAAAGAACAGTGAGTGAGAAGTTGGGGAGATGGATAGAGATGTATGGAGGGGACAGTGGTGTGATATTTGAGGGATTGAAGTTGCAAAGTAGGAGACGGAATGCAGGAGAAACATTAAAAGTATTATAGGTGAAATAATAGGAAGAAACTGAGGAAAATAAACAAGTACCAAGGAAAGCTAGTGATAGATGAAGAAAACTAGGAGAATAAAAACAGCAATAGAGAAAAAATTGTTAGGATTTATAAGGGAGAAACAGAAATGATAGGACGAATTAGGGAGGGCGGAAAAGATTTGGAGTAAAGTAAGAAGAAGAATAAAATATGTCACTTTTCCACAGAAAAGGAAAAAATGGAAGTTGATGAGAAGAGGATGTATATACATCCATGGAGCAAGTACATTGGATGAAAAAGTGGGAAATAATAATAATGAGAAGTAAATAGTAAATACGGATGGGAAACGAGTTGGAACCAAGATGAGTTGAGACGAGTTAACACGGGAGATAGAGACCAATCTAGTGAATGATACTATGTAAGTGAGTAATATAGTATGAGAGTATTCTAGAGGTGATGTTAGGATAAAATGAAAGTCGATAGAGCAAAGAGCTACACAATGATAAAATGATAAAAAGGTGATTTTAAAGAAAGATGTGGATGAAGATAAGGAAAATGAAAAACATGGATAAGATAAAGTAGAAGAGGGGAATTAAATGAGAACGGGAAAATTTTAAAAACATGAACAAAACCTGAGCGAGCATAAGAGGATTAGGAATGTAGACTGGATGAATGAGGAGAGAAGAGAGAGAATAACAAAGAAGATGAATGAAGAAAGGGGATGGAGAAATATAAGAGAGAGAGAAGAATTCAATATTAGAGAAGAGTTGTTTATAAGAGTGGGGAGAGAAGAGCAAGATGAAAAAGAGTAAGATGAGTAGAAAAACGAAAGATGCAAAGCGTGTCTGTGTGTGAGGTGAGGTGAGGTGAGTCGGGCTGATGCTAAACTACCCTCGGCGGTAATTTACATAAGGCAATTCGCCGCCCGGGGCTGGTAAGTGGAGGGGGGGAGCAGGTTTGGAAAGAGTGAAATTCTTGTGGAACAATTCTTGATTTTACTTCATCAGCTGCTGGCTGCACTGTAGACAAACTTGGCGAGAGCTCTGTGCTTTTGGCTTGGTGAACCAATTTTCGAGCCGCCCTAGCTGATGAACATTATTGTGACGACGATGATGATGATGATGACGATGGATTCCCTCTCCCCCTCCAGCCATGCAGAGACAAACTTCGCCTTCAGCTGATGCTGTGTATTGACGTGGCCAGATATCATGTGGCTCCATGTGCTGGCTCTTCATCACTCACTTCCTTCATTAAGATTCCTTCCTTCATTTATAAGAAAATGTTTTCTTTCTTGCTCTCAACCACATGATTTCTTCCTCCTCACCATCCTTCTATAGCTTTATCCAACTATGAATTAAGTCTAGACAATGTTTTTGTCTATATATATTCATTATATAATACTCTATCTATAAAATACTCATTTTTAGTGAGAAATTGTTTTCCACTTGAAATGGTCGCCCATTTAGGATCTATCTTTGTGGTTCCGATCAATTGATTTCAAATGTTCATCTGACAAGGAAGTATTTGGATTTAACAAACTTCATTTTTGAAAATGTCTGCTCACACTTGTAGGTCCAAAAAGAGAAAACATAGCTCGAGCATGATTTTTATATTTCTAAAGTCTTTTTCTGTGAGAGAACTGTAAAATGGAAGTAGGTTACCTTGTTTGTAGTGTTCAAACAGGGACATGTACAGTCCGTGCAGACCTTTTGCTAATATCTCGAAATGGTTGATAGCTGCTTGTTTACAGCTAATTTTACACTTATCATAATGGAGTGGCTAGTAAGAGAAGAGTACTGAACTCACAGTTGTTTTCAAAAATGTGTAAAAATATATTATTTAAGAAAATCTGTTGCAATAACTCTCGGCGGGCCGGACAAAATCTATCCGCGGGCCGGATATGGCCCGCGGGCCGTAAGTTGGAGAGCTTTGGAATAGACTATCAGCAGTTTCCTAATCATAAAAATCTGGTGTGGTACATTCACACAACTTTCCTTGCTCATTGATCTATAAGCCTCATTCTTAAACGAGGATAATCTAGGGAAATAACATTATGCCGATTGGCGGCTAAATAATTTTATTAAAACTATGATTATACTATTGTTAGTGTTTTCAGAGTACCTACATTTTCCTTTGTTTGAATTATAAAATTTGAGGATATTTTAAAAGTTGTCAAAACAGCTGTTCTACAAATAAAATATCGACGTGTGTTCTTTTGAATAAACTGCTCTACTCACCAACTTCAAGCACGAGAAGGAGGTTACAAAGAAAATTTCTCAAGGATGGGGTGGACCCCCTGTTAGTTTCTCAGGGAGAAGACTCATGCTAGTTGATTGAGCTGATATATAACTATACAGGGTATGAATTTGAAAAAAAAAACGGTCATTCATTTTTGAGAAAATCGTGAAAAACATGGTTTTTTAGTGATTATCCGCCATTTTTCTCAAGAATATTACGGAATCCTGCAATTTTCCCAGAAATGAGACTCATGTCAGTCGATAGGGCTTATGAATAAGCTATCCATGGTATAAATTTGAAGAAAATCATTAGAGCCGTTTTCAAGAAAACCGTGAGAAACATAGTTTTTTAGTGAATATTCGCCATTTTTATCAAGAATATTACGGAGCTCCTGCAATTTTCCCAGAAATGTAACTCATGTCAGTCGATAGGGCTTATGAATGGCTATCTAGGGTATAAATTTGAAGAAAATCGTTAGAGCCGTTTTCGTGAAAACCGTGAAAAACATGGTTCTTTAGTCATTATCCACCATTTTGAATTGAATTTTATATCGGATACTCATGGTATAAGGACCTTAAGTTTAAAATTTCAAGTCAATCGGTTAATTAGGAATGGAGTTATCGTGTACACACACACACACACACACACACAGACCAACATCCATAAATCATGTTTTTGGACTCAGGGGACCTTGAAACGTATAGAAAACATGGAATTAGGGTACCTTGAATTCTTTTGGAAAGCAATACTTTCCTTACCTATGGTAATAGGGCAAGGAAAATAATGAAACGTAAAGAAAACATGAAATTAGGGTACCTTAAATTTTTTTGAAAAGCAATACTTTCCTTACCTATGGTAATAGGGCAAGGAAAGTAAAAATGAGAAGCTTGAATTGTACGTTCGTTTCATGTAATCTTATATTTTGAAAGTGGGCTCCAAATCACCAAATTGTGGAAAGGAGCACCGGAAGTATTCAAATTTAAATGAATTTATTGTATGGAATAAATACACAATTGAATATACTTCACAGTTAGTACAATTTCAAATGAATCAATATCAATCACCCAGTAGCAGGTATAATTATTTCAAATTTCTTTGTTTCTTTTGAAAGTATCATGAAAATACTCATCTCAATTAGCCATGTAATTGAACAAAGAATTTAGACTCAAATCTATAGGAAATCTCATAACGATAGAATGAGGGAAAATGTTCAACAGTTGGTCTCTTCATGCCAAAGAGTGATGGAACATCGTAACGGAATACATTCATAAATTCTGTATTTGAGATATAAATCATCATGTGAAAATGATGGCCTAGTGTCATGAGTAGATTGCAAAACACTAGCGATTAATAATATATCATAAATGCGATCTTTTGGAACGGATAAACAATAAACTCGACCTCAAGAAAACTCATGAAATCATTCGGAACGACCGAGGCATCATTCGTCGAAACTAAAACGTCGATTTGCACTTCATTAGAACATGTGCGACCTTTAATGTAGGTTGAGGGGTGGGGGGATCGCACAGATTACGGCAACTGAACAAGTTATCAGCGGCCAAGATTCACAGGCGTCGTACGACAAATAAACAACCGGTCCAAATTGCCGGTTTTACTGCAAAGAGAGCGGCCATTAAGGGGAGTGACCGTTGCCGAGGCATTTAATGGCCGTCATTGACGGGTAAATAGCCAGTAGACGACGCGTTTGCAATGGACACTTGGGAAAGTCTCACAGGAGAGAGGTTAGTTCCTAAGGTTGGAGGAAGAAAATCGCATAGGTGAAGTTGGAGTTTGAGGATTAGAGACAGACAGTCTCCTTGAGAATGGTGAAGAACGGAGATAACGTGTTTGAGTGAGAGTTTAGAAAGGAGAGTTGCACTGGTGAAGTTGAAGTGCGGGTGGGAGGGTAAGAGAGAAACAGTCTCTATGGTGAATAACGGAGATAACGTGTATGAGTGAGAGAGTATTGGAGGGAGAAGAGTGGAAGAGTGATAATCAGTGGCTAAGAGGGGGGTTCACCTTGAACCTTGGAAGACGAAGAAAATGTGTAAAAGTGAGAGCTTTTGGGAAAGAGTAGATGTGAGGTTCATCTGAGGAGTGTCCACCTATTACGTCTCAGTGATGCGTTGTGCTAGAAGTGATCAACTTGATTTCAACTGTCTTTCAACGGTTCCCTACTACCCTTATCACTGTTGAATACTTTAAAGATGACGGAAGTTCAGAGATGAGGGACTATTGTAGGGTGATACGGATTTTGTATTGTAATCATTACTAGACATGTTTGTGAACATTATAATACGATACTGTACATTTTTTCAACCCCAGAATTGCAGACTATTTTCATGAATCGTTATTGGTGCATATGAATGAAATTTACTCTCATGATAATATCCAGGGATATAACTAGATAATAGACGAAAACGTGTAAGAGATAATATGTAATTACCATTTACAAACATGATCATTGAACAGTGATAAGTGTATGAGAATCATTCTGAGACTAAAATCAAGTTGATTACTTATTACACAAAAAATGTTGATGACATATAAAATATGGGTTGAATTGAGTGGATAAATATGTAAATATGATATGATATATAAGTATGGGAGTATGGTAAATAAGATGAATCCACCATAATGGATGGAAATGAGAAATTTCTGAGGTGATGTTATAAGTATGAGAGCATGAATGGCAAGTATTGCATTTCAATAACAACAGTGAGATTCCAAAGAAAACTTTCATTAATGTGAAGCGGAAAATGAAAAAATATTAACTTTTCCATTCTACTCAAGGTATTTTCCGTCATGTTCACACATATTCGAAAAAGGGATGAAGGATAATAAAGTTTGGATGGAGATGGAGATTAAGAAACTGGAAGTTGAAATAGGAGAGTAGCATCAAAGATCTAGAGGATTAATAAGAAAGACAAAAAATAATGTTTTGACGAAAAGGAATTATGAAAAAAATATCTAGATGGAGATAAAAAATAATATGTGGAAAGATGAAGAATCAAATTTAATTAAGATCTTGATGAATGAGAGTGGAGAAAGCAGCAAGAAAAAGAGAAGTGATGCATTTTCCAGGAAGTAGGGAAACAAAGAGGAGATACCCTACACTGTGAGGAAAATCGATCAAGAGAGAAGGAGGAGAGAGAAAGAACGAGAGTCCAGCTGAAGAAACAAATGTGGTAGAATGGTGGTCGGGGTGGGGGTAGGCATCACCAGAGGGCTGAACCGTAAGTCCCCGATTAATTTTGGTGGTGGAATTGCAGTGGTGGCTCAGTCACGAGTTAACGACAAAATCGATTCTTACGTGCCGTTTGCAATTTACCCTCCTATATGAAACTTACTACTGACCACGTTGAGTGTTTCAGCATCTAATGATAACGATATCAACAATATCTAATAACGATATTGATGGGGCATATTGAGATTTTGTTGTTATCCTCCTATCCATTATTTCGTTGATTCATTATCCATTTTCAACGGTGTTTGTTTTATATTTACAGCGATATTTCGTATTTCATATTCTAGTAGGGAATTGTTTTGATGGTAGTAGAGCTGAGTACTTTCGTATTCAATAAATGCATGTACTGATAGATATTATTGGGAATTACTCACGTGAATGAAGTTTTGTAATTGATTTTTTGATTGTAGAACTCACCTGGAAAATAAAGGGAAAAAAATCAGTTGAAGTTATAGTGAAGTTAAGTTGAAATTAAGTAATAGTTACGATAAAGTGATTGGGAAACAGATGACACATTCTTCTGATTGGAAAAGAGCTATGAAGGCTTTCCTCCGGAAACAGCTCATCCAATGTATATGAAAAAAATTATAAGAAAAGCTGCTACGAACCTATCGATTCAGGATATTTTCAACATCAATAAGGAATTTACGAGAGTTGATCAACAAAAAACATTTCTAATCCGTCTATTATATCAACATTAAAAATTCTAACATGCATCTTCACTATAGCCCAACTATCACTGAACAGCCTGAGATCAATTCGTTGCATGATTACAATACTATGACTGGATTCATAGTTCCTCAGAGCCAGGACCCGGGAATTTTCAAAAAATAAAAGCATCATCTCAAAATTCAATACCGGATGCTGTCAGATAGTATACTCGTAAAAAGTGGCAGCCAGACAACGATTTTCCCATCTTATTTGAGAAGCGACTCAGCAACAAAATAACCCTAAAGCTGATGCTGGCTACAAAGTTACGGTAAACGGTATACGACAGGGAGAGCGATTCGGAGGTCACCCATACGAATCACCGTATTATTCTAAAGCGTCAAGTTCTTTTTTAGATCCGCTGAGAATGACTGCTGGCAACGCGATAGCAATTTCTCTTGCATCGCTCGCCTGTTGCCTTACTTCACTCGAAACAGCCTGCCAGCTATTTTCGTTTCATCACGACAGCGTCAATTCACTTTGCTTGAAATTCAATTTTGTCAGGCAAATATAAATTTCAAACTTGCCGTCTCCAGTCTGTCATCTGGCGACTTTTTTTAAGGAGTGGTAGTTTTTATTTTTGGTGATGGTGATGATGAGTAAGGAAGAAGGGGGAAGAGAGAGATGATTTTGATGACTCAGCTTGCTGAAGAGATGGATTTGCGAGATGGATGATAACGGGAGTGAGAGAGTTGGAGAGCGATGGAGAGTCGCTGTGTGGAAGAAGGAGCGAGATAAAAATATAAGGGCTGACAAAAAAGAATAAGGAATGGAGAAGATTGATAAAATGGGAGGAAATTCGAGAGAGGAAGAAGAAGGATAAATCCTTACTCAGGAAAAGAAGAACAAAGAGAAAGAGAAGTATAAAGATGAGAGGAATGAGTAGATCCGAAAAAGAAAATGAATAAAAAGGAAAGAGGAAAGGATTTTCTGATCGTTACTCAAAAAAAGGAGGAGGAAGAGAAAGAGGAGTATAAAGAGGAGAGGAATGAGTAGATCCGAAACAGTAAATGAATATAAATGAAAGAGGAAAGGATAGATCCCTACTCAGAAAAAGAAGGAGGAAGAGAAAGGGAAGAGTATAAAGAAGAAAGGAATGAGTAGATCCGAGACAGTAAATGAATATAAATGAAAGAGGAAATAACATGTTCAATGTGGAAAAACGTGGGAAAAAACAATGGTGAGTGAGTCGAGGAGAAAATCAGGAGAAATCACGAGTGAGCCAAGAGTTGAAGAGAGATAGAGAGAGTGAGAGAGGAATTTGTTGAATAGTATAGGATAAAGGAGGAATGTTGGTGAGAGAAATTAGCGTTGAAGGAAGAGAAATGGAGAAAAATGAAGAATTGAAGAAGTATAAGAGTAAACATAATGGAAATAGTAAAAGTCAAGAAAAAGAAGAATCACGAGAACGATGAATAAACAGAGGCAGAAGAATGATAATGGGAACAAGGAATTGTGGAAGATATTATGAAATTGAATAAAACTCCCTTGGAGACAGGAGAGTGATGTGGAGGGATACGAGAAGAAGCAGATGAATGTGGAGGAGAATGAGAAGCAGTTGAAGTGATGAGGAAAGATTCCAAGAAACAAGAGAAAGGAAGACTATTCCTAGGAAGGGATCTATTTAGAAGAAAAGTTCATGTCTCACAGAGTCGCGACTTGACTTTATAGTGCTTGAATCTACAGTGGTAAACAGAGACAAGGAGGCGTTATGAGAATTAAAGAGGAATAAAGTTGTAAATAAGATCACGAGACTCATGATAAGAGAAAGGGATAGGAGAAGATTGGAGGAGCAAATAGAATAAAGCAGGGAGACCACCACCTACGCGCTAACCAAATAGTTTTAGTTTAACAGTATATTTGCATGCATGAAGTTAAATCACTTATTCAGGCACTCAATCTTTAAACCCCTCACACTTTCTCTCTTTCTCAATCTCTCCCGCTCACAGATCCACTTCTCCTGTTTTCTCCCTCTCTCTATCTTTATGCGTACCAGTTATTCCGTGTCTTCTCTGGCGCAAAATAAACTTTTCTCCTTGTCATCCCTTATGTACGCCGTATGAATACGAATGGTGGCAAATGACTGCGTTCCAGAACAAACTGGCTGCACTTGTCCTAAATAAGGTATCCACGCAGTCCACGAAGCGAGACAAGTGGAAGAACACAGCTGCAAAGAACACTGATAGAGGCAGTCAAACTTCAAGCGAATCAGCTGATTTGAATAATGGGGTATGAGAATAGAATTGGGCTTTGTTGGATGATGGTATTTTGGAGGAATTTTTCTCTAGAAAAAGTTTCGATTGATGGTAGGGAGATATCTGAAGATTCAATTCAGAATTTGTATTGGTAGGAGGATCAATAGTTTGTTGATTAGATTGTATGATAACAGAATATATTTTTGATATTATTGTGGATAGAAAATGGAATTAAATAATCATTTTAGAAGAAAGTTATTATATATTTCAAGAGCAGAGATGGGTTTAATGATTTGTATCTTATTGATATGATTCAGTGGTCACACAGATACGGTAATTCCAGATTTGAGAGATAATTATTTAAGATAATAAGATGAGTTGAAAACTAACAGACATGAATCAAGATGGCTAGTGAACAAATTGCTATCAGGATTCACTGTTCATTTGTATAGATGATTGGCGATGTGACTATAGTAAATTCACAAATAAAAAAGATTATTAAAGGTATGAATCACCTTCTATGAACTCTACCAATGTATTAAATGTAATCTTATAAGCTTCAAAAGGTATTAATGTATTGATAGAAGGAAAGTTCTGCTTGAGTGTTGTACTGACTATACAGGTTTGAACAATGTTTCTATCAGGAACAATGAACTGACTATACAGGTTTGAACAAACGTTCTATCTTATTAATCCCTTATCAAACCCGACCCATCAAGCAAAAACCAGAAAAATTGACCAAAAAAAATTTGGGCGTTGTAGGGTTAACTTAATCCCAAATCAATCCTGGCCATAGTAATACTATAGTGTTACTATCATAAGATACTATCTTATGAATTTTATTTCAGTAATAGGAAAGGGGAAACTCATACACATCCAAATTGCAGGATATCAATTGTTTAAATTGATTAAATAAATTTTGGATGAATATTGTAAAGTATGCTACTGAATCAGTGAGTATTATTGAATACCATTCCAAGTATCAAAATATCTGACGGATTAAAAGATAAGAGATCTTAAAGTGAATCTGGCGCTGCAGTCAAGTTGAACGATTACAAAGAGCGAGAAATACCAGTTTTAATTTGTAGGGAACTGTCAATCAATGAATTCCTTCACGTTCATGTAACACTTGTTATGTTACACCGGAAACAGCACTATTTAAAGTGAAATACTTCAGCTCCAGTTGAAATAATCACAATCATCGGTGCGTGGAAATTTCTGAGATATGAGAACAAAACAAGTTGGCTGCCGCAGCACAGTGCACGTCCATCAACATCCGGCTCAAGTGAGAATCACTCTCAAATATCAGCATTCCTCATTTATAACTTCAATGCTTCCCTTTGAACCGATGCTGACAGGGTGCAGTGAATTTCACCATAGCCTAAGACAAGCGACGGCCTTGTAATTTAAGTTGGCTTCCTTTTCCAAAGTGAAGGAAGATTCTGTCGGCTATTCCTCATCCGGCAACGTTTCTGTCAGATGAAGATCCGTTTACGATGAGGTGGAGGTGGAGAACGAAGAGGAGGGAAAGGAAAAGGCGGTGGAAGGAAAGGAGGAGGAGAAGGAGGAGAAGGAGGAGAAGGAGGAGAAGGAGGAGAAGGAGGAGAAGGAGGAGAAGGAGGAGAAGGAGGAGAAGGAGGAGAAGGAGGAGAAGAGGAGAAGGAGGAGAAGAGGAGAAGGAGAGAAGGAGGAGAAGGAGGAGAAGGAGAGAAGGAGGAGAAGGAGGAGAAGAGGAGAAGGAGGAGAAGGAGGAGTAGGAGGAGAAGGAGGAGAAGGAGGAGAAGGAGGAGAAGGAGGAGAAGGAGGAGAAGGAGGAGAAGGAGGAGAAGGAGGAGAAGGAGGAGAAGGAGGAGAAGGAGGAGAAGGAGGAGAAGGAGGAGAAGGAGGAGGAGGAGGAGAGTGATGAGAAGGAGGAGTGAATGGTAGAGTAGAAGGATGGAATGGTAGAGTAGGATAAAGAGATGGTGTAAAAGAAGGATGAGAAGAGGAAAGAGGTGAAATAAGAAGGGTAAAAAGGAAAGGAGAAAGATGAGGATGAGTGGGAAGTGGAGAAGCAGGTGAAGAGGAACCAGAAGGAAATGGGTTGAGAGAATCGACGATGTTACCCAACCCCCCACACGAGTGCAACCTCCACGCGAGAATGTTTTGCAGAGATAAATCATGGCAGGGTTCGGATGTGGAGACCTCTTGCAGCTGGGCTCTGCTCTGTTTATCGCCGTCGAACAGGCCTACAGCCTTGTCTCTCTCTGTACGCGTCAATGCCCGCCGCTCACCCGCCAACATCACACAAACTCACCAACTCCATTCCAATTGGTCCAAGTGGCCCAGCTACAACTCTAGTACGCGGCCAATCAGATGCTCGTCATTGATGGATTTCGCCTCAGTTACCTTGTATGCAAGATCTGTAATCCAGAAGCTAACTTACTGAAAATTAGTTATCAAGTATTGTAATATTATTGGTTATATGATTTGTAATGAGCAACAGGATTACAGTGATCAACAAACTTGAAGAAAAAGCAAAACTATGGAAGGAAAAGTACGGCTTCACTGGAGGGGAAGGCGCCTAATGACTAAACAGCTAAGGACAACACTACTCAACCATCACATCTGTCGAGGATAACAAACAATCATTGTATGACTCCCTCAAAGCCTAGGATTGTGTTCGAGAGCAACGAGGATGTAATTATTTATATTTCAGAAATTTTTGGACCATTTTTTCTCTTCTAGTCTTCTGTCATGCCTCATTCACCGAACTATCAGTGGTTAATCAAACAATCGGTAGAACGGTTTTCATTTGACATGAAATGAAGTTTCAATTCCTTTTCAATGTGGATGAAATGTGGGGATCAATGGGCTTCAATGTGGGTCTCGGTTCCTCTTGAATGTTGAATCCCTTCGTTGTTGCTCTGCTTATAGTAATCCATTTTACTAGTCAATGTCAATAAGGCTTTCTAGTGCCATGTACTATGTACCAACAATAAATAATCAGCTCTATTTTTGTGTTGCATATCCATACTTGAAATGAAAATTGAATTTTAAAAACACTTATAGCCTAAAGTGGAAATTTACTTTCACGATCGTTTCAACCTGGTGTAGGTCATTATGAGACTCAGACTTTTGCACAAATAGTAAGTGCATTTTCAATTTATTTATTTATTCAATTGTGGATACAATTACAGTCATATTATATATATATAATTGAGATTTAACATTATGCTTGGCTCAGAACTATTATACTCCCCAATTTTTTTTAACATTTCGATAAAATTTTGTTCTTTCTAACGGATAGTAATTCTAATTATATAGATGTAGGACTAATGATAATTTCGCGAAAATATGAATGAGTAAGATTTATAATATTATTGCAGCTTGCAATATTTATAATGTGGAGGGTTGTAAAATTTTTCATTCTACTCAAAGGTTCAGCAGACTTGCGAATGATGCAAATTTTGCGAAACAATACACAAAAGAGTGTGTCATCCATCTTGGAAGACAGAAATGTTTCAGAGCAATAACTAGACTTCAATGACGGGATTTGAATAATTTGGCAGTTCTAGCTTCTAGTTGAAAGTTGCCCTGACAGCTACAACAAGACCCTCGGACTGAGAAATTCCCCTGAGAAACCGCAAAGGGCCAGTCCTTCCAACGGACTTATATAAAATTTAGCGCGGCTATATATTTTAAAAGTCGGCGACAAAGTTGTCTGGAGCCAGCACCTCCAAGCTCTTCTCCCATTGGTCGATTCCCAGACATATACACACTGCCACACACATTCACCACTTCAAGTCTCTTGTGCTCGTAATAAATTCACATTAGGATATTAGGAAGTTGAATTGAACCGAGTTTAGAGAACGCTAAGCCGGTCGCTAACTTTCTGCCCACCCTTCCACCGCTCACTTTGTGAGGACTAACTTTCAATTCCTTCTCTTCTCTCATTCTTACTTTGTACTTACTAGTTGGCCCACGCTAATGTATCGTTTATAATCTTTAATTAATTATTTAGGAAGAGATTTACAGCGAGGGGAAGTCGATTCCAGCCCCCTCCCTCTCTCTACCCACAACAGATATCCCAAAGTAAAACGTCTCCCAAGACACTTCTCAGCCCGGCCACCAAATTGAATGTGTCGTCGTTCCTTAAATGTTCCACATAAATATTGCACAGTGTCGGCATCCTAAATTTATCGGGGGGAACGTGAGCGGTTATAAGTATCCTTATATAGATTTACCTGTGGAAATTGTGTTTCATTTGAGAGATCTCCCCTCTGGAGAAACGTTCTCTAGAGATTAGCTTTCTTGGAAGACCCTATTAGCAATATGAATTGGAAAGTTAATCTGGTGATATCCAGTCATTTATTCTACTGATTATGTTATGAATTTCAGCGAGTTGAATTGGAAGATTCACCGCAATAGAATGTGTTTCTTTGTTAAGATTGTTAGAATTGAAGATAAATGTTAGAGTTGTGAGACTGATTTTCTAATGCCACTTCTATTATCTCCACTAGATAATATCAGATATAATTATGAAAAACAAATACGCTTACAAAACAGTTTTACCAGAAAAATAGATTACCTGCTTCAAATGTAGGAAACTGTATATCATCAGTAGTCTATTTGGTGAAATTAATTTTTTTATGATTATATGGATTATGCACTCATAGGCCAATACAATAATTAAGAACATTCGAACGTTGCTGTGTCCGGCCTGCAAAAACTGAGCTTCAAATTAAGAATTCAAAATCCACTCATAATGACATTATGATGACTCTAATATATATTAATTATATTTTATAACTTATTGTTAGATGATTGGGCATTCTATTTTCGACTTCAAATATGTATTCATTAAACAGTGCTAAAAACACAAAATGATTGGAGATGGAAAACAGGCATGATATAGCCCTTAATATTCCATTCCCGAACTATGAGATTTAAATTGTGAGTTTACTGCTATTTTTCTTCAAACGTGATGCTTCACAGAGAAGTCAGTTACATTTTCACCCTGTTTAATTTCTAGGAAAATCATTCTATATCTCGATTAATCCCGATGCGGAAAATAATGTGGAATATGTGGGATATCATGTGGTGTATTATGAGGAATATGTGGGATATCATGTGGTGTATTATGGAGTATTAATTATTTCATGAAGCTGTCTTCATAAGATACTGTGAAAGGAGGTGATGATTGAACTGTATCAATATATCATTGCTTGAACAAATCCAGGAATAGAGAAAAGTGAATTCAAAATTCTAAAATTCAATGTGTTAGGGGAACATGAACAAATCAATAGCAGAAGTGATGGTATGTTAGATCAAGAAAGAAAAATCAAGGAATAAGAAATTGGTGGTTGAGGAAAAAGAGAAGAGACTTTCCGAATATATTTGCATGCAAATTTTCTTATTAGAATATGAGAAGGGAGAATGCAATCAACCAAGAAAAATCGAGCTTTCTACTGATTCACTCTTCTGACTTCTTTCATCATCTTCCCCTCCTGAAACTTTTTCTTCCTTATTTGTTTTTTGTGTGGTGGAAGCCAACAAACACAAATGAGTGCTGGGAAAGGTGAGTGAGGAAGAATAATTTGTTGGATTCTTGTGGGAACAGTTGGAATAATATTTCCGTCTTCCATTCTCCTACCTGTTTTTGCAATGTTTGTTCTGGTTACTAAAACATTTAATGATAACTCACTAGTTTTTGTGATTCTCCACTATCGAATCATTCCACTTTCAGGTGAGTAGATCAATAATAGTTGATGGAATTTACCTCATAACTGTATATAAATGCATTCTATCGTCCCAAATTAATGGAAGAAAAACATTGGAGAAAAGTGAAGAAAGATGCGCCTGCTATTGTCTGTGGACTACTTTCGAGGATTCATATCAAGTAAATATCAGCTGTGAGTGCAGGAATAACTCTCTGGTAGTTCGTGACCCATCTAAAGGTTTATTTATAATTTTGATCAACATCCACATCAACTAAATATGATCTTTAGGCATAACTCACATCAAAAAATGCCTATTTATTACTGAACTAGTTCATCAGAGTGTTCAAACAAGATAATTCTCCATTTTTTTATGAATAGTTATTATTTCGTGACTTGCTAGAGTATTAGAGGATGAAACAAAAAGAGGTTGAGCAAAGAATATCCGAGTATGAACAGCAGGAGAGGAAGAAGGGGGAATAATAGAGGGATTGAATTAATTTGTAGGCTGCAATAATTAAAGTGAAGGCGAAAGAAGCTTGAAGGCTTCGCAAACAGGAAGAGGAAGCAGAAAGGAGGATTGGAAGCCAGTGTTTGCATTAGAGCAAGTGAGAGAGAATGAATGCTGAAGATGAGAGAAAGTGAGATAAGTTGATGAGTAGAGAGAGTTGTAGGATTGTATAGAGCGAAAAACAAAAAGGGAAAATACGATAGAAGGGAGAGAGACGGTGGTTGGTATTCTTCAGCTACTTGTGCTGGCTACAACTACTGTTGATCTTTAAGATGAGCAGCGTCTCCTTCCAAAGAAAGAGAAGGATTTCACGAGAGATGGAGAAACAAAGGAAATATAAGGAATCAACGGAGAAACACAGGTATCGGTAGAGACAGAAGTAATTGAGGGAGAGAATGAGGATGATATAAAACAGGAAATACTGATGAAAAATCAAAGAGCTGACAAGAAAAAATTAGAGGAGAAGAATACGAGAAAAAAGTAAAATTAAATAGGAAGAGGAAATGTGGAATTCAAAAATGATTGAATGGATAGATTGATTTAAGGGAATGGATGGATAGGACAATTAAGGAAGAAAGTGAATCTGGATCAAATTTGATATGAGTAAGAATGTGAGGTATATATATATATATATATATATATATATATATATATATATATATATAGAGAGAGGGAGAGGGATACAATAATACCAAGGATTGGAAGAAGATGAGGAATGATAAACATTAAATCAGTAATAGAAGAAATACAAAGAATGATTGAAAAAAAAGAAATTGTGAGATATGATGTTGGTGTGATAAGGGGAAAAGATAAAGGGGGAAAAGATAAAGGAGGAAACAGGAATAACAGAAGAACCAAAATGGAAAAAGACTCAAGAACCAGAAGACAAGGGAGAAAAACAGAAAGTTATTTGAAGAGTTTTGCAAACAGGAACAAAGCTCAGTGCAAAGGGAGATGACACGTACGCGGATTTCCCAGGAGAGGAGTGCAGCAGAAAAGGCAGAGGAAGAAGAAGAAGGAGAAGAAGAGCAAGAAGAAGAAGAAGAAGAGAAGAAGAAGAAGAGAAGAAGAAGAAGAAGGAGAAGAAGAAGAAGAAAAAGTAAAGAAGAAGAATAAGAGGAAGAAGGAGGAGGAGGAGAAAATAAGGACAAGAACAACAAGGATGATGAGAAGAAGAGAGCTAGGATGCAATGCAAAGCAGGGTATAGCAGGATGACGCTTCCTCACTCACACACTCTCTCTCTCCATCGTAAACCAAAATCCTGGCCAGTATACGGCTGATCTATGCCTTCAACCTTTGCTTGAATCCCCTTTTACAGTAATGCCTTGTCCACATAAACACTCCCACTCCTTTTCTCCTTCACCACCTCACTCTTCTTAAAACAGCCCCACCATTTCCTTCTAGCCTGAAATCTCAGGCTATGACGTCAGTGATTGGATTTGTGAAAGTCTTATTTGGAAAATAAAGATACATGCAATATATTGAGTTGATGATATTTTGTAGCCCTAATGTTTCATTGGCTAACTGAATATCCTCTCTAGCCGAATATCACTGGGAGATATCTGTAAGCTGGGCGGCTGGGCCTCTCTACAAAATATCTTTAAACCATTTCTTAAAATTCTAATGAATATATCCCGTTAGTCTCCTTGCACCATTGTACAGAGATGAATGGATAAGTTATTTTACTATAATCTTGAATTGCGAGAGCTGTTTCTACAAATTTGCATTTGAGAAATCTCCACTTTTAAAAGTTTACAGAATACAAGAAAATCAGTAATGCGGTATTATTAGTTTATTGTTAGTAATATATCAGTATAAATATATATATATAATTAAAAAAGGAGACACAAAACATAAATAGATTGAAAACACTTGTAAACTTACATTAGAAACGGAAATTTTCGGAAACTGAGTTTCCTTCCTCAATCGAGCAAAGAGTGGGTACTCTCCGTTCGTACTCTGTGGTCACAACCGTTTGATTTCAAACTGTAGGCTACCCACTCTTTCAATCTATTTATGTCTTGTGTCTCCTGTTTTAATTTATATTACAAACTTTAAAGTGTCTTCTGTTATGTGCTATATATATATATATATATATATATAATAACAGTTTACAGAATACAAGAAAATCAGTAATGCGGTATTAATAGTATATTGTTAGTAATATATTAGTATATCATAAGATATTCCTAATTCTAGTGTGATAGTATTATATCAACAAGCAAGACATATCCAGAAACTGAATGTCAGAGAAAACATCATTATATATCCCCTAAAAGATGAAAGGGTCATCCAAGTCTGGTTGCCCTCCAAAAACTTTTTATCCCGACAAGATAGAATTTACGATGCACATTCCAAGGATATCGTCTGCATGGCAAAGAAGAGGGAGCAGAAATTCTTTCGTGCAACGATTTTTGCATAATCAATCTGCTCTCCGATATGACCCTTGCTGCAAATCCGACTTGCTTACAATCATTCCAGTCATTCCCCGGCTTATATAAGCTTTGCCATCCCTCGGGGATACTACAGATTATGCCACCAAAGTGAATATATACTCCACAATATATAGAGCATTTACAGTTTGTTCTAGGCGGGAATCACGATAGAGATGACTGTGATTTATAATCGAATAGGGCGTGATAGGAATGAATAATAATATTCTCGATCACGCACAATGGATTGAAGGATAGTTTCGAATCACATCTCAAGTTGTTCGCTAGTCAAAACTAGACGATGTATTATGTATTAAACTAGAGAATGCAAGTATCCTTGAATAATTCCTATCTTCCACTACATCCCTACACGAATACAAATGCATGTAATAATGGGATGCGAATGCACTAGAATCCTTATTTCCAGTACATCTCCACAAGAATATCAATGCATGTGATTGAATATTATCATGTAACAATCTAGAATTCTAAACGCAGTCTCACTCGATTGTCAATTGCTCAAGGAGCGATTGAAATCGAATTGAACAATCAGTATGTTTCTGTATTTGGAGAATTTTGTTGTATGAAGTTTCATTCTGTATGTTGTATGTTATACGAGTATATAAGTTGTACGGAACCTCCACGAAAATGGAAAGGTATAAAGTATTTCTAAAAATACTAATTCTGTTGGACCTTCATCGTTCTTCGTATTTTATTCTTCTACTATGAAATTCTACGTATTAATTATTCCAGCAGTTGATCAACTGAAATTTCTATTAAATCTTTCGTATTTAAATACAATTGATACAAAGTTGAGGAAGTGGAGTCTTGAAATAAGAAACATAAATAATATTTTGTTGGAGTTCCTGAAATATTTTCTGGAAAACTTATAGGCTATAAACACTGATAGATGTAAGTTCGACAAACCACTTCTGTAGAACATATTCTGTAACCTGAAGACAGTCATGGATTCCATACCAACTCGAATGTTTATTTCAGTATGAGGATCAGTTTCATCAATTGTAAGATGGGAATGCTGCTAAATTCGTAATTGGAGGAAACAGAGGGGGAAAAGAAGTGAGGTAGGAGAAGAGGAGGAGCAGAACAAGGAAGAGGATGAATAAGGGACGTTGAAATAGAATAAGGTAAACGAAGATTAGCCTAGTAGGATTTGGGGATGTAGTTGAAGAAGTGAGTGAGAGAGCCAGTTCACTCTAATGCTGAGCTAAGGAGGAGATGATAAATGGAGAGAGGAGAAGGAGAAAGTAGAGAGCTGGGTTTTTGAGGAAATAACAAAAGAAAAAGATGAAGGCGGAAGAGATGTTGATTACATCAGCAGGAAACGTAGGCATAGGATACATGATAACAACATTGTGGGAGAGGAAGAAGAGATGAGAATCGCAGAAAAAAAATCTGGAGGAAGAGGGAGAGTAGAAAATGCCATGGAAGAAATTATTGATTCATGTAAGAATATCAAGGATTAAGAGAAAGAAGTGACCTAAGCAGGAGAAGCTTGAAAATGATGAGAAATACAGCAGGAAATGGAAAATATGAGAAAAGAAAGAAAAGATGACCATTAATAGGGATAAGAGGTGATAAGGACGATAATTTATAGGAAATAATAGAGGAGAAGCAAATGGAGCAAAACGCAATTAATGGTATGAAGAGATTATTCAGAGATGTGATTGAGAATTGGGGAAAGTACGAGAGAACAAAGAAGAAGTAAAAGAAGAAGGACTGTGATGATGGAAATGTCTAGTAATTATTGTCTAGTAAACTTCAAGATTAGGGAGTATAAAGCTCAAGGCTAAAAGATTGACTAAACGTTTTAAGGAAAAAACAAATACTGGAGGTTGGATGGAAGGAATGAATGATAAGAAGAAGGAATAGGATAACGACAAGGAAGGAGAGTAGAAGATGAAGCTGAAGAGAAAGGAAGTGAAGGCAGAGAGCCCAATCGTAGGCTGTGCGATTTTCCCGGGGACTTTGATAGGGTCTGAGGCTGGAGAATAGGGATCGACAAAATTACATCCCTGCTTCAGCCCTGCCTGCCTGCCTTCTTCGCCAAAAGCCCTGATCAAAGGACTGTGCCTCGGTTTAACCTATACAAAGGCTCTCTCTCCACTCCTGGTGACTCTGCTCTCACCAAATCCACCTCTCCCCAACTAGATTCCCCCAAATACTGGGGACAAATCATCTGATCCCCCAAACAGGACGAATCTCATTGCTGCTACCGAGAATTGGACCCAGGCTCTGCGATTCACTGGTTTAGGCCTTCAAAGAACGATCGGTTTCACAGTGTTTGCCCATCTTTCTTTTCCACTGTCAATCCACTAATTATTCTTGCTGATGAGTCGTTGCAAACAACACAGGGTAGATCTTTGCAGATTCTTCACAAATGGAAAAGTTGATTATAATTAGTGGAGCATTTTTGACCCGCAACTGTTTAAGAGCTCCATTTCTACATTATAATGCATCATAATGAGGGTTCAATAACAATCAACCTTCAAAGTTGAGAAAATCTCGTGCAATCAATTCAAAGTCTCCAAATTCGAAATGGAAGTCAGAGCTTCATTGTTTGTTGTAGATATATGGAGCTGAAATATTTCACAACTAGCTTTTGTGTGGAAATAATTAGTACCTAAAGAGACACTATCTATATTATTAATTAAGTACATGATATAATTTGCACAACACTTATGCAATTAAACTTATGTAATACATCATCCATTATAATCTAGGATGATGTTAATAATGACCGAGAAACTTGATTCGAAATGCAGTTACAGCGCTGACATCACAATCTCATGGATGATTGAACAAGTGGTTCTCTCTCAGGCTTTGGAGGCAATAGCAGAGTATATACAAATCAACCTTAACATCTTGTAAGTAAATGAAGAGGCATCTGAAGCATCGTAGACTCATCGAATCATATCCTATCAGCTTCAAAATCACGATTGAACTGAAACTTACGGAACCTACAAGGAGATGGAATAGAGAGGGATTGAAGACTTGGAATTAGTTGAATACAATCTCACGGAACGTACAAGAAGGTGAGAAAGAGAGAGAGAGTGAGTGAGGGGATGAAAAGATCGTTAGAGAGGAACAGAAACTCACGAGAGCTTTGAAGATGATGAAAGAGAGAGTGAAGTGATGCATGAGGAGTAGAGAGAGGAGATCAATGGGTATTAGGAGAGAGGAAGCGTAAAACTGGTAGTTAGCGAGTGACGAAGGTTGAATGAGTCATTCAAATTGTAGCCAATTGATGTTGCCAACTCATATCGTTATTGGGAGGATCCTTCTACCTCGCTTGTTCTTGGAGCTAGTTTGCGAATAATTCAAGTTTAATTAGATCGGATGAACCGCCCTGGGTTGGTGTTGGTCTATGCAGGATAGTTGCAATCTCTGGTTCAATTGAACTACAAAGTTGTCCTAAGCTCTTTCTGTGCTGCCTATAGAACAAGGGAAGAAGTTTGAGTGTGAAGATTCATTGGTAGAGAAGATTACACAACGTTTTTGTAGCATCATGTTCTTGTTTCAGTTTAGATTCGTGTTATATGATTCACTTCTTTGTGTGGACTTTATTATCAATCTATATCTCAATGGATTGTCAAGAGTGTATCGATAGCTTATAGCTCACAATATCAATGCTATCCATCTATACAATCTACTTCATGGTCTGCATCTTTATTGTTTTCAAGTGATTATAATAAGGCTGAATAATTATTTACAACAGCATTGTTCCAAGTTCTCCGCTCACCAGTATTTATAAGAAAAGTATTTTCTTTTTCACGTAACCTCTTGCTTTTCTTGGCTATGAAAGATACATTTCAAAATGTTGTTATTAATTTTTTATTAGAATATCGTTCCAGAGGATGCAACTGTTTTTCTGACTCCATTCTAGTTCAAATTTATTAAAGATTCAGAATAGAAATACTAGAATAAACCCTTATCGAGTGTTCATCCAAATCAACAACCACTTAAAACAGTTACTCAACTTTTATTACATCCTTGAGTCTAACTCACCCCTCATTGATTATAATATGTTACAACCTCCTGAAACATTGTTGAGACAGTCATAGAATTTCTTGACATATCTAGAATTACTTGTGTCTCTTCATATGACATAAAAAAGAGTCACACGTTACTCGTCACGTGAATAAATTTGATCTAAAACTCATTTCTCTTGACAAATTACACAACTTTGTTACTCTTCGAAAGATTCTGATCAGCTGAGTGATCAACTCTTCCAAGTAGTAAAGATGAGATTCACAAAACATAATACGAGTACATCCATCTCTCAGAAAGCAACAGTTCTTGTTCAACAGGGGGCTGACAAGGTGACTTTAGTGAGGCAAGCCACGTAAGGTAATACGTGATGAACTATATTATATTTCACCTGATGCCTCAGGTGACCGCTGCAGCCTAGATATGATTAATGCGGCCCCTTGGAAGGGCAGGAAGCTGACAGGTGGCATGCATCGTATGGTTGGCCCTTTGCCCAGACCCTTCAACAAGTGTTCCACAACCCGTCTTCATTTCAGCCCTCACACGCGCTTCCCTAAAGCCCTTCGTCTTCACTGCCCTTCTTTTTATTTATACATTCATTTTGCTCTCTTTTGCTATTTTCACATTCGTCTTCATCAGGCGACCACCAGGTTGTTTTCAAGAGCGGGGGCTTTTGAAGCAACATAATCTGATACACTTTGGTTCGACTAATTTTAATATTTGGAAAATTGATTGCTGTTATATTTGTATTTTTCAAAGGGGACAAAAATATATGGACGAAGCGCTAATGTTTGGAATAATGATGCGACTATATTTGTGTAATCAAAGTTCAGCGTCGAACTTGAATATTGCTTATGGCCCTGAGAATAATGTGATTGGCGGCATAAGACAATAAAAAAAATTGGAAAAATAGTGCATTAGAATTCCTTGTAGGATCCTACTGGGTCCTAAATACAAATACTGAGTCCTGAAGAATCGAGAAGAGGTGATCACAATGATAGAAATAAATTCAATTTTTCGTCCTAGAATGAAATCCATGCTTTATTTTCTAGATGCAGTGACGTAATAATAATTCGTGAATGTTTGAGAAGGACAAATTTGCCAAAACTTATAATACACTAGACTTCACAAATATGTTCTGACACAGGGCAGCTTTCATTATTATTACGACACTTCCAAACATTTCCATGAGATAAATGTCCGTTCATTTCTTTCTTGGTCTTCCTATACCTCCTTTTCTTCGGGTTTGTATTCCCATGCTGATATTGGGAGTCTATTGGATGGCATTCTGAATAAATAAGTAGACCAACTTTCCCGATATTTCTTCAGAATATACAATAGCTGTTCTACATTCAATTCTGCTCTTATGATGACATTCCTTATTTCATCCAGTCTACGACAACCTTTGACCGCTCGGAAAAATCGCATCTCAGGTTCAGGCCAATAGAGCCTACTCCTTGTAAGAAGATTATCATGATAAATGTCTGTAATCCTTGAAGACGTGTACACGCACTTCTGGTACTTTATGGATCCCAAAAATTGGTTGATGGGATAAAACAGAATATTATATTAACTAGAAAATATCGGTTTCACAGCTTTGTTATTCGAGTAGGAAATTTTAGCTGAAAATTTTGTGGAAATCTAGAAGATATTACCTCATTTTGGACTTTTAATGTTACCTAAATTTGGGAAAGGAACAGTACAAGGTATTCTTATTTTTCCTCTCCCGATCTGTGCTTTATTGTGAAAAAGAATAAAGAATAAAACCTATACAGTAGAAGCTAGACAAATTGTCCAACACCCGATCACTTCTGGGGTATGGTTGAAATAAGGCTGTGAAAATAGTTTGAAAAATAATACAACCTGAGAGTGTGATCCACTCCTACACTGCAGCCCCAACATATTTCCAATACAAACCCATTGATAGAATTGTTCAAAATGTTTGGACAGAGCTGGCTGAAAGGAATTATACCATCAACAAGTTGGGATTAGCAGGAATAGGGTTGTAATGTCAACTAAACGCTGCAAATTGGAGCAGAAATCTGGTGGCAAAAAGGACTTTGGATTTGAGCCAACTATTACTGGCACGTCCTGGGTGCCAAAGAATAGGGTAGATGGAAAAGAGGAGGGGTGGAAGGACGATGTCAGGATGAAAGAGGAAGAAGCAACAGGAGGCAGAAGGAGGCCTCAGACTTAAAGGCCACCAGTTGCATTTTGTAGACACTTGTTTTATTATTGCTAGGCACGCTATTCAATAAGCCTGGCGGATGTGAATTTATTCAACGATTCCTACACCTCCTTTTCAACATTTCTCCTCCAACCCCTTACCTATTCCTTGAACACCAGTTTTCCACTCCATCATAGAACACGCACATCAAGGTGAAATTATTACATATTTTGAAAAATAATCCTGTTTTATATTAATTCTAATCACACTTTTTAGAGCGTGCTTGTTGAATAAGAATAAGAATAGCTCCAGTTTTGAAATGAAAACTGAAAACTGCTTTTGATTATGAACAGTCTCACTTGTAATTGTATATCTTGTCCTAATGACACTGTTGATCTTCATATTTTCTTCACTTGAAAATGGATTAGACATATGGATCAAAGGCAAGCTCTGATGATATGTTGATTCCGAATCAGATTATTCATGTAAATCATGAGACGGGAAACCAGGAGCATGAGTTATCCATGAGATGAGAAAATATACATCTCAATTCATCTGCAATATGTACGGTACATTGCCACTTGAGTAATAGATAATTGTTATAATAATTGTTGAATCTTCGCATTATTCATCTAGAAAATTTGATATGAATCATATTAGAAGAGAATGAGTTTATCTATCTAAAGTGAGATGAGGAATTACAAAAACAATTTTACAAATCAAAAGATTATCTGAGAAAAGTATGATCCAAACATTGATTGAATGAAATTTCCAAGTGCATGAATCAAAACAATATCATATTATGAGATAATTTATTTTCGAACAACCCACATTGCATTATCCACATTATTCACTAAACATTCAAATAAAGACCGCTTGTTAGTTGTAAGAATCATGACAACTATAAATTTCAGCTTCCACCGTCTACACGTCTTTCAGAATGGAAAAGAATTTCCTACAACATGACAGTGGAATGAATGGAATTTTTAGAAAATACAAACGTCAGTCTACAATATATGAGAAACATCACACCTATCTACCACAGGCCTTATACACCAAAACCTCGAAAAAAGCGCATGTGTAATGTATACTCCAAAATATATAGAAATATTTTGAGTATACAACCTTCCCAAAGATATAGATATAGCACATAATGTGGATTTTCATATACAACGGAGAAAGCAAGAGGTGGAGGGACTCTAAGTTTCATTTTCACGATAAATCAGCGAGAACAAATATTTGTTCGCGAGTTTCATGAGACTGGAAATGTTATTGAAATTGTTATGTGTCAAGATAGAGGACAAGGCGAGGAGTGGAGGTATTGTTGTTGGAGCAAGGATAGTGGAGGGGGTGTGCATTGTCGAGAGCGTGAGAACATGGAGAAAAAGGAAGCTAAAAATCAATCAGAAGAAGAAGGGAAAGAGATGGGAAACGTGAGCCGAATAGGAAGGAGAGGCCAGGAGAAACAGTGAGGGAGAAGAAAGAGAAATGGTAAGGATATGAAATTCGGGAAAAAAGGTAGGAAGAAGGATGGGGTAAAAAGAGAGAGAAATGAGTCTGTGAGGAAAATAAATGAAAGAAGGGAGTGAATGAGATAAAGGGAAGGAAACAGTGCAGAAGAATGATGATGGATAAAAATTGAACGGAAAAGATGTATATAAAATGGTGATGAGGGAAAAGAGAGGATGAGAGAAAACAGGTAAAGGGAAGTAGAGTATTTGGGTTGAAGAGAAAAAGGACTATTAGGAAGTGGATAGAATGTGAGAATGATATAATAAAAAATAAGCATATTACAAGAAAAAGGGATTTGAAGAAAATAGTATCTGGAAAGGAGACGACAGTGAGAGGGGAACGTCAGACAAGAAAAAGTAAAAAAAGATGGAGGTAGGATGTAGAATAGACAGGAGAGATGAGAGAATGAAAAGGAGTGGAAAGCAATTGAAGATGATTGCGAATTAAAATGAGATTTAAATTAGTAGTCAAGATTGGATTCAGGAAATATGAAGTAAAGATGGAAATTCATTTAAGTTTGGCGAACAATGAAAAAATGGTGATTGTAGGTTAGAGGAAAAGAGAATAAAAAAGAAGGCGGTGAAGAATAGTATGAATAGAAAATACGTTTGAAAGAAGTGGAAACGAACCAGAAATCAGAAAATTAGGTGTGATCAAACTTGTGAAGGAAGTTTGTAATATTAAAGAGAAGTGAGATTTGAAAGAGGAAAAATGAATGAAACGAAGAAAGAGGTAGCAATACACAATAATTTTCTGTAACAAACAAGAAATACGGCCGAAAAGAAGACAAGCAAAAGGAAGTACAAATAGATTCCACTGACGATATTGGTAGAGGCACATTGATGGAACCAGTAGTAGCTCAGTTGTTAGTTGGTAGGGTGGGTGGAGGGGGTTAATGCTCGCAGGCATTCTACTATGGCTTGCTTGGTAGTCGAGGAGTCGTGCTTGCTCATAAATTTCATATGCGCCCCAGACATAGGGCTTATATCGATTCGATTCTTTTGAGGTGGCCCTCGGGCTAACAGCGTTAGTTCTTCCTTCGGTCCGAGACATTTCTATTGATGTGGACTTGATAAGCGCTCATGACTCCCACACAATGTACATGTAGCAAATGTTAACAATTATTATGAGAAAAATATTGCAGAAGAGACGTTTAAGAGGAAGAGGAAGGTCAGTGGTTTAGAGATCTAATAATTCACGATACTGATTTCGACTCCATGCTCACTACATAAGATTGAGAACTATTGATAAGGAATCACTCTTACCAAACAAATGAAAATAAAATAAATACATTCCATTTCTTTGGGATACAAACAAGCAATAAAATAAATAATACGTACATAATATTTCAAATATAATAAAGAATTCATGCCGATAGGAAGAGAATTTAATTTTTCCCGGAAATTACTAGAGAAGGCTAGCTACACACATCGATTTTCGTTCGTACGATATTTTAACGTCCTTATGAATTCTATTAGATCAAACAGATGATGTTTGACGAGTTCCATTTTATCTGATATAGTTCATGAGGCCGGTAAAATATCGTACGAACAAAAATATCGATGTGTGTCATGTGCAGGACTTAGTAGCAGTAATAAACTTTTATTGAGGGTGCAAATACATGAGCTCTCATATTGTTGCAAATTATGTTTCCAATAGAATGTCTTCCAGCTGTGAATGATCCGTTTTTGAATGCGGTTTTAAATTTCGTCGGGTTTTCTATTATCTTGTTGTGTGCGGGAAGTATAAAGTAAATTCATAACAATGATATGCTACTCTGTGGTTGGGTGATAATATAATTAATCTTTTAAAACGTTGATCGAATCATTTAAAGATCTCTCTTTTCCTACTTTTGAAAAGTTTGAGACTCTAGAAGTAGATATTTATGTGAGGGCTCCATACACTTTTTCAATTTTATTTTTATCTTTTGGTAGATAGAATCTTTGGATTCCCTATAGTCCTATTTGTTTTTTTACAAGCTCATCAAAGTTGCGAAACTGCAATTCAGATATATTCCTCTTTCAAAAATGTACTATTACGTTCAATGAAGCACTAATCACCTCAATACATCTCCCAAAACTATATAACTGGGCTAAATCACTTCTAATCATTTAAAAATATCTTTTTTCTACTTTTGAAAAGTTTGAGACTCTAAAAGTAGATATTCATGCGAGGGCTCCATACACTTTTTCAATTTTATTTTTATCTTTTGGTAGATAGAATCTTTGAATTCCTTATAGTCTCATTTGTATTTTTACAAGCTCATCAAAATTGCGAAACTGCAATTTAGATATACTCCTCTTTCAAAAATGTACTATTTCGTTCAATGAAGCATCATATCACCTAAATACATCTCCCAAAACTATATAATGGGCTACATCACTGCTAATTATAACAGTGCTAACTTGACAGTGATGTCACAAAACTGGATCAAGATTAAATGTATCCATCGTAAGTTAAGAACTAATCATTCTATTATGAAAACGTCACCTTTCTTATCAAAAACAATCGAATCCAAATGAACGTGTGAAGAACTCATTAGCTGTTGAATGCTATGTAACGTAATGAATAGGGTTCTTGAATAATTTAGTGGTAATTTCCACCTTTCAACTCTTGAGTGAATTAATAATTAACGAAAAGTGACTCATTCCGATCATGACAGCTAGTGACTAGTGGGCAGGGAAAGTAACAAAGCTGGCTGATGTCTCTAAAGGGGGGAAACGTGGCATGAATGGAACGTAGTGTGGTTAGTATGCAAAGAAGAGAGCGGAGAAATTAAGTAGGAAAAACGAATCGTTATTCAATGCACCAATTTGTTGGTCATTAAAAGTTGACGACGTTGGAGTGTGGTAAGGAGGTTGGGGGGGTGCTGATATTTTTTGACGAAAGGGCATGTAGAGTGGGTGAATGAGAACGAGGGGTGGATGAGAAGGAGGTGCAGGAAAAATAATGGCTGAATAATGAGATGTGGTGAAGCGCGTCTAAACGATGTGTCGTGGTGAGGGGGGTGGAAGGTTAGCGAATGAGTGACGAAAGAGAAAGTGGAAAAGTTCGGTTCTGGTTGAGTGGAGAGACAGAGATGAATGAAAGCATGACAAAGAAGTGAAGAGAGTGGAAGAGGGAGGGAGTGTTCAAGAAAGAATGGAGAGAGATAAAAACTGAGAAAATCATAATTGGATAATGGGTGAGAAAATGGGAAGTTGGAGAGAAAAGGAATAGTTGGAAAAATGGTGAGAGGGAAAACTGGAAAGAGGCAAAACTATCGTAGAAAAAAAGTTAGATTGAGAGAAGAATGAATAGGGAGATTCACAAAAGTGAAACCTCAAGTTTTCAGGTAGAGAAATTGTTGAAAAACTGATAGAATTGAGAAAAGAAAGATCGGGAAAATTGAGAAATAATTCATGGGTGAGGAAAAGGAGAGAAGATAAAGAGACAGGAAATAGTAAGAGTCGAAGTTTTCCCCATATTGTCATTGACAAAAATAGGTAGTGGCAAAGTAAGAAAGATGTGTAGAAACCAGAGAGTATAGAATGAATGTTACATAGTATCCTCACTGGTAGAAACACGGTAGAAATACGGGAGTGAATAATATTGGTGGATGGTAACTATGAGATGAACGTCGCAAAATATGGGGTATTGGCATGAATTTAGAAGAATGATGAGGAGAAGAACGAGAGGATAACCAAGAGCGGAAAGAAGAAACAATGAAATCGAAACAGTGAATGGAATAGGGGTGGGAGACCAAGAGTGGAACAGTGAAAGTTGTGTGAATCCGAGAACAGAAGAACGCCGCATGAATAAAAAAGTGTCGGAGCATATTCAATAGGTTGTGAAAAGAGCACTGATTTGTAACAAGAGAGAGCAGCCGCGAAAAAGGAAGTTTTTCAATAGGCCGGAGAGAGAAAAGAATGAAAAAAGAAGAATCGATGCGAGAAAAACTGTTATGGTGAAAAAGGTGGCGTCACGGTAAGTGCGCGAAAAAAGCGATGTCGATAAAGAGAGAAAAAGGTTTGAGTAGGAGAAAGAGAAAATGAGTTGGTGAGAGAGATCACGAAACATCATAGCAACAAGCTTTCAAATCGTATTGCGATTATTTGTTCGTGTATTTGATTGCTTTTTCTCTATTATTGATGTGTATGAGGGTGTGTGTGTGCGTAGATGCGTGTGAAAGTGAATTGGGGGCTTGTGAAATCAATCACTTAAAAGGGCGCTGAACCTGTCAAAAGATTCAGTCCATAACACATGGCGGGGCACTCACTTGTTCGAACAGAGCTGTGCTTCCACCAAATACAATCACAAACAACAATCTCCAATACAGCCTACTTGGACGATGTCATATTGTTGGAAGGTGTTTTCGTATTAAGGATATACAAGTGATCTTTTTCATGAAAATTGGATATAGTTATCAATAATCATTCATGATCAATGGTCATTTTGAATGGAAGAAATCAATATATCTACATAAAATTCTATTCATTATTTAAATTTGTGATTGCTTCTCATGTCAAAGGAGAAAACTGAAAATCCTCGATAAAAACATTCTGAAAAGCAACAAAAAAATAAGAACATGACTGTGAATCTATTCTTGTTCTCGTACTAAAGTTCCTTGAAGAGACAAACTGTATTTTGTCAAGACTTCCTCTTCACCGTAGTCCTAAATTTTTACAAATCTCATTGTCATCAAGCATATCAGGTTAAACCCTTTATACGGCCCCAGAATCCATCCTAATGATATAGAGAGATCTGTGAAGATTTGGAAGATACAGCACAGTACATTACCGATAAAAATCTTGGGAGCCCGGTTTCTTCTTTATTGTGACATAAACGACTGAGCTATACGAGGGAATGGGACAGAGATGCGTTCAGGGGTGAGATGGCAGAGTAAGAGAAAGGAGCATAAATTCCCGGCCTCACAATCACTTTATGATATTGTTCCCGAAGGATACAGCACCGCCATTCGGCTACCCGATCCCGGAAAGCTTTTGGTCGAGAAGAAAGAAGACAATGAAGGGTTTGAAAAATACGGGAAAATACCGGGATAGGGTACATGGAAGAGAAGGGTGAAAGATAGAACAGTAGGACAGTGAGAGAGACGAAGAAGTGGAACATGAGTTGTGGAAACATGAGAGGAAATAAAAAAGTTGAAGAGAAAAGGTTATGGAAGAACAAGAATAAATAAACATGATCACAGAAAAATGGATAAAAATAATTGAAAAAAGGTAAATTGGGGAAAATTGAGGATTTCAAGCAGAAAGAATGTTTCCTTTATAATTTGATGAAGATTTGAAAAATCTTAAAACAGACAATCAAGACAGGTCTTGAAAGCAAACAAAAATGAGAAAAATTGGGAAAATTCAATTGAAGACTGTTAGAAAACAATCAGTTGGAAGGTAACGATGAAAAACATGTATAAGAGAGAAGGAAACATGAGAATGAGTGGAAAAAGGGGTCACGTGAATGGGGGGGAAGACAAAGGTGGACAAAGAAAAGTCGAATATCACAACTAAGAATGAATAAAATTGAATTGAAGAAGGATGGAGAAACTCATAATGACAGACGAGTGAAAGAAGAATGAAGGAGCTTGAAAGGATAAAAAAAAGAAAAACTGGAGATCAAATGTGGAGAGCAAAGATTCAGAAGGAACACAGAATAAATTTTGGAGGAAATCATAGTGAGAAATGACGAGGGGAAAAATAAAGAGAATTTTGATGAATTGGAAATGGGAGAAGGAATATAAATAATTTTCGTAGATGAAACAAGAAATCAAGAATGAAATGAGATAGTAGGGAAAGATGATTTCGACATCATGGAATTTGAGCAGGAAGAGGAGTGAATAAGAGTTTGAAAGAGAGGGAATGATGACGGAAAGGAGTTCAAGGATGGATGAAAAGTGAAAGAGGAGCGAAGAAGGAAAGATTCCTTTGTGGAAAATGAATTTTCTATACGGCCTTTTAGACTGCACTGCCGAACTCAATTCTCATCCATCCCTTTTCACTGTTTTTCGCGCGCAAAGGCAATCTTTCCGGAAAAGCTCCTTGAAGACGCGACGGCAGTCGCAGAAAAAGGATTTGAATCATAGAAAAGAATGATTGTGATAAACCCACATATGCGTTCACAACACCGTCAAGGGACTCTGTCTAGTCGCTATTGTCAATTTGATCAACAATCACTTCCTATAAAAAAACTGTCTCTATGATCTATTTACTTTACTAGATTTCAGCATCTGAGTTATTGCTACAATATTCTCTAAGAGAAATGAAGAACAGAAGTTCTCATCATAATGGGATTGATAGGTTACTGAAAAGCATTAAAATTTAATAACCAGTCTTGGCCCGAGAAACCGGAATTTGATTTCCGAGCTACAAAGATCAGTAATCAAATTTCTGCTCACATTCATCCAATTGGCATCATAAATATTTATATATTCTTTTGTGATTCTTATCATTCTTGATTAAAGAGCTTCAATTCCTGTTCGAATTCACATGTACTTGTATTTCATTGACATTTGATTCAAAACTGTCAAATTCTTTTAATCCATTCATTCAATATTGGACTCAATATCCATATTACAGTATTGAAATTTCTGTTACCACATAATATGGAGCACAATCACGATCATCTGCAAATTTCAAATATATGATAAAATTCCACATTTCTTGTTCCCCTATGCAAAATATAAGGGAACAGGAGAAATAATTCACTTCTTTGAATTCCATTCATATGAGAGCTCTAACCTATTTCTACAAATCAACAAGCACTGAACATTTTACCTATACATCAAATCTGCGGTTTCCAATTCACACCCACAATAACTAACACCCATTATGTTTCAAACCGTGATGCTTATCTTTATTCAGGTGTAATCAGCTGGATTGAAAGGACGTTGAGGGAGGACAAATCATTACAAATCAATTAGCAAACTTATTACAGCCAATGAATATTCACCAGCATGTTAAAAGCACGATAATGACCGATGTCCATTGATTGATTTTGATATATTATTAGTCATATACATTTATACATTTCCAACATGCATTGACTATTATTTGCAGCGGTGTTTCGTGGGTCTGCCAGTACTTTATTTCATTCCCTATTCTACCTCTTTCCTTGCCATTTCTCTCATTCAATCTCACTCTGTCTCTGTCTTTCACGCTCTCCCTCCCTCTTTATCCTCAAAGTCCTTCTAACGGTTCCATTAGCAGCTGATGAGGTCTCATTGATAACAATGTGGTTATTTCACAGGCAAATGAGTTTTTGTGTTGATGAGATTCAGTTTTCAATTTAAAATCACCAAATGAGCTTCATTCATTACGAGAAGTATACAGTTTCAACGTTGTTCATAACAATTCCACACAGTGTTTGAATGCAACAGAACTTAGTATACCTTGTTGGCAATAATACATCCATTACGCATATGGGATGATTTTGTGGTGACTGTTGAAGTGTGAAAGTGTGAATGGAGTAATGCATGTTGATGACATACTCATGATTGAATTTGATCAATTCTGAATTCTGCGGGCTATCTAGTCGTGTCATATTACTTTTTGAATGTTATCATCCCCTCCATATCAAGCTCAAGCGGAGTGGTGAACAAGGGTTGATATTGAATGTATCATAATCTACTTAATATTTATGTATCATAAATAAATATCCTCTACAACTTATGCGTTGTATTCCAATGCTCATGCTACAAATTCACTGTCATACCGATGAATCCGCAATAACGATTGTACAACATTCTTCATCTTAATTTCGTATATGAATGATTTGAAATTCTAGAGAATTGAAGCCTTCCCTGTAATCAAAGGAATTTTTTCACTGTCTCTTGAAGCTTATAATGAGTTTCTTCATGCCCTCTAGCTTCAAAGGTTCTTACTCTCTCATACTTCAAGACGTCCATGTTCTCCTAGCCCTTCTCATACTCTCTCCATATCAAATTGATCAGGATGATGATGTTTGTTTTAGCCACTTCTTCTTCAACTGTTCAACTATATTTATAAAATGGAATTACAGTACCCTTTAAAATTAATAAAACAAGAATACAAATTGTATTATTATTTTATTAATTTTAAAGGGTACTATAATTCTATTTCGTGAATACAAGAAAGTAGCCCTGAATTCATATATTAACAATTTTTTTCAACTATTATTCATGGAACACAATTAATATCTCTATCACAAATGAGACTCTATTTTACACAATCTCAATCAGTTAAAAATATCAACAATTGTACCCAATTTAATGTAATGTTATCAATAAAAATAATAGAGCATGGACACTTAATTGAAGATGAGCATCAGGTTGTAGTGAGAGTGAGAGGTGCCTTTCAAGATGGCGGAAACGGGAGACGGCCTTTGTCTAGCGAATGAACGAGTGCCGCCGCCGCCGCTCCCAAAATCGATACCTCATCACGTTCACCGCCCCTCAACCTCAACCTAGGTCCATCCAACCGCCCCCAAACATGAAATCTTCTTCGCTTTGTCCTCTGACTTGCAACGTCTGTCACAGCCGCTAACAAAAAAACAAGAGTTCAAGCTGAGAACAAAGGTGAAATCTGGAAATGGAGGTGAGGTGAGAGTTGATCTGAAATGATGGAAACGAGTCGACGAAGCGAGAGAGAGTAGATTATGAGCGAGGAGAAGGATAGGAGGAGATGAAGAAGAAGAAGTGGAAGAAGAAGAAGTGAAGAAGAAGAAGAAGTGGAAGAAGAAGAAGAAGAAGAAGAAGAGAAGAAGAAGAAGAAGAAGAAGAAGGTGAAGAAGAAGAAGAGAAGAAGAAGAAGAAGAAGAAAAGAAGAAGATGAAGAAGAACAAATGAATAACCAAACAAGAGAAAACAAGAAAAAGAAGAAGATAAGAGGGAGAAAGGAGAGAGAAGATGGAGACTATGGAGATGAAGGGATATTTTCCGTTATTCCATAAATTCCCCAGAATTATTTTTCTTCCCACATTTCAAATTCATCTAGGAAACCCTTCATTTGGTCTTCTTTCAAATTCACAAATCTCCTTCAAATTTATGCTGCTTTTATTACAATATTTATCTACTTCAAGCTAAAATTACATGATTTATTCCTTATCACATTTTCCCTTATCTACGAAGAGTTTTCCTCTCATGTTCCTCCTCTCAAGAAATATTATAAGTTCATAAGAAAATAATGATATTATTATCCGTACTACAAACACAAAACATCAAACATCTCAGCGAAAATTCTATCACACAATTTCTGTCGGCTCTCTAATCATCTTCCTCGCCATTTGTCTCTGGTTTCCCCCACCCACCGACTCTACAACAAACTACTTGTAACTTCTCTTTTCCATCTTAGTGCACGCTTCTCTCCCTTCCACAAGACACAATTCGAAAGACACAGGATTCTTTCGCCAGCCCTTTGCCCCACTCCACTTTTGTCTCACCCTTTACCGAAGTTTAATTACATAATGCAAACACTTCCCTTTCCTTAGCAATTTCTTCCGAGTCTCATCTCCACAGCCCTTGAGTTTCCTTCACTCTTCTTCTTTTCCTTTCCATCTTATTCTTCTTATTCTTTTCCTTCCTCTCTTTCTTGTTGCGACGCTTTTCCTGTCGCTGTTGTCACTGCCAATGTAATCTTCGTTGCCGTCACCCTCTGCTCTTGACGTTTCTAGTATAATATTTTGTTTCTTATCTCTTATTTTTCCTCTTCTTCTTCTCCTTCTTCTTCTTCTTCTTCTTCTCCTTCTTCTTCTCATTCTTCTACTCCCTTACTATATCTGGTTGTTATTCGTTATTTATGTTATCATTTGTCTTTCTTTTATTCCTTATACTTTACTTCGGGTTTGGAAGGATCCTCAATTGTTTTGAGTTGTGAATGGAAATTTTGATTTGATGTGATTTGAAATGTCTTCTTCAACATACTGTATTATTCAACATACATCGCTCTTCCTCCATATTCAGTAGATTCTTCTTCAACACCACTTTTCCCTCTCTTGAAAAACTTTTGAACTCTTAAATAGAATAGTCGTTGGATTGCATTCTATTTTTTCTTTGTTTAGTTTAGAGTGCATGAGTATTTCAACTGTTTTTACTTGTCTTCGACAATTATGTTCAATAATATCAACCTTCAACAAAATCTTCGACTGAATGAAGGAAGGCTAGCTGTGTGATTCAACATTTGAAACATATACAGAAATAATTATGGAGCTCCTGAAACCTGAATTCAACTCAATAGTTTGTAGAGATAACAAATACAATTGTGAAGAATAGTTGATAATTTGTTACCTTAGAACTGGTATTCTGTAATAAATCAATCATATTACTGATAGTTCAATTATTTATCAATAGGTCGATTCACTTGAGCCGATTGGATATGATCACAGAATGTACAATGAATCTAGCGTGGATCAATGATCTCGTTTATATCACCCACCATTCAAGTAACACATGTATGTCTACCATGTAGTATCAGGTAGAATAAGCGTTCCACTCCGACAGAGGCCCTGCAAATAATTCTTGAAGAAAAAAATAATCAGAAAATGGAAGGCCGGGTCGTTGAAGATGCAGTAACGTTGTTATTTTTCACCGATATCGACCAGGCTATTTTTCCGTCCTCTGTTAGTGTTCACGTTCTCCTTATCTTCCACCCTTCGTCGTAGCGAATAGCCTGGGAAAGCGGATTCCAGGCTACCCTTATCATAAAGTAATCATATCCATCGATTTCCCATCCATGTACGGACTTCCTTGGCCTTAAGCTCTCACTCACCCCACCCCCTCTAATCCAATCCCCCCCCCCTAAAACAACCCTAGATAACATCCACCTCACTGGAAACACAACTCTGATAAACAAATATGTTACATCCGAGACGGTTTTAGGACCTATTCGTTCTGCTGAACGTGTGGACACAACGCTATAATCCACTTAGTGTTATTGCGGTCGTCTATAGCGCACGCAGGGGCGAAACATTTTTTATGAATTCAAATAAGACGTTGAGGGTGCATTATGAAGGAGATATGTCAGGTGGATATGTTCACTCTACACTTTCCTATTATGTTTGTGAATGGAATGAGAGGAGAGTGAGGAATTGATAAATTGATTCTTCTGGAAAAGGAATTTGATAGAAAAGAGTGAGTTATAGAAGATAGAAGACTAGTGCCCGGTTCCACCAAGCTCGATTGGAACAAGGTTGAATTAGTTACGGTTCACAACTTGTTCACTGGAACTCATGATTTCTATGGCGATATTTACGATCAATAATTGCAGTGCACATATTCCAAAGCATACCCTGCTTGATCATGTTCAAATGCCTTGACCAACATTGGTCAAACCTAACATCAAATTCTCAATATTATTATTGCTCTCGCTATTTTCAGATATGGGATAAAATCACAAAATGCAACTGTTTAACGGATGGATACATTACACTGAGCGGTTGGTGGAATCTAAAAACTGAGCTATAATAATAATAATAATATCGAGTGACCTGGCTGGCTCAGGTCTGGTGTCAGAGTTTTCAGGTCGCAACTGATCAATTTCAGGGCCTCTGACATGACCTAACGACTGCTTTTTAGGCAGCCGGAACCAACGACTTAACGTGTCCATCCGAAACACGGGAGTGGCCGAGATAAATATGTTGCCCGGGACGGGATTTGAACCCCGGGCCTCTGAATCATAAAGCCTGCATCTGATCCACTCGACTACGGCCACTGAGCTATTGAAGTTCATCAATTAGCCTACTCTAGAACATGGTACGCCATAGTGTAGTAGGTCAATTTCCGCACAGAAAACATTATAAAATTTTTTACTAACTATTGTATGTAATTGTAAACTATCCAATATTTTCTGTAATTGATGTAGTAGTTTTAGTTTTTTTTGGGAAATAAAAATTTATTTATTTATTCATGTAGAGAGTTCAATATGACCTTCTTATTCCAGTACAGTACCAATGGAAGAATGGTAATATACATTGGAATGAATAGTGCATGTGATTCATGATATGGTGCCATGTGAGTAGACTACGGATGTCAAGGGCACCTCTTGAACTAGCTAGCTACTATTGGACATATTTTTTATAAAGCAAACTGATACAATATTTAGAATAGAAACAGGTTATCAAGGTGAATAAGACTAGAAAGTAATTATAGTGGTATTTCTCACTATAGGCTACAGGAACACTGATTCATGATTCATGATTTATGACACATCATTCATGATTCATGAGAGTGTTTCTCAAATGCATAGAAAACAAAATTCCTCCAAATATCTACAATCATCAAGCAAACTCCTTTCAATTCTTTGCTGTACTGAACATAGAACCCACAAATTCCAGCCACCGATAAAACAGTGTCTTGATTTAATGTCACTATTGGAGTTGCTATACAAGTTTGGAAACAGTGGCTGAGTGCGCCTTGGTAGCAGACTGCAGTGTTTAGTGCTCCCTCGAGCACCGGTTGCTAACTGATAGCGCAACGGCAGTTAACCGCTGTTGTTAACTGCACTTAAGTGTCCGTTAATCAACTGAAGAACCGTCCTGGGAGGAGAGTCGGGGATGTTACCACTCGCAAAACCTTCCCGGTAGAACCAACAATGAGGGGCACGAGCTACCCTTGAAAACCCTTTGAAAAACTTATAGTGAAGATCGATACTCGTTTCATGAATAGCTGGGAGAGGTCTACTGCTACTCAAGAAATATCATTATAATGATCGAGATATGATTTTTATAACAAGTACATGCATAAGATTATAAGATCATCGTCTATAAAAAGTGACCCTCTGATAAGTTGAATCCAAAATCTAATCCTGGGAATCAAATTATTATTTTTTTCTCCAAAAAGTACTGTATTTATTTCCCACTATCCACTGTGTTTTATTCATTTGATATTCTATATTTACTTATCAATGGTGGATGCTATTCAGAAGATTACAACCTTTTTTTGGTGGATTGTGGTAGTATTACAAAAAATAGCCTCCATGCAACAATACCTGTCACCATTTCCGTCCTTCCCATCTAAGATAGAAAACTTGGTGTGGAAGGTAGGCCGCTTACCTGGAAATGAAAAAAAAAACAAGTTACTACAGCATTTATTCCCAAAGATAAGCAATCAGTTTTTCATCGTAATTCCTTAATCTTCGGTGATGTTTTGAAAATATGCGAGTTTACTGTCAAGCTTAGAAAATTTCCAACTATCAACGGAATTCGAAAACTGTTCCAAGAAAATTATTATATCGAATCAAACGTGAATAATAAACAAATGTAAGGTAGTACATCTTCCAAACATATATGTATTGTTCAATTCTGGGTGTGTATGACTCTTTAAAACATTAAATGTTTACCTTGTGATTCCTAAACTCCATAGAAAAATGATAAAGAGAACAGCACAATATGAGAGACTACCAGCGTCACGAAAAAGAACTGTCAGGACTATATTGGTTTGAACAGTGGAATTTGAAACATAAACGACATATACCATGGAATAGCTACTATTGTTATCTTTTCTCTATGACCATATTTTTATATATATTCTATAATTATTTTGAAGTAAACTCCAAACCCCCAAACTACTCGTCTCTACCTGTATTGCACCCCAAATTCCATCATGAGGGTGAGGCTCAAATTGTGATAGTGATAATATAGTTCCAGGAATAACAATATTCATTATTCTTGAAACAAAAGAGTATCATACAACATCATCTCATCCGATAACAATCCATTATCCAGTATTATTGATAAATATTGTAATCCCCCATTACCTAGCCGAATCAACATATCCAATTTCATTCATTACAGGTAACAGAGTGATTACATTGGGAATTAAATTACTGATAAAAGCCTCTAGCGAGTAGCGAGTATCGAGTATAGTGGTGACTATACACCACAGACACCCTACACGAGCCTATCTCAGTTGCGGTAGACGGAGCATTGTGTGCTGGTGTCGGAGTGTGTATGGGGTTTCAGGAAACCATTCAGGGTCTCTCCGTTTCTCATCGACAAGGCATGTTATCTTATATGACTATCTCATTGGATGTGATACGTGCACACATACACTCACACACCATCAAGCACACACCCTGATGCATGTAGATCACTAACACAAAGCCGCCTGTCCGTCCCACCACGCACCAAAGCTCACAATCCCGAGATTCAATATCTCCTAATTACCCAGGCACATCACCGGGACAATATGTTATTATAATCCATTGAATTACAATACACCCAGCAGGCTATACTACCTACCATCGTATCGTATCGTATCACATACGGCCATGCTGATTGAAAACTGTTGAATTCTCATATTTTAATTAACGTATTCATAAACTGGGTTTCCTTCATATAATAGGGAATTATGGAACTATCATACCTTTATATCAACTTACTCATAAACTGGGGTTTCTTCGTGATGAGATATTGAAACTATTATTATTCCAGTGAAGGAATTGTGTCCTGCATAAGGAATTCGGAGTGATAGATTTCGTTAACAAATTCACAAAATATGAGCTTTCTCGAGAACAATACTTGATCATCATCATCATCATCATCATCATCATCATCATAATGAATTTTATCTCAGTAAAGATAATCTGGAAGGTTATCCAATAGTAATCACTCGTTATTATACGTGATCCAAAATTACACCATATTCTCTCTTCCTGAAAATTCAATAGAACAATGCAGTGTATTGACTATTAAGGATTGCTGTATTTATTGAGAAAAATCATTCACTGATTCATATCATGCATTCGTATCATGTACCAGATGTGCATGAGGAAGAGTGGAGTGGAATGGAGAACTGTAGTAGATGAGAAAAAATAGAATAATCATTTTGTCCGATTCCAAATATTGAACAAAAATTAAAACTGTTGGAATCCCAGTTTATAATTCAAATTGCACTCAAATTTTCTTCTCGATCCTATTCGTTCATTGATTGAGAATAAAAAGAAAATTCAAGATAATAACATTTTAAAATAATTATGAAATTTGAAATACAAGTTTAATGAATCTGGATCATTTTTTAAATGTTTGATAATTTGAATATCAGAAACTAAAGATCAATCCAAATGCCAGTTCTCATTCAGAAAGCGATCTTCACAGTATTAATTCAAAGCTTCAACAGAATGGTGGTGATAGTTTGTTGACCCCCTTGATAGAAGGAGGAGAATGAAGGGGAGAAGAATAAGAATGAGAAGAAAAATTTAGGGTTTAGGTGGTGGAAGAGGATGAGGTTGTGGACGAAGAGGAGGAGGAGGAGGAGGAGGAGGAGGAGGCGAACATAGAGGTTAACAGGTCCAGGATGGATGCTTCATTAGCACCATGTGACAGACTGGCAGAAGAACAGGGGGAATGGGGGAACAGGAGGCTGTGTGATGGGAGGGGGGGGGCTGTCCAGGGGCGTTGACGGATCCCTCTCGAGGCACAAACTGTAATATTCAGGGGACAAGGGTTCGCACTTTGTTGTTTTCACAGTCGCGGTAATAGCGTCACCATGCTGCCATATCCACCTTCTTCCATCACCTATTCCACTCACTCCTTCTTCTTCTCCATCTCATCCTTCTCCTCCGTATCCTCCTCCTTCTTCTCCTTCTCCCTCTCCTACTTCTCCTCATTATCTACTTTACCGTCTTCCCCTTGCTCCTTCTTCTCCATCCTCTCTTTCCACTCCTCCTCTTCCCTTTCAATCTATTTCAGATTCTCCAGTATTTCAACTTTCCCTTATTTTTTTCCATTATCTGAATTTATCAAATGATTTTGGGTAATACTAATATATTGCCATTTAAAACAGATTAGTCTCCCAACCTCTCATTTTAACTTTATAACATAGTGTGAGAGAACCTTCTAGGTTATGTTCATCAAATTTCATGCGATTTGGTTTCCCCGGTTATTTTCCTGTGAAATTGTCGTTATACCGTTGGAAATTGAATAAAATAAATGAATGAATTGAGATCTGGCTGATTTGAGAAACTCCCGTGATAAGAATGGTATTAGTTTTAAGTAATAGATGGGGAATAAATTATGAGGATTCTAGAAAAGGGAAGAGTATATATCCAGTGGAAGCCAGTAGAGGTTATCAAATCTGAATTTGGAGAACATTGCCTATATGGTTTTCACATGTTTGTGTATTTTACCAATTGAATGTCTTATTGGCAGTTGAATTATGATAGTTGATTCCAATATACCTAGAATACAATGTATTGCAGGCACATTGTTGAATTGATAATCCGCTGAATAAAAGTGAGGCCGTTATATGGGATGAGTCTCCATCAGAAACGATCTATAGAATTTGGTGAGTACTATTTATCAGACTCTATGTGGAGTTGTTTATCGTAGCCGTTATTTGAATTCCCAATATTTCACTTCTAGATCCTCACAGACATGAATCCTGGCCAAATCGTTGGTCCAAAAGAGGATGAAGAGACCCTCAGGGAAAAAGAGAAAAGGCAGCGGAGAGTTGGAACCTGGTACGATATAGAAAAGCATGTCAATGACAAGATTAAAGGAAATATATTGAATACAGAGATTCAGAACTATTGTGAAAGAGTTTGGGAAGTAGAGAAAGATAAGAGAATGATATGGTAGTAAGGAGAACCGTTGTCAAAGAGAGATAGTAGACTGGAGAGTAATGTTGGAGAGGCATAGACTTGACAACAGGATAACGTGGTGCTACAACACATTCACCCATCAACTGGTCCAGGCATCACCACCACCATCATCAACATCATCATCATTAACATCACCATCGTCATCATAGTCATAATCATCATCATGATCATGCTTCCAAAATAGTAGCCACAACACACTGACAGCTCCCAGCATTGGCGTTGACGTGAGAACGAGCACATCACATCCAAATAGAGACTAGACCCACTACTGCATGACCCAAATCACAACCAGCAGGCAGCTGGGTTAACAGCTCACTCAACGTTACTTGCCTTGTTGCGATTGGCAGCCATTTTGCATCTGGAGATAGAATGTTGAAGCTGGCTGAAGACATAATCGTGCTCTCGCATTACATTTAACCTGTTCAATTATTGTATTAGGAGTTGATATTTCGAATCATATCAAAAAGTAATATAAAAATCAAATGTTGAATGTTGTAAGTGAATTTCTGTATCATTTATAGTTTCTGCATTATTTATGCTATAGGTTCATTTATAGTACGGTATATAAATTAGTTCCATTCCATATATATTAGTTCCATATATATTATGAAGTTCCATTCATAGTTTCTCTTAATAAGAAGAGAAGAAATATTTGGATTATTTTCTTAAAAATAGTCTTGGTATGTGAAATGAGTATGATTTGAGGTGATGTAGTATGACATTTGGTAAGGTTTAGGGTTTTATTTTGTTATAGTGATTTACTTCACTATAGGAGGAACAGAAACATGTACTATTACGATGATATAAGGCAATGATATTTTTCACTTTTATATTTTCCATCTAGTCGAATTCAATAATTGAGAAAGGTGGTATTCAAGACTTACGCTACTTGAACATAATCATTGTAATGTTGTTAGTCGTGTTGATGTTCCTTATTTCTTGAGCTGCCTACAGACTTGAGCGCCACGAGCACGCGCATTTCACTTCTCATCAACTGATGCTCTGCTTATTATATATGTATTTCACTGTTACTCTTACACTTATCCATACAAATACAGATGATATAATATGCAAGGGTGCATCAGGTGATGAAAAGCAAAATGCGCGTGTTCGTGGCTTTTAAATCTGTACGCGGCTTTATAGTGTCATCAATTCATTCACACATGGATAGGGGGAGAATTAGTTTATATATTTTCAGGAATTCCTCGCTGAAAAACTTACAATGGAAAACTAAGAAGTGGGCGCAAGTACAACCCACTTCTTTGGGATTCTGAAATGGAATATCAGCTCAACTACTACTTACTGCACCAACAACGATTTCCCCCAGAAAGCAAGATTGCAAGACGCTAACTTGTTTTCAGTAATCACAGGGAAAACTTCTGCTCTACGAACTCAAGCAACAACCAATACATCTCCATAAAAGTCAGCATACGAGCTACATCCGAAGGCCTCATCAATCAAATACCACCAAGAATCAAACCACGCGTACCCCGAATCAAGTGCTCTGCCACAAAGACAAAGGAGTCGATGTGGCGTGCAAAGAGGGAGGGGATGCACAAGTATTTCTGTGGAACAGAAAAACAAACCAAACAAGAAACATCCCAATGCGAAGTTCTTCTGACAGGAATAAGATGTATAATATTTTCCGTAGGGGAGCGGAATATCGGCAATAAGCAAGGAGAGGAAACTCCGTACGTAGTCCTGACAAGGATTCCCCGTAGGTTAGGGCAGCGCCAACTTTTTCAAGTATTCCTTTCCATCGGGAGAAAACTGTACTCAGCAAAGTAAGTCGTTTCCTTTTCTTCGGGGTGAAAAAGGTTGTCGAGTCCCAAAGATCTGCCGGCCGATCACTCTTTACGAATTGTAAAGTTGGCCAAACTTACATTTAATTCGTCTCCCCCGTCCAAACTTCACGTTTCACTGTTCAATGCCTTTTTTCTCCCTTCATCCACTCCACTCACTACTCTGCGAGCGTTTCGGAATGTCGAGACGTTCGACGCAAAAGTGATGGAGTGGACTAGTGTAGACGTCAGAGGTCGAACACTCTTACTGTATAAACTAAGAAGAAAAGCGGAGTGTATCGGTGAGTGAGGAAGACAGAGAACTGTGCGAGCAAGAAACCCCAAAGATGAAAAGAGACCAGACGAAGGCTTTTTCTTTCGAACAAACAATACTACCGACGTTTGTAAAAAACTTTGCCTCCACTTCAACAGACTTTACTCACTCCTAGAAGAAGCAGTATTGAGCTGAACACTCCCTATAACTAAGTGAAGTATTTTCTCAATTTGCGAAACATTCCGTAAGAGACGTTCTTTCTGGCCGGCAAAAACTTATTCCCACTGTTGACTCACAATTCGGGAAATTAATTCGTGATTGGGCCGAAAATGCTACCCTACAAACAACAACTTCATGAAAACAACAGCATTATAGACTTTGAAGAGAGGAGATGTACTAGGTGTTGTAATGCACAATTGAATCGATTCTTCACAAATAATTATGATGTTGATTGTCCCATGTTGAATCTAGAATATCTCTCTGTTTTAAGAGATATGTTTTTAAAATAGGTAGGCCATTGGCAATAATAACTAGAGTTTACCAACATTTCAGCAATTCAAATATTAGTTTGTCCAAGTGTTTTAATCAAGTGTATATTGGGTGTGAACTGTCTTCATAGTAGCAATTATATTGCTAGAAAAATAGTTTGTCATGATTATGAGACTCATTACTTATCAAATTACTGTTAATCTATTCGAAATCACTTTTCGCAGTTAACATAGAAGTTTTAATAACATTAGACTTATCACTTTCAAGTCCAGAATAGTCCTTCAGAGGGAATCATTTGCATAACGAATGTTTTTAGAAGAAAGTAGGAATGATGTTCAATCACCAATTTATTTACCAGAATATGCAGATGAGCAATAAGGGAGTATACACATTGAGTGTGGAAGTATCACTTGTGATAAGAGGTAAAACTCAAATAAGGTAATACAAATGTGAATTACGTATGGGACCGATGTACCAAAATGTAACCAGGTCATTGGTACTAGAATCCAATTGGTGAATGTTTATTCTACCAGTTGTAGGGTTGTCACAATTCGACCAGTCCGCTTCGCCTTAGGGAATAGCGCACTCTGGACCAATGCAATTCTGCCCAATTATTGAGTTGAGTTCGAGCATTAATATTATGTTCTACCGAGAGCTCAGAGTCGATCACGTGGTACACTGATGATCACTCGTGACGTCACACTAATCAAATTGGGACGTGTTGATGGATACCGTCCAGTTGAATCCAATTGTACAGGAGTTTACTAGGAAGTGATTATAATTCTTCCAAGTCTACTCAAATCATAATCGTGGTACTTGTGATTTTCAGCAAACCATCAGGCATAGCTCACATCTAACATGGTAACTATTGACTGTAAATGCAAGCATTGTGAAACTATTGCAACTATTTCAAATTCATCTACAATTAAAAATTCAACAACAAGTGCTGGGATACATCATCCAGTATCAACTATTTCAAATCAGCTTGATTCACATCACTACAACTAACTCATAAACCGAATTAATTTCTCCAAGAAGATTACTAGATGATTTTTATTTGAAAGTACTCAGAAAACATTCACAATACTATTCCACTTACTGATGTATAATTGGATTGATTTGTACACTATATTGTACATTCGCTTTCTGAGCTGATAGTGGTTATGGTGGAGTGGATTCCCACTTTTTCGGTTGAGACGACTTGTACACTGTAGTGTACATTATGTTCTATCGTATAACAACAACTATACAGGTAGCAGTGGCCACAGTTCAGCTGTGGAGTTCTTAAAAAGTTGTATTCTGATCAATACAATTCGATTGTATTATCTCTCTGAGAGAGAGGTCAGGTCTGAATAGAGTAAAATCCATATGTACAATATACTGTACACTAGGTCTGACTTTTTATTGGACCATTGATTATGAACGAATATGAGCTCTCACATATCCAAATAGTAGTACCACTGATAGACTTGAAGCAGGACATAATATTACATCATTTATCATCAGTTATTGTTCCATTATTTTGTTGGTGATTATTGCTACCCTCTGAATAATTTAATCATTGTTAATGATGGAATATGTACTCCATCCATCACTCTTGGGGGATTTCATCTACATGTTAACCCAACCTATGAGAATAGTAGTTTCTCTCAATAAGCTACTTCAACAGAACATAAAGAAGATTTATTCACTTGGAAAATATAGAAAAAGAGTTTTGAAACCATCTGAACCATGTATTTCCTCCAGATTTGCAATAAACAATGACTTCAGCTGAGAGGAACACCGATATTTTTCTCTTGTAATGCATCCACATTATTATCTTTATCGCAGCCTATTAGTTTGATCCTGTTACGCAGAAACATTATTTCCCTTGAATTCAAGGATTGATGTTTTTAGTCGTCGTTCTCCTCATAACAACCACTCTCAGCTTCGAGGACCGATTTCGGCAAAAGTACCTTCCTTCATTCCCTCCACCTTGTTTCCATCCTTCTTCCACCTATTCTCCTTTATCATCATCCGTCTCTGGCAGCTGCAGTAGTACTCGGGCATCTACAAGCCGTATTAGTAGGGATTTGTAGTGCTTCTCTTCCTAATGGCTCCAGGCAATTACTCCAGACTTAGACTGAGTGAGAGAGGCGCATTACCCCCTTTGTAGAGCATCTAGTGAGCATTGGATGGAAACACTCCAACCGTTCACTCTTTCACTTTGTTATGTTTCGTCGGTCCCTATCGCATATCCGTTTTCAATTCTAAATAATCACTTCTCCTAGTTACCAAGTATTGCTATCAACAACTTTCTCCTCATATACTTAGCATCATTCTTCTACTTTCAATTATTCCGTTTTTTAAAAGTATTTCTTTCCTAATTTTCCATGCTCTTTCTCTTTGTTCCGATTTTTACTCTCATTTCTACTTGTTCTATTTCTATCATTCGAATGTCTTCCGTATTTCTTGTTCTATATTTCTTCTTCTTGTGACATTTAATAGAATTTCCTTTTCCATTTCAATTTTTTTATTCATTCTTAGTCTACAATCTTAAGTTGAAGAGTTATTCAGTTTATATTTTTGTGACATGTTGCTTCTTTCTATCATATCTACTCGGATTCACACATCCATATTATTTGTAATTGGCATTATCGGTACTTCTAACAGTATTTAAACTTTTATTGGTAGTTTCTTACTGAAAATTCAGAAGGGAAATTTCATAAATTTTATCATAAAACCATCCAAATTTAGTTATGCAGAAGTAATTTAACAGCCGGAGTTGCAGTCAAATTCACACTCAGTTTATCTCCAATTATATGAATGGCAATACACAACAGCGATACACAATATCATAGAATATCATAAAACTCACACACGTTTGAAGGAAAATAAATTGTGATCACCGTTTGTGGAAAATTGGAACCGCAGTACAATAGTATAGTTTGTAGATTCTATCTTTGCACAAGTTCATTTGTTTAGAATTTGTAGAGGTATGTGACTCTACGAGCTTAGTAGTGTTTATTATCTAATATTTATATTTCAACAGGAAAACCCAATTTCAAACCGCATGATTATTGTGTCACCACCCTGCAGTCGTGTGTGTGTTGGTGAATGAAGTCCGGGAGTATGTGTGTAGCCATGTGTGAGACCCACATCCCGAGATAATGTCCGTTATTAATATGCAAATAACGCTCATTTGCCCATAAACTAGCCGACCCTGCTCTGAAGCTTGACCTTGTTTGGATTCAATCATCGGAGACCCGTCCCTGAATGTTGTTGGAGGTGATCACATAAATGATAAGAGACGCTCGATAAATGATAATACAGGACGAACGATAAATGAAAGTTCCAACAATCATTATGACGTCTAGTCTTTCCAAACAAACCAGCGATGATCATTATCATCCGCAAATATCGATATTATTACACAACACATTCCACACCAAACCCTCCAATCCAGTCCAGTTTAAAATAGGAGTCACGATGATAGTAATTATTAGAATCTTGTTTAGATAAGCTTCTCTCGAATGTGTGGTTTGTAAAGTTCATACGTGATTGTTATCCCTTGATGCCAGAAATTAATCAACTGTTCAAAACACATAACATTATTGTAATACACATGTGCAATACACACATATTACAAGAGCCAATGTGGTTGGTTAAATGGAGCATTCTACCGGAAAAAGTCAATAAGCTGAGGCATTTGCAGGTGGAGGTGATTTACTGTATGGTTGAATCAGGATGCTATTGTTCAAGAGTATTGTCAACATTCGAGATTAGAGAGAGAATTATCGAATGACATAGCAATAGTGTGAGTTTATTTGTAATCTGAATGAGCTTCCAATTATCACAATACTATCGATTGTTATACCATGTCAGAACAGCAAACATTATAAAGAAAATGTGATAACGTACGTCAGAATTTTGTCACAAAACTAGGTACTTCATAGACATATAGTATTCTACACAATAATACTATTTCATGAATAATAGTATAATAATTTCCATAATCCGTTACTCCGCTCCAATAATTGTAATAATTAGTATTTTATGTATTTTCCGTTTCATATTTCCAACCTCTCGTATCATATAAATTCCAGTACCATAAAATCCCACAGTATATCCCTACAACACGTTCTCAACAACATTTTAGTAGATCAAAACAATATCTATTCTTGTAACAAATCAAACCATTTTCCCCTCAATCCTAACAGAACATCAAACTTATCTCTCAACTTCTTTCTTTAAACGTATTCAATTATTCATCAACCTCACAAATAAATAAATGATATTCCTCCTCACTACATTGAAAACCATTATAAAGCCTCACACAATTCAACCCCACTTTACAACAAACCAATCATTATCCTTACCACAACAAACCACTTTTCATCTTCACAACACAGCAATCCATTTCCTATTATTGCAGTATCGATTCTGGAAACGCCTGTTGTGTCTGCAGTAGTTGCGATAGGAAAGAAAAAGTGCCGTTCGACCGGGAATGGTAGGCCACCAGACAAGCAATACAGCACTTAGTATTAATTTCCCTATAGGGGGTAGGCGAAAGTAGGAAGTAGGCCCTCTCACCTGGCCTTCCCTAGCAACAGGTGTAGCGGTGTTGTCCCCCGGGGGAAGGAGACCATAATGTGAGTGAGTCGGTGAGGAGAGGAGGAGGATGAGGAAGAGAGGATCGCCGTGAGGTGAGGAGGACTATGCATAAGTAACGGCCTCGGCATTTCCATTTACGCCGGGCCGGCACCCTCGTCTCTTACTTAGACTGCCTTTCTCGCACCCCACAGCAGACACCATGCATTGCCATGCTTTTACGCTGTTGCACCTTATCAGAAGCCTCTTCTTCATCTGCAGCCCACTTCCTTTTCACCCACTGACACCTATGATCAGTGGACTAACCGCAGCATGCATTGCTCGCTGAATCATTATTATTACACTGAATACAGTGGCTTCCTCTTTTGTATCCTTTGATCTCGATATTGTTGAGATGAACGGTATTCTTGAATTCTAGGCCTATTCAAATCGCCTATTTATCACCTTATCCAATTGTGATAATAATTCAAGTTTGTATGTGTTGAAAGATCAATGATATCTTGAACTTTTAATTCTTAATTTTCTTCTTCTTCTCTCCTTTCTCTCTTTCATCCTATATCTTTCGTTGACCACTTTCAGAAGCTTTCCATATTTATCTCTCATGAAATTGTTATATTCACTCATTTTCTCTCGAATCCCTCAATATTCACACACAATGGTATCCACATGAATCAGGATCAGGATTCGATTATCATTCTCAATTTCCTCGTCTCATGGGTAACATTGTCTGATAACTACTGGAAGCAATTAATAAGAGCAAAATAATATTAGATGTTAGGTGTGGTAATCCCAGAGTATATAAACAATGACCCAATGATGAATTAGAGGAAATTGACGTCAACAGTTCAGAGGGATGAAAAACGTTCATTTTAGTTTAGAATATGATTAAAGCGAATTGAAATTGATGACAGATCTTGCAGGATGACTAGGACGGATGTTAGAGGTTCAAATTGAAAATAAATATATATTTCTATTTTCTCACAATATATACGATATCTATAGAATAAAAGAGAGAAGGGTTGTGTTTGTTCGCATCAAAACATGTTAACTTGTGGATTGCATACCGGAAAAACGGTAATGATTTAGATCTCCAAATTTTGCACATAGATTCTAAAAATATCAATCTCGTGCACCTCGAAGACCAAATTTCAATTTTCCTTCTAGATTTTTCAGAATTAATGTATAAATTCCATTCATGGGAAATGAATTTTCATGTGGCTTACATTGTTCATTGTTGTTTTAAAATGTGTTTGTTTATAAGGAGGTTATAACCTTGTTACAAGACAATTTAGAGCTCAGTCGTGGTCTAGCGGTAGAGTACTCGACTTTGGAGCGAATGTTCCTTGGTTCGAATCCCGGTTCCATCCAAATTTTTTGTACTTGATTTTTTCCCTTAAAACGTATTATTAGACCTATAAATTATTTTTAATGGAAGTTGTTTACATTATGATTGAACTTAGATTTCATCTAATAATTATGTAATGTTAAATTAATGTTGCAACCAATACAAATGAAATGAACATAGCATATGCTGTATCAATGGAATTCATATGAAAAACATGAATAGATCACAATAAAATTGGTAATAATTTATATTCTTCAGTTATAATGTACTATCAGACGCAAATTCGGAAACGAATATTTATTTATTTCTTACAAAAACGAGGAAGACTACAAGCATTAAGCCCAAAACAGTCTTCAATTTAGTATTGTAGGTTTCTTGTTAGGTACCGGTATTCGGGAAACAAATGGCTACCTGATTCAAATTAAGTAGGATCTAATCAATACTAAAATTTATGTATTAAAAAAATTAATATCATACTGTTAGGTTTTCAAGTATTATGTCTTCTTCAGTTATCTATTAGATAATAATGGAAAGAATTAGCTTATATACTTATTATACACATAAGGGATAGGAAATACATGAATGACGCATCATCTTGAAAATTTGCATATGAATTCTTAATTTTTACCAAGGATGATTATAGGCCTATTTTAGATTCTTCAAGAATTCAGTAGCTCAAGTTTTCAATTAGACCCTTGCGCAGCACGGGTTACCTGCTACTAGTATAATAAGAATGAACTATTATAAAGCATAATATGTACTATTTAATGAGAGACGTTTATCCTAATGTGAAATTTGAATGGAGCAAACCTAAAGTGATAACAGAGTTTGCATCAGGACGTCACAAGAAGATCAGCGATGCTTTGTTGTCTTGTTTCATCTCAGAGCATACATTGCTTCTCAAGACTAATCACACTCACACACACTATGACGAAGCAGGGGACTGCCTGTTTGTTGATTGTGGAGTACGCACATTGACATACTGCAAAGTCAAGCAGGTCATACTCAAGTCTCATCTTACTGGACAGATGAAGAGACAAAGACAATGTTGGTTGGCCAAGGGATAGCGACTGACATCCCAGTGGAGACCTTCAAGAAGGCATGCGCAAGGAGATCACATCAATGGAACCGTATCCACAAACAAGTCAATGTGACATTAATGCAAATCTCCACATTAACGTCGATGGCATTCAAAGGATGAGTGGGTCAGTCTTCAGCAGATGTTTTAAACAAGTGAGCAGTTTTTCATAAGTGTATTTGGATTATAGGAATTATTGTCCCTCATAAACCTTTGTCCTTGATTATTAATTATTATAATCTTGGGAGGAATATGTGATAATTTCTTGAAAAAATTGATTTTACTGGCTTACTCACTCGATGGGATTTGAGGCATCATGTAGTCATAAATAAGTCCAGCTTACCTATAACAGAAGAGAAAAATATTATAAATGAACTGATATTAATGACAGGAGACCTTCTGAGATACAATGTTCAATCCGATCGAAATTCGAATTCCAACGAATTGAATAGCTTCAGCTGATTTATGTTACAAAATAAACATTTCAGTGTTGAAAAGATAGTCTTACTTCTAATTTTGTGTCTTTAGTACGAAATATTTTCGAGAACTTGTTAATAGCCTGCTTTCTATAATGTAAAGCATGTGACTTATTATTGAGTTATTGATAATTTGACATTGTTTAATCCTCATATTATACATGTGAAGTATATTCCAGTCACCATTTTTAAAGTAATATGCAGTGATTATGATATGTGTATGACATGTATTAATAATACTCGCTTGATTTGTAACTCAATCGAATCGCTTTTTGTCAGTTGTAATTTTACAAAATAGTGAGAAAAACATAATCATGATATTTTCGTCATGTTCTCAGCCATTGATGAACTCTTCAAGTTCAGAATGCTAATAATGTACTCTGACAAAGTTTTCCATGAATTGTGTATGCATCAATCGATTAAATAGCGAATCCTACAAAATTATTCGGCGAAACTTTTCTGAATGAACATAGTTTGATGGATGAGCCACATAGAATTCAATAGCGACCGCAACAGATTTCCAAAGAGATTTAGAGATTAGAGAAAAGTGAGTGACAGAGAAAAATAAAGTTTAACCGACAAAATACTCGTTGGTAGTCAATCAAACAACGCACACATCCCCGAAATACACAACATACTGTACATGTGTGTAACCATTCGTATTTTTCTTCAAGCCTGCGAGTATTTTGTGTGTTCATTTGATACACACATGGGAGAGAAGTGATGACCGTTCCAACTGCCCATCCATCACCCAACTAAATAAACGTACGGGATCAACTCACACGCACACACATGCGCACATGTGGTCTCATTTTGTTTAATGCATTTGTAGGTGGTTGTGCGTGTGGGAAAGCGGGATGAGGGATGTGTGGAACAAGTGATTACCCGTAAAATACACGACAGATTGTTCAACTCTGGTTGCTCTACACACACACACACACACACAACACACACACACACACACACACACACACACACACACACACACACACACACACACACACACACACACACACACACACACACATCCGCATATGTGGTATCGTATTCTGCTCTCTTTTCATACGCATCAAATATATGCAACAGTTGCAAAAAACAGCAGAAACCTCCCCACATTCGACATACATGTATAGAATACACATTCTGTTGATGTGCAACTCCAATTTGGAGTGGATAAATGAACTTGTCCGCATGCTCTGTCCATCCAGATCTCATAAAACTCTCCTCACCCGTCCGGGACAAATTTTCGATTCGTATTTCACTCCAAAAAAGATAAATGTGCACTGTTATTTCGCTTGTTGTAACTGTGATTTGAAATCCAACAGCGAGTTCTCAACAAATACTTTTCGAGCGTTTGAAAGTTTTACGCCGAATTTATCACAATTTTATTGTCATTTTCCCTGGTTAACACTGTTAGTTGATTTTGGATTGTTTCAAACTGTTCAACAGTACGTTTGTTATGAGTTTTTTGGTATCAAAAACAATGAAGTATACAAAAACTAGTTCTTCGACGAGAATGTATTGAAACAAATAGATAACATTGTAACGTTCAGCAAGTGTGATGAGATATTGTTTCAGGAGTATATAGTCTGATTCAATAGAATATCAATCCTAGGCAGTATTTTTTTTTCAGTTCCCAAAACATGTTAATGGTTGAATAAGACTGACACTAAATAAGCTCTACAGAGAGGAAGTGATAAACCAATATTTTCAATGCATCTATGAAGCTTATTTCAGAGACAACAAGATCTGCTCTAATATTTAATTTCAAAATTGGGCAGTTGAGTGTCAAGTAGAAAATGTAGAACGTCTTTGAATCACTGATTTCCTTTCAATATAAAACCTTGTTTCACTGTGATCAAACTGATCCAGTAGCTCAAAATTATTCAGAGTGGGTGAAAAGTCCGAGAACGGCTTAATATCTCATACACAAAGGAAATTTGACGGTGGGTGTGATTGGGGATCCTTCTAAAATTGGAAATACTACTTCACTATGACTTCAAATGCCTGGTCCGCCATCTTGGATCCGCCATATTGAATGCAACTTTGTTTTTTCATGCGATACATGATTTCGATAGAGAATTTCAAGAAAAAATGAATGGCGAAAACTACAAATCGATATCTCAAACCGTTTCGAAGATATTCACAATCATTATTAATCAATTCTATTCAAAGCAGAAAGGGAAGAAGAAATTATGAGAACGACTTAGTATCTCATGTAAAAATGTGATTTTAAGATAGGTGTAGTTAAGGATCCTACTAAAATTTAAAATAGTACTCTACTATGACTTCAAAAATCTGGTCCGCCATATTGGATCAGCCATTTTGAATGCAACTTGATTTTTTTAAATAGGAAGGTGGTCATGCGATACATGATTTCAATACGGAATTTCAAGGCAAAACGAATGGCGAAGACCGCACATCCATATCTCGAACCGTTTCGAAGATATTTACATTATTAATCAATACCACTTATCTATTTCATTTCTGATTTAATGGTATTGATTTAATTGAGTATATTCGAAACGGTTTGAGTTATCGATGTGTACCAATTTCGCCATTCGTTCTGCCTTGAAATCATGTATCGCATGACCACCTTCCTATTTAAAAAACAAAGTTGCATCCAATATGGCAGATCCAAGATGGCGGACCAGATATTTGAAGTCATAGTAAAGTGGTATTTTCAATTTTAGTAGGATCCTAAATAACACGCACCGTGTAATTTGTGTATGAGATATTAAGCCGTTCTCGGACTTTTCACCCACTCTGTATGTGAATCAGCTAAAATTTGTATGAAATCAGAATAATGAGTGAGGTACAATGAGGATGAACAAAAAATCTCAACTACAATCAATTGGTGGTGGCAAGATGCTGCAGATTTCGTTCTTATACTGGTTGATATAAAGAAGTTTCCAACAACAGATAAGAAGAAGAGGAAGTAGCTTGAGGAAAAAGTTGCAAGAAGATTAAAACATCATCGATGAGTACGAGGTTGCTATGCCCCCACCCCCCACCACCAGCACAACCCTTCCCACAGAGTGAGGGATCAGAGTGTTTGAGCACTGAGTGCTGCGAAACTCGATTCTCGCTGAATCGCTTTGTCTATAGTTTATTAAGCTGCTTTAAACCCCTTCAACGTCGGTGAGAGTGAAAGGGAAAGTACGAGAGGAAGAGGGGGGAAAAGGAAAGGGAAGAAGCATCTTTCCTTCCGTTTCAATGGAATATTGAAAGCCATTACGGCAAAGTTGAAAGCTCCTAACGACTTTCCGATTCTTCAAGAGTTCGCCTCATGACTTATATTGTTATTTAGGGCGGCTTTCAAGTAAGTAGCACCTGTTGACCGAAAAAAATATAGACCGCGAAGAAGGATTATGAACAGTTTTCATAATATTTCCTCGGAAATTTGAGACTCGTAGAAATATTCTCATTGGTTCTTTGTTATACTCAATCTTCAGGCTATTATAGTCCAATGTTCTGCACTCATTGAACAGCGAATTCTATTTTTAATATTCATTTTTATAAATTTGGTTCCTCTCACTTACTTCATCCACAATCTAGGTCTAGGTCAACTGAATTTACACATTCATTCATAACTAATAAACAACTAATGAATTGTACAGAATATAAATATTCCCTAACCACTATGATACGGCGGATTCTATAGATCAAACTCACTGTATCAGCATTAGTGCTCGATTAACAAAGTCAAATCTTCTTTTCCTCCCTTTTGCTCTGGGAAGGGATCCAGCACTCACTTCAGTAACACTCAAACTCACCATAATGAAGCTGTTACATGAGGTTAAGTAATGAAGAATTGGGAGCACTCTATGAGTTGAAAATAAATTAGAACTGCAGCCAACCAATAAAATCGAGAAGGATACGCCTTCTACATAAATATCTCTAGCTGTTTTTCAAAGTAAATGTTTGCAAATATTCAACCCACAACAAGTAGGCATAATGGGATGTTTGTTAGTTAAAACGGTTGAGAGGGTTAGAAACAGTGAGAGGAGATATATTATGAGACTAGGATGGTGTGAGAGGAAGAGAGAATGCTATGAGAAGAAAGACTGCATGCATAATCAGGGAGCCAATGATGTTCTCTCTCACTCTCTCACCCACTACCTCTTTACTCAGTTCTCTTCACTTGGGGTTCCCTATCTCGGACTAAGTTTCACTCTCACCCACTATTTATCTATCAGTTCCTCTTTCTCACTGAATACAGATTCGAATTCCTCTCTCTCTACTGTTTGCAAGCCGAGGAAGAGTTTTTGCTGCAAGTGCTGCCAGCTGCGTGAGTAGTTTATTTGCAAGTCGTTAAGAGTACTCTCTTCACTCTCCTCTCTCCTCTCTGCACTCCTCTCTCTGCAATGCCAACACGTACCCTATCTCTTTGAAGTAACGCACTCTGATTTGTTTATTCGTACCTTTAAAACCGCAGGCAAATAGATTACGTGTACGGCAAGAGGTTGATTCAATTTTCTGACTTTGCAACATATTTATTGTAGAGAGCGTTCCTCTCTATAATGGTGGAATAGTTTCTGTGTGATAAAGATGAGAAATCTTGACTCGCTCAAATGTCATGGCTACATTTCGTATTATTTGGATACTATTTGGTTTGATTAGCATCATCAGTCATTTCATTCATTGGTAAAATATGTAGTATGCAAGTTCGGTGACTTTAAGATGAATAAATACTTGTCTCTCAACAATGACAGTTTTCTTTGATTTTGTTATGGATTTTCTAAGGAGAATTAATGCCCTGCCCAATGGCACAGAGTTCATGACCGTTTTTGCAACTCTATCTGATTGAAGGGAATTCAATTATAACTAAAGATTAGATACAGTGCGGAAAACAAAATATTGTAGTCAAATGAATGCTATCATTGCAAAGCTTAGTTGCAATATTTAGAAGGAGTCACTAAGCTGATAGACATCTTAGTTGGTGAAGAATCATTCTCATCTAGGCAAAGTCTAAACTCCTCCGACCAATAAAGACCTTTTTATTTTTTTTCCTAAGCATCGTTAACCAAATATTACATTCCACTACATTACTTCACACTATTACCTACTATTTCCCTCATCACGACATTATTTCGCTTCACTCCACCACGAAAACAGCTCGAATTCATATTCAGAATTGACAAAACACCAGAGATTAGGCCTTGTGGATATCGGGACAGTGCTAAACCAGTATTAAAAGGTCCGTCAGTGACGGAAGTCATTTCAATTCTTGAAGTCACCTCCAGTCACCAAGCACAGTACAGCACAGCACAGCACAGCACTGCACTGCAAAGCAATGCTCTGTAAGCTTCTTAGCGGCGGTCGGCCCGCGGTAAACACGGCTACCACTATCGCCACCGGCTAATCGGTTTATTTTGAGGTTATGACGCCCGCCGAACTCAAATTAATTTGCACCAGTCGCCCTTACTGATTCCCAACCACTGAAACCTTATTTTGACTGAGTGGATGCGATAAGACACACTCTGTCGTTCGGGTAAACGATTAGGGTCGTTGAAAATCATATGTACATCGAATATGATAATGAATTTCAAATTTGTAGTTGAAGTACAAATGGAACTTGAGTAGTTTTCATTGATCACGTGTCTGTAAGGAGAGTGATAGAACATCATGCAAATTATTTTGAAGATCAGAAGGTTTTGGTTGAAAACTCGGAACAAAGGAATATTAAAACAGAACATAATCAACATGAAAAGTCACTCATCAGTATAGATGTTTAGGTAACTACAGCATAATCAAGAATCAACTCTGAATCACTCTATCATAAAAAATCATGATTCTATCATAGGAAAATCTGCAACCAAGGTCTCATAGAATAAGCTCCACTCTTTGTTAAGCTAGAATCTCAAACTTGTGAGTAAAATTCACTCTGAGGCATATACTTACTGTATTTGTATCCAGTACACGTACATCGAATATTTTCTATAGTATATAGACTTGAAATCGTCTGAAATGACATGTTTACTTGCAGTGTACCTAGTGGGTGTACATGAGCATAGAAGTACACAAACTCCACACCCTTTATCCGATTCTGAGAGCCCTTCACGCTCGTTACGCGTGATAAACACGTATTCATGAATGCACGTGTCCATTGGTTGCTCATTGTGGGTGGCATGTCATGTGATGTCACGCAAAAACTTGTGAAAATGCGTGCGGTAAGGGCACACGAGAAAAGCTGCTGAGTCGGTGTACCACTGGCTGAGGGAGGCTGACAGAGCTCTGGTCTGAATTCAAAACAACTCATACAATGCTGGCAGGTGAGTGTAGTAGGGAATCTTTGCCCTTCCATAAGCAGATTAGGGACAAGCCTTTTTCCACGCAGAAGGACAGAGAATAGAGAGTATAGGGAAGCGAGGAAAGAGAAAAGTGAGTAGAGAGTAGACAAAGATAAGAGTAAAACACATGAACTGAGGAGTGATAAAATTGGTGTAAAAAAACTGACAAGAGATAATAGTATAGGGAATGAATTCTAAAGATAGTTGAGAGTACCTAGATAATAATAACCAATGAGAGAAGAAAGTAAATTGTGAAAACAAATAGCGAATAAAGCAAGAATTTTAGAGTTTATTATTCTAGACTTTAATGAGAAGAAGAGTTTCAAGTGATAAGTCATGAACGTTGAGAAAAAGGGGAATGAGATGAATGTATTAAGGAATTGAAATCAGAAGACAGTATCTTGACTGAAACAGAAAGTCTGGACAAGAGTAACGTTTATGTTCAGAGCATATTTGAATATAGCTGATAACCAGAAATATCGGAAATGAGCTAGTGAATTAAGAAATATCTTTGTATATTTCTGGGAAAGATGAATTGATGAGAAAAGTTCATTCTTCTCCACTTCCTGTCTAAAGTGCTTACTTGACTCCCTGGAACATAATACTAAAGTGTCATTTTTTCGCTCTCGGGAGGAAAACAGGAAAGCTCCCCAGAGCGTAAAAGTGACTCCATTTAAATAGCATGAGAAGCATCTCTATTTTAAAAACGTACATTTGAAATAGGTTAGAAGGTCTAAGCTCAGATGAGGAAGCATATAGAGTACATTAAACCAACTAAATTCAATACCTCAACCAGACATTTGATCAGTATATGAAATTTATCTTTGTATGCTAAAATTATTACAAACTTCATATATCACTATACTAAAAAAATGTATAATTTTTTTCATTTCATGTTATTCAAAATACCAGCCAACGAATATCCCTCATTAACTTATCAAATTTGAAACGGAAACTTCACCATAGCTGTAGTTGTGGCGGCCATTGTTGTTACAACTTTTGCCGACAGATATCGCTGTCGGCGGAGAACTATGATTACAAGCCAACTGTTTCTGTTTACTTTTTAGATTATGTAGTAACACATTGTTTGGTCACTTACGTTTTTAAAAATTATTTTATTTGCAGTTTTTATAAAAATGTAGGTGGGGGAAAATATTGTGTATATCACGAATAAAAAATAATTTTTCTCCCTCAGGAAAGTTGTTGCTTTCGGTTTCGCCTCGGCTTCAAACTTTTCCCTCAGGGAGAAAAACAGCACTTTTCACTCTAGATATACAAATAACTATATTTATTGGATAGAGTAAACAATATAGAAATGTGAGAAGAGTAAGTAAAGAGAAGGAATGGTGATCAAAATGGAAAAAGAAATATGTGAAGAATTTAGATGAGAGAAAACAAAATGAACAAAGGGAACCAAGGCATGTGACAGAAGAGATCATTTCAGGAATGAAGATATTAGGAAAGAATTGAATATCTGCAGCATGAATGAAGGAGAATCGGCATCAATGGAGAGAGCATGTTCAAAGAATGTCAGCTGAGAGAATACCATTTAAAGACTATAAATATCAGCCAGTAGGCAAAACAGATGTTGGCAGAGCACGCAAGCGGTGGCAATAATATGATTTTTTATGTTTATTTGAATAATTGGCTAGATGTGAGTTGGAACAGGTTAAAGCCTAATCCTTGTATCTAAGGAGAAGATGAAGAAGAAGGAAACGAAATGGTGACCAAAAAACAAAAACAGAATAAGGACAAGGAGAGAGTATATAGACATAATATAATGTGATACACTGAACACATAGAGATGAGAATACCATCAATATGGTTTAGCCACATCCATATTATGCTCTTATTTGTTCAATACAACACATTTACCTCTCCAAAAGTCGAAGGGCACATGAAACTAGCATGGAGGCACACCACATATTGGGATTTAGAGGTAGATCCACATCTGAAGACAGTATAGCTTGTTGCAGTGGCCAAGGAGCTGAATGCTAATGCACTCCTGACGGGATCATCGCAAAGACTCTGTCGTCAAACACGTCTCAGGGAAAATGATAAGCTGATCGTGTTGGGTTGCCTGGCATGAACAGCTCATTCTTCATATATGTTGACAAAATTGAGGTACAGGATACTTGGTGATATTCTACCTCAAAGATTCCAAGAAATTCATTGTTTTTACTTTCCTTGCCGTATTACCAAAGGTAATGAAAGTATTGCATTCCGAAAAAAATTAAGTTACCCCAATTTCTAAATTTCTATACGTTTCAAGGTCCCCTGAGTCCAAAAAGTGTTTTTTGGGTATTGATCTATATATATATATATATATATATATATATATATATCTATATGTGTGTGTGTGTGTGGTGTGTGTGTGTGTGTGGTGTGTGTGTGTGTGTGTGTGTGGTGTGTGTGTGTGTGTGTGTGTGTGTGTGTGTGTGTGTGTGTGTGTGTGTGTGGTGTGTGTGTGTGTGTGTGTGTGTGTGTGTGTGGTGTGTGTGTGTGTGTGTGTGTGTGGTGTGGTGTGTGTGTGGTGTGTGTGTGTGGTGTGTGTGTGTGTGTGTGTGTGTGTGGTGTGTGTGTGTGTGTGTGTGTGTGTGGTGTGTGTGTGTGTGTGTGTGTTGTGTGTGTGTGTGTGTGTGTGTGTGGTGTATAAAAAAGTCATTAATAAGCTTCATCAACTGCCACAAGTCCAATATCTGTGAAAATTTCAGGAGCACTGCACCATCTATGCAAAGTTTGATTTTAGATTCTCAATTATCAGGCTGCAGATACAAATTAAACAAAAAATTTCAAAAGAAAAAGATTGAGCTTAAAAATCTCTAAAATTGATGTTCAGTAACATTTTCACCTAAAATTGAAAATAAGCTCGAAATTCGAGAAAAAAAGATTATTCAATTGGCAACTGTTGATTCTATTAAATCATTCACTATGAAGAGATAGCAGACTTTGTGTGTCTGCAGCGTTATTGTCCTGTCACCAGCTGGCTCAGATCTTAGAAAAGTAGACTTGTGATGCGCGTGAATTGATATCGTCAGTTGATCAATTTTCATAACGGCAAGGAAAGTTGTGTGAGTGCACCACACCAGATTTTTCAATGAAGAAGAGGGTAGCATGTCTCAAGTTATTTCATTTCTTACTGTAATAATTATGTTTTTATCACAGGGTAACGACCTGAACGATGATTCAAATACAATATATCAAGTCAAATTGAAGAACAAGAGGATGAGGAATATCTATTGATATGATATTGGTATCATGGACAGAGAGTTAATTATACAGATAATTCGATAATTAGACAGAGAGTTAGATATATTATGAGTCCGTTCCGTTTGTTTAGGCATGTCAGGTGCATAAATGCCTGAATTGAAAAAAAATCCACTGTTCTATCAGTTTCGTCGTTAGTTCCAAAAATCTTGTAAAGTGCATGCTGGTGCAACACAGCATATTATGAGCGTATGGAAGACATGAATGTATTTGTTCAGGAAAGCTTACATATTTCACGTCTTTGTCAATAGTATCGTCATCCATCTTCACTCATGAATTGTAAGGCTCTGACATTTCCATCCTTTCACTTGCGTCATGATTTCTATTATCCAAATTAAACTAGAATCTCATTATCGACTACTATGAAGGAGAAAAGCTAGTGTGAATGAATTCTAAGAGTGAATTCCTTGTATTTCTAGTATTACTAGTAATAGTATTCATATTCCTAGTATGTATTTCTTGTATTACTCGGAGTCATGAGCTCCACTATCCATCATGAATTCTTGTCAAATACCTGAGAATCATACGTTATGAAATCAGAGCATTCACGTGTAACGGAGAATCTCTTCAACAGGCACGTTCGACTTCATCTAGAGCTGGGATCCTGTTATATACGTATCTGGTCCCTTTGTAGCGAGCTAAGTACATCCTGAAGGGAGCTTGCTGAATTCCGGTTGCTAGGCAACGGCCTACCAACAAGGGTGAAGGGCCTCGCAACGCGTCTTCTCGCAACTTTATCGGAAATACCTGACCAGCTCAACTACTGACACCTCTCCAACATGGCGGCGTCTTATTTTCGGATGGCCTTGCCTGTGAGCAGGTGTACCTGTGACTGTATTGATCTGTTGAGGCAACAACTTATCTTAGTTGTTGAGGTTTCAATAGTGTGATATATCCAAATACATCAATATTCACAACCCAATTCAGTACAGGTACTTCGGATGAGTATCCAATACTAATAATATAGTACTTACCTAGTAATCGAGTACGTATCTTACAATAATAATCTCTAGTAGCCTAATTATTCATTACTAATACTTTTTGTGTAGTTGAGAAGTTGCTAATTATTCATATTGAATGGAAAATTTTGACAAATTCTTAGTATTTTTTATTCAAAATTACTAATACAATACAGGTCCCTAAAATGACATACGGTACAGAATGTATACTCATTTACAGTCACGTTGACTTGGATTAGATTTTGGATTAGCTAGAAGAAATGATACATCTTGTTGTCACCAATAGAGAAGATGCCTTTCCATCATGAAGTAACTAAGAAATTTTTGTGGAGTTCACTCCAGGAACGACTATCCAGGAAAATTTCTGCTAAAAAACTTGAATAAACAAGTTAAAAATAGAAGTTTTAAACTTCCATTGTTGTAGAAGTCCTCTACTCTGTTACGCATTCTATGAAACCGGCGAGATTATGAGGAAATGCAAATTTGAACTCTTGAATCAAGTCTTGTCTGGTTGGGTAGGGGTTGGGGAAGTGACTGGAAACGACAACTATTTACAACCGGTGACAAAGGAAGTGCTTCCCAATAGGAGGAAGTCATAAAAGTGGGTGAAGCAGTGCCACTAAAAATAATTGATTAAAGAAGAGAGAGTTAGGGAAAGGTTGAGTGGGAAGACAGAAAACTGCTTCGCAAATCAAGAGAAACGTCACAAAGGAGGAATAGAAAGGGAATAGGAAGAGGGAATGAGATAGGAAAGGAGAAATGTGGGAGCTTGCATTTTGGTGGGGTTATAAAAATGTCCTTTCTCTGTTGCTGTAATCAGCACACTCTGACCCCAGCAATAAAAAAAACACTGAATAGAGAAGAAAATAGAAAAGGAGTGAGGCAGATAGCAATGAGAGGGTAGGAAGAAGCGGGGAAAAAGAGGTCGTGAACTGTTTTTTAATAAAAACTTTTTCAGTTGAGCACAGTCTGTGTGCATGTGGAAGAAAGGCTTTTGTTTACAGCCGTTCTAAAAGCATGACGGGAAGTTTTCTGGGTGAAGTCTCCGCGTTAATCTGTTGCCTTTATGTCCGCTCAACCAGCTGACCAAATTAACAGAACCTCTCAGATTTTATGAATGGAATTCTTATCAACAACCCCAAACTCAAAAATCTTGATTTCCCAACTCGCACTCATAACATGCAATGGAAAAAGATTTCCAAGCATCTTCATTTCAATGTTAGTGAGATCTGTCACATCTGTGACTCATAAGCTTATGATTTGTGGAGGTATAATCGATATTTTAATTATTAAATACACTAGATATTTTAGAAAAATCAAATGAATGCTTTAGAACCACACAATAAAACTTGATAATCATTCATGAGTGTCTGATGGTGAAAATACAGTAGATTAACAAACCGTTGAAATAACCGAAGATTAATAAGAACAATAATCATTAGATGATTACATCATACAATATAGTAGCAGAAGTGAAAACTTCACAAAATCATGTCGCGATAAATTGAACCCTACTAGAAGATGAACAATTTTTTTATTAATTATTTAACTTCCACATAATCCTAACCTCGTATACGGTACCGGTAGTTTATAGAAATTGCATTTCTCAATCAATATTCCTCTTTGTTGAGCTCTGTGATGTATGAATCAATAAAACGCATTATCAATTATTTATCATGTAATATTATTCATCTATTTTTAGATACGAGTATTACAAATCATATAAATATGATCGGGAACGAACAACAGGCTTGTCTCGAACCTATTCCATTCTCAAATTTTGATAATGAATAACATGTCCAAAAAAAATATGTATCACGATAATTGAAATGTCGATTTAAAGAGCAAGTATTCATCATTTAATGAGCATAATTCATTGTTTTATTGCGTTATCAATAATAATAAATTATATTATCAAATCGTGGGAAAGGGTGAGAATAGGAACGAAACTCGACTATCGTTATCACTTTCTGTATATTATGTATGATGCATTCTACGTCCCTCACAACTCACAAGTCTCGAATTCATGTAGAAGCGAACAAAACGCGGAGAAAAAGCGGCCATAAACGCCGCTTGACAGGACCCATCAAGTTCGCCGTTCAGAAATATTGGAACAACGATTGACAAATATGAGACAAGCAGCAGAAAGATTCGAGTACTGAGAGAATGCTGCCGTCTATGGCATCGAATAAAGCATGCAAGCAACCAGAAAGTTGGATAAAGATCAGTGAAATAGAAGGGGAGAGAAAAAGGTAAGAAGAATGACGTTCATGTCCTAGAGTGAAAGAGAGCACTCAAAAGACATTTACCACAATATATGAGTTGCCATATATGAGAGAAAGGGATGGAGGGAAGGAGTTGGTAAGTGGGAGAGAAAGCGAATGATATGCTCGAAAGATAAAAAAAGAGTGTGCAATATTGTAATATTCAGGAGGGTCTTGGTTTCCTTCGAGGCTCAACGTTTTCTTCACAAGGTTTTTCTGTTGTTCCCGAACCATCACTGCTCTTTCTTCTCCTCTCTTCCACCCCCCTCCTCCACTTCCCTTTCACAGTGCAACTGTGCGCCTGTTTTAATACTTGCGTCTATTCAATTTGGAGCGCAATTCGTCTTGTCTTTGTGTCTTGTTTTTTCTCCCTTCTCTTGCTTATATTTTCTTTCCTCTCTCTTATCGCAGTCACATTGAATGTCCTCTCAATTTCAGTATTCTCCTCTTACTCTTTTTCTTCTCATTTCCTTCTTCATCATCATCTTCTCCTTCTTCTTCTTCTTCATCTTCTTCTTCTTCTCTTCTTCTTCTTCTTCTTCTTCTTCTTCTTCTTCTTCTTCTTCTTCTTCTTCTTCTTCTTCTTCTTCTCCTTCTTCTTCTTCTTTCTTCTTCTTCTTCTTCTCCTTCTTCTCCTTCTTCTTCTTCTTCTCTTCTTCTTCTTCTTTCTTCTTCTTCTTCTTCTTCTCTTCTTCTTCTTCTTCTTCTTCTTCTTCTTTCTTCTTCTTCTTCTCCTTCTTCTTCTTCTTCTTCTTCTTCTCTTCTTCTTCTTCTTCTCTTCTTCTTCTTCTCTTCTTCTTCTTCTTCTTCTTCTTCTTCTTCTTCTTCTTCTTCTTCTCCTTCTTCTCCTTCTTCTCCTCTTCTTCTTCTTCTCCCTTTCTTTCTCTTGTCATTGAATTGTACTCTTTTTGCCACTCACCCTCAGACATTATCATCTCCTTCATCACCGTAATACACGTTCATTAAACCGACAATCATTCATCTTCTCCCCGGCCTTTCACCAATTGCTCCTCTTATTACCATTCCATCCTGAAACATAACTACAAAAAGCGACCACGTCTCGTTGCCCACAGATCGATACTGTAGGTCCAAGAAATTGTCTTCAGAATTCATGTGATTTGGCACCCTGAATTCGACTAGTGATACTTTCTAAACTGAAATGCATGAAGATTGGAAACAAAAGAAAGCTTCAAATCAAAGTTAGTTGTAATTTAAATTCAGAATTTTGAATGTTGAATGTTGTTGAATTTCGAAACAGTACGATCCATCATCATAACTTCAATGACCACCCAGTTTTTGTTAATTGAATACTTATCGTCTTATAGATTCAAATCGATTCAGAGCGTTCCTCAAAAACATTTTTCCAATTGACACACTTGGAAATCAATTCACTCGAGAAGTCGAGAAGTACCTATAAGTTCGAATATTTTTATTCGAATTGCCAATCCAGTATTCAATTTTGATAACAGCATGATGACAAATTCATGAAAATTCTACGCCAAGATTATCAATAATCAATTAATTGAGATGATGAGAGTAAATTTCAGGAGAGAGAAAGAACTCACATGGAGCTTAGGTGAACTGCAAAAAAACTGTTGAACACCAGTAGAGGGAAGAAGATGGAAATATAATGAATCAAGATCCAGAACAATACTGGCGAAGACATAATAAGAGAAATTGAGATAAGATTTTACTGTGAAATGAATCAAAAACTTCTTTTTTCAACTGAAATTCCGATTGAGACCATGAATAGTGGAAAGTGGGAGTAATTTCTACACTTTTATCTCGAAAATCGCTGGTCTACTCCCGTTATTCAAAAATAGATTCATGCACCGCTCAACTTAAGTGCTTAACTGGATGAAGCCGAGGATCTTTTTGTTGATAAATCAAAAGAACAGCTCACTTTCGAAACCATTCTCAATAAGTTAATTATTCCCTCCAAAACAGAAAGGGAGAAATTCCTTTACTTCGGAATGCTAAATGCATTTCACGTGTAGCAGTCTATCATCCAGAGTATCAATAATTCTTATTTTATGTAGCACTTCAAAATTCTCCATTCAGTAGAATAACATTGAGTTTCATTTCAGAATTTCCTTGCACTCTCTAATGCATGGCTGTGGATAATGGAATCAACTGAGTCTTATGTTCATAGTTTCATCTTTCATTCGACCTCCATTGAATGAATCTTTAGCATTTGATGGCATTCCATCAAGTTGATTATTACAAATTTGACGAAGAAGTAGAATATCATTTGAAGAGGAAGAAATGAAATTAGAAAGATTCCTAGAACTTCATTCATACTTGAAATATTCACATCATTAGAAAAAAATGTGTGTAGAGACCAAGAATGTTCGCTTCAAGTTATTTGATGGAAAATAGAGCATACCAGTATTCAATTATCGAATTATCACAATTGTTATTGTGATAGATCATTTCCACTATTCATCAGAATGCTGAAGAACCTCACGATGAATATCAATCCATGAAATTCTCATATCGGTAAGAAGCTGGTTATTGGTAGCTTAGTGAGATCTTATATCGTAATATTTCTCTAAATACTAATACTCTTACAACGATACTAATATTTTGATCCATATATTATCATCATACTCACAAATAGGCAATATATGATGCCTTGAAGGTCAGGACTGACTGATTGAACGACTGTTGACTTAAAATGGAGAAGATAAAAAATATAGATAAATAATACTACGCCTACAAGTAAGAACTAGTCGGAATCGATGAAAGTAAGCAGAAACAGATTCAAATTTAAACTTTCACTAGATTTACTGGTAATCAATGAAAAAATGTATCAATGAAATCCATTGAATCGTAGCACTTATGTTCATGAAAAAGCGAATGTTTGAACTGTTTATGGAGCCTCAGAAATATTATTTTGTAGAATGGCTGTTAAGCGGCTGGAACGTGACCTGGCAGTCATGATCAACTGGTAGAATCGTGAGGGTTCGTTGAAAATGAGGTATGGAGAGCTATATTGAGCGCTTTCAGTGGTTCGGAAACAATAGGAAGTGAAGATTGAGCTCCACACTTATTTGAAAGAAAGAGTTTACAACTGCGAAGGAAAAAAATATTCATTTCCCTATTATAATTGATATGAATATATTCATAGAATATTATCCTGGAAAAATGTGATTCACAATATGATTTGTCTGTGAATAATTTTTTGGTATGAATGATACTGATGATATACACTTCTTAAATTCTCGAGATTTAGAAGATAATGTAACTAATATTTTGCTTTAATATCTGATTTTTCATTCTCATCACATTCTCCCAATTCTCTCTCTATTTGATATCTTTATCATTCCATATCTATATCAAATCCACTATCTTTCGACACACCCCGAATTATTTATTCAATTCTCCCTTCATCCTAATCAATAAATTACTGTATTCTATCCTTACCATTCATCCATCATTCTAATTTGATACGTATTTCTATTTAAACCGTTATACTCCTTAACTCCTCCCCTTATAAACCTGAAGCTACTCATTTTATTATCACTAACGTTTCATAAGTTGAATGGGTTGTCCAATATCGTTGTATATCATTTTCTCATGAATTGTTCAACATTACATGTATTGTTTTCTGTTGAACTGTATGATGTATGTGAGAGATATTACTCATTCATTATTATCCATATTCTTTATTCAATCAACCTTCTACATTCTGACTTTCTCCAACCCCAACACTTTATCCTTTCTTCATCATTCTTTCCCACTCTATACTCCTCTCATTCCGCTCCTCTCTTTCTGTTCCACTTGCCTTCCCACATCCCTCCATCCCTTTCATTTGCCTACCTCCTTTATCCTCTCTTCATCAACCTCTACCTCTTCCTAGTTCTCTCAATCATCCCCTCCTCACCAATATCTCTTCGAAGACCAAGCATTGCTTACCCAACAGGCAAACAAGGCTCCCTTTGAGCCGACTCTCCCCTCACGACCATCGATTCCTATCGAGATCTCCCGATTTCCATCTACCAGTAGACAGAAGCGGCCGTTGCTCTCCTATCTCAGCCACAGCAAACCAGTCCGTTGGAAATCTAATGGAAACCGCGTTCTGTAGGCACACTTCACCCCTTCACCCCTCCAAATCTCGTTCACAACGCTCAAAATCCCCTTACCCACCTTAGGAGATCCTCTTACCTAGTCAAAATTCATCCTTACCCCCCTGAAACCCCCCTTAACACTCCGTGAAAGTCCCCTTATTCCCCCCCCCTCTTTTCAAAGCCTCTCACCCATCAACCTCAACCCTTTTTCCATCCTCTAATACCCCCCGAATCCCCCAGAACTACACAACCACCGTCACCCATCCTCCCAGTCCTCGGTTCCTTTAATTGCTTTCCGAGTAAACAAATTTGTTATCAAGGCTACTGGTTTGCAGCAGTTGCCAAGCATACTTTCGTACATTCGGAGGACCGGCGATAAAAACCCAACGAATAAATAGTGATTAAATGAGCGCTTTGATCGAGATTTTTGAGCGCCATCTGCGATTCGTTGATTCTAGAAGCACTAATGCCATTTGAATTGTAGGAATGGGGATAATTACTTTTCGGTAATGGTTATTGATGAGAAAGAGAGCACACTAAAAGCATTTGGCAAAAATTGAAATTGAGAGAATTGTTTAGAATTTTCGGACAGGGTTTTATTACTAGCTTTCTAGAGTTGAACAGAGCATATCTTGTTACTGGTATTTGAAATGAACAATCACCTTCTCTTATAATAAGGAAGTTGATAAATGGAGTATAGCTTTTGATGTAGATGAAATTCAACGATTAAATATTGTTCTTGTTTGAAAGAATAAATAACTGGTTCATACAAAAATAGACAATGAAAAATATTGCGAAAGGAAAAATCGGGAAAAATGTTGATAATGAAGTTGATGTAGAAGAGGATGAAAAAGAAAAGAGGGAGAAAAAGAATGGAGTGAAGCCAAGGTACTTTAGTTAATGGGTGGGTGAATGGTGCATTTAGTGGAATGAGAAGGTCAGGTGGTGGTTTGCTGCTAGGCGTTAATACTCGGGGGATATTCCGGGGATGGCCGTGGAAATCGGGCCCAAAGGAAGGGGGAAAAGAGAGAAAATGAAGTAACAGAGAAGAAAGAGAGAGAGAGAGAGATGATTTTCGCAAAATATCACCACGGACGGTGCCAGGTCTCTTCGGTGGAAACGAAATGTGTGAAAAAAGGTTTCAACGACATGAACGAGGGAATAGGAAAAAAGTGGCGGATTGATTGATCACCCTGACTGCGGAAGAGAAAGAGAAAGAGAGGGTGTAGGTGAGTGTGTGTGAGGGAGAAAGAGTGAGGCGAATTCCTGAAAGCAACTTGAGTCTCTTTACGACTCGACGGAGGAGTCAACAGTGACTTAATCAACAGTCATCAAATCAATAAGCTGTGGAGCTATTCAATTAACGTGGATTGGCTCAATCGAATAAAACGTTTGTGAAAATAATCGATTCAGATAGAAAATAGACAATTCCATGTATGCAGCAATGCTCATGGGAGCATTTGTGATTGAGTCGGTGATATTGGCTTCAAAATTATCAATATTGTCAGGAGCTATATTTTAAAGACTTTGGACTCAATGAAACTCAACAAGAATAGTAATCAAGGTATGTGAAGTCTGACGATCTTCGAGGCCATAATAACCCCCTGATGCGCGTTGATGACAAGCATGTGTAGGTGTGGATGTAGATGTATAAGAGGTCCAAAGTAATGCTTTTGAATACTAAAGCTGTTTGATTTCAGCTTGATAGGTATCGCGATGCCTTCTTCATTTGGCCCATTTGAAGCAATGCGACCCTTTAAACACACTCACAGACACACTTCTACACAGATTGAACATGCATTCTTATATTGCATTCATGCATGCACGCTACACTCAGAGTCAACTGTACCACCTTGAAAGTGTTTGGAGTGATTTTAAAGTTTGATATTTAGTTAAAAGTCCAGGTTCGAGTTCAAAAAGTTGTAAGGATATTGAGATAGTGAGGGAGCCTTATATTTTCATTAGGCACAAATTATAAAACCACTACAGTACAAAAAACGTTCATATTAAATGTAGAATGGATTCAAAATCGGGTTATTCCAGGGAAGAACCAACACCCCTCAAATCATAATCATTAATTCACAATATTCTATAACTAGCTGTACTCCTACAGGAATCGAGGCTGCATGTATGTTGAAGTGCTTCTTTTCCAACTTTGATGAAAACTTCTCATTGTAAATGTCTTTAAAGTGTTATGCTTCCAATTGATATTTTATACTAATTGCCCATATAGGCAGTGATGTAACTGACAAATTGGTAGCAAATATAATCACAATATTAAATAAGCATTGAATGTCAGTGATTACAAAGTCAGTGTACAAACACGATTCAGTATAGCAGCATTGAGCACGATGTGTAAAATTGCATTGCAGTTATCACACAATCATTATCTGCTTGTATTGTACAATGAGCGATCATAGATAGAACTCACTAACAGGTTTAACTGACGACAAATCTCATTTTTCACCAATTAGTTTATGACCAGCTGGAATTTCCCTGAAGACTCGACAAACTTCTCCGATACAAACAATAACCACCCATTTCCCATTATTCAAAATCCACTAATTTGCCAGTAATTGTATACTCGGGTCGCTCTATTTATTCTCGTTGCAAATCCATTATGGTAATGTACCGATGACACGTTGTAGTGACTGTACATGATTGATATTATAATAACGATATTTCGCTATCATGTATCCATCTATCCATGCTCACCGGTACCAATGTCAATAATGTATTGTTTTACTGGCATACAGTGACGGCGCTGTGGGCTACGCAAAATATCCATTACATTAATTAGTTAATTAAGCTAAGCATAATGGAAAACTGTTTTGCTGGCTCTACGCTCGCTTCATTAAATACTAGAACGAGGCTCGGATGGGATGCAATCGTGTCATGTCCCAATAGGAAATAATGGACGCTGTTTTATTGACTGTTACAAACTTGATGACAGCGGTCGTGTTTTCATGTTGATTTGTAAATCAATGAGGTCTCATGGAAAAACACACATCCTTGTTCTGAGCAATTAATTATATTACTCAGTGCAAAGTATACCTTTATATACGAGTACTATACAGTATCATAAACGTTGTATTGAGAGGCAAAGCTACAAAGATCACACAATACAATAAGTATAAAAATTGAATCATCAACATTATGATGGAGCTTGATTCAATAATTATTTTGATGCCCAGAGTCATCACTAATCACAATCTCCAATACTGTAATGTATTCCACACAGGAGCTCACAGTTTGTACAGTAATACATATACCTTCAATACAAAGGCTTCTCAATACGAATCAGAGTTAGGTATATCTAGGAAGCATATTTTTTAAGCTACTACATATGATCAAATATTGAGTACAGTAACATCATAAGCAGAACAAAGACATGTCTTATAATCACATTGGGAATGGTTTTCGAGATAGATATTGAAGTTATCCAACAGTATAAAATATCAAACAGATTATTTGATTACCATATTCTGCAGATTTCATACTATAATATTCTGCATAAATTCGGGGAAGTATCACTCCTTCCAATGTTCATTGTGGAGCCTCACTGCCTCACTGTCTGATTTTGACCGGAAAAAACAATTCTCATTCAACATACCATAAATTAGAAGTCCCTTGGTGACAGAAATTCTTTTACAACGGTATTTTCACTCGCCCGAACTGGGAGCCTATTAAACGATGGTATCGACACATCTCTGGGGAACAAATCCGAAAAATACATGCACCACTTTTTTCCACTCACACTATCTTGTCTCTCTGACTCTCTCTCTGACTCTCTCTCTGTCTTTTTCTCTTTCTCTCTCTCTTTATCTCTTTCACTCTAGGATACTCTCACTCTTTCTCACTATTTTTCTGGGTAAATACGTCGTCATATTTCTGTGCAATCTCCTACTGACGAGGTGAGGAATGAGAAGTTGAAATATCGATTTGATTTTATTGGAGACACCATTGTCAAAATAGTTTTCTCTTCTGTGAGCAGCAGAGAATGATTTATACGATATCAAGCAGTGGTAAACAATCGAACTATGGGTTTGGGGAGGAATTCATGTGGGAAAAAACACTCAGAGCTATGATTGGTTTACTCCTTTAGACATAATATTTCATGTTCAAAGACTGGGATATGAATCACTCTGAAGAATGGGGAAGAGGAACAAGACTATTAAATAAGATTCAATCTACTTGTTTGGTTGGGTGTATCAAGTTGTGAGAATAAAGAACTGAATATCATTTCAAATTTTAAGAAAATATCTACCGTAGTTCATTAGTAGTTTATCAGATAGAGCGAGAGCAGATGATTATGAATAAGCAAAATAAGGTTGCCACTGATCAACAAAAAAGACAGAAATGATATAATATGAAAATAAAGAGATCTTCCATACTTGAATGAAGAATAATTGTAGTGATTCAAAAACAATTTGGCGAATTTTATTTCAATATTATATTATTTTAACTCATGATGAACACTGAAAATAATACTATGATTGGAAATGATACGATGGTAATGATTCGCAAAATGTTTCACAATGGAAGAGACATAGAGAATGAAACAAGCAGAAAAAACACCTTCTTTACAACAGAGCTCTGGATATATAAATGATGAAAGAAGGAGACAAAATGAGAAAGAAAAATAGGAAATAAGAGTTGTTTATAAGTCACGTGTCCTTCATTATCAGCGATCTCTCAGAGTGCAATTTATTGTTTGGAAAGTAATTGTGAAGTTTCTACAATATTATAGCTAACAGGAATTATTTTTCAGGAATAGAAATATCTCCACATCTTTGAGACGAAGTTCTATAATTGTAGTATCAACTTGAGGAAAATCAATTAACTTGAAAATTGTTTGTAAACCAACTCTGGATGTTTTACAGTTCATAAATAAAAAGTTCTGATGAGAAACTCAGTGTTGATTAGTAGTTCTTTGGATTTGAAACTTCAGGAACAAACTTAGTAATGATTCGCCGATTCTTCAAAAACAGGAAATCAGCATGTTTCCACGAAGAGAGTGAATTGATTAAGATTCGAGTTTCTTCGTAACACTGTGACACTCTTCATGCATTTCCTGTTGGAGAAAACTGGGTCACCCAATTCACATTCAGTATCATTTGTAAAGAAACTTGTTTTCCTCTATTTGCAACGGAGTTTGTTTTTGGAATGAATCAGTTTGAAGAGGAAATTCTTGTTATAAGTTTTAATAGAATGCGAAATGGAAAATGTTTTTAAGCATTATTGGAAAATCTAATTTAGATATTGAATAACCTATTGATATTATTTTTACTATCTCAATCTTGTAATATCGAAAATCTCGGAAGGATTCCATATCCAGCTTTTAAATGTTCACAGACATCCCTCCTCATTTGAAACATAGTTATCTTCGAATACTCTAACATCAACTACCGTTCATAGCCCATCATTTTCCCCGTCAACGTCAGAATTGCAATCAAATCTGTCTCAACCAGTGATCATCAATTTATTGTCTGACAAGACACTATGATACTGATGTTGATTGTTGAACAGAACTTGCTCATCTACGATATTTCCCCATTGAACAGTTCTGTTCAGGACGTATACTAATCGTACATGAATTATTGTATATATATATATCCAGATATATGTATCCAATGGGTAATAATGGAAAATAAATAAGTACAATAGCTATATAGATTTATTTTTATTGAAAATGATAGCAGAAGATATATTTTGTACATGGTATGATATTATACTGGCTTCGTACAATAGCCTATATGTTATTTTTCCAAAGCTACTCATTGTTTCAAAGAAAAACTATTACCCTTGACTTTCAATTTCAAATGTTCTAACAAATTATCATCCTATGTTATTATTTTTAATTTTTTTAGTTTTTATTGAATTTTAAATATTATTTAAATTTGTCATTGGTGATTGTGGAAATAAAATGATTCTTCTATCGTCGATTCCATTCCATTTCATAAATTGTTTTCAAGTGTGATTGAAAACGAAATTTATTTATTTGTTAGGTATAGATACATAACTCCATTATAGATAGTATATACAGTATACATACGATATCTATCTCCAGTGAGAAGATATATATGTACACTGGATGTATAATACATAGTTATATGTGGGTACGACAGGAGCAGGCCTGCACTAATAATGCAATTGTCGGGAGAAGTTTCACCCTTGAATTACGTATTAATAGCTAATGCAATTCCATCCCCGAGCAGAGCACAGCCTCTGATGGATGATAGACCAAGCAGGTTGTAGCAGTGGGGGGGGGGAGCCTCCAGTTTCCGGCTGCTGAGAAGGGAGAGACATCAAGCATCAGACATCAGACAACAACAGAGGATGCTGCTGCCTCACTGATGGTCTTAGCCACGTCACTCAGGCGAGCATCTCGGCTCGAATTAGTTTGTGAAGGCTGTCTGAGGCAGCGAGTGCGTGAGGGAGAGATAACTCATAGAACAGCGGTAAGGTTGTCGTGAGGGCGGGAGAACTCACAATGATGGGCCTCTTGAATGACGGCGGAAACGAGCTGCTAGCTGTCCGACGAGATGTCGTGTGAAAAATGTTGAGGATCGAATATGACGGGAAATGAGACGTTTGGTATTGTTCCACGTCTGAAAAAATTTCCTTGGTGCTTCTATCTTATATTTTCAGAGGTTCTGGTCGTGTTTGACATCTTTGGAAATATTTGTAACTCAATATCGCTTCAATAATCAATCACTTGACACTTGGCAATATGGTTTCCAGTGAATTTTTCACGACTATCAATGTGAAAACGCATTCATTATCAAAAATAAAGAAAAATCCACCAGAGAATTCTGTGGAGTAGAATAATGGATATGATAATGAAAGCAATATTACATGGAACGATTACCACAGATCTCCCTATATCCCAATCGAATATTCTTCAAATGTATACCTCTCATATGCCATGCTTCATCAATCATTATAATAAATTGAATAATAATAAAATATATTTGGAAAGGAGCTGGTTTTGTGGTGGCGTATGGCTGAGATTTATGTGCCTACCACTCCCGTTAGATTGTAGAGCCAACTCAGCTGAATATAATTTTTGAGTTCAAAAGCCCTTCCCGGTGATTCATCGGTTCAGAGCTGCTTTAGTTGGATTCTAGAGAAGTCATTTGAGTCTCTATACTCCGAATACCTCGCGAGAAATCATCCATCAATCAGCCTGAACTATTTCTCTTCAAAAATGTCGGTAAAAAGTTAATTTTGTCGAAAGTTTGACGTTATGATATCAATATTATTATTGGATATAGCTTGGAATAAACGATTACGTGTTTAAAGCTCAAAATTTTTCACCATCATGACTAATTTAATCTCTTTACTATTTTTTCATTAACTATTGGTAAATTCTATAATATTTTATTGGATTTTCTTGAGTGATTACTATGCTTGTGAATGGAAAATTCAGCAAAACAATACAAGCTCTGTAATTTTATCAATGTAATGACTTTATATTCTATTAATAATATTATTTTTATTTTTGAATATTAATGGCCAGGGAATATATACTTATAATGCTGATGAATGGTACTTATATTTGGCTACAACTTGATCAAAATAGTCATGCACGATTATAACCCGAGAAACTAAACAGAAGTATTCACTCCAGTATTGGCCTGTAGAAAATCCTAAACAGTAACATCAAGGCAATAATATCAATCTGCATTTCTTGCACGAACAAAATACAAACATTCCAAGGAACAACAATCATTCGCTGAAACAACACTATAAATAGAGTCATAATCTGTTGACAGAGTACATTAGTGAAATTCGAGATGGGACTTGAGCAGCCTACAATGGAACGTGTAATGATGGGGAAGACATTGGCACAAGAAACAGGCAGATATTGGAGGCGAGAAAATGGAGATGGCACGAGAGAGAAAATGAATGGGAACAGAGTTGAGAGGGAGTGAGTAAACGTGTGAGGGAGAAGAGAAAGAATGATGGTGAGGGGAAGAGAACAAACGGAAGGAGCTTTCTTGGTATCCGGGGACAGGGGACACCCGGCAGGCCATTTTCAAATTGGATCGTTCTTCGTTCTGTTTGTGACACATTTTCTTAGTTCGACGCCTCCACTTTCTCAAAGCTTTCACGATTACCATCTTCTTGCCCTCTTCCTTTTCTTCTCCCCCTTATTTCGTTCACAATGCTCTGCACTTTATCACTGCTTTCCGAATTATGCGTAACGATCCACTTCCCAAGACAAGCAATACGGCTAACCTGTCATTGAGCGGAGATGGTAATGGAAGTATTCCAGTAATGATTATTGATTGTCTGACTTTTATTAGTTGTGGGTAGTTGTGAACCGGAAAAGTGTCACCATCAAGTTATGAATTCATCGTATTGCTATTATTTCATCATTATATAATTGCTATAGACTGGAACTCGAAATAAATCTATGAGAATGATGCTAATTTGAACTAGATTAGTATCAGAAGAGAATTGAACACTCATTGATGTATTACTTTGTTGTTTAGTCACTTCATGGTAACTACTATACTGATTTCAGTGACTATTTACTGAAGTTGATATTCTTATTGAATAAGAACGACTTGTAACCTAAATTGAGAAACTATAGTTTTGGCTGCTATACTAGTTATCAATCAAATATGAAGTACACTCCGGTAAAGTCGTTTTATTGAACTCTTCGAATTGGTCAGTCGGAATACCTCTCGATCACTAATGCCTTTCAAACTTATTTCTCAAATCAAGTAATTTTATAGTCTATCTTTTATCTTCTTCTTCATGTACCGTCTCCATGGCGGAGGTTGGCTATCATTATGGCGATTTTAATTTTATTTACAGCTGCTCTAAATAGGTCATTGGAAGTACACTGGAACCAATCCCTTAAGTTGCGCAACCAAGATATTCGGCTTTAGCCCACTGATCTCTTGCCTGTTATTTTTCCTTGCATAATATCTTTTATAAGAAACCTATTATTCCACCAATTCTCATACATTTTCATTACTCCATGCTTATTCGTACTGTAATCCTATTCTCAGAATGATATTTTATTGTATTCAAATTCAGCAGAAATTGTGTTTTGTAAGAAAACGGAGGCTCACTCTCAGATCCTTGAGATTTGGCAGTATTGCCTTGAAATCCCAGAGACAAGTTCACAAACTACCCTTCTAATCTCGTTGAAGATTGGGAATATGGATGTGGATTAAGATTGGTTAGCGGGTGTGAGCGGGTGTGAGCGGGTGTGAGCGGGTGTGAGCGGGTGTGAGCGGGTGTGAGCGGGTGTGAGCGGGTGTGAGCGGGTGTAATCCTTGCCGGTTGAGAACACAAGCAGCTGTTGCTATATCACAGCTCACAGCTCACAGCTCACAGCTCACAGCACGTTCCATCCACAAATACCACCAATTATTCAGCATCTACATATACATACATCTGAATCTATAGGGATAAATTCCATATAGGAAGAGTTGGATATCTTTATACTTTATTATTATGTCTTGTCATCTGCCAAGAAAGGGTTGATAGAATTGGCTAACTCGGAACTCGCTGACTCTATGCTAAACTGCCATAATTATGAATCAATACTACACCGATCAGAGCAGTTTTGATTCATACGGCAGTTAAACATGGAATCAGCTAGTTCCGAGGTAGCCAATTTTATCAACCCCCAAGAACCATTCATTATAGTGAACCTCATAAAAAAACATGTGATGAAATGATGAGAGTTATTGCTATCACATTCTTAAGTCCAGTTATTGGTACCATTTCAATTTTGTAATAAGAATATTAAAATATATCCAGAATTAGAGTATATACTCCAAAAGAATATCTATCATCTGATTGTCCAATATTCAAACTGAGAATTCATGTTTCAGAAAGTTCTTGGAGAAATCGAGTTCTATTTAATCAATATAATCACAAACATAATAATTTATTATTTATCATCAGGAAATATTATATAACAAAAGTGAGCATCTGCTACCTGAATGTCATAAGTAAACAGTATTATTCAACTGGAGGAGACATAATGAAACTAAATATAACGTCTAGTAGCCTACTGAACATCTTGGATATTTGTCGTGATGGGGTGTGGCCTTGGTCTTGTGTGGGGGGGGGGTTCTGAACACCTCTGATTATTTACAATGCTATTATTATAAATAAGAAAAACATGAGATGTTGGGATTAATGAAGATATATTTTTCTTGAATTGCAATCTTAAATCTATAGCTTTATAAATACAGTAATTATATGGAATAGAATTATGATGGGATTTATCGTTCCATCATTTGTATCTCTTTTCAGATAAGGAAATCCTACTGCCTTTCGAAAAAACGTCTGTTGAGAATAATCTGGTATTTTAGAAACTGGATATCAACCAATAAGAATGGAAGGGATGAATCAAGCAATCACTACCACTTCTTTTCACGTCATTATTCTTTCCATGATGATGAGTTAATTAATTTATTTATTTCCAAGACATCAATCAGTATTCATTCTCATCTTCACTTCTTCAGGATCATAATGATACCTTGAGTTAATTATTATGTTAGATTCAAATCAGAATAATAATTATTATTATCATTTCAAATCAGGAGATATCATCGAAGCATCATGTGGTCTAGAAAGTCAGTAACCGCATTCTTTAGATGAATCATCCATACTGAGTGTAAACGATTCTACAGTTGAAGTATTCACGTGAAAAACTTGATTACGTTCATGTAAAGATCGTATTTTATATGGGATCTCTTTTATTCGGTACTAGCGTGTGAATATATGGAGGTGAAAATTCTCTATCAAGAAGTGTTCTTATCTAGTCTCCTCATTCAGTTCGTTTTGATTTCACATTTGATTCCGGTACTTCCTCATCCAGTATGACCATACATTCGGCTCAAGAGCAGCCACCGCGATCAAAGTAATTGGATTTGTCTAGCAAGTTTGCACCTCGGCATTTTTATTCGAGGGGTCGTTGTCTAGCAGGTGTTTAATGGGAGGTGACAGAGCGGTAAGCCCTCACTGGACTCTGGTAGGGAGGCAGGATGCCACTATCCCACGTCGTGAAGGCAAGGCGGAAGTTGCAAGAGGATTACCCAGGGGTTTTTGGACCATTTCGCATGTTGGTGTGAAACTCAGTGTTGCGCTGCCGGGAAACAAGGAGAGGAGAACTCATCCTATTATACTGAGAGCATGGGGATGAGTAAGAGATGAGAAAAAGAGCCGCGGAGTGAGAGGGTAGACGGGAAGAAGAGTTTGAGCCAGATGTACCTAATGGGAATTTCCATAGAGCTTTCTGGCCAAGTCCTGAGCTTTCTCTATGCCTGTAATGAACTTTGCACTTGCAACTTGTTCATTCACCATCACTACCCCTTCCTTTCAACCCAACCCTCCTTCAAGGGGGTCACACACCATCCAAGAGTTGTTCCGTTCGCCTCTACAAGAAGCTTTTCAACGAACCCTTCTTCACCAGCAAAAAACAAATCGAGCCTCATCTGTTGTACCCTGTAGACAATTCTCAGCACTGCCTCTCTTGATAGCTTGTCTGTTCTTCGATATCTAGGTTTCCATGGGTTCATCTCGTGTATTTGTTTTTTAGATTGATATATGAAAAATGGATAAGATGTTCTCATATTTCTTAAGTTTGTCAATACAGAGAATCTGGACAGTACGAAGTAGCAAATGAGCAATGATATGTGCTAGTTATTCAATAGCACAATGAATTGATACTCAAAAAACATACTCAATCTTTAACTTTTTGTAGATTCATGATTTTTGGTTGAAAAAATATTTATGCTGATATTTCTTGTGAGAACAACTTTGAACCCTTGAAACAAACTTATCAGAAAAGAGGAAACACAATAAAATTTTTTTGATATGAAACAACTAAAAATCATTGACTTTTATAGATATCATAATGTAAAATAGCATCAGTGTCAATTCCACTTTCAAATATTAATTAAATTTTACTCATCAATTGTTATTATTTTATTTCATATCATGATAACTATTCCTACTTTTAGTATTATAATGAAACCTCAAACGTGTACTATATCTCACACTTCCATAATCGAACCAGTTGACATGGTAAATTGACAGTACACATTGCTGCATACACTTTCTATGTGGCCACATTCTGCCATCTTATAACCCGCCAGAGGATATATAAAAGAGGCGGTGTTGGTTGGCAATATTACGTTCACAGCTGAAAATACTAGTGGCAGATACTGGGTGAGTGGGTACGTCTGGCAAGAGAATAGGGTTTGTCTTGGTGGTAGGGGAAAGCCATACAGGACTTCTTACTTTAAATCGTAAATTCCAATTTCTTACCCTTGCTTTTGCCGGCTATATACAGTCCGAGCCGGGTGGGGGGTGAGCCTATCTTCTTCTTATTATCTTCGTGACCCCCATAAACCCCCAGACCAACCGACAGAGGCGGAGACGAGACCCTCTAAACCCCTTCGGGGTAGTCGTTGGATGTTGCCTTAAAATCTTTGCCCGTAAACTCAACTTTGAAAATCGTAAACCTCGGGGAAAAAGGTTTGCCGTATCCAAATGCCACTTAGCTCCCCACTCACCAGCTTCATACCGTGCAAACTACCTCCATATCCACCACCAAACAACTTTCAAAAAGTCATACGAAGGATTTTAAGCTCAGCCACAGAAAAATATTTGCAAACTTATAAAAAGATTTGTCGCTCTTAACTGTGTCATACCACCTCTGCTTCCCAGTTTATTTTTGCTGAGTCAGAGATTTTCCATCAGATATTGCAACCCCTGGGAAAGTTTCTGGATAGTGAGATGCTATAACGAGGTTTACGGTGTACGAATTTGACAATATAAACTTGGAAAAATACGAGTAAAATATGCTTTAAAGTTTGGAGTGTGTGTAAAATAAACAAACAAAAACATTATTTTCCTAACATTTCAAATTAATCATAGTCATCTATTTGAGAAGAATTTCACACTCATGACATGTTTTCTGAGTCATCATGAATAAACAATAATTTATCCATCCAATCGTCTTGTTGAAAATATTCAATATTGTATCAGATTCCAGATAAGAGCAATAATTTAATCATGGCAAAGTCCCTCATGATACCAGTATGATTCTCAGTTGATCAGTTGGTAGTTTTTGTTTTTAAAAACAGTACAATTTACAAATGGGCAGGATGTATCCAAAGATATACTCACACATTGTGCAATATTCAAAATAGCTGAGATAATCTCTTCTTTGAGCTATACACGAGAAAGATCTCAGAAATAGTAATAATATTATGATCTATATTGGAATAGCACACTGAATTTAGAACCATATCATCTACAACAATTTTAGTACGAGTTTATGTGGGAAAGTACAATAGGGGATTGAAACAATTCATTAATAGTTTTTTTATTGAAGTTCGTTGATAGATTGGAAATTATAAGTAGACACGTCCAGGTTGACAAATCAAATGTCTTGTGTGTACGAGATGGAACAAAGCGTTGGAAAATTAATTAGAAAACATCCCACCAAACCAAAGAGGAAGTTGAAAACACTTTATCAGTTGTTGATAGTAGGGAATGAACGGAGAAGCATCGCATCAGACATTACAAAGCGAGAAGGAAGAGGACTCATTTTTATTGACTGTGCGTGTCTATTGCAACTCACGCACTTCAATGTGCAAGGGTGCGCGCGTGTTCCTAGCAAGGGGTCAAGAGGTTAACCGTTCCAAAATGTTCGCTCCCAATGGACGTAATTGCAGGAATGTGTGTCTGTGTTTGTGGCCGGGGATGGAATAAAAAAGAGGATGGAATGAGGAATTGAAGAGTAAGAGAGAGAAGAATTGGATGGGGAAAAAGATGGAGGAGTTCAGAGAAAGCAAAAAGAAGAGTGAAGAGAAGGAGTAGAAAAAGTGGGAGGAGAAGATTGGGTAGAAAGTGGATTGAAGGAGGAGGGGTGTCGAAGGAAGGTGGCGAGGAGGAATAGAAGGAAGAAGAGGGGTGAAAAAGGAAATAAAGAATAGAATAAATGATAAGGTTAGAAAGTATGAAAGTTAAGGAAGAGTATCATTTTGAGGAGGATCAGGATGAGGATTTGAAGTACAACAAAGGAAAAGATCTAAGATGAGTGTGGAAGGGAAGTAGAAAATATGCTTGAAAGACCGAAACAGAAGCATGTGGATGTGGAATAGCCGAAAACTGAGAGAAATGAAAATGGAAAGAGCGACAACGTATCGAGCCTGTGAGACTCATTCTGCCAGAGAAAACTTAATTGAGAGAAGCCCTCTGCATTGGAAGACCCACGGTGCGATACTGTAACCCCAGTACCCCCAATTCTCCCCAACCCCCTTCACTATCTCACAACACACGCACGTGAATGCTCTCACCACCACCAAAAATGTGGTCCACTTCCCCTTGTTGCATCTGTTGCTAGATGTTTAATTCTAATTTCGCAAAGGAATTTCAAGGTTGGGTTGTCGATAGCACATAAACGTTTGCATTTGTAGCCTTGTAATGTTTATGGAGATGGTCAATGGAGATTATTGTTTTGTTGAGAATTTCTTGATAAACCAAGAATAATAATGAAGAAGCAATAATGAAATTCTTATTAACATTCTGATTCATTAAAGAATCTATTCAAAGAGACTATTACAATATTCGAGAGCTATTAAGTGAAAAAATAATTCAATTTTAAAAATGAATTCAAATTGAGTTGAACTTAGTAGCTCAGTCACACTGATTGAATACTCAGTCAACCGTCTATTCTTTAGAATTCACATCCCTGAGATTGCGTGGATGATAATGAGAAGTGAGCCTAATTTGAGATTATCAGAAAAAAGTTCATTGTTGAAAGATAAAATAAAATAAATGGGAGTAGGAATGATTGGTTCCAACATGTGAATAGAATGAGTGGAGACCGGATTCCTAAGCAGTCCTTATTGTACAAACCAGTTGGGAAAAGAGATAGGGGACGTCCAAGAAAATGATGGTCCGATGATAGTGACGAAGAGGGTCGGAACAGGCAATGATGCCTTGACCGAGGAAGGAAGAAGAAGAGAAAAGAGTTCTTTGTCCAATTTTCAATGCTTTTCTCTTTGTTTATGTGGCATTAAACTATTACAATGATCATAGGAAAATAATTTCCATAACGTGATATCCATCACTTGATATTAATTACGTGATATTCATTCCACAGTAAAAAAAGACCGAGCATTGGTTTATATATCTATTGTTTCTTTTAGGAATCGTATTCTTGAACTCTGTCAATCTGAAAAATGGAAACAGTACTCACATATTGACTAGCTCAATAGACGTTATCCATGTGATTAGTAGCTCCTAGGAAGAAGGAAGTTAGTTTCCACATAAATTATAGCAGTAGACTATATCAAATAATGTCATCGACAGGTAGTTTAAACAAAGCTTGCAGATTAATGCAATGCCCAAATGAATAATGCTACTTGAACCATCCACTATCCAATTTAGCTACTTAAAACACTTCAATTATCTATACATTTCAAACTTTGAGGATCAACTGAATGACAAGCGATGTGGGATCCTTTTTTATAAAGGATTTTGACAATCTCAAGTGAATCTCACTATAAAAGCTAGTCAAAACAATGACGATTCACAGAAATTCAACACTGATCACTGAACTGTTTCAAAGAGTCTAACACGTGAAAGAGGGTTGAAACACCTAGTTATTCTAGACAGCCCGGAAAACGTATCCCATTCATCAACCTAGTCAATACCACAACTCGGTCGGGAAACCCATTTTCGCTAAATTTACAACATATTTCAAGCCCATACTTCAATTTTCCTGGACAAGAGCTGTGTTTCCGATTGAATTTCGAGGTAAAATAGCTGTCAGGAACGATGAATATTTGGATGGGATAGGCGATAGCAGTCAGTCAATCGGATAGGGTTTCGATGGTTTGGGCAGTTTGATACAGCGGCTCTCTCGAAACCCCTTCGTCCACAGCATGGGGTGGAAGCCAAGGGTTTCGGGCTCGGTTGTATAATCAAGTATTGGCGCCGTCACTTGCCTATGTCATCCATCATATATGCGTCTGACAGACCCTCTCTCTCGAATACTCTCTCACCTCTCAAGCCTCTCTCTTTAACTTCTCCTCACCTCCCTCCTAGAAGCATCTCTTATTCACTCTTCTCATTCTCTCCCTTTCCATTTCCCTCTCACATCACTTACCCAATTCTCTCACCCACTTTGTCACTCTTACCCCTTTCTCCAACTCAGTTCCCTTCCTCCAAAGTGCTCACCGCGGACTTTGATTTATGAAAACGGCATCTGCTTGCCCTTCTTACTTAATTTAACGCTACAGATACCTTATTTAATAGGGTTTACTACCTTGACACGACACCATGTACAATTGATACTAGACACGCCCTCTCAGCTCCGTACATCAAATTGAGAAGCTATGAGTGAGATTGATATGTTGGTTGCTCTTGAAATTGGCTTTGGTCTAATTGGATCTATATTACGTATGAAGTTCAAGTTACTACATACAACATATCTATTTAATGTTATGTATCTCCACCAGAATTCAAAAGTGGAACAACATGAATGGTTTTCATCTACAAGTTAAAAGAAAATGCTATGAGTGGTTGGGAAGGTTAGGAATTCCATGTACTCAACCTTAGAAAGGAGGTGCAGTATTATGATTCAATATGAAAAATGTTTAATATCCAAAAAGAAGGTCAGCAGTGTTTAAAATAACGACCTTTCTCCGAGGATCACAAAAAATCACTTTTTCTCGAGAACCACTTATTCATAGGGGTGGGGGGAGATTCAGTTTCAAAATTTTATGATATCTAGGGGTAGTTCATCATTGGGATTGAACCCTTGCGCAGATCACAATCTTCCATTACCATCCAGAATAGAGAAAGATCAATCCGATGAGCCAGATGAACACATTTGGGAATCATTAAGTTGATGTCCAATCTCCAAGAAAGTCTTATAAATGGATTTTTATCCATCTAGATCGCTACTGATCATTACAATGCAAGTTTAAATTACAAGATAGAGGAACGATGAGAAGACCCTACGATAAATTTCAAGAATGAATCTCTCTCCTCTTCCATTCAATCATTTTGCCATAAAGGTATGTATTGTTATTAAAATAATCACTTCCTACTATGAACATTTGAATAAGTAATTAAGAATTAGAATCAAAAAAGAGAAAATGACAATAATTATTTCGAGAATTAGTTTCCTTCTTACCCATAGGTAAGCATTCGAAAACCAGGGAAAGCTCTAGTTCGATATCACCGCATTATTTTCACTCGGCTTTTATTATCAGTACAACGTGCTCTCATATTCGAGCATTTTATTACTCGTCCCTGTCTACTTTTATTATTAGATATTATTACAATGATGCGAATGCCAAGCCGTTTGAATCCGGTTTACGGCGTCGTAAAACTGAATGCGAAAAGATCCCGGAACGTGAGCACAGCTTTGCTATGCTAAACCACCCTGGCGAGATTCAGAACTCACTCCGGTTTCCATTCGGTCACAATGAAAGAAACCGTTCAGAGTTCAATACCGAATTCCAAGTGTTGGATTCTAATACATTTTACAATTGAAATTGGAATTGTATTCAGACTAATCGAATAATGTTTGTTAACAAAAATAGATTGTAAACAATTCATCAGTATAGTAGAGGAGAAATTATTTGGAGTAGACTGGATTGAACTAAAATTGACTAATTTGAAATTGATAGACTACAGATAGAATCACGGTATACATAGAAGAAGACGGCAAGTGTCACGCGCATGTTTATGCTAAATTTCCGGTGTAGCTGACGTCATTTTATATCCAATCATCTGTTTTCAACAAATAAGTTTCATAAATTGCCAATAGGTGTTAAAAACCTCGGTTGGTGGCGATGACGCAATCTAGCTAGCTGGCCACTGCGCACACATCTCATGACCCCTACCGTTTTCATCTAAATACCGTTGATAGAATGACACTGAAAATGATTTTACACATCAATAATGCATTGTAAGTACTATCTACAGAGAGATACTGGTGATGATTGGATGGATATGAAATAGAAACCCCTACTCCTAATATTTTTTGAACAAGCTGCCTTCAAGCGAAAACAGTTTTGAAGGAACAAATAGTTGAGAACTTGTTGGTTTTGTTCGGAAAACGAACTCATCATAATAATTTTTTGGGAAATAATTCTTATAGACTACAAAAGAATATCATCTGTGATAGCCAATTGTTGCATTCTCACCAACAGACAGTGAACACACTGTTGGCGAAAACATAGATTCGTTCCAGAGGAGCATCCCGCTGAGGAAATGAAACTTGAATGTTAATGATAATGGCGGGAGACCGGCATGAATTCTCAACGGCGCAGAAAAGAGCCGGACAAAGTAAGTGAGTGCCTAAGTAAGAAGGGGACTTAATTAAAACACTTAGGCCACCCGGGTTATTAATGCACCTAGCTAGGGCAGGGACCAGAGACGCACCACTCTTGCTGCTTAGTAGGGCTTGTAATGGCTAGAAAAGAAGACTGCTATTCTTTAGATTGAGAACGGACATGCATGGAGTAGGAGGAAGTAGAGAAAAAGAACTACTACTGGGATGAGGAAAAGAATGAGAATGTAAGAGAAGAACGAAGAAAGTGGTTGAAAGCTCAGTAGGTGGAAGAAGAAATTATGGCGAATGTAAAAAATTGCCGAAGAAGTGACAGGCTAGTCATTGGAATGGAGAAGATCTATAGATGATGAAAGAAGGATGAAAGTTACCAGACAGTATGTAAGATAGCATAGTGAAATTAATATCAAAATGAGGTGAGAAAATATAAGTTAAAGAAATGCCCTGATTCGAAAGAGACAAGAAATTCGTTTAGGTGAAGAAGAAGAGCGAATTGATCATAGATCAAAGTTCTGGAGGAATAGTGGGATAGGGGAAATGATGATGAAAGGCAAGGTCATCTCAGTCTAGAAACCATAAATTCTGTTTTTAATATAAATGGGAGAATATCAAGTACGTTTCTATGAAGATTGAAGAAAAAATAAACAATAAGACAGTCCAGAAGATAGGTGAATAGACGAGCAGATTGGGAATTGGAAAATGGAGAGAGAATCAGGTTGATTTGAGAGGTGAGAAAACAGAGAATTATAAAAATGAAATTGAAAAATGAAGAGGATCAAGGTAGAGGAAAATAATAAGAGCGGAAGGGGCAAAAGGATTGTTGGAATGTGCATGGGAAATAGTAAGAGAAGCTGAGATGTGAAAACAATTATCAAGATAAGTAGGAGCAGGGGATTGAGAAGTCAAGGAAGAGGAAAAGTTGAGAAAATTAAAAGAATGAGTGAAGGAAGGAGCGACAAGTGACAGAAGCAGAAGAAAAGAGACAAGCAACAAGAAATCGTTGTCTAGTCACAGTTCAACACAAGACAAACTTCTCCTGTATTGCTGGTATGGAGTTCAGACCAGTTCGTCTCAGTACAGTGAGACGACTGCTGTTTTTCATTGGCGGCTAACTAAGCGAAAGTCCTTGGGAAGGATCCATGGCACTGTCCTTTCATTAAAGGGGAGAAACGACTGTCGATCCTGTCCTTTCCTGCTCTAGGTCCTGCGTCCTTTAATCACACGCTTTACTACTCTCCACTATTGGCAACTCCCCTAGTCCTCATCCTCCTCTTTCCTCACCATCAGAAGACAGTCTTTATATTGCTTCCAGACCCCCTCTCATCAAACAACTTCTTTCACGTGTACTACCAAACGATATTCTCTTATAACGTCTCCTTTCTGTTCTCCTCACTCTATCCTCTATCTCCATTTTCTCGGTTCTTCGCTTCATGTCCTTAATTTTCTACATCAACATAGAATGTAACTATGAAATGACGTCACTGTCATATACTCCAGCTGATTAATCACGTTTTTCATTCAGAAAATTTGGGTCGATTTGGTGACTGGAGGGTTTTGAGAAGGAGCATAAAACTGATAGTAAGAGTGGAGAATATAGTGAATTCTAAAATGTTATCATAATTATTGTCAATCATGATTTCCATTCCAACAGTAACTCGTTTTACTAAACACAGCCTGACCGTTTCAACTCATGTTTCAACTCCCAACACCACTTTCAAAAGAAAAACATAATTGAAATTAAGAGTAGAAAAAGCAGAACTCTTCAAGAGAAATGAAAAAAAGTACTGTCCTGCAGTCAGTAGTTTCTAATCGCCCTGACTACAGAGATGAGTAGGTTATGAAAGGAATCGGAGAAGAATTTCTTCAAACTTTGATGACACTATCCTCAATCCCCTTCACCAAACACAATAAATTAATCACATCATCTCCCATCCAAGCTACTTGCAGCTGCAATCTCCACTTAGGACGGCCACTTTTTCAACCATTCGGCTTCAAACGAAGTGCTACGCCGTGATGTTCAAACGGCATAAAAAATTCAACTCTCTCCTAAAATCTGGTCAAACGTGCTCAGCGGCTGAATTTGTCTTCTCAGTCGGTCCATCCAGCACTGACTTGGTTTGTCAAACGTCGAGTTTTCTGCTGAGTTTGTGATTCACACGATCAAAAAAGAAAAAGAGAGACTGAAAGGGAAAGAGAGAGGATGAATGAGAGTGGGAGAGCGAGGTAGAGTGTCTGGTGAGTTCAAATATGGATGAACAATCCCAGGGGTTTGAGGTGATGGCCAGTTGCCCACTAGGCAGTGCTAAACTTTTCAAGAGTCCATATTTTATTTAAACCGGTGGGACTCGCCGAATGCAGCATATCTTCTAAAAGGCCAGATAAAACGTTGGGGTCCGACTTCCGTCAAAACGCACGTTTAACGCCGACTGAATTATATATGGCGGTCTTCTCACCTCTCCCGCCCACACCAATGTTGTTGGTCTGGATAGCCACCTCGTATACTTTGCTTAGAACGGGCTGAAAGTGGCCACTGATCTCCCAAAGAGGGGAGGCGACAGATACAAAAAGGAGAGGTTTGTATAATTACCAGTAAGAGAAATAAATGCATCCTATTTGATGAATTGAATAGTAAAGTGGATGAAGAATTTCATAAGTCCATTGCTGAATGAATAGTCCATCACTATTCCACTGTAACGTTTCTATGGGAAAAAATTCTATTCAATATTAGATTAAGATATTCATATACTTGTTGATAATTATATTGAATGGATCCCCGCTGAGCAAATAAGATACATTGGTAGTGAATAAAAGTGTAGTTGACCTACAAATAAATTGAACCCAGATAAATCGATATACATGATCAATTCCCGATTAAGTTAGTGCAGAATCATAACTCTTATTATGACAGAAAGATAACAGAGTGAGAATTTGGCAATGGTGGTTTGTCATCAACTGACCTATAAAAGAGTTCGATTTCAATCATGGACGTTTCCGAAATCATTTGAAATTTTTATTGTTGATACAGATTATGTTGTGAAACTCAAGGAATCAATTTAGACCACTTCTGAATGAATCAATTGATGAATTGGTTCATGATTTATATCTCATCAATGATCTAGCTATGAACAATCAAAGCGTTTTATACATCTGAAACTTTGAATGGTCATCGACTTTGAAAAAGTGCTGGAGACGCAGACATGTTTTGCTCCTCCTCTCCAATTTAGAGGAATAGGGAATGGTGGACTAGCTGAGACTCGATCTATCTTCAAAAGACTAAATTTATTCTGTCTCTAATATCCTACAAGTGTTCTCTCACTCTAACTTTCTTCCTCACTCTTGTTACCTATTTCCTATTACCTATTTCTTGTTACCTATCTCTCCTCTTTTTGTGTCGACCTCTTCTCGATCATTCTTCTCTTTTTCTCCACCTTTTATGGTTCTGTCTCTCTTGTTTTGTCTCCTACCCTCTCCTACTTACTCACTCCAAATGCAGTTCAAACATAACAGTCGCCTACGCACACAATCTAACAAATCCGTCCGTCTGTTCGCCAGAAGAGAAGAGATTTCGTCATTGTCGTTTCTCAGCTACGTCGACCTAAAATCACAAGATTGGGAATCCATTAATCAAGATTTATAGAGAGTAGGAGGGATCTATTTGAAGAGCGAGTGGGGAAGATTTCCTTTGCAAGATCTTCAGCTAGATTTAATCTGGTCGGCTGGCCAACCCCCATCCATCTTTTCAGGGCTCAAGGGTGAACCATCAACATCTTTGTTCTCTCTTCTCCATCTCTCACTTCCTACGATTATTCTTACATCAATCTTCTTCTATTCATCGACTTTTGGCAACGCAGATAACCGCGCAAATACTTACTCAAATAAGCATCAACACATTCATGTTCTGTGTTGAACATGAAGGTTCATAGTTCATGTTTGAAAAATATCATTCACCAAATCCAGTTGAGGTTTTCATATTTTGAAATTTTGAATCTTTTTGACTTTCTAAACAAATTGATCAGGTTTTGGGTAATTTTAATATGGAAATTGGATGTGCTTCTTCCAGTACATTGTGTGTACTGAATTATAGCATTTAACCAAACGATTTTGTTGTCCCTAGGAATGAAAGTTTGAAATTGATTCTACATCAACTGCTGAAACAGGAATATTATCACCATCACATCCTATCAAAGTAATTATTTTCAGAATTCATGATGTAAATCTTTTCCAGAAATGTCAGTTGAGGAAGTAGTTTTTAATGATTTATTTGAACGCAGATGGCATAGCAGATCCACCTCCATTGGTTTCAAAATATGAAATAAGCAAATTGATGATGATAAAAAAGATATCATTCCATTCACCATTTTCCTCCTGTTATTCACGCATGAACCTCTACAGTCGATCACGGGTTGTACTCACCCCTTGAGCAAAGGTGAGAATCTGAATATATTTCTGTTAGTATTAATGATATTCATATGCATACAGCGAACCATGTTGGGCTTGTTACATGGCCACATGTACATTTTCCACCTGGTAAAGCAGCAGGCCTGTGGTTAGCACCTGTTGAATCCAGCTAGAGTAAATCAAGATAATGGTGTGAAAACCGCTGGTTTGCTCAGTGTTCACTCCATAACTCTCAATCCTTATTCACTACATGTCTCTCTCCATTCAGCTCGGTTTCACTCGAAATTCAAGTGATCATAGATGACGTAAGAAGACAGGGTCAAAAATATCATCCTATACAATCGAGGCCAGTAGGCACCACCATAATAAGAGGCCTGTAATAAGACACCATAACAGTACTTATATATATAATAATGATGATAATAATATAATAGACCCCCATTTTTCCATACTACTCTATCACAATATCACTAGTTCCTAATAAAAAATGCAACATTTCTCATTGAGTGCATTCCAGTGAGAATATATTTATTGGATTTTATGAGAGAATAGAATCAAGCCCCCATTTTCAAGCAAAAGAAGTACCTTTTTTGGAAAAGGTACTTAGATTTCTTTTTTCCTGATTAATATGAGTAGCCCTCACCAAAAAAGTTATTTTATGTTATTGATTAGCCACAACTATGGTCTCGAGCTGAATTGATAAAAGTTTGTGAGGAACTTATTGCAATCATTCAGACAAATAAACAGTCACTGATGATCATCGATCTGGTTGACGATTACATAACAAAAACAAATTCAAGTTCAAATTATTCATATACTTCAATTTTATTAGCATTCTTTGATTTGCAATGTTTGTATGGAATGCATGAATTACTTCAATTACTGAAGCCTTATATGTGGATTCAACGGAATATTTTCAGGAATATTCATCTATATACCGCATATTCAATGAAATACTTCACTTGATCTGTCTCATGAGCATCTGTCTATATGTTTTAGTATTTCTTTTTCCATGTATGGAATATATCGATCTTATCAATATAAAATACTTTACATACAATCTGTTGACGTTAATAGAAGTGGTTTCCGTGTAGAGGTGCCTTACAACCAAACGCAAGATGAACGCCAGCTATGATTTAGAGCGGCGTGGCGAAATAGACATAAGGACTGCTATCGTTCTGCGTGCAAAACAAGCGGTGGCAAAACGAATAAATAAATTGCGGAGCGTGGGTTACGCGTGGAGCTGAATAAATTACGGCTGGTGAATCTGACGGAGGTTGTTTGCCGGGCTTAAAACGTTACGTATATTCGACAACGCTACATTAGACACGCCACGGCTTGCATCGGCTGCTGCCTGATTTATCGCGCTTTTGACTCTGAAGATGTGTGCCAGAGGTGAGGGAGAAGGTGATGGTGAAACAGACGAAGAGGAAGACTAAGAAGGAAAAGGATGGAAGGAAAACCGAAGAGAAAGGATCGTTGGATAGGAGAGAGATTGAAGACAGTGGGATGGATATTAGAAATGAGGAGGAGAAATAAGACTGATGGGGAAGAAGCCTATTGTGAGGAAAAGAGGTGGAGAAAGACAGAAGGGAAGAGAGAAAAGATAAAAGATAAGAGAGGAGTAACCTCTGGTGATGAGTGCGAGAGGTAAGAGGAAAGTATGATGATAGAACAGAGGATGTGGAAGACGAAGGAAGAGAATAGAAGAAGAGGAAGGAGAAGGAAAGCCGAAAAAAAGATTTTTGGGTAGAAGAGGGAAGGAAAACCGTCATTAGAAATAAGGAGGAGAAGTAAATCCGAAGGGAGAGTATAGTTAAGAAGAGAGGCGAAGAAAGACAGAGGAGAAGGATAAGAGAGGAGTCACCGGGTATGGAGACCAAGGAGAAAAAGAAATAGAAGAGAAGTGGAGGATTGCTGAAGAGAAGAGGGGTAGAAAGGTCGAGAAGTATTTTTGTTGGAAACATGAAGTATGTTCTGTTGTATTGTTGTTATAAGTATAAACATAAATTGAAGATACATGAGAAGATTCACGAAATGATTTTGATTTATTTAAATTATCGTTGTAGATTTCTGACATGAAATAATTGACGTTTGGAGATGTGTCTGACGTGAATTTCATATGTCATGAAAATGACGAAAAGATGTGTAGTCATCTATATTGTCTGATAGTAGTTACTTCCATTATGTATGATACCAGACAACCAAAGCATCCAAACAGCCATCCTGGACAACGAGCTCTAAAAGCTTTGTCGAGTTCAAACGTGAACTCTCATTCCTCTAATCTCAGATTTGTTGGGTAGAAGAAAGCCAAAGCGAGCGTAGCCGGCAGAACCTCAAGGGACAGATCATCGTTTGCCATTCATCTTGCAGGGAAGCTTCCTGCAGCTTTTCCTCGGATTAAGTACTGGCGGTCATATGTTCGCTGCACTGTTTTATTAGAAGAAGACTACGAAACTGCCACTCTGCAGTCACCACGCCAACCTCGTTCACATCACGCTGGATAGTGGATGGTGTGTAGCTGTTCAATGGACTATCGATAGTACTTTTCAAGACTCAGCTCTTGTTTAGGTATTTGTGACGTATGCTGTTCTCATAATTCACAGACTGGAATAAGTAATCAAATAAGCCGGAGCTGTTCGCTGTTTGTTCTACATAGCATTCCCAGTTATACATTGTATCCAAGTAGAGAAATACCATGTTTGACTTCAATATGAAGTTTTATGTTCAGCTGTTCTTAGTGAGAATTTGTGTGTATTTTTGGCTTCAAAATTCATAAAATAACTTAATTAATACAATGTGCAGTGATAATTAAGTGTAATATTTAACTATAATTTGGTGTTTTAATTTTTCTTAATTTAAAATTTGCATCTCATATTTATTTTTGGACGAAAGTTGACCTTGAACTTCTTACAGAACAGACATAACCTATTTTTTGGACATGTAATCAAAATTTGGGAATGGAATAGTTTTGGGCCAAGCCTGTTGTTCCTTCCCAATCATATTTATATGATTTGTTATTATATCCACGTATAAATAAATAAATAAATAATAAATAAATAAATAAATAAATAATAAATAAATAAATAATAAATAAATAATAAATAATAAATAAATAAATAAATAAATAAATAAATAATAAATAAATAAATAAATAAATAATAAATAAATAATAAATAATAATAAATAAATAAATAAATAAATATATTCATGACCTTTAGAATGAACTGATATGGATTCTGTTTTCGATCTTCGAACATATTATGTATCATAATATAAATACAACAAATTTAATGAGTCTAATACTGACATTATAGTCCATCTTATGTCAGTAGTGTCATAATGTTCCATCCACATTTAAAAAAGATCCATAATGATTGCAGCAGGATTTTTTTGCAAACTGATTGAAATTGAATTAGGAATTGAAATTGATTATATTATGATGCAAACTATTTATCAAGCAAGAACCAGGAGTATAATCTGTGAGATTTACAGTGGTGGCAGAATACAAAAACACTACATCCGTTGATAGCAAGAAGCATTCCAGTTTCTACAACAGAGCTACAACAGATAATGTTGGATGAGAATGATCATGATAGTTGTAGAGATGTAATACATTATAATGATTATAATATAAATTTGAGTTATTGAAGTCCAGAAGTGACTCATGACACTGCATGTTCTCAAATTTGATGTGATTATTTATCTACTTCAAAGAAGTATTTACGCACTTATCGATTTTTGTCTTTATAAATTCTATTAGATTGTACAGAAGATGTTTGTCAAGTTTCGTTTAATCTGATAGAAGTCATAATTACAGAAAAAATCATACGAACAAGAATCTATGTGTGTATAACTGGCTTGACAAATTAAATTATATAAATTATAATTGATCACATCCGTCATACATTGTTGTGTAATTAGAGCTGTGATCACAGCGGACCGCTTCAAGCTGTTTGAGGTTGGGTTTTGAATCTCCAATTTGTTGTTGTTTATTATTCTTCGCTGCTCCATTTGTTTGGTTTTTTATTGTTATTTCTTGTTTATTTTTTGTTAGAAGCCCCTCGCTGATGAACAACATGATGTGTATGTGCATGACATGATGATGTAATTCAAAATCACAGTTGTATTCCTGATGCTGAAGATCTATTGTTTCCAGCATACCAGTTTAGAGTACCTATATGTTACTGGAAGCAGAAAGGAATTAGTCTGCATTTCATACGGGGAAGAATAGCATTGCGATCACTCACATCTGCCAGCGGAGGTTTCTCGATTAGTTTGCCGCGCTAAATAGTTCCTCTCTTACCCCCTCCGACAGCTCCCCTCCACCCTCATCACCACTTCCCTTTCTTACCAGTCATGAACAGGAAATTGTACTTTTTTCTTGCTTGGCGTCGTAGTGTAGTAGCAGAATCCATTCAAGAGAAATGAGATTTCTGACCACGTGTCAGAAAAATAACAGCTTCCTCCGATTCGAACGCCTGCGAGTTGCCTGCCTGGTACTTTGAAGGGGCAATCAGCGAACTGTCTTCCAGGGGTGTTCCTTACCCCCCCCCCACCACCAAAAATGCTAAAGTTTCCTTCCAACTCCGCATTCCTCATTCCATGCACTTCTCATTTTTCTTTGTTCCTTGTAGTCTCATTTTCATAATTATATTTTCGACACCATTTAATTTCCTTCAAATGGCAGTAGTTTTACCAATTTTGTAAGGGCAGATACATAAAATAACAAGAATTGAAATGGAAAATGAAGATTCATTTATTTGATCCACTCACTTGAGTAAATAAATAATCAAACTACCTTTTTTTAATTTTTTACTCACAACATGTTTCATAACGTAGCTTTTGAATCATGTTGTGAGTAAAAAAATAAAGAAATGATAGTTAGATTTTTTATTTTATTTCTTGGCAATAATTTTTTATGCAGATTTTGTGATATATAGTCTGTGAATACTCCTCTGTAACCAATGTGATGAGCGAAAGAGCATATTCTGCCAAAAAGGAATACTGAATATCATAGATGAAAGATACAAGGAAAATATACAGAAAAAATTATTCTGAAATATTATTCCTTTAGATATTTATAAGTAGGTTACTTACTCGAAGATTAATTTTCTATAGTTATACCTCCCATGAGGAGCTGATATTCCGACTTTCATGTTATCAGAAAATGATCAATAAATATCGATAAGGAGAGGATAAGGTAAAATTGAGCAATAAGGAGTTGAGTGAAATAGAATATGTTTGTTTACATAGAATCATTGAGATATTTCAACACTTAAACTCGAAAATGGAATAATATTTGGAATTAGCCCTGTCTGTAAAATGAAGAATGGGTATTATTTTATCAAGGTGAAAGAAGAAAATGCAATTGAAATTATATGAACAAAATATAACAAACATAAATCTCCTAAAATTCATGGTGAAGCTGAGGGTGGCTGGGGTGGCTTCAGAAAATACGAGTGCAATATCAACACACATAATACAGAGCGGCTTCTGCCCCTCTGTCCCCTCAGGGCCCGTCTACAGTGTCCTATTTCTGTATGCATCCGAAGCCGTATTTCCCAATAGTCCATTGACAATTTCTAACCCATTTGCCGGCAACTAGAAGGGTGCTGGCTGGCCATTTCCCCACTGGACTAGAAAGAACGCACTCTTTTTTCAGTCCGACTCGACTATTACACCGTCTAGCGTATAGAACCGCATACGTCTGGTTTTTCCTTTTTCCTCTCCTGCAGCGTTAGCTTTTCCGGACAGTTTCCCTGACATACAGCACGCTTTTCTCCCACCCTCAATAAAAATTGCCGAATGAGAGTAGGGAAGCCACTCTGCATCGATGTATATCCACAATTCCTTTACATAACCATTAAATTTATGTAGGCTAGCCTGTGGGCTGCAAGAGTATATCCCCAGAGGGATTACCATTAATTTCTACCACAATGTTTGTTGAAAATATTATATTGGCAGAAGAAGTGGATTTATCTCAAATATTCTACTGTTCAGACTTTGTTGGTCAGAGCTCATGCAACTGCTATTTGATCACAGCTTGTATAATATATCTGTAGCGATAGTTCAAAACTAGAAACAGTGATATTCGTGGTGATAGTAGTAGTGGAGGATGGAAACCAGTAGTTGTGGGGAATCAGAGAAAATCAAATGTTGGAAGTATGACTTCAATAACACAAGAGGTATCATAAGATTCATAGAAGAGATAAAAGAGAGTTCAATGCAGAAGTGAGAAGTGTTCGCTGATAATGAGAATATTAATATGAGAATTGGAAAGTGCCCAATCGAATTATTTTTTTACAAAACAACTGTACCTGTGGCCTATGTGCGATTGGAGTAATCCGCACAGTTCTGTGGATAATGAAACGTAAAGAATGAAGTAAAGCAAAGGAAAAATGGACTAAGTGGATAAGATCTCCCTGTTCAAATTTTGTTGACTAGATAACTTTGCTATATTATTTAAGTTAGAAGTGTTAAATCATTCACAGGAAGTAATACAAAACAAATATTTTGAAGCTTCATGCAGCCAAAATTAAACATTATCCTTCACAAAATCATTGATCTTTGATCATTCACAGAATTTCGCTGTAAACTTGCTTCGTTACAGTACTTCAATTACAAAGCTCCACAGGATATTCAGGACTATGAACACACAAATTTAACTGTTCAACAGCAAATAGTGAACAAATCGAAGCCACCTCATATCCTCTACAAAACCGCTTATCAGCAGAAGATTAATCGGCAGTTTTTGATTGAGGCCACAGGCATGTTTGACTATCCGAAATCACGATTGGCCACGTTTGACGGGAGTCAGCCGACCGGTTAAAAGTGCAATAACGTTTCGAACGAACGTGTTGCGTTACCTTGCGGTGGCCGTAACACCTGACCGAGCAATGCTCTTGCCTGGATGCGAGTCGACGCGCCACATTTGAACGCGTCAATAATTACTGATTTAGGGGGCGTTTTAGTGGTGATGACGCTGCCAGCGAAATTGTCATCTGATGAAGGACGACGACAAATTGCCAACCACGACAATTTTGACCATCAAAAAGCGAGTGTTGATTCATGACACAATTTGGTATGGGTAGATTTTCAAGGGGGGGGATAGGAGTTGGTGAGAGGGGTAGTGTTTGTAGATGAGGAGAAAGAAGACTCGACAGTAAATGCATTATTCAAAACCCTTTGAATCAGCACCACATAGGATGGTGGTGCGGGGGTGGAGGTAGTCGAAAAAACAATGATATTGCGAAACGGGGACCCATTGATGAGGGGTGTTTGCTTGTGGCTAGAGTGAGAGGGAAGTGAGTGTGTCATGAGAGGATGAAAATACGAAACAAAAGAACGACGACGCAATCGACAAGCCTCCGAATCCAATTCGAAGCACATTACAACAACCTACCCTAGAGAGAGAGACAGAGAATCTCTACAAATCGATAGATGCAGCGTGTGTGTGTGTGTGTGTGTGTGTGTGTGTGTGTGTGATGTTACGTGCGCTCGTGATTGTGGGAGCGTGTGCCTGCGGCTATGACGATGATGACGATGATGATGACGATTCTAGTCCACGTGATTTGTGCCGTTCGAGCACTTCAAATCAGGCTAGTTTCTGTTATGGTCAGTCTCCGTATATCATTCTTTTGAGGTTGCCAGTCTGACGAACTATAGTACTGTTAGTCCGGAGTACAGTATGAAAGATTATTCTTGTAGTTGTTTATATTTACTTGATAACTTTTCCCAACCATTTTATCATCCTTTATTATGTTGTATAATACCATAGCCTCCTCTAATACATGTATTAGAGGAGGCTATGATAATACTCGTCATAGTCGCTTTCCCACAAGGATTGGACAATTCGCCTCTTCCGACTTCAAACTCTCCATTACATCCATATTTTGCGACGTATGCCCACACTTCCCCTTCCAATCAGGTTATACGACATGACTGCCTTGGAAATCCTGTCGCTCTCCATCCTTTGAAAATTATCTTTTCAGTTCTGCTAATTCACTCCAATCTAATACCATTGTATATTATTTCAAATTCATTGACGTGGGATGTCCGGCTTGATAGATCTCATTTTGTCGAGCTGGAGATAATCCAATTCCACCAAGAACCTTAGTACAACGTTGAGCAATCCCAATTGAAATATATTCTCTCATAACGGTACTCTACGCTCGGGTGCTATTATGAGAAATATAAACATTTTTCCCGTATTTTCTCCACAGCTCTTCAGCTAAGAGCTGCCAAGTTCAGGAGTTGCTCTCTCACCGATCAGTCGGTTGTACCGCTGCCACCACTGTTAGGGCGCTCTATTGGAGTTGAGCAGTTTCCGGGAGGCCCAGAGCGACAACACGGCGTTTTGCAATTTCCGGCGCCGCGGTCGGTATACACTAGACAAGGCCGCCGATCGACGTTCAGCTGCCTTAACGCCAACATTGCAGGAGCCGTCACCGCCAGTGCAACAGTCTTCATAATATTCCGATCACTAGAAGCTGCTAGGATAAAGCTGCTATAATCTGCTAGCAGCTGGTGGGTTTGGTAGTCCAGTTTCTGTATAGAATCTATTTGGAATCTCATTATAAATATTAATCTTTGATTATCAATATAGATGATCTTGATCAATGTGGAGAGTCCCGATTTTAATATAAATTATTCATGATGATTCTTATTGAATACAAACAAACGTCTACTATTCGCCAATGATTATTGCAAGTGATTCATTTGCAAATATATCCATGATCTTCACAGTACCAACGCTACCAGTGTTTTCTCATTGCTCGTGAACTTATTTTTTAATTTTCCATTCACTACTCTCTATTCACTTAAACTCTTTATTCTCTATTCTTCTCTCTTCTCCGTAACTGTAAAATAGAATCTGGTGTGGTACACTCACACAACTTTCCTTGCTCATTGATCTGTAAGCCTCATTCTTCAACGAGAATAATTTAGGGGAATAACATGATGCCGATTGGCGGCTAAATATTTGAAACTACGATTATAATATTGTTAATATTTTCAGAGTAAATTTTCTTTGTTTGAGTTGTGGAACTTGATGATTTTTTGAAAGTTGTCGAAACAGCTGTTCTACAAATAAAATATCGACTACCTATGTGTTCTTTTGAATAAACTGCTCTACCCACCTCACGCACAAGAAGGAGGTTACAAAGTCAATTTTTTTAAGGATGGGTGAACCCCATGCTAGTTTCCCAGGGAGTAGACTCATGCCAATTGATAAAGCTGATACAGGGTATGAATTTGAAAAAAATCGGTCTAGTCATTTTTAAGAAAATCGTGATAGAAATTTAACAAAATTCATTCTTCTCAAGAATATTACGGAGCTCCAGCAACTTTCTCAGGAATGAGACTCATGTCAGTTGATAGGGCTTATGAATAGCTAGGGGTAAAATTTGTAGAAAATCGTTTGAGCCGTTTTTGAGAAAACCGTGAAAAACATGGTTTTTTAGCCATTATACGCCATTTTTCCGCCATTTTGAATTGAATTTTATTGAATTCCTTATTGTCGAATCCTCATGGTATAAGGACCTTTAGTTTAAAATTTCAAGTCAATCGGTTAATTGGGAATGGAGCTATCGTGTTCACAGACACACACACACACACACACACACACACACACACACCACACACAGACCAACACTCAAAAATAATATTTTTGTACTCAAGGTCCCCTGAAACGTATAGAAAACATGAAATTAGGGTACCTTAAATTTTTTTGGAAAGCAATACTTTCTTTACCTATGGTTATAGGGCAAGGAAAGTAATAATGCTCGAAACAGAATCAAGCTGTATCAAGCATCATAAATAGATAAATAGATAATAATTGATTGTGATTGGTTCAACTCAGAATTTGAAAGTTTCATCTCATTAGTAAGATATTCCACAACATTCCTTATCATAGAGCATTCGATGAATTGCACAATATTTTTGTTTTCGTTATCATTCCTAGCAGGGTCCTCACAACCCCCGTTACTCCTTCCTTATTTCTCAGATCTACAACAGACAAGCCAGCCCCTACACATTCTATTGGAATCTATTAAGTTGCAATTGACAGAGAAACGAATCGTTGAATTCTCTCTTAGACTGTCCAGTTTCCCATGTAAAAATATTCTTGTTATTTACAATTTCTACATTAATTTTTTGCTCTCTTTTCCACTTGAATTCCATCTTTTTTTCAAATTCACCATTAAATCATCCCCATCCTCATTCTACTCTTTATCTACCAGTTTCTATTACGTTTAGTTCTAATAACCCATTCCATATAAATTTGTCCTTTTTCTCCTCTCCTATTTCTTCTGAATTCCCATCCTCTCCTCATCATCCACATCGTTTTTCTTCTCTCAAGATGTCTTTCCCCATCTTCGTCCAACTCATTTTCATCCTTGCCTTCTATCTCATTTCCTCCTCCACTTCCCCTCTTTACGTAGCAAGCTGGACCTCTGGACGAAGGCCTTCTTATAATACAGTAAGGCTGGCTTAATACCAGCACCCCAACCTCCACCCTTCACCAGACATCAATCCCAAAGCCCGGGTCTTATTAAATTTGGAATGAGTTCCATCCATTCTCCTTCTCACTCACTTCTACTACCAAAACCACATGGCTAACAGCCTCCCCAACCCCTCTCCACGGAAAATCTTCCCCTACCCCTAAGTCGCAGCCTCACAATGAGCTCAACCGCCATAATTCTTCTTTTCTCGTTTTGATACTATTTTCTGGAACACCACATGTGACCGACATCGACCCGAGATTTCAACAGATTCAACAACAGCATTATGCAGCAATCGTTGACGATGTTTGTCCTTGATAGAAGCAGGAATTTCACGTAGTTCTGATATCACTAGAATGAGTGATAAGATACAGAAAGGGTTCAGATTGAAATAATTCCGCTGTTTGAACTTACAGTCAGATTAGTAGAAACAGTGACAGTTTGTGATTTGCAGATAGAGAATACAAGAGATAATAATCACTCTCAGTGAGAGAACTAGAGTTTTCATGACATAGATAAGATTGATAATACCTCCACTATATTTCACGTACCGACAATTTATAATACTTGTATCATTAACCAGTTTGAATGCTTTCCATGGAAGTATTAAAACATTTTTTAGTGGTACATTATGATGGTATGAGATAATCTAGATTGAAAAACTTGGAGTAGATCCACAGTTGATTACAATGCTTTGGTATTAGATGGTATCAATGCTTTTCAGTCTGAATTTTTTGAAAGAAACTAAGAAAACAAGCTTTTCCTGCAAATACCAAACAACATACAAATTCGCCAAGAAAGCCTACCCAAATTCAATGACTCATTTGTATTCAGACATGATTGACAGGTAACCAGGCAACATATTTTCCTCTCTAGAAAGCAACTCGATCTGAGACAGGCGGCAGAAGAAAGAAGAATTGAGACATACGAGAGTATAGTGGATGGAATGGTGAGGGGAAGTAGAATCATGTCAGCCTTTTCTTCACGAGATGGATACATACCACCCTTTAGTCAATCTTCATCCCCTGTTCTTGCCTTGTACCGAATTTCTTCCGACATTTCATTTCCATCTACTCTTATCATTCTTCCTCTCCTCAACCTCCTCCTCACCTCATCCCCACACCTAACATCCTACCCCCCCTTGTTCTCCTTATAACACATATCTCATTTTCATATGTATGGGCTATGTTTCTACGTCCATCTTACCAACGTATCATACAAGGCAAACGTACAAATTTCCATGATTGCAACACATAAGTAATAAGGAATTCCACTCAATCCTGACTTCCAGTTGCAATTTAAAAGGAGCTGGGTGTATCACCATAGAGAGAACTCACTCATTTCAATTAGAGTAGATTAACTTGTTCAAAATCACATTTTATTTGGTTCAGGTTCATTGGACATTGTGTTACTATTCCCAATAGCCTATTAGGATGAATATTCAGTTCTGATTATTTGAAGAATTATTGGTTGTTTATGACTTATTCATCCATCTATTATTATTTTTACGAGAAATCATATTATTCTATTGAATTGAAAGTGTAACGAAGGACATACAGTAGATTCTTACTCTTATTATTTCATTGTTAGAAGTTCGTTCATTTATTGGATGCACTCAATCTTTCCCATCTTGGAACATAGAGTTCTGCTAGGAAAAACCAGAGAAGAAAGCATCTTGACAGATAGTTTACATAGAAGCAAAATCAAACCCTTCTTTCAAAGTCTTCTCATGTCTTCTACTATCAATTCTCTACCCCTCTTCCATAATGTAGCTTCCCCTTCAATCCACACTCTCTCCAAATGAATTTCCATTCTCATCTCTCAATCGCCTCTGGGTTTTCTCTCTCACTCTCCGAATTCATTTTCAACGAAACAAGAATAAATTCGTCAATATACTTGGCACACTGTCTGAATGCCAGATACGGGCACCTTCAATTTGCCCTGTCAAAATGTATATTACCATCACGGCACGCCACTCACTTCCAGAGGCACTTCCAAATTGATTTTTTAGCTAGCGAAGTGGAAGAGAATGCTCAGCGGATTTTTCAGAAGCTTCGTTCAAGTTTGGGTTACAATAGGTTTGTGAATTATTTGCGAATTATTGAACCTCTTCAAACTGTGAATGAAGACGGAAGGTGTCAAAAGACAAATAGTGCTAATTGGGAATGTATTCATTATTAATTTCCAGGTAAAAAATTATCCACTTTTCCTAGTCTCTGAGTCTACTTCCCACTTTCTGTAAGAAATGCTATTTAAATAACATGGGAATCATCTCTATTCAAGAAACTTACATCTGAAATAGGTTAGAAGGTCTAAGCTCAGATGAGGAAGCATATAGAGTAGTCATTAAACCAACCAAATTCAATACCTCACCAGACATTTGATCAATATATGAAATATATGTTTGTATGCTAAAATTATTACAAACTTCATATCAGTATACTATAAAAATGTATAAATATTTTCTATGTTCCATGTTATTCAAAATACCAGCCCACGAATATTCCTCATTAACTAATCAAATTTGAAACGGGAACTTCATTATAACATACTATGAGTTGAGTTGGCCATCGATGTTACAACTTTTGCCGACAGCGCATACTGCTGTTGGCGGTGAACTGTGATAACAAGCCAGTTGTTTACTTTTTAGGTTATGTTGTAATGGTAATGTTACATTGTCTTGGTCACGTAAGTTTTCAAAAATTATTTTATTTGCAGTTTTCATAAGAATGTTGGTGGAGGAGAAATGTTGTGTATATCACGAGTGAAAGATGCTTTTTCTCCCTCAGAGAAATTGTTGCCCTCGGCTTCGCCTCGGGCATCAATCTTTTCCTTCAGGGAGAAACAGTGGCATTTTCCACTCTTGATATAAAAATAAATATGGAATAGAATAACAATATAAAGTTTGTAGAATTGAACTTTTTCACTATTCTATTCATGAAATATATTAAAGTAAGTATGAACAACATGTATGATAGTTATCAATTGATGAACTCAACTATAATGACACGTTTATTCGATCTATGTGAATATTCCATTCTATCATATCATATCTCATAATAGCCTAATATTATTATTGTCAAACTCACTCGACTAGTACCTTAGCCATTTCTACTGAAAAGGTGAGTACTCATTCAAATCTTGAATGAAGAGAACCTTGAATTGAACTCAATTAAAAAGAGTGAAGTAACCGTTTTTCTCCTCGTGGAACGTAGTTTGCCAAGTCATTTCGACAATCGCTGAGTTATTAGCGAGAGATGGCAAGCTAGCTTCCAGCATCTGATCCTCTCCCACTTCCTCCGTTTTGATGAATGCTTCGCGTACAGAAGTGAAATGTGGAAAAATGTTAAGAATGAAGGAGAAAAGGAAGGCAAAGTACTTACTTGAGACGGTGGGAGGCGATTAGAGCAAATGCCGACAACATTTTCGAGCTTACTTCCAAGGGAAAACTGGATGAATGCCGAAGAAAAATACGTCTGATTTTTCCACGGGGGAAAAACTCCACTCACGAGTGCAGTTCGCTTCTGTTATGAAAAATACGCTTTCGAAAATCTTCCTTTCATCTTTTGACTGGTGCTAGGGGAACTTGAAAGGAACTGTTAAGGAGTGAACGAGTGAGTACTTGATCGTTTTAATAATATTCTTGGATGCTCTCGGATGCTTGTAGACCTATTATTCGTTACGACGAAATTGGGGAGGTGAAGGTTTATTGTTGATAACGTTACTAACGAGGCCACGAGGTTCCAATCATCAAGTGAAACGCGGCTCTTGTTTGTGTGTAATAGGACTCTCCGCCAATTCAAAAGCTAGCTGAATATAGATATGAATTCGGGTTTATTTAAATATACGGTATTTCTGTCATTGATCAGTTATTTGCAAAACTCAGAGTAATAAGGGAATCTGAGCATGGTTTCAAGTTGTTATTGTGCCAAACCTGCTATCGAATTTCAATCCATTATCATTCGTTCAGATATTTCCAGTAATTGAAGTAGATATTAAAAATATTATTTTTTTAAATCCAAGAAGATTCTTATTCATAAATCAATAGAAATTAGTATTGATGGAATTTTTGAGAAAAGGTTTGGGAAGAGTATAGTAGAGAAAAGTTTCATTCTATAGAATAAATATCGGGGGACCGAGCTTCGCTCTGGAGTGTAAAAGCATAGAAAATTTGTAACGAGAGTTTTATAATTTATAGTTTATATTTATACTAGCAGGGCATTCGTGCTTCGCTACGGTAATTGGAAGATAAAATTATTTTTGTCAAACATTTAAACACTGAAAACCCATAATGCCATTTTTCAAACTAATCTTAATTCTTCCAAAAATTCTATGATCGTTTTTGAGATTAGGCCACAACTTGGCATGAAAATTATTGAGTCAAATCATTCGGATAATTAACTGATGTGTTGGAAGTGCTCTGTAGAATAGTAGTCTAATTGCAGGGAATTTTGTAGAATATTGGGCGGGGCTCAAGAGTCAACCTCGACTTTATTCATTGGCAATTAATATTTCCGGTTGACAGTTATCAAATTAGCAGTGATCATGTTATTTTTGTTTTTGCTTCATGCAATTGGAGATTAAATTCCAAATTAAGTTGATCCAGAATTTGGTGACTCTGGTATCCATGGATCTTTTGCTTATTCTGGAGTTTTTGGCATAGCCTTCGCTTACTTTTCGTTTCACTTATTCAAAAGTGTAAAAGCAGCCAATCCAATTCCAGCTGTTTTTACAAGGACGTATTTATCCTTTTAATGTCCTCTAGCGTGTTATCCCAGGGTTAAGACCTAGTGCAATCGTATTTACATATCATAAACCTACTTAGTTCCAAATTTCGTGAAAATCGTTGGAGCCGTTTTCGAGATCCGGTCACATACAGATAGATCCTATACTATTGTCACATACAGATATATCCTATACTTTGGATATTTGTATTTCAGCGGATTTCGAAAACGGCCCTAACGACTCTCTCGAAATTCAGTGGGTTTATAATATTAAAATTCGATTGCACTCGGTCTCATCCCTGGGAAAACTTGCTGAAGGACATTAGAAGAAGAATATTAATATTCATCCTTGGAAAAACAGCTGATAATAATTATTTTGTCATCTGTTGATGATGGAATTGAGTGTGCGATTTTATGTGTTTGGGACTGTGTCAAAATTATGACTTAGCTGTTGAACTTTTGTAATCATTCAATCAGGTACTTAGTGCCAGTTGCAAAAAAGCCGGGTTATTCTCAATCCTGGTCAATTCCAGTAGATCTTTTTTTTATGAAATGATCTTCTCTTATTTGGTTCACGTGAAATTGATCAGGATTAAAATTTAACCGGCTGTTGTGCAACCAGGCCTTTGTGAGGGAATTAATCTCAATTTACTGTGATTAGACAGAAATTTTCTGTATGAACTATGAATGCTATTATAATTTCTTTTTTCGTAATACATTTTTTATGCTTTTGTACTCCAGAGCAAAGCTCGGTCCCCGATATTAAACATCTATACATATAAACAGAAATTGATCGTTTGATAGTATAGGATGGAAAATGAAAATCTGTTGACATTTGTTAAAAGTGATATTTTTAGAATGATTGAATGGATAGAATTGGATTTGAATATTATTGGCGGAATGATTCTCGTACGCAGCCCATCATAGTTCAAAAAGAACTATCTCCGTTCTATCTGTACTCTTTGAGACATACAATAGAGAGTGTAACTTTCTTTTTGAACTATATTAATAATGGTCGTCATACCAATGTTGTATAAATGGATTGTTGTATTAGAATATAAGGAATATATTATTGAACATTAAAAATAATTCTAATTACTCATGATCATGATAAACTCCACCACTTGGTGGAAGAGAACAGTTTATTATAAACTCACAATATAATATTAATTCAATGGGATTGGATCAATAACTGGATTTTCTCATACTTGTTTCAATTAATTTTAAATGATATTCGACTAACCGCGTTTTTTTCTTAGACAATGAATACACCCCATCGGAGAGAGTGAATTATAGAAGATGTTCCCTTTTAGTGGCGAGATTCTGGAAATTGGTGTCCACTGGAGCTTGTTAGGTGGGGCTCTATTGTATTTCGTTTCCGATTCGCGAGGAAGAGGGAAGCTACAAAAAGAAAACTGCGCACAGAAATTTAAGATTATTGTCTTGCGATAACAGCGGGTGCAGGAAAGATAGAAGGGTCTATAATAAGGACTCGAGAGAGAAGAGCGCTGCTGCATTCACTTTGGTTGGCACACGGAGATAAAGAAGAGAAAAATACGGAGAGATGGAGAGCGAAATCCAGTAGAATAGGAGAGATTCTCGGTCATCTCTTGAATCGAACGGCACATCTGAATTCTCGAGTGGTCATTACTCGTATATTGGCTCGAAAAACGCTGTTTTCCGTATTCGTTTTGATTCTTTTCCTCTCCTTTCCACCAGCCACTTATCCGTTATATTTCGATTTTACCATTTTTATTTCCATTCTCGACTGAAGGAGCAGCTGTTGTAGTTTATTGGTTGGTTTCCAAACAATTTCGGTTGCCCCACTTCCTTGTACGGCTCTATTCATTGTTTTGTGCTGCAAACGCCTTCAAAAGCTCATGAATCAAGTGGAAAAAGGCCATTGTTCCTGATTCATCGCTCGTGTCATGGAGAAAAAGTGCTCTTGTGCTCGAGTACTTTCATTCAGCTCCATCATAACACTTAACTGCTGTTAGGGCTTGATTTATACGTACACCGTTTTGGTAATATGAGACCCCACTACTCAAATCTGATAATGGAGCCTAATCGAATCAATTTCACTCTCTGACCATTTTGAAATCAGATGAATTTTTTATAATCCTCTTTCCCAGCGATTATTTTCAGAGAGATTCTTAAAAAATGATATATATGTAAACACTCACTCAAGGAAAATAATCACATTTCGGTAGTACCCTATAGTTTGGTTAGATGAGCACGTAAATTCCAATGGGGAATTTTTTTAAAAGTACGAACCGTCAGGTAGTATAATGTAAATTCAGCTCGCGATTGACGTTCTATATTCATATTCATATATAATTCTATATATCAATTAGCAGGTAACCCGTGTTCTGCAAGGGCCTCATTAAGAACCTAAAACTTGACCTACTGGAATAAGTCCAGTAGTTCAGACGTGATGATACGTAATTCGTGAATTTCCCATCCTGCATATATACAAGACGAATAAGCGCAATAAAAGAAACCGCTAGTAGATTAGGTTTATGTATAAGTCCTAAGAATAATTTTATTTTTAAGAATAAACCATGGTTCGATTTAGAATGCAATAAACTAAAAAGGTGTCTAAGAAAAGCATACAGAGATGTAAAAAAACATAATTTTGTGGACGAGTATTCAAATATCTACTTTACAAGAAAAAGAGAATATAAAAACTTATTGCAGGCTAAAAAAGAAACCTATTTCCAAAAACTTAGAGAAAGACTTGGTAATGTAAAAGGCTCTTATGAGTTTTGGAGTGCAGTGAGGCAATTCAAAGGAAGGAAAAGTACATCCAATGATATCAATTTAAATATTTGGTTCGACTTTTTAAAAGATAAATATAGAGAATTGAATATAGCTGTAGCACCAGAATTACAAGACGCTACTCATCCTTATTTAGATAAACCGATCATGCTGGAAGAATTGAAACTCGCATTTAAAAAAATGAAAAATAAGAAGGCTCCTGGTCCCGATGATGTAAGCAATGAGTTTTATAAATCCCTACCTCTTCAATGGAAATATTATATTCTAGCTCCTTTCAATCTGGTTTTGGGTGGAAAAAATTTACCGCAGGAATGGTCCCGGTTGAAGATGTTTTTCATATTGAAAAAATGAGATCCGCTGGATCCAAATAATTATAGAAGTATAGCACTTCTTAACACTATTGTTTAATTATTCACGGGAATTTTGGAAACTCGAATTTCAGCTTGGATAGAGAGTTGCTCATTACTACCGGAGGGTCAAAGTGGGTTTCGAAGAGGGCGTAGTTGCATGGACAATGTATTTGTTCTTAACACGCTCATATACAATAGTGTAGAATTTTAACATGAAATAATGTATGCAATATATGTAGATTTCCAAGCCGCTTTTGACTCAGTCCCACATAATCAACTCTGGCATAAATTAGGAACTTTAGGTGTTAGTGGTAAACTGATAAGAGTTCTGCACCAGCTTTATGTGAATGCGAGATTGGATATAGGTAGTCAGAGGGGATTGATAGCCATAGAGAGGGGGGTTTTGCAGGGGGACACAATCTCTCCTTTGTTGTTCTCTCTATACATATCAGATATGGACTCTTATTTCAGAGGAAAGGGTTTTCGCGGTACCAGAATAAATGAACATAATGATATATTAATGTTGCTCTACGCAGACGACATAGTTATTCTGGCTGACAGCGTTCCTGATGTGAGAAATAAACTAAGTTGTCTATCTGAATATTGCAATGAGCTAGGATTGAAGGTTAATACAGATAAGACTAAAATTGTTCCATTTCATAGAGGCAGGTTAAGAGGAAATTTGAATTTCAGTTATCAAGAAAAAAATAGAAGTTACTAATAAATATAAATATTTGGGAGTCGAATTTAGTAGTTCAGGTCGGTTTGTAAATTTTTGTAAATTAGTTCTGAGTAAGGCAAAGAGTGTGACCGCTTGTGTCATGGGAGTTCTGGGTAAAGCTAAGTCTGAGTCTTGAGACAGTAAAATGAAATTGTATGAGGCTACGGTGCTGCCCGCTGTCCTATACGGCTCTGAAATCTGAGCTCTAGGATATCTGGATTTGATAGAGAAGGCACAGTTACAGTTTTTTAAGAGACTTCTACTATTGAATAAGAACACACCTAGCTTTGCTTTAAGACTTGAAACTGGAAGGTTGAGGTTGTCACATATAATTTTTCGTCAAGCATTGAATTTTTATATCAACGTTTTGAAAATGCCATCTCATAGATATCCAAAAATGTGTATGAATAAACTGTTAGACTTAAGCACTAACGATAATAGAATAAATGAGAATAGAAACAACTGGACTAATCTAATGAAAGAACAAATGTCTCTTGCTAACTTAAGATACTTTTTAAATGTAGATTCCACTATATTGGAGAAAGAAAGTGACTATATTATTAGGAAACATGCAGGAGCTTTGTATATGGCAGATATAAGTAAAGCAATAGAGTCCAGATCTTTTCCTGGTTACATAGTTTCAAATCCAAATTTCATTTTAGGGGAGCAGCTAGGATGTATCATGTCATTTTCTAGAGTCAGATGCATAACACAATTGCGGATGGCAACGCAGATGAGTATGTATTTGTTTATGGATGGAAGTGGCACCTTTTTTGATTGTACTATCTTATGCCCTCTATGTAATTTTCAAGAGGAGGAGAGTCTGTTTCACTTTCTTATTAGATGTCCCATGTACAATGATATCCGGCGACGTTATCTGGCCAAATACTCTGTTAACATTGTTCAGGACGAAGATAAAGTTTTGATTCGCTTGTCGAATCTAAACAGAGATAAAATAAATGATATATATTCTTATACCAATGCAGCTATTCGGATAAGACGAACAATATTAAGTTTAACTGGATGATATGGTGTAGCTTGTACTTGAATCCACATTATTGATTGATTGTTATATTTCGAATTTAATATGTTTTATTGCAACCTCCAATATTAGCGTTGTTGTTTATTTCCATGTTATTTTTTCCATGTATTTTTGCAACTCATTTGTGTAACATTATGTTGAACAAATTAAATGATTTATTATTATTATTATTATTATATGTACAAGACATTCTTCCTCTATATATTACAGATTAAAATAAATAAAATAGATGAATAAAATGTATCAATCAAAAACAATTACATTGCAAATTAGAATACAATAACAATTAAAACAATGAAGTTTTATGCATTGAATAATTTTGTAATAGGAAAATATAATTTAATGAATAAATATACACCCCACTTAAATTATATGTGTTGGGGTATAATTTATTAGTTGCTTGTTGCGTGTTATAATTACTATTTACAAACTTAATTTACTGATATGAGGTTGAAGTCTTTTTTAATGAAATTGATAGAAATTTATAATACAAACAAAATTATGAAATTAGTAGATAAATAGTAATGTTCTATTGAGGATAATAATGAGAAAGTTAATTTTTAGAAAAATCGAAAACTAGTAAAGGAAAAGAATGAAGAATAGCCTAAATAGCTACAATATTTACATTCTAACTAAATTTTCACAATTTTCTACTCCAATATCAACTAACCAGGAAAATAAACTTTTCTTGAACCTGTGTCTATTGAATTCATCCCTAATGTAACTTGATATTGAATTGTAAATTGTTGGTCCCAAATATAATATGTAGTTTCTTTGCCCAAATTTAATGTTCATCCTTGGTACTATTAAATTCGTGTTTCTCTGTCTTGTTTGATGGTTATAATCTGCCAGTCTTATATGTTCGTTGTTTCTCCTCATTCGCGTGATGATAGCCTGGATGTAGAGTTGTCTTACACTCAGTACTTTACTGTCCTTGAGAAGAATGTTCGTGGGGAATTGATTCTCTTTGAAGCCTATTATTTTTAGTATTCGTTTTTGAAGTTCATATAGAGGTTCAACATGCATAAAACTCGTAGCTCCCCATATAATTATGACGTATCTTAGAATTGATTGCACAAAGAAAAATAAACAGTTTTTAATGTCTCATAGTTGAGGATTTTACAGAGTTGATAGGATTTGTAGAGTAGCTTCCTGATCCGGGTAATTGATAGATTAATGTGCTCGTCCCATTTGAATTTGTTGTACACTATTGTTCATGAATATTTTATTTAATTAACTTGTTGAATTGAAGGGCAATCACACGGGTTGTTGGTGCTTCCACAGTGAGGCAGACTTATTGAAGAATCCGGTGGTCTCGTCCGTTCCGTCAGAGAAAAGGCTAAGAATTTCGTTTTTGTTGCATTTACTGTAAGCAAATTTCCTCTCAACCATTTATCAATTACTCTAAAAGTCTTTGTCATTGCCAGCTGCTTGTATCAGTGACATCGTGGCATAGACCACGACTCACTCGGTCTTTTCGAACCATAAACTAATTCCTCTGTTGAGTGGTAATTCCTATTCTTATAATTCACAATTCCATCACTGTTCAAAAAAGGATACTGATCAATGTGTGCTCTGCCAGTAATAACAGAATGTTCAATCATTGAACAATTTGATCATCTTGAAGAGTAATCTTCAGATTATAATCTGATTATCTTGAATAGTGATCTTTAGATACCATGAGGTAACTCTATAGTGACATTATCGAACCAACACATTCAATTCCAAGAAGAATTTTGACGGAAATATTGATCATATTGAGATCAAATGACCACAAAATTGAAGAGTATTGATAGACACTCGAGTACCTCAAATTGCAGGTCTTTGTAATAATTCATTCATAGAACATCTTATATGAATTCATTAAATCTCGAATAAAGTTCTATTTTTATCTCTCAACTAATATAGAAGTTATAATCTCAGCTCTTCTCCACTTACTAAACATTAATTTGATATATACAGAATCATTCAGAAGATTGCTGATATTCCAATTATCATGTTTTTGTATCTACAAGATTGAAAGCGAACGACAATGGCGGATCAGACCAGAATAAGTTTATCCATTGGTTTCGAAAAGCGCCAACTTATGTGGCTCAGAAAATAGAGGTTGCAACTTTGCTGAGAAGAAGAAGAGCTCCAAGAATAGAACAGCAAGCAATGTGGGAACCGAAACATTTGGCCAATTTGTGACACGCTCACAACTCCTTCTTTCTCCAATTTTTGTTCCTCATTCTTCTCCATCACTGTATATTTTCCTATTCTATTTCCACCGTTTTCTTCTTTACTCACAATTCATTCATAGTTCTTCTTTGTCCTCTTCAATTTGTCCTTCCACTCTTTATCATTTTGATCATCAAACATTTCTCACCTTGTTGTCATGATATCTTGTTTCCTCTTATTTCATCTCCACATTTGACTCCCACATCTCCTTTACTCTACTCTGCTTGCTCAAAAATTCTCTCCAATATTCTTGTTCTCTTTTTCATCCTGATTATCACAGTCCCTCTCTATATTCTTCTCTTTTCTCTACTTATATTTTTATCATGGCGATTTCCCTCCCATCCAATTAGTTATCACTCAACAGTTTTTCCCCTCTCTTGGTCTCCTACGTTTTCATGATAGCTCTCAAACTCGATAATATAGATCTTATCTCATATCACTTTTATAATCCATTCCTGATTCTCTACTTTCCTGATGTTTTTCTTGATGCTCGACCTATCTTATTCCTCCACCATATCCCATTCTATCATTTTTCTATTCTCTCTTTTTCTGCTTTTCTCATTCACATTACCTTCTGTCTCTGTTATACCCTCCTTATTAATATTTGTATCCTTTTATTAGTTCTGCTTCTCTTCACATGCTTATCCTCTGTCATCATCTCCCCCTTCACCTCCTTCAATTATCCTCTCCATCGTCCCTCACCAGCACCACATCATCATCCCCCTACTACTTCATCAACTCCTTGTTTACCTGATCCTCATACATTTTTTTCTCCTCGTTTTCCACCTCATTCTTCCTTCTCCTGTAATCTGTTTCACTTTTAATATTCATCCTCTCTCTCCATTCCTAGCTCTTTACCTTCCTCCTCTTCGCCTCTCTCCTTCTCTTCTTCGTCCTGTTCTTTCTCCTCCTCTCCGCCCTCCTCCTCACCTTTCTTCTACTCCTGCTTGTCCTCTGACTGCTTTCCCCTCCTCCCCATGACTACACCATCTCTCCCACACAACTTTCAGACAGCGCACGTGAGTTGGCTGGAATATTTAGCAGAGCATAATCGCATCGCGATGGCTGATCGAATTCAGGCGGCGTGCCCGGGTGCTAACTAGGGGATGAATTGATTCAAATCGGAAACGGTCTTTCTTCACATCAGCCGCACAGCAGCACAAAAAGAAGAAGCCTGGAAAAAGATTTCATCCAGACCACCATTTAGGAATTGAGAAAGGTGTGAGAGGAGTCGAAGAGCAACGAGGAGAATAGGTAGAAGAAGAAGAGGAACAAGGAAAAAATAGGAATGATATCCTATCATGCCGATGGCATCAGTTAGTAATAGAGGGTGGTGGTAGAAAGGGGTCGAATACGAAATCCACGAAGAAATCAGGAACTAAGACGATCGGGCCGAGGCGATGAAAGAAGCAGGAAGGAAATAAAAGAAGGAGGATCAGGAACGTGCAACGAATCGGCGATGAGACACGCGCGCGCACACACAATGCACGCAGCAAAAGGCACGAGGAAATAAAGATGCTGCCAAAGTGAAACTGGAAATGGTCGGAGAGATCACGACGAGTGTTGGCAGCATTGCACATAAAGTGATCTTCGCCACCGAACCATATCCGGCCGCCAATTTGTTGAACGACCAAAATTTGATTCTCTCTGTTTAATTGAAGCGTGGATACAATATAATTGCCAGTAATAAGATGAGATAGAGACGATTACTGTTATGGAATTGTGAGAAGAAATTGAATTGGAGGGTGCTGCTCAAGGATAGTATATAGCTATCTATATACTATTCTTGGGTGCTACTAGGAATTTGTGGTGAGTTGAATTACAATATAACAATCGAAGAGGACTGAAAAAGAAAATGATGTCGGATTAATGTAAATACTTGAAAAAAAATATTGTCATTAATTATCAAATAAATTACCGCAGAAGAAAATAACTTGATGCAAATTCCTCAAAAGCTCAGAAGCAAAAAGTGGTCTACGAAAACAAGTAGCAAAACAAATAGTCTCCAGTTACCTTAGCTAACTAAAATCAGAAAATTAAAAAAATCAGACTTCTATATCTTGAGGCTAGCCACATATCGAGACGTGAGGCGACGCGACGCTACGTTATGTAAGTCTGATGGAAGAGTTGATTTCATTATGATCATACATTATCATACGGTTAACACAATGTGTTCATTGAGGTGTGTACAGATACATTGCTACGAACACGATCCGATCATGAACGTTACGCGAGATGTTACGCAAGGGTTCGCTAGAAGTTAGCAGTATGTTCGCAAGATGATCGCGCGCTAGTCGCACTGTTGACTTCTTTCTTCTTAATTCGAATATGCTGGTACCTATTATTGGAAATGTTTTCATGATTCTACATTATTTAATTTCGATGGTTTAATAATTAATTATTGATTCTGATAAACTCATATGCTAACACAGAGATTGTAACTGATCCAATAAAAACGTTAATCGCGCCTGCGCAACTATTGGTTATTAGTTCACCCTGGGAACTTGCCAAGCTCGCGTTGTGTTACACGCTCTGTTCGCGTTCTGCTCTTGCTCGACCCTCTTGTGGAATCCCTCATACTTTTCAGTTTATTACCAATATCGGGGCACCGAGCTTCGTCCGGAGTACAAAAGCATTGAAGCATAAAATCATAGTTCATATTTATTTATTGATAAATAGAACACAATTCTTTAAAATGATTGGAGGACTAACAGCCACAGCCCAAAACTGTTCTTCTTCAAGCTGATCTTGATTTATACACTATAGAAAGTCAAAAAAGTAGGATATGTTCTATACACTTGAATTCAGGTACAATTTTCAGTCCAAACATTTGAAGACAAGAAAATTTCGAATTAAGATTGTTTACAAACCAAATTTGATAACGAAATAACACTCATTAATCACTTAAAACTGTAAAATTTGATTAACTTTGATAATTTTGATATACTATGTTTATATACTACTTAGAGTGATATACTATGTTTGCTACAATATTTGTCAATATCAATAAAAAAAATTGGATATTGTATAAAATCATATCCTTGATAATTTCAACAAATCAAATATTTTGATCAAGTCGTTAAAAATTTCTAGATAATATTTGTCGTGAGATTAGCTGATTGATTGCAATAGTTCAACAGCTGAACATAATTCTGTCTCACTCCCACATACGCACGCGCATCTCCCATTATTGGGAGAGAGGATGACATATGAAAAGGATAATAATAGTTTTCATTCTTGGAAAAACAGGTGCGAATTTCGTCGTCTGTCTGTAATGAAAGATGCGAGTGCGTGTGTGTGGGAGTGAGACTGAATAATTATGTTCAGCTGTTGAACTATTGCAATCAATCAGCTTATTCAACGAGAAATATTATATGGCAAGGAAATTTAATCGACTTGATCAAAATATATGATTTGTTGACATGACCGACATGATTTTATACAATATCCATTATTTTGTTTATTTATATTAACAAATATTGTAGCAAACATAGTATATCATTCTAAATTGAAGTATATCAAAGTTGTTCATCATTTTACAGTTTTAAGTGATCGATGAGTGTTATTTTGTTTTTCAATTTGGTTTGTAAACAATCTTCAAACTTCTCTGTTTTCAAATGTTTGGACTGAAAATTTGACCTGAATTCAAGTGTATTGAACATAACCTACTTTTTACTTTCCTTGCCCTATTACCATAGGTAAGGAAAGTATTGCTTTCCGAACAAAATTGAGGTACCCCAATTTCCAAATTTCCATGCGGTTCAAGGTCCCCTGAGTACAAAAAAGTGGTTTATGGTTCTTTATGTGTGTGTGTATGAGTGTATGTGCGTCTGTGTACACGATATCTCAGTTCCCAATAAACGGAATAACTTGAAATTTGGAACTTAAGGTCCTTACACTATGAGGATCCGACACGAACAATTTCGATCAAATGCAATACAAGATGGCGGCTAAAATTGCGAAAATTTCGTCAAAAACAGTGTTTTTCGCGATTTTCTCAAAAACTGCTCCAACGATTTTGATAAAATCCATACCTAATATAGTCATTGATAAGCTCTATCAACTGCCACAAGTTCCATACCTGAAAAAATTTCAGGAGCTCCGCCCAATCTATGCGAAGTTTGATTTTGGATTCCCAATTACCAGGCTTCAGATTCAATTTAAACAAAAAATTTCAAGTGGAAAAGATTGAGCATGAAAATTCCCACAATTAATGTTCCATAACATTGTCACCTAAAATCTAAAATAAGCTCGGAATTCGAGAAAATGTGATTATTCAATTGCAAACTGTTGGCAACTGTTGATTCTATTGAATCATTCACTATGAAGAGATAGCAGAACTCGTATGTCTTCAGCGTTATTGTCCTGTCACCAGCTGACTCAGATCTTGGAATATTAGACTTGAGATGCGCGTGAACACTAGCGTCAGGTGTTCAATTTTCATAACGGCAAGGAAAGTTGTGTGAGTGCGCCACACCAGATTTTTGGACTATTTATCGTGTATAAATAAAAATTTGGGGAAGAAACATTTTTTGGCTGTGGCTTACCCAATCATTTTGAAGAATTGTGTTCTGTTCATCAATGAAAAAAAATGAATATAAACTATGCTTTTAAGCTTCTATGTTTTTGTACTCCGGAGCGAAGCGCGGTGCCCCGATATTGAAGTAGTTCATTCATTTACATTTATTCATTTACATCAACCAATGCACAAATATAATACATGATTAGAAAAGGATAATAATTCATGCTGAATTATTACTGTACTCACATAACTTCTGCGGTTATAATCTTACTCAGATTTATAGAACATGGTCACTCACCTGCAACAGAATAAATAAATGAATAAGATCCCACTTTTAAAATTGATATAATTACATGGCTGAATTATTCTTGGTACAGTCATCATCAATGGCCATTTTTGTATTATTACATGAGAAATTAATAAGAATGAATATTCTTTCATTCAATAACTGTCGTAGCAAAACCCTCTTGAAAACGAAATCTACGTCTTATTTGCATCTTTGTAGTGAAGTAGAACTAGTACAATATATTTTACTAAACTTCTTGCCATATAAAACCTTCGTATTGGGAATCTGCATCTCTAATAGAGGTTTTGGGTGAAAATAATAATATGATCTATACTCCTGTGGAGCCTTCAGCTCACAAAAACCCCTATATTCGTAAAGGCAGCTGTCGTAGTTATTCCGAGAACTAGGAACCATCCCTTTGGCGAATTCGCTCTCTTATTTCCATGTTGTGCCTTGACGTTTCTCTGCCTTATCAGACTCCACGCAAACCCTAACGAGCAGTGTGTACCCCTAAGGCCTTCCTGCAGACGCTTTCCTCCTTATTCTATTTTTCCTTCTCAATCGACTTCCAGGAAACCGGTCTTCATCCTTTTAACTTCACTTTTCCTCTGTGTTCGTCAAACAATCATTATGTGAGCGTTCATAACCATCGGGTAGTAATAATAATAATATCGGGTAATTTTCTTTTATCGGGTAATTATTCTCCAGTTCTATCTCAAGTTTGGAATCTAGCTCACATACTGTACTCAACAGTGATACAGAACATATTTCGAATATACGCGACATTCAAAAGCTGTTACTTTGAATATCTGAGCTTGTAGTCACTTGAATAATGTTCATTTGTTTTCAAAGCTCTATCTTATTTCGAATATATCAATCGTCATGTGGAATGGAGAAAATGTTGCAATTTGACAGTTTCAATTGGATAAGAATATAAAATATCATTTAATAAGTAGCCAAGACAATAGTTGATGATGAAGTCTCTGTCAAGTATTCAACAGTGAGCCTGAAGCCAAACGTATTCCAGGTTTTTTCCAGATAGCATACTCCAATATTGTCAAGGTAAGTTAACTTATTCCCATCAGTACATTCTAATTCTCTAAAATCATGCGTTTCACTTTTTTTATCAAGTTTGAAAGACACTTAGCTACAATTAATGAGCATCATGTATACCATTATGCTCTCATGATTATAATACTATACAGTCTAGTTTGATAATCCATCATTTTTTATTCAACTCTAGTTCTTGTTGAATTCCTTGCAATCTCATGGTAGGCTACTGTCAGACGAATACTCAAATTCTGAACTGATTAAGCTACTGAATCATACTTTCCAACGTTGCGGAGATAAGACAAATTCATTCCATGTTATGCGTTGGAGATTGAAGGATCCTCTATCAATTTCAACTACGCATTCTATGGGATTTGACTCCACTCCAATGTTTCTAATACAACAACATTGCTGTCACAAAAATGTTGGTTCATCAACCGACATTAATAATTCTCCAGTAATCTCTCACTTGACCACTGACATGTAGATTATCTATTACTCGTTGAGAATAGAAATCATTTCCCAAAATAATAACATACAGCTTATAGCAACTGTCGTAGCATCAATTACAGCCTGCAACTCCCTAATGATTAAACTTGTCAACAAAATACGATCGAATAGCCATAAGTCAATTGAATGGGATTTTCATTTCGTATTTGCGCACTGACATAAATGGTGAACGTAATCGAAGCACGTGATTTAGAATGTGAATGAAGTGAACTGATCCAAAATATTCAATTAAAATGGGATTATAAAAGCAATCGGTATAATTACAGATAGGACTCGTCCGCTGGGGAAACCCAATATAAGTTTGCAATACGCGTAATGGCCCATATAGATTCCGGGCTTGATTGACGGGGGATTACAATAATAAATGTTGTATTTTTTCATCCGAACCGTTCAGTCAGGTTGAAGGGATTGATTTGATATTGGAATGATGGGGAGAAATAGATGGAGGGAAGAGGAAAGAGGGAAGAGGAAGAGGACAGTCAGACAGGTAATGTGAGGTTGGAAAGAGGTGGATAGGCAATGGAAACAAAAGATGATTGAATGTAAGGAAAGTGTAAGAATGTTGAGTGAGGAGAAGGAAAAATACTCGGTGAATTAAAAGTGAATCTGGAGACTTCGAAAGTGGAAACTTCAGAGGGAAAATTTGAAAAATAATAAGCGGAGAAAATGGAAATAGGAGAGAAATGAGAGAGTTGAATAAGATGAAAAGAGAATATTACTATCATTGGAAAAATGAATAACAGAAACAGTCCAGATAACAGGGAATTAGAATATGAAATATATAGAGGAGGAATAGTGGGAAAATGTATTGAAGAAACAATAATAATTTGAGAAATGATACAATAATTAATTTGAGAATGAGAAGAAGAACTTTTTGAATGGATCATGAGGAAATGGAGAGAAAAGGAGGAAATGAGGGTGACTGGGGAAATGAGGGGAACGAGGTAAAGCATGCGATACAATATCAAGTTGAGTAAATCTCATGGACTCTGAAGTCCAGGCAGGAACACTGAAGGAACCACTCTGTGGAGCCTTGTCATCTCCCATTATGAATTCGTCAATGTTCCTCCGCCGTTATTTAGAAAATAGATTCCTTTCGAAGTTCATTGCATGGTTTGTTTGATTCCAATACATATTATTTGCATTGCGTTTCAGGAGATTCAATAATGAATCGGTACAAGTTCTATGCACAACACCAGAACAGAACAATACGGCACCTGGAATGGATTAAAGCTTGATATCAATTGAAAAAAAAATCAAAGAGTGCCTCAACCTCTTGTGAATGGTGCATCATTTTCAGTGTAAGGAGAACTGGGAGTAAGTGCGTTGAAATGGGCATTATTCCTACTTAGTTTATTGTTGAAGTCAGCATATAATTCTATTTTTATGTATTCTATTATTATTTGTAGGCACCTGCTGTAAAATCTTTTAGGTTTAGCGGGACCAATTTTGTAATGCATTTTACTGAATAAAATGATTGATTGTGCTTTTGTGTGAGTTTTGAATTCAGGAATAATAGACTTCGACAATAGAATCAATACTGAAGTAAGGAATATCAGTGTGATGGAAAGCAAAGCGAGAAGTAAAGCCAACGTCACGAAATTGTAGCAATATTATTAATATTACCAAAGTCGATTTTCGAATATATTGATTGACCCTTCTATATAGTACAGTTATATTATCTTTTTTCGTTAGGGCTACTCTTGACTAGGGATAAAAAAAGAAACGAAGTACCTTTTTTCAAAATTGTTTACTCAAAACATGTTTCGACTACCAAGTGATTGAAAAATAAATAAAAACAATGTTGTGACTGAACAATTTTGAAAAAAGGTACATAGATTAAAATTCTTGTTTCTACAGTAATATGCATCAATGACGCGATTCAATGAAGAATTTTGATATTGGAATTTCTATATTCGTCCCATACTTTCTTATAATCTTCACTCTTCTATTTCTAGGAATAGAGTAATTATGTGTGCTATTAATACATTTTCATCTACTTCTAAATCAATGGCTACTTTGATCGTTGATCATTTGGAGATAATTGAAGAAGAAGTTGACATAACATAATTATATTTTTGACTATTAATTCCCTAACTCGTGATGCAGTATTCTAGCTGAGGATCAATTCACAAAAGGCCCAGGCTTGTTCGTGGGTAATGGAGAAGGATAATAATTTTGGTAATCAACCTACAGCTTCATGTGAGGTTCAAAATGAATCTGAACTATCAAAATATAATTATTTTGAAGCTCCACCTGTCTGTTCACAGAGTTGGCCTCAATCATTAGCCCTTTCAAGATGGAGAGCTGGAAAATTGATGGCACAACACTTATTTTTTCCATTTGATATTTATTATACTGGTTACCTCAAAATCTAATCAGCTCTCAGTAAACTGTTACATTGAGTGCACAAAATAAAAAATTTTACCGGAATAAACACGTGAAGAAAGAAATTCGGTACTATTCTCCAGAATTCCGTATTCCTAGAATACCCTCACACGTATCGTTCTGCAGCTTAAAACACAGCCTATAGCAGGCACCTCTGAAGCTTGATCGAATCCACTTCTTTCTACTTTGCACTCGTTACCCACAAATCCCCCCTTCCACTCTCCTACCTCTTCTGAACACCGTCTGGAATTTATGAGGAAGTTTTCAATCCGCTGACACAGATGATGCTTACATGAGAGGGGGTGGAAGAAAGCTGTAGTGGAAGTGTGAACCCAATTAAAAGTTGAATCTTTATGTCAATAGGGGAAATAAGTTGAAGCAGAACCATCAACATCGTCATCCATGGTTCACGTTATTCTCGCGCTCATTCACTCTCTCCCTTGTTCAGCAATCCTTTCCAAGTTTTCCCCCTGTGTTGGTTGGTGAAAGGAGCGCTATGGTGAGATTCACTTCATACTGTCAGCATTTCTCCCAAATAGCATCAATGCTTCTCATTCAACCAATGCTGCAAATTTCAAGTGAATATCACTAAAGGCCTGAACTTCTCTTTCATGGATCTTTTCAAAATCGGAGCCCCTCTATTGCATGCAATCTCCCCACTGTCCTCTTCACCATCATCCACCTCACTCCTCATCATAACTATCATCTTAATCCATCAACGATGATATATATAGCATCAGCAAAATAGACAAGAGTTCCAGTTCTTCACAGTTTTTTCAATGGAAGAATGGTATCGGCAATTTCTTTAGTGCTGACTCTCAACAATATTGACAACAGTGACGTTTAAGATCTTGGAAACATTTTATTCGGCAGTATTGTTATCATTGACCTGAAGATTTTGTTGAATGAGAGCTTTGTTACTTTTCTCACTCCCGTTAAACTTTTTCGTGTGTATTTGTAGACTTCTATTGAATAGGTGAGAAACAGTTGCCAATTTAATAGAAATGATGAACAATAATAAATGATTCTGAGAAGAACACATTCATTGAAATCACACAGCAAAATAGAATAAATCTGATACTGTAGATGGAATTAGGCCTATTGGATATTGTTTCTGATGATTTTCATCATAGTTCTCATCTCCTCTTCGAGCTTTCGTGTATTGGTTCATTTTGCTAAGATGCCTTTTGCCATCTAGAGCTTTGAATTCTCAGATTGCCTAACAGTTCTTCTGTTAAAATCAAAATTCTTGGATTACTCCTATAATTAATTGAGTCTCGTATCCACAACTCTTTCATCTGTTTTTATTTTTATGAGTGAGTAAACTCTACAAATACATTTTAAATATTAGTTACAGAAATTGTTTCCTAATAATATTTGGAAACAATATGGTTCAAGATAATGAAGAGAATACCGAATACTAAAGGAAATCTGCGAAGTGACAAGCACTCACTTCAAAATGCTACGATGATATTGATTCTTTCCTTGTTTACATCCTGTTGAGTGCCTGAGAATGAAACACGTGCCAACATGACACGTCAGGTCAGATTACAAAATATCCGAGGTCCAACAATAACGGTCATCCTGGTGACTTAGCGCCATAACTTAACAACCGGCAGCCAATCCATAAATGAGGCAATATATTCCAATCTCCATCGATGTCAGGTTGTCGAATATAATACGAGGCCCCCTACAAGCACATTGCTCGGATTGCGCCATAAATTCGCAGTTAGGCCTATACTTGGATGCCATATGATATCGTGTGACCTCTCTCTTTGTCAACCTTTCTCGTATCATACTCACTTACTCTCTCTCTTTCTCTCCCTCTCTCTCACTCACACACACACACACACACCCGGTCGTGTGTTAATGGGATGATATTTTATATCCTTCTTTGAGAATCGACAATTATTTGTTGAAACACCGCCGATTTATGAAGTTACATCACATTATTATATTATCGTTATTTTAATTGCATTCAATTTTTATTCTCATTGATAAATTATTTATACTTTGTGAAATTCTTTGAATAACTAGCATCATCGTAATTTAATGTGAATTAGTGTATAAGCCAGTAATAATTGTAACATACATAAATAAAGAAATCTAATCTAATCTTATCTCTTTTTTTGACTCTATTTTATTATCTATCTGCATTGTCCCTTTCTCTTTTATGATACTTCTTACCTCAAAAGTTTCTCTATTGTTATATAATTTTCTCACCATTTTTACGCTAATAAAGCGTCCATTTATCCAATTATTATTTTATTATTCCCAAATTCTCCCCGGTTTGATGTTCTCATAACCAATTACTTACCACTTTTATTATTCACCTCCTTTACACACTCGTTCTATACCTCTAAGACTCAATTTCAGCTGTCAGTATTCCTCATAGATAACCCAAATACCCCTCATCCACCCAAAGCTGACAATTTGATGGTGAATATGACCATGTTGACCATCCACCCTTCACCGAAACCCGGACTTCGATTTCTCTTTCAGACCTTCATTGAACGTATACAATTGGATTTCGAGCCAACCAAACCAGTCCAGCTTTTGCTGTCATTGAACCTGCATTCGCACAGATGGACATTCCAATTCACATCAAACACAAGCCGGCAACACAAAAATGGATTACATTTGTATGGGAGCCGCTCCGTTTATATTTGATATCATTACCTTCATCATTGACCGCTAGCGGAATGGGAATCACGGATCAAATGCAGCAGGTCTCGAGCGGCAGGAGGTAGGAGGTGGTCTCCGACTCTATCACAGGGTCACTCTCAATCGATGTATTTCCACATCGATATATCGATATAATATTCCTCACTAATTGTACAAACATATATATCTCATCTGTCAATGGTCTTCCCCCATCATCGCTGTGATTGCTCCACTCCACAATAATAATTTCAGATTCGATTCGCCCGGACGCTTTGATATTTGTTCCTTGGTTTTGCCTCTGAATGCCTGTGCCTGTGCCTGTGACACACATGAACCTCTGCTTATGATTTCGTCCCCATTTCCGAATGTTGCTAATAATTTTAGTCGGTTTGTTGTTGCCTTTGACAAAGCTGATTGGGTACCGGTCCAACTCCAATAGCATGCGATAGTAATTATTATGTCAAATCACGTCATAACCATGTGATCCCGGAATGCTATCCCATCCAATCGAACCTAATTGCCGGATGATTATGTTGCATTCAAAATTGAGTCGAGCTACCTGCGATTTGATTTCTCGCATACAGTACAATTTTCCATCTACATGTTAGAATCTATTCAATAGATTTGTTATTTCGACTGCTTTGATGATTTTCAAGCACCAGAACACATTTGAACTGCCCAACTGCTCACCGGACTTTACATTGGGAATTCAACATTTTTGACTTATTACCAATCTTCTTCTTCTTTAGGTGCCGTCTCCGTTTCGAAGGTTGGCAATCATCAAGGCGATTTTTACTTTTGAGACCGCAGATCGAAATAGGTCATTATTGCTGCATCCAAACCAATCCCGAAGGTTCTTCAGCCATGAGTTTCGTCTCCTTCCTACGGATCTCCTTCCTTGGACTTTCCCCTGCATAATAACTTGAAGCAATTGATATTTTTCTCCTCTCATAACATGTCCCATGTATAGCAGTTTTCTTCTCTTAATTGTCATAATTACTTCTTTTTCCTTGCGTATGCGTCTCATCACTTCTACATTGGTCACTCTCTCCACCCATGAAATCCGTAGTATTCTTCGATACATCCATAGCTCAAATGCCTCCAATCTCCTCACATCAATCTCCTTCAGCGTCCAGGCTTCCATGCCGTAGTACAAAACAGATAGCACATAGCACCTCATCATTCTTATCTTCAAATCAAGGTTTAGATCTTGGCAACAGAAAAACTTCTTAATTCTTGTAAATACACTTCTGGCCTGTTCGACTCTGATTCGTATTTCTTGGGTACTGTCATTGTTTGCATTGAGGGTTGTTCCTAGGTATTTATATTCTCTTACCAATACCAACATTTATTATACAGATTAAACCCCTTTGGAATTCCAAGTCTACTTCCATTCTACGTTATTATACTCATATTTCATTATGTGATATATCAGGCATGAAAAGCAGGAGGTTTCATATCAAGCGTATGTAGTGTTTAACAAAACACTATGATATTCAATTTCACAGCTTGAGAAACAGAATTCGGAAAACGATTTGAAGAACAAGCTTGAATGAACATAGTATTGATACTCAATGATTAGGCTGAATAATAATAGTATTAATCATTTCCGAACATTTAAATACCTTTAAAAGAGTTTTTCAAATGCAGTTGATGGCAGAACTCCACAAATCAATCTAATTGCAATTCGTGTCACAGGAATGATTATGTTCTCTACTCCCTAGAGCTCATGTCAGTCGTATCATACAGAATAATTATTCACTTTACGTGGAGAATAATATTGGAGCTTTTCCAACCTACGTGTTGAACACGAAACACAAGTTCACAAAAATCAGGCCCTGTTGCGTTGGGTCTCCCAAGCTTCATTTACATCATTCACGCTAATAATGGGCACACCTGTTGCTTCTCCTAAGTGAAATAAGTAATTCACTTATGATATTTTTGAATATTCTTGAATTATACCTCCAACCAAGGAGGTATATTTACTCTAGAATATTGTCGACTTTGCTATGGAAGAGGAAGGAATACTTTACATACTTGAATGTTATATTAATGCTGTGTTTATCACCATAATAATATCGTGCATCAGGAGAATCATTTTTTCACAGAGATTGAACTACTGAAATCATGGGTGATGTTTCCCATTATCAATAGGAAAGGTTCACATCTATATCTTCTCGAATTCAATAACAAACTTTACGTTTAGAAAATCCAAAATATATTTTCTGTCACCTTGCCTCCGCAAACGTATCAGCATGAAGTATTCCTCTAGGGATAGTTGGTCAAAATATTGTTTCTCTTGGATCAGAAATTATAATAATTCCAGATCATAATTTTAGTAGATCTCGTTGCTAATTTGATTAGTTAATCTGTCTCAAATTTACGTCTCTAAAACCTTTTACACAAGCAAGATATTTATCATAGGACATTGAGCCACAAATGGCGACCACGTGCTCTCCTAAAATTTAAAAATTGTAGATATATGTTATTTGTTGCAACACGTGCTCTGAACATATTGTATTTAGGAATATGAACGCTCGAAGAGCTAGAATAATAAAAAGAACCGTTTCTCGAAACTATTGAAAATGCATTTGAATAGCCTACCTAGCTAGACAGACGCTGGGGTCATTATTCTTTTCAAAATAGTTTGAGACAAAATCATTCTTTCCTAGAAACGTAACAGTATTCTAATGTCAGTCACAGACACGTTTACAATAGAAACCACATGGCCCACTGTGCTTTGTGTCAACCCTTGTATATATCTATAGCATAAGTTGATGGCAGGTGAATGAAGTTTGTGAATAGCGATATATATATATAGTTAGGAGAGAAGTAAATATAGATATGTAATTTTCAATGTAACCACGTGGTTAGCATATGCTACAATTTTACCACGTGGTCAGCACATGGATATTATTGAAGCAATTATTTGATGACCAGTTATTTGAATGGTGATCACATCAAACGATAAACATGATATATGAGTAGATGTATTTATAAATTAGGTCATGAAGTAGATTAGGCTATATGTATAAAGTATTCAACAAATAATGTTGTACAATAAATTATAATTTAATAATTATTATAAGCTAATTAAGTTAGTTGAATCCGAATTCATAGGCTAAGGACAAATTTGTAAATAGAATAAATTAGTATATTTGATTGAAACATGTTGACAATGAGTATAAGAACCTGCTTAATTAATTAAGTAGTAATTAATTGGTATCGCTGTGAGTCTCTTGGATTTTGGACAGTGTTCAGTGTAGGAGTGAGTTTTTGGTTTCAGACTTCAATTATCCTATAGGGAATTGACTGAGCCAGGTAAAGATTGTATTTAGAATTTTCAATTTTTCTCATTTCAAATCCACACCACCCCACCCTAAAAAGCCCAAATAACTATATCAAATTACATAGCATCAAAGTAAACAGCAAATTTAATTATTTAGCTCTTCTAAATACAAATCTGTAGATACAGTTTTAATTAACTTCTTGAAGCTTACAGTTGAAATTTTCTTCTAAGCACAAATAATAGTTTTTTTTTAAAGCAAGGCTCCCCTAATCATATTCATTCTTTAAAATTTATCAATTCTCTCATTTTTGAGTATAATCGTATTTTTAACTAGAGGTGTTCAATATTTTGATTTTATTACTTATTTTTCAAGTAACCTGATAAAAGTAATAATAACTGTTTGTTAAATTTTGTTGTTTAAAATTAAACTTGAACTGTTGTACTTTCAAAAAACTTAATCATCTTGTATTTATATCTAATCATTACTATATTTTTGATCAATTTTTTATAAATTCATATAAATTTAAAGTTCAATAATAAATTCATAATAATTAACCTTTGTTTTGCCTTTCACTTTATACATTCCCTTACACACGACCCTGATCTATCTATCTTTACCTTTTTCTTCAATACTATTATTAGTTCAGTGAGTGAAATATAAGTATCCACACAGTGAGTGGAATTATAGTAAAGTAATTATTCTATCAATTCATAGTAATTGATTGGCGCCGGGCAAAATACCGTATAGAGTGAGGGAGTCCGAAACCCACTCTAAACAAAGACCGACAGTGGAAAGAGTTCAAAAGGACATACTATTGGTTTCCATGTTGATGGTGAAATAATTATTTGACTTCCGGAGTGAAGAAGCCTCAGATATGGATGTTTATGATATATATAGACCAAAAATAGTAATAAAAATTTGCAATCTCTGAGGCACTTTGAAGTCAATAAAAATGTTAATCAGTTGATAGTAATCGATGTCTATTATTTCATCTAAAATAATAAATTGATTAAACAGGTTACTTTGTGTCAAATTGATTCCACCCATTGTTTCAACCCCTGGAGATACCTTAAAAAATCAGCATCTATTAGAGAAGCGTGAGACTAATTGGATGAACGTTTTTATGCTACATTTGAATGCAAATCAGCCCTAAATGTGACCAAATCTCCAGGCGATGAAGCAGCAAGAGCAAGTTTAGTTGCGGATTTAGTGACAGGATGGAAGAGGCTCTGACAGTGCCCCACCATTGCCCAAGGGACACCATTACAACCTGACGCATGTTAACATGTCGCCCAGGGCTACTCTAGTTCAGCCACATCATTCTGCCATTCCTGCTATCATCATCACACCCTTCTCTTTATTACAACCTTCTCAGGTTCCGCTTTCCATTATTCATGAACATCCTTCATCAACTAATTCCTTCTTATAACTTTCTGTATAGTTTTCTCTCAATCTATCGTGCTCTTTTTTTCCACATTCTTCAGTCAACCTCTGTGATCGAATTCCATCACATCCTTTCCTGTATTGTCTTCTATTTATCTCACGTCATTCATCATCCTTTATTCCTCTATTTTCCAAATTCCATATTCTATGAACCATTCTATTCCATCAGACACTATCAAACAAACTTATTGCAGGACATTTTCATCGTCCTAGCACTGGTTTTATCCTCTCTAATATCTCTGCTTAGAAATCCATTGATATTGTACATTCTGCTCTCAGTTGAGCAAATTTCATTATCTTCAACTCCTCATTTTCATTCTTTACATTCCAATAATTATTGGGGGACCCAACACATGGATCTCAATTGGATAGTCTGAGTTGTATGATTATTCAATCCTCTTCACAACTACTTCCTTTATTTCACCTTCTTGAAGATATTCTCCTCCCAATTATCTGATGTTCTATCGTACACCCTTATTTCCTCCTGCTTCTAAAGCGTGTGTTCCAGCTTCTTCAATGCACTACTACTTGTATTTTTCCCTTTGTTTGTTCATCTTTATCGTTTCCTGTATTCCACTTCTTCCTCTTCCTATCTCTTCAACTCCATTTTTCTTCAAATCATCCCACTATTTAATTCTCCTTCCCAGTTCTTGTACTTCATTTTTCCATCTCTCTTCTTCCTCTCTTATCTGTATCTTCTCTTTCAAAGCCTGTAACTCTCTCAATTTCATCTATTTCCTGTTTCTCCTAAATCCTCCTTTCATTCCCTCTTCTCTTCCACACCACTCATCACTAAGTCCTCTCACCCAAAACACGCCTGTCTCTTCCATTTATTAACATTCTCAAGTCTTCCTATTTCCTACATCATTGTTTTTCCAGCCCCGCTCGATACTCCTTCTATTGTCTTTCTCACTTCTCTTTACACCTTTTCCTTTTTTATTCTTGTTCAATTCTTCTAACATTTCCTCGATAAGCTCTATTCTAAGCCTCACCGCAGTACTTCTCAAATTGTCTTCACGTGCTCTCTTTCCAGCCTGCCAATTCCTTCTTTGACCCTATAAATTCCTCACCCTATCATCAGTGTCACCCTAAATCAGAACCAGTGAAACCCTCCGGTGCAGTTGATGATGCGAGCAATCGTCGCCCGAGATTAGTACCGGTTGCTGCCACCAGACTGCGTCCTCGGCAGCAGTTCCCTCGGCGACTGCATGTTGCACAGAGTTTGACGTTAATTTTGAAATTGACAGTCAGGAATTTGAGGACTTACTAAATCGAAAAGCCTAGGTGATTGCTCTGCTATGTTCTCCGAAAACAACCACTGTTGAGTATCATTATTACATCTGTGGATACAAAAAATGGCAGAATCTTCTAACCACCTTTTGAGTGTAATTGCTTCATCGTTGTATGATTGGGAAGAATAGTTTATCATTTATGTTGGAGAGTGGGAATTGTTGAGATAATGAACATTGTCACTACCCGGATTTTGACAATCTCATGAACTATATTCAGGAAGAGGAAAAGTTTGTGGTATAACTTGTTTTTTGTTTCCGATATTGTGATGTTCTTGATCCAATAAATAATGTGTGAAGTGTAATATTCAGGCCCAATTAGAATTCGAATATATCAAAATTTACTAATTCTATGAATCAACATGCATAATGATCAAGTGCAATGATCAGCACGTGCAATTGAAATTCAAATTCTTCAATGTCAATAAATCATTTGTCAATGCTTGATGCTCTTCAATCCTACACTAGCCTATCAAAATTATGATGTAAAGAAGATTCTCGATACAAAAATCAATAATCAAGTGCTTATAATCAATTCAGGGAGGAATAAAATGCGAATGATGGAAGAAGGGAGTGTAAAATGAGTAGTATTGTGGTGAAAGGATGGGAAGTAATGGATAGAATAGAAGAATGAGGACTTCAAGGTGGAAGCAGGGAGAGAAAGAGTATATCTGTGGAAAACAGAGAGAGCTTGAGAACGAAGTCGAAGGAAAGCAAAGATAAGTGGACAAGCGGAGAAAAGGGATCCGCTCATCTAGGTTATGGTTCTATCAAAGTGGTCCACGGGGACAACAGATATGCGAGGAAACTCTGCTGAGGGGCTCTTGCATTTCAACAGCAGTCGCTCTTGTCCGTTTGTGTTGTGTTTGTGCAATGGCTGACCAGTGAAGGGAACACATCGCAACGCACATGAACGCGACTTGAGGCCCCACAATATAATACAATATTGTACTTGAGTGCTACCAACAATTCTCCAACCCAATGGCCTATGGTAGCCATCATCCTCCGTTTCTTCGATTACTGCTCTGTACTTGGTTTGTACTTTACATTAATACTTGTAAGTGAAGCCTAAAGATAGGATGTCAACAGAAAAATCACAACTTATGAGGAAGAAAAATAAATTGATTAACTCTGATGGCTGAAGCATGCTTCATGTTAATAAATCTTCAGTAGTATAATATACTACAATATAGCCTACTGATAATTCATAGTTTATATGAACCACCTGATTTTCATGATCCACTCTTGAAAAAACCACCCATAATTTTCATGATCATTATCCTATTATAAGCGAGCAATTCCTTTATATCTGTTCATATTTTTATATCTGGTTATCTGGTTATTTATGTTCAACGGATCTCCAAAACGGCTCCAACGATTTTCACGAAATTTGGAACATATTAGGTTTATGATATAAAAACTCGATTGCACTAGGTCTCATCCTTGGAAAAACTCGCTGAACGACATTAAAAGGATAATTCATCCTTAGCAGAAACAGCTGAGACTTTCGTCATCTGTGGATAGTAAAAAGTGAGCGAGTGATTCTGTCGAAAATCAAAATATCGCATCCCCGAAATTCATAAGCTGACGTATAGCCAGCTGTAAAAAATAAACACGATCATTTTAGAGAATTTGTTATGTTCATCAATAATATTAAAATAACGAATGAAGCTCGGTGCCCCGATATTTAATTTTTATAATAATGCAATATCTCAGTTATTTCCATATGAAGGAAAAAACTTATTCTGTGAAGGAATTCTCATGGTCCATTGTTCAATAGAACAAAGAACCAACAATAACATTCTTATGTATTTCTCGAAAATTCTGTGGAGATTCAATTTTTGTTTTTCAATCTTGAATGAATTTTGAGCTTTCTTCATTCTCATGCCGGAAGTTCAATCCTTAAATATAACATTGATACCCAATACGAACCAATATATTGGAGATCTGATTCGCCAACTCCATTCTTGGATCTCAATCAAACCTTATTTATGGATTTCTTAGCTAGTAAAGTATAGATCTCGAAATTTAATATAACCAAATTCATTTTTCGTGGATTACTCGATGCCAATACTATTGAGATATCCTGATTCGATTGATATAGTTTGGAGGATATGAAATTGCATTATTTGTGGCTTTTTAATTCCAAATTAAGCGATTTACTGAATCGTCGAAAGGTACTAGAGAATCCCTCTCATCTATCATCAATTTGTACTATAGTGATTTGGAAACCTCCCAAAAATAATTCTTCGACATAAAAACATTCTATCTTCGACTAATCATCATCTTAATGATAACCACCCTAACAACCTCTTCAACCCTTCACCACGCATCCATCTTACCTTGTCTGACTACTGACTTTTCCGCGAAGCTGTAGCTTTGTCGCCTTGCTTTGCTTATCGCATCGCTTGCGACTCATTACTCATCTGGCTTGATGGCAAATTCACTACTCACGATTTCTGCTGGGGCGAAACAAATGACTGCTCATTGCTTGGCGATTTTTCACCAGGGCGCACCGCCCTCTTCACATTCATTAGTCTCTCTACCCTCGGATTAGTTGCCGGCTTAATTCGGCTGGGTTACAATCTCATTCTTCTTCTTCAGCTAACAACAAATAATGACTCTGAATTCCTTGGTTTTATTCGAAGTTGGTCTCCTGATAGAGTAGGATTTGGATCCATCCCAACAAATACAACACAAATGGAAGGAGTTTTATTGAGTTTTCAGCTTTTTAATGTACCTATTACCTCTCCTTTTAAAATTGAATAATTTTTATCAAGATAATAACTTCATAGTCCCAATAATTAATCATGGTTTGAACTCCATAGCTCGATAATAGAGTTAATATATCGTTTTGTTTCAGCTTAAACACCTTATTGATAATTATATCTAGATTGACCAATCCTGGAAAATTGTAATCGATATGATGAATATGATTTCGCTAGAGAAGGAAAACTACGAAACAAAATAGTTGTGAATTATCGATATATTTCTATAGTCATTGGAAATTGGGTACATCAGAGATGAACAGGTTACAAGTGAATGGAATCAAAATATCATAACGCATTAAGTTTTCATTGCTATGTGGAATACCTCTATAAGTGGGATATTTCATTTCTTCAAATTTGAATAGTGTAAATTCAAGCAGAAATAATCGAATACTGTATTGCGAATTATCAGAATTATAACAATGTAGTTCTGATTAATTCTACTTCTGGAACGTTTTAAAATGGGAATTGAAATAGGGCAGTGGTTATGGAGACATGGAGACCAACTCATTTCTCCTGATATAGGGGTCAGAAAATGTGGAAAAGGGACACTCAAAAGCCAACAGAAAAATCAGGAAGTCCCTTCAGAATGGTTTGGCATCCGTTCCTGGGCCCTTAGTAATATGGTCCAATCATTGGCCCTGCCAATAGCTGGTGGCTGGTCATTAGTCTGCCGGAAAATTCGGCTCCTTTCAACGCCATCCAGTAACCTTCGTGCATTCGAGTTTCAACAACAAACCGGATGTCGAAACGACCTCAGTTGGGGTCTCATTGGAGTATTTCAATGGAATCGGTTTTGCATCAGTGAACAAACTACCAGTCTCATTCAAAGCAGTAGACAGTTTAATAAGCAAGCTGGACTCCATGAGCAAGTTCACGTTGATATTCAATAGAAAAGGGAGCAAAGTAACAAAAAAAGAGTACAAGTTGGAGAGAAATCCTGAAAATTTCGTTCTACTTCAATAGTGTGAGCTCGGGAAGTGTAGTATAAATTTCTAGCCTTAGGTGTGATTTTTAGATGAATTTTACAAAAAATTCTGAAACTATTATAACAACTATTATTATAGTCTGAAGATCAAAGTACCCTTCCTATATTACTTTTTATTTTCCACAACATGCTACGATTCCAAAGTCTTTTCAAGATTCAGATATTCAAGTGAATCTTGAATATGACTGGAATCAAAACATTTTGTGAAAGTTTCTGTACCTTTAAAAAAGGTACCTTGATTTCAAATTTCTTTGTAAGTACAAGTAGTCCTAAACAAGAGAGAGAGAGAGAGAGATTCCAAACCGACAACAGTTGAGTTTTACAATAATCGACGACAAACTATTCTTTGAGTTCAATGAAATGAGATCAATGAAAAAACATGAGGTTCTGACAATGTGAAAAATGAGAAACTTCAAAATCAATAAAACGATCATATGATTTGTGTCTACTGTATTTTGAATCTATGAGTTCAACGAAATGACATCAATAAAAAACATGTGGTTTCAACAATTCAAGAGAAAAATGAGAAATTTCAAAATTAATAGTACGATCATAATATTATGATTTGTGACTATTTTGAGAAATGTTCATGAATCTGATAGAAACAATGAACAGCACGTGGTTCTTGCAATGAGTTTGCCTCTTTCTCATGTTAAATTTATTTGAAACTCAATGACTACCAGGAAGGTAACAAAGTATTCATTTTAGAGAAATGCAAGCGCTTGGGCAGCTGGTTGGCCCTATTAGAGACTTCATAAGACCGGTTGACGATCGGTAAGAAAAAGCTATGGTTGACGATAGGTGAGAGAGAGAATCTCAGATTTGGAAAAATGTAAGAAGGTGAGGATGAGGAGGCAGAATCCACAAAAACAAGAGTTGGGAAACTAGGAGTTGGAATATGGAGATTGGGGAAATGGAAATATGAGAATGAGCAACAGCTAAAGGTTGGAATTGTGATGAGGTGAAATGAAAGAAAATAAAGAAGAAGCTCTGAATTATGGTGAGAGAAGGACGTGAAAAATACTCGGAGAATGATGGAACGATGATGAAAGGATAACCAACGCTTGAAAGTAGAGAACAGAAATGGAAGAGCAAAGGAAACACAATTAGAAGAGAAACCAAATATATTCAAAACAAAGAAGGAGAGATGAGAGTTTGGCATGAATATTAAACAAACAATACGAATGATAGATGAGTTAGGTATAAAAATCAAGATCATAGAAAACAGGTGAAATGCAGAATCCAAAAAAACAAGTAACAAGAAATTATTAATCGAAACGAGGAAGAAAGATCTGAGAGAGAAAGAAATTCTATTACAGGATATTCGTTTCATTGACCGAGGACGTCGGAGAAAACACGTCTTGGAACAAGAATGGAATGAGAAAAAGTGGAGGAAGGAGAGAAGAGGATAGAGGAGTGAAGAGGAGGAAGGAGAGAAGAGGAAGGAGGAGTGTAGAGGAGGAAGGAGACAAACTGATGATAGATATGGAAAGAAAGTAGGAGATTCAAAAGTACTATGATTGGAGTAGTGAGAAAAAAGAATTTGAGAACAGTGATGGAGATGAAAAAATCTGATAAGAATGTAGATGACAAAGGAGGGATAAGGGGAAAAAGTGAGATTGAGAAAACGTATATGTGAACAGGATGGAAGCTGACGATCGAGCAAAGGTGGGTGATGAGGGAAACACCTCGTAAACCGAAACCGTAAACCTGGAATCGGCAACTAGATTTTCAGAAGTGAGACTTTGTCCCCATGTCGTGCCAATGTTCGTCAGCTGGGTGGGGGAAGGGGTGGTGCCAATAGGGGGTCCAACTAGTAATATCGTCTCAAAGGAGGACGTAGAGGCCGTAAACAACGTGCAAAGGGTCACCCGCTTCAAACAAAGGCAATGCTACTCTGCGTCACACCATCAAATTGAAATCCTTTCTGTCCCCGAAAAACAGGTGGAAATCATGACGACGATCCCCCTCCCCTCACTGCACTACCCTTGCAATGGTCGTCGTTTTATTTTGGGAGCAAAAGACGCGCGAATTGCCATCACAGCTACGAGCAAATAAAAAAGCCCGACACCTGCAAACTATTGCTCTGGAGGAAACACTTCTTCCACCCCCTCTTCATCTATCGCCCACCAGGACCAACCCTGACTCCCCCAGAGAGTGCTGAGTTCAAGTGACACATAATGATCAGTGAGCTCTCTGTAGATACGACCTGACGTGACAAAAAGGTTATGACAATCTTGGCAATGAGAGTGAGAGAGAAACTAAAAAATCGACTCATTCGGTTGTCCTGTATGTGATTGCGATTGAATCAATTAATAACAGCAAAGTGGTAATTTACTGAAAAAGAATGTTTCATGGGGAAGTTTTTCTATAATAATGATAGTGTTAATAATTTTATTTCTTGAGCAATAATCATAAAAATGCACCCGAACAGCCGCAATTATTAAAAATAAAAATAGAATCCTGAATTTCTTATTTTAATTTAATTATTTCAAATATTCAATATTGTATGGACTGACAATAGAGATGAAAGCAGAATGGGGGAGGAAACTGTAGTTTCTGATAGAATGAGGGAGTTATCGAGCTGAATGAGCATAGCAAAGTAATCTGTGAAATTGATCAGCAAATACCCAACTAAATATTACCGGAAAATTATTTAACGATTATCGTACGTAGTGAGATGTTCGGCAATTGATTATGAATTCATGAAACATATGTATATCAGAAGAACAGTATTGTTTCAAATGGGAAGCTTATAACGGAATGGTTACACCTTCCTGATTTTAATAGGAATTATCGTGAAATAAGAACACACATATTTTGTTAAATTCTACATAGTTTCATTTGGTACAGGACCATGTTTCGTGACCACACAGGTCACATTTTCAATCTGACTCACAACATATATGGGTGTTTTTATTCCATTATGGAACGGTTCTACAACATTGACAGTGACTCAGTCGAATTTTTTGAAATTTATCGAATTATTCTGAAAAACTTATACCCAGAGAAGGGTAAATCACTATCCAGTAAGTGAAGGGCACTTAACACAGACGAGCAATCATTGCTTTTTTAAATCGTGTCATGATTGGATCAAATATTTATTCCGGTCAGTTTTTGAAGTGGAACACGATCGACTGGATGAAGAGTAGAATGTAACCGTTATTTGCGGTTACCGTTATTTTTTCGAATGTCTGAAGAACACGAGTCCCATTTCAAAGCGTTTCGCTCCGATTCTCCTAAGTCAGATTGAATGTGACTTTTCCAAGCCTACCGCTACAAGGCATGGCGCGTCATAGTAAAGGTAAATCACAATGGTGGTATAAGCGACACGCTCTAAAAATGTGGAGGGGAGAGGGCGAAGGAGAGAAAGAGGAAAAAAGAGATGTAGTGAATGACGGAATGGTATTGATGGGGAACACTAAAAGCAGCGAATTGAAACAAAAGGGGGGCTCGTGTCGTCCCTCAGAGTAGAAAGAATAGAATGGAAGGGAATAATAAACGAGCAAGAGGTGTAGTGATTCGGAGACGGGTGACAGAAAAAGGTGTACAGTGAGAGAGGAAGAATTGAGAGGGGATTAAAACCGAAAAAAACAATACCAAAGGGATTGATCCGTATTGAATGTAGTACACCTGAACCCCCGCAACAGAACACAGCTTGCCAATGCTTGTAGCATATAAAACCATGAATAAAATTTTTTCGTTTTTTAAAATATTCCTGTTTGAAAGATGTGACTGAATCTTACAGCTCCTGTGCTTCTGTTCCATGATAATTGTACTTTTGAAATATTTAACTATCATTTATGATAGATATATTATATTGTAATTAGAAAAAAACAATGATTTATACCACGGTATATAGAAGAAGTATTTTCATCTAAATACCGTGATTTATACCACTTCATGCTCTAAAAAAGTATGATTAATTATGTAATTTAAACTTATGTTCACCTGACCACACAAGATTCCAAAGAAATTGCAAATATACAGTGCAATATAATATGTAGTTATTTTGTGACTCACCGTATTTGACTATATGTGTTGTGTTTCTGCCATACACCGAATAAATCGATTACAGTATTGGATGGTTTTCAGATTCCTCTTTAATACTTTAATTTATATCGAACTTGTTTTGATAAGTTTTCGAAAGTGAAGAAAATACAACTTATTGTACGATCTCATGAGCTAGCAAGCTGACTTCTACCCAGCTTACAAGCCGGGACAATATCAGGGCGAATTTCAATTCCGCAACCTGGTGAAATGGATGTGCTTTGACTTTATGACAGTGTTTCATGTCCCCGCTGTAAAACGCCCCGGCACTGACCGGACGTTTCGTAATAAGCAACGGAAAACTAAACTGACGCTTATATCGTGTAAACAGTCGCACCTAATGCTATTTTTCACGTCACCACTGTTTAATACTTGAGCATTTATGCCCAACGTGTTTTGTTGCCCAGTATAACAACAAACGTATATGGCCGATACATTCATACTTGAACGCCAGTATCAATCTTACAGGATTAGCATATAGTTCCGGTCGTCACCACCCGTTCCTCCAGAAACCAATGACCAAGCGCATTTCAAGCTTTATTACATCGTAAAGTTGGCGCCCTGTCGTTAAACTATAGTTTCACTAGATGCATGTATATGTATCCACAATACATAGCACATAATAATGTAAAGCCTCGTCCCCATGTTGGTACACCTATTATATATTATAGTATATAGTTCCCCTGCCGAAAACAACTGCAGCTTCAGAGTTGAGTAGTCTGTAAGATAGGGAGTAGTCATTTCTGACTGAGAAAAGTTGGACCTTTATTGATCCTATTTATCATGTAGTAAGTCAGAAATTTCCAGTTGCCATTGCACTGTGCCTCGTATTGGCTCTAGAATAAACCACCAATAACTACTGCTATTTGAGATGTGAATTCAAAGATGTTTTCAAGTTGTTCATCAAAATATGAGATGTTGAGGTGAAAGTTCGAAACGATATTCAGAAGAAAGGGTATTTAGAAAACCTCCAAGGAATAGCCCCTTCATTTTCAAAATAAACTGTATTTTCAATATTTTTTGTTGAGTGATCCAATCTGTTTATGCATCATGAGCAGCATATCTCACAAAGGAATTCAATGTTTGGGAGTAGAATGTATGCATGAGAGATGACTTAACAGTAACTTCTTATACAACTAATAAATCAATTCGTGAATCAGCTGAAATATCACTATTAATTGAGTCCAGTTTGGTCCATTGACAGAACAGCAACTCCTTTTGTGATATCCTCATTGAAATAGGCTACTCAGCCCGGTAATGTTTTGTAGGAATATTGAAGAATTCTTTGCCTATTTGCAATGTTAATTGGAAAGATCCTACTGATACATCGAAAAAATCATCATACAAATAAAATCATGAATAAATAATCAAATCTCTGACGTCCACTCGTAAGTATAATGCAAGGTTTTGTATAATTTTCTCGTCTGAGTAACGATCTTCTCCCTGACCGTTCTATATTCCGATGGAATTTATCATCACGAAATTCATTTCGTAGCTGGTTCCAGTATTGTTAACCCTTGTTTCATGACGTTCAATGATCCACGAGAAACAGGGATGACTTTTCATTTCGATTACTACCTACCATGCAGTTCCCCCTTAGTTTGGCATGATATGCTACATGACGTCGATCTTCTCATAGCTTATTACTGGATGATTGTTCTTGGCAATAAAAAACTCGTATCAATCATCTCATTCGACTGTGGAAGGATACACATAATTCTAAGTAAATTGGAGAAAAAGGATAAGTTGGTTCGATTGAAGATGCTATAAAGCCGGAGCTTATATGGATGATGGGAGGACGACCTCCAAGTCATAAACGGGACCGGTTTCCATGATGCCGGGAACGTAAAGTGAACAAATTAAAGGCGACTGTAGTAAAAACTAACGAAAGAAGCCGTGCTCTGTCACTGGCTTGGGATCTTGGACGTTAAATTCTCGGTGTTGCAAGTTCCCCGTTTAATGAAAGGACTCAGAGACCAAATAGAATTGTATCGTTACCCGCCCGCCCCAAGCGGAAGACGCAGAAACTACACAGTTGCATCGAAACAGAAACATCTCCTGAGGGAGGACGGGGATTTATGACTGGAACAGGACGGAAAAAGATAGATGTTATAAAGTATTATTTTTACGAGAGCCCTGCCTGCTTTTCCATCGTCATCAGACTCAAATTGAAGCCGAGCTACAACCGGAATGCAGTTAACTTCTCTTTAAAAGATGAAGACTACCCTTCCTTCCCTCGCTTGCAAAGTCAGAGTAATCCATCATCTTGAAGCATGTCAGGGGAATAAATGAATGTTGAGGCCTGCCGCTGTTTGTGAACGTGTTCTGTGCTGTGCTGTGCTGTGCTGTGCAAGGCCATCAAATAATGTGGTTCCTACTCTGATTTGGCCGCAGCCTATAGACAACAGATGTATTTGTAGGCCTATTGTTGCTGATCTGTTTTCAGGAAAAGATTGCCAAAAAAATGTATACGAATTTTCAAAATGTGTATGCAACAAGGATCATCAATTGAATCGCTTTATTGATTGATATAATACTGATATTAATTATTCTGTAATTTCCATTTCTTAAACATTTCAATTCCATCTTCCATTGCCATTCTTCAAAAATCCATCATTCTTTTTCAATTCATATTTTAAACCTTGCGAGTTTGTCAATATCTAAAAGGAGATTCAATGATATTCATGATTCCTCAATTCTCCCTAGTTTGTATTTCAACCAACCTTGAAAATGTAAACAATTCGTGAATCAGCTGAAATATCACTATGAATTGAGTCCAGTTTTGTCCATTGACAGAACAGCAACTCCTTTTGTGATATCCTCATTGAAATAGGCTACTCAGCCCGGTAATGTTTTGTAGGAATATTGGAGAATTCTTTGCCTATTTGCAATGTTAATTGAAAAGTTCCTACTGATACATCGAAAAAAATCATCATACAAATAAAATCATGAATAAATAATCAAATCTCTGACGTCCACTCGTAAGTATAATGCGAGGTTTTGTATAATTTTTTCGTCTGAGTAACGATCTTCTCCCTGACCGTTCTATATTCCGATGGAATTTATCATCACGAACTTCATTTCGTAGCTGGTTCCAGTATTGTTAACCCTTGTTTCATGACGTTCAATGATCCACGAGAAACAGGGATGACTTTTCATTTCGATTACTACCTACCATGCAGTTCCCCCTTAGTTTGGCATGATATGCTATATGACGTCGATCTTCTCATAGCTTATTACTGGATGATTGTTCTTGGCAATAAAAAACTCGTATCAGTCATCTCATTCGACTGTGGAAGGATACACATAATTCTAAGTAAATTGGAGAAAAAGGATAAGTTGGTTCGATTGAAGATGCTATAAAGCCGGAGCTTATATGGATGATGGGAGGACGACCTCCAAGTCATAAACGGGACCGGTTTCCATGATGCCGGGAACGTAAAGTGAACAAATTAAAGGCGACTGTAGTAAAAACTAACGAAAGAAGCCGTGCTCTGTCACTGGCTTGGGATCTTGGACGTTAAATTCTCGGTGTTGCAAGTTCCCCGTTTAATGAAAGGACTCAGAGACCAAATAGAATTGTATCGTTACCCGCCCGCCCCAAGCGGAAGACGCAGAAACTACACAGTTGCATCGAAACAGAAACATCTCCTGAGGGAGGACGGGGATTTATGACTGGAACAGGACGGAAAAAGATAGATGTTATAAAGTATTATTTTTACGAGAGCTCTGCCTGCTTTTCCATCGTCATCAGACTCAAATTGAAGCCGAGCTACAACCGGAATGCAGTTAACTTCTCTTTAAAAGATGAAGACTACCCTTCCTTCCCTCGCTTGCAGAGTCAGAGTAATCCATCATCTTGAAACATGTCAGGGGAATAAATGAATGTTGAGGCCTGCCGCTGTTTGTGAACGTGTTCTGTGCTGTGCTGTGCTGTGCTGTGCAAGGCCATCAAATAATGTGGTTCCTACTCTGATTTGGCCGCAGCCTATAGACAACAGATGTATTTGTAGGCCTATTGTTGCTGATCTGTTTTCAGGAAAAGATTGCCAAAAAAAGGTATACGAATTTTCAAAATGTGTATGCAACAAGGATCATCAATTGAATCGCTTTATTGATTGATATAATACTGATATTAATTATTCTGTAATTTCCATTTCTTAAACATTTCAATTCCATCTTCCATTGCCATTCTTCAAAAATCCATCATTCTTTTTCAATTCATATTTTAAACCTTGCGAGTTTGTCAATATCTAAAAGGAGATTCAATGATATTCATGATTCCTCAATTCTCCCTAGTTTGTATTTCAACCAACCTTGAAAATGTAAACTATTCGAGACATATCCTGTGGGAGTGAATATAACTCATAAACAAGCAAACAAGCTAAGACCTTAAAACACCGCAATTTTTCTATGCCAAACAAGTATTCCTTTTTTCCAGCTTTGAAAATACCTTGCAAAATACTAAAAGATTCAGTTTTTGAAAGCATTGATTCAGAGTATTTATATATTTCTACATGTCATATGATTGGAAAAGTTGGTTTCAAGTTGGACTCATCAATAGATTCAATCATGTAGTGGCAGAAGACCATCAAGCTTACAATCTCAGTTACAATAATGTTCATTCATGCTCACCTGAAATGAAAAGATACAATGTTAGTGTTAGTCAGATTGTACCGCTCAAAGCTACACGACTTCTCTCAAATAGATCAATCAATAGATTCTCGATTCAATATGTTCTCAATAAACATATAAACCAAGATATTTTTGATATTTTTCAAGGAGAACATTAATACAAATAATATTAAGATTTTATATTTCATTGAGTTTGGATATGGTTCCTTTTCAGACTTTCAGAATCCATAAGTGATCAACAACTATTGCTAATGATTTTTAATTGGAGCTTATAATAATTCTAAAGGACTACCATTTTGTGAGATAGTTATTCCGAAAACAATCTCATCAATCCAAATGTTCGCATTGGAGGGGAGCATTGTACTTCTGACTAAGGTAAATCTATCCAAATCAGATCACTTCAAAATCTAATATAGGCTATTGATAATTTATTATTGTTTCTCAAAATTTTTCATCAATATGATTGAAATTATAATAAATGATGAACGGTATGATCATGAAATTATATATTCGGCATTTATTTCTAAGATTTATAATGGTAGTTGATGGAATAATTTATTCAATAGTTAACATTGGAAGCAATCATCAATAACCTATTCTGCAAAAGTATGCTATCACAATGACTTCCAATAGAATGTCCTGCACTGATTTCATAGCAGTGTTGAAAACGGTATCATTCATCGAATCGCACAAGATTTGAAAGCGAAGATAAAGGGTTCATAAACTCGGTTTAGTGACCATTACCCGATCTTTTGAAGGCGTGGTGGGGATTTGCTACAATTTTATACCCAACATTAAATATTTAGTCTTACAATCAAAGATTTATTGATATTTGGAATTACTGAGCTATAAAGTTTCAATCCATTCCATTCAACTCCATTCTTGGACTAGGAATAGGCCTATGTCCGATTATAATACTGATCACAAAAAAAATGTATCCATTGTCATTGGCAGATTTTTCTCCCACAATCTCTATGCATCTCATTTACATACCAGCACATTTTGGTGAGAAGCAACCGTATAAATCAAAAAATGTTCTCTCCCTTATTTAGTTAGTTGTTGGGACTATTCATTTGAGTTTTTAGTTTTTATTTTAAATCGGACTACAAATAATTTTTTCATCGTTCATTGTTCTTGAATCCCCCATTATTCTCAGAAAAATACGTAGAAGTCGGAAAGCTAATCATGAGCAACTGATTGTGACGTGCGTTCTTTGTATTGCAGGCACTACCAAACTTGTGCGGACATAAAGAGAGGCGAAATTCGTTAACGCCAGTCGGAGAAAGAGCCGATTGATTGGGCTCCGTTGTTACGGAACTGGTCTGAGTTTTGGATAAAGAGAAGGCGAGCAGGTTGCTGGCACACATCTGAATAGAGTTTAATTGGAAACAGTTCTGAAACGACTAAAACAGTCTCTCAGCGAACCGAGCTTCGACGAAAATCTAATCGGAAAGGTGTCAGAACATGTTGAGGCTGGTCCGATTCATATCAGAGGCACAATCCACGGAAGTTGGGGCTTGTTCCAAGGCAAACCGCGTACACTATGTTACAAGGTGAGATTGGTGATAATCTGTTACCACGGAATTAAGTATTCTTTCATATAACTTATCATCACGTATACTTTGAGCTCTTCCTCACTTTGTCACACTTCATACACGCCTTATTTAAAACTATTATTTCATCACATTGATCCACATGATAACAATAGTCCACTATAAAACATTTCATTATAATCATAACTAATGTCATGATTCAGAATGGGTTGACAAATTATACTGTCTGTATTTTTCATTCTGGAAATATAATATTGCTTCCTCTCTACGTGTATTTCAATTTCCATATTTTTATAATATTTGTATTTTGTTCAAGTTCCATTCTTGGTTTGGAGAAGGAAAATAAGTGCTCAGGTCTCAAGCAAGATCTCAGGCCTTGGAATGTGAGTTGACATGGGGAATTCAATGTTCCAGAATTAAGTATTCTATATAACTTATTCCAACTCTCTCTTCTTCCACCTACATCAATGTTTGGAAAATTATATTTTCCTTACTTGCGATTCCCCTCTCATTGCTTTGAAAACAACTTTCCCAGTCGAACATGCCTGGTATCAGTAGTTATCAACAGTGAATGCTTCGTTCTCACTTTCACGCTCCCTCAAACATTGTTTTGAAAACGACCTTCCCAGTCGCCAATAGACACACAAGTTTGAGAAATGGAATAGAAAGTTAGCGAGTTGATGGGTCGGAAAACGATGCCAGAAAGGTGTAAAGCCGGCTGAGACGCAAAGATGGCTATAGTTTTTGGTGGAGCGAAAACAAGAGAAAGTGAACAGTGAGGTGAGAAGGAGGATGAGTAGAATGAGGTGGAATGGGATAGAAGAGATGAGAGGGTGAAGGAGGAGAAAGAGAAGAACAAGTAATAAGATAAAAAATCAGGATTATGAGGGAAAGAATAAGGAGGTAGAGAAGGAAATGGAGGATAAGGAGGAGAAGGTAAAGAAGAATGAGCATGAGAAAGAGAGGAGTGAGAAAGAGGCGAATGGTTGGGGAAGTGGATAGAAGGAAAACAATGGAAAAAGCAGAAATGGTGGAGTGGAAAAACTTGAAGAAGAAGAAGAAGAACAAGAAGAACAACAAGGACAAGGAGAAGAACAACAACAACGACGACAACAGGAACAGAGAGAAGAATAAGAAAAAGAAAAAGAGACACCATTGAAATGGAGAAGGAGAAGAATGTGAATGAGCAGGATGAGGGGAAAAGCAAGAGGGCAGATCGAGGGATGTTCGGAATGCAAATACTTTCACCGGAGTTCGACGAAAGCAGTTATGTTTAATCTAATGGTCGACTGCCGACTTCCGGTAGTTAGAGCCGGTGTAGACTGCAGACACTCTTGCTACCAACTTTCCGTAAAACTTGTTTCCAGAAAGAAACAAGAGACAAAGAACTGGTAAAAAGAATTGGAAGTTTCGTCCTCCTTTTATTGGTAACTTGAGCAGTTTACAATAATTGGATTGGCAGTATCTTCTCACAGATAATAAATTTTATTGTTGAACAGGTCTTGATAATAACTCATCTCTCCATATCTATTGTTCGGTTGAAGAAAAAATAGTCTAAGTGATTGTTTAACCATTCTCATTGAAAATCTAGGACTTTTCTAATGCTGTAATTAACTTACTTCAAATCACTTTGATTATCCTAGTGATCACAATAACTACTAATATGAGAGCTGAGAGTTATAAAAATAATGATAAAGATAGTATCATGAGAATAATTAATATTCAGATAATAACCATAATTATTGACATGAATTACAAAAGCTACAAGAATGTATGAATGCTTGAAATACTGGAACTAATAGTTATGAATAAAACCTATAGATCAGAAAAAATCTTCAGAGGTTTCAATTGAATTATATTTATCTTAAATATAAGATTTTGATATTGAAAGAGTAGAAATGATTGGAATTGACATTTGGTTATACGGCAAGGCAGAATATCCAAAAGGATCTCTCTGCCAATAAAAGCCATATGAATAGAAAAATAAAATTTATAGAAAGAGATTTCATATGAAGAAATGCTGAATTGTCCATTAACACTATACTCAGGCTTACAGTCTGATTGCTATGATGGCTGTAGAATGGAAAATGTATAATGTTACTTCTTCAACAAACTGATACCATTTTCAAACTATGATACTCAAAATATAATTGAATCAGAATATACAATTCACGAAGAATCTAGGTTGCATTTCACTTCATAAGTTATCAGAAACAATTCAAATCATCCTAAAACAATACTGGAAAACCACCCATCAATCGATTCACCTTGTGACTTCTTAAGAGAACAGAATTTAATACGGCGTCAAACAATATTATTTTAGAGACGCCTTGACTCCGCCCCTTAGCGATTCGTCACATCCAACAATCAGGGTTAACAACTCAAACAGACAATGAAATAAACTTCTGTAGAGACGGAACTGTTGGGTTACATATACATATAACGATATACTGTACGATATACAGCTCACTATTAGATGTATATAATATACCTAGACGTACAATATATATACTGATACCTAGAAACATAAGATAGTACATACATGTGCATACAAGCATATAAGTCTCAGTGGAATATGTGAATTCACCAGTAAGTTATGTGGAGACTGTTTACTGAGAGCTGTTGGCACAAACAAAGCTATTGGATTAATTCGCTAAATTGTATTCGCACTCGGAAATGTGCAGTAGAGATTCCTCCAGTAATATTATGCCACTGCTGATACTTTTAATTGGACAAGCAGGTTACGTACTTCTACAAATAGGTTAATCAGGTTGTGGGGGTTGAAGGGATTGAGTTATGTTTGCTAATTATCAGGAAGAAGATGAACCAAAGATCGTTCGAAGTAGAATGGAGATATACTTAGATTAAATTCAAATTCAGATTCAAATTAGTTCATTCACGAAATATGACATATTTACAAAAATATAAAAGTGTTATGAATATTCTTCCTGCATGGATGGTATTTGTCCGTGTGCAGGGAGGAGGAGTCGCAAATTGTCAGACAGGAAGCAAATTGGTAAGCAATTGAAAGCAATATATATAAACAGAAAATGAGATGATTGAGGAAAGTTGACTTTTTTCAGGATGAAAGAGATGAAAAATGAGAGAGTGATGAAAGAGAATAAATAATAAATTGTAGGAGGCGTTAGATTACATAAATCCATTTTCAATAGAAAGCAACATGAATAATATGATGAATATCACAGGTCCAACATACAGTACAATATAAAAGTACAAATAAATGTGTTTGAACAGTAATTTTGTACACATACCAAGATGCTAATGCAAACTCTAGAAATATTTTATGCATTTGAAATCTGATGAGATTTATTTCCATTGGAATATACGTGAATATAATAAATTCGTAATTTGCTCGTTGAATTTGCACCAGAGAGGACTTGCTTCATAATATCGATATCCGTAGAGAGCTCAATGTGATCTCTATACCTCAACGAGTTGACGAGAATCGACAACAGTGGAGAGAACACGTTGAGAGAATGGGAAACAGAAGAATCCCGAAAGCTGCCATTGCTTACAAGCCAGAAGGGAGGAGAAGTATTGGCAGACCAAGAAAAAGGTGGGAGAATGTTTGAAGGCGAAACAGGTATTAATGCCTACCCCTGTAAGAAGACGACGACGTCGATAATAAATTTGTGTATTTAAGAGACTCTTATATAGGAAGAGATGACAACAATAGTTAAGTTTTCGAACCAGAGTATTTGAATACACCTTCCAATCGCACATTAATCAAAACCGATTCATCACATTCATATTCTCATATCGAGATAATAGATAATAGTGGTTTGTAGGCTTGGATTTGTATGAGCCAATATGGGATCTAGATGTTTTTGATCGAAAAAAAAGAATAAAAACTAATGTTACTTGTTCAGGATATTGCTTTTCATTTCCAATAAATAATTATGTACTTTGCACAATGAATCATTTATGTTTATGATGATATTATAAGATTGTTGTTTTATTCTATAATCTTCCTGATAGGAAGATTCACAAGACTTTTCAAGCAAAAAATTCCCTTTGTATTTATAACCAGGAATGTCCCATCACATAACAATTGAGAATGATCCACCAATACATGATATTATGGATTATTTCCACTTTTACTCTGTTATCTCGAAAATAATATAATTATCTTCATTGTTATTTGTATCAAATGAATTGCAACAATCAACAACATTCCAATTCCAGGTCGATGGTTGAAGTAGAATCATCCTTATATCTCATCGTGAATGTCTGTGAGTGAAAGTGATTGAGAGTCAGGTGCGCGCGCGTGTTGTTGCCTACGTTGGCCGGGAAGATTACCGTTGGCCCAGCACGGTACGATGTAGTAATTGTAACTTATCGGGGTAATAAGACGGGCCGGTGTGCTCTGGACCCAACATCCCAGGGTGGGATGGGATGGTCCTTCCCGGGCCGTCACCCAAATTCCGGCCATCAATTTCTCGGGAGACTTCCGGTTGTAGAAAGCAAAGGATCCGGTTGGTCGAAGGAGGGGGTGAGAGAGCTCCAAGGAGGATTGATAGGCAAGGTCTCCAAACAAAGCGACCAATGAGTGGAGAGGTGGGTGAGCAGGAGTGGGAAGAGATCATCAACCTGAACTCATTCAACCCTTGGATCTGTTCTTCAACCCTGCATTCAACCTTAATTGCACGCGTTCTCGTTGATCAAACTAATACTTTGACGTTCATTCATCCATTCAAGAATTCCAATCTGACACAATCATTGGCAATGGTTGACACTATAACATACCACAATTATACAGGCTCAGAAAAATGATAGGCCTATATCCCAAGATGCCAGGGTTATTATGAATAAAAAAACTGAACTTGGAGTTTAAAATCTTTAGCAAACATTTCCAATAAATTCCTTGTGGGCCCTGTTGTGTAAGGAAATACAAGCCAATATTCGAGTAATTTCCTATTCTAATAACCAGCTGACCACTAATATTATTAGTTTGCATTTTCTCATTCAATTGCCCCTGAGATTTGATGACGTGTTTCAATCGCATCTTCGCAAAAAATATAAATATTGTTGGTCCAAATTCTTAGCTAATATAATTCTTCTTCACAATTATTAAAACGGTTCTGAATCTCCACAATGAAATGAGGGATATAGGTTAAACATTTTTCAAGGGGAAATAACAGAAACTGGTTGAAAGTCATGGGAGATCCTTTTTTCTTTTTACTCTACACTTCCCCTGTGTCTTGGACCCACGTAGAAATGCAAAAAATAATTTTGTTATTAATTTCAAAATTAGTTCAAACATCCGTATTTGTCAATCCAACTGAAAGTTTCACTTTTTTCAAGAGACAAACTGATGGAGGAGTTGAGTAAAAAATTCAGCTGAGAAAGTTCCTGTGATTATGAAGTTTCTCAACATTATTCCTGGTACCCTCTTCACTGATTTGAATAATTGATAAAATTCAATCTAGTCCTGTTCACTAGAAATATTCATATAATTACTCTAGTTCAATTTACTGATTTCAACAAAACAATGTTCTTATCTATAGTCAACAGAGAAATGTTACTTTTCATAAGCTTTCTCGATATATTTTTACTACCTCTTCTTCTTGTGGTTCCTATCCGTTTCGGATGTTGGTAACCAGCATTGCAAGCCTTATTTTGTCCACAGCAACGCGGAAGAGTTCAGCTGATATTTTTCCCGTCCACTTTCTAAGGTTATGCAGCCAAGATATTCTTGCCCTTCCAGGACCTCTTTTTTCATCGATTTTTCCTTAGACGATTGTCTGGATTAAAAAGTACCTGGAGTCGTTCCTCATGATGTGGCCCAGATATTGCAGTTTCCCGATCTTGATAGTGTTCATAATTATTCCCCGTTGTTTATTCATTCTTCTTAGTGACATGTTCAGTTCATGATATCCTTAGTATTCTTCGATAAAGGAGCGTTTCAAAAGCTTCTATTCTCTTGGATATGCTTTCATCGAGTGTCTAAGATTCGGCTCCATATAAGAAAACAAAAAATATCTCACTTCTCAGAAGTCTCACCTTTCTTTCAAGAGTAAGATCATGGCTTCTGAAGAGTTTACTCATTCCGTTAAAGGCGGCTGTGGCTTTGGCAATTTACTACCTAGAGACTTGATTTTCTAAGAATTTTACTGTTCAAAAAGTATTTCTAGAGTACAGTATGAACATTTCGAGACTTTTATTTTGCGATTGAAGACCCATGAATAGAAAAGTATGTAATATGTATGAATGAATGGTTTATAAGCATCATTCATTTTAATAATCAGTACAGATCTGGCATGAATAATATAATATGATATAATAATGATGCACTCAAATTAAAAATATAAAAAATACCATATGCATACCATGAAAGTTTTCCATGTCAACAGTTCCGAATAAAATTGGACAGGAAACGAGTCATAGTGGCCAGCGATACGCCCACATTCCATTTGCCATCCAGATGCCATCAGTACGGTGAGGGAACAAAAACGCCTGAGATTACAACAGCATTACAAGCAGACCTTGCGTGTATCGTGTATGCCGCCGCATTGATTGGTAATCGCATTCCAATGTGTTGTAGGATGTAGGACTCCCTTCACATTAGTGCAAACACGAATGTCAAGGTGGGAGTGAGAGGATATGGGAATGGGATGCAATAGAGGGAGAAAGTAGAGGCAGCGAGAGAGTAAGTGAGGGAGTAAATGTGAAAGTGTGAGTGGACAGAGATAGTCTGAGAGAGCAAGTATGTTAGTATTGGATTTAGTAGAGGACGAATTTGTAGTTGAGGTGGATGAGGGGTGAGAGGTGGAGAAAGTAGGCTTATTGACAAAGGTGATGAGATAAAAGAGAGAGATGCCTCGTGAAATAGCTGGGTAGATTGAGGAGGGTAGGAAAGGAAAGAAGATAGACTTAGAGAGTTGAGGCAGAGGTAGGCAAATGTTGGGGAAAGTAAATGACAGAGAAAATCAGAGAAACACGGTGTGTCGTTGGAGAGAGATGGAAATAAGTAGAGGGTATGCAGTACAGGATAAACGCATTGAAATACCAGGATTTGACGTTTTCATCACATATAGCCTGAAAACTCTCACCACACTGCTTTCTCTAGTGAATTGGGCAGAGCTCTGTGTGGATGGTGACAAGGACGGAGAGTTTTTACTGCCATATTTGTCAATTGTACCGTAATCAACCTCGCGATGATCATTTGCTCTAATAATGCACACGATCATTCCCTTATCCAGTACGATAAGTTGTATGTTTTGAAGCGAACATCCCAAGGATAGTGAAATCAGCAATTGGGAACATGATCGGTGGTGGATAGTGCACTCAGAGTAATAACCATCTATAATTTGATGTTATCATTCCTGAGAATTCAGTGGTAGGATAAGGATTGAAACTGAAAATTGATAAAACTTTTGCATGTGATGAACTTGACGACATTGGCATAAACAGCATTATCAGAGATACTTCAATAGATAATCTATAACGTAATCTTCATTCACGAATCTCATAATAAACAAATCGAACAGATCCTTCGATCAAAAAGTGATAATTAGTTGCATTAGCAGTAGTTCTATTAAACTATTCTTTCATGTGTGCATCCTATTTCTACTATCAAAATTTATTTTCTGACAGATCAATATTGCTAAAGTGATGTTGAAATGTAGCTCAAAAACTGTTTTCATACTCTTTCACCAAAAATATGTTTGTACTGATGTTATTTTGCTCTAAATTGAATCAAGATTCACCTCTGATTTAATATACAGTAAAAGGAGAACATAAATAAATGCATTTCTCAGAAAGATGGTAGTGCTCATCTAGGAGTAATATCGAATCAATACTTCCACTAAGTTTGAATGAAATCAGATAAATTCCACTGCACAATCAATTAGAGAATTACATAACAGTGGAATAGTATTATCTCACCAACCCAGAATCTTCAAATGGATGATTTTCCTCTTAGAATACCTTATGTGCGGTACTTGATGTACATTTCTTGTCTATGCTCGTTCGTAGCCTATTGGGAGATGAGTAACTAGTTACTCTAAAAAAACGTACCGTAGAAAACCCTACTACTGTATTCACTGAATTATCTCGGTATGAGATTACGACGTCAGGATTTGAAAGAAAGGTGTTGAGAAGTTTAAAATTGAAGAAGCAACGACAGGACGTGAAAAGACGGATGAAAAAAAAACAGAATAATAGGAGCGTACAGGGAACGTGTTGACAGTAATATTGGTTGGGAAAGATGGGTAGTGGAAGGAGGTACTTGAAGCTCAGTACGTTTTTTTGCATGTCGGCATGAATTAAATATGAGCCCTGGGATACAGTAGACTAGAATAAGATTCACTTCATTCCGTCAGCATTTGTTGGATGGGAAACATTGACGATATATCCAAGTAATGCTGACAAAGTGAAGTGAATCTCACTGTAGTAAGGTTCTCTCTAACCAGTCAGCATTGGTTGAATGAGACGCTTTGATATTATACATGGAAAATGATGACAGTATGAAGTGGCTTTCACTAGCTGTAGTGTGGTGACTGGAAGTGATGGAGGCCTAGACCCTAGAATGATGACAAGATGCTCGCTAATCCCCTTCCGACTACCTCCAACAACCTCCACCAGTTATTATCGTACCTTCTTTCACCCACTACGGCTGTCTCCGAAATGAATTTACTTTCCAGGAAAAGAAAACCTCGGGGAGCAAATTAAACTGTACAACTACCGCCCTGTGTTACCTACAACCTCATTGCTGGTGGCCCTTTATTGACCCAAACAACTGCGTCTTCACGTGAGCCTAAGCCCTTCTTATTGCTTCCAGGCCCTTCCAATCCTCTTGTACAACAGTAACTTCCTATTGCCTTCTATAAATCCATGGCATGCCACCCCATGTTACTACTTCTTAGTTAGACTACAGTGCTGTTGTTTTAAGTGACTGAAGGTGTCTAGCTTGTGAAGTAGATTGAGATTGTTTGGTTTGTTGCAGTCCATTGTCAACAGTTTGTGGATTGTGGAATATTGACAGAGCTTCACAAGGTCGATCAAGACAGATGTGAGCATAGTGTTCTGGTCTCAGGTGGAGTCATTCTCCATTGTCAATTATTGATGTTGTTACGATATCCAACAGTGAACATGTAGACCTAAAGATAGAGAGATTTACAAGTCTCCCGAATAAAACATATACAGTTTTATTTCACCTGAAAATGAGAGCTTTCAATTAAACTGCCCCAATACTTTTAATCTTTTCATCGTCATATATCCCATTTTTATTATTGGATTACCGATCTGCATACTGAAACTGATGGAGATTCAGATTGTCTGTAGATAAAAAGTAATTTGATATTATCAAAAGCAACAATAACAAAGTAGCCCTAGCCATTTAGTGACTGATTTAGTAGGAAATTTGAAATTCATTATTCCAATAATAATAATTTACAACGTGAGTCTGCGGTTTACAATGACCAGCTTCCACAGTTGAGCTGGGAATGAATAACTCAATATTGCCAATTAGTCAAATTTGTGGATATGATTGAACTATTCGATAATTATAAGAATAAGTTTGGAACTGTTCACAAAATGCAATGGAGCAAGAAGTAATATTATATTATTGAAAATATATATAAGAGTGGATTCACTTAAAATGTGAAATTCACATGGAAATGAATCATTGTCGGGAAGATTTTTTATTCAAACAATTCACAATGACTAGAAATGAATTTTAATCATTCAGTTAGAGTTTAATCGACTTGATTATACATTTAGTTGAAAACTGCATAATGATTCATATCATTGGTGAAGCTCAGTCTTGGGAACTTCCATTGCCGATACCTATCTCGATTTTGCGTTGGTTCATTCGTGAGGAGTGCAAACATAAGCAATGTTTTATCTGGCACAAATCATGAATTAAACATGCTCCTCCAAATACCTTCCCCGCTTTTGCTGCTACTTTGGTGATCATCAATTGAATAGGCCTAGAGCCTTTTGTAGCTCTTACGAAAAAATACGTTTAGTTATATGGGCTATCAAAACTATTCTTTAGTTAGACTCACTTTTCTATCATCAAAAATGATGTTTCAGCTGCAAGAGATTGTCATTTCAGTTCATAACTTCATAACTTGCCTGATATGAGGGTTATAGTATCTTTCCACCTCCACGATCCTCTTCCCTCAATATTCAAAATCCACTCATTATAAATCTTCATTCCAGATCCATTAAAATGACCTTGATATTTTTTTTAATTGGTTTGACCTACTAAAAATCATACAAATTGTTAGAAATGAAATAATTATGTTCTATCAAGAAAAAAGATTGGCATTGACTTTTTTCTATTTGTGATTAGATTAAAAAAAGATTGATAACCAGAGAAATATACCAGATAATTATCGCCATCTCAGAGTAAAAAACTAACCTCCCCCTTCTGAACATGATTGAGTTGGAGAACTCACTCACGAACTGTTGTATTGTAATCTTTCAAATATCTTATTGTTGATTTAAGATTATGGAAATAGTTGAATATTTCTCTTGAAAGGATAATTTGATAGTAGGCTTCATTGGGATTCTATTCGAAAAAATAAACTAACTCCTCTGTTGCTTGAAAATTTTTGTCCGCCATATTGAATCCGCCATATAGATCCAACTTCAATTTTTCAAATAAAAAGGTGGTCATGTGTTACATAATAAAAAGTTAAACAGAATACAGTCTGATACTGAAATCATATCTTCAAGACCGTTATTTCAGGATAAAACAAGATGATGCTTTTTCATCTCTCAGAGAAATCAGGGCTGGAGTTCCTCAAGGAAGTGTGCTGGGTCCCCTCTTGTACCTCCTATACACATCTGATATACCTCAACCCGAAAACGTAACAGTAGCAACATTTGCTGATGACACAGCAGTTTTATCAGTTGGTGAAACTGTTGAAGTTTCTACAGAGAAATTGCAGGTGGCAGTCAACAGAATCAATGTTTGGACAAAACACTGGCTTATAAAATTGAATGAAGCAAAATCAGTTCAAGTCAACTTTACAAACAGAAGAGTTCAATATATCCCTCTAACACTCAATGGGAATATTGTACCCTACTCCAACACTGCAAAGTATCTAGGCATGACGCTGGATGCCAAGCTTAGATGGAAGGAGCATGTGAAGAAGAAAAGAGAACAACTTGGCATAAAATTCAAGAAAATGTACTGGCTACTTGGGAGGACATCAAAGTTGTCAAATTATAACAAATTGCTTCTCTACAAGCAGATTCTCAAGCCGGTGTGGACCTACGGAATTCAACTCTGGGGCTGCACCCGACCATCCAATATAGACATCATCCAGCGCTTCCAGAACAAAGTACTCAGAAGTTGTGTAGACGCACCTTGGTACATCAGGAACTCTGATCTCCACCGCGACCTGGGAGTGGCGACAGTCATCAGTGAAATCCAAAGATTTGCAGAAAAACATGAGAAAAGTCTTCATCAACATGTGAACATGGAAGCAATCCAGCTGCTCAACGTGCATGGAGTAAGAAGACTGCAACGCAGAAAGCCACACGAATTAGTTTAGTGCTAAAGTGTTCAATTGGAAGTGCAAAGGCAGAATACTGTATCCTTTTATGCTAAAAATAATCTTTATTTAATCCTTGACCAATATAGAAGGCTTAACCAATGGGTTTTACCTTCACAAACAATATTCTTATCAATTTATGTCAAAATAGAATAGCTTATAAGTATTTAACTAGGTGCTATAAAAATCAAGAAAAAAAATGTGTTACATAATTATTTCAATACATAAATTCAAGAGAAAATGAATGGCAAAAACCGGACATTATTATCTCAAACCTTTTAAAAAATATTCACCTTGAATATACTAATGAATCATGCGATAATGGAATGAATTAGTTCATTGTAGATCAGCGAAATGGCACTCACTCACTGACTGACTCACTCACACGCAGAACTAAAAATCTACCGGACCAAAAACGTTCAAATTTGGTAGGTATGTTCAGTTGGCCCTTCAGAGGCGCACTAAAAACGGATTTGAAAAAAATTTCAAAGATACGCCCAAAATCTGCCGTTCTTCCAGCGTTTTCTCAGCTTTATCGAGAACAAATGAACGGAAAATGTTAAAATTTAGTACAAAAGCTCAGCTAGTTCATCAAGTAAAAGACAGAAAATTTTCAAATTTGGTACAGAGGTTTAGCTAGGGTCTAAAAATTTTGTGATGAGGTGACTTTAATAATTCATCAAAGATACGCCCAAAATCAATGTTTTTCCAACGTTTTTCTCAGCGTTTCTGCGTATTCTCAGTACTTTGACTTACTGATGGAATGAAGCATGCTCAAATGAAAAATGCAGGCGAGAGAAGTGAGCCTGCTGATCTCATTTTGCTGGCTAGACGGGTATGGTGAGAGAAGCGAGCCTGACGGCTAGTTGATCATATTTCTACATTTTTAGAAAACGATCTGGTAACGTTGCAGAGCTGGAGAAGGATGATCAAGACAGTAATTGCCGGCATCTATCTAGCCAGTTATTGTTGTCGGGTGACATTCTTAATGTCCAAATTCCAAATCTGCTGAAAATATCAGCTGATCAAATAACCTTTCATTATTTGTGTTTATTACCTATGAAAATTATTATCAAAACCTTTCGAATGTTTTGATATCAACATAATGGCCTATATCGCCATCTCAGAGTATAAGACTAGCCTCCTCCTTTTAAACATGGTTGAACAGAACCGTTTGGATTCTTTAGACTAATTGAAGTCCAGCTGATCTGATATCCTCCCCCTGTCGTGATCGACGACCGCATTTACGCACAAACGAAAACCCTCCTTGCCAATTATTCAGAATCGAAATTGAGAATTCCCAAACTTATCCCTAAACTTTAATATCATGTTTATTTCTCAATTATTCCCTTCCCTGAACATAGCTGAAAACCCAATGTTGAAAATTGTGTTCCGAAATGTAATTCCATCACTTTTTGTCGACTCATCAACAGTTTGAATTTACAATTTGTAATTGATAATTATGTAGAGGTTACTTAATCATAATAATCATTGTAACTATTATCAATTCTCTATTCATCCATAATTAAATGATCTCTTTGTTTACATCTTTTAAAGTAAGAACAGTTTATTATATAAGTATGACAGGAGCTGGGGATATAATGAGGGAGTCAAGGCCAAGACATCCCAGTTAGTGGTTCAATATCCAAAAGCAAACCTTTTACTTTTCCTTTTTAACCCTCAACTTGTATGGTGTATTAGGGGTCACACACAAGGTATGGATGGGTCAATAGTGACCCAAAATTTCAAAAAAATGAAAAATACACCTAGATGTATAATTAAATATCAATAACTCAAATAACAACATAGTCAACATAGTTCCAACACCATTTAGGATATAAAATTGCTGTTTAAAAAATATTTTTGTTCAAAAAACGTGAAACTTGTCAACAATGTTCAATACTATTTTGAGAAAAATACATCATGTTGAACAAAAGTCTTTCCCATGATCTTCTGTGGTAGTATATGAGTTCATCTCAAAAAAAAAACCCTGAGATAACATAGTTTTTATCAGTTCACGAAAAAAACTGACATGGATTAAAGGTATGTACTGAAAATTACCACGTGCTCTCCTAAAATTTAAGAATTGTAGATATCTGTTATTTGTTGTAACACCTGCTCTGAACATATTGCATTTAAGAATATGAACGCTCGAGGGCTAGAATAATAAAAAGAACCGTTTCTCGAAACTATTGAGAATACAGTTGAATAGAATACCTAGCCAGACGACATTGGTATTCTTTTCAAAATAGTTTGAAACAAAATCAATTCTTCCATAGAAACTTGCTAACAGTATTCCAAACGTTATTCACAGACACGCTTACAATAGAAACCACATGGCCCACTGTGATTTGTGTTGATCTTTGTATAGCTATAGCATAAGTTGATGGCAGGTAAATGTAGATTGCGTATAGCAATATAGATATATAGCTAGGAGAGAAGTGAAATATAGATATGATGTAGTTTACAATGTAATCACGTGGTTAGCATATCCTACAATTTTACAACGTGGTTAGCATATGAATATTATTGAAGCAATTATTTGAATGGTGATCACATAAAACCATAAACATGAAACGAGTAAATGTTTATAAAAACTAGGGCATGAAGTAACTTAGGCTATATGTTTATAAATTATTCAAAAAATATATGTTGTACAATGAATTATAATGTAATAATTATTATAAGCCAATTAAGTTAGTTGCACCTCGATTTTTAGGCTAAGGACACATTTGTAAATAGAATTAGGTATATATGATTGAAACATGTTGACAATTATTATTATAGTTATACAATGAGTAAAAGAAACCTGCTTAATTAATAAGTACCTTATTAATTTGACTCATTCAACTCAATTGTAATGATGTACTGTTTGACATTGTATTTCATTCTTCATGTCATGTATTTATTATTGAAGTATTTTCCATATTAGATTTATAAGATTGATTACTGTATTAATCAAATTCGATGAGTATGTATTCAATTGTCAGTATCCAAACTTCAGAGTTTAAAAAATATTGGTGAAATGTAGGATATCATTTGTTTTAATAATGAATAATTGTTTTAATATATATATATATATATATATATATATATATATATATATATATATCATAATAAACATTATAGTAAATTTAAATTGATATTTGAATTCAGTTTGTAAGGCTGAAGAGTTTGAGTGTAGGCAGAGCTAGATGGCGAAGGGCGATGAGGGGTGGAAAATCGTGGTGCTAGTATATAATTATTTATGCAGGCAGACCATGTCTTGCAAGTTTAGTCTCTATTAGTCTCTTGGATTTTGGACAGTGTTCAGTGTAGGAGTGATTCTTTGGTTTCAGACTTCAATTATCCTATAGGGAATTGACTGAACCAGCTAAAGTTTGTATTTAGAATTTTCAATTCTGATCTATCTCTCTTTATCTTTTTCTTCTAATATTAGTTCAGTGAGTGAAATATAAGTATTAACACAGTGAGTGAACTTATATAGTACAGTGTATTTTATCAATTCATAGTAATTGATTGGCGCCGGGCAAAATTCCGTATAGAGTGAGGGAGTTCGAAACCCACTCTAAACAAAAAACCGACAGTGAGAATAGTTCAAGTTTGTATGGGAAAGTTCTCTTAACTTGTGTAAATCCCAGTTTTTTTCATTGAATATCATATCCATGATGTTTTTGTTTTGTGTTATATAAGTATTTAATTTTCATAAACATTTTTTATAGATAAAAGGAGTTAATAGATTCACAGATGGAATCCTCTTAACTGGTTTGGCAGCCAACGATTATTTCTGTTCCTCAACTAATCTTTCTATATAATTGTACTAGGGCCCAAGAATCATTCACGTTCATGGGAGGAATACTAATAATATGGAATAGTACTCACAATGCAACAAAATCCCTATTGAGTTTCATGAAATAACGTGATTTTATGGTAATTCAATTTAGTTGGCCTGTGTGTAATTGTCTCCAAGAATAACTATTGAAGGTATAGTTGGGTCAAAAGCAACCCAAAATTGAAAACCGAATTCACAACTCAAGGTATGGCTGGGTCAAAACTGACCCAAAACGCTCATAAACATCAAACGGCACGCACGGGCTGTTAGAGTATACTGACTCTTTGTAGAGGAGAGAGAAGTAAGAGATTACATGGAGGGAAAGCGTGATCGACAGGAAAATTCCTGCACTGGATAAGAAATTTTAGTTGGCTGGGTCAAAAATGACCCAGCCATAACAGTTAAGGGTTAAACAAGTCATTATTTTTTTAAATAAACAAGGAGATTAATAAGCTATGATGTAGAAATCCCAAGATTGAATGATATTTCTGGAATTAATTAATTAACTACTACTCAGAAAAAAGTCTCAATTGAATTGAAAATTTCAAATTGAGATACACAAAAATTACCATTGATCAAAATCACCAAAGATACTTATGAGAAAAAGATCACTCAAAATGATGAAAATAAGGATAAAAAAGATCTTTATAAAACTAATAATAATGATATCGAGTGACATGGCTGGCTCAGGTATGGTGTCAGAGCTTCCAGGTCATAACTGATCAATTCCAGGGCCTTTGACATGACCTAACGACTGCTTTTCAGGCAGCCGGGACCGACGGCTTTACGTATCCATCCGAAACACAGAAGTTGCCCTGAGATAAATATCTTGCACGCGCCGGGATTTGAACTCGGTCCTCTGAATCATAAAGCCAGCATCTAATCCACTTGCCTACGACCACTCCTACAAAACTAATTGTTCCCTATGATTGAATATTTTATCCAGCAGCTAGTTTTCTGCTTTCGATTTATTTATTTATTTATTCATTTCATTGACATTTACAATTTCAATGATTTGAGACAAAACTGAAAAATAGAGGAAGTTTTGGGCGATAGCTTGTCTTTTCTTCTCTGAATTCTTTATTGTTTGCTGTATCCAATCAGTGAGTAAATGAGTAATAATTGATTTGTGGTAAACCGAGAACTTCTAATGGTAAACACTTTTATGTGTTCTTAGAAATTCAGTGTTCAAAATATTCCGCTGAAAGATCAGTGGATAGGAGTAGCGAAAGGATAAGTAGGAGGAGAAATGAATAAAATGGGGGAGAGAAGAGGATTAAAACGAGGAGAAAAAGTATGATGAAGACAAGGATTTGGAGGAATAGTTTAAAGAGCAGGGCAGTGGTGAGTTTGTGTGAAGAACGAAGGAAATTGAGAGGAGGGATGAAGGAAGTAGGAAGCGATATTGATAGCATGGATCAAAAAAGCAGGGAAGATTAGAAAAAAGTGGAACAGGATAAGATGAAAAAGAGTAAAACAAGGGGAAAAGATAGAAGAAAAATGATGAGAGGGGAAATCATCGTGAATAACGGCCGAGACATTGTTTAAATGGAGAGAAAATTGCCTGTAATTGAAAAGGGGAAAGAATGGTGGTGGTGAGGGGGATGGCTGAGAGAGAAAAATATAGAACGTAGCAGAGAGATGGGATGTAACCGGGATAAATTACAGAGCTGAGGAAAGTTATCTTGGTAATAGGAAAAATGGGTGAGTGTCGGAGGAAAGGTGGAAAAAAGATGAGGTGTGTGGTGTGCGCGTGTGGCAATGTGTCGAGAGAAGCAGCAAGTTGAGAGAGTTTGAATATCGTCATCGTGCTCATGGCGGCCGCGATTTATACGGAAAAGATTGTGGAGGAGTCGGGTCGGTTTCGGCAAGATTAGGGAGTTGGGGAAACTCCAGCCCGACGGTTTTCGGCCTGATTTTCCATTCCGGCGAAAAACTCGACGAGCGGGAAACTCTCCCACCTTTTTATTACTACTTTGCAAAGGAAATTTCCCTCGTCACTGCGAAACACATCCCGGAAAAGCAGAGGAAGAGAGAGTGAGAGAGAAAAGAGATTTTTGTGTTCGGGTGCGGCGACTAGTAGACCTAGCTAGCCCTGAATGCCGTCTGCCTGTACTCGGCTATGAAAACAAGTCGCTGAAATGAAATGAAAACAGTTTTCTCACCATGCGCAAAACCTGAGAAAAAAATCCAAACGAAGAGGGTAAAGTCGACAGAAATGGAAAACAAAATTAACCAACTCGAAAAACCTCCGAAACATGAACGCTCAAGGATATTTCCATAGTTAACTTTCCACCCTATCTTTCCAGGAGTGCTGCAGGGTGTTACCCTACTACCTCTTTCAATCTGAATATTTCCCAGCAAACCATCATTGGTCATGGTTAATGGAAAAAGTTGGAGAGTTCACCTCTGTTTCAAATCGCTTCCTGCTCACATACATCATAAAGAATGTGAACAATATAGTCATTCGAATGAATTTTCACTTATCACCTTAATATTGTAAATAGCTGGAGAAGAACTCCCATTGAAAGATAAAAAAAACCCGGTTAGAAACAACAAATATGTTACTATTATCAATTTTCTAATTTACTGCTTAATTTTATTCCAGGATACAATGAAAAAATTGAGAAAGGAATGTTCTTAAATCTCACTCATTGTTCACTGAAATGTACTATTTTATCAATATCACCTATTTTTTCAGCCATTGAATTGTAATAGGATCTACTTTCATGAATGGATGAGTTTGGATTCCCCCTGAGAGGACCAGCCTGAGTAGGAGCATGTCTCAACAACAACGCAAACGTGCTGGATTTCCCAATTTCTGATTAAAATCAGATCATAGTTCGTGATTCTCAATTCAAGTTTCACATTAATTGGTAACACTCCACGAAAGGAAACACCAATGCGTGAATGAGTGTTATAATTATTGTAATATCAGATTCAATTGAATTCATGAAAAAATTGTTGAGCAGAGTTTTTGACTGGGCGATTATTTGAATGAATAATGGAGATGAATCCACTGACCTCAGTTCTTTTGGAAACGGTGAACTCTCATAATTTTATTTAGTTAATTGGTTCTGTGATAATTAGCTTGACAACCGAAAATGTATTAACAGGATCATAGCAGATGAATGGAATTGAACAATAATTATTTAATAAGATTTGCATACATTTTTAGATATTTGTATTGCATGGGATGATAGCATCATTCCATTAAAATACTACCTCATCCTACAGCTCTAGATAACTGGCTTATGAATATTGTTTTTCGCTATCATGACTAGTCACTCATTAAAATTCGTTTATTGATCAACAACTACCTGTCCGATGTCTGTAATCAACAACTGTCGCCTTGAAAATGAAACGAATACACAACGCCATCCACCGGTGGCTGATTATTTATCAATTTCAAAATTGTAAGTTTGTACAGCCGTGAGCTGGATTGAGATGATAAGCAAACATTGTTATAATTTGCGCAGACAGGAATATAAGAGAGCCTAGAGCTGTTTACGTTGTGAACTAGAGCGAGAGAGTGAATCAGGAGAGAGTATGGAGGAGTGAGGCAGTCACAACAAAATAACAAAACACCACTGCGCATGCTCAGATGTGCCCTGTATTTACGTTATGGACGCATAATGATACGACAACAATATTCAAAATGTGATGCCTATACCTGCTATTTTAGGCCACCTGTGCGAGAATACTGAGTGCAGTTCATAATGCAGTTCGTTGCTTTAAATATTACGCTAGAAAAGCAATTTATAATATAATGTAAGTAGATGATAACCTTTCCATTGTTTAAAATGAGTAATAATAACATTGTAAATGAACGCAGTTAATTGCACTGTATGTGAAGCTGATTAAAGCGTACGTCATAATATATATTTAAATATTATGTTTATGTATGGGAGCATAATAAATTATCTAAATTATCATATTCATCTCTCATCTGCATGTTCATACTATAATTTTGGAGGTTTGTTGAAACTTCATTATCTATTCGAATGAATATTATTTACTCTAATATTAGAAACAGTTGAAACAAGTGAAAATCAATCTCAGAGATTTCAGCTCTCGTCAAGTGGAATAGAGAACCTCCAATTAATTATTGAAAAGATGAGTACAGTAACAACAAGAAGATTTATATTTCTGGTATCAGTGATGGAAGGAATATGAGTAATGCATGGTTGATAACTCACATATTTCCCTGGAGATTTTGTTCCTTGATATAATAATAGAATCGGAAAAATGATACTCACCTGAAAGAGAAAAAATAACATTATTAGAAACATTAATGCGTGAACCTTTTACGTATGAGCAAATTACACATTTTCATTCATGGAAAGCTTTGATCTGAGTCTCATACATGTAATCATCGATCTTCAATCATTGAGAGGAGGCGAATATCGATCAATATTGGAGAAAATATGAATTAAATTGATTATTCGATCAGATCTATTTTCGATCTTCCTGAATACATGTTTAGAATTGGCTATTCCACTGGAATACTATGAAAAACAAGTAGGATAGCATGAATCATTACTATGTGGTGTAGTCATTGTTCGCCCGTGAATCGATCACATGAATAATAACATGACAAGCACAGTTGTGTACAGTTTTGGATTGAACTTATCCAAGCTCAGACGCTAAACATGTTTTTCCATTGAAAAAAAAACTATATTAAAAATATTTTGCTTTGATGGAAATTATTCCACAAAGCCTATGAATATTGAAAAGAAATATCAGCTCCCTGAAAACAACAATGCTTGTCGGCTCCAAGAATAATATCGCATGTGGAGCAATTAATTTTTATCACCTACCAACAAGCTGCATTTTTTCCGTGTTAACCCGCTGGCAAATATGTATGGCAGCGAAATTTTACGACTTACTGCCCCATTCCCACATTTTATCGTGCTATAAATCTAGCAAGAATATACTTTAAAATTTATTGACGCTCACGTTGAGAGAATGAATGTACAGATAAATGTTCACACAGAGCTAATCGAATTGAATTTGATCTATACTGTAGAAAACCAATGATTTCAAGATTTATGTTATTCGAGATAGCAAGTGACATCCTTCCCCTCACAACCAAGCGTCATTTATAATTGGATTTCGAAGAATTGTTTTTATCCCAAATAAAGATAGGCCTATGAGGTGTTTTGGGATAGTTGAAATTCAGAGGGTCATTGACGTTGACGTTATATCTTTTTTTTCTCATCCACCAATGGATTGCATATCTTTCAGGACTGGAACAGCATTCACATTTCCAGTAAATGTTTAATACAAAAAATGGTTATTGTACTCGACATCAATACTCAATGGAGCTCAACATGGAAGAACAATCATGTTTCTGGTTGAATATTATTCTGTTGCAAAATCATCTTTAAAGATTAATATTTTTACCACTTGGCAAGTACAAACTTGAAATTCATTGTTTGAAAATTCACTCACAGTCACCAGTGATAACAAAATGTCAATGGAACAAATAGAACAGAAGAGGTCATCATCCGCTTTACTGATCTAGCTAGTCTTGGAGCCGTTAATGTTTGAACCAAATCCACTCGGCTGAACCGACGTTGACGACAATGATCCTCGAGCTTTGATGATGACGCTGGCGCCCTCTGTAGGTGCGTGCTTCAACTAGCCACAGCAGTAAAGAGAAACCCTTCACAGAGCCCTATACCCATCCACATGATGATCCAGTCGCTATCCAGGGGACCCTGGGGGTTTACGAGCACTACACACTACACAGAAAGTGGAACAGCATAAACCGTCGGGTACTCCTGTTGTAACTTCAGCTCATCATCCCCAGAGGGCGTTCAACTCCAGGGTCTTCTGCTCCTTAGGGCCATCTTCGAGTCTGTTCCTTATCGACTTCTCTATTTCAACTACTGGGAGGAACATAATGTTCCTTAATATTATTGTTGGAATGGAACTTGTTGACAGTTAATATTATTGTTGGAATGGAACTTGTTGACAGTGAATATATATAAAGGAGAGAATTTGTGAATAACAATAATATTCTATCTAAATCATGAATCAATAATATAATATTGGAGAGGTTGTAGAGAATTTATCTATTCAAGAATGACCTCTACGATGAGGTGTTTGATGATAAGACAAATAATAAAAATGACTGAAAAACTTTTTAATGAAAGTTTTTGATATATAATAATCTTATTGTCTATTGTTCTACTTGAACTTTAAAATTCAGTTTCATTTGTTTTGATTCTATCGTTCAATGTTTTTTCACTTACTTTTCATCATAGCTCATGAGTCTGACTCATGAGACTTGAAAGGAGGAATAAAGGAGAGAGAGGACAATTTATTGATTTATTAAACTCAATCAAATATACACAATTGATTAGAGAAGCGTTTGTTATTGATCTGCAATACCCCAAGGACTATAAATGGTTGATTGGACTATAATAGCTACTATGAGAGATTTCTGAATGATTTCTAAGAAGAAAGTCTTCTTGAAGTTTATCTTCACCTTGAACAACCTGGCAATATATTGCTAAGTTAATAATCAATTATTGATATAAAACATCAAAATTCAATTTTCAACTCTTTAGCACTCAATACATTATATAAATTATAAGGTACGAGGTACCTTACTCACACATTTGCATTTTATAATAAGTAACATCTTTCATTAATAAGAGTTTCACTTGATAGCTTAGGGAATGATTGAAGAGGAAGAACCTTATAAACGACCTCAATAGCAGAAACAATGTTCGTGTATTCCATAAGGTATTGATCCCCGAGCGAGCATTGCAATACCAGACGATCTCTCAGACGCTCCTGAAATTTACGACATAATTTATAGTGAAGAACGTGACAAATACAGGTTCCCGTTTTATTTGTTCAACGAAATCAGCTTAGTGCGAATATTTCATCGGCCAGTTATCTGTATTGCCACGTATAAAAATATTTTCCCGTCATAAAATATTTTACGATGGCTTGTATCGAGAGCTCTTGTGAATTATTCTTTCTATATTCCCCTACCTTACACTGTTGAGAACGATACATATGATGGGGTCTTAGTGAAAGATGAGAAAATCCGATACACTGAAATATTTGATCCAAGAGAATAATCCAGCATTTTATCTAATAAGAATTCATTAGCGATAATATCTCCATGATAATTGCGTTAACAAACATTGCGATTTATACGGTGAATCAATACGGTGATTTAGACACTGATAATACACACTGATGTAATAACATTGGTAGATGATAAAATAAGGTAGGCTAGTCCTTGTGCTATTTTTCTTCCAAATTTAGGTGATGACACAGTCCAAGATAAGGTTAGTATTTCACGTGTACAATTACCATACAATTCAGTAGAAAATAAACATGGAAACTATAAATTTTGAATTTAGATGGTTTGAATTAATGTGCTCATTAGAAATATTTGGCTCAATTATCACTTGAAACTATATAATATTGAGTTATTTAAGTTAAAGGCTACTATATATATTGCACAGATCCCTTGAAATTTGCACTCAACCATGATAACAGCAAGATGATTTTTATTAATAGAGACAATCAATAGAACTAGGAGAATATAATGAAAACATGGCATATAGTCAGTATATAGTATACTGTAGTCAGAGCGCTATTTATAAGATGAATGCAACAATCTATTTTCCGTTACTGCAGCAGTTTAATACTCAAACAGATTCGCCAACTTAATCTCAGCCTTCCCATCACCAATGTAATTTGTAATCAGTATTACAAATACAAGACAAACTATCCACAATACAAAGGCAACAAACTATAGTATAGCAGTTCACTCCTCATTTCATCAACACGTCGATCCAGCATTTCTATTAGCATTTAGCACTCGAGTAGCAAACAAGCCATTGCCAAATTGAGATTTTCGCTGAGGGACAAGAAGAACGCCCTGGCGCATGTAAGCCCTGAAGATTTGGGTTCGCGACTTCTCGCTTTGTAAATATTCACAGTCGACAACACTGGTGTTAAAATGGAAATTACTTTCAACAGCTTAACATTCAACTCGGCGTCGTAATCCTTGTTGATATGACTTTGTTCAAGCTGCTGTCTTACGAGCTGTCTTTCTTAGCGCCATCTTGTCTCTGTCATCTCACGTGTCATTGTCTGTCTTTCTCTTTCTCTATTTCATTCTGTTTCGCACACTTCACAATGATTTCACTTTGTGTACCCTTTCTTTGGGCTTACTACCCCCAAGCACGCCACTTGCCATCTTCCTATTTATAATTAATTCTGTCAACTCAGTTTATCACTCTGTTCACTCTCTCACTCACTCTCTCTCTCTCTGTTCAATTTATTCTCTACTCTTCTGTCCTTTTTCCTTCGAGCTCTTCCCATCTCCTTCTATGATACACTTTTCTCTTTCTCACCTTCTGTGCTGATCATACTGTAGTATGATTGTTCTCTCACACTTGTGATCTCATAGCACTATTTTATTTTATTCAGTTCAGGGACGTTTCTCAATTTCCTATAAATGCAACAGCTGCTGCAATCTCCTTTTCCATTCATTTTTTCTGATAACTCTAGTATATGATATTTTTATCTTTCCTTTTTAGTTAATCTTTTCCCAACTTATAGTCTATTTGGGTTTTTAGGCTCAATATCATCGATAATTCCATGTTGGTTGATTTTAAGTTGACTCTTCATTCAATTTGTGTGATACTTCGCGTCACCTTTCTCCTGTTTATTCATAAGTTTTCAATCATTCCCTATTCACTCTATATCCTCTCTTTCCTAGCGTTATTGTTTTTTCTCTCAACCCGTCCCAGCTCTCTACTGCTATTGACAAATAAGTAGAACGAGATTCGAGTGATATTTCACGTTAACTTTCTCCTGTTTATTCATAAGTTATCAATCACTCTTCATCTACATATTCTCTTTCCTGGCGTTATTGTTTCTTTTTCTTCTTATCTTTCCCTTGCTCATCCGGATAAGTAGAACAGAACATGTGAACAAGTGCCAAATATCAGACCCAAATCCCATATTTCGTTGCCATTTCAGCTGGTGGTGAGGAGCCTCTTCAATTGCAACGCACTTGACGCGTGAGAGAACGCCGACGCAAGTGAGAATAAGTGGGAATGATGGAAGAGATTTCAGAATTCGAAATTTCGTTGTAGTACAGTACCTTCACCGTCAACATCGAGTACGGAGCATCATTGAATACTGAAGAAAAGGATGGAGTGAAGACGAAATGGTGAGAGGGAGTGTGACAGCAACAAGACTTTCTAGTACTGCTAGTATAACTATATTTGTTTCACAGTGTGATAAATATGCTGCCGTCTTACACGAAAACAGTTGTTTGCATTCACATGTGAATTGTTTGATGGTGAGGAGAGAGATGGGAAATAGCTTCATGTCACGTGTGTGGAGGAACGAATCTAGACAAACATGAGCTAACTTGAATATGCATGGCGCAAAATACAATCGCAAAATGCTAAAAACGGTTATGCTCTTCATAACATTACGCTGCAGCGTCTTCTTGAATCAATTTCTCCGAAAAGCGAGTCGACAGTTTTAGAATTCAGAGAGAATTTAGAGAAAATTGTTCTTTTTACAACACTAACCGAAACATGGTCCGAACTGACCTAAACCGAAACATCCGGTCTCACAGACCGGGTCTTGCTTAAAGTGTTATATCTGATATATTTTCTACTAAATATGAATTTAAATATTTTTCATTGGTAAATTTCAATTATAGTAAAGTATAATATAGATTTTAGTTGCAAATTAAGTGATGGAAGAATAGAAAAAAATTGAAAACATTGATATGTAATAAATGTATAATGTTGGATGTAAGAACACACACAATACAAAAATCCGTGTAAGATATACTATCAGTTACTACTCAGAACAATAATCATGGAGAAATATTTTATCAATACAGGCGTTATAGGCAAAACTAAAAGGTAATCATTGAAAATAATAATGTTTTTCATTGTTACCAAGAAACTTGTTCGAGCAAACGTTTTCAGCCTCCAGTTATCTTATTAGCAAGAAAAGTTCATAAATAACTATAGTGATCGGAATCATCTATTTCATCAAATGAATGTTTATTTTGTGACACTTCATTGTGAAGCATCCTATTGATACAAGTTCCAAAGGCTGGGGCTTGTATGGTTGATAACTCATCCATTGTCATCAATTTTTCTAAATAAAACATGTCAATAAAATTCCGAAATAATGAAGAGAGAAGCATTAGAGAAAAAAATTAATGCTTAGAATATCTGTTAGTCGAAACATCCGGTATTCTAGACCGGTAAAAAATGAACGTTATCCGAAAGATCCGGTAGCTGAGACCGGTACGTTTTCAATAGATTGATGTTTAATTGATAACTGTGAGGTGGGGACTGACAAGCATTGTTGGAGAATGTTGAGGAATAGTGGGGGAGAAGGTATTAGAGCGGGCAGCAATTTCTGATTCACAATTTTGCCACTATGGAGAAAATAATTTTGCCTCCGGTCTCACAGACCGGTGTTTCGGTTAAAGTGTTAAAAGTAGATTTTCCAATGAGAAGCACTCTAAACAAGTGGATTACATTCTATCAGAAGAGGGAAGGCTCTAGGTTTGAGAAGTATATTATGAGGTTCAGTGACCTCCATAGCCCATAGAGGCGGTGCAATGTATTGTTCTAATGAGAATTCAGATTTGTATGTATTATTTATGTTATAGAGTTCATTTTGTATTGTGTCTCTCCCAGGATTTAAACTCATATTTTGATTAATCACATATATGTCTTCACTCTATTTAGGGATGGATTACGGATATTTTTTTCAACCTTCAGGCTCATGTTTCGGTGAAAAGAAATATTTTATCATTCTATATGAAAATTCTATGTCAGAGGATGGCTACAGAAAGAGTAATTTTATACAGTTAGTTCATTATTGGTTTTATAAATTCACCAATAAAACAAAACAGAGCAAGAACATTTTTGGCATACCAACACAGAAAACTTGTGTATTTGCAAATTATAGTATATCATCCTCGATTAAGATAAGTTCATCTTATACTCAATAAATTACTTGATGTCATAGAATCATGAAAGCTGTTCCTGTTGCAGCTAGGAAATTGAAAACTGTTGCACCAGACGTACTACTTGGAAAGTAACAGACACTGTTATAAAAATAAAACACCGACAAGAAATTCAAGTGCCTGAGGAACTCGAAAACATATAAATAGGCGACTGCTTGTGTGGATGGCAGGGAATAAACTCGTGATGTAATAATATTTTATACAGTAATAGTGAGTTTCGAAGGAACCGGGGAAAAGGAGTAGGTATGTTATTACCGTTTTCCCCTCTGGAAAGTTGGTGCAGTCTCCGGTTTCAACAGGGTGAGAGGAAGGTGAGAGATGGGGTGTGGGCAACGGAGGAAAAAGGGAATAGTGGTGAGGGGAAAAGGAGGAAAAGAGGGGGTGTAGCAATATATGAGATGTGGCCCCCGGGGGAAACTGTACAGTTGACATCCAATTAGTTAATGTGAGGATGCCTCTGCCACCTCACTCTAACTCTATTCCCCTCTCACCCATCCCACAACTCATCTTCCACTGCAACACGTCATCGTAACAAGCAAACACACACAAACACACATACAGGTACGAATCCTATACACAAGTATGGAGCTATCTACCATGCTAGTGGGGGAATAGGTACTAGGGAGGACAGGGTCACCAAGCCAAGGCTACTATGCAAACAGGTTACGCTGGCAATCCCACATCTCAAACCAAATAACCGCGCCATTCGTCAGGTGTGGCGAGTGGGACCGCAACCACATTGTTCAATATTTGCGCCATGTTCAGTTAGCTGATCCAACTTTGTCAATATGATATAGTAGAGTGTGCTTAGAGATAGTTTCAGGTAATGAATTGTTTTAGTATTGAAGGTGTTGCAGTGGAAATGTGAGGGAAGTTGACTTTTTCGTATTATGAAATGAATTGTGAGAGTGTAGAGGGTGAGGCAGAAGAAGTGTGAGAGAAATTGGTGAACTTTTTGGATCATAACACATTTCGACTGATTGATTGTCACTATTGAATGATAATCATTCAAACATTTGTATAGCCTTCGCATAATAGAACAAAAAAATGTACTATTAGTTGATGATGACGGAGGTGATGATTGTAATATAGTAAGCTGAGTGATAGGCCTATAATATTTTATTTATAGAGCTCGAGGTTCTTCTCGGATGCACTCAACTGAGAGATATTTAACAATATTATTCCTGTTTTCTCAATAGAACTCTTCAAACACTCAACATTGATTATGATTATCATTAGAAATGTAAAATTCAACCTTGATTTGACGACATTACATTTCACAAGATAATATCACTTTTCAAAACATAACATCAAGTCACATACATTACATAACATAACTCTAGTAACACAAATGATTCAAAATTGGAATATTAACTGGTCAACTTTAAAATGTCTAGAGTTAATAGTCTCTCCACTGGATTTTTTTCAAAAATTGATAATTATTCCACATTTTCCGTCCTGTCCACTTATTGAAATCCGGTCCCGGTATAGAATTTGAAATTTGAACTTTGTCTACTGTCTCTTGTTCCCTGTTGAACCGATTTAATAAGAAATTGAATCCAACAAACTTTGTCACCAAAATGTGTTTGGGACATTGATTTTCTTCTCAACTATGTATTTTTCTATTTTAATGTACAACTAAATTACTCAAATTATCAATTTAATTCAATCCAGATCAGTTAACTATCACGGTTCACCACAATAAATGCTTTAATCTAGAACAAAATAATTCAAATGATCAATTCAATTGAATCCAAATCTTCACTACCACAGTTTACTACTCTAAATGCAGGGAATATCACTCAGCCTAACTTCTCACATCAATAAGTAGGAACTGGATCAGTAGATAATATTCCACTCATGTTACTGCTGGACGCGTTCTACCGCAGCAATCAGCATCGAAATCTCTGACTTAGCAGGACATTAACAAGGTTGAGGTAATCGAATCGTAGCATCGACATAAAGTCAATAGGTTGGGTTGGGTGTCATGCTGACTATGTTGATCATGGAGCCGGCGGGAGGTCGGCTTCATATTGGACATCAAATGTGGAGGGGGTCGACAGCTCAACTAGGGTTGCACTCTGCTCCCTACACCTTGCATCATGTCTCCAACACGTTGTTAGCAATAGCACATGTCACGGCCACTCATGGTCATCTACTTCCTCCCTTATCACAGGGAGGAGATTGTTACATAAGCGAGCAAGTGAGATAAGAAAAGATATTTCTTTTCTTATATTCTCTGACACGGCAGAGCGTGCAATTAGGAAAAAAATGTAGTTTTCCAATTTTTGGATTTCATTAATATTAATCGAAAGATGGTATACGAGATAAAAATTGAAGGGTCCCAACACCGAGTAATTCACATATGAATACATCATCATCATCATCATCATCATCATCTTCACTACAGGGATTAGGTTTATTGATTAACCTGTTTCGGTACCAATTTCTTCCTTGGCCTCCCTACATCTCTTTTTCCAGTAGGTTAATAGTTTCGGACTTCAAGGGGCATTTTTCCAGATGGCATTCTATCCAAATGACTGCACCAGTTGCTTCTATTTTGTATAATTCTTTCATGCAGAGGAGCAATCGATAAAACCTGCCTTATATCAGTATTTCTGATTCTATCAACTCTAGAATCTAATTCTATCAATTCTTTCAAACATATGAATACATTATACTTATTCAGAGGAATTATGAGGAGTTTCTGAAGCTCTGAAGTTGTTTTGCTGAGAGCTGCTTGATCTCAGGGTATAAAGGCAAACCAATCATGGGTATTTGGTAAAATTAACATCGGAACTTGATTGTCTGCAAGCTTGGAAAAATACGATATTGTCCAGCTAGGATACAGCTCTCAATCGATTGTTCTAGCTGTTTTTCTGTTGTTGATTTGATGTAACTACGATACTCCAGAGAGACATATATTTCATTCACGATATCAGTAATCCCCTGTAAAATTCATGATTTGAAAGAAATGACACTTCTCTTTTTCCGGTTATGAAATTCCCCATTCAAAACAAATTTTTCACACCACTCTCCTCTTCCACAGCGGTGTTAACCCCAACAAAAGCCGGCTAGTTTGGTGTGTAAACTAGTGGGGGGAATGCAAACTAATGCGGCCCAAATTACAACTGGCGCACGCTATGCATTAGTGAATTACGTATCTGGCCAATTTATGAATCGGACCATGAAATTGGACAGCGAATATTAATTAATGCGAGCCGCCGTCCAACGTCGAAGCGCAGTGCTCTTCCGAGTTCGTACAACACGAATATAAGCCGTTTAAAATGGCCAATAAGGATTAGAGCCGACGTGTTGAAATGTGTAGTGGGTGGATGGACGGACCACCATTAGTGAACATACATCACGCGGGATTGGGCGTGTGTGCGTGAGTGTGAATGTGCTTCATCGAGTACCTGATGAGGAGATTCGCCAGGCCGTGGTTTCCCAAATCACACACAACACCGACGTTGTCAATTTTTATTACTGACAAATTACTTTCTTACCCGAATTCAACAGAATTCATGTGTCTTACTTCTTACGCTTCTCCACTTCACAGAACTATTTTGAATTTCAATAATCGTAAATATTCCATAATGATTAATATTTCATATGTAATAGATCATATTCATGAAGATTGTTGATAGTTAACAATCAATCAATTCAAGATAATTTCAATTTCAATTGAACAATAATTTAGTTAACTTGTTCAATATTATTATTCAATATCTAGAGTATATTATGACGCTAAAAAAATTTTTAAAAAGTTTTCATAGGATCTGAGAAAAAATAATATTGTATTATTATACTCGGAACTCATTTTTTTTCTAGTTATTCCTGATAATTGGAGCATGCTCTTTTTATTGATATCCAATCTATCTTCTGTTTTCCATAATCTTACATCACTTTATAGGATTCACTCTATTTTGATAATTTTATACTGGCCCTTCACTCCAAATATCAAAACTAATACAAAAATATTCCATTTAATTCATAATAACTCATTCCAATTAGTAATTGCTATTGTACAGTATTTGAATCCATTTTAGCCAATTTATGTTGATATTGTTTTGCTCATCATGATTCAGTTTGCCATAGCTATTATCAGATCTAGTACCTATCAAATGAATATGAAATATCAAAAAGCATCTGAAAAATTGATAATGAATTTCTCTCCTTTTGATGAAAATGCTCATTCTACACAATCCACTGTAAAACAGTAAGATTTCTTCCATCAAATGTTGAACAGATTAGATATGTACCTGATGAATCTTCTCCATTATAATTGATGGAGGCGCAGTAATTGCACGAAATACAAATTTCCTGTCGTAGAAGTACTCGAGACTTCAATTTATTGTAGAACGGACAAACGTAAATCACCTATATCAGCAGACTCAACAAATTAATAGGGAAATAGGGATTGTAATTGTTATCTCGGACGGAGGGATATTGTATTTGTCAACGTGGAAGAGAGGAACCCTCAACACAGATGCCCCAGGGGTGGAGTGAGTGAGGGAAGGGGTGATGGTATCTCTAAGTGGATGCAAAGGCTCTCCGGAGGATAGTATGGAGTGCTCCTTATCAGGGACCAACTTCTCACCCTTCCAAGAGAAACAGAGAGAGATATCCGAATACATTCTCTCTCCCATTATTCTGCTTATCTCACATGCACTTGAAATCTCTCTGAATTTTTGTCTTTCTCAATCACTCTATCCCACTTTCTCTCATGCTCATACAACTGCTCATATTTCATCTCTCTATCTCATCCAGATTCTCTCATACTCTCTCACTAGTTCTTCGTCTCTCTAATCAACACTATCTTGATTCATTCTCTCTTCCTCTGCAACTCATTCTCTTTCTCCCCTAACTCTCTCTCTCACTCGCTCGCTCTCTCTCTCACTCTCTCTCTCTACCATACCCTCACTTTCATCTCTCTCTCTTCATCTCGCATTCGACTCCTTCATTATACTGTACTCAAACGTTCGAACCCAACCATCCTAGAGCATTCTCAGTAGCCGAGCAATTTATCCCTTCTTCATCGCCAATTCCTTCTTCCTGGAAGTGTTTTATTCATCGTCGTCCCTCTCCTTCCATCCTTTATTTGCACGTTAATTGCGCGTTTGACTCCCACTATTTCCACTCAGCTACAGTCAAATATTATTCTTCCGTCGGCAAGCCCCCAACTGCCATTCATCTGCTCTACTGGTGGAGTAATATCTTAACTACAGCTGACCTCACTTCATGCTCACTCATCATCAGCACCGTTTGCATTGTCTCATGTTGGAGACAGATCCTTGTGCGTCTTCATATGGCAGGATTATGATTTTTCTGTAGAAGGGTATTCTGAATGGTTGATTCAGAGTAATGCCTGAACAAAATAACGGATAATGTGCTTCATAGTCTAGTCAATAATGGACCGTTTAGCTAAGTAGGTTTTGAATCTCTGCCTCTCTCGACTAAGTTTTCATCAAATTATCCTGGCATATCTCACATTTTATCTCATTTAAAATGTGTATTGATGGCTTCCCTGATAAATGATGCGCTTGAGTTTCAAAATTGTTTATTGATCCGATGTGTCAAAATATATGAATCCTCATTGCAGCCCACAAGATCAGAAAAATTCAGTGCAATGGTCCCAGGAAGTATTTAAAAGTATGCAAAGTTGAGGTTGAAATACGAAACCATGATGGGAATCTACTAAGATGTTCTGTTGGTAGAAGGATATGATCTGGTCGCCTAGAAATATAATTTTGAACTCTGCTCTGAAACTCTACTGTGAGAATCTGACTCCTCATACCCTTTTTTGTTGAGTTGCTATTTCTTCTCGGAATGATAGCTGACCAATAACCCACCCCATAGGACCCGAGTCATTCTCACTTGGAAGCTCTACCAGAAGTTTCAACCCTCATCTCTCAATCCCTTTCCTACCAGCCTACAGTCATCAGCTTCCTTTCCCATCCAACATTTGCTCTTACTTCTTCTTCTTGTTCTCCTCCTTCTCTGCCTTCTTCTTCCTGTTCTCTTTCTTCTTTATCTTCTTCTTCTGCTTCTCCCTGCACTATTCCCTCTACTTCCTCCCCCCTGCTCTCTCAGCATCCAAAATGTTTCGTTTCTGTTGACCATCGTAGAGGCGGATGGAAAAACATCCCTGCTAACTCATTTAATCCGAGCCTTCAACTGAGGAAGTTGATCCTTGCAAGCCACTCGACTGAACTATCCTATGGAAGAGGAAGGAGGAGAAGTGGTGAGTAAGTGAGAAAGTGAAATGACTTGTGGTCTTCTTCGTCTTTCTGTCTAAATCATCGCACCCTCCCCTCTTACTGACCCAGCATCAACTTGGACTTTCCCATTTCCACTTAATCCTCACCAATCCCTATAATCCAATCATCTACAGTTTCTTATTGATTGATTTATTTATTAAATTAAGAGAAGGAACCTGGTTACAGTAATGTTATCAGGAAACATCAATTCATATTGCTTCATATGGATTGAATCCAACTGATTCTGTAAAGAGAATTCTGTTTTGTTATGATCCACTGTAGATTTGATGTAGGAATCTACATCAGAAAGAGACTTTCAACCTATCAGATCTATGAATCCACGAGAGAATGCCTGTCTCTTATACAGGGTGTTTGAAAAAGAACTCCCTGGTTTTAGGTATAAATTTAATGTGTGAATAAATGGAAAACTTCATCAACAAGTACATGCAATGAAAGAGAGAATCTTTAAGTTTTGTTCAATTTCAGTACACTTTAACATGGGATCCATTTGCTGCCCTGCACAAGCCGAGATGATATTCAAGCTCTCGCCATGTATTCACCAATATAATATCAGGTGTAACTGTCCCAACCGCTGTGGCGATTCTTTCCCGTAAATGGTTTATGTCTCGGATTTTTTCACTGTACACAACATTAATTTGTTATGTGTCCTCAAAAGAAAAAGTCCAGAGGGGTTTAGTCCGGGCTTCGTGGTGGACAAGCAATTGCGCGAGCTCTCCCTATCCACCACCTTTCCTGGAAACAGGAAAAAGAGTGTCAACTGAAGGAACTGTCCCCTGGCGCCGTATTAAGGCCAAGCAGGTATGCCAACTGCAGGGGGGAAAACTTGGAAAGTTGCTGAATCAAACACCACAGACTAGAATAGTGAATATAACTTTTTATAGATTCTATGACACATCAAAACTAGGGAGTTCTTTTTCAAACACTCTGTATAAATTCATCCTTATATTTCATCCTTGGAAGGCATTACATTGGGTTTGTTGCAAAATGAGACACGATGCGACCTGATTCTGGCAGATTAGTTCTTAGAACTGAATGTTAGAACTGAATTTTTTTTAGTAGGAACTTTTACAATCCAGATTGAAGAATGATATCATTGGAATGTTAATAATTCATTGTTGAATGCATTATCACAATATCTAGAGATCTATGAAACTGATATAATACCATATTGAATCATGTACTCAATGGGTACCATCCCAATACCTTTGAATTTATGAATTCGGAACACATGGGAATTATTATTATTCTTTTTGAAAGCTATTTCCGATAATTTATCGAGAAAAACTTATAAACACAGGGATTAAAAATATTGGCGTTTGTAAACCTGGGTATTTTTCACGGTTATGTAGGTATCGAGCTCGTAGAAGCTGCTCCAAATCAATAGTCGTACTCTATGCCACTTTAAAATGCAGTTTCTAATCAATGTCAAGATCCCTCATTCTTTCACTGTAAGAATCTGTTCTCCAAGACAGTTCTCTCAGTTGCCACTGTTTCAGAGCTTTCCATTAGTCCAAGTTAATAATTCATAGATAAGAAATTCCCCTCAGTATTTCCCTGCTCAGTCTGTCCCATTGTTTGAGAGAAGGGAAGGTGGTCTTAAGGGACAACATGGTAAGCCCTTAGATACGACAGCTGGAGGGCCCCTTAACAGTCTCTCTGTTCCCTAAGATAGGATTCATAACGCTATTGATGAAAAACGAAAACAAAGGAGAATGACGAAAGAAAAACCGGAAGATGTTCAGACATTAAAAATAAGATTGATTCCTATTGGAATAGAAAAGGCAAGGAATTATCTTCTGCTCTTTATGGGATAATGTTTCTACTAGAGACAGCAATTACATTCTTGTTATATCATTGCTGGTATCATAAGTTTTAATTGTATGAAGATTCTGAATAAGAAATTTTACAAAAATCACAGAATTTCATTACTTATAAGCTCAATACTCATTTCTTGCATGATTCACGAATATGTAATTCAAGATTATCAATAATGTAATAAATCATACTATATGAATTACTTACTATTCCAAACGTGACCTTTTGGAGTAATACAGGTTTTTGAAAAGAAGTACATACGAATTTTTGGTGATGGTTTCTTGATCCATTCGGAGCTGCGATGTATTAATACACTGCAGTCAAATAATTGAAATACATAGAAAAAGTGTGAGAAATTATTGATCATGGTTGCACAAAAGACACGACATGATTTTTTCCCACCAATTATCGGAAAAAGAGTTCCCAGTTCACTTCCAAACATGCATGAGACCCAATACCTGATTGATTCAGCTCTCCTTGCTGGAATTAATATGATTTCAAACAAAATAATAATTTCTCTTCAATAGCTTGAGAAATCCGAGCTCATGATTGGAAGAATTATCATTATGTGGGTGAATTGTGAAGTATGGTACATGATGAAATATCAATGATATGAACCAATCAGCAGCAATAACATTGTGATCATCACACAATTCGTTGGCAACAAATTCCAACTACAATCCAATAACAACAGATTCCTGTTTTAATAGACCCGTTCGAATTACACCCCACTCGTGCACTAAACATTATCGCCTGATAGTTTCACTGCAATATTGCAACTATCGAGGCTCAAAGGTGAAAAGGTGTACTAACTAATTGATGAGTATGGGAATTCCGGCGCGCACATCGCTGCTTCATCTCATGCGAGATGAGAAATTAGCTTTGAAATGCAATTCATTGGAAACATCGGTGATGTGAGAGGGGATGATTGGGTGATGAGGATGGTGGGGGGGGGGGGTTGTTGACTACATGAATGCTCTCTATTAATATCTTCAAAGTGATGAGTTGATGCCGATGCATCTCAATAAACAGCAGGAACGGTTGTGGCCCTGGAATTCGTGTGCTTGCCAACTTCAAAATGAGATAGCACCCGCCTTTTTTTCTGCGTCGCCATTATTAATTCCGCGCCTAATCTCATCGCTAGCGTCCGTAGGCACATCAGATTATGAACTCCAGTCAAATAGTAGAGACATGCACGCGCGCTGTCAAAAAAAACGAGAACAAAGAGACAAATTCCGCTTTTATCTGTTTGTACGTGTACATTTGTAGAGGAGATAGCAGAGCAGTTCATATGAATGAACTGCAAATATGAATGCGATTTAATTTAGGAATGGCGCTGCGTTCGACCTCGTCGTTCGCGACTTTATTAGTTTGACACTGGACGAGTTGGAGTTGGAGTATTATTAAAAAGCGTTTGAGTACTTATCTCTCTGCTCTCCACCCCTCTCACTCCACCCTATTGACAGGCGTAATCCCTTTTTGCTTTACTGTAATCTGCACACGCCGCTTCTTCAGCCGTCGATTCCTGTCAGTAAAAAAGAGAGACACAAACCATTCTGAACCAACCAACATGCTACTAAAGGGAGATCCACTTTAAACTGTCAGAATTCGCTAAATATAAAACTCCAAGGCTTTTCACAAGGAATACTGACAGTTTGTCGAAATGAGGTTCAGTCAGCCGTGTAATCGAACATGGCTAGGACGATGCCAATGTGTTTCCTCTCTGCAAAGCACAAGGATAGTGATAGACTCTTCAGTGTTTCCTCTATGTAAGGCTTGGATAGTCCCCGATGTAATCCTGATAAGCCATTCAAGGGCAACGTATATTGCGCTGTTCAAGATCCATGTTAAAGGGTTGGATGGTATTTTCACGCAAGACAAAGTATTGATGAAGAAGTTTATGTGGGGTATGGCGATGTTTGCAGTGTGATTTGATTTGGGAATGGAACTTATATAAATACTACTTATCACCACAATACATACGATCACGTTATATTACATTATCTCAACATACAATTCATAGTCACATGACTATTGTGACTCCAGAACATAAGATTATATTCTATCTCATTGATTTATAATAATTATTTTGAAAAAATGAGTTCATAATTCAGTTGCCTTTTCCCTACAAACAATAGCGAATAAATCAATCACTCAATAATGGAGTCTTATTGTAATGGATATCATTCATCGTGTAGAACAAAGCAACAGCTAGAATAGTATGAAATTGACGAGGAAGTTCATATTCATCCAGAAAATTAGAGAAGAATCCTAGTAAAGATTTACAAATAATCAACGATGCTGCAATGAATTCGTCTATTGGATGATGGAAGCTCAATTTTATGTGTTTCAGAATCAATTGCAGGCTACATGACAAATAGCTTAACCATTAATGTTTTCTCATGTTATCATGAAACGTTATCCATAATGAATGTCAACTAATAACCGTTCATATACCATAATTAGAATAGAAATTTCGATATGATTCTGAAATTGTCAGTTTATTTCTACTGAATCTTCGTGCACACTTTTTAACTATTTAACAACGGGTTAATAAATTCCCGTCATGCCTTCACCGACATGCGAATCGCTGTTGTGTCCACAAGGAATGATTCAATCATGAATTGGTACGTTCACAAGGCATAAATTATTCAATCCCAATTGGTACAAAGAATCATGAAAATTGATAATTTAATTTGGACTGTGTCTTATAACAATATAATTCGGGAGAAAAATAGCACAATGTTTGCCTTATTGATTATCTTTCAGAGGTTTTTGAATTTGGTGTCCTTTGATAGGAAATGAAGTTTCCCCATGTCAGAAATCAAATCAAATGTGGTAGAAGATTTGTCAATCATGGCAAGTGCCATCCACACAGAACAGCAGCGGTGCGGTGTTCTTTGTCAAACATGCGATAAAACACATCTGACACACACACACACACACACACACACACACACAGACAGACACAAACTGAACACAACATGCCTTTTGAAGCTGTCCGGCAGTGATGACGAAAGGCAAAGAGTTTTGTGAAAAGAGACGTCAATCACTGACTCAATGCACAATGTACATGCAACAAGTACTGTGTACATGCAAACATGGCGTCAGGCACTAAGCGACAGCTTGTGCTCTGAAAGCTTGTCAGGCTAAATTAAAAATTCATAGGCAGTCAGTCAAGCAGTCAGCCACCATATCATGAAAAGGGGATGAAAAGAGGAATCACAAACAGTGATAGAGAAAAAGAAAAACTAGAGCAAGAAAGAGAGTAAACTTTCAAGAATGAAATTGAAGGATGAGTTTGGAAAAGTATTGAATATTAGGAATGTTTGCAATCCATTTCCAACTGGTAAAAAAACCATAATCAACAAATTAGGATTCGTGAACTGTCAAATCATTACAATAATTATTGAGGAATGCAACAGGTAGGCCCCAAATTAAGTTACGAGACATCAACTGGTAAGATGTCAATGACAATATAACATTTTCAATGAAATTTCATAATTCGATGAAACATATTGAATTGAGGATTATAGAAACCATCAATTCTGCAGTATTTTAGATAAAAAAATTAGCAAAACTCCACATTATCAATAATTATTATTGTAATACGAGACGGAAAAACATTGGTAAAAGTGACGCTCAAGTAAATTTCAGAGAGATTAAGACACTTAATAATTAATTGTTTACTGTAACGTAAGTGGAAATTTTCATGTCTAAAAATAATAAATATAATAATAAAAGTTCTCGGACTTGATACTTTGAATGAATGAAATGATTCCCAATTCAAATCTAAATTACAAAAATTCTCTCCCATTTCAACCATGTTTTATCACATCAAACTATTTTCTCTCATATGTCTCCTCAAGGAATGGGGTTTCAAATTCAATTTCATGTGAGTGGTCAAAAGTTTCTTGGTTTAAAGAGCTGATAATTCTTGCTTCTATCCATGAACTCTTCTAGGAATCCTATTTTACATCGAAGTTCCTGATCCTCCACATTACATTCATAACTAAGGTTATCAATTCCTGTAACAACTGGATTACCCATCACAAATTTTCTCTCTCATTATCTCAACCTTAATTTGACCATACAATTCCAATATGCTTTCATACTATATTCTCCATACAACACCCTGCTCTCAGTACAGATTGAACCAACTTCACCGTGACTTGCTCATTCTGGTCATTGGTTGACGTTCGACACATTCACGTCGTACGACAAGTCGACAGTCGCAGCCACCATCAAACGAACAACTCAGCCAACCAACTCAGCCGAGTAAGCGTGAGGCTTAATCGATTCTGTGAAGGGTTTTCAACTGTTCGATGAGGCATCGACTGAGGCTTTGAACAACGTGAGTGAGTGGTTGCCGTCGTGAGTATATGTGTAAGAGAGAGAGAGTGTGAGTGAGTGAGGTGAGTTAATTGTGTGACGGATAAAGAGGTTTCTGTAGGTAGAGAGGTGGTTAGCTGTCAGTCAGTTGCCTGCTAGTGACAGCTAGTGTTTGAGCACAAATAATAACCTCGCCATAGCACTAAACCACTCTTCCATCGTAAGCATACACACACTCACGTACAGTGGATGTGTTTGTTAAGCACTCACATACCTGAGGAGTGAGTTTGCATTAGAGCAGGTACCAAAATTAAGGTTTAATTCTGAGGTGGCAAGATGTTGATTCACAAGTTGAACCTTTACTCGCATCCGATATCAATTTTGTATTTCGTGGATTGCATCAAGGAAAAATACCTCTCATTTGAAATTGAGAGGATGATGAAATACTAAACACGAAGGTTATATAGGATCCTTTTTCCGAATTGTTATAATTGGAACTCAAGTTACCTACTTTTTTTTGTGTATCTTCTCAAAACCGCCAAATAGTACGAAAATACCCATATGGAAATCAATATTAGACTCGATTAACTCCTCTCAACTTGGTGTTGATGGCAATATGGTTGTGCTGAATGATTGAAAGTGATGATGTCTGAGAATATTCTGCAACTAATATGCTTTATCAATAACCTTGAAAATTAGCTAATATTTACATCAGTGTAACAATTTGGAATTTGACAGTCCTCCTCGAGCGAGTCTTCAAATACATTGAAATAAGAATTTATTTGTATGATATTGCAATAAATATATCATTGCTCATCTCATTGTTGATTGATTTTTTGTGGTCAGGGCTCTGATGAATGTAAGTTATTTCTAAAAATCAAAAATACGCTCCAATATTCAACTTGAGATCTTTCAGACTTGATTCACTCTAATAGTAGTACAAATAATGGTTTAACATGTGAAAATAGAATACTCAGTGTATCCTCACTCATCCTTATCAAATCCAGTTGGGCCTACTTTTGAATCTGCTGTACGAGTATTATTCTCCATCGAAAAAAATATAATTCTATGAAAACTGATGCAAAAAGGTGAGAAGCTTGAAGAGAGCAAATTATTCATTTGGAAAGTAGAGGGATAATAATTTCAATTTTCTTCTCTTGTGTCCCATTATTCCGACCTCATCCTACAGCTCGAGGCTAGACCTCCCTTCTTTTCTTAAAAAAAAAAACATCTCCGTCATTAAAAACTACAAACGTTGGCTTCAGAAAAGCTCCAAAGCTCGCTACATTTGACATTTAGTTAGCCTTTCTTACAAAGAGTACAGCTTTGCTTTTCTCAATCTCTTTTCTCCATTCTCAATCTCTCTTTTCAATTTTTTCTTCAGGCCATCTTCTCCCAGGCGATTCAACATGCAATGGAGACCTTCTCTAGTGAGATGTTTTCTTTGATAAGTCTCATTTCATTTGTTGAAAGTGAAGTAGATGGAACGGTTGGACATTCTTGATGTTTCTCTTCTATCAATATCCAAAAAAAGTTACAATTATTCTGATGATTTGATGATGATTTCACTATCGAATTCATCTGAATATGATACCAGTTATACAGGAATGTAGTACAGTTTAATTATGATAATGACGAGGATAATAAAAATGATCTTGTTAAATCTCTATGAAACTCCCTAGACTTGAAACTCATTTTTGTTTTCGAAATTTTCTCACTTCCATATTCATATGCATGTATCATATTATTTATGTTCAAATCCATCTCACCAGTTCATCTTCTCCACCTCTATCTGTTCTCTTAGTTTGCCTTGAGTATATCGTTGATCCTCCTCCATGTATTTTTCAACAAAAAATTCTTGCTTATTCATTATCCTTAAAAAATCTCCCAAATTCCCCAAAAACATGATTCGAGCACAACTGGAAATTATTGAAGAATTATTCGGGGATAGACGAATAGAATAATATTGATTAACAAATATCAGATTGGTCCACATCCATCGAAAGTCTTGTATAAGTCAAGGATACTCTGTTAAATATGAGAATATATTTTTGTAAGCAGGGTACCCTAGTGCTCTTTATTATTCTTTGAGAAAAAATCGCTGAAAGCAACAGGATATACAGTAATAGGAAAACGCGCTTACGGCAGGTTGTAGGGAATTTTATTGAAAACGATGTAGTTGGCATCATCTTGAGACTACTAAATTCCTATACGCTCCACTTTGCCATTTGCCTTCCGCATAAAATAAATATTGCCTGATAAAATCTTTCACGTGAGCTCAAAGTGGGAGACAAAGAGAAAAGAAACACAGCTTTACTTTATGGACCGCAATAAAATGCCATCGATACGACGAGAGACGGCAGGAAGGTTGGAAATAAAAGGGGGTTTGAGGAAGCTTGGGGAATGTGTGATCTGAGACTGCGGAAGGCAGCGAGGAGTGAAACTCCTCTGGCTACTGTTTCAAAAGATTCACCTGTAGCCGCAATAAGAGTTTATGTCATAGCAGATTGTTTCGTCCTGGCTCTTTGTTCTTTGCTATACATTTTTTTCCGATTTTGGTCTCGATCAATTCCAAACTTATACTTGTTGAATAGAGAAAAAAAATTAACTGGGGGCCTTAAAGATATCATACAAAAAACAGAATTTGTGGAAAACTGAGAATTGCTAATTCAAGACATATTATTGAAGCATTTGTATTTGCAATGAAAAACACAAATTGAAATTGTCAACCACTTTTATTTCAAACATTGAGTTTCAATTTTGTTTCATCGATGATGTAAGTGGATGAAATTTCCCATTTGTATTTTTTCATTATATAATACCACAACATGGCACACAACACAACTGTAATTATTGTATTTGAATTTTGATTCTTTGAACTAATTATTGTTGGTAGAGTTTTGTTTTGGAAGGCTCAAGATTAGAAATAATTGTCACATCATCAAATAGATTATAATGGAATGAATAAACACACAAGCCAAGGGCTGTGTGGGAATCATCTTCGACAAAACGTAGGTTACATAGGCTTGCTTCTACGTAGCTTACGTAGGTGATATGTTATTCTATTATTATTATTATTATTGATGTGATAAGATCGATTACTGATTTCATGGGTTCGTAAGATCAAAATGTTTATTTCTATCACTATGTCATGAATATAATGAAATATTATAAATACACGTGTGACTGAATAATTGTTGAAATGTGAGAACAATTGAAATGTTTCGAATAAATAATTGCTTTTATAAACCACCTTCTATATTCTATTTGTATTCTTCAGGATATTTTGATTCATGATTTGGCATTCATATTAGAGGAATTTCTAAGAAAGAGGATGAACTCTGACATCCAAAAACAAGAAGGAAATTCGATGTAGAGATATGAGAACGAATGGGATGAATAAGATCGGAATAAAACAGACAAACTGTTCATGATAATGTGTATGGGAAAAGTTGATGAGGAAAAGTGAGGTGAGAGTAAAGTTTCTGTATCGAGCATTATTGGGTAAAGCATCATAAATGGATGATCATGATCATAAATTATTAATAATAATCGATCAGACAGTAGCTGAAGACTAGCATCATTGTTTTTGTTCGAGAACTCAACAAATCCATAACGTACAATATCATGCCACACTCGTTACAGGGGAAGAAAAATAAACGAACGTCCATCAGCAGGCTGGACGTTGGTAGAAATGAGAGATTCTGCCTTGTTTTTGTTTTGGTTCAGACTGTAAAATTGCAACAACGAGTAATATAGTAACGTAGTGGGAACCTGGGGGCATTTTCGAATTCGAAAAGAACCCAGTTATAGTAACTGAAATACGAGAATGACAGCTGTATTCAGGGCTGCACTGCGTATGCGCGTGAGTGTATAATTCATTTAGAATTTTCGTACGCCAGCTATGAAAATATGAGAAGCTATCAGTTGTGACTTAGCCAACGGACATTGTCGCAAAAAACCGACTCTTCAATGCTACCTGGTGTAGACATTTGATATTTCTCCCATAAAAAAATACCAGAAAAATTTTACATTTCAACTTGTTGGATTAAATTTCACGAGAAAACATAATGTACGCGAAAATTCAAAACAATACGAGATTCTGTACATGCGACCGCCTCGGGCTGAAAAATGTCATGGGTTATATTCCAATCCAATTAAATAGCAGTGGAATGTGTAATTTGTCGTTTTTTGTGTGCCAGTTGTATACAAGAAAATGTACGAGATGAAATTTCCATCGTTTTCTCATGTCATTATTTTCAGAACTTGTTGAATGGATATATATTTTTAATTAATAATTGAACAATATTTCTGTAGATGGATGCTGCTTTATTCAATGGTTCTTTTATATTTCTATGCAGCTTGTTGGAATGTTTATAATTGTATCGTTTATAATAAGTCTAAATTTTACTGATTCCATATGATACAGCTCCGTAAATAGAATGACTCCATTTCTATAGAAATTCTGCTCTTTGTATAATTAAGTTTTCCCATACAATGTAGCCTGCAACTAGAAATTATTATAGCATATCAAAGTGTAAAGTAATCTGGTCATAACAGAATGATTAGACAAATATATGAACTTCCATGGAAGATGAATAAATGTTGTTCATTTATAAATGATTATTATATTGGAGCATGATTCCTCAAACCAAGAATTGGTTAACAAGATAATATTTTGAGAGATTTGAAAAATTTAAAAGATGAAGTTACTTGGAATGGACCTATTGTTTAGATAAGATATAATTCATATTTTCAAGAGTAGAATGTTCAAGAGTGGATTTTTGCTTTCATACTGTTATCTTCCTCTGAAAAAATATATTTATAGGTTCATATGAAGATGATGATGATGATGATGATGGTGGAGAATATCTCAAAAAGGCTTGTCACGAGAAAATTTCACTCTCGAATAACAAGAAACAAGTTTTTCGTATTGGAGAAGATCAGAAAGTTTCTCTTCAACCACCATTGATGTAACAAATATTTTTCTCCAAAATTACGTAGTTCAAAGGCGTATCAAAACCGTTCTTCAATATTGAAATATCAGTGGAAAATATTGGCCAAATCTCCCTTTTGAGATGAGATAACGGAGATTATATTTTCCAAGTTATGAAACAGATATGGAGACAACAAGCATATCCAAGTACTTACAAAATTGGTTTATACTCGAGAAGAATGATCGTCATCAGTAAGCTGAGGGTTGTAGGCTATTAGTCTCTGAATTACTTATTCTCACTTGAAAACGATCGTAATTATTTCATATCTATCTGGAGAAGGTTGTGCACTTTCAAAGGAGCATTTGACAGAACATTTATAGTATGAAATATTCATGATTAACGTTCATGATATGAGTGATACGATTCATTCAATATGAGATAATGATATGTAAACATAGGTGTAATATATCAAATCATGTTTTACACCGCTATACGATATACACTTCATCTCAACTATTAATCATTTAGAACACAACTTGGAATTCTAAGAAAAATGAGTTTCACAATAGCTCATGTTGATTAAATACGTGAGTTTATCACAATCTTTCTAATCAACAGATTCTCAGGAATGATGAATAGAATGAACCAATGCAATCACTTTTACACAATTCATATTTGGAATTGATCAAGTTATAATGTGATTGATATTACACAATTTTCGTGACAAATTGTATACTTTGTCGTTTGTGTATTTGCAAGAACTATGGAGCAGAAATGGTATGGAGACAATTTCACTATATTTTCACGATGCTTACCCCAGAAACGATGCTGTGAACATCATTATAGGCCGGCCATCTCACAATCGATTACAAAAATATGGGAGACATTGATTGTCACTCCTTCATGGGTGACTCCCACGCCAGCTCTCCGATAATGCAGCAGCTTAGGAGCACATAATGTAATCGGGAATCGTTTCGCAATATATACGTAGTAGCTTGGTAATCTTTGAAGGATTCCCTCGGGATAGTGCTTGCATACCCCCTCACCACTCGGCAGCCATGGAAGGATATCGCGTAGTAAAGGAGGGCTTTGCTTGTGAATTTCTAGCTAAGCCCGAGGCTTAGGCGTCCTTCCTTCTTCTGGTCGATGCTTTCAATCCAGCAAGCTCCCAACTTTCGGCAACGACACGTTATCGCAGCGGCTTCATTGTTCTTCCATGAGATCTGCTCCCACATCAAATGAAGAAATTGAATGGACATAATCCTTCGGAGAGATTGAACAATATCACTCACATTAATGATTTCGATGAATGCCTGTTGCATAACTACTTATAACAAGTTTGAGAGACCTCAGAAAGCCTAGACTTTATGGTAATTTGGTAAATGGATAATTCAATCTGATGGAACTTCACAAACTATTATAATGCATGAAATACTATATTAACTATACCATCGGTCTACATTATTATAAAAAATAGTGTTATGCTCTCCATAGATTTGCGGAAGGACCAGTGATAGGTTTAGTGAGGAGATTAGTTCCAGTCATGAACAGATTTTTATTAATTGTTTAGTAATACTGTTGAACCGTCGGTTGAGGAAAAATTTTATATTTGGATCCTCATGATTTAGACCCACCGTCATCAAACATTGTCTAATGAATGACGCGGTTAGGTTCAAGTGGCGGAAAAAATTCAGATTCTCTTCTTTCAGGAAAAAAATACTGTACATTATAAAGAATCAAAACAACTTCAAAAGCTTCGAAGTATCTGGAGCTTCAGAATCATAAAATAGAATAAATGCAATGATGGAATGCAATATGACAGACCCTTGAGGAGCACGGAATACCTGCTATTTCGTGACAATTATTATCATTACTCCACAGTCCACAAAGCTTCACTTGTTTATAGACAAGATTTTCAACTCATAATAAACATTCACAATCCTTTAAATACAATCAGAGCAAATATTTCATAGGTCAGAATGCAGAATATCATGATGCAAGACTGATGATTGTGCAGGTGCAACCTATGACAGTTGAAATTAGCTAATCAATCGGGAGTTAGTTCAAGCGTTGAAGGATGGAGTATGACAGTTAGAATTGACTTCAGGAAATAGTTCACGAGTGATATGATAATGGAATGTGACAACTTGAATAGACGTATCAATCAGGAATTAGTTCAAAATGAGGCATTGTCGTATTTCATCTCATCTTATCTCTGTATCGCAAATCATCTCTATAACTCATCTCACCCTGATACATTCACGGCAAAACGAGGGCACAGCACCATTCCAGAAAGATGGAGCGTAGCTTCTTCACAGTAAATCTAATTGGGCAATAATGTATTGACGGGAATAATTGAACACATAGATCACAGGGATCTTGACGAGTCTGCTTCTATGTTGCAGTCGTCCATCAAACACACAGGTTGTTGGTATTATTAGAGATACAATACTTTACTTCTGACGAAACAGATTGCTTCACTGTTTGCATAAGACAGCGAGATATATGTGCAGTGGGACTCAGGGTTGTGAGGGAGAGGGGGATGTGTACATTGTGCAAGTTGTCGGGTAAGTGTGAGGGGGGGGGTGATGAGAGGGTGCAATCCATAATTCTCCACCGCCAACTAATTGGTAAGCATCAGTTAAGAAGACATTTTAATTACAAATAAGGCAGACGCTCTCCTACAACCACCTGACGCTTAACGTTGAATATCATTTGTCTCCTCTCTTCAAAAATCTCTGAAGGTCTCCTTTCTCCCTCTCACACATACACTCTCCCAGTCTCACTCACACCACATTCCATTACATCTCAACTAATTCTTCTTCCTCTTTCAATCGTAGTACACCATAACTTCTTGCCTTCTTCATCTGAGAAGACGTGAAAGAAGCAGAACGGAGGAACATGTTCGTCTCTCTGTCTTCTGCCAACAATCATTCAACCCTTTCGTCTGCACTACTCATAAGTTCTCCTTATCCCACAACTTCCCTAACCACCGCATCCAACCTTCCCTCACTGCATATTTAAATCCAGGAATTGAATCTGCCTTAAAACTTCCTTAGAAGCCTACTCAAACTTGAAGTTTCTCCAAAGCATCTGTTCGGATGTTGATATAGGATTTTATAGGTATATAATTTTATCTTCATGATTTCTTCTCAATATTAGAGGATTGTTAAACTGAGGCCTGATTCTCACAGACTACAGAGATCCTTTGCTACTGATATAAGTGTGACCAAGAGGTTTAAGAGAGATATGAATACAGTAATAATGTAGTAATATATTTATTCTCTGAAAAATATGGAAAACAATGAGTCATGATAAACCTCTCTCAATAACAATAACTTCATATAGTTCTATATCATCCCTATCATGCTTATTGAAGATTTATCTCATAAATCTGTCTGTCAGACATCAACCCAAATTCTCTTAATTCCATAAATTAACCAGCACATGTAATGGGATCTTTAAGTGACGATGATAGTGATAACGGGATCATAAAATAAAAGAAACGAAAAAGGGTGAAATTATCAAGATGCCACCGGTTCGTAAGTTTCAGTATCTCACTCGCCATATTGACAGTAAATCTCGTGTATTTGTTCCTAAGACAAAATTATTCGAAAACGTCCGCAATAATTTATATCTCTCTGCCATCGGATCTTGAAGATTGATTAGGCTCGGAAAATATAAAAAATATGAATGTTTATATTCCATAAATTCCATTTTTATATTATTAAATGATGAACATGGATGCACGAGCTGACTCATTACACAGATTAGATCATCTAATAATATTAGTTTGATGGACTAAGTATTTGAACATTGATCATTGTTTTCTCCAACAAAACTTCCCTGTATTTTGTAAATCATCAAATGAATGACTGGAAGAAGGTCGTTTCTCTACATGATATCAATCCTTCAGTGATTTATTTCTATTTTGAAGATTGAGTCTTTTGACGATATCGAGTTCCACTGGAATGGAAACTGCTCATTACATCCTTCGCAATGGGTTACTCTACCTAGAATTGTACCGAAATGACTGAATCTATCATCAAGTACAACTATAATTCTTCTACAATCACAGAAACAAAATGGGAGCTACTTTTGATGCGTCTGCCATGGGAATCTGTGCCATCACTCTTACGATAACTAACATAATCATCATCAGCGAGGCAAGGCAAGGCAGACATCTGTCGACGAAATTACGGTGAAAGTCCGGGCTACGGCGCTCACACACTTGTAATGAAAATTAATCATCGGGAAATCTCGCAAACTTCATTTGTTCCTGCCTAACTTTACTCATTACGTTATAAGTTTTGTCGTTTTTTCATCCTTCCAACGCTCGTTTCCTCATCCGCCACCATCACCTCCTCCTCCTCATAGCCATCTTCCCCCCCTCTTCTACCTCCTCCTTCAACTCCTCATCCTCCTTCATCTCTTACTCCTTCCTCCTTCACACCCTCCCACCACCTCCATCTACCAACGATAACTCCAAGACAGCTTTTATTAGCGCAGGTGTTTTTTACGCCCCCCTTAACAAATTTCTAAGGCTTCTTTTTACGCCCGCGCACCTTATTTCAGCTGCTTTTCCTTTGCTGCAGATATTTCATCCGCGTCAAAAAGAATTTATGGGTGACGATGAATGTTGGACATGGCCATAATGCTTAATCAGCGTAATTACACCTGCGCAACAGATCGTAGTAGTGAGTTTGATGAGGGGGAAAATCTTCAATCGCACGATTATTTTATTGCTTTCTACTAGTTTATTGAAAGCTTAGCAATTTTTCTTCCTATTTTTAAATGGAATAATTCAATTTGTAATAGTTTATCAGTTTTGGAAGAAAACTCGAAGGTGAGTAAAGTTTCCTCGTGGATACTCTTAAGCACCTATTCTGAAACAATACCTTTATAGGGTTAATTGATTAGTGAGAGCACACTTTGTAACACAATAACCAATTTTTTCTTGTCCTCCATCTCTTTGGAGAGATATTGGATACAGAATCTGTCTGCTATTCTATACATTAGAAAATTAGAAAATGTGCATTATGAATTGAATAATGACTGGAATAATACATATTCAATGAGGATATCGATGGTAATATTGCAATAATCGAATTCGGGGAGACTTTCTATATAATTTTATTAATTATTCAATGATGCAAGTAAATTGGAAAATTGAAATATTTGTAATGAAGACTATAATTATAAACATCGCTAAATAGAGTAAGCTGCTCGTAATCATGAATATTATCCACTTGAGAGACCTCATTCCAGTTGATTTACAACTCACATGAATGGCACAAGTGTTATTGGTATTTTGATGGGGCTTCTAATCAAGAATGATATTAATATCAGAATTAAAAAAGTTACAAGGATGATAAAATAAACAAGCTCATTCGATCACATTATCTTCCAAAAAAATGAATTATTATTACTAATTTCATTATTCTTTCTGAATTATATAATTCAAACAAGAGAGTTCTCAACATATATAAAAGCTATTTACCAAATGAGAGGGTCCTCCAAAAAATAGGGAAAGTGTAATGCAGTATTATCAGGTTGATGTATGCCATATGTGACGCTTGTGACATCGAAACGGAGTGTAATACTCATGCGAGAAAGCAGAAAGTTCATTTCTATAACGTCAGCTCTACTCAGTCATATCACTGTCTGTCAAAAGTTACGACAAAACAGGAAATTCGGTTCTTGTGTGCACGCTAAAAATGATACCAAGGTATCTTATAACAGAATATGACTAGTACTTTGAGTACGCTTTTTGCGTAATGCTTCTTTCCCATTTCTCCTCATACCGCTTTCTTCATTCACTGTCTAGGGAAGACGGAAAACGTTGGAAAAAACGCGCAAACATCAATTTCCGGAGCAGAAAGAAGCGAGAGGAAAGCGAGAGGAGATGAGAAAAAGGAGAAAATGATCTTCACACTGCTGCGTACATCTGGTAGGGGTGGGGGCTGGGATGGTACCTTGGAAAATGCACGACAAAGGCTGCTCCCTCCCCCAACTCAGAAATGTTCCATTTGTCAAAGCCATTTCTAATACCACACCTGAGTTGTGTGGGAGTGACTGAGTGACTGGTTGGTAGCCTTCCTCTTTCAAACGGTTCGTTATAATAATTATATGAAAACTGGTTGAAGATATATTTCCTCCAAGATATAAAGAATTTTGATTGTGAAAATCATTCGAAATTAACATGGAATAAACTGCACTTTTATGTGCAGCTATTCGGAACTAACATGGAATCAACTGCAATTTCAGGTGAATAAAAGTGTGAAGTATTGAGACATGCATGTTTATCTCAACAAATATTCTTAATAATTTCCTATAATAACGGATTTGTGAGATAGACTCACGTAAGAAAATAGTTATTTGTATATCCAGAGTGAAAAGTACGACTTTTTCTCCGTGTGGGGAAAAGTTTGAAGCCCAAGGTGAAGCTGAGGGCAAGAATTTTTCAGAGGGAGAATAAGTATTTTTCGCTCATGATTTAGACAACATTGTTCCTCCATCTACATTTTTTATAGAAACTGCAAATAAAATCATCCCCAATAACTTACATATTGGTGACGTTTCCTAACAACATAACCTAAAATCTAAAACAAAAAACCGGTCGTCTGATTGGCACTGCCGATTGCGCTATCTATTGGCGAAAGTTGTAACAAGTATATCGGCTGGGCAGCTACCAAAAATGGCTGACTCCAGATCACGCGGTTCAGATTTGAATTGCAGATCAAAAATATTTGTTGGCTGGTATTTTGAATAGAATAAAATATTTTAAAAATTGTATAATTTTTTATTGTCTACTAATATTAAGAATATAATATCATACAAACATATATTTCATAAGTTGATCAAATTTCTGGTTGTGGTATTGAATTCAGTTGACTCAATGACAGACACCTCTATTATGCTTTCTCATCTGAGCTTATACCTTCTAACCTTTTACCATGTAAGTTTTTAAAATAGAGATGCTTCCCATTTTATTTAAATGGAGTCACTTTTCCTCCCTAGGGAGTTTTTCTGTTTTTTACGACCGAGAGCGAAAAAGTGACACTTTAGTATTATGTTTCAGGGAGTAAAGTAAGTACTTTAGACAGTAGGTGGAGGGAAATAATATTTTGGAAAGAATCAATTCTTTTGTGGTTTATAATTCAAGGAAATAGCTCTATCTGTCTCATATTTGTGATCACCATTCTCACTCTTTCATACCATCTATTTCTGTGATGAAAGTGGAAATTTCCGCCAACTGGCAATATGACTCAATGGGATACACGATGGTAGATACAAATAGTAGAATTGGACTAGTTGACTATGTGTTCTTAGAACTTCAAGAATATGCTACTGTCTCATTGATTATCTATTTTTCGTACTATTCTGATGTGCAATGGATTGATTTTGTATCGAGGTATCTTTTGAATTCTGAGAAGGAGAATATATAGTCAAAATGCATAACAGCTTAATTTGATGTGTATAAGTAAAAATTGAAGAACTGAGTGAAGAAAACTAAGTTTGGTTGAATAAGGGACTTCAACCAAACTATCAGGATTGAATTAACAGTGCAGACAACACAAGCCAAACGATTTGTTTACGAGCATGTTGGAGGAGCTGAGTGAATAAAACCTCGTGACTCAGTTACAAGCCAGAGTTGCGGTCTGGTGGAATAAAGAGGCAGGGCTCTGTAAATGACACGACAAACACCTGAAAAAGACCGCAGCAGCTTAGCGACCAGCCTCCTACGACCAAGTTTAGTTCACTCCGTCGTTTGGCTGCTACTCGGCTGCTATTCGTTCACTAACAGAAACCTGCAGAATGATCAATCTTGACTGGTAGAGATTGTGATTACAAAGTAATTACAAGTCGTTTGGGAAGTGATTGGATTTGAGAGAACAGTAGTAAGTATTTCATTGAGATCTTATTCAATGAAGAATTGAACTTTGGAGAAATAAATATTGAATGGAGGAATATTGCTGGTAATATCTAGCTTATGGCATAGATAAAGGATAAGTGTAAGCCTATATTTCTTGTCTCTGCTTATGGCTAGCCTACGGAACAATGTCGGTTTAATATTCAAGATTTTTGTTTCTATTCCAACTATCGTTATTATAATATGTCACAAGAAAGGTCACATTTTATTTTTTTTCGAGGGTATGATCGTTCTCTATTGGTTAGAATCATAAGGAACAACTTCTAGCACAGTGAAGAACATTGACGAATAATTTTATACTATTTACAAATTTACCATTTTTCATTCACAATCTTTATCACCCATGGTTATAAGGAAAGAACTGAGAGGTACAATGAAGTGATTATTTGATAGAGCGAAATAACATTTCAACGTCAACAACACCTATATATACAAATCATGGATCGAATCAATAATAGTTGATAATTATTAACGTTGAAGGTTCCCTTTCAAATTAAACGAGAGACCTGAGAGGACAATAAAACTATTGGAAATGCAGATGGGGCGATAACGAATTTAATACTCCTTCACAGAGCTCAGACAGTTTATACGTGGCTTAGAGTGAATAGATACAGGAATTGCGTTGATGGCTTCCATAAATACCAGACATAAACTGGTAACAACGCCTCTCATGGTTGCTCTCCAGTCTCCGAATGGCGTTAACGCATAATATAACGTATAACGTAGCGGTATAACGCATCGTTATGTTGCGAAATACCGGTACAGAGATAAGGCAAGCAGCTCATGCGCTTTATATAACAATCAAGTACTGTATAAAACAAAATACAAAGTTAAATCTCAATACATACACTCACATTTGTATAAATTATCTGTGAAAATACAGATAATCTGTGGCAGAACATTACTAAAATTCAACCCACGAATGTATTTACTGTTATAAATTCAGAGCATTATTCCGTGCGAGATGTTGCACTGATCATTAAATGGATCGTTTGAGATTCAGTGCAGACCCGTATCTTAGACTAGATATCACAGGTTACTGCACCAGTGATAGGCGGAGATTATTGAATTGGATCATCAAGTTATACTCGCTCCATTCCATCGAAACTATGATCAGAGAATCGTATCTAATATGAAATTCTGTACTTTTATAGTTATCAAGATATATGATGTGAATATCACTATTAGAGGAAGATAACATGAGCTATCCAATGCTATCTATTCTCTATGATCACGTTCTAATTTGTGAGAGAGGAACATCTTTCCAGTTTCCATCGCTTATCCAATAAACCCACTTTATTCAGGTAACAATGAAGCAATGTGACTAAGTTGCGAATGTGAGATCAATAAACGTTCACCAGAGAATTAATTAGAGAGTTTTGTGAGTTTAGTATTACTATGTATGGGATCGTACGAAAACAAATTTCCCCCAACAAAAGAATAAAATTTACAATATTGTTTATCAACGCTATTGACAACACAAAAATTTTTCAGACTTTGACAAGCTCTTTTCTCAAGAATCTAGAGTGATTTTCAAGCGTGATGCCAAGATTGGGAAAGTTTCCTGAGCGATATTCTTCAGAATAATGACAAAACTTGATTATTCATCCAGGATACACAATGTGCATTATTTTGGATCCAACCTTTTTTTGAGGCCTCTCCTTTCAATTTCAATGACACAGAACCCCCCTTTAATGTGGACACCCTCGAACACACTGAAATTTGGCGCAGTCGATCAATTCTTATTTTTCTATTTAGCCAACTGAAACTCTTATTGTCTTATTCATGGTAGCAGTACCATGGATCATTTAGACGCTACCATGGAATTGGAATGCAGATTTAGTTGCAAGCGCACACATATTGTAGAACAAAAACGTAGTCAATAACTTTAGTAATGAAAAAGGTAAGTAATAAATTTTCCGACAAATTTTGTGTTAGAACAAGTACAAGAGAGTATCCTGCCTCAGAATCCAATACATCATCATAAACTGGGAAGCAAGCACACACCTGATCCATGATTAGATGTATGCATTATTTGCTCCATAGAGCGACGCTTCGCCTGAGGTTGTAATTCGATAGATGTGGCCTAATATGATCGAGTCAGGTGTCTTCTTGTTCCATTTGCTGTAGCTGGAGAACGAGGCATCAAACTAACAGCATGAATGTCACTCATCTAATCAACGTCAATGCTCCAGCTCAGCCTACTTGATATTCTATTCTTCAATATTATAAAGTAAAAAGCTTTATCGTAAATACGCCGATAATTGATTCTTGAAGCTGAAGTTTCTAGATGAAAGGTCAATTAGGTATGTTATTGATTTACACTTAACTACTCTACCTGTCATCTACTGTATAATAGGTTCATTCAATTGCTATGAGACGTTGTTATTTATCTATTCATACGAGCATAAAGCATGAATCATAAACCATAAACCATGTCAATGATTGAGAAAGAAAAACTACTTTGCGCAGATTTGTGCGTCCCTGAAATTTTCGAATTATTACTCATATCAATATTATATTATTCCTATTTATTTTTCAATAGAGATCAATAATAATACAAGGTGGAATACAAGGGTTTTTGGAGCGTCAATCGTCTAGAAACTTTGGCATTCGATGATTACAGGAAACAAATGATCGCTTTGAAATCAAATTAAGAGCTGCAAGACTAGCCTAATTCGGACAATGTGTAACCTAATTTCAATTTGGAAAGAGAATAGCTCAAGGTGACCTTACTTCCCTCTTCCTATCATTGCAATGGCATCAAATTTAAGCATTACCCTCAGTTGATGACATGGTCAAGACTTTCGAGAATTGTACTTTGACTTTGTATGACAAACATGCACCTTATGTGACAAGGAGGATTAATAGAAAACGACGAGTACCGTGGATGACTGGAGACATACTTAAGATGATGGGACGTAGAGACAAAGCACATAGAAAATTTAAAAAGACATTTGACTTGGACAGTTTGATAGTGTATAGGAGCCTTACAAATAGAGTTAAACAGGAATTACGGAACTCAAAGATTAGGTACTTGAATTCGTTTATGACAAACAACAGACAAGACTCTAAATCACTTTGGCAGGAAATAAAAGAATTCGGGCTTGGCAAACAGAAATCGAATCCACAAATTGACTTACCATTGAACAATATAAATGACCATTCCGTTTCACACTCTAACCAACGTGACGAAGTTGTCATTGCTAATCATATAGATGATCTTGAAGAGCAGGTTACAAACTTAGATTTACCAATTACTGATCAATTTCATTTCCATCCAATCTCAGAAGAAGACACTTTCAGAGCAATTCAACGTATTCATAGTAATGCTACGGGTGTTGACAAAATTCCTATTAAATTTATCAAGAAAATGTTATTTGCTGTTTTATCAACCATTACATACATTTTCAACAAGTCAATTGAAGAAGGCATTTTCCCTGAAAACTGGAAGTTTGCTCTGGTTCGCCCTCTAAATTGTTTGGAGCATTGTTTGGAGTAAGTGTATTGATGCAAAGATGCCTGGATGTAAATATGGATCTTTATATGTGTTTTATTGATTATGAAAAAGCCTTTGATAGGGTACGGCATGACAAACTGTATGAAATTCTCAAAGGTAAAAATATTGACAGTAGAGATATTAACATAATTACCAATTTATACTGGAATCAAACAGCAAAGATCAGAGTTGAGAATGAGATGACTGGGGAGATGAAGATTTGTCGTGGTGTACGTCAGGGATGTGTCCTTTCACCACTCTTGTTTAATGTTTACAGTGAAGCCATTTGTCAAGAAGCTTTAATGGAGCAAAATGTTGGTCTCTCCATAAATGGAGTAACTATTAATAATTTACGCTATGCAGATGACACACTTCTGATAGCGGGAAGTGAGAATGAGTTGCAGCAATTACTGGAAAATGTGAATAACTACAGCAATTACTATGGGTTGAAGCTGAATCTTAAGAAAACCAAGTGCATGATCGTCTCGAAAAAGCAGAGAGTGCCAATTAATATTGTAGTGGACAATACACCTATTGAAAGAGTCACAGCATATAAGTATCTTGGAGCATGGATTACTGAAGTGAACGATCAGATCAGGGAGATCAAAGGACGAGTGGAAATAGCACGAAAGGTGTTCATAAAAATGAAAAGATTTCTGTGTAGCCGAGATATTAAACTAGAACTTAGAATACGAATGCTGCGTTGTTATGTGTTTTCTACATTGCTGTACGGCATGGAAGCATGGACTTTAAAAAAGTCAAACCTCAAAAACATCGGGGCATTTGAAATGTGGTGCTATAGAAGGATGTGGAGAATACCATGGACAAGAAAAGTGACAAATAGGGATGTAATGTTAATGATGGCAAAGGAATGTGAAGTTGTTGCAACTATAAAGAGAAGAAAATTGCAATATTTGGGTCATGTAATGAGGGGTGAAAAGTATGAGCTGTTGAGACTTATATTGCAAGGAAGGATCATGGGAAAGAGGAGTGTGGGAAGAAGAAGGATATCCTGGCTGCGTAATTTAAGAGAATGGTATGGCTGCAACTCAAGGGAACTATTCAAGGCTGCAATCAATAAAGTGAAAATTGCCGTGATGATTTCCAACCTCCGATAGGAGAAGGAACCAAAAGAAGAAGAAGAAGCCCTCTAAATAAAGTTCCATCACCCAATAAAGTTGAGGATTTTAGACCAATCAGTATTTTACCTGCATTGTTCAAAGTGCTAGAAAGACTCATCCATGCTCAAGTTGTAAAATTTCTAGACAACAATAGTAAGCTTCATAACTTTCAATCAGGCTTTAGAAAATTCCATTCAACTGGAACAGCTCTGCTTCGTGTCACTGATGATATAAGGTTAGCTATGGACCAAAGAAAATGCACCATCCTCACCCTATTTGATTTTTCTAAAGCATTTGATACTGTTGATCATACAGTCCTTCTGAATAAGTTGGCTATTCTTGGTTTCAGTCACAACTTGTTAGTTTGGTTTAAATCCTATCTATTAGGTAGGAAACAATGTGTATCTGTCGGTGACAAAAAGTCTACTTGGAAAAACGTTATGCATGGAGTACCACGAGGTTCAATTTTAGGCCCTCTCCTCTTCACTTTGTATGCTAATGACCTTTCTTCCATTATCAAATTCTCCAGTTTCCATACTTATGCAGACAACCTTCAAATATATTTAAGCAGTCCCATAACAAAAATTAACGAAACAGTTGGAATAATGAATCAGGATATCAATTCGATAGTGGAATGGACAAAGAAAAATGGCCTTAAGCTTAATCCCAACAAAACACAGCCCATTATAATTGGATATTCTCGTTTTATAAACAATATTGACCTTGAATCGATTCACAAAATTAGTGTAGATGGAAATGACATTCCTTACTGTAGCTCAGTTAAAAATTTAGGCATTATTATTAATAATACTCTTGACTGGTCAGAACAAGTGAACAAAACTTGTAAAAAGGTATTCTCAGCCATGCATGCATTGAAGAAAATGCACGATATACTCCCTAGAAACATTAAATTATTATTGGTTCAATCTCTCATCTTCCCACATTTAATGTATTGTAATTCTGTTCTTAACGATATGCAAGTCACTCTGAATGATAAACTACAGCGTTGCCAAAATTATTGTCTAAGTTTCGTCTACTCTCTCCAACGCCATGATCATATCACCCCAGCCCACATTGCTAGTTCAACATTAAAGCTTCCCGATCAGAGGCTTTTCCGAATAGTCAAGCTTGTTAGAGATATCTTGAAATACGGTAATCCGAACTATTTTAAAGATGATTTCAAATTTGTTTCTGAAGGTAGGAGGATAGATGCTTCACATACTAGAACCGGAGAAAGTACTTTAAGGATACCCAATCATCGAACTACTATTTTCACAAAATCCTTCTTAGTCAGTGCATGGAATGCACTTCCTGTTTCTATCAGGTCCATCGAGAGCCGAGCGAGCTTCATCCTGACTTTAAAAAAACATCTTTTGGAACAAATGACTGAAACTGTCTGGCCCTAGAACGATCACATGACAATCATCCCCCACCCATCCCACAAATACAAACCTTTAAACCTGTTATAGAACGAATTGTGTATATATATATATTGTCACGTTATTCTTTATATTTAAATAACGATTAGCCTCCTGCTTGGCATCAGTCGGTAAAGCATGAGATTTGATATAATTAGGTCGTGGTTTTCTAATAGTATTCAGTCTTAAAAAATCTTGATAGGCCTAGATATGGGCTTCTCCTATAACTCTTGTAATTCAATAAATAATAAATATATATATAAATATGATACTTATACTATAGTGTTGAGGAATAAAAAATAAATTGCACACCATGAACGTTCATACATATATTAAACAAATAATGCAAAAAATAGATCGAGGCAAAAAATATATAAAGAGCGATAAAAAAAAATATAATATAAAAATAGAACAATAATTGAAATCAGTAAAATATCACAGGCTAAACTTTATATTCTAGATTTATGGCACGAATCATTACCATGTGCCTTTATCTTAAAATCATATGCATTCTTTTGCATGTAGCTGCGATATGCGCTTGCTAATACTTGTCGACTTGGACAATTCAATTAAAAATATGTGCTTTAAGATCAGCTTGATAAATTAGCCACTAATAATCCAAATATATATATATTAAAATCTCTAGTACTTAGTAGATTTATTTGTATCGAATATATATTTTTATCTCAGGGTGCAAGATTCGGCACCTGACGGAATAGGTAGAGCCATTCATCTAGTGAATTAGAACTATAATAAATTATCGCAAATTGTATTGCAAAAAATTAAATATTATATGCATATGTTTTAATAGCCTAGATTTTGTACTTCTTTGATTTAATAGAAATTTCTGAAATATTGATCTATATTTTTCTTTCAAATAAATACCTTTAATACTAATTTTACTTGCGCAAGTATTACTCTTATTAATTTCTCAATTTATAATAAAACCCTTTCGGCGAGCTAGCTTTGATCATCAGATTAATTCGAAGCACTAGGGCGCCCATCACTAATTCAAATTAATCACTCACGTGTCGAAAATCTTCTTGTAAGCCGCCGATGTCGATCCAACTCCATGTGGTCCGGGAATATGGTAGCCGGAATCGTCTCCTCCAAGGGGTTATAAGTTTAATTCAAAATGAAAATGACTTCTGCTTCACAATAGCATCACGAAGTCTTTTAAGAAATTTAATAATTTACTTTAACTTTAACTTTTACAAAATCATTAGTAAGGTACTACGCTCTAAAATATTTGGGGTCCTCTTATGGTGGCATTTGGCTGGCGAGTGCTGGTTCTTCTTTTCAAGTTTTACAGATCCTCTTTCCGACTTTCAAATTAGCATAAAATTTAAATATCTTAGTCCTCCGCCATTAGGTTCAAATAGATCTTACAAAAAAATGCCAAAATATTGCTTAGATTGTATGATTAATAATTTCTTTGCATTCGAGCCATATCGATAACATAGACTATACAAAGTTTTAACACAAAATCTAGTACATTTATATAAATATATAGAAATATTTTTGAATTGGCCTACAGTTGCCGCCTATTAACTGCCGTTTTACTATTGGTGCATGCAAATTTTATTCGGTATTCATGCGCCTGGTAACTCTTATTTCCTGAATACATTAAATTATTTTTATTTGGTTTTTTATTTATGCTCTTTACATGCTAGTTAATATTCTATACATTAATATTAATTCCATGCTACCTAATAATTAGCCACGTGGACAGGTGTTTTTTCACATTGCACACCATCTGATTGCAATAAAGCTCTGCCAAGGGGTTTTGGTCAGATTCTACGTTCCTCGGTTTGATCGATCTCTAGGTCACCGATCCGTGAATACATGTACATAACCTCAATCTTCAAATATTTTATATAATAATCTATTTATGAGCAATAATAGTAATCGGTTTGATAATAATGTTTTCCTTGATTTCTTATCATATATTTCAAATTCGGTGATATGGCATGTAGAAATCCCGTGGTTTACTTGCATCTTCTTGCATTCTATTTGTAGATGTTGTAGGCTGGTGAGGTTATCTGCTGTTGATTTGTGAGGCTGTCCTATTGATAATTTTTTCATCATAAATTTGAAGCCCTTGTATCTGGTGTATTCCTTTAAATAATTCCAAGCTTCATTTATGATAATTCCTTTTAATCCATTCTTTTTCCAATCAATCTGTACTCTTAACTCATCCTTCCTTTCATTATCATTTAATATTCTTGATCTCGGTTCATTATAAATTAGTAGGCTCAAGACAATAAACATTCTTATAATATTAAATTTCCAAACATCAATAGTAGATTCATTTAACAACAACAATACAATATTTTTCGTCCTATCAACAACACAGTCTTTTATTAATATCACAGCCATTATTACAAACATTACACACCATATCCAAACATTTATTATCTCTTTAATAGTATAACTTCTCATCATATCATATCCAGGTACTTCCATTTTATTAATATTATTTTTTAATTCTTCCAATCTTATTAACCACTTTCCATTCTTCATTAGTCCATCTTCCATTTCCTTGTTGCCCATGCATGTTTCGGTTTTATCCCATTTATTTGATCCGTTTTTGTTATATTTCTTTGGCCTATTATTCCGGTCACATCGCTCAATATCTCTCTTGAAGCGTATGTGCCGCGGATGCACGCCGTCGGTCCGCTCCTGTCCTCCTCGGTGTCGGTCCGGTGTCCTCTTCGGGCGTTTGAACCGTGCATGCGGCCGGTATGCGCGCGCGCGGTTCCTCCGTTTCTTCCGCCTCCGGGCCTTATGATGCATGCCTCTTTTCTCCTGCATGTTGTCCTCCCAGTCCTGATGTCGGCCGTCCGGTGTCCTCAGGCGCTTTCGTCTCCGGGCCTTGCGATGGTCGCTCCTTTTGTCCGGTAGTCCGTCCTCTTGATTCTCTATCTTGGGGTCCTCAGTCTGCTTCGGTGGGGTACAATGATATGGGTGCATAGATTCTGTGCGCGGGTGCATGGTGGCGGTCAAAACAGGTAGTATGGTGGCAGTCTCCTCCTGGCGGCTGTTTGTGTTCTCCGGCGGTGAGGGATCTTCGGTAGGGGAACAGGATGCTCAGTAGGGATTGATGCTTACAGCTGGTTTTTGGTGGTAGGCTGTCTTGTATTAACATCTGTTTTTCTAATATTTTCGGTTCTTCTAATAATGTTTTCGGTAAATCACTTCTGAATGTGGTGTATGACGTTGAAATATCCTGCTTTTCTTGGTTTGTTTCATTTGAGCTTGTGCTTGTTATATCGGGGGTATCATATAGTCCTGGTTTATTAGCTGTAGTCTTCTGTATATCTGGTGGCGGGTCGTTGGGTGCTGGGTTCTGGGTTTTTTGTTGATTCAATCCTATTGCATGTGCTAATGTATAATTTGTACTTACTTGTTGAGGTGGCGGTTTATAATTTCTGTTGTAATTGTTTTGTGTGTGATTATTATGTGAGTTTAATCGATCACGGCCATCATAGTGATTCTTACGATTGCTCTGCTGGGCATAGTGGTTGGTTGTGCGATTTTGAAATTTTTCATTATTCCAGTTACCATTTTGCCTGTGCTCATAGCGGCGTTCAAATTGAGGAGCAGATCGGTAGCGATCATATGATACCGGTTCATAATTTTGGCTGTTATACTGATTAAATTTTGAGTTATGTTGATTTGGTGCGTATCTCTGGTCTGAACGGTGGTTTGATATTGCCATCACAGACTGTATGCCATATAAATGATTTATCAGCTGCTTACAATCAGTAATGGGTTGTGTGGCGAGTGCCATTCTAACTTGATACGGTAGCTTCTTTAAAATAATACTTGCTAATGCCGATTCATTAATGGGCTCGCTCAATTGAGAATTTTTAAACTGTAGGGCAGTGACGAAAGTGGTACATGCACCGTCTAAGTTAGGGTTGAAATCGCATGATATAATGTCCGCTAGCACGTCCAACTGTTTACTTCTGCTCCAATACTGTTCCAGGAAGACAGCTACAAACTCATCCAATGATGTAAATTCATGGGCTCTTCTCCGAAAGAACATCAGAGGTTCGCCAATCAATAAACTAGTCAAACGAAGACGCCAAGAATTCCAAGAGGTAGGTGCAAGAGTTTGTACTAATTTTATCTGATCAATGAATGGTTGAGGTTGCAAATGGCGATCAGTATTATCAAATTTTCCTAGTCCTTGTAATATACTATGTACGTTGAGGTTGTCTGTTTGAATCCCTTGAGGTTGTTGTTGAATATGATTTTCCAATGCTATTATTTTTTCCTGTGTTATCTGCCATTGACTATTATGTGTAATTTTATTTGCGTTTATTTCTTGATTTAATTGAGTCAGAGTGGATTTTTGAATTAGTAGAGTTCCGTTTAAAGCTTTACAGGTTTCTGTATTTTGGTTGATGCTACCTTGCAGTTGGTTCATTTTTGTGGACATATTAATCTGTTTGTTTTGTATTTCTTTAATACTGTTAATATTTTTGTCAACTGTAGTTGTTAAGGCTTGATTGGCAACGGTAATTTGTTTGTGGATTTCTTGGTGGCAATCGGCCTTAATGTTATTTGTTATATCCTGAATGGGTGTAGTGATTTGTGTGGTTAGGTTATCTATCCTTCCATTGAGTTCACATGTAACCGTATCCAACCTTTCCGATAATCCTGCCGTAACTTTATCCTGACTTTCTTTTTGTAGGGTTATCATTGCTTTTAATTCTTCCCTATGATTCTCTACTTTAGTTTCAATATTATCCAACCGTTGTTCTACTGATTTTATAGCGCCTGCGGTCTCTTTCATGCCCTGTTCCACTGTTTGTTTATTTTCCTCTTTTACTGTAGCAATCTCTTTTTTAATCTCCTGCATCATATTATCCATTGTTTTTTGTAACATAATATTGAAAGTACTGCTAGTTTGTTCCATTATTACCTTTTGAAGCGGATCTAACTCTGTGATTGAAAATATACTTTGTTTGCTCAGGTGTGACTCGGCCTCCGGCGATGCGGGTTCTGCAGGCTGCTCCTCGCCCCCTTCAAAGTTGATCTCTACTATCCGTTGATTCAATGGTGTGTCAGCGGCGTCGATTCGAGTGGATGATAGAGGTTGCAGACCTGGTGGATCGAAGACTATCGACCCGACGCTTCCTGGTTCCCTTTCTCGTGGCGTATTGGCATCTACCGTGGTGGGGTTTGATGTGCTTGGAGTCGACAAAGTGGGATCTGTGCAACCGCCGTACATATATGAAACTTCAGAGTTTGCGGGAGTGTGATTCATTATGTCAAATATGATAAATGCTAATTAAACAGTGATAAAAATGATAAGCGAAAATGCTTAAAAAAGAGACACAAACCGGGACTTACAGTGAAACAGTGATGTGTAAAGTGTTTGGATACTCATACAACAAGGTATTTATACTTAAGTTTTTTATAATGCTCTAGCGCCCCCAATGTTTTGTTTTAATTTATTCTTGGCTAGTTTACAGGCTGTGACTTATTTTCCAACCGGCTTAAACACATAATATATTTTTGACTAGAAAGTAATAGCAGTTTAGGCTTATAAAATATAATCTCTCTCTATAAACATGTATTTTTTTTTTTTTTTTTACAGTACTAATAATATAAAATTTTCTTTAAAACATATAATTTCTCTTTATTTAAAGCTATTGATTCCCCAAAAAGTAATACAAATTTCCCTTCGCCAGTTTTCCTCAAAACTCATATAAGTTATCTATAATTTTCAATATGGTTATTGACTTAATTTCAAATAATTATTCAATGAGCTTGGCTCTCATCATCAGTCCCACGTTGGTACGGCATGTCTTTATGCCGTATCCGTGGCCCCACGTTGGGCGCCATGTCTTTATGTCACGTTATTCTTTATATTTAAATAACGATTAGCCTCCTGCTTGGCATCAGTCGGTAAAGCATGAGATTTGATATAATTAGGTCGTGGTTTTCTAATAGTATTCAGTCTTAAAAAATCTTGATAGGCCTAGATATGGGCTTCTCCTATAACTCTTGTAATTCAATAAATAATAAATATATATAAATATGATACTTATACTATAGTGTTGAGGAATAAAAAATAAATTGCACACCATGAACGTTCATACATATATTAAACAAATAATGCAAAAAATAGATCGAGGCAAAAAATATATAAAGAGCGATAAAAAAAATATAATATAAAAATAGAACAATAATTGAAATCAGTAAAATATCACAGGCTAAACTTTATATTCTAGATTTATGGCACGAATCATTACCATGTGCCTTTATCTTAAAATCATATGCATTCTTTTGCATGTAGCTGCGATATGCACTTGCTAATACTTGTCGACTTGGACAATTCAATTAAAAATATGTGCTTTAAGATCAGCTTGATAAATTAGCCACTAATAATCCAAATATATATATATATTAAAATCTCTAGTACTTAGTAGATTTATTTGTATCGAATATATATTTTTATCTCAGGGTGCAAGATTCGGCACCTGACGGAATAGGTAGAGCCATTCATCTAGTGAATTAGAGCTATAATAAATTATCGCAAATTGTATTGCAAAAAATTAAATATATATGCATATGTTTTAATAGCCTAGATTTTGTACTTCTTTGATTTAATAGAAATTTCTGAAATATTGATCTATATTTTTCTTTCAAATAAATACCTTTAATACTAATTTTACTTGCGCAAGTATTACTCTTATTAATTTCTCAATTTATAATAAAAACCCTTTCGGCGAGCTAGCTTTGATCATCAGATTAATTCGAAGCACTAGGGCGCCCATCACTAATTCAAATTTAATCACTCACGTGTCGAAAATCTTCTTGTAAGCCGCCGATGTCGATCCAACTCCATGTGGTCCGGGAATATGGTAGCCGGAATCGTCTCCTCCAAGGGGTTATAAGTTTAATTCAAAATGAAAATGACTTCTGCTTCACAATAGCATCACGAAGTCTTTTAAGAAATTTAATAATTTACTTTAACTTTAACTTTTACAAAATCATTAGTAAGGTACTACGCTCTAAAATATTTGGGGTCCTCTTATGGTGGCATTTGGCTGGCGAGTGCTGGTTCTTCTTTTTCAAGTTTTACAGATCCTCTTTCCGACTTTCAAATTAGCATAAAATTTAAATATCTTAGTCCTCCGCCATTAGGTTCAAATAGATCTTACAAAAAAAATGCCAAAATATTGCTTAGATTGTATGATTAATAATTTCTTTGCATTCGAGCCATATCGATAACATAGACTATACAAAGTTTTAACACAAAATCTAGTACATTTATATAAATATATAGAAATATTTTTGAATTGGCCTACAGTTGCCGCCTATTAACTGCCGTTTTACTATTGGTGCATGCAAATTTTATTCGGTATTCATGCGCCTGGTAACTCTTATTTCCTGAATACATTAAATTATTTTTATTTGGTTTTTTATTTATGCTCTTTACATGCTAGTTAATATTCTATACATTAATATTAATTCCATGCTACCTAATAATTAGCCACGTGGACAGGTGTTTTTTCACATTGCACACCATCTGATTGCAATAAAGCTCTGCCAAGGGTTTTTGGTCAGATTCTACGTTCCTCGGTTTGATCGATCTCTAGGTCACCGATCCGTGAATACATGTACATAACCTCAATCTTCAAATATTTTATATAATAATCTATTTATGAGCAATAAACTTCCTTCAAATCCTTTTTAGGTTCTTGTACCATTTAGCCAGAACAAGCTGATGCTATCTAATCTTAGTTATTATCTATTTGGCGATATTAGCCAGTTACTTTATTTTCAGACCTATTACTGTTTCTGTTAGGGCTTTTTATCTGCCCAGATTTAATATTTTACAATATATATATATATATATTATATATATATATATATATATATATATATATATATATATATATATATATATATTATATAAACTCATGTTATTTCAATTATTCACTGCATACTGCTGTATATTACTGAAAGTTGATTACCCTGATCTACTTTCAGCCTACTTCATTTTATTAATCAATTATTTGATCTTATCTACCTATATAATTATTTTACTTTATCAATTTTCTTTTTTTTCTCTTAAATATTCATATTGATTAAAACTTTCACAATATTTCCATTAATAAATAAATCCTTAGTTTGAATAATGAAATTAACGTTTTGGTAGAGAGTTAGTGGGGAGGATATTTTTAATATTCTTTCCGAAGAATGGACATTGATATGTCCAAAGCTCCGCCAATTTATGTAGATGCATAGCAATATAATTATTATCTATAGTTATTATATTACAAATTGCTTTTTCATATCATATACAGTTCAATAATTATTTTCTTAGTCAATATCATGTAAATTCATCTATAATTTAGCTGTATTGTAAGCTATTGTATATAAGTGTATAAGACAGTATATATTGTAATCTACATAAATAAAGTACTCAATCAATCAATCAATCAATCAATCAATGATGTACATGAATTGTGAGAATGTATTGATGAAATAATATTAATATTCAACAATTGATTTGAAGCAATTGTATAACTAAATTCAATGTCAGGAATATGTTTGGAACATAGATTGTTGTAATAGGACAAGGAATAAAAATGTGCTAATCACATTGGGCATGAAGTAAATGGATGCTTGATAAATTACAAATATCTGTTATAATCATAAACTTGATTAGTAACTCGAAAATGATATATTTTGTATAGTAAAAAATATTTCAATCTAATAAATTAGTCCTTCAAAATTATTTCTTTGTTAATATGTGAATATTTCCTATTTTAGTGATAATAATGTGAAATTTTCTTCTATGTTTGGTTTTGAAGCATCTAAATTTGAAAATCTAATTTGTGGAAATGATTAAGAGCTGGAAATTTTGTGAAGTGAACAACTATAAGAGTTAAACTATTTTGGACTATGTGTAACCTTATCTAAATTTGGGAGAGGAATAGTAAAAGGATACATTATTTTTCCTCTCCCTACTATCATTTTTGATGATTTACTTGTTGTATGAATCAATATGTATAAAAAGAAAGATATCAATTCCAACTATGGGTTACTCAATAGGCATGGGTATCAGACGTATGGTTATAGTTAATCATAGTTGGTAGTTTTTTATTTAAAAAATCATCAACTCTTGAAAATACTTGATTTATCAGTTTTTTTACATCCATAATAAAAAATCTATTATTTTCTTAAGAAAAATAGATCAATGTATAATATTATGCGTATAATAATGAATATATGAATGGAGAAATAAATAAATTAACCTATAAAATAAACCTATAAAACCAACTATAGAAAAATAGCTATACAATTATTTATAATATAAAATTATAGTTCGAAACGAAATATTTTTCCACTTTTTAAGGAGTTTTTCATCAGAATCAGGAATTACAAAATGGGTGTAACCGTATGAATTCGGGAGCAAAAAATGTGAAAGTGGAATATGGAAATGAATAGGGAGGTATTAGAGTGAACAAAGTACCACTGTCAAGGGAAAATGTATAGTAGTGTTAGAGACAGGAAGCCCGGCAAGCCGCTAAAACCAGACCGACTCCCTTTGGCCACAGCTAAATAATCGAGCTCCCCAATTCCTCTCTATTTATCTCACCATTTCATGAACTCTTTCTCTACCACTCAGACTCTCTCATCTCTCATCCCACAATTCATCTCCCCCTCTTCTTATACTTATTTTTCTAATCAGTGAATTGATAAAGTATGAATGAATATCTCTCACATGTCAAAATGGAATTATTGTAAATTCAATTGGAATTTTATCACATTTTTGTATAATATATTCAATGCGGGAATTCAAAATGAGAATCATTCAAATTCCACATTATAATATTCATAGTGTTTATCTGCGTACTGTCTTTTGTTTAGTGTTTATCACATCTCCCCTCATCTTCTAATCTCCTACTTCTATCAAAGCTTTACAAATTTAATTATTTTTCTCCAACAGCCTTTCCTACCGTTCTCTTTTTATCAATATTATAATAACTTCCTATTTATCCTGTTATTTGTCTCTTTTTTTAAATTTTTCACACATAAACAGAACTAGCTATCCAAATTTAATAATTTTTCTTCTGCTCTTCCTACCTCTCTCTTTTTATCTACTGTTATCACTCCCCATTTATCTGGTTTATTATCCTTCTCTTCAAATCTCTCACACAAAAACAGAACTCAGCTTTTTCTGTCAATACTACACTTTCCCTACTTAATTTATCAAGCAATCAATAAATTATCTATTTATAAATACAATTATTACAATGATGATCTATGAATAACGATGTCATAATCCGAAAGAGGGCAAGTATACTTAGCTTGTAGTATCCCTCTTCAAAATATTTTAATGATAATGAATTCCAAAAGGTTATGTGCTGGCCTATGTCACGCACTACACATTCCTGGTTATAGAATACTCCTTGAGTTCTAAGGAATTTTATTTTATTAGACTCCATGCAACTTTTCTATATTCAATTGATTTGATGATTCGATATAACAAATCCCAAGTCCATCTATATAATCTTATATGATCAATTTAGATAAAAAAAACCCTTTTCTCGATCTATATGCATTCCTATTTATTCCCCTCAATCTACTTTCTCGCTCCCGTACACATTAATTTTTTGTTATGGTTTCTCACTATCTCTTTCTTACACTATTCACCATTCACGTTCTTCTTCATACTTGATATGATAAACCATATGTTTTCGTTGTCATTGATTCATTCATAAATATCAAATGTTGTTGATCCGTTACTAGTAGAAAGTCATGTTCAATTTTATTTGATTAAAGCTCTACAAATGAAGAGTTTACTTATTTCAATTTAATCAAATAAAATTGAACATGACTTTCTACTAGTAACGGATCAACAACATTTGATATTTATGAATGAATCAATGACAACGAAAACATATGGTTTATCATATCAAGTATGTAAATTTAATCAAATAAAATGCCGACAAAGAAAAAGACAAAAACGATTGAAAACCGTAACTACGAAGAAGATAAGATGGAATCACATATTGACAAGTTTCTCAAGCCAAAGGAATTATCTATCGACCCAGATTCGCCTACGGCAGAGAGAGAGTGGAAACATTGGAAAAAGACGTTCGAAAATTTCTTAGAAGGAACGACAACCAAAGACAAAATGAAAATATTGGTGAACTTCTTATCACCTGCTTTATACGAAATAGTGGAAAGCTATACTTCATATGAAGAAACTATATCCATGTTGGAAGATATGTTCGTTAAACCAAAGAACGAAATTTATGCACGATACTGCCTTGCTAATGCAAAACAACAAATAGGTGAGTCCATTGATCACTACTATTCTGAACTAAAAAGATTAAGCTTATCATGTAACTTCACTAGAGTGTCAGCCGAAGAAAACAAAAACGAGCATATTAGAGATGCTCTTGTTTCAGGGTTATGTTCTATTGAAATTAAAGAGAAACTTTTTCAACAAGGAGATTTGAGTCTACAAGAAACCGTTTCCCAAGCACGTGTTCTTGAATCCGCAAAGACATATGCCGACTCCTTTAAAAGTACTTGTTATACAAACTCTGTTGAAGAAAATAAAAACATGGAGAAATTAAACCTGACCCAGAACGCCTTGCACCACTCATGAACTTTCCACCCCCAAGAAATGCTAAAGAAATGAAACGACTCATGGGATTACTGGCTCATTACTCCCGATGGATTAAAAACTTTTCTCAAAAGATTCACCCCCTTGTCCACATACAGAAATTCCCTCTATCTCAAGATCAGATGGAAACTTTGGAATTGTTGAAAAATGAAATTGCTTCCGCGGTACTGCTCTTTGTTGATGAAAATGTACCATTCATAATTGAGACAGATGCATCAGATTTTGCAATTGGTGCAACATTAACACAAAATTCTCGACCATTAGCCTTTTTCTCACGAACTTTGTCCCAAAGTGAAACCAGGCATTCAGCTGTTGAGAAAGAAGCCTATGCCATTGTGGAGTCTATAAGAAAATGGAGACACTATTTACTACGAAAACAATTCACTTTGATCACTGACCAAAAATCAGTCACATTCATGTTTGGCACTCAACACAATAGAAAAATAAAAAATGAAAAGATACAAAGGTGGCGCCTAGAATTATCTGAATTATCTGAATCAACATAGTCTATAGACCTGGAAAAGAAAATGCACCAGCTGATGCACTCTCTCGTATATGTATTACAGCTGGTTGTTCAACATTGAACTCAGCTTTGGCAAAATACCATGATGAACTTTGTCACCCTGGTGTAACTCGTTTCTACCACTGGCTCAGAATGAAAAATCTCCCCTATACTGTAGATGATGTAAGGAAAATTTGCTCCAATTGTGCAATTTGCTCTGAAATAAAACCACAGTATATGAAGACAAAAGGAAATCTCATAAAGGCAACAAAACCTTTTGAACGAATTAATATGGACTTCAAAGGACCCGTACAATCAAAAACAAGAAATAATACCTACTGGTGATGGTTGATGAGTACTCAAGATTCCCTTTTGTATTTCCTTGTCCAGACATGACTGCGAGAACAGTCATAAATTGCCTGGTCTCATTAATATCAATGTTTGGCCTTCCAAGCTATATTCACACAGACAGAGGAACATCCTTCATGTCAACTGAGTTGAAGAGCTTTCTTGGCTCAAAAGGGATAGCAACTAGTAGATCAACGCCTTACAATCCGAGAGGGAATGGTCAAGTAGAGCGATATAATGGAATTATATGGAAAGCAATAACACTAGCTCTAAGATCACGAGGACTTGATTCAAATCGATGGGAGGAAGTGTTGCCTGATGCACTTCACTCTATTCGATCTCTTTTGTGTACTACAACAAATTGCACCCCTCATGAACGAATGTTCCTACACATGAGATCCTCAACAAATGGACAGTCACTACCATCTTGGCTAATGAGCCCAGGACCAGTTTGGCTGAAGAAAATGAACCGAAATTCAAAGCAAGATTCATCAGTAGAAGGCCATTTGCACCCATTCTGCACTCTACGAAAACAAACCAACTTCTAATTCAGTCATCTCTTTGTGTATGGCGTGGCCTTGTATGAAATCACATGCATTCCTCGAATTCCTCGCGTGTGTTTTTATGAATGTATCACAAAACTGGAATTGATTTTATAAGGGATAATCTTTTACTCTTTGAGGGATACGTATCAATCATGTAATTCTTTCATCCACAGATATCATCATGTATGATAACGATTTTAATGTTGATCATATTAGAAATAATATTGTTATAGTTGGATGAAAATCTCGAGATTTGAAGACCCTATTTCGAAGTTTTCTGAAACTTCGGATATCTATACTAATTAAATACTCTGAATATAACTGTGTTGAAATATTTCATGGGAAAATTTTCATGAGGAGCTCATGAAATTCATTTTCAACCAAAATACTCGAATTGAGAATATAATGTAGGATGATATTCACACTTCATGATTCAGTATGAGTGAAAAACACACAAACATCGATAAAGGCTACTTGATTGGAGGTTACCTGCTTCTCAACCCTCAATATCAACGTGAAGGACGACTCCAACTCACCTGTAAAATCAGAAACAATCATTCAATTATTTTAAAGGATTTCACATGCATAATTGATATGAGTTTATAATTCTTGAGAACACTGATTGTATTGTCAATTCTATTTGTTTAACTTTCAGGATTATAGCTTTGATGTTCAAACCAACATATCTCCAGTTATAATCTGGAAAATTCCTTATTTTCTTCATTCAAGATAATTTTCCATAATTTAAATTGGTTTCGAAGCATGTGAGAAAATCTCTTCCAGTTCGATAGAATTGATAATAATTTCTATTATACATTCCTGTACAATATTGGAGCTCCATATTATTGGTTATCCATCATAATGGAATCTCGTTTACCGGAAAATGCATAATGGATAATATTTTATAATTTTATATCTGAAAACAAAAATCGTAACTAATGCGGATTACCGATTTTACACTACAACAAATGAAGTGGAACCGCTGCAGGGATTAACGGACTACGAATGCTTGAAAATACTCATACCGGCCGCATGTACCTGGTTACCAGATGAAACAACAATACGATGATGGAAAACCGGACGCGAGGATAAATATTGCAAAGAGAGGATTCGATGCCCGATAATGGGGCAGATGAGGCGAACAAAACGGCACACCGCACACCCATCGGCCAATTACAAAATGGGAACTAATAATAACAGAACAATCGGAATGCACGCAGACTTAAACCGATTACTGCCATCAAAATCCACGGAACAACAATATAATATAGGATTGTAGTGAATTGAAGACTGGGCCCGAGGTTCTCGCCACTCCATCATCGAACAACAGTGTTTTTCATCAAACAAGCAACCAGTCAGCTCAGAAAAATACACCAACAACCTATTTGCATATTACGCTCGCACTTTTTTCAAGGGTTAACGCGATTTTTTTGCCAACAACAATGGTTCTTTGCTAATGCTTTTTCCGCGCCGGAGGAATCGAACATTAAGCGCATTTAAAGGATTGAACCTGTTCGGGGGTGAATGTTGTTAGGCCAAGCATGTTTTGCTCTAGAAATAATACCCCGGTTTTTCAGGTGCAAAAGTGGATTAGAGTAGAACGCGGATGAAAGAGCATGTTACTGCAAGTGGGCCTTGGAGGCTTCTGATTGACGTTCGAGTTTCCAGGTGTGCGTTTGGTCGAGAATAGTCCATCACTTTCTCCGTGAACACAACGAGTGATGTTCTATCCTAAACATTATTTCTCCAAGTGAAGGTTTATTTTTATGCTCCAACATATCAGAACGTATGAAATAACACTATATATATTTTGTTCTAAAGTGATCATGCGTAGAAACTCGCCATTGTTTTGATTTCCAAATATTGATTAATTGAATTGATTGGTGAATCACTATTCAATGATGATCTTTCCAATATAAATGATATTTTGTGAACGGAGGGGGTCTTGAAGAAGTCTTGGATTGAAGCTTTTACAATGATTATATCTAATTCTTGGATGATTATTCAATATTCATGACGAGTAAGTATTTAGTGATTTTCTCACACAGGGTTGGTGAGAGCATTATGAAAAGTGCTTCATTTATTTCACAAGGATCATTTGCCAGTAGATTACATTGAAAAGTAATTAGATTTATGAATGGCCTCTATTCAATTAATTCATAAGAAACCGTTTACAGAGCAAATTATTTTTGGCATTTCTACTCGAATGGAAATTTTGAATCAGGAAGAGATTTGGAATTTTTCTTCCATCAAGAGTTATAATTTATTAGAAATTGGATAGCTGATCCAGAAAGTATTTCTACTGCCATGCATCCTTGCAATACCATTGTTGATTTTATTAGAATTGGAAAAAACTAAAGCGGATGCACGTGGTCATGGCTCATTAGTCTGTACGCATCTTATCACGATATTCTCATGAGAACATATTTTTTTCGTTACATCATAGCCTGCTCTCAAGAGCAATCGATTTCATTTACTCGATGTAGGCCCTATCTGAATATTATTACATGATCGAAGGATAGTTCCAGTACAAGACTAAATAGTAGTCTGGCATTTGAGTTTATCGCATTACTGACATAAATCATCCACCTGACAAATCCAAATATAAATGCACGATCAAAATATGGTTCTATTGCAATACTAACATGTTGTACTAGAATGCCAATTGACATTGGCAAAAGTTCAACGATTTGGAAGAAGCAAACAGAATGTACTATTGCCATTAACAGAATGTACTATCGTATAGGAACCGATTGGAAAAGATCAAAGATTGAAATGTCAAGGGAGTTGCAGTGGGGCAGAATCGGTTGAGGAGACCACGGACGTTTGATAGGACCGCAAAGGACATTAGCCAGTGAAGCCAAGCTGCTGCCACATACGGCAGACAACGGTCATAAGAGGAAGGAAGACAGAGAGGGAAAACGGCAAAAACTGTGAGAGAGAGTGAAAGTGGAGGACATCAGCAGAGGAGGAAATTCGTTTTCCAAATTGAAGTCAGAGTGCCGTAGCAATCACCCGGGCTCCCGGGTGGACATTCCAAAGGTGGAGAGGCGGACAGTGGGTCGTAGAAGGGGAAGGGTGATGGTCTGAGCCTTCTGGCCGTTGTGTCACTTATTCAAATTGGAAAGGGGGGGGTACTGCCAATTTCTTGCATGGATGAACGCGCCCCTCTGTTCCCTCCACAACGATCATGTGATCTCCTCCACAAGACCATGCACAACCTTATCACATCCCCCAGGAAAATATTCCTCAAACTCCTTCCTTCCCTCACCCAAATATCAACTCCCCTTCTCAACCTCCTATCACCATCCAACTCCATCTACAATTTGTCATATACACATCAAAAACCCACCTTCTCAACATTAACCTACCAGCTACCAATAAATATCCAAATATATAGGGCATAACATGCCTCTCTCTATCTATATTACAAGGTACTGAGAAAGATGGCAGCTATATAACTATAAGAGTATAATACTACTATAGTAGTACCCATATGGAAGGCCGGTTTATGGCAAAAGGCCCTTTGGCCTAAGTGTATTGATTAGCTAGCTTCGTGCTGGACAGATCCAATGTCATATTAGTTAACGATTCAACTGTTATTGGTCGTATAATTTATGGCTGACATCTATGTCCTATTGCTATTGCTGTTTATGAGCACATTGTTCCAGGAGCTAATTTTTTACACCGGGAAATAATTTTTTGATTGGACTGGCTAGTGGCTAGTTACCTGGCAAAAGCAGTGATGTTGAGAGATGCATGGTTCACGTGAGGGGATAAGCTGAATTTTTATAAGCACTTGTATCGTTAGAAAGTTATCAAAGTAACATTAATAACTACTGTTATCAATGAGCAAGGTGTCATAAAATTGTATATGAAAATATTTTGAATGCAAAATTCTCCTAATATTATACAATTATGAAGATTCTTGAATGAGAAATTATCGTACTCTGATAACGTATGAAGTTGCAGTTTTGTCTGAGAAATATTTGAATAGTTCTTCCACCTCATAAATGGAAAGTTATACTTTCTTTCCAATAAAATTGATTATTAGACGTGCTCTCACAAACGAGCTTTTCGATAAAAAAACGTTGATCGTATTGATGAAAATTGGGAATATCACTGTGAGCCTATATACTTCGTTCAAATTCTAGCAATACTTATTTCTCAAATTATAAGATTGAGTCGTATCTACTTGTTGCTCATACACCATTCAAATACTTTGAGGCGTGTGACGTTGGTTTGTGCAGGAAATTTTCATATAATAATAATGATGAGTGACGTGGCTGGCTCAGGTCTGGTGTCAGAGTTTTCAGGTCGCACCTGATCAATTTCAATGCCTCTGCCATGACTCAACGACTGCTTTCCAGGCAGCTGGTGCCAATGAATTAACGTGTTCATCCAAAACACGGGAGTGGCTTGAGGAAAATATCTTTCCCGGGCTACTACTACTACTACAGCCACACCATCATTTCATAATTTATTTTTAATTATTTTAACATAATTTATTTAGCCACACCCTTATTTATTTATCATTTTCATTGATGATTCATTTGATAAATTTGATAATGTTCATACAAAATCCCTATCAGCTCAACCAAATTCATAACAATAACCTGCTTTATGGAGCTTTCAAATATTCCAGATGTTATACTGGAAAACGCTGCTTGCATACTGAAAAATTGTACTTTAAAGTTGATTATAAGTTACTTTTTGGACTCTGCATACTGTGTAGCAAGTTATTTCTATCCAGATGTTTCCATATTTGTAAGTGAAAAACGGACATTCGAGATTTGGCATTGAAAAATATGAGTGTCCTCACAATTAAGTACCCGACCATCCAAGTTCGGCAAGTACAATCTCTAGTACCCTCAAAGTTTCAAAGATAGAGACAACTCCTGCACCAAAGTCATCCTCTCTGTTCACACACACAAACACACAATCCACGTGAAAGATGATGTTTACAGACTTAGTTGTGGGTGTACATTAATCATCTAGAAAGCAGCCACTTCATATAATGGGCTGTCCTTCTTTCCTCTCTCATCATTCGTCATTTGCTATCTCATTTCAACTCTCTCCAGCTCCTTCATCCCCTCTTTCTTCAATCATCATCACTATTCAACGTTTCCAGGCAACAAAGCTACGACTCTTCCACGTAATCACTTCCTACTTCTTATCTTTCATTTCAGTGAGTATTTCTCATGGATATTAAATGTATAATTTCCAGTTCAGGAGTAGGCCATTCGTGGAGGTATCCGTACATTTTTTCACTCATGTTTTCGTGAAAACCTCAAATATAACTTTTATTTTCTCGATGAGGAACTATAATTATGATGTATGAAGTAGCTGTTCAACAGAAATAAATAATCTATCGGGCTTGATGTATCTTCAAAGTATAGGAGACGGGATAAAGTAGTGGGTATAGATGACAGATAACCCTTTGATGAGATAACCGGTCACAACAAAGGTTTACATTCTCAACTTTTTCTATTTCTATTGCGGATGATGCCCACATAAGCGTTTTGCTTGTGCGTGAGTAGAGCGAGGGGAGTGCGTGTAATGATGAGAGGTGCGAGGGTGAATTATGAGATGATCAAACCTTTATGCCTATTCGATGGGATTCGGCCGGATTCAAATCCGTGACCAGGTAGCACTATAGCAGACTGAAGGGTGCAACGCCTTCTAACTCGGCTATCTAGCCGGCAATATTTCATCAATAATTCGGATTTCTAGATCAAAAGACAACAAATTGTTCCACAAAAGTCTTCAAGTATCACATGATTGGATATTGATCAAAATAATAAGCTTGATTAAGTTCATTCGTTAATTAGTGATAACTTCTATTTAATAACATAACATACCTTTTAGACATTGCCTTACTACTATCACAATTCAGAAAGGGAGCAGTTTTGGACTATGCCTGTTGATCCTTTTCCAATCATGTATTTGATGTGCGTACTGTTAAATGTAACGAATAAATAAATAATCGATATGCTAATCTCATATGCTCTCATGTTTATATTCTCGTACATTTCAACTAGAATAATAGTCCAGTCAAATCGTCGTTTTTCAGAAAACAGCCCCGAAAGAATTTTTCTCGACGGTTCTATATGTATTTTGGGGCGCTAAATTCGAATCCGGCATTTGCTGACACGCCAGAGGGCGGCTTCACCCCAAAAACACTCAAAATTTCAGACTTTTATTCTTATTTCTCATTCAATCTCGAAAACCTTGAGTTTCTCAAGAAAAATCATTTTCGACAAAATTGAAGAAAATAGAATTTCCAATAAATTGAGTGGTCGCGCAGGACTCTTACAGTTTTTTGTTCCGGAGCTACGAATTTTCAAAAAAGGGGTATTTTTCAAGGGTTTTTCAAAATTATGCAAACTCACCACTTTCACTCTATACAACTTGGATATTTCACTAGTAATGATGAAAAGCCACACATCACGTAAAAGAGCAATTAATTCTGAACAGGATTACTTGGGGATTTTCAAATTTATTAGAGGGGGGGGACACACCCAAAAATAGAAAACAAATCAATCAATAAAAATACAAATTTTTCATTATAATACCCTTTCAAGGCCTTCCAAAAAAAACCTTATTTCGGCTGAGATCATCAGATGAGGGTTATATTTTCTATGAGAATCACCCGTTAGATACACTGAATTCCATTATTTCCGGGTGGGAGGTCACCCATAAGGATACATCAAAGATCAAAACTTTAAACACTTATAACTTTTGACAGAATGGTCAGATCTCCTTGTTCTACAGCTCATTCTTCTCAGTTCGTCAAGGCGGTCCAAACTCATTGTATCATAACTCAAATTTGATGAGAAAAAAAATTCTCTTTTAGTGTATTTTAGCCCATATTTAAATACACAGAAAAATGCCCAATTTCTATATTTAAAACTGTGTATCTCGGTAGCTCGGAATGATAAAAAAACTTGGTCTTGATTTGAGGAACAGAATCTCCTCTTCCTGATCTCACCTCTCTGAGGTGAATGACCTTTGTAAAAATATAATTATGAAGTAAGATACGTTTGTTTCAAAAAATCAAGAAATTAGCGATATTTTCCTCAGTTTTCCGATAATAGACAGTCATGCAAGATGGATTTGAGGCAACGTAGTTCATAGAGCATGTAATTCTCTTTCATTTGATACCAATCGCAAGCTCCTATCATGTATCTTACTCGTTTTAGAGACTCTCGAATAACAGTGAAATCATAGAAAAATTAGAAAATGAAAATAATGATTTTTTCAATCGGTTGTAACTTTTGAACGATATTAGAATCAGAAAAACGATTCATGGTATCGAAAAGAGGAGAACATTCTCTACAACCTTGGCAACTTTTTCGATTCTTTATCTGGAGTAATTTACAAGATACGCAACTTTGAATATGCGAAAAGTTTGTGATACATTAATCATTTTGACAGTATCTCATATTAAAAGTGGCGTATCTTATGAAATACTTTAGATAAAGAATCGAAAATACTTCAGATGGAAAATCTAAGAAGTAATCAAGGTTGTAGAGAATTTTCTCCTCTATTTGCTACCATAAATCGTCTATAAATCGAAATTTTTGGGGTTTTTGGGGGTTTGAGGGTGAAGCCGCCCTCTGGCGTGTGAAAAAATGCCGGATTCGAATTCAGCGCCCCAAAATACATATAGAACCGTCGAAAAAATTCTTTCGGGGCTTTCGGGGACCATTTGACTGGACTCTAACACAAATTATGAATGCAGGGTTCCCGATTCATCCTAGATTAGAAACCTAGAAAACTAGAAAACTAGATTAGAAAACTGGATTAGCTTGCTCACTTTGCAAGCTAGTATTTATTCCACTTGCATCAATATTCATATTATGCATTATTTTTTGGTTGTACAATGTCAATAATTATAATATATTTGTATTTTCGAGGAGATATATTTTATGTTCATTTGGTCATCATACAAAATTCCCTTCAAATTTTAAAATTTACAGTTTATTATTTATAAACAAATAGGTAATATGCTAGTTATGTATTATATACTTTTTATTTATTCATTCTTAAATGCTTTGTAATAATATTGTATAATGCATAAATATATACTATGTACTATATATTCATATTGTATTGCATTTTGAGCAAGTGAAATAAAATTTATTCTATTCTATTCTATTCTAACCCCTATGACAATATTATAGTTACTAATCGATTATAACCTTTCGCCAATCATAGAACAGAAGGCCTGAGAGATGAATAGAGATTGTCAAGGAACATTCAGTGAAGTGATACCCTACGGTCACCCATCCCATAACTAATCATATTGAACGTTGCTCAACTACGTACAATCACAAGTGGTGAATTTGTTTATTCAGAGTGCTCGGCCACTGAAACTTTGTCTTGACAGAAGCCACTAGAAATCACTCGATTAAGTTATGTTTATGTAAATGATTGGAACTGTTATAAGTTTGTTTAAACTGTCACTCAGAATGTATTCCAACTCAACTACTCCACTCTCATCAACTACTACGGTAGTTCTCTGTTTCTGGTTGCTTGTTGGGGTTGAACTTCGGCAAACAGCGAAATTAATAGTTCCTATTAGTTGATTCTCTCTGGATCAAAGTGTCGAATTCAATAATACAGACTTGTCTATCCAATCTACATCATTGTATTATTTGTTTCCAATAACAAACTTGAAGTTATCACAGTAACTTCTGCTTTTACAATTGAATATCAACGATCAATAAATTTGATTCTATCATTAACAAGGAACAAGTGAAAGAGTATGATTGAAAATATGAAACCATTTTCAGTGTTATTCGACACCCTTCCTCAGGATTATTTATTTATATATATATATATATATATAATATATATATATATATATTATATATATATATATATAATTCAGGTAAAAAACAGGCATTCGCCCAAAACTGCTCTAAACCTCAATTTGGAATTGACCTCTTAAGTTTTATCTGTTGGAATTCAAGAGTCCTCATCGCTCTTATTTTCAAGTAAAACTTCTGCATTATTGGAAATGAAGCTCTTATCATCCAGAAATTGGAATTCCAACTACATTTACCATTCTCCAATAAATAGACTCTTTACTCCATATATCTCACTCTATTCAGAAATTATAAAATGACTTTCCCGTAGGTCTTAACTCACTTCTTGCATTATCTTGAGATGGAAAAATTGGAAGAAGATGATTATAATGATCTCTTACATTTCCTCTATCTTGAAATAATTTATCGAACCTGGTTCCTATATCTCGAAAGTGTGAAACTTGACATTCAGATTTCAATATTGCAGTACAAACTTGGAACGAGTGAATTCGGTTCATCAAAACTCTTCTTGTTTGGAATGTAGATTTTTTCCAACTACAGTATTTCAATCCATCTGTTAAAATTCACTGTAGCTATATTTTGCTATCTCAAATTACTGGAATCAGATTGCAGGTAGAAAAACTCCCAAAAATTTAGAATCTTCACTATCAAAAATTATTAAGAATATTAATACAATAATCAGTTTTTGTGAAATTTTTGGGTTTTTGATGCATCAAGAAGTCTATGAGAAAGGGATTGGCTCACAATCAAACTCTACTGTATTGTATCTTTTTTTCAATATGATCATCACAATCATGTTCAACATAGCATTCACAGAGCTCTACAATGAACCTGATAACATAGAATAACCAATAAAATGATTTTGTGGTGATTTTCCAAAAAATCATGATTCTATGATTATACTACTACTATTCCCTGCTTATAATTGAGCCACATATTAAAGACTAATGCCTGGCTTCTGTTCATCTAATAGATTTCTGAACGAAGTGTAGCCCACCTATTTTTTCCTCCCAACATCGTGATGATTATTTTAATAACTCAATAAAAACATGCACAATGTAGCCAATAGCTAACTAGCATGGAGTGGCAGCAACTGTGGTTGTACCACTATTCCACAACAAATTCAGAGCTAACCAATTAGTGAGGGGACCACGCATTTTAAAATCTTCAACGATTAGCCAATCCTGCGCATGGAAATTAATCAGAGGGCTCCACGCTAGCACTGATGACGTGTAATTGGTGCCTCGTATTAAATTGGAACAGGGAAAAGACTAAAAAAGCATGCCATCTAGGTCTACCTATATTGTATGACTATATACATCGGACTCACCAAAGCATCATACACTGATGAACACTTTTAATCTGGCTCAAAGCCTCTCTCATGTGCAGATTAAAGCCTATTGAGTGACGAGAGCCACATAAAATACTAAATTCATCTTGCCTGCAAATGGGATGCTGGGCAATGTCCTCACTAAATACCCTTTGAAACTAACACTAGTCGTCCCCTTTCATTAGTGGCCATTCATTCGCATTTGATTCATTCAACATTGATTAATTCGATCATTTGATATTGATTAGTTCATTAGGATTCCGAAAGCATAAGCTGTTCAGGTTCTGATACTTGCAGCATAGCAGATACAGTATTATGATAATCAGAATTTTTTAAGAGAGAGTAGGCAGTTCGTTTTTCAAAACACATGAAAATGGTGCATGATTATTTATGATTTTCTGTTCAAACTCCAATGCACGATAATGATAGGATAGATAAGTGATTCATTTTGAAACTCTCGTATAGGCCTATCCTTTTTAGTTTTATGTTTTCCTCATTTAGTTATTCCTCATTTTTCAGCAAAAACTATTGGTGATTTTCATTACGAGTCAAATTTATTCGACTTTATAAGGAAAAATATATTCTACAGAATACGTGATAATAAAAATAAAATTAATACAAGAGTTTAATGAGTTCCAGAACTTTCGAATTGCATTGTTGATTCTATTTTTTGTAGAATTATTCAAATAGGAGTATGCAAATTTCAAGCAATGGAAGATCAGGATTTTCATGATCGGATGAACAAGAATGGATCATCATGAGAATCTTCATTCATATCTCAGAGTAAAATCTATTCTTACTTGACACTTCCTTCATGAAGAGAATTACAAAACCGAAATGAACTAATTAAAAACAAGATGAAGAAATGTGTTGGGTATGATCATTGATTAACACAAATATGCTTTTTTCATTTGATTCGAGTGCCTTGATTGAAAAAATGACATCTTACAATAGATAAGAGTTATAGTTCTCTTCAATAAACAATCATATGAATGACCTACTGAACTGTAAATACGACTAAGAATTTTAATAAATTCAGGATTCAAGGACTGAAATTTGCAATCATCATGAATGGGCTAGAATTATTCTATAATTGAATTAATGAATAAGGTCTATAACATCACACTTTACAATCCGTATATCATGAACTTATGACAGTTTTTCAATCATTTTCACACAATAATATTTTTAGTACCGTTGTGAATTATCGAAATCAATGAAGGCTAGTAATTGTTTCAATCAAAGCTAGTACAAAGGAAGCCTAAAAATATCATTCCTTTTCATGATGCAATGCGATATTCTTTTCATGAATTTCGTTTTAAATGGATTGGATAGTAAACATGGATTAGGTTTTAGGAGGGAATGAAGAAACTCATCTAATCAATGATCAACTATATAAACGGATTTATAATATTATTGATCTAATACGTTAGGCACAACAAATAAATTTCCATTGAAGATCACTTTTGAATAGTATCATAGAGTGAGAATGGACTAGAACTCAGAATTTAACACAAGAACGTGAACATAAAATGACATGATGACGGTTGATATTCATAACACTGAGATTTTCTTGAATCATTTATTCAATTGATCATTCATGTACATTTCATTGAACTTTCAAAGTAAGTGGCATAGTAAAAATGAGTTTGAACTGAGAATGAGGTCAAATTCGTATCCCAATAAGCAGCCGCCATTACGGCCTTGAGAGAGGACACTCAACTTGGACTAAATCAAGGAACACAGGTTAACAAAAGTGGTAAAATCCTGTTTTATATTTGATTAGGTCTCTGAAAGTGACAAACTAGAGTAAAAGTTTGGTTTATAGGTTAACACCTGAACACCGAAACGTAACTTGGCTTTAACCAATAGACGGCGTTGGCGCCATTCAAGTTTCCACCATATTGATTTTCGAGGAGGGACCCAAAGACCGACTTTAACACCTCCGAAGCACGTGAGAGCACGGCACACTGACAAAACAATGACAGATGATTGTAACACTTGACTTACGTGTATTTTGACATAGTGGCATGTGATTAGAGGACAAGTGTGAACTCGGATGTCAGGTGGAACAGTTCGAGTTCCATCTTGCGTTGTGACGTCACCCGAGCCAAGCATTGATCGACTCCATTTTGAGAATTACGACACGGGATAGACACTTTAAGAGCAACATTTCCGATAGTAAACAACAACTTTTCTACTACTTTTCTGCTACTGAATCAAACATTGGAACCGACATCAAAAACAATGAAATCTAACCGGTGCTAACCTTAATCTCTTTGGAGAACAACAAAAGTTCATTGCAAATGGCGGACAAGTAGTAAAGCATGTGTACCACCTTAAAGGGGATAGTCTCTTTCATTGAGGACATTATACATGATTAACAAGATCCGAAAACTATTATTTCCTATCTGATTCTGATCTGGATTTAAATGAGCTGAGTATCGTGCTACACAGAGGAGGCTATGTCATTCAATTTGTGATAGAGAATTGGAATATCTTCCCTCCATATTAATATTATTCATATGATCCAATAACAAAATCTCTGGTTGGTTAATCTTCAAATTATCTATCAACATTATTTCTCACTCATTATACGCTTCACTGTTCTTTTATGAAGGATTATCTCATGAGTTGTTCTGAATCTGAAACTAGCTATTTCCAATTCTAGCTATTTTTAGATTAAACTGGAACTGCTATTTTTCTTGAGTAGTCAGAAGGCCTATGTTAACTTTTTATCCATGGAATCGCCTACATCAATTTTTCTTTACTTAACAAAATCCAACAACGTATCATATTTTAATCGTGAGATTAAGATGATAAATATAAAATTACCTTCACGATATGATTTTCACTTATTTAAACACATGATAAATCCTTACATCTAGGCAACATACTTACAGCATAATTACATTGACAGTTAAACACCGATACACACCAGAACACCAACTATATCAATCTGCAAACACATTTACATTCCATGAGATATGAAGAAATAATAAAGCATTCAATTATCACAACATTTAACATCAAGTAATAGAGAGAATAGTAGGATAGTATTAAATTAAAAACATTCAACATCGAAAATTAAACTTAATAACATCAATAATGCAACTGAAAACATCAATAATTGAAATAAAAAACACCAACATTCAAAATGTGAAAGGAATAACATCAAACATCGAATTCTACTGAAACTATAAAAAATCGAACAATTTAAAGAACTGGGAAGACATTAAACATCGATAATGTAGAAATTATAAACATCGATTCAATTCAACTGATAAAGCGTCATACATCAATAATGGTCAAATGATAAACATTGATATAATTTGAATATTATGAAGCATCATACAACAATAACTTTCAAATTATAAACATCGATATAATAGAAATCATAACACATCAATCAAACTCTGATAAAATGGAAATGAAAAAACATCGAACATTCACAATATAAAAATCATAAAACATCTAACATCAATAGCAATGGTAAAACATCAAACATCGATAGGAAGAAGGTGATACAACATCAATGGATTTGAAATGATAAACATCAAACATTCATAAAATTCATGGAAGGAATTGAATTGTGAAACATGAGAGGGGATAAAATAATAATATTGATATTAAATAAATGATAGGACACCAAGTAGAAATCAAACAACATCGAACATCAAAAAACATTTAGATCCTGGTTCATGTTGGATTGTATTGAAGTGGTCGCCGATATCAATCAACATCCATCCATCAATCAACACAAAGATCAATCGACATCAAAGCAAGCATCAGAGAGCATGTTTTGTTCTTACGCAACGAGTGGTCGTCATACATGAGGTCGGTTTACGGAAGAACGAGCGAGAAAATGCACTAATTGATGAAGCAGTCGCTTTTGGTGGGAAGCAAAGCTCGGATGGAAATCAGGCTCAGGAATTGATCTCTAGAGGCTGTTGTGTTCTAGGAATATTCAAGTGCAGCAATGACAGGGACGTGACCTTGACTACAACACAGTGACCTTGACAAAGTTCAGTTCATCACCCGATTGTGTCTGTTATGTCTGTGTATGTGTGTTAACTATTTCAAGTATCAAACATTAGCCAATCACGTAACAGCTAGCGTACGATACTGATTCCGAAATCTATGCGATGCTTAGTACGGCATTCAAAACCCAGTCTTTCTTTACCTGAATCTGTGACCAATCATAAAAGCGCTGTTTCCCACGCTAGTATGCCGGCAAAGGTTGTCAGGTGACCTAGTAGGCGCCGCTGATTGAGGTTTGCTGCTACAGTGAAGTCAATCGATCAGCCTACACTTGCGGCAGACGATCTTTGCATCTATCTACTTCCCAAATCTATAGAAAGTTTGCTCTAACAGCAATGTCCATGTATATTTTGTGTCTTGTAAGAGAGGGGTAGTCCCCGAGCTCTTTAAAGAGTCCTCACAGCCTAACAATGAAAGACTAATTAAGGGTTAGGGTAGCTGAGCAGTAAGCTAAGCTACCCGAAGAAGTAGAGAGTGTTCAGCTGGGGATGACCCAGTGGAGCTGGGGATGTGAGATGTGTTCGCTTTGGGGCAGTGCTGCCCAGAATTGTGATAACAATGATCTGTGTGTGTTCGCGGGTGAATCGCGGTTGGCGGAGGAGACCCTGACTATGGATAACAGAGTACTGTGCTGATTTCCCGACGACAGCGACAACGCAAAATACGCAGCACCAAGTCCGATGAACGTGAGACGACGAGTGGCGGATTGTTGGCGCGATGCGTCGTCTCTGAGAGGCGCCGCCCCTATGCGCAGGCCCCCGGGGGCGGTACGCGCCTGCGCCCCCCGCCGTCACCAGGGAGACGCGGCCCCCAAGCCCCCCACGAGCCCCCCTATAGCCCCCCAAACAGCTGCACGTGTGTTCGCACAGGTGAGTGCCGCTAAACGCGCGCACACATACACACACGCCTGGCCAGTTTGGCGCGAATTTTGGTCAATAGATTCTATATTTCCATGTTCTTAATTATTTGTAACTCTTTTATTACCAAAAAACTATGGAATAGGCAAAGTTCAACTTCAATTTTGAAACCAACTTCACTTTTGAAGCCAACTTCAATTATTATAACCGAATGGGTTTTCATCATAATTGAAAAAAATTTTATTGGAGGTAATTTTCTCCACAAATTTGGAAAACTAAAATGTTTCATGAGAGACTCTGACATTTAATCCAGTGACAAGATTGACAAAGTGTGACAACGATTCCCTTCACAAGGTAGGCTATTGATGATAATTCTAGTGCTCTTAAGTAAAGTCTGCTTGTAGTTCAACAATACAACAGGATCAGCGATCCAGTAGAATTGGAAAATTCATTAACAGATTTCAATGTATTATGATGAGAATATTATTACTCGGAGTTTTCATGATGATATTCATAATGAATAAATGAGTATCAATATTGAGATAATTTCCATTGTCATGTTCAAAAATTTACATGATATAATACAATAGTATTAATTTTTTACTGAATAGGAATAAAGTAATAGAAAATAATGATACAGGCTCTTCTAGGAAAGCCCAAAGATTGAGCTCTGTGAATTTGTTAGAGTATCTCATGTTTGAATTGGAATTGGAAACAGATTTGAATTTTCTTCGAAATAAAGTCTCGTATCATTTTGATTCCATTCCGGTGGGATGACTTTGAAACTGTATTGGAGTGACATCACTTTGTTGGTTAAAAATGTTGCTCATGGATATTTCATGTTCATCATGTCATTTGAAAAAAGTATTTCAATGAATAATGATTTGATAAATAACTATTATTCGACATACATAATCACTCACTATTCCTACGTGAATTTCTGATCGAAAGGTAGGAGTGGTTGATTTTTTAGTATAACTGCTTTCTTCTTTTAGAAAGAATCAAAATAGGTAGGCACGGTTATCTTCTATATAAAAGCGAAATGGCACTCACTGACTGACTGACTCACTGACTCACTCACTCGCAGAACTAAATATCTACCAACCAAAAACGTTCAAATTTAGTAGGTATGTTCAGTTGACCCTTTAGAGGCGCACTAAGAACGGATTTGGAAAAATTTCCAAAGATACGCCCAAAATCTGCGTTTTACCAGCGTTTTTTAGCGTTTTCTCAGCTTTATCGAGAACAAATGAAAAGAAAATGTTCAAATTTAGTACAGAAGCTCAGCTAGGGTGTAATAATGTTGTGTTAGAAGGAATTTGCAATAACGTCAAAAATACACCCAAAATTAGCGCTTTTCCAGCATTTTTTTGCTTTTCTCAGATTTATGAAGAGCAAATGAACATAAATTGTTCAAATTCTATGACTTTGTTTACGGAGGTAGTGATTAGATTCACATGGTCATGAATTAAAAGTCAAACCCTTTGTCACGGTCTAGCTCCATGGAGGGGTCACAAAAATGGATAATTATAAACTTGGAGTCATCAAACAAAAAACCAAAATTATAATCATGAACTATGAGTCCTGTTTCTCAGTGTTTATTCCCCACGTTGTGACGGCATGTGTCACGTATTGCTCCGTGGAGGGGCATGAATGTGCACTAAAAGTAAAACAATAACTAGAGTTATTGAATTAAAAAACCAAATAAACAGTTGGAAAATTTGAGGTTATGAATCTGTACTTCGTGGTTGTAGGTTAGGTTGACTGACATTCGTTTTGTTGGGGCATGGACGTCACTGAGTTCAGAGGGTCCAGGCAGAGTGAACAGTGTATGATAAAATTGGTTTGAAAAAGTAATTTGCCAAATTGATAGGTTGGCGGTCTACAAAGGTAGCCGAAGTAGGGACTGTAAATTTCCAAATTAGCGCTGTAGGTGGGAATGTAGTGGGTTAAAATTGAATCTAATTCAGTAATAAAATGCAGTCCACATTGAATATGCCTACTATGATCAATGCTGTCGCTAGGATCAGACAGAGATATAAGTTTCTGAGTGAGTTCCTTCTCCAAATAATAACCACTATACTTAGGTTCTAGTACCTGTGTTACAGTTGGAAGAGATATTAGACCGCACAAGACAACAGACAAAATAGCAAATCCATGAGAACCAGGTCTCTGATAAATACTATAGGTTATATGATTGCAAAATGCCGAACCAAAATAGTGAATACTTCGAGTACCGAGTTTAATTCTGATGTTGTCTATGCAACCTTTTACCTCTCCTTGTGGCGTTAACTGGTTGTGAATGCTGGATCCAATACACCTCGATGCGGTAGGTTGATGGCAGTCGATTTTTATTTGATTTGGGAGGATATCTCCAATAAAATGTTTTATTATTTGATATGAATATCGACTACCATCTACCACCAGAAGAAATAATGTTCTAATGATAAGTAGGACACTCGATAATATCTGACTACTGCAAAACAGGTCCTGTCCTGCACGATCGATATGTGTCAGTCGAGAAAGAACGAACTTGGAGGTGTAATGAAATAAATTCAGAGCAGTGAAAAGGTAATATATATATATTCTGGAAAATATTCTCAGAAAGCAAAAGATTGAATAGATAGATGAACAGATTTTACAAAATATAATTTCCAACTGATTAGGAGTGAATATTAAATGATAGCAAATTTGAATCTTCAAATGATAGATACTGTATTAAAATTCAATAGTTTCTGATTGATTAAAATGAGATGGGTGATAGCCCTTGGAAAGGGTCATAAAACATACAAAATTAAATAGGCCAAGTAGGCTAATACAAAATTATAATTCAAAAATAGAATAAATGAATAGATAAAAATATTTCCAGGGTGGGGTTTCGCCTAAGGAAATAGACCTTTCGGCTAAGTACAGCGTGAATATTAAAATTTACTCGCAATAAAAATCATTTATGATAACTTTATACCCTTAAATCTAGACTATAGTCATGACTTTTCCCAAATTGATAGGATGTACAGAATCAGTGGTGACTTGTACTCAGAATTGTATTGATGCTGCAGGTCACCAATTTGAACAGTATTAACATTTGTTATTTATGTTTCATTTACATTTGACTTTCAGCTTTCTATTTTCCTGAAATTTAACTTTGTAGAACGGTAAATAAATTTCCTATGAAAGTTCAAAGTGTGTATACATTTTTTTGAAGCACCCGGTATAGTCATGACTTTTCCCAAATCGACGAATTTATACGCTGTATAATTTTTGTTGATTAGCGGGGATCCCCTTTTATATGTTCGAATAACTTACATAGACTTTTGTTTCCGTTTTTGTATTCGAAGTATACTCGGCCGTAGAATAGCCTATATCGTTCCGGCTGGATCCTTCACGCGTGGCGAAAAACATCGAACAGACCTCACTATTATAATTTTAGGGTTTATTTAAATGAAATCGCAAAAATTAATGTCACATATTACCATAGGAACTTCGGAACAACTTTTAAAACAGAAAAGACAAAGATTGAATTACATTAAAACAGGAATTAAAGCTTTTAAACAATCAAGTCTGTGGACCAGGTCTGTATCCCACTGGTGATTTCCGAAAAATGGCCACGAGTCTCCTTCTTCTCATTTCCACCTGAGTTTCTTCTTAGAAATTAATCTCGCCAAATTTACATACTAATTCGTTATTGGTCAGATTCTGTGACGTAACCAATACACCAAATGGGTGGTGGAAATGTAAGTTATCCAACTTCACAGCTTTTAAATGAGTAAAATTCCTTATTGTAAGTTGTTCTAAATTATTATTAGGTTCCATAAAAATATAAAAATAAATAATATAGATTCATCTATCACGATATACATTTGTTGAATAACTTCAAGAGTAGCCAATGATTTGTAGAACATAGACATAATTTTATAACATAAAGTAGAAGTATAAAAACATATAACAATACACATGCTTGTAATAATAATCATAATAATAAATAAATATATCTCTTTTGTTTACATAGTTTTCTATGTGTTAGAATGTCGATCCTCAATCATCATATACAAGCTAATTCGTATTTCGTATCTATAATAAATATATCTTCATGACAGCTCATAAATAAATATTCAGGCCCGTTCGGCATATAAATTATAGTATGAAAAGTGAGAAAATTAATATTATATAGCTGTTGCGAGCAATTATTAATCAAACTGCCTTCTCAATTGGCTAGTTGTTGACAAGTTAGCTTTGGTCTGTTTAGGGTTATGTATTGATTCAATTCTAACCTTCGAATATTGAATTACTGAACAAAACAATAAACATCACAAATACATACGTCTGTCAGTTAATAAATTTCTAAAAGATATATAATTACTGATTTATTAGTTTCAGCCTTTATAGATCAGATAACTGTCGTTTATCTGCCTTAGATAAGATTATGGTTCTTTCCCAGTGATGGAATTTATTTTACTCGTATAACGGCCTATAAACAATCTAATTTATAATTCAGGGGCTGTACAATCATTGGGTACATCACACCTTATGAAGCGTTAATTGATTGATTTGATTGATTGATTAATTAGAGAGTTCCTATTTATTGGGCTTCCTTGAACTTCTAATTCCTTTTTCTGGGGTTAATAAGTGTTTCACCCGAGAGAAAGTATCGTGGAGCCCTCGAATACACTTCTTCCAGAGATCAAATCGACTGGTAATTGGTTATAAATGTAGTATAGGCCTAGAGCTCACACAATTTCTCATTCTGGAGCCCTAGAATGAATAAAATGGACGTTGGAATTGTATTCCTAGATATCAACTTGAATATTGTGTGAACTGTTCATAGTTCTAGGAACGCTTTCAACAATCTTAGACCGCCCTTTAGTATTATATCGAGAATAATATTCCAATCTGAAGCCTTCCCGAATGTACACCAGACTCGGGGCGCAAATTTCCCATCAATAACTCGACACCATTTCAGGTCCCGCGGAGCAATTCGGCTAAAGCAAACAAACTTGTAAAATTCATCGCTTGAAACGTAGCAGAAAGCGTCTTGTCAGACGCAGATTTCATCGAATTTTTCTGCTCGAGGCAAGGAAATGAAAGTTTAGGCATTTATTCCATCGTCTGCCTGTCAAAAACCACCAAACACTACGTTCAAAGGAAATGTTTTAAATTACTTGGTGCTCTCTCCTGGGATGATGGATGGTCGTGCAATCTTTATCAAAATTATCACCAGGTTGTCGAATATTTTCGTCAAAAATCACCTCCCTTAATTTTTTCTCTCTCAATCACAATCTCTCATACCCCCACATCGCACAATCACATATTTCCCAACCCCTTTTCTACTTCAACCCTAATAATAGCTCAACCCCTTTCCCCTCCACCCTACAATCACATCAATATAATCAAAAAAGTTTCACCTTCTTGTTTGTGATTGTAAGTAGATTGTGATTAGTTCAATGCCTCTACTAGTACTACCGATCCTTCCACTTTCAGCATTAGCTTTCTTGTGAGAGTTCAAAGAGATTTTCATTCCATTTCAGCAGTGAATTAGTTCGTAGGCTGAAAAGAAACTTGAAAAAGTTTCTCAAAGGAAGAATATTATTCTTAGCACTTTGATTATGTACCTGGCACGACATTAGAATCTTATTACTTTTGAACAAAATTGAAGCCTCTTCATATTTCATTGGATAAGTTTGCTGATGAAAAAATCTCTTTCTTCTACTTGACTGATGAGGTAGAATCATGGGATCGGAAAGAATTTGAAGAGCTCTTGAAATGTTCAATCCCGTTGATACATGATTTGAAATTATTCTGAGATGGAAAATTATTTTGAGAGTGGCTGATTGTTGGGGGTACTTTTTGGCAGGTTTTATGATTAGTTAAGAACAGGATACTGAGTAGGTTATACTATTACTCTGACTTAGGATTAATATGAAATTGATATCTCTCTTGATATAATAATATGTTGATGAGCTCCATGTATTATAAATTATCAAGATTTATCCAGGAAGATTTGATTCTCTACATATTACCTCTTTCAGGATGAGAGGATAATAGCAAATGAAAATTAATGAGGATGCTAGTTATGCCAATTCAATATATTTTTTAAAATAATAATAAACCTCCTTTCAGGTACTTTGAGGCGTATTGGACTTGGCTCATCTCACCTGATAGTCAGATTTGTATTTATTGCAAATTTGAGTAGATTTGATTTCAAGACAGAACATTCAAAGTAAAAATTCAAGGTGATAGCAAATAACTCAATTCCTATCAATAAACAATAATCACTCGGAGAGATTTATCCCTCATTAAAAAGCCAGCCGGAGAATTATTCCAGTCATGATACATTTGAGAAGATACAGCTTTCATCAGATGTGTACAGTGTAAGAAACTTGGTAGTTTCGAAATGCAGGCAAAACTCTTGAATAAACCTTCATTCAAAAAAATGACAAACAACCAACAAAACAATAAACAATCACTCAAAAAATTTCACCCCTCAAGGAAAAGACATCTTGAGGTGCTTGACCAGAACTCCTGGTGATGTTGAGAGGTAGCAAAGCTCGACCTTGAGGAAATTGTACGTGAGGAGATTACCACAACTCAGCAGCTAAGTGAGAGGATGGAGAGAAAGAGATAGAGTGAGAGAGAGAAAAGATAGATAGAGAGAGAGAGAGAGAGAGAGAGAAAAACACAACTCATATTCAACTGGCGTCCGCCACTCATCCCAAATCGTCCTCAGAGCGGCAAGAAAGCCCCCTCAGGACAAAACACACGCACCAATAGAGCCTCATGCACTACTCACACACTACCCAAGCTCCAACCTCCCCCAACTCAGACAGGCAGAGAAATAATAAAGTTTCCCAAAGCCAATGGGAAGGCTACGACAGCTACTTAATAACAATAGATTCAATCATTTTCTTCCTGACTGCTGGAATTATTGAGTTTAGCTTCAGTGGAGATGATGCAGCATATACATCATTTCTAAAGATAATCATTGTAGATTCAAAGAGGGATGAGAATATTCCGATTTGGTCAGAATGGAGAACTGAAATAAGAATAAGACATAGTGAACCATATAGAATGTATCAAGATTTATTTGAAACAATATCAACATTTTTGAGTTTTGATATGTTATAGATGATAACAGCTAACAATACACAATAACAGCTGATTATCCACTGCTGATGAGATGAAAATATGCTGCAAGTGAGGATCTCATCGTGGAATCCAGTGGCAAGGTTTTTTCTCATAACACACAATTTTATGACAACGTAGGCCTAATCTTACAAGCATCATGATGATTTGGATTTGAATAGAATCATTCATCACACGGCAAAACAAATACCTACTATTATTTCATGTAGTAATAGTAATAGTAGGTATTGGGAAAACACGTGGACTAATACAATATTCAATTATAGAATACAAAATTCAAGTAGCTAGAATATCTAAACCAATTTGTGTTCATTAAAATTGATCTGTGGAAATAGTAGACTACAACCGAAAGTACTACCATAGAAAAAAGCTAGATCTTTTCTATGTCCGATTTATCCAGTAAGTATAGAATGTAACATTCTATACTCACTGGATTCACCAAACAGATTCGCAATTCACATAATTCATAAGTAGATTCACCCCACTCCTTGTCAATTGTCAATTCAAACAGTGATCAATCGTATTTCCTGAAGGAGCTGACTGGAATCCCAATCTGGCAAGCTCTAAAACTGGGAAAATTATTTTTTTCTCCAGTGAAATTGCAGGAAATAAGGTGAAATGCGAAAATGCATTGGATATATTATTATCGAGTTCCAAGCTACTATTGTATGTTGTAGGCCACTTGGCCATCCATATTTTCATAGGTTTTTTATTCTGCTATTCGATAATAATGTCTGTTATCAGTCTCAATAGTCTCAATTTTGGGCATGGCCTGCTTATTCTTTCCTGCCATGTATATGGAATGTGAAATAAAATTTACAGTGTAATAATACAGGAAACAGTTTTTAGGTTATCATGCCTGCTGTTTCAAAAGTTGTATTGTTTTTCCGAAAAAAATATAAATGAATCAACTTTTACTGCTCATTTCTCTAGACTCTTTAGCTCATCCTCTGGAAACTATCAAAAAGTAATTGGAACTATCTAAACAAACTTGTAAAATGCTGGTTCAAGGACATTATATAATATTTTGTCGAGTTATATCTCCCATTCGCTTTATTCTAAGCTATGAAACAATATTAGAGAATGCATTGATGAATAATTGATTTCTGGAATAAAAAACTCGATATTAGTAACTTAAAAAGTAGAACGGACTAGAAATCCAGTGATAATCAAGCAGACAATAATCAGTAATGCGAGTTTAAACTGATCCCATCATCTTTAAGCTGGGAGGCCTGCAACAGACTCAGGTAACCAAGACTCGGTTCCACCTGTGGATGGAACAATCATGATAAGGAAAAAAGTAGAATTGTGCGTGGCGGGATTTAATAATGCATGCTCCTATTATTTATTGCTGTGGGTGATTTATGCGCAGCGCGTTGGATCAAGTCGTCTTGCTTGACGCAAAGCAAGGCCGCCGCGGCTGTTTTCTTGCAGGAATCCGGCAGAGCAGCAGATGGCGCGATTCGCTCGTTTTGCGCCTCCAACTTCTCTTCCAACCGCCAGGCCACAATAATTCTCTCATTCAATGGGCAACGAAATGGAGATGGCAGAAGAAAATGTAGAATTGAGAGTGGGATGAGTAGTGAAGTATGTTGAAGCAGAGGGCGTAGAAGTAGGAGATGAAAAAGGGTTGAGAGGCGAGAAAAGTACAGAAAAAGTTGAGGAAATTTATATTTTAATTTCAATTATATTTTAATTACAATCTGTAATAGATAGCCGGAGAAAGAAAGAAATTGATGGAAACAGGTATTTTGCAGAGAGGGAGAATACAATCTGCAGATGTATGGAGTTGGAGGAATTTGGGAAAGGAGAGGAGAATTAAAAAGGGAAGCTATCTTAAAAAATAGAAAATCTAGTGCGTCAGGATAGATGTAACAGATACATAAGGATGGAAATAGATGTAGAAATGTGAGAAGTAGCTAGAATTCTCATCAATAGATGTTTGTGAAATAAAATAACTAATTGGACGTGAACGTGGAAAGAGAAATCAGATTCGAGGGAAATTGAGTAATGCAGAGAAGAGAAAGTGATAAGAGCAAGTGACAAAGCTCAAATTCAAAAGAAGAAAATGGAGGACTCAATGAAGTTCCAAAAAATTTACTTATATTGATGATAGGCCTACATTATCATAGGAATTATTTTGTTTGCAAGGATAATGAATATGGATAGATTATGATAGCTATGATCGATTGATTATTTTACAATTGCGAAAGTCTTCAATTTTCCATTGGTCTGATATTTTTTGTAGGTCTATATATTATATGCCCTTGAACAAAATGAACTTTCACTGGTATTTGACAGCAGATTCTTCCTCGACAAACCGCTAGCTGTATTCCTGAGTGGAAGAGTAAAATAGTCTCACCGTCGCCTTAAAACTTGATGAAAATATCGTACATGAGTAATGTTGAAAGATTCTGGGAAGCTTCGAAGTGATGATGTCAGTCTCCAATGGAGCTTTAATATTAAGGCTCGTAATATTTTCTCTTGATCTCTTTCTTACTACCTACTTCATGGATGGAACGATGGAGTCCTCCTCCATTTGCAGCTTCTGTAATTCTTGGACCACTTGAATCATAAGTAGGGATAAGAGACCATCACTCTGCCTTTTTAATGGAGATTTTTTCATTTTATGACGTTGTTGAAATCACAGTTAATCCCTTGCATATCGTTCAGGTAGGTACGTTGCTCTCAGCGGATTAAAAATTTTCGCTGCTCTTGAAATAATAATTATCGTGGTACTTTCTCAGATGAGGAAGCTGTTCGAATGATTATTTATAAGTAGACTTGGATGCGGAAAGCAAAGTTTGAATTTTTCTGGAAAGTGAAGTGGCAAGATGAGAATGACTTTCAATCCGATTACTTTAATACCACTCACTTTCCTATTGACGTAAGAGGGTTTCGCTTGTTTGTCGAGAAATCTGGAAAATACGGCTTTCAACAATAAAAATAGAACGTATTGCATCATTGATGAACGCTAATAGCCTGCAACTGAGTATTTCAAGTTTAAGAGTAGGATGTAATATTGGAGGCTGATAAGCTCCAAATACTTTAGAAAAATAAAGCCTCATCTGTTTTAGAAAAAAACAATTGATTGGGCTCTCATATGATAATTTCAATAGAACTTCTAGAATGTTCAATTACAGAGAATAACTCTGTAATTATAATTAAACTCTGTAATTGATAATTTTATTAATAATTGTATTATTTTATATCGTACATAAGTCTCGGCAATGATGCCATTACCAGCTCTCATTTCAAAATGTTATTTTAAATAATTGATTTAATTATATTCTATCTGACAATATTTTTAAATTGGAATTGCATCGATCAAAATCTGGTGTGGTGCACTCACACAACTTTCCTTGCCGTTATGAAAATTCATCACCTGACGCTAGCGTACACGCTAGTGTACATCTCAAGTCTACTATTCAAAGATTTGCCAGCTGGTGACAGGACAATAACGCTGGAGACACACGAAGTCTGCTATCTCTCCATAGTGAATGATTTAATAGAATCAACAGTTGCCAACCGTTTGCATTATTGAATAAACACATTTTCTCGAATTTTGAGCTTATTTCCAATTTTAGGTGAAAATGTCACTGAACATTGATTGTAGAGATTTTTATGCTTAATCTTTTTCACTTGGAATTTTTTGTTCAAATTGTATCTGAAGCCTGATAATTGAGAATCTAAAATCACACTTTGCATTGATGGGGCGGAGCTCCTGAAATTTGTATAGATATGAGACTTGTGGCAGTTGATAGAGCTTATCAATGACTATTTTAGTTATAGATTTGTACAAAATCGTTGGAGCCGTTCTCGAGAAAATCGCGAAAAACCCTGTTTTTGACAACATTTTAGCCGCCATATTGAATTGGATTTGTTCGAAATTGTTCGTGTCGGATCCTTATAGGGGTAGGACCTTGAGTTCCAAATTTCAAGTCATTCCGTTAATTGGGAGATGAGATATCGTGTATACAGACGCACATACACTCATACACACACACACACACCACACACACACACACACACACACACACACACACCACACACACACACCACACACACACACACACACACACACACACACAACACACACACACACACACACACCACACACACACACACAAACATACAGACCAATACCCAAAAACCACTTTTTTGGACTCAGGGGACCTTGAAACGTATAGAAATTTAGAAATTGGGGTACCTTAATTTTTTTTTCCTTACCTATGGTAATAGGGCAAGGAAAGTAAAAAATAATATGTTTTTGATGTTAGCTAGATCTCAACTGACACAGCATGGTAAAGCTCTTTTGACATATCTTATGTTGAAATTTATCATTAGCGTAGTAAACTCTAATTTTACTGACGAGATGTTAATCATAAAGATTTATCCACGATTTCTAGACTTTCTTGGAAGAGATTAGATAATTTCTTCTCACTATATATTGCAATCTAGTCTAAAAAGACTATTGAGCAATTTTTTATATAAAAATCTGGTGTGGTACACTCACACAACTTTCCTTGCTCATTGATCTATAAGCCTCATTTGGTTGAGTTCAAAGCCACTGATCAATTCCATCGGGTTTTTTTTACGTTCAGTAAAAAACCTGATCACAGATGGAACCACAGAATGGAAAGTTGGCTAGTCCTGACGCCATAATCCGCCATCTTAAAAGAAAGTGCAGCATTGTAATACAGCAGTAGTTTTAATTTCTAACAAGATGATGCAGTCATGTGTCGTGGTCTTGGTGCACTCAAATCTTGGTTAGATTGATACCTTCCATTTTGTGTGTATTCTGTGGCTGAACGGTTGCTCATGAGTCATGACTGACAGATGTTTCCCCTGTTGATCATATTTTGTAAACAATAGGAGTGATCCGTGGTCTAGTGGATAGAGTGCTTGCGTAGCAGCACAGAGATCCCGGGTTCAAACCCTCTCAATACCAAAAGTTTTTTAACCAGATCACTCCCGTGTTATCGGATGGGCACGTTAAACTGTCGGTCCCGGCTGAAGTATGACAGTCGTAAGGCCCATTGACGGCTTAAATTATATATTCAGGCGGTGGGACCTTCCCGCAAGGGACTCCCCACCAACAAAAGCCATACGAATTTACTTTTTACTTTTTTGTAAACAATATTTCATTCTTCATTGTAATCAATTAAAATGGAAAAACATCAGGTGATTGGAGTAGTTTTAAATGCTTTGTAAAATATTTTAAATGCTATTGAATTTATGTAATTATGCATTTCTCTGCTCCCAAATACATTATAATGGAGTCCATTATTTGTAAACAGCCTCGTATTCAGCCATGTCTGTTTACGTTCAGCTACTCTATTTACGTTCTTTCCCATCGGTGGAAAATTACGATTAACTGATCAGTGAACGAGCCGGATATGACGTATTTTTTTCTTATCAGTTAGACCACAGACTACCTTGAAGAGGTATAAACGCACAATACCTATGCCTTCCCAATGCTAGCTATTACTTGAAATTAAAGGTTCCATTGAGATATTTTAGCGCGAGATATTATATAATATATATTTTTTTGTAATATTATAGATCACAAAAATCTTCAAGATCTTCAGTATGTAATAATCTTCCAGGCTAATCTTAAAGGTTCCATTGAGATATTTTAGCGCGAGATATTATATAATATATATTTTTTTGTAATATTATAGATCACAAAAATCTTCAAGATCTTCAGTATGTAATAATCTTCCAGGCTGTCCCCTTAATGGCCGATTTCAATTCCAAATAATCTAGCACTGCATGTGAGTCTATGCATCGTTCAACGACAAAACAGTACTTCATTCAGAGCCACGTTCACTCACCGATCTCATCGTTCACTCACCGATCAGTGGCTTTGAACTCAACCATTAACGAGGATAATTTAGGGAATAACATTATGCCGATTGGCGGCTAAATAATTAAAACTACGATTATACTATTGTGATTGTGTTCAGAGAACATTTTCCTTTGTTTGAATTATGAATTCTGAGGATTTTTAAAAAGTTGTCAAAACAGCTGTTCTACAAATAAAATATCGACATGTGTTCTTTCGAATAAACTGCTCTAACCAAAGACCTTAAAGAGATATAGACCCACAATGCATATGCCTTCCCAATGATAGCTCTTACTTGAAATTGAAGGCCACCATTGGGGTATTTTAGCACGAGATATTATATACATTATATTTGTAATACTATAGATCACAAAGGCATTTGTGGCATTGGTATGTAATAATCTTATGGGTTGCCCTCTCAATGGCGGATTTCAATTCCGAGTACGACACTAGCGCTGCATGTGAGTCTATGCATCTTTAAGGTCTTTGGCTCTACCTACCTACTTACCTGAAGCACGAGAAGGAGGTTACAAAGTAAATTCCTCAAGGATGGGGTGGACCCCGTGTTGATTTCTCAGGGAGGAGACTCATGCCAGTTAATAGAGCTGATATATAACTATACAGGGTATGAATTTGAAAAAATCGGTAAAGTCATTTTGAGGAAATCGTGATAGAAATTTAACAAAATTTATTCTTCTCAGGAATATTACGGAGCTCCTGCAATTTTCCCAGAAATGAGACTCATGTCAGTTGATAGGGCTTATAAATAGCTATCTAGGGTATAAATCTGAAGAAAATCGTTAGAGCCGTTTTCGAGAAAACTGTGAAAAACATGGTTTTTTTAGCCATTATCCACCATTTTTTTCGCCATTTTGAATTGAATATATTTTATATCAAGGTATAAGGACCTTGAGTTTAAAATTTCTTTTTAAATTTTATCATTATGTATTACAGGCACGAAATTGGATGAATTTACATTCTTTCAAATATTTATTGGGAATCGTTTCGAGTGATTACACTTCATCATATATAATTCATTCACAAGAATCTTTCTCATTCATTCGGATCAACTTTCTGTATTAGTTTTCACTATTTTCATTTTTTCACTCAATATATAGGTTCTCAATCCTCTTTCCACTGACACAAGCATTTAAAACAATAATTATTTGAATGAAGAGGATTTTCAACTTCATTCATAGCCTACCACCCTCAAAATATGTTATAGCTTTTCTGTAAACTCATTATTTAATAATGAGTCTTGTGTAATGAGTCATGAATAGACTGAATACCACTGTTCCACTGATTTATAATACTCAAATATATGCCAAGTACATGAGACATGAGTTTTTCGAGACTTATTTCCAAGTATTAATGTCATTCAGTATGAGAAAATCCTTGTTGAATCAATTCCCAGAATCAAAAGAATGAATGACTCTGTGGGACGAGGTTCAAATATCGGTTTAGGAATAAGTAGGTATGAAGAGATGGATAAGGGGAGTTTTGGGAGGAGGTTATGGTGGAGTGAAAATGGTACAGAGGTGGTCGTAAGAGGACGCTTCGAGAGGAAGTGATGGTGTGGGGAGAGGAGATTGGAGGTGGTTCAGGGAGGGAGTGCAGGTGATAGAAGAGGGACTTGGAGAGGATTCAGAGAGGATGTTCTGGGGGTGAGTTGAGAGTGGTTGAGAGGAGGTACGTGGTGGTCTAAGGGGAGGTTTGGATGGTGGTACGGTAAGAAGAGAAGGAGGTTTAGCGGCAGATAAATTGTTCTACAAGCAACCTGATACCAGTCTCCGATGTACCATTCACTCACACTCTGTATAGTTGAACTAATACCCTGCTGCGTAACCCTGCACGCGCAGGTTCGTCTTACACGGAGTTCGAATTCGGGGCACATTTAGACGAGCTGGAAATTGAGACATGACGCACAACTACTCAGTTCTAGAAAGGCCTAGAATATGACTGTATTATTGTGACAGCCTGCCGGCGCTATGCGCAAATCAAAGACTAGCGAACTCCGGTTAATGGGGGATGTTGTGAATGAGCAACCACCTGAGATCCTCAATCCCCGTGCATGATTAGAAAGCAGCGAATTGACGTTCGTTCGCTATTATGGCTCTCTAATCTGCCATCGAAGTGATGCATTCTGCATGGAGCACATCATGATTATGTTCCACATTATGATAGCTGAAATCAAATCTATTCAGTGATGTTTGGAATTAATTTCTATATCCTATGTATATGATCAATTTTATTTGTGAGTTTGAGTTTGGGGTAATGATCATTTACTCTACGTATTGAGGGTTTATTTTGAGGGTTAAGTGTAAGAGAGGGTCGACTGCGCCCTAGCGTCGCCCTCCCAGGTATAAAATAATGGCAGTCATCCTATTCTATTCTATTATGATGTTCGAGTTGAATATGCAAAGTTTGCGTGGTGGAAATTTGCAGCTTGAAGCGAATAAGATGGAGCAGATCGACATTTCATACGGTGGGTCTTGAGGCTAATCTCTCCAATAGATTCAGCGTTAATAGCGAATCGGATAATGGCGGAAATTATTACGATATCTACTGGTAAGAGTTAGCAATATCGCCGAGCATATTGTTATATAGAGTCACGAGAATATTACAAAAGTTATTTTCCCTGAGGCAAAATTGTTGAGCGGTTTTGGATGAATGAATACATGATATGAGATCTGTCAATAACATATCATTATCATAATCGGACTCATTGCTATACAAATGCTCTGTTTGGAGGAAATATAATATTACTGTAATTTAGTCGAGTTTCCGAATCGAAACATCAATATTTGAATGAATTTAGATTATTCTTGATTAACCATAGAAATAAATGCAGAATTAAACGATAGATTATCAAATACAATCAATATTCTTAATAAGCTTTCTTCAATATTACTATGTTTTATAAAAGCAAAAAGATATCACGAATCTATTTACTGGATATATTCCACTCAATAATTGCTTGAGCTCCAATCAACTGTACCTCAAGAAGTGGAATAATAAAATATTTTAAGACTATTAAAATATTACCGAGTATAATGATAACGTAAGGATGAAGTCAAATATAAGGAATCAATTCACTGAATATAATCCACTTAATACTCACCTGCTCATTCTACTCCAATCAACGATGAGCTCAGTAAACGTGTGAATTAATAGAATATTCAAATTTTGAAACAATTGAGGAGAGTACTAGACATACTGCAAGGATTCCATTCACAATCCACTATTCATCAGAGAGAAGTATGATTCTATTATTTATGAAGAGTTCATGATAAACTTACTCAGATAGAAGTCACAGAGCAAGAGAGAGAGACCTATCCTGCTGTTTGTCCAGTGGTTGACGATTGCTGGCGGCACTACACAGAGTGGGGTGTGATTGCTACACCCGTGAGGATTTGGTTTTATTGGGCTGCGCCGGTACTCTTATTGGATATTGGGTGCACTGACCAGGCCACCAACCCTCTTTTCCGGCCAAATTAAGAGCTCGTGTCCTTGTCTTGGTTTGAGCCCTTTGGCGGCAATATCGAGGCCGGCTCCGTTGTGTTTGCAAACAGCTGCGTGTCAGTTATCACTTCTGCACGCTCGATTTCAGTCAACGTAATAATATATATAGCAATGGCCATTAAGAGTACTCACTATCACGTTAGGATGAGGAATAGATGACTCTTGGATCCCCACAACAAATTCTTGCTACGCCTTTGTATCGTGTTGAAAAATCATATCGAAATGTATTTTTCATAGACCAACTATAAGTACCAACTATTAAGTACCCTTAATATTTTTTTGAGGCTCGACTAATTCGGGTTTACTACCAACAGACAAAATTTTGACGAATTTGATAGATCTTGGAATTATTCTTGTGTAAAGCAAGGAAAGTTCCATCAAATCGAAATCACACTTAGAAGCCAACTCAGTACTACTCTAGTAGTCCGTTATTTTGGATTAGTTGATTCACTAGTAATTATCGGAGCAATAGTTGCCAAGCATATTGCCTTCATATTGTGTTAGTTCTCCGACTCCAACAAACCGTATGCACAGTCGTGTGCGGCTGTTCTCTCACTCGCTCTCTCTCTCTCTCTCTCTCTCTCTCTCTCTCTCTCTCTCTCTCCTATTCATTGCACACCTACATGCATTCCAGTGCGTGCTTGCCGTCGAATTCATAATCGTGTTACCGAACCTGTCACATAACAGAACACTAACAGGTGTGTTGAAAGCTTCTTTCACAGCCAAAAGTACAAAGTTTGCCACCAGGAAAGTACAAAGCACAGGCAAAGTGTGGTGCGCTACTTGCTCGATTGTCAACACTGATTAGATGGAGACCAGTTCGCAGACAATGGACCGCACACACCGGCAATAAATGGATTATCGGCCCCTGCATTCACTATTAAGAGGGCTTCTTGACTGCATTAACGGCAGAGATTATTCTGCTGGCATGTGTGAGTACATGGGTATCATAGTTATACCCGATTACCGACTGTCTCTTTTATGAGGATGGTCAAGACACCGGAGACATTATTTAAAAGTTTGGATTGAAAGGAAAGAGATGGAACTGAGTTCTAGACAGGCAGAAAAAAGGAATAGATGAGAATTTTAAAGCAGGGGAGCGCGTGAACAGTAGATAATGAGGGTTAGTGGAATAATGAGGGACAAAACGAAATACTGAGAGAGGATGAGACTATGAAAAAGTAGCTATTCACTCGTAACTATTCAGAAGAGTTCAGATCTCATTAGTCTCAGATACAGAGCAAGTAAGTTCTGCAGAAACTGGTAGCCACTGAACTTGTAATAAGATGAAGGAGAGTAGTATAATGGAATAGAAAAAGTATGTGAAGCTAGCGAGTTTGTAATGTGATCTTTGAAGTTTAGGTGTAGTAAAGAGGATAATTCAAATGAGATACATTGAAGTGACGCATGGGTAATTTAGGGTGATGTACTGGAAAAAGTTCTGCTAATATTGTTTTTTCCTCCAAATTGATAAATCCAGAGAGTATAGTAGATGGAATGTTCTCAATACGATTGAGACAATAAGATTGAGAGAATAACTTTGTCATCAATAGGAGGACGGAAAAATCCTCTTGGTGAATATTCCGACCAATAGAAAGCGTTAGACTGTGAATAATAATATTGGAGTTCAAGTGAGGTATATGAAATGCTGTAAGATACAATAATTATTATCTCACTCTACTCGTGCGATGCAATTTATAGGAAGACCTAAGAGTATTGAGTTTGATTATTTGGATGAAAATCAGAATATAAAATACAGCACGATAGGCCCATATTAATCAATAGATTATCATATAATCAATAAATAATCAACGGTATTATAGGATTTGACTGGGCAAGGATACTGAAACGTCTCTAGTATTCCATGTGCATTAAGGAGGAGGAGAAGAGTGAAAATTTATCATAGTTATCAAGACAGCAAATGAGCAAGAAGGGTTCATGTTGAGAAACATTGGATATGAAATTATAGAAGCATCGAAATAAACCGTGATCGAGATTTCTGGGATTAACGGTAAACATTTTATTTATTTATTTATTTATTCATTTATTGTATAAAATACTATAATCATAATACAATTATGACATTGGAGGAAAAACTAGGCTGAGCCTGTTCTATTTCTCTCCAAAAATTTTGATAAAATGTTAATGTTGTTCAAAAGATAAGGTTATGTAATCACACACTGCTTCGACACTTGATTTTCGGTCCAAGAATGATGATTTAAAATTTTGAATTTTGAAGGTTGATTTTATACTCTAAATAAATTACAGAATGTATCACAATAGATTAAAAACTTTAGAAATATTGCACTTATTTAAAAAATTTGAATTCAAAATCAAAAACCTACTCACTATTTGTTATTCACAGCTGAGCATAGACGATAAACAAGTTCAATAGACGATAATTTTGAGATCAACGAAAAGCGAGTTTAATTGATGATAATTCTCCTGGATTATGAAAAGTTCCGTAGAAAATGTAACTGAATAATGAATACTGAGTTTTTCTATAGATGAACGATGATGTTGTGGAACTCAACGGACCAATGGAAAAGCTGGAAATTGCTGTCATACGATGAATTCCCTCACAGTCTCAAAAAGCATGATGGGAAAAATGTTGAGAATGTTTAAGGTCAATTTTCAAATTGTTGGGAAAAGTTAAGAATCTCTGAAAAAATGAAGCCTTTTACAACGATGATTGCCCAACAATGCCAACCTGCCAACAAAGCCGACGTGCGTGAAAACTCAGCACACGTTTAGGTATTCTCGAGCACTGAAATCAGGCATTTTTGAAGCACCAAGACAGCAGGTAGAAGAGAATGAAGAATTTTCGAGATTAACGAACAGCAGCAAACTATCAACAGGCTGTAGGAGGAGCCCTTCAGGGCGCTCACAAGTGGTTGTTGGCGCTCTTCCAAAGCACAACCCTTTATAAAACCCTTTCTGCTTGGAAGCTCTCCAGTCCCCACTTGCCACTCAAAAACAACCCCATATTGGAACACCCTCCACTGCACTCGTCTAAAGCTACAATGCTTTGGTGTGTGTGTTAGCAATTTTATGTCTGCTAAATAAAATCGAGGAACACTCGTTTATAAATTGGAGAATAATTTGACGAGCACGAGTCTTTATGCTACAAAATTATCGATCTCGATTCTTTCAAGACAGAGAAAAGAAGTATTTTGGGCGTTTTTTCATCGTAGTTTGCATTGATTTCCTTCAACTTGTACGTGAGTATACTATCATAAAGAACAATGTGAGTTGCATAATATTATGATAATGACTCTGATGAGAACAAAACTAGTCATGCAATGATAACATACAGAATTTTTCCTCGATTCTATCCCCATCAGTGTGAAAGAACATCAGTTGTTGCCCTTAATAACCAATTTGATGATTATTACAAAGTGACTGAGAGTATATTGAGTGATACACAGAAATAGAACTATCACAATAACATCATTTATTCAAATATTTTTCCTGAATCATTTGAATAATATTATAGGATTGTAGAGCTTGAATTATAAGTTCAATAGTAATCAGAGTAGTGAATAATCGAAATCACACCCTACAATGAACAATTGATTTTCAAAACTCAGATTCGAATCAATATGTTACAATATACAAATATGTTACACATTTTGAATCAATCGACTAGAATATTCTAGTAATCGTCTCAAATCAAACTTGAAACTTTCCAGCATATATTTAAAGACACCATTATCCTTATTTTGGAACCTTTATGATGAAAGAAGCATCTTCTACCCAGCTCCTAGTTTCTGTTGTTGTACAAAGCTGAGAGGTGGACTTGATTCTGTTGCTATTTGTCGTGGTAGTAAAGGGGAGAAAACGAGGTCGAAATCGGATACCAGCGTCTGGTATCTATCAATCCAAGGTCTTGCTCACATTCATGACGGGATAAAAGACTAATTAGAATCGCTGGCAGCACCGGGTGTTTTTTATAGCTCTGTCCTCCACTTCCCGATCCCCATAACGTGATATGCCTGATAGCTGATTTGAAGGGATGTTGCCATATTGGAAGTCGGCTATAAGGGGTCGGATAACCTTCTTTTACTCCGTCATGAGAGGGACAGGGCACCATTTTCCATTGATGATCCCCTCTTTGTTATGGCATCCTGTAATGCCTTCATCTCAGCGCAAATGAGGACACCCATCTTCAGTTTCCATTCTACCTCTAGAAGCCTAGTAGTCCTTGAAAAATTTCACATTGACATTCATTTTTCACAACGGTTTGATAACGGTTGATAATTTTACAGGATTGTCAACAGTGTCATTTTTTATTTCAAAGTAACCCAATATTTAGGGCTTTTGTTATTGATGACTGTGTATTGTTACAATGAAATTCATAACTTACTTTCTAAGTAGTTGATCTCCTTTTATTTCTCTATTATTGTTGTGGTGTGAAAATGACAAATTAGGATCAAAGAAAGGAATGAGACCAAACATTCATTTCAAAGAAAAAGCTCATGATTTTACAAAAAAAGAGCTGTGAGAGCTATTTTCAATGTCCACTGTAGAACTCATTGTAAACCTTTGATCAGAGAGCTAGGAATACTGACGGTTCCATCTCTTTTTATTCTTGAGTGTCTGTTGTATGTAAAAAGTTACATGCATGAAATGCAGACAAATAATTACATTCACAATTATGGAACACGCCAGAAGATATTGTTGCATAGAAGTCAATGTAACTTACAACTAGCTCTGAACAGTTTTCATGAATTTGGTAAGAAAATTTATAACTTGTTGCCAACGGAAGTCAGAGCATTAAATATGAGCAGTTTAAAAAAATGCGTGGAAGATTATGTTGTGTGAGCTTTGTGTCTACAGTGTTAATGAGTTTGTAGAATGTTTGACACTTGATAACGCATCTATAGACATATAGAATATTATTGTTGTTGTCCTGTTTTTATTATTGTTGATTTGTTATTACTATTACTATTGTTAGTGTGTTACAAAACGTTACCATACTACTTATTCATGTATTGATTAATGGAGAATGTTATAAATTGTAATAATGTTCCTGACCTTGTTATGCAATTTGTTTTGTAATGACAATAAACAATTTTGATTTGATTTGATTTGACAAGTTATTCTTATTGATAATTGTGTATCTTGAATCAATAAATGAATTTACAATTCATTTACAGGATGAAGTTACAAACGATATGATTCAATCATGAAGAGATGAAGGAGATACATTTGCTTCAATTTAAGATTTTTCAAAGGAGTAATTTCAACATAATTCTGAAATTTCGGGGATCTCCAATTTTTTCACAACATTCTTCTCATCTTCATATCTTTTCTATGCGACATCAAATCTAATCATAATATATATCTCATTTTTCCGAAGTGTATTGTCGACTGCACGTAATTGAGGCATGGGGAAAATGCGGTGAGGATGTAACAGTAAGTTCGTTATTGTGAATTTAATAATTACTTCCAGTTTGAGGAGAAAAATGAATGTAATCATGATTTTCAAATATCAGATTCATCTACTAACATCTTTCGAAATATGCATTGAAACAGCTCGCAATGGAGCACAATAATTCAAAATAGTCTCTGTAAGTTGAACCCCACCCATACACTCACATTTTGTCATCTAACAACTTTGACGCGTTCCAACCAAACTCACGAACGTGCATAAAAGTTTCTCCACCAAATGTGTACCATAGCGAACGTAAGGGAGGGGTGCGGTGGGGTATTTCCTAGTGAATGAGGGTGTTCCGCGTGTATTTGTTTCCCGACTGTCAAAGTCCGTCCAACCATTGCTGAACTGCCCATAGTATTTGCGACTAAGGTCAAACCCGAGCTGTATATTCGTCAGCATGAAGGATCCGCTGCCGACCTGTGACCTTCAGGTCGTTCATCAGACCTAAATCCCTCCAACATATGTGGCACAAGATCTCTCATTACTGCCGCCACCCCAACCTAAAACTCAAACTTTAATCGAGGCTTCTCCTCCCTCACCCATCCACAATCACAATCCCACAACAGCTATCCTTGCAACCATTCAAAGCCCAGAGGAACAAACCGACATCAATTAAACGTGGAAAAAAATATTTCAGTTTGTGTTTGGGCTGGTGGTGTCATATTGTTTCCTCATTTCCAATCATTCATCCCGATGTTTCTGTATCAAACGAAACTTTCATTTGTAACAAAATTTTTTCCCAATCTGAACCAAATATTGCGAGACTGCTTACGGAAAATGTTCCAAAGTTGTAAAGAGTGAACAATGGTAACATAGATGCGAATATAATTCAAATATGAATACTAGGGTATGTATTTTATATCTAATAAGTATCTAACGTCTATATCATATGATAACTTTCACAGAAATATTATAAAAGACTATTCAAAAGACGTGCTTGAAAATGTATCTTATTCCAATAGGAGTATCGTCGCGATGTTGGAATACGAAGATAATTAATTTAAAATATTTAAAAACAATAAAAAAATTTAAAAACGTAGAAAGGAATTAAAAAACTCATTTTCTGTTATCCACTATGCTCTATTCTACTCTGTATGGAACAAATCTCCCATTTGTAACAAAATTTTTTCCCCAATCTGAACCAACTATTGCAAGACTGCTAACTATAGATTCTATTCTATAGAATAGGCTCACTTTACTTCTCTGACTCCTTTGCTTGCTCGCACTCTACCATTATAATATTGTGAGAGCATGGATAGATTCACCAGGCCATTTTCTGTGGTAGATTCACTTCAATTGACAGCATTCCTTGAAGATAACATCACCGTTTTTTTTTAAATTTGATATGGTCTACCAGTACTTCTCTCGCCTCCAAATGTAAGTCGCACAAGAGGGATTGAGATTTAAAAAATAGTTTGGATTAACGAATTGGGTAATGTGAGTAGTAGGCCTACATAAGAAATCAGAGGATGGAACAGAACCTTGTTCCGAATTCGTCATAATATGAAAGAAATGAGAAGAATAATATGGGAGGAAATGAACGAGAGTTCAACTAAGGTGATTAGGAAAATGGTGAAAAACGAAGAGGTGATATGTGATGACAGTGATATCGAAAAAGCACAAAGGAAAGGAAGATGAAAAAGAAATATTTGCTATTATTTGATGCCATGAGAGTTTTATCAATCAGAAAGTGATGTAATAAGAGGCAGATGAGATGACAGAGCAATTGAGTAAGATTAAGAGGGTGAATATGAGACACAACTGGAGAGGGGATGGATTGTACAGGAGTGAGAATTAGTGGAAAGGAAAATGATGTGTAAAAGGAATTAGCTTGCAGGAGGAAAGGAGAAAGGTTTTTGAAGGTTGTGAGTGAGAATCAGTGAGATGAGAACCTGAATGGAAGAGAAAGCAGAACCTGAATTTGTGAAGGGCTTCAACATCTGCCAACTCAAAGCTGAAGGGGTTTCACCAGTATGACGTTTAGATGGAAGAGGGGAAGAGCCACCTGAAGAATAGAGCTTGCAAATAGGAATCACACAGCAATACCCGGTTAGTTGCTATGGTAATGTTCTTTGCTAATCAGCTTTTGATTTCAAAACAAGCCGCCCATGCTTCCCTTGCTGTGCTGCACCATACATGTGATAGGCCATCATCCCTGTTCTATACGAATCTGCGTTCCATAATATTATATCAGAGCAAGCCTCTATTCTAAGCTTCAATACACATATACAACTGGGATAATACTTGGAATACGCGTTTGAACTCAACCGGGAGCATACTAGAGCGAATATTATTGTTTCCATCAATTATTGTGGATGCCATGGATCAATTCGTACTGCTTTGTAGTGCTAGTGCTATTATTGTGCAGTGCTATACTACTCTTGGTACTAACGAATATATCTCACGAGGAATATTATCTGGCAAGAACGTTTATATATTCCATTGAATATAGTGTTGTAAACATCATGCACAGCCTGATGAACTTTGGAAGTGAGTCTGGGATTCAACTCAAAACAGATACTGAAATTTTTATTATTATTATTATTATTATTATTACAATTTAGTTGCGTAAAGCCACACATTATTGAGCAAGGCTCAAGTGGCATGCAACATGTCAAGTTCAGGATCGGGATCCTGAGAATGCGTTGCAGCACTCCTCTATTGTATAGGGACATGCCTCTACCAATGTCCTGGTTATCTTAGATAAAAACACTCTATAACCACTACACAACCTAATATCCTCTGAAATACAATTATAAAACTTCAATCCTGAGTAATACGGTCCTTTTTCAAGCAGAGAGAGACTATGAATTGGGAGCTGGAACAAACATGCATTTCTACCTCGAGTTCTGTATGCATGATTAATTCGGTCAACATTGAAAATTTCTGAATTTTTGAACACAAAAGAAACCACTTCCAAGAAATAGATAGCTGGAACAGAAAGAAGCTGGAGTCTCCTGAGTATAGGTTTACAGGAAGAAGAAGGACTCACTCCCTCAACAACCCCAAGTGCTTTTTCCTGCATTTTGAAGCATGTGTTCAAATAGTTCCTTCCTGACCCCCAAAATAGAATACTAAATCTAATCAATGATAGGAAATATCCATGATAGACCCTTAGAGCTGTCGTAATATTTGAATTTGCCTTTACAGTTCTCAGAGTGAAGAGAGCATGATACAGTCTTTTTTGGAGCTTTTCCACGTGGCTCACTCCTTCAAGTTCCCCTGCAGTTCCACCCCTAAAAATTTTGTTTTTTCAGAAGCAGGATAGTTCCATCCCATTACCAGTGGATCATTATCATCCCCTCTTGCAGAAAACTTCACAACATTGGTTCTACTCATATTTAACTTTAATGAATTATCTTTGAACCACCTGTTGATCTGTTGTACAGCAATCTTAGCTTGCTCCATGACTTCCTGATATTGCTACCTTTAACCAAGATTGTTGTGTCATCAGCATATAATATCAATTCACCATCCACATTGTTGGGCAAGTCATTGATAAAGATATTAAACAAAGTAGGCCCAAGTTTGGATCCCTGCACTCCTCGCCCATTTTGCTGTCATGTAGAAAATACCTGAGAGCCCTCACAATCATTCTTTACAGCTTGATATCTCTTCTCAAGGTAGGATCTAAAAAATGTAATGAAATAATGAATATATCAGTACTTAGTTATCATAACTTACTCATAAATAACGTCATTCCACAGATAGTGATTACTCGTTTTATGAAAAATTATATTGGAATTTCCAATAGTATCTTTGAAATTCTAGATTTCAACATTGTTTTATCCTGCATTCTGGGCAGCGTGAATGAATATGAGAGGCTCAGAGATATCAAATCCAAAGCAACAAATCCGGAGGAAAAATACAACACACTATCGATCCAATTGAAAATATATAATTATCTAAAGTTCTTGAGCTGTACTGAAAGCATCAATGATTCAATTTGTGAATTTAATTCTTGCACAGTATTTTCGGCGAATTCCAATTTATTTGTGCAATGAGCGTTCAGCAAGTTCATGACTAATCAATTCACAGTCTACATAAGCAAGAGTTATCATGAACTATCACAATGAGTTTGGTAACCATAAAATTTGATGTTCTGATACATCATGTTTCGAAGATTTTGATGAGAGTCATCTTGAAAGGGAAATTGTTGACAATATTTAAAACAATTTAAGCTCTTGATACACAGTTTTTATGCATACTACTGAATGAAAAAATATCAATTTAATATATACGAAAAGTAGGTTATTTGCAATCTGAGAATATATATGACTTACTGCGTTTGATGTTCATGAGAATTGGAGCCAATGTTCAAGAAGATGATCTTTGTGATATGAAAACCCGTTCTGAACTTACCTGGAAGCAGAAAGTAAATATATATATGTAATTATATTAGTAAATTTAAGAATTCAGTTGGCCTGATACTAGTCTATCGTAATAAGATTGTTCATTCATTTATTGTATGAAACACTATAATCATAATACAATTATGACATTGGAGGATAAACTAGGCTGAGCCTGTACTATTTATCTCCAAAAATTTTGATAAAATGTTTATGTTGTCCAAAAGTCAAGGTTATGTAATCAAACACTGCTTCATGAAATTCATTGAAAGTTTAGCGATTCTTACAAAAATAATATGAAAATGTCATCTTATGTTGAATAAGAGTGATGAAGCAATAGAATATTCCGATGATAAATATTCCTATGAATTCATCCTTAACACGTTCACTGTGTAACGTTCGAAATTCGGATGGATAAATAAAAATTCCTATTTGAAGAAATTTATAGGTCTAAGTGAAATAATAGGCTAATATCGCCAAAGATGATAATGTTAAAGATTAGATAATATCAGGCATCATGGCTAAATTGTACAACAGCCGAATAGAAATGAAAATAATTTTGCTACCTATATAATATTATATAAAATATTGAAAATTTGAGGTTAGGCGTAAAACATCTACTGATCGGCGACCTAATGATCGACCGAGTCGCATAACGTAGAATCTGACCTTGGCAGAAACTTATTGTAACAAAACAGTATGCAACTTGAGGAACTAAAGGTTCCACGTGGCTAATTATTGTAATATAAGAAACAACCTATAATCTGTAAAAAATTACTTTGCATGTAAAAAGCATATTAAAAAACCCAAACAAAAATAATTAAATGTATTAAGGAAGTAGGAGGTTCCTAGGCGCATGAATACTATAATAATTTGCATGCACCAATCAAATGGTGGCAATTGATAGGCGGTAATAGTGAGCCGATTCAAATATTTTTGTATATATTTCTACAAATGATAAGAATTTATGAATTATTGTTGTACAGTTTATGTTTTGGATACGGCCCAAAGGCAAATAAATTATTAAAGATGTAACATAAGTAATAATTTAATAGTTTGGTACGGTCTATTTGAGCCATGAATGGCGGAGGAACAGATTATTTAAATTTTATGTAAATTTGGAAATCGGAAATGAAAATTGTAAATTAGAAAAGAGAACTTCCACACTTGCCTGCCAACCACCACCACGAGATGTCACCAAAAATTATAGAGCGCAATATCTTACTGTACCTTTTAATAACTTAAAGTTAAATTGAATTACTAAATTTTCTCATAAGACTTTGTGATGCTATTGTAAAGCAAGAGTCATTTAAATAATTTTTAATCCCTTGGAAGAGACGACTTCGGCTACAAATAATCCAGGACCACCAGGAGTTTGGATCGCCATCAGCAGCTCATAGAAAATTCCAGCACGTGAGTGAATAATATTTGAAATAGTGATAGGGCGCCCTCAGTGCTCGGAATGAAATAAGAATCAAAGCTAGCTCGTCGAAAGGGTTTTATAAATTAAGAAATTGGTAAAAATACTTGCGCAAGTTTAAAGATAGTATAAAAGGTATTTTATTAGATAGTAACAAGTCAATTCATATGTCCAAGGATACATCAATAAAAGAATACTAAGTTCTAGGCTGTTAATACCATATTCATATGATCATTAATTTCTACATTATAATTTGCGATAATATAATGTAGCTCTGATTCACTAGATGAATTGATCTATCTATTCCGTCAGGTGCCGAAACTCGCACCCTGAGATAAAAAATATTTATTATAAAGAAATCTATTGGAAACCATAGAATTTAATATATATATTTGGATTATTAGTTTGTCAATTTATCATGCTTTGATTTAAGAAATTTATATTTGAAATAGAATTGTCCAAGTCGACAAGTATCAGCAAGTTGATGTCGCAGCTACATGCAAATAAATGCATATGAAATGAAAGCACATGGTAGCGTTTCGTGCTATAGAACTTAAAAAATAGTATTAACCTGTGATATAAATTTATTGATCTCGATTATCGTTTGATTATTATTATTATTATTATTACAATTAGTTGCGTAAAGCCACGCATTATTGAGCAAGGCTCAAGTGGCATGCAACATGTCAAGTTCAGGATCGGGATCCTGAGAATGCGTTGCAGCACTCCTCTATTGTATAGGGACATGCCTCTACCAATGTCCTGGTTATCTTAGATAAAAACACTCTATAACCACCACACAACCTAATATCCTCTGAAATACAATCATAAAACTTCAATCCTGCGTAATACGGTCCTTTTTCAAGCAGAGAGAGACTATGAATTGGGAGCTGGAACAAACATGCATTTCTACCTCGAGTTCTGTATGCATGATTAATTCGGTCAACATTGAAAATTTTGAATTTTTGAACACAAAAGAAACCACTTCCAAGAAATAGATAGCTGGAACAGAAAGAAGCTGGAGTCTCCTGAGTATAGGTTTACAGGAAGAAGAAGGACTCACTCCCTCAACAACCCCAAGTGCTTTTCCTGCATTTTGAAGCATGTGTTCAAATAGTTCCTTCCTGACCCCCAAAATAGAATACTAAATCTAATCAAGGATAGGAAATATCCATGATAGACCCTTAGAGCTGTCGTAATATTTGAATTTGCCTTTACAGTTCTCAGAGTGAAGAGAGCATGATACAGTCTTTTTTGGAGCTTTTCCACTCCTTCAAGTTCCCCAGCAGTTCCACCCCTAAAAAATTTGTTTTTTCAGAAGCAGGATAGTTCCATCCTATTACCAGTGGATCATTATCATCCCCTCTTGCAGAAAACTTCACAACATTGGTTCTACTCATATTTAACGTTAATGAATTATCTTTGAACCACCTGTTGATCTGTTGTACAGCAATCTTAGCTTGCTCCATGACTTCCTGATTATTGCTACCTTTAACCAAGATTGTTGTGTCATCAGCATATAATATCAATCCACCATCCACATTGTTGGGCAAGTCATTGATAAAGATATTAAACAAAGTAGGCCCAAGTTTGGATCCCTGCACTCCTCGCCCATTTTGCTGTCATGTAGAAAATACCTGAGAGCCCTCACAATCATTCTTTACAGCTTGATATCTCTTCTCAAGGTAGGATCTAAAAAATGTAATGAAATAATGAATATATCAGTACTTAGTTATCATAACTTACTCATAAATAACGTCATTCCACAGATAGTGATTACTCGTTTTATGAAGAATTATATTGGAATTTCCAATAGTATCTTTGAAATTCTAGATTTCAACATTGTTTTATCCTGCATTCTGGGCAGCGTGAATGAATATGAGAGGCTCAGAGATATCAAATCCAAAGCAACAAATCCGGAGGAAAAATACAACACCCTATCGATCCAATTGAAAATATATAATTATCTAAAGTTCTTGAGCTGTACTGAAAGCATCAATGATTCAATTTGTAAATTTGATTCTTGCACAGTATTTTCGGCGAATTCCAATTAATTTGTGCAATGAGCGTTCAGCAAGTTCATGACTAATCAATTCACAGTCTACATAAGCAAGAGTTATCATGAACTATCACAATGAGTTTGGTAACCATAAAATTTGATGTTCTGATACATCATGTTTCGAAGATTTTGATGAGAGTCATCTTGAAAGGGAAATTGTTGACAATATCTAAAACAATTTAAGCTCTTGATACACAGTTTTCATGCATACTACTGAATGAAAAAATATCAATTTAAAATATACGAAAAGTAGGTTATTTGCAATCTGAGAATATATATGACTTACTGCGTTTGATGTTCATGAGAATTGGAGCCAATGTTCAAGAAGATAATCTTTGTGATATGAAAACCCGTTCTGAACTTACCTGGAAGCAGAAAGTGAATATATTAGTAAATTTAAGAATTCAGTTGGCCTGATACTAGTCTATCGTAATAAGATTGTTCATTCATTTATTGTATGAAACACTATAATCATAATACAATTATGACATTGGAGGAAAAACTAGGCTGAGCCTGTACTATTTATCTCCAAAAATTTTGATAAAATGTTTATGTTGTCCAAAAGTCAAGGTTATGTAATCAGACACTGTTTCATGAAATTCATTGAAAGTTTAGCGATTCTTACAAAAATAATATGAAAATGTCATCTTATGTTGAATAAGAGTGATGAAGCAATAGGTTATTCCGATGATAAATATTCCTATGAATTCATCCTTAACACGTTCACTGTGTAACGTTCGAAATTCGGATGGATAAATAAAAATTCCTATTTGAAGAAATTTATAGGTCTAAGTGAAATAATAGGCTAATATCGCCAAAGATGATAATGTTAAAGATTAGATAATATCAGGCATCATGGCTAAATTGTACAACAGCCGAATAGAAATGAAAATAATTTTTGCTACCTATATAATATTATATAAAATATTGAACATTTGAGGTTAGGCGTAAAACATCTACTGATCGGCGACCTAATGATCGACCGAGTCGCATAACGTAGAATCTGACCTTGGCAGAAACTTATTGTAACAAAACAGTATGCAACTTGAGGAACTAAAGGTTCCACGTTGCTAATTATTGTAATATAAGGAACAACCTATAATCTGTAAAAAATTACTTTGCATGTAAAAAGCATATTAAAAAACCCAAACAAAAATAATTAAATGTATTAAGGAAGTAGGAGGTTCCTAGGCGCATGAATACTATAATAATTTGCATGCACCAATCAAATGGTGGCAATTGATAGGCGGTAATAGTGAGCCGATTCAAATATTTTTGTATATATTTCTACAAATGATAAGAATTTATGAATTATTGTTGTACAGTTTATGTTTTGGATACGGCCCGAAGGCAAATCGATTATTAAAGATGTAACATAAGTAATAATTTAATAGTTTGGTACGGTCTATTTGAGCCATGAATGGCGGAGGAACAGATTATTTAAATTTTATGTAAATTTGGAAATCGGAAATGAAAATTGTAAATTAGAAAAGAGAACTTCCACACTTGCCTGCCAACCACCACCACGAGATGTCACCAAAAATTATAGAGTGCAATATCTTACTGTACCTTTTAATATAACTTAAAGTTAAATTGAATTACTACATTTTCTCATAAGACTTTGTGATGCTATTGTAAAGCAAGAGTCATTTAAATAATTTTTAATCCCTTGGAAGAGACGACTTCGGCTACAAATAATCCAGGACCACCAGGAGTTTGGATCGCCATCAGCAGCTCATAGAAAATTCCAGCACGTGAGTGAATAATATTTGAAATAGTGATAGGGCGCCCTCAGTGCTTTGGAATGAAATAAGAATAAAAGCTAGCATGGTCGAAAGGGTTTTATAAATTAAGAAATTGGTAAAAATACTTGCGCAAGTTTAAAGATAGTATAAAAGGTATTTTATTAGATAGTAACGAGTCAATTCATATGTCCAAGGATACATCAATAAAAGAATACTAAGTTCTAGGCTGTTAATACCATATTCATATGATCATTAATTTCTACAATATAATTTGTGATAATATAATGTAGCTCTGATTCACTAGATGAATTGATCTATCTATTCCGTCAGGTGCCGAATCTCACACCCTTAGATGAAAGATATTTATTATAAAGAAATCTATTGGAAACCATAGAATTTAATATATATATTTGGATTATTAGTTTGTCAATTTATCATGCTTTGATTTGAGAAATTTATATTTGAAATAGAATTGTCCAAGTCGACAAGTATCAGCAAGTCTATGTCGAAGCTACATGCAAATAAATGCATATGATCATGAAATGAAAGCACATGGTAGCGTTTCGTGCTATAGAACTTAAAAAATAGTATTAACCTGTGATATTTATTGATCTCGATTATCGTTTGTCTTATATTATATATTTCTGTCGCTCTATATATTTTTGTTTTGACTTATTTTTTAAGATATTTGATAATATATGTATCAAGTTTTTATGGTGTACGATTCATTTATTCCTCAATACTATAGGATATAAGTTTTATATATATATATATAATATATATATATATATATAATATATATATATATATTATATATATATATATTATATATATATATATATATATTTTTATAAATTATCAGTATTATTGTGAAAGCTCATATCTTGGCCTATGAAGATTTTTATGAGATTGTATCCTAGTAAACCCACGATCAGATTTTATAATAATTATTGAAATAATTCTCATGCTCTACCGATTGATGCCAAGCAGGAGGCTAATCGTTATTTAATTATAAAAAATAACGTGACAACTCCCACAATGCAAAAATATTCTTCCCAGAGTGGCCCAACTGGCACGCATTTGTGCCATTCGATTTCCACCATAGACTGGTGGCACATATATGTGCCTTTCGGTTCCATGAAAATAGCCCAGTGGCACGCATTTGTGCCACTGACATCATGCAATTCAATCATGTTTTTCTAAGTTACGGTCTATATCAGAGGCCTGAACGTTTACAGGCAGCTGGATAACATAATGACACATAATTATATGTGTCGCTTGGTTTCTGAATAAAAGTATTTTTATCATGAATATTAATAATGTAAGTTGGTAACACTGTATACTAATGTACAGCTGACTTTGAATAACAAGTTTTGATAATCTCAATACAGCAGTGGTTTTGCGATTTTGTTTTCTAAATGTGATTGATTTTGGACTTCTGGAGCCAAAATCAAAACGGGAGCGTAATTCAGTACCGCAAAACAATGATTTTTTGAGTAATAGTGAGATAGATCGTCAGCTATCAGATTCTGAATCTGATGTGAGTGCATTCTCCAGTTCAGATGAATATCTTCCTTCTGAATCAGAAAGTGAATCAAGTTCAGAGACACTATTATCCAACATTTTATAAACGTGCATCCTTCTCCTCTGCCAATGTTAGCATACAACCTCAAAAAACAAGCATCATCTACCATTGAAGCTAGAGAAGCGGGTGAGGTACCAAACCTGCCGTATATCCCATTAAAGCGACAAACCACCTTCTATGTTTGTAGTGTTTGTACAGATAACAATGACAAACATTTCGGTTTATGTATACCTGAGTGTTTTAGATCGTGGCACCAATAAGACAGCCTCATTGACATGATTGTTTTATTCGCAAATTATTTTATTGAATGGACAATTTTAATTTCAAAACAAATTGGATGATTCAATTTTCCATCTGTAAGTCAAATTTTATATTTTACTTGGATTTTCATTTTTATATTTTGGAAATATGATCAATAATGAAAATTTATGAATGCTGAAGATTGTGTACTTATTTATACTTATTTTCACCAAAACGCTACATCAGATCTTCATCTCTTGAAGAAATGGTTTGATTATAACATATTGACTTTAATCATTAAGAAATCTAAATTCATAGAAATTTTTCCCAGAAGAAGGCAAGAAGACAGAATCAATAACATCACTCTACATTCTTGTACTGAATCTACCAATATACAATGTAACTGTGAATCGATTGAAAGTGTAGTAGCTTACAAATATTTAGGAGTAATGATAGATGAGAAATTGAATTGGTCGGCTCATATAGCATTCTTGAAAAGTAAAATTCGCAAAGCCATTTACATTTTTTACCAATTAAACAAAATTCTATCACTAAAAGAGCTATGGAATATTTATTTTTCTTATGTCCAGTCACTTATCGAAGTGGGAATTTTAGCTTATGGGGGTGCCTATAAAACATTACTAAAACCCTTGGAAGTTACACAGAAATCTATTATTAAAACAGCATTAAGAAAACGTATACGCACTCCTACTGATGAAATTTTTGAAGAATTCAATGTTTCAAGTATAAGGCAAATTAATGTAATAAATATATTATTATACATGTACAAAAATCATAAAGATATGTTTAAGAAAATTGAGCACAGCTATCAAACTCGTTCGTCAGAAGCAATAGGAATCCAAGTTCCAAGGATAGTCAAAACTCATTCCACTACTAATACTTATTATATAGCACACACTCTGTATAGAAATCTGCCTGAAAATCTACGTAATACCGAAGGTAAATCCAAATATATTTATAAAAAAAATGTTAATGACTGGTTAAAGGAGATTGGGAGGACAAATATAGAAGTGATAATTCATTCATTGTATAAATAAAGCAAATGTCGTGTAATGATAGTCCAAATTTAACTCTAAATGTTTACATCTTTTATACTTGAGATCCTTTAAACTTAAAATTTTATCTGATATTAATACCTGGTTTACCCAAGAATGTGATAGATGCAAGTATGGGGACAGTCCGACGTTAGCCAATCATCGCCAAGACCCTCTTCCACACACAGGCTTTGCCTTTGTGGAGAGTTTTCATGAAGTTTTTTAAAATATAATGTTGTATTTTCTGGAGCTACGATATAATAACAACTAGATTAAGTTATAATGATTAATTTTTTAGTTCAACTGTAAGTTTTATTTATGATTGTTTGGTTGCAGAAGATGTAACGTTGTTGTATAATATGAATATTTGTACCCTGAAATCATGAGAATAAAAAACAATTTGATTTGATTTGATTTATAATGTATGTTTTAGGCCTTTGATGATACTGCTATTTTCTCATAATTTAAAAAAATTGAGATTGTTCAGGTGGTCCATACTCACCATTCTATATACAGACCGAGTGGCACATATATGTGTCACTAGTGGAAAACCCCCAAGAGTTGAAAAACTTGAGGGATTCAACACTCTTCCATAGTAATTAAAATCACTGTTGAGAAAATATTCATTTCAACAAGTTATATGATTTGGAATGTGTGGAGTATCCTGTATTAATTGACTGGTATATATGAAGTAAACCTAATTTTTGATTGGTATGAGTTAATTAGTCATGTGCCACCCAGGAGCGAACGTGATAATATTATGCTAATCAATATTTTCTCAATTGTGACATACGTTGTTGTTGCATTCTGAACAATATGTACTTCAACCGACTATTTCAGGGTTGGATTTAAGTGTTGAATATTCCAGGTTTACTATTCCAGATTCAGGGATGGTGTTTGTGAGCGAATCCAAGATAGGCTATTGAAGTATGAAATATATTTTGAATGATTAATTACTCATTAGATACTATGATTTTTTTTCACTTGTAATAAACATACTATAATACTGCAACTGATAAGGATATTATCAGTTGATAAGTACTCCTTGCCATCTAATATTGTTCTCACATATTTCAAGAAATATTTTCCTCCGTCTATCACCATCTACACATTATCTGAATCTAGACATTACGGAAATTTCATGAATAAGTTGAGGGAAGTACAATGGCGACCAAACCATATATCAGCTTTCACAGTAGCAATGGAGATTATACTATCCAGGAATTCCAGCCAGTTGTGCAGCATCACAAAATTCAACATTTTCAGAGACTGTTTTTAGTTGGTGTTTTTCTGTTTGATACGGAACGCAAGAATAGAGCCAGTCACCGCGGGCGTTTCCAGTTGCCAGAGTATCCCATGCTTTCTGTTGATGTCTGTCAGCGGCAGTCGACCGTTTGTGTGTACTGTCTGTGAAACACTGCAGTAACAGTAACGTACACCTTTAATTAGCTGCACGGGCCATAGTCAAACCAGCACGGCATGTCAGTGCTTTGGCAACTCAGCCCTCAAACAACAGTGCCTGTTGCCCAGTGCCTGTTTACGTTTTATTCAAACTCGACATCAGATGAGAGAACTGTCTGAGTGGCTCTCATCATATTCATTTCTCTCTCATGCACACATTTTATCCGAGTTTCTCATCCACGCACTATATTTTCTTCATTTTCTTCTTTAAACAAAGTATTGCCTCACTTCGACCTATTTCCCTCTTCTTATTCTTTCTATTTGTCATAATGATTTTTGTATTAACAATTCTATTCACGCTCTCCCACGTTTTCTTACGTCTTTTCTTACGATCTCCTTTTCTTAATAAAGTGGAATATTTTCATATATGCACTATATATTTTTCTCTTTCCCTGTCACAAGCTTTTTTTCTGGTCATAGACATTGAACTGTTCTTTTCCTCTTCATTCCTATGCCCAATGCAGGTTTTTCGTACCTTTTTCAATTATTTTTTCCCCTATGCACCACATTACCTATTGTCCTCTATCTGAGATTTTTCTTTAAACCCTCTCTTGTTTTTTTCCCAACAGATGATAGTGAAATTTAAGTTGCAGGATTTAATAGATGAATTTTGCAGAGGTCTACAGTATGAGACTGTATAAAATAAGTTGAGACTTGAAGAAAATATCCGTGATGCCGAATCATGTAAAATTCTAATTTTTCCATGCAAGCTCATATGTCAGGATGTATTGAATTCGACAACACAGTCAATGCACAGTTGTCAATTTGAATATCTCCAGTCATACGAGTTTGCAAGAAAAAATCAAATTTGGCAACATGGATATTTTCTCCATGTCCCAACTCATTTTATACAAACCATAATAATTTATAAATCTCCTGTCTTCTTCTTTTTCAATCGTCTGAATCTCCATGCTGATTCTAGCCTGAATTGACATTCTGGATTCCATGGGTAGGTTGAAGTTATTACCGGATTAGCCTATTAGGAGAAATAAATTATTGTTGGATGGGATACTGTTTACATTGAAGCACAATTTCATATTCACATTTCTCTGTGTATGGTCACTGTATGGGAAACTGATATTCGTGTCCAGTATCAAAACAATGCATCATTATATCATTTGAGTTTACAGTTCAACGCAGTATCTCAAGAGTTGAGATCTTTGACACATGTTTGCTCCCATCTGCAACAAAACACTTCACACACGAGTGAATATCACAAAATAGGATTGAAAGACAAGAAATAATATTGCGTGAATACTTGTGATGATGAAAATCAGATTCGAAGATGATATGGTTTTGGTCAATGAATATGTTATCAAAACAGCAAACAGTTCGATCAATTCAGATATATTCTCCGTTCCTTCATGTTCTTCCAGACTCGGAGCCAAAACCTTCCTATCTGATCGAACGTTCAATCGATTTTTAATCGGATTCCGTCAGCCTTGTGTATGCTTGCGTGGTTCGCGACCCTTTCCACAACTTACCGAGATCCGAATACATCCCTGAACGTGGAACTCCTTTGTGCAGAAGATTAGTAACCTTGGTTCCGTTACTGCGTTGAAGGTTCTCAACAGTGTTTCTTTGCTTCCTACTCGGTTCTCAGGAAATGGAAAGTAGGAGAATTAGAGAAACATGAGTGAACATTTGAACTGACTCAATTTGTTACGGTATTCTTGTTTCACATTATAATGTTTGTTCTCCATGCTATTGTTTTGGGATGTAGAGCGATCGCTAACTTCGTCAGTGTTTCCAATCTTCTTGTCCTTGTTATCATAATATGATTAAATGGTTGGAGGAATTATAGAATTCCATTCGGAACTCACAACCCTAGTTAATGATCAGTGAATGATGATGGGAGTAGAATTCGTCCTTTGAATCAACCCTTATTAATCTTTTCAAGATAATGATCGGTTTCCATAATAATAACAGATAACCATCCACCTTGGATCTTCTCCCAGTATATTGATAAAATCTCATCATATACGTTTCAATGTTCGCTCTCCCAGGTGAAGAAAGGCAGCCATTCTATTATATTCTATTTCATCTTCCATCAATCACCATTCCACCAGTGAAGAAATTAAACATCGGCCATAATTTGTGTTCATATTCATAGTACAAATTCAATTTATTATTTATTAGATATTTCGTTAGTTTTACCGAATTATAGGAGGTTCTACTAATTGATAATGGATTGCAGAAAATATGGATAGAAAGAAAGGGATGGAAAAATTCCATTATTCATTGACATGATGTTTTGACAGTGATTTCTACTTTACCAATAACGTTTTAATATGATATACACCTGACAATAATTTCTTCTACCAATTTTAAAAATTCTGCGATCGTGGATGTGATCGTGATCATAACAATATCTACATTCCATAAATCATGTAGGCTACCTACTTTATGAGAAAAAATATGAATATAAATCAGGCAATGTTCAAAGTTTCAGCAAAATTGCTCATTGAATTTCCAATACAGTTCATGGAACGAAAGTTTCTTGGTTGTATCAATGTGAAAAAAATCGTTTTTTGGTGCGGCTGCAACTGATAACAGAACGAAATTGATATTATGATTACAAGTACACCGGCATTGATGAGCTATTTCCCGTACACAGCGAACATTATCGGACGGCCTTTGCATTTTGGCCTGTTTTCTCCTCATCCTTCTCTCCTCCAACACACCTTCCTACTCCTCATCCTCTTCCTCCACCACCTCCCACGCTACTCCTCCTCCTCGCCACCATACCCGCTCGAAAGATAAAATTCAAAAGTTGGACGATCGATAGCTAAATCACTTCCGCAGTCGGTGTGGTGGTACTGTAGTAGAAGAACGCGTTCAACAGGGATAACTCTTTTAGCCCTAGCAACCATCTCCTCCCCACCTGCCAATCCCTTTCAACAACCCCTCTCACTCCAACACGCCTCCCTCTCATCCAGTACACCCGCCAATCAAATCGCAGCACCAATTAAATTCGCCTCTTATTTTTTCAACTGTCAGGAGGAGTAGGAAAAGAGACAGCAATGGGAGAACAGAGAGAATATGATGAAAGGAGGGGAGGGACAGGTGAAGGAGGAGGTGTAGTACGACGAGGGTATAGTGACAGGATTGGGAGAAATAGAAGTAGAAGAAGGTGGAATGATTGAGAGAAGTGGTAGCGGTACGAAAAAGAGAGGGAAAAAGGTAGAGCAACAGGGAGTTTCTTCTCTATCGTTCAAACGTACGAAATCCCCTCCCCCAACGAACAATCGTCAAAAGTTATTAAAAATTTTGTTCAGCAAAGGACCTCCGACGATTATTATCAATCACGATCTAACGGGAGGGGGAAGCGAGTGTTAAGGAACAAGACGAGAAAAGCTGTCTGTAGAATTCATAAAAAAATATGAAAATTAATTATTGAATTGGAGAAAGAACATCGAGTCTGCTGTCCGTTTGCCAGTTATAACTGCTGCCTGCCAGATCAACAATGGAACCTTCAAACAACACTGCTTTACTCTTCATCTACTAACTTCTCTCCTAATTTATTTTTCACAGCGGCCGATATGAATTCTTTTTCCATATCACTCCGTTCTTTCATCGAGCTTGAACAGAGATTGAATATTATATTTTTAGTTTTCTCGTTCCAATTTTTCACTTTGAAAACGATTTCAGAGATGATTTGTATCAGTATTCTGTTGAACTTTGTGTACAAGAGTCTTCTCTTTTTCTCTCATTCCATATGAAAAGAGAATTTCCTAACATTCTCATCTCATCTCATCCTTTCTTCCCCGTAGACTTTCTATCATTGTTCAGATAAATGGAGTAATCTTCATTAAAATTTTTATTTTTGACCATTCAGTTGTATCATTGATCTGTAACAGAACGTTTGTTTTCTACGTGTATCATCTTTTAAAATTGAAAAGCATCCCACTGATATGAACATATCAAACGGGACTTGGGAATTTGTTATTATAACTTTTTCTTATAATTGAAAAGTCGAGATCGAGAATACTGCAACATACTTGCTAAATGAGTATGGTAAATGGGGGAATACTCACCTACCTCAAGGAAAATAGAAGGCACAGTTAGATAACTATGAGGACAAGCGGTTATGATAAATAATGCAGTATAACAATATTGATCAGGGAGAATCTTCAAAAAAGCCAACTAAAACGGTCTTCATTTATAAGCGGAAGTATGAACGAATAGTAGCCACTTTATAATTGAAGCTCCATTTAGTATGGTCGGCCATCGATAAATGGATGCAACATATTGAGAGCCGAGGACCACCGACGAACCACCGATGTCAACGTTTTAAACGCGAGTCCAAAATTTATTAGCGGGTGAATCATTTTTCAGGGCCAAAGCTATAAATAAAGGCGACATGGAGCAGAAAAATTCAGTTAATCTGTTGCTGGGGGCCGAATGAACGCAAAAGGACTAACTCAGAAAAGAAGATAAAGAGAGGAAAGAGAAAAATATAGGGAATGTGTTGGAGAAAGAAGAGGGAAAAATCAGAGAAGGGGGAAACACAATATTATTTGAAGTGGGGGAGTTTGTAGAATGAATGAGGATGAGGTGAATCAGAGAAGACGAGATTGTGACAAGGGAACAGAGAATGATTGAATGTAGGTGGAAGAAGTAAGAAAAAAGAGGGAAAACAAGACAAAAGGGATGAAGAAGGAGGATAAGAGAGAATGAGGGCGATGGAAAAGAGAGAAAGAGAATCAGAGAGTCTGATATGAGAGAGATTTCAGCATGGTCTAGCTAACTGATGTATGGGGTTGGGTTTCACTTGACAAATGATAGCTCGCCTTGTGGAGGTCTTATTCAATGTTGTAGTGTGCAATAAACCCAGCATGATTCTCTCTGCCACCCAATCTACCAACATATTGTGAGAATAACAATAATTTATAGAAAATGGCAAGTAAATCAATGTTTATCCTGATGATAAAATGATCACAAATCATCAAGATAATCATAATGTATTCTCGAGCCTTCAAATAGTATTATAGACAAATAGAGCAGTCGAGGATCTAAAAACAGTAGCCTATCCGATGGAACTAGATCTGTTCTAAACGAAATTAAAAACCAGGATGTAATAATATTAAACAGTTCAGGGACTTGAAAATAGATTAACGCCTTCATTGATTCTACATTTGTGGAAATATTATCACCAATCACATAGAATAACGGTGGAATGAAAAGAACGCGGTATACGATAATAATTGTTAATGATATGGAATAGATGGGAATGGAGAACTGTTATCACTATTCAGTTTTCATCACTCGAATCGAACGAATTATATCAATAAATCATTAAATCATAAATCATAATTTATATAATAAATTACATCACTCGCATCGAATTACATCAATAAATTGATTATACACTTTTTTCGTCCTTTGGAAGAATCTCACCATTATTTCATTAGCATTTCATCAATGTTTAATCTCATTTCAGACTTCCATTACATGAAAATACCATCCTTATTGCCAAGGATCACCACTATTTCGGATCTGTTCCAACTAGTGATAAATTAATTGAACCGTCAGAAAACACCCAAATTTAAGGGTGAACATTTTCCACCAAGACAAACATCATATCAACAAATATGGCGTGTTGAAGTCGAAGCGTAGATCTCAAACCTCACCACAAACATAAAGGACACAGTTTGATGGCAAAGGGACGCATTTTGGTGGAAGGACCCAGGGTCCAATTAGTGGTCCTCTGGTTTGACTCCTCAACCGGTGCCATGTGCTGTGTGGCTCCTCACACTTTCCACTGGAGGGTGATAGCCGACACGCAATCATAGTAAAGCTCGTTGACCTTATCAATTAAAAAGACATCCGGGTCTTCCTTCTTCTCCTACCCCCCTCCGACTCAACCACCTCTTCCTCCTCCTTCACCACTTCCAGCTCACAATTACGAACCCTCTCATCTGCTTCCATCTTTTCCCTAACCCACCGTTCAGCAGGACACCTCAGGTCTCCATTTTGAAGCAGCTGCTCACTTCAATTCAAATTCAACGTCCTGGAATCTGGCTGCGTTTGTGGATAGATTGTGAGTTGTATCATCTTATAACGTCTGAAAGCTACTATCTAAGCATTATCTATCTTGATTCATTAACTCTGTTTCTCTTCTTTTTGCAGTCACCTATCACTTTCAATATCAATCGAAAACTATATTTAATATTCATTATGATCATAGATGGACGGATGATGTGGAACGCGATCTAAGAACGCTTGGAGTTTGTAACTGGAGGAGGAAGGCCGAGGATTGACAGATGGAGAGGCTATGTGAGGGGAGCCAAGGGTTGTGAAGACCTGTAGGGCTTAGGAGTAAGTAAGTATTCATAATCAATCACTCTCATCAAATTTCTTTATTACCTGAATACTTCCTTGAACTGACTTTATAACACGTAACACATAAAGGAGGCCTTGAATAGGTTCATAGAATTCAGATAACACACCTGCTAACTCAGGTACCCAAGTAGCTTGAATAGAGTCGTAACCAAGTTCTTGATTGAGGCTTGCTTGAGTTCCAAAATCTGAAGAATTATGAGGAAGGCTGATGAGTTTGTACAGGATCAATGGAAAACCCAAGTTTTTTAAAATGTTCTAGAAGGGCTTCTTTCAATGTAATGATCAGCTTCTGCAAGAACTCTCCCATAACTGATTCCAAAGATCTTATTCTGTTCATTCCAGTTCCAGAAACACAATGATATTGAATAACAGTTTCAATTTCTCAGATAGACAATAAAATGTATTTAAATAATGAATTATTCAAGAATTTCTAAAATTCCTTCGATATCCAAAATTTGATCCTTCTAGAAATAAGTCTAAACGACAACATGAGGCTTAGCTGATAATAATGCATATAATATGGAACATTTTTTTAAAGTCTATAATGTTGCCTTTAGGCTCCAAATCACTCCAAATCTTTCTGACGTCTTATAATTATAATTGATTATGAATCATTATATTTACAATAAATTCAGTATTACTTACATATTCTTCCTATTTAAGTTCTCATCTGTTATAAAAGTTTGAAATTAGACGGAGAGACAATTATCGTTATAGGTTCCAGTAGAATAAGTAAATAAATAAGTAAGAATGCAATAGCAGTTTCTACATGATGATAATAATATAGAGTGGTCTGGCTGACTCAGGTCTGGTGTCAGAGTTTTTAGGTCGCACCTGATCAATTCAGGGGACTCTTTCATGACTTACGACTGTTATTAGGCAGCCAGGACCAACGTTAACGTGTCTATCAAAAACAGAGGAGTGGCCCGACAAAAAAATCTTGCCCGGGTCGGGATTTGGGCCCGGGCCTCTGAATTATAATGCCATCATCTAATCCACTCGAATACGGCCATTCCAAGTATGTTAAAAACATAGATCGATATACACGAATCTTACATTCTTAATGAATGTTAATTCTATTCTAATATGAATAGAAATACAAATCTCAGTACCCCTTTTGAATTAATGTCTTTTTTCAATTCTATTCTATTTACTGACACATCCACTACCTTGAATGAGAATTCCAAAACTGTGACCCATATCCTACTCAACTGATCGTCCTAGTACAGCAATAATCTAATTGATAACTAGCCTACATAACTCAGGTTTCCTACAAAAGGCATACCGCCACCAATTTCGAGGCACTTGGTCTCAATTTAATAAGGTTAGCAGAGGTCATCTTTGAGTAAGCAACGTGAAGCATACATACACTCGGCAAGTTCCAATATTATTACGCGTCAAACTATTTTCATTATAGACGACAGGTTGCCATATTGAATGAGTCTGTGCACTCACCTACAAACTCAAACTTCATAGTTATTGTCTCTGAAATTATTGCGGCAAACCATATTAGAGGTTCCCTGGTTTCATCAGTCATTTACATCGATAAATTATTCCAGGTCCGTTGTAGAAATGTACACTTGCTGATTAATAGTTGAATGTTGATTTGAAAAAATTTTTTCACGATTTTCGAGGCGTGCATGATTTGAGATGAAACTGGTAAAAATTAATGATGAAGATCATTGCATTGAATTGTGAAATACTATATCAAGTGAATTGTGATCATGGTTTCCCTCAACAAAACGTTCGAGGAAAGGATAATTAATAATTCCCTTTTCCCACCATAGCTCAGGTACAATAGATATATCGCTTCCACGGATTCTCAGTGCACTACCATACTGTATTATATTGAATTTGTTGATTTCATTTTGTTTGGAGTTCTTTGCTTGATAAGTTAGATACGTTGCTATCTGATGATATACATGAAAAATTCCTCTTTAATATCCATCATCATGCGAAGTTTGCATTCCTAATTTTTGTTAGCGAGAAAAAAAATGTCAGCTTCAAGAATTACGTGCTCCGATCTCAGACATGCTACACTTGTCGCATGTGACAAGCTCTACAGATATCTGATAAATATCGGGGTACCAAGAGCTTCGTTCGAACTAACAAAGGCTTAGCGTTGAGAGTATTGAAGTTAAAATGAACATCTAACTAAATATATCTGAATTGACTATTTTATTCACTTGTGAAATACCGATATCATATTAGGTTTGTTTTGTGTAATATGAAGGTATCATGTATACCGTACTACAATCGGAGAGGAAATAGAAGCTGATAAATTTCCTCAGTTCACTTTCCAACTGGTTCTGAAATTGAAGTATCTATCACGGACAGTTTCAACACAGAAAAAGTGATGAGTAGATGTTGTTTGTGTCCCACCTTCTCAAAAACGTTATTTGAAGGTATTGATTGAATAATTCACAGAACATTTTGATAAAGCGTTAGGTATCCACTTAGTTTCTACTAATATGAAATGTCCATTACCTTATTCCTTTCTTTATCAGGTACTCCCATTTGATCAGTTCAAAATATTCAATTAAAGATGTCTACTTACATTAAATAATATCAAGAGTTGTGTAATGGGAAAATATTTGGAATGAATAGGGTGGATGACCGGGTGAGTTTTCAGATAATAATTCTTTCCTCTCGTTCTTTTAAATCCTCTTCAACATGGCTGTCTTCTCAGATGATATTCAAATTCTAATTTTTAATGAGGAAAAGACTGAATATCTCCCGAGATCTATGAAGGAAAAAGAGAGAAATATATATTCACAACACTTCTGCTAAGAAATGGCATAATGAGCAATTCACCTGGAGAATGATAATTTTCCTGCTTTACACATTTAAAATATTCTCCTTGGAGAAGGAAAAATATATCTTAATATTTTATGACTTTACAGTTCAGTTTCCACTTTAACAAGTCGAAATTACTATTTTGAAGCTCGTAGAAAGGTGATGCATGTTTTTATAAAGAGAGGACACAGTTTTGGCTCTTCTGAAGCTCAACTGAGAATCGAAAAGGATGTTATATATCATAAAGGATGTTATATTGACACCTATTATACTATTGGAAACTGAAATCCTCTCTACTTACTTAGTCAAGTACAGAGTATTAATACAGTCATTGTAAGAAGAGTGAATGCATGATAGATTTCTCTGATTCAAAATATTGTAATTGCAAAACATTCAATAAATTATGACTATAAATCCATGCAGGGAATTTCTATAGTGAGAATACTGTAGAAATAGGCCTACATCCTATTTCAAAAATGTCATTAATACATTCTTTATATGTATGAAAACACTATATAAAAACTTATTTTGTTTGTAAAAATATTTCTTGTATTTTGAAATATTCATTATTAATTTCAATGGAAAGTAGAACTTCGCAGCGACACTTCATTGGATAGAGTAGGCCACAATACTGTGTTAGATACTGTTTATCTATCATAAATACACTTCACAATCACCGCCGATGAAAACCAACGAAAGTGAATACGTTTCATCGAATGAACTCTACTGCATGCTCAACACTGGTAAATCGCAATGTATTTTATCAATGTCAGTATTAATCTAAACAAATACAACTTGGTATCAATATACAGTAATAACAGTTCTATTCATTCAATCTCAATTGGTGTATCTGACAAAATTTCAGATGAACCCAATGTCACTTCTACCACGATTTCAACTGCAGTATAAAGAGATCACTATCTCAGTGACCATCCACATAGATGCATAGATCTGCTTTGAGTCAGAGTGTGTTTGTGGGAATTGTGCAGGGATTACACTTCTAATCTCTAATTAGTTGATTGTCAAACGAGGGCGATTACAATTCGCTTTTAGGACTTGATTTCGAAATCTAATTGAATTATTGATCATGCTTGCACATGTGCGTTTGCCAATTCCCCGGGGACAGATTGATTCAGGTGTGATGTGCGATGGTGGTGGAAGAGGAGGAGGAGTAGGTGGTGGAGGAGTAGGTGGTGGAGGAGGAGTAGTTGAAGGAGGAGGAGTTGGAGGAGAATGGGGAGGAGTATGAGATGGTGGTGAGGTATTATGTTGTGGAGGAGATGAAGAATAATAAGGAGGAGGAGGAGCAGCAGCAGCAGCAGCTATGATGAAGCCTCTCAAAACTCTCTATTCAGCAGATATGAAATATTTCATTAGTAAGTTAATGATACAGTACTAGAAACTATCTAGACCTTTCAAGTAGACTAGACTCACTTACTTGATTAACTCGTATACAGAAATTATAATCATAAAATTATAGTGGACTGTCATACTTCAGCCGGGACCGACTGCAACGTGCTTATTCAATAACACGGGAGTGATCTCCCTAGAAATTGGCAATTTTTGGTGTATTGGAATATGGGCTTAAGTACATTCAACAATAAATTTTCCATTCTTGATTCGAATTTGACTTATGATGAATGATTTTGGGCCGCCTTGACGAGCCGAAAAGAATGAAGTGTAGTACGATGATATCTGAGCATTGTGTCAAAAGTTATAAGTGTTTGAAATTTTGATCCTTGAGGTGTCCTTAAGCGCGCCTCTCCACTAGGAAATACTGGAATGAAGTGCATCTAACGGGTGATTCTCATAGAACATAATCTCATGAGCTTATGTCATTGTGCGAAATATCAATGTGAGGACAATGTAGTTGGTGATGATGGTTGAAGCTGGAAATTAGGTGTTTTTCACAATACAAGGAGCATTGTTGTCAGGTGTACCTTGAAATCTATATTGGATAGAGCGCTTTACCTGATCTCAGATTGTAGAGCACAAAAATACACCCAGAGGGATTTTGAATTATACATCTAAATGTTAACAATCGGAAGATATTGTTGATTAAAAACTAAAATTCATCAAAATTGATTTTTTTCTTCAAATTTCACTCACTTTTAAAAAATCATAACTCAGTACTCATTGGAGATAGAGAGTTCCGAATGATCTCATTCTATTAAGAATTCTATAATCTGAAACAAAGGCGGAAGCAAATTTTTCTGTCCGATTACAAGATTTGGCAGAAATAGCTGAAAACTGGAAAAGGAGCCGAAACGAAAAGAACGAGGTTTTTGGGCCACCCTGGAACTAGTACAAGGAAATTTTGCATGAAGAAATTGGTTCTGGACTTCTCTTATGTACCCAAATAATAATATATTAAAAAATCAGAACTACAATATAAATTGCATGCATCAATACTAGTGACTGGACTATAACACGTATTCTTCGAACCTTTTTACAGGTCAAGTTTGCTGAACAACAAAATTGACCCCTTCTTTCTTTTTTCAGGATATAAGGTAGATATAGCATTGAAAGTGCATTTGGAAAATCGTTATGATTCATCATTTAGTCAGCTGAAGAAATCATCGCATGCAATTATTAATACAGTTTTTCCATTCATCCATTCATAACATCAGCTGATGCTATTTGGGAACTATCACACGCGCTGACACTATTTACAACAAAATTTACAACTTTCGAATCAACAGAATGATAGGCCTAAGGGTTGATTACATCAATGTGTGGCTTCCGCTATTTATTCTTCTTGGAACTCTGTATCAAAAGCATGTATCACATGACCACCTTTACATTTGAAAAAAATGAATTTGGATTCATATGAGGGTCAAAGCTGTTTTCATAATTTTCATCAACTCTTCATAATTAAAAGTTGCGGGTTACAAATATTACCATACAACAGTTCTTGAGCAAGTTTTCCAACCCAGGGGGACACTAGTATATTTTCCCAACAATCATTAGTAACCAACCAAACATAGACCACAGCTCAATAGGATTAGTAGGGTCATAATAGTAAGGCCTAGGTTTCGAATCGAACCATAATATTGGAGAATCAAGTTGAACGATGTTATCAAGCGGGATAATCTTTTGCTTCTGACAACGACATACCACATACATGCATCCAAAATTCTGTGCAATTCGCAAAATGGACAATATTGAATTTGTGGATATCATTGAATCCATTCTGTCCTATTCACAAATGTTTCCACATTTACAGTTGATACAGTTAATTAGAGAGGTGCATTATTATATTCAAGCAGCATGATATAAGTTTTCAGGAAACCATAAGCATGAAATGAAATCCAGTTCATTCATATTGAATAAACATTTTGGAGCCAGATTTACAAATAAGAGAGCTTTGTTCAGACCGGATGTTGGTACCATTCACATACAGAGTATCGGCTTCCGGTAACAAGTTTTCGAAAAAAATATTCTCCTGGAATTAATAAGAGCAACGATACCACTCTCTGAATCACCATTTGCATTGCCCAGGTAAACAATGACTTCTCCTTGTAGGCTGATCCCAGACAACGGAAACATAATATTGCAATGTTCGTTGTCATAGCAACAACAACGTAACGTTTACGTTATTCAATTAATAATCCAAGTAATTATTGACGTTGCGAATATTGCCATGCATTTCGGAATGTTCAAACAAGCAGAAATTCGAAAATCAAACGAGTATTTCGTGAAAAAGTCAGTTGTCAATATTTGTCTGGAAACTGATATCTCCATTCAAGAATATCAAATAATGGACAACTTTCCCATAAAACACTGTCAATAAACAATGCTTGTGAAGCATTGAATTATCCGGCCAAATTCATTATATTACTATTGTACAAATCAGTATCCTGTCTATTGTTAACCTTTGATATTATTTAATGAAATATTTATTGAAATTCAATGATCAGTGTATGTCATTATGATCATTTCATAACCTGCAGGAGGAAGTAAGTTAGAGGTAATAACATTGGCTTCGATGTACGATTTGATTCTAAATAATATTGCTGGAGGAAACATCGAAAAGCTAAGTGCTTCCAAGATAAATAATGGATATTGCATAAAGTTATTTATGAAGTAGTATTTGATCAATCTTCCACAATGTAACATGATTTTCAATATCCTTTCATCAAAATGTAATTGGAATACAATTTTAATCTGTTACCCAGACCTAAGTTTATATATTCTCTTCGTATTGTCAATATTAATCTGAATATGAGGTAACTTATCTTTCACAAAATGTCTGTATTTGAACAAATCATGTGTTCAGATTATCGGTCTTACTCCTACTCAATGTTGACCTCCTGTATTGATTGGTATTCAGTTATTTGAGAAGGTATTCCTGTATCCAGTTAGAGCTTGATATTGTGATTTGGTAGATATTTCGTGTTGCAAATAGTACGTGTCAAGGACGAATATGATTTTGAACAGAAAGAATCCATCAGTAATTAATTGCGGTTGAAATCTAACAAATCACGATTGTTCACTCAACTTTTACTCAATCACGTTACGGCCTACTCATTTCAATTTTTTGGGAGAGTTACTTTTAAGATAAGTCTGTAAGGAAAAATATCACTTGCAAATATAAAGAGTCAATCATTAGATATCAGTCTTGCAGCTTGAGTGTTTGACCAAATGCATGCATTAGTCAGTTATTGCAGCTTCGTTTCAAATATTTCAATGTTCTGAATCTGCCAGACACGTCGTGTGATCTATCGAACTCTTTCATTTGCTACGAGTATGTTCGAACCACTGATACGCAGTAACATCCTTAGTAGAAATACAAATAGTAGTTTCTCTTGTTTGTCCAAGGAATGAAATGAGATATACTTTTCTTCTGGTCTTGTTGACTTTTGGATAGGGAGTAAACATTAATTTGAGAGAGCCTGCCGAGAACTCTGTATCACTCTTATTCTCCTTCACTCCATTTCTCTTTCTCTTCATTCTACTTCCTTCATTCCCACACCTCATAGCTACTCTCTCTTTCTTTCCGTTTCTCTCATTCTTTGCTACTCTGTATAAATCCATCTCTCTCACCTTCGAAGTACTTGACTTCAAGAAAATTTTCGTCATGTGAGTTTACTCACACACAGTTACCTACTGCGTACTGTGGTAGTCTATAGTGTGAGAGAGTACCTTCTGTACAGTTCATTATAAGCAGTGGAGGTTATCACAGGAAATGTATCTCTAATTTAATGTGTTTTACTTCTTTCTGAATCGGAGTTCACTCTTATGTAAACTTCATTATCCTATATTTGTATTTAAATGGATTTTCATAAGAAACTCAGTATTTTTCACTCTTGTATTTCAATATATAAGGCGCTACTAAACCAATAATAAGTTGAAAATCTGAAATACAAGCCTAATATACTATATCGCTCAATCACTCCACCATGACTTCAATTGGAACACAGAATAAGAAGAAATTTTTTTCAATTGAAATATGGTAGCACACAGAAACTCGCTGATAATACCTACTTTGATACCAAAAGGAGTTGCAAAGACTTTCGCAATGAATCATTGAGAAACTTTTAGTATCCAGTGAGAGCAGACATACTACATCCGTTTCAAAGATTTGCAATGTTGACTACAAGTATGTAAGCCATATAAGTTGGAAAGTGGATGTTGTATACATATAAATTTTACTGCTTTGAGAGTTACTCCGTCCGCATATATCTAGATACGATTGGAATTGCAAATTCGAGCTCTTGAACTTTGATTCCAGCTGTATTGCCATGGAAATGTCTCAGAATTATCATTTCTTTCAGGCTCATTGAATCAGTTCGTTTCCTTCCATCGTCAAGTGTTCAATAAAAAGTAATTCAGTAGCAACGGTTCAGGTTCATATCACGATTTTCACGATGAATATCGACTCTTCAGAACTCACAATGCGTACAGGAATTTCCTCTCTAAACGCATATCCTTGATATTGCTACAAAAAAGTATATCACACAAATTCTTCCACAAGAGAAAATATGAACCGAGTTGGTCAAAGAATATCCTTGGAAATCATATTATGAATATTTCCATGATGTTTGATATCTTGATATATACAGTACTTGAAACATGATTATTGAGTGAGATAAGTGGGGTTGTCGATATGAAACATGCAATATTGGAATAAGATGAATCTTTGATCCTATTGAAATACCTACTTGGCCACATTTTTACCTCTTCCATCAGATCAAGTATTCATGCTCCAATCTTTTAGCAGTGTGAACTCAACACTGAATACTGAATTTCCTATTGATTCTGATTGAATAAAAAAATAAATTAGTCTATCACTTAGCCTATTTCCAATTTTCAGTATTGTGAAATTCACATCTAGGACTGGATTTTACTACATACTTGTAATAGGAATTATGCAGTTAATGCGTGAAAGCCTAATTTATTTTGAAATTGATTTATTTTTGAATGCTTGACAATATTTGAGGAGAAAATTCATTCATTGAATTCCATTTATTCACACAAGCACAGAATGGAATCATGATGATAAATCAATGAATATGAATGAAAATGGTAAACATCTGGTTGTTGTTTCAACAAGAAGACACGAAAAACATGGATATTACCATAGCCACCTCTATTACAGAGGTATTAGAGGTGGCTATGATATTACATTATCATTCATATTATATCAGAATAATCTGAACAATATTAACTTAATCATGTTTCCACCTTTTCACTATTGTTATGATTGTCCTTAACCTATTTTATGTTGAAATTTGTTTTGCAAGATTGAGAGACTATCATGGAGCCGTATAGTATAATAGTTCTGCTATCACAATCAATAAAATTGTTTTTGTTCAATAGTACCAATAATCGAAACCCAGTTCAACGGAATGTATATTTGATCAACAGTGATTAGGAAAACTATTTCAAATGCTTTCTCATTATGATTTCTTAATTCAATTTTTCAATTCAATTCAATTCTTTATTGCCATAATTTAACAATGCAACAAATCAAGGTTGATGAATCAAGAAAATATTACAAGAAAATAAAATTGAATTAACTACCGAGAACTAAAAACTAAAAATTGTTTCAGGCTGCACCAGCAAAAGAAATGTATCTTTCTAATGTATCTTCTCATTTGACTTCGTAATCAATCAATTGCGAATTTTCAATAAAGATGTATGAGTATGTATATCTTTCGTTACATGAGCATGTCTTGGGGTTCTAGGGTGAGTTATCCAGGATAATTCAATCTTATTATATTGCTGATGAGGAATCAAGGTCCGGAATCAGAGGAGTAGATTTGTGTGCATAGCTAAAATCTCAAATTTTGTACTCCACAGAACATGTAGGCCTACTCGTGGAAAAACATGAGCGATGATTCAATAGATTTCGAAAAAAGTTGAAGTTTATTGGATTTCAAAAGTTTAAGAATTTGGAAACTGAGAAAACTTGATCAAATTTAAATCAAATATTCTGCTCTAGAGTTGTATTATCAATAATCTTTGATGTCTTCTTACCAAACTGAAAAATTAATTAATCTCAATCGAATTGGAATCCAATATTATGCTCTAGAGTTACATAATTAATAATCTTGAAAGGCCTCATCCTCAATATCTAAGCCCAATTTCTAGGTAATGGATGCTAATCCGCTAGTTAGCGAAGTGCGCCATTTGAAATGCGTCCCGAGGCTTATTGAGACCATTGTGGGGATTGCAGCCAATTACTGAAACTCAACTCCGACGTTTCAAATGTCGCGCGCGATAAGGCGATGAAGACGTTTCTGCCAGGAGACCATCATCAAAATCCGACCTGTGATTGTGTCGTTTGCCAGACTGGCAACCAGGGGACAGAGCTTAGGAATTGAGGTTTCAGATCTGGGGTACCGGTGCAGGCTATTAGTCTACTAAGGAGCACTTCAACGTATGACCTCGAGCTCGGTAATTCCTCGAAGATGTTCGGGCACCAACTAATCTGGCTGAAGGTGTAGCTCACTTATCAGTGGATTCATTGCTGTATTAAGAGTGAAACTTCTCTGTGGAGGACTCACTAACATGGAGGTCTTCAGAAATTATTCCAAGAGTATTGTGATAGTGAGCAATAATTATTCTTTCTTATCACTTGGAAAATGATTATGTTGGGAAAGTTATCCAGAAAATAAATCAATATGAGAAATATGATTATAATCATCTATGCTATAATGAGGTGTAGCATCGTCTTAAACATGTACAGAATAAGAAATACACGAATGACGCATTATCATGTCTGAACTATTGAACTGATTAACTTTAAATTTTGCATAAAGATTCAGAATTTAACAAAGATGGACATAGTGTGGGCTTATTCTTTTCCCATTTATCAATTAGTTTCAATTGAATAACGAAAAAAATTATCCAATTTGTGTTTCAAAGTTTACGTAACAATAAAATCTCGACCAAACAGTAGCTTAGTTGATAGCGAGCGCGGTTGATGAATCAAAGGTTGCGGGTTCGAGACATATCAAACCACTTTTTGCTGGATATTTTCAACTCTTACAAGAATTATCCATGTGATTTTGAACAAAATAATTTATAATCATTGATTTTTTTTTGTTACCTGGACAAAAGGAGATTGCATTTTAAAACACAAAATTTTCTCCATTGCGAAGCACGGGTTACATGCTACATGCTAGTACTAAATAGAGTAGCCCTAAGCAATTTAGAAGTAAGTGCTACGATACAATATAATTCACAATACGTATGTGCAGTGAAGGGTTTGTATTTCTGTAATTAAAATATAATTCCAGAGATATAGCTTCAATCAAGACCATGAATTTGTTGCATATCAAACAACATTTTGAATTCCAACCTCAATAATAATGTTTGCTCCTTCAAGCAACACATATCAATAATGGGATTCATAAATTAATGCGATTCAATATTACTTTGGTTATGGAGCATTCCTGTGTGATGATAAGAATGTGGTGTATTATTGTGATAATAAGAATATATTCAAATATTCTCTAGTCAAAAAAATGAATGAATATACAATCAAATACATCCCAAAAAGCAAATACAATTTTTTTTCCAATTTCTAATATGTGTTCCCTATAGGCTACCCTGTGTGGGGACACATTGATATATATAATAAAATATTAACATATAAATTTGAATATTATAATAATGGAGAACATAGTAATTGAATGTGATATTATATTGAAATAAATCAATATGTCAATTTATAATCATTCTTGCACACATGTAGTGTGATGTTTGTGTGTATATTGAATCGGATGCTATGAATCCAATTCTGAATAATATAATAGTATGATTTTTCGCAGAAAATTCTGAACTCCACTAATAATATTGATTGTATCAATTTCCGTTATAATTCATGATAAGTATGAGTGAAGACTATAAACGAGTGGAAAAATGTACTCCATAGGCTACTTGATGTGATTAAGGATGAACAGGTGTTGCATCTTATACCATCTGGAACTGTAGCTTAGTTTGTGAAAAAGCGAATAATCTCAATCATCTATTAAAATATAATCAAATTAATTAATGATTATCATTATCATACGCCTCATTACCCACGCACAAGCCTGGAGCTCATGTGGGCATCACTCCCAGCAAAAAAAAAATAAATAAAAATACTGAATGTAGTATGAAATTGCAGGAATATTTACAAAATCACAGTGAAAGATTATTCAAATTTGGAGAGAAATTGTTGGTGGAACGGCTGAGTTATTAGAGAAATGTCACTAGATATAGGAAACATTTGTCCTGGAAAAGTTGATGTCAGAGTGTTGACTCGCAAGTAGTTGCAATATTTCAAGAAGCTATCTAGTGCAGACTTTATTTCGATTGGAAATGCTCGGAATTGATTAGGAAAGTTGTATCCCTCGAGTGCTGTTGGATAACTTAACTGAGTAAATTCGACGAACGTCAATCAGCAAACCACACTGAAGATAACGGTGCGTTGGTAGAGTGGAGTTACAGAGTGGAGCGTACAGATAGAATCTCGTATAGACAAGGCTGTTAATCTGGAATTGGTGGGACTTGGTTTGTTATGGTGAAAGAGAGAGATGACGTTGAGAAAGAGGAACTGGAAGAAAACGGTGTTTAAGAAGGAAAGTAGAGAAAAACAAAGAAGAGAAGAAAGAGGTTGACGAAATGTCTATTTGTAGTGTTTATTATGTAAAGAACTTTCTCTGAGGAAGTCCAAATTGAGAAAATGGTGTTTAAAATTAATCAACTGAAATATTTTATTAATGAGACAAGTTAGTATTGAATAATACTATTGTTTTGAACAGTTTTTCGATTACTAATAAAGTAGAAATTCTCGGTGTTTACTCGTCAACTAAAATTCTTGAGGAAGTTTTTTGTCTCTAACATTACTTCCATATTAAATACAGATCAAGGCCAACATCCTTCTCCTCCTTACCAAATACAAGTGACTTTCTCTGAATCGATAAATGTTTGAATCAGTTAAGAATGAAACAGTTGGAAGTGAAAGTGAGTAGAATCCAACAGGAGAGAAGAATAGCAACGATGGAGGGAGGAGCATGCTAATTAAGGAGTTTGATACACAAATAAACGGATGTTTGCAGGAAAATATCCACCGAAGATAAACTGCTCCATTGATGCGCACTCTTGGAAAATGTTAATGCTAATTCTCCTCCGGTTCTCGTTTCACTGTTCGAGTTTTCTCAACATCTACAAAATTGGAGCTGCATAAGAAATCTTGAAATATTCTATGCAATTCATTCACGAGCTTGTATAATGCTCATGAAATAATACACGTTGCAAGTATGTTTTGTGACTCAAAAGAATATTGAGGCTGGAGCAGATCCATTATTTTTGACGCATTCTTTATGTTGCAAGATTATAATTATAGGCCCACTATACAGTTCTCATGAATATTATTTGGTATCTAATAGAGATGAAGTTTGAACCTGTACTCATATTTTCATTGAAGTGAATTTCAATTTTCAAAGTATAGATTACAGCGAGCGACGAAAATATAAGTTGAATCAGCAACATAGAATTTAATTGTTGAGAGTAAAATAATTCCATAAATATAATCTTTTTGACATTTTTGCTTGTTTCTATACATGACAAACATATTATTCGAAAAACAACTAAAATAAACCATTAGACTGTATACTGGATCATAGGAATAATATTAATCCTTGTACTCGTATCACATACTTGGTCTCATTATACTCAATGAATTACGGATGCAAACCCTATGGGTTCCAAAATAGTAACTGACCTTTTCGCGAGGATAGGATATTCGCATCCTTGATAGAATAATCTCAGAATAATGAAAATGAATAATTGATAATTGAGGAATTTTGTTTCATTCATAATTGATTGATGATAATCTTTTTCTCTTTCATTCACTCTTCTGATGCTTGACTTAGCATATATCCAAAAAAAGTATGCAATTATTCGTCAAACTTAATGATACATGTTGTCGAGCCGTATTTGGATATACCAATATATGCTCCACGTTGATAGTGATTTTTATATGAAATGCTACTCGGGTGCCCAACAGTGATACTATGATCCCTATCATGCAAATAAATTTGCAGAAATTGAAGGCCGTCCGGCTCGCAAATATAATGGGGCTCTAGCCACAGCTCTAGCTCAGTGATAAATGCATGAGGAATTTTATAATAGTGGACCATGAAGGGTCTAGACAACTGATATTTACTAAGCCGCTCTCTTGAATATATATTGTAGAATACCAAGAAAGAAATCAAAAAGGTAGTCGGTGACTAGTATACAGTAACCATATATCCGATCAAGAATAATGAAACTCAACGATAATTTGTTTCTAATTGAGTCACAAAACGCTTAGAACGGATATTGGTGTGCACCATTTTATCCTTTCGAAATTCTTTATCACTTAACGCCAATCCTAGAAGATCTCTAGAACCTTATGTGATATATTATAGCAGACTTATCATAATAATTATCAACAAATACTTGCTGACTGAAGAATGTGACTATTATCAAGGGATGAAAAGTAATAGTTGCTCATAATAAAAAACTAATTTAAACGATTCATAAATTATTGTTGCATGACAATAGTGCTTGGTACCAAGACATCTCGGACTGTATATCACGAGGTGGATCAGGACAAGAATACAAATTTCTTAAACCTTTGTATGCTTACTAAAAAACAAATATATTCCCATAAATAGACGCAAGAATAAACATAATTATATCAATGAAAATAAGCTTATCGATATTTCCAATATCACAGAAGTTTTATTATTAACAATAATATTAACTATTACAAAATATTTATTAATACTGATTTATAAATTTAGATCATTTCAGAATTTAGCAAATTTGAACATGTTCAGTTCATAGATTTGATAAATATATTTCAACCAATTATAAATAATCCATAAAATAATAGGTATAAAATCTCGGGGATATGAATTTGTGCTATGCATGGAAATAAGCTTCCTACAGATTTCAACATATATTTATAGAAAAAGTTCTTATGAAATATGCTTTCTTCTTGAACACGTTGCGAAGTATTCAAGCTTGAATCAAAATGTATATAGCGCTTTTAAATAACTCCCCAATTCACTAAGAAGGCCTTATTTATGAGCTCATTAACAACTGTAACTCTCACTCAATAGACGTTTGCTGAAGCTCTCGATGAATATCTCCAATAATTAATTAGCTAAATACTTTTTCAATTCTGCTGGGCTAAGGTATAGTCCAGATCATGAATAATTTTTCTATCAGTATTAGCTTCTGAATAGGAATATTCCACAGTTAAGAACTCATAATATTCATTGAGTTCACAAATAATCAAACAGTTAATATACAGAAATAATAAGACATTAAAAAAAGGCTGGCTCGTTGTTTTAAAAAAAATAATTGGAAATGGAAGCCTATTTTTTATGTGTAATATCCTATATCCGACGAAATCTCAAGCCAGAGAGCTCTGCTCCTAGAAAATTTTCACCTTCTTGCTCTAAAATTTGTAAGCCCTCGCCTGATTGGTTTATAGGTCTTTATAAGACGTTATATGATTGGCAATTCAAGATTCAAGGTTTCCCTAGCTCTTTGTTATACACCAAATAAATAAAAATAACTATTATCAATTATTAACACTCATTGTAGGTTACTGAATTGTATAGTAGGCCATAAGAATTACAATTAAATGAATCTTATTAAACAATGATGCAAAAACTGTACAAATTCCATACATTGATCTCTATGTGATCTCTATCTACTCTTGTTTTTGTGGTTTTTTAGATACCAATAAATAAATATTCGAAGTATCACAATAATCAATGCCTTCAAATTACATACCGTCCCTTTACATATAACACTTATAATAAATTTATAGTGAAATGAAAATAATATTTTCATGACAATAATTGGTTGGTCTGTCAGCTGATTAATCGAGCAATAAGTCGAATAAATTGCCGGCTGATCTGAGATCATGTGACCTTAACAAGAATTGCAATCTCTAAATTAAACTTTGTTTATTATTTTTATGTCTGCCAAGAAACAAATTACACCATTTTTATGATTTTATTTCCGCCAAAGAATTTAGACTATTATATAATTGAATCTTTTCATTGATCTCTTATCGCTTTATCGATAATAGCTGTACCTCTTTTCAAAAAGAAGATTCAATTTTATAATAATTCTACCTTGACTAGGCTGATTATATTTGATTATCACGTGGGTCACACGTGACATCAAAATGTTCAACCATAAATAAATTTAAGATTTTTCAGTATGTGATAGTATTGATCTATTATGTTATGATCTCAAGTGTGAAAGGTTAGATAAGAGCAAACAATGGATGACTGAAGAAAAACTCAATCTCATGAAGGAACGACGTCAGTTCAAAGGTGGTGATTGGCAGAAATACAAGGAAGTTAACAACCGATACAAATTTAGAAAGGAGAGGGATGCTTGGTTGAAGCAGAAGTGTGAGGAAATGGAACAGCTGAAAGCCCTCAATACAATGACTCTTATAACATGCATAAGAAAATAAAACTGATAAAATAATTTTGGATGTGAAGGAGCAACTGAAGTCGTAGGAAGAATACATTCGAGGACTTTTTGAGGATGGTAGGGAGTTTGTTCGCTGTGATATTGATGAGCACTCTGGTTTGAATATTTTGAAGAGTAAAGTCAAATTTGCCATCAAGAATATCAAAGGTGGAAAAGCTGTAGGTCCAGACGAACTTCCTGGAGACATCCTCAAACTTATTGATGAAGAGTATGTGGGAATTATTACACACTTATATAATAAAATCTACAGGACTGGTATATTCCCACTGAATGGTTGAAGTCAATCTTTATAAGTCTTCTGAAAAAGTCCAATGCTAAGAAGTGTGAAGATTACCGAACGATTAGCCTGATGAGTCATACAATGAAGGGATTGCTCAAAATAATTCAGAGGAGGATCTACAACAGGCTGGAAGAGAATTTATCAAATACCCAGTTTGACTTCAGGAATGGTTTAGGTACGCGGGAGGTTCTGTTTGCTTTCAATGTGATTGTACAGCGTTGCCTAGATGTGAACCAAACAATATTTGCCTGTTTCATAGACTATCAGAAGGCTTTTGACAAGGTACAAAATAATGGGCTACTTGGAATCCTGAAAAAGTCTCAAATAGATGCATATGACCTTCGCCTGATAAGAAACTTGTATTATCATCATCAGAAGGCTTCAGTACGTGTGCAATAAGAGTGTAGTGAGGAGCTGGAACCTGAGGTATGCTGTTTATACTGTCCTGCTGGCTGAGAACATGAAGGATCTTCAGAGAATGTTGAATAGTGTCATAACTGCAAGTAAGCAAGCTGGTCTAAGTCTCAATGCCAAGAAGACAAAGTACATGATATTTACTAGAAATGCACCTCCTTTGTATGATCTCTTTTCTGGAGATGAGAGATTGGAGCGGGTAGATGCATTCACATATCTTGGGGCCCAGGTAGCTTCCAACGCTGATCACTTCACTGAAATTAAAATTAGGATAGAGAAGGCACGTGCTGTATTTATCAATTTGAAGAGTTTACTGATATCAAGAGATATAAAAATTGATCTCCGAATTCGTCTCCTTAAGTGTTTCGTGTTTCCAGTTCTGTTATATGGCATGGAAGCATTGACCTTGAATAAATTATGTGAGAAGAGAATTCAAGCCTCTGAGTTTTGAACCTACCACAAAATGCTAAGAATCTCATATACAGACCATGTAACAAATGAAGAGGTTCTTAGAAGAATGGAGAAAAGGCCAGTGCTCATAGGTGAAATTAAGGAACGGAAATTAAAGTACTTAGGTCACATAATGAGAGGAAAGAAAGATGAAATATTGCACCTCATTATGCAAGGGAGAATAACTAACAAGAGATCAGTGGGCAGAAGACGAATATCTTGTTTGCGCAACTTAAGGGATTGGTTCCAGTGAATAAAATAGAAATCGCCATCATGAAAGCCAGCCTCCGCCATGGAGACGGTACATGGAGAAGAGAAGATGTTATGATCTATTATATTTCAAAATACTTGTGAGAGAATGCTCAGGAAGTATAATATTATGAAGAAATTTACTCACTATTTTAAATACTCAGAGGTTCCAGTCGATCCACACCGAAATATGAAATTCATCAAACTCACCTGTAACAGAGAGAAACATTGAAATTTTTTTTTACAATTTTATTGTATAGAATTGAGAATATCAATGATATAATATGATGTATTACAACAAGATTGTACAGTAGTTAACTATTTGAGCTTCAGGCTTCAGTCTAGTTTTAGACCATCGAAGCGATAACTACTCACGTAGCTTCAGATTTTTAATTCCGATTTCTCAATGAATCATTTGGAGTATCAAAATCTGTATGTCAATGAAGTTTCTCTTGGAAGAGGGAACTTGACGGGCGTATCTCTAAATTATTTTAGATTTAGCCTATTATATTTATTAATTTTTTTTATTTACTGATTTATTATTTGAGAAATTATAAAATTTTATAATGACAGGATCAAATTCAAATAAGAATTTACTCGAATTCCTCTTATAACATTATTCGAAAGCAGATTCATTTCATTCTATAAGTTCACTTTCCAAAATCTGGTAATATATAGAAAATGCCCATTATAGATTGGAATAATTATCATGATTCATGATAAGAGAAAAAACGTTCATCTTGGAAAACATTACGATTACTCACTTCGATTCCTAGAAAATAAAAACATGTCATTATATTTGGCTGAGAATATACTGGGAAAGAAAAGTAATGAAATTAAAATTTGATAATGTTATTATTGAATAATAATCATAGTAATTAGATTATTTATAATACAAAATTCCTTTATTCCAGAGACATTAAATAATACAGGTTTAATTCTTGGTGTATTTTGAACATTACGAGCTCCAACATTGAACAAAATAAATAATCATTCAAATAGAAATTCGAACAGAACACCTGAAATGATAAATAGAATCCCTCAGTATTACAGACATCGACTGTTAGGCTAGTTACACACACATCGATTTTTGGTCGTACGATATTTTGTCGTCACTATGAATTCTATGAGATTAAACGGAACTTGGCAAACATCATATGTTTGAAATCATCTGTTCAATCTAATAGAATTTATAAGGACGGTAAAATATCGTACGACCAAAAATCGATGTGTATGTAACTAGCCTAAGAGGTACGGTTCTAGTAGTATCAAATTATCTCGACTACTGTATTTTGGATAGGCCTAAACGTTGTAAGTGGATGACCACTTCTTCACTGCCGAGAGCTTTCATGAAGGCCACTGAAGAAATACAGAGCGCTCATTAAGCTTTGGAACTATGAGTATGGGGTGAGGCAATTAAAACTCGTGTAACTCCACCTCGAATAGATTCTGGCAGGGAGATTATCAATTAACAAACTGGACAACTTTTGAACTGGTCTCCTCATAAACCAAGGAAACTCCACAACTCTCAAGTGGTTTATATTCCCCACCAAACCGACACAAGTTGATGCAAGTCACAGTCAAGGCATTCAACTTGATCACCACACACTTGGCTGAGCACTTGCACAATATCCTAACTGAAATTTGGAGATCATCTCAAGTACGATACTCCAAAAGTTGGCAGTTAACAACAGGGGATTGAACACAGAGGGGTATATTGTACTCACAGAAGAGGTTCTGGGGAAGTGATTGCTATAAAAAGTTGAATTCAATACCTCAAGATAATACTGGGTTAGGAGTTCCTGAACAGTTTTTCTCCAATTCTCCATGTGAATTCATGCATATTCTTCTACTTTATTTCAGAAAAAATGCAACCCACTGCAATCGTAACCTTCATTGGAGAATCCATATACTATAATCTCCACTTCCATTCTTCCAGCTATTCTAGACAATTAGACATTACCACTCTTCATGAGATCAGATAATTTTGTATACTCTTTCATAGAAATAGCTGGTTTCTCCAAGACATAACCAGCTTTGTCAAGTGGCATAATTAGCCGGTCAAGCTGTGGAATAATTATTGAACAGTACTAGTTTTTTCAATGAAGTGGCTCTCAAATTAATGTGAAATTCAGGATATAGTATACTAGAATGTTCAGGGTGGAAGGATGTGAGGGTGTGAGGATGTGGAAGGAAACTATGTTTTTCCAATTCCTATTCTTCCACAATTTTAAAACAATATTGATATCTTCAGATGAGTAACGAACACACTATCGCTGACAGTAACAATCATGATTGTTAGATAACAAAGCCCCCCGCCATCACGCTCCCCCAATTAACCAACAGTATTGCCAATCCTTGAATCGAAAAAATATCTATGGTAGATCCCAGGTAGAAAAGAGAAAGACCGTCCGGTAGCAGAAATAATAGTGAGAGTACGGTGTACGCTTACACGAGGAAACTTTTAATTATCAAAATAATTGAAACATAACAGTATAATAAACGTTTTGTTGCCAATATGCGCCGATGCTACCAGCTTCCACTAGATGCGATATCTATTGTGCAACGGGCAGAACCCCCTTCATCTGAACACCCCTTTCAACCGAACCTCCCTCACCTGTGCCACTCGTTAATCGCGATCCTCCCCCTCACCGTAAGCCACCTCCCAGCCGGCAAACAAAGGCTAACAGAATCGGACGTAAACAGATAGGGTTTGATATCGATTTTACTTCAAAAACGGACAGTGTCTGTCCGCTCTCTAAAAGCCCAATCCTCCTGCACAAGAGAAGCTCTGCCACTGCATCCATGCTATTCTACCTGCTCTCCATTATTCAGTTTCATGACTGACAGCCGTGGTAAAAAACTACTTCGGAAATATCGGAGCTCGTTGGTATCAATAGTGAAAAAACTAAAATGAAACTATCCGAGTTCATGAACGCTCTTTGTTGAAACTTCCACCTCACAGGCTTTCATTTCTCATCGGCGATTTTCAACGAATTTCATTTCCAGTTCCGAACGGATTCAATTTCTAATTTCCAAAGTATATGTTGTACAAAAATAATAAACTCCGACGGTACCCTGCTTTTCAGTACTTTTTTATACCTCGTAATACCGAAAGTGCAGATTTGATGTTGAGAGCAAAGTAAAAAGATAGTAAGTGCATTTTTTACATTTCGTTAATAGATCAATGCTCTGTGTATGTATTGCTTGGTAACGGAATGTAGCTTTTCATGAGCGACAGGAGAAGAGAATAACAATGAAAAAAAAACATCTCAAGTGTAATGGATAACAATGAAAGAAACATTAGATGAAGTATTAGAGATTTTCTCTGCTAAAATCTGAATCGAGGAGAGGACTCACGTAATAAGTTGGAATGCTACTATTACTCCAGCCTTATTGGAGTTATTCATTCGTAATCCTCACAAAGCCAGCATTGAACGTTAAGTTTTGTGCCGAAATTCATTTTTCATTTTTTCAAAATCATAACTTCTTCAAGATAATTTTTATTAGAGTGCTGGATTAACTTGCGATTGTCAAGGTATTGGAGTAGTTTCATGATGTAATTCAGCACATTACGTAATTAAATTCTGATATTTCCTCTATTGTTGTTCAACGTTTTTCTCGAGTACTTAGAGCTGTTGCAGACGCTAGATCATAATAAAAATCAGTTGAACGTCCATTCTATTGCTGAGTTTTCTACTTCTCTTGAGGGAATTTTTCTGTATACTGTCTTTGTTATAGTAATTGTATTTCTTTCTCGTTCTATTGAAGGAAATTATTGTCGTCCCCACCAAATAGGTAAATCTCATAATGTATCATTGCTGAGCCTGATACCTATTTTTGAGCCTGATTCGGTCGACTTGGAGACTTGAACGAGAGACCGCTTTTAGATTCTGTAGAGTACAGACATTATTTTTTTGAACTGAATTATTTATTTGCCTGATTGGATCATGTCTTATTCAGACAGTTTTTCGTTCTCTCCTGAAGACTAAAGTTATTTACTATTATTGGGAATCATGTATTCCATTAGTTATGTAATCACTTATTAATGACATACTTTACTTAACTTTATTCAGAGCGGTTGACTGCTGCAATTTATTTATTTTTATCTCTGGCTATATGGATTAGTAACAATTGAGAACCCGTTTAAGGGTGAGTAATGAATATTTTATAGTATTGTTGTATAATCCTTGTTTGGAAGAAGAAGATCTTTATTTTGATAATTTTACTTGTATGTATCATATGACAACAGGTCCTCTTTTCATTCATTGTTTAATGGATTAATCAATTATTCTATGATTGATTTTTATATTGTATCTTCATGATTGATTTCATATTGTTCATCATTCAAAAAGTAAATTCTAAAAAGTAATAATCCTATCCAACTAAATTGTAAGTTCAATGATTGAACACCATTGACTATCCTACTCATCAGCTTATTTGATAGTTATGAATAAATAACATGAGAACACTTTGAAAACTTAAAATTTTTCATTTAATTTCCAATGTGAATTGTATGTATTGTATTCATTAGATGATTTCATGAGGAATCATTCATTGAATACAATATTAAATAAGTTATTTATTCTAGCATTACTAAGTAGTTGTGACTTGAGTTGCAAGTTTTCTTTTGTGTGTGTGTGTGTATTATTGAATACTCATTCGAGGATCGAGCTGTAATAATATGCCTTGCTGTCGAACGAGGGCTGACGAATTCGCCGACCGATATGGCTGGTGATATCGGACATCTGACCTTGCCGTGCGGGGCTGAAAGACGATCTTCGATCTGACGCCACTAGCCCGATGCCTGGAGGCCATCACCCTTCATCCTCATCCATCACCCTTTGGACACCGGACTCGAGGGCGACAGATCTTAGATAAGTACTTGATACCCCCCACTACAATATCAGATGTGCCCCCGTAAATTTGGTCTCTTAAATACATGAGTATTTGGTCTCTTAAAGACATGTGTTGGTCTCTTAAAGACAGATTTATTATTTGATTATACATGTAAAGATGTATTTGTAATACTTTCGAAATTATTTTCATTATTATAAGCGTAGTCAGTCAACCGTAAATCTATGTTCTTATTTCCATGACCCTCAAACCACTATGATTAGGATCACATTATTGACCAAATCGACAGACCTCAGATTCAAATCGACAGACCTCAGGGCCAAGCACAATTTCAACAACTAAGCCTTCTCCGACCAAATCATTTGTCACCAGGAGAGCAGCTTAGTTTTTCTATTATTTTTTTAGTGAAATACATTTATTACTGCTCCCAAAAGAGACATCTGAAACTGGGTGAAGGATACAATCAGTCCAGTGAATAATGATTCTTCATCGAATAATATGATTATGGTGTTTATTGAATCTCAAGACTAATATAATGTATTTGTGATTGAATATTTGGAATTTCTTCCACTGGATATTCATGATCAATATACATCAATACCCATTATGAATCACTCTGCTGCTGTGCACTTCAAAATCCAACGCTCTGTAATTAATCCCTCAACATTCTCAAATAGTATAGCCTATCACGTTACGAGGTACAAGCATGATGGTGGAGGAACTTATCTCAATCTGATCTGTTTATTCCATCCCATCATCTCCATAATATGGATAAGGATGATATGTAATCCTACCAGACAACTCATCACTTTCTATTATTATGACATCTATTACATCATTAAACCCATATCTAAATAATGTTTTTTCTCATCATTTCCATAAAATCAAACCACTCAACTTATTACCATGTATTGTCATGTTAACAACATTGAACTTCTCATATTTTTTTATGAGAGACTCTATGTATTGTAATGATTACATCATTGAACAAGAAAAAATAAATCTCACATTGTACCACTCCGCTCCTCTTAGAATTTAAATCATGCCTATTCTACAAATTTCTAATATTAAAATTATCTTCGAAGAAGGATATTAACGGAGTCATTAACCAAGATAAACTCCATACTACCGATCTACCAATCTTACATTGTACCACTCCGCTCCTCTTAGTATTTAAATCGTGCCTATTCTACAAATTTCTGATATTAAAATTATCATGGGAGAAGGATATTAACGGAATCATCAACCAAGATAAACTCCATACTACCGCAGCTGAAAATCCCACAAAACTGACCCAGAAACTCATTGACAGTGCATTGCAGGAGACCAGAGCGCTGAAAGCTACATCAAACCTGTCATAACGGCTGACAGGCCAGCGCACACGGATGGACATTCGCATCGTGAATACACCAGCAAAGTAATGAACAGCTCTAATGGTATTTCGGTGTCGATTTCAATCATCATCAGCTTCAACTCAAGCATCAACAGAAGCAGTCGTCTGACTGACGAGCGAAAAGTAACGGACAGCACTGTGACAGCTGCTGCTGCCTATGAACCATCGTACTGTACAAACAAACGTGAAATGGTGACTGGGGTCCAAGGCATGAGAGAGACAAGGAGTATGTTGAGGAAGGTGGAGGTAGATAGATTGTGAAAGAATATTGTATGAATAATAGAGAGAGAATAAAATGTAAATGTAATGCAGGTTTTTAGAAAAAGGGAAGGGTTATTGGTAAGGGTTGAATTGTGTAGCACAGTGAGATAGAGTTGATATGAGAGGTTCAAGTATAGAAAGGTTAGGTATGGAGAGGTTCGATCATCATAAAGAGTTCCAAGATATATATAGAGGAAGTGAAATGCATATAGTAGGATTGGAAGCACCCATTAGCCGTCCAGGAAGTAGCTAGTTGAACGATTTCAGTGAAGTCGGTTAGAAACTCAAGATTAATGAAAGTGGAAAAGAGTAATAATATAAGTAGTGACATAAAGAGTATCTATTCAAGATTATAGTAGTAAAGGTATGGAGAGTATAGTGTGGGTTTAGCAAGTGGTGATAGACAAAGTAGAACCGTAAAGAGTATTCAACACATTGGTCGCTCAGGGAGTGCTAGTGGAATAAAGGAAGGGTAGGGAGGAGTAAATATTGGAAACTTGAGATAAATACGTGAATCCAATTGATTTTTTCATGCCGAATATACTTAGATAGTGATGGCAGGCTAGTGATAAAATAGATCTGGAAGCTACATCGAAAGCTCATGGGGATGTTGGTTTGAATTGGAGAGATGGATTAGACTACAGTAACTTACTATATTGCCTAGTGATATAGTTACTGTGGATTAGACTAACCAGTGATAGTTGGAATGAGAATATTGATTCATTAGTAATGCTAGAGTACGTGATTTGGATGATCAAAACCTGTGTTTCTTTTGGGATCTTGTGTTACTTTTTGATTTCTATTGGGATCTTCTACGGAAAAGTTTTTTCAAGATGGGAATTCCTCGATTCATCATGAACTGCTATGTAACAACACGTTTAAAATATTAAGTTCGAATATGAATTGAATTATAGAACAATAAATTCGAAGTCTGGATTTCTTTGCCATGTATTTTTGATGATTAGATTCTCCCCATCATGTTACTAGTATAATAAAGATAAAAATTATATCAGGCTTATAACTTCAGCAGTATATTAATATGTTCAAAAACGGATTCATGCATGTAAGTTTCAGTAGGGATAAGTAAAACTGCATAACCAAATTTCGCTCACCAGAAAACCTTAAGCACCGAAATTTTCAGCCAGAGATATAGAGGATTGCACCAATCACTCAAGCTCACATTTGAATCCTCCTGAAGACCTGAGGTGACTTGATTTATTACCGTATCCTTATTCCTTCTATGAGTTCTATTAAGTCACTCATGTTCTCAGTTCAACAACATTATAATTTATTCTGGTATGTTTTCTTCCGCCTGTCATTCCCTGATTAACCATTCATTCCACATGTATATTGGATCAATAAGTAGTGTTCAGAATAGTTGAGTGGTGGATTCATTGTACGTACCATGTAATCAGGTACAAATGTCACTTTGACCACATGTGATTTAATTTCAAATTTTGAATGCATACCAATCTATATAATTATATAATTATATAAAAGCGAAATGGCACTCACTCACTGACTGACTGACTCACTCACTCGCAGAACTAAAAATCTACCGGACCAAGAACGTTCAAATTTGGTAGGTATGTTCAGTTGGCCCTTTAGAGGCGCACTAAGAAATCTTTTGGCGATATTTTAACTCTAAGGGTGGTTTTTAAGGGTTTAACGTTTGTCTTTTAGTATGTATATTCTTCTTATTCCAATCTCCTTATTATAATTGGAAAATGTCCATACCATATGTTATAGAACTATATAATCTAGAGAGAGTACCTCTTCGAAACAGTTTTGTTAACTGGTAACTAAATTAATAATTTTGTCAGGTTGGCATTAAGTTGAGTTGAGTTTGTTAGGTTGGCACCAAGTTTAAGATTGAAATGCATTTATCGCGAAAAAATTGATTGGGCACTGATACTTCGATCAGAGCTACTCCTGGGAATATTATATTACTAGCCGTCAGGCTCGCTTCGCTCGCCATATCCGTTTAGCCAGACATTTAGTCTGGACCCCCGACTGAATCGTCCTAACATATGATAAAAATGCAGAAGAGCGAAGCGAGCCTGCTGATCTCATTCTTGGACGACACAGTCGGGGTATGGCAAGCGAAGCGAGCCTGACGGCAAGTAAATTATATTTTAAACACAAGTGATATTACTGATCGCCTCTAGTGTTTTCAAAGAAGCGATCGGAGCGGATCGCAATGTGAGTATTTCCCCCTATCCATAGCCCCAAGTTTGCATAGTCCGTCGATGCCAAGAAAATATTAATTTTTAAAAATGTTGATTATGGTTAAAGACAAAATAATTCTATTTCTCGAGTACACCACGACGCAATTTGATAAAAGCTTTCAACGAAGAATTCCACCTGTTTTGTTGTGACATCCAGCACTAGCTCAGTGAAAGACTTCGTATTGGCGACAAAATATCTTTAACCGATTATGGTCCCCAGAGAGGGACGCGCGCATGAATATTCAAGACGCGACGCTGTTGCGTGAGTGACGCCGCCAGCCGGAGCTTAATGTCCAGGGCGGGCCAGGGGTCTCAAAACCTTCCTTCATTTAGCAAATTTCGGTCCTGGACGTCATCTTATATTCTTGCGCTCGAATTAATAAGCTGGAATCTTGATGGAGTAATGTGTAACCTGGAAGAAAGAGGGCGGGAGACAAAAAGACGACTGCAGACTGAGGAGGGAGAATAGAAGAGACAATGATATAGAGTCTCTGAAGAGAGGGACGCATAGGATGAGATAGGATGGGAAATAGGAGTATGAAAAATTGAAGTGTTCCAATAGGAAAGGGACAATAATAGAACAGAGAGTATGAATAGAGGAATGTGGAAAGAAACATAGGAATAGGGGTGAGAATGTGGAGAATTAGTGAGAAAAGAAGAAAAGGAGGGGGAATAGTAGTGTCAAAACAAGCAGTCAATGTATTGAACAACATTTTGGAGAAGAAAAAGCCAATTTAATGACGCTATTGTTTACTGCCTCCCACTTTTCCTTGAATTTTCGGTGTTAAGTAGAAAAACATTCATGGGATTCTGAATCCAAACCCTCTTACTATGGTTTCGTTTACATTTATCGAATGTCAAGAAACTTAACAACAAAGTTTTGAGCTGTCAAATGTCTTGACGAAACTGGAAATAGTTAACCTTGATGTGGAACCATATCGATCCGTCACTTGGTGAGGCTTGTGTTTGAACTAAATAAAAAAGTAATGAATTGGTATCATTGCAGTATTTTGTCTCTAAAGTCCCTCAATGTAAAAGCTTTTCAACCTTGAATCATTACACTATATCCTAGAGCCGATATTTTGTTTCATCATTAATTTCCTATCTTCATGGACACAAAATAATGAACGACGAATCACAATACTGCCGAATCATGCGGTTTTGACGAGTCCCCTCACTTCCTGTCTCAACAATAATATAATAGTGAAGAAAAATGGATTTACTGACCGAAATGGTTGATGGTCTCCCTAACATAATTGCTGGCAGCTCTTATTTGTGAACGCTCACTCCATCTCTGTTGCACAATGCTTCCGATCAGTAACAACTTTGTATTCCCATCTCTGTCAGACACAGTTTGTTTTCCCATAGAGCGGAGCGGAGCTGTGGAAGATGTCATCGTTGCTCCTTGTCTTATGGGTCAAAGAAATGGACAGGACTCTGTTGCTTGGTTCTGGTCAAGTTGAAAAGTGCTGAGTCACCAAACTGATACTCCATTGTGATGAATCGATAGCTTTCCACACCACTCACTACCCTCCCACTTCAGCAGTGTATAAATTCTACTTTCATCCTCTTCTTGCTCTTCTTTCTTGCAGGGGAAGATATGTCCATTCGTTTTGATAAATTCAGCAGATAAGCAGGAATCCAACTCCCCAGTCAATTTATCCCAAAACTTATCGTTTCCTTCTGAAGTGATGGCAAACATGGACGGACACTGGACCCAAACTTTTATGGAAGTGAATCCATAATAAGTGGTGGACATCTTTCTTTTCAGTAAGTTTGGAAGTATCGAAAACATTGTCTCTTCTCATAGTTGTTGATACCTACGAAATGAATCAGTGATTATTAATCAACTTTTAATTATAAATGAGTAGATAATTGGTTTATCAGATTCTATTTTAACATAATATGTAATCATATCCGCATGAGTGAATAACTCATGTTGAATGGAAAGTCCACGATAATTTGTGCTGATTGTGACAAGGGAATTGAGTCGAATTTTGAGGAGCTAAGGATATAAACTGATTTCAACTACTCTGATGAAGCAGATAGCAAAACATAAGAATTGAATGTTCAATTCCATTGAGCTTATTGCGAATAATATTCTCATATTTTTTAAAATTATTTTTATTCCAAATCCTTTAATCAATTTCAGGGAACATTCCCTTGTTATCTTCTTTCCTAACCGTTTTCTCAAATCTTCCAGGTTTCCCTATAAGTCATTTATATTTCTGCTACTGAACTTTTCCATTCTAGTCCAGTAGAAATGATAAATCTTTCATGTGAAATAGGTGAAATAAATATATCCCGGCAAAATCTATCAATTTTTATTTTCTCTTATCACGAACTCATGATCAGTGAGCTTTATTAGTTAAAATAATCAAATTTGGAATACTTCATCACATTTCAATTGTAATCCACAACAAATCTTTAAAATACGAAAATATTCATCTAGTGTTATGAGCCCTTAGTTCCATCACTAACCTAATGTTCCATACCCATTTCTTACAGTATTCTAAAATTTCCTGCCGTTCGCAGAGTTATTCTTCTACATACAGTTGAATGACTAGTCCAAATTCACCCTTCCAAATTAACTCGTGCAATAGTTCCGAGCAACGTCATTAACGACGTGTCGCTCTTGACACGTCTAGGACAGAGCCAGTTATCATATGTATAGAATGATTCGCTAACCCACCACCCCACACGTGTCACTGAATAGCACAAGATGAATGATGCGTCAGCGACCTCTGGTCTGTTCATTTGCAACCAACGAATTGCAACGGATGAAAATTTCGTCCTAACAGACGTTGATAAACGACATTTCACAGTTGGTTAACGCCATCATAATCCAACATGTTTCATCCCTTTCCGCCCTAACGCTGTTTGTTTGTATAGTACACCGATCTTATAGTAGTCATCCCACTAAGCCTCCTTAGATGACCTTTGTTCTTCCCTGTTAATGTAGTAGTAGAGCTTCCGAATTAGCAAGTACGAACTTGATGAATGCAATGTTTATTATTTCGAAATTTCATTATACATGCAAGACTTCCACACCTTGTTGACAATGCATTCATCTATAGTTCTATCCACCCACAATTCAATCTTGCAATCATGTTTAATTATAGTAACTTGTTCCATCCATCCCACGTATACTTTTCTGTGACTTTCCCAAGTCATGTATACTTCAGCTGTATGAATGTCGAAGCTCACTAGGTGAGCTTGAAAGTATCAAGACTATTGTATACAGGACTTTTTCATATTTTTTTCTCACAGTGATGAATAATTATTATCTCAATCGATTTGATCAACTACTCAATCTCTTCCAATCACGTTTCAAACATTCAATCGATTTCATTCCATTATTCAATTTTTTGGTTAACGGTTGTACATTCATAGTTAATTTCCTCATTGACGTTTCCACACCAAAGCTTTCAAAATTATTACTCCTCGTCCATATTCTCGAAACAATTCTTTTGAACAGACATGTCACAAATTTTCTCTTGAATCCACTCCATTTCTCCATACAACCTGATCTGGGACGTGCTCTGATGATCCAGGAAAAAATTCATCAACATAATTTCTAATCTCTAATCTCCATAAGCATCATCTCTATGCCGCCTGGATGGAAAAATTCAGTGGAAGATGTGATAAATATGTAGCTGATTTGTTATCTCCGTCAATATTTTTGAAACAATGATATTTTAATTCAACAATTCATCATCAAAGCATAAAAAGGAATTTGATCTCCCCACTAAATGCAACACAATTTTCCATTTATCAATAAAATATATCACAAGTAAATTGCGGATACAATCGCATTGTGGAGTGATGCCGTTCCCTCATCACCAGCTCTATGGCTCTTGTCTGTGGCAACTCGGGACTAGAATGACGTAAATCACAGCCTAACAGACGTCAAATGAACGACGGGGGAAAGCGGGAAAACTAACCAAAAAGGGGAGGCAAGTGTCAAGGTCATGAAAATGACAAATGCCCTTTTCGCCCTGAAGTCATTTGTCAAGTGGGGCACAGTCAGATAGGAGGACACAGGACAACGAACAAGTCGACAAAGATGGAAACAAAGAGAGAAGCTTGGCGTAGTCGTCGATTTCCCAGATTAGTTCCTAATGAGACGTATTTCCACGTTCATCTCTCGGCAGAATCGTTTCTTCGTTCACTCTAATTCCCGGTCAGAATTTCACCAGTCAACAACGCGAACCAATCGGGTATTACTAAAATAATTCTCTCTCACAAAAAATATGAAGGAATAAGGGATCGATTCCATGTGGAAGTGTGAAATCATGAAATGTTGAAATTTGTTCTACTGGAAAAAGTAATGATACTATCAAAAAGTAAGTGTGGAATGAAAAAGAATGATGAACAAGGAAAATTGCATGTCCATTAGCATTGTAAGGAACGAGTTCATGGGGATATTCCATGGTAGAAAGAGACTGAAAACTCAATACAAATATAAAGATTGATCACACATGAAACACTGGATGACAAAGTGGAGATAGTAGTAAGTCGAATTGAAGTAAATATTAAGTGGTGATTGAGTGGGATATTTCTAATTAATTTCTCAATTTGAGCTATCTAAATTCTAAATTTATAGTTTCCACGTTTATTTTGGAATAAAATTTTATAGAAATTGTACACGCGAAATTCTAACCCTATTTTGGAGTGTATCATCACCTATAAATTTAAAAGAAAAATAGTACAAGGTCTGCCTTATTATTTTATCTACCAACGTTATATAACATCAGTTCTATTTGTATCGTAAATAAATGAATGGATGGGATGAATCTTAAATATTATTTATTTATTCAACATGTGTATTACAAAATATACATTAAATTATAAATATACAACAAATAGTTGATTGTTCAATGAAAGTCTCTGACAGTATGTTGAACCGGTTAACGACCGGGAATCCCCTGCTTTGTTAAAACCACACCACCCTTTTGACTTTTTGTAATAACAAAGTTATTAGTTTTTGAAGGTTGTAAGTTTTCAAAAATGATATGTCTTCATCCATCACCCACATCGCCTCTGCAATTTAAACAAATTCAGAAATGAAAAGTCAAAACATTAGAGTGAATGATTGAGATGATGTGTTTGATAGAACCAATTTGACAGAGATCAGAGATGACTGTATCTTAATGAATGATTGATCGTGAAATCATTGTTCTAGCCCAATATTTCAATATAAATAGTTTATTTATTTATCACATTGTGTACAAATACTTAACATGAGGAAAGGCACAACAGGCTCATGCCCAAAACTGTCCCATGTCTTATTTATACTATACAGTCCAAATCAAAACGTTTGTTATGTCACTTCCACTTTTCAAAATTAGAATGGAATTATAGGATAGATATCTGTATCTCATTAACTTGGCTAATGAGTTGTCATAATACAGTAGTGTTTTGCTTGAAGCTTACTTGGGATACTGGAGTGAATTTGAATTTCGCTCCTTCAGTCAGGGAAGGAAATGTCGGCTGCTGGTAAGAGCGAAATGACGTCCCTCGTGATGACGTCACAGACGTTCACTTTGTTACGTTCAATAGAATAAATGGCTGAACACAATCTGACAACTGGGCGCAATCGGCAGATTCCCCTTTGAACACCCATATTATATAACTTTTGTGTACACTATTCTATCTGCCACTATTCACGCAAAGTAAGTTCATACGGTATCACAATGCTTACTTGTTAGGTTAGAAATCAACTAGCCTGTATGAATATGGAAAATGACTGAAATTGAATTGTGTCGATAACTATTCCATTTATTATCTGACTTAAAAAATACAATAAGATTCGAAGGAGTCAGAATGAGTAGCCCAAAACATCATACTTTTAAATTGAGGCTATGTACAAAATCATTCAATTTATAAATTTCCACATAAAAGGAGGATATCAACAGCTAACATTTAACTATTCAAAAAATTTGAAAACTTTGACAATTATTTAGTACTCAAAATTAGTACTCATCAACCCACTCATGGAATCAAACTAAAATTCAACTACTATTTATTTGTTGCCAATTAGCCTACTATTTATGTTTTTTTTCAATTGCTTCCGTGTTGAGTGTTAACTTTTTAAAAAATGGCAGGTAATCTTAGACATTATTCATACTCCGAATTAGCTGACATGCATTATTAATGTATGGAGTGGGACACTACTGTAATAGTACTGAAGCAAGACGTTTGTATCAAGAGAACTTTCCTAACCGAATATGTCCAAGTTCAAGGTTTTTTGCCACTATTCATCAACGTCTGTCTGAAACAGATTCTCTGATATCCAAAGAGCACATTTATGCAGGCAGACCCCGATCTACTATGACTGTTGAGTTAGAAGAACAAGTTCTTAATGAAATTTATGAACATCCAGAGAAGAGCACAAGAGAATTGTCAGTGCAGTTTAATGTCAATCAATCTATTATTTGGAGGATACTAAAATAGCAGAAATTACATCCATACCACCTCCAGAAAATTTATACTCTATTGCCACGAGACTGTATTCCCCGTGCTAGTATTCGCCAATGGTTTTTAGAGAAAATTGTTTACCCAAACTTTTCAACAACCGTTTTATTTACCGTCGAGGCACACTTTACAAGAACTGCTATCGTTAACGTCCACAACCAACATATTTGGGCAGCTGAGAATCCTCATGCCATCAATCCTAATCTTTCACAACATCAGTTTTCAGTAAACATTTGGGCAGGAATCATAGGAGATCATCTACTTCTGTTTGAGCTTCCTCCCAGGCTTAATGGCATAATCTAACTAGTCTTTTGGTATAAGTTTAATGTCATTTAGATATGCTACTTTCATATGAGAAAAACTTTTCATAAAAAACCGAATATTTTATTCGCAATCAGCTACAACCTATGAGTTATTAGTTCTCTCCTCATAAAACAGCAAATTTTTATGGTGTAATGTACTACATAAGAATACATTTTATTCAACTTTTATTTGAATTTAGTTTACACAGCTTACATAATTCTTTTCAGAATTAAATTCTCTACAATTTTTATTGCGAAAAAATATTTGTTTACTGGTCATTAAAGAAAGTTATTGGGCATCAAACGTAGAAGTCTGTGTTTTTCTACTTAAATTTTTTGCATATTTCAACTTTTTTCTCAAAAACTACTCACACTACAGCTTCCAGACTAGTTTTATTCAATTTTTCAGATATTTTTCCATATGAATCCAGCAAAAGTTTTTCAAAAACTAGTCCCCAAACAATTCAGCATCGGTGTATTTCACCAGAGGAACTGAATTCCGTGCGAAATCTTTCATCCTGTATAGCTCGCTAATGAAGCGTTTATGGATATATGTTCATATGAACTTTTTTTCTTATTTTTACCTCTACTATCACGGATTAAAATATTTTACCATAATTATGAATCACCCTGTATAAATAGATTTGAATTGAATGATGGTATTATTGATTCACAGGTTAGAAGCTCAATCAATCAATCAAGAATCTTTTCATTCCACAATTCAGTAAGTACAAAAATGATAGATAACATTGAATATAACATGAAAATAATTCAGTACTTGAATAGGGTTTCAAATTATAGATTACGGAATGAGCCTACATGGGCACTGGGGCCTGTGCGTAGTCTCGAGTTGGGATTTCAAGTTGGTATAGTGAATCTTTATGAAGGGGAGAAGAGAGCCAAAAAGAATTCAATTTATGAGGGTGATTCCATTCAATCGATAGTTTTGAATAATTGTAGAAAGAACAGAACAGATGATGTTCAGAACAGCTGATTCCAGTTTCGATACTGCTAGTGGTTTTCCTTGATTGTGATTGGTCAAAAATCTGTATGGTACATTAACTATTGCATCAAGTGAACATTCTAGTATAATTTGGAACATGCATTACAAAAAGCAGCTCTTATGGGATTGATTGTAATGTTGCATTGTTCACATTATATCAAGGTCGTAGGTAGAATATGTTAGCTCTATAGATTCACATGTAGCTTAATGTTTTCCTCAAAGGCAAGCAAGATTCAAAAACAATGTAGTAGTTTCTCAGAAATGCCAAGGACATGTGGAACATAAAGTGTCCAGTTTATTCTTATGTTATATTCTTCTCAGAGCACTAGATTCTCGCAGAAACCTATTTTCATTATCAGATGCAGTACATGCTTCCAAGTACTTTGAATCTAGTTGTAGAGAGAAGTTGTAAAGGAACGTACAAGACTGACCCAAGCTGTTAGCTAGCTTTCCTGTCACGTCAGGATAGAGCTAACAAAGTAGCGAGTAGCCCGGAGGGGAATTTACAAATTACTTATTTCCGTCGCCAGGTATTTAATAGGATTCTAGTTTTTCCGGCCCGGCTTTGCTTTCTCGGCGAGGAGATCTCGTCTAAAAGCTTTTGCTGCTAACAGGCTTCATTTCCCCTCCACACACCTTTCCAATTCATTCTTGCTCCGCTTCTCCTGTACCCGTCTTTGTTCTTCTTTTTTCTTCTTCTTCTTCTCCTAATTGTCCTCTCTCTTCTTCATCCTCTCCTTCAAGCTCTGATCTCTCCTGTCGTTCATCCAAGAATGTTTGGAGTATACGGTATAATTTACAAAGGCCTCGCTTATAGTATGAAAGCTTCTCTAGAGAATGTTGAGAGTGACTTGTTCCTGACAATGACTCATTAGTGAATTTCAGCATGGAAAAATCTTATTCCTGCTTGTTTACCTGTTTTGTTATGGTGAGTCATACTGATGATAATAATAATAATAATAATAATAAAAATAATCATCGGCATATCAAATCAGAATAATTTTTGTTGGATATGAATAACAACATCAATCTTCACACATTTTGCATTTTGTGATCAATATAAATTTCAAATTGATCTCACATCAAGCTCATCTTATTATCTTATGTCTCACATGTTATTGTTCGAAATTCAGGAACAGAAGAAATTTTGGGCGAGCACCTTTTTTCCGATTGTAATTGTTTATTCAATTAATAAATGAATAATAGCTTGCATCTGAGTTTTTAATGTATGTGCGATCAATAATAAGAAAATTTCCATTCAATAACTATCACACTAACACCAAAGTATCAGAATGAAGGTAACCAAAATCTCTCATCTAACAGCTTAGACTCCGCCTAAATCCCTTGTGATTGGGAATTCACACCTTTCACTCCTCTTCCAGATAAAGCCCGTCACACACTTGCAAGGAATTGAGATTTCAGTCTACTCTCCATCTTCTCGCTGTACATGATCTCCTTCCTTCTTCTTCTCCTGCTTCTGACACATCCATTTCTTCAAGCTCAACAAGGGTTACAGAGCAACATACTTATCCACTAATTATCGTACGAAGCTGAACGCTTTCACGTGTGCCTTCTACATTTTCTTCAGTTCCTTCTTATTCCATATTTTCCTCATCTTCTCATCCACTTCTATTCCCCCATCACGACATCATTCAAAGAGAACTCCTTTTACCATCAATTCTCCTTCATTCTCCAATCTCTTCTCCTTGTTATGTTTTGAATTTCAAGCTTCTCATAGTTTCGTGACCTCGACACTCTTCATTTCTAAAGAAACAACTCCCTCCCTATCCGGAATTATAAAATATTCTCAATAACGTTGAAAATTCAGCACATTGAATAAATACAATTTTTTTCATTCAAGTTTGTCTTGTTGTCAGTGTTTTTGTCCCCCAACCCTTATTTATACAACTGTTTGTCCTTCTTCTGTCCCTCTATCTTTATAACTCCTTCTTCTCTTCAATATCATTTCCTCTTCATTCCCCTTCATCATTCCTTGATACACTTTCCTTGACAATATGTAATTATACATCTTCTTGACTACTTTCTTGACTACTCTTTCACTCATTCCTTTTTCTCATCCATCTCACCTTCATCCCTCTTCCTTCTCACTTCTCCTACCTTCCACCGATGATCCAAATCTTACAGCACCTTGTCATTCTTGAACATCTTATTATTCTCCTTCCCTGCATCTATAGTCTTCTCCCCCCTTAATCGTTTCTCTGTCACCTTCATCTTTCTAGAGTGAGCTCATTCATGCTCAAATTAATTTTCACTTTGGCATGGCAATTTACCACGTTTGGTGCGATCAGTGTGTATGTATATGCCCGCAAGCAATCACACACACGTACGTGTATGCACGCAGGCACATGCACTTCATCAGCGAATCAGAGGGGCTGTTACTGTTCTTCAGGCTTCTTGGTTCAGTTTCAGTTACTGTGGATCAGGAACAGTATCAAAATTCTCAGGGTGTTTGATGAAACGTTAGTTGGATTTCCTAGTAACTGTGATTCTTGGCTCTCATCTCTAGAAAGTTGATTTACCTGAAAAATATGTCTCCTTACATCATATTCTCCTTATAATGTATATCAAAAATATGTCACTCATAATCACGACTCTGGTGAAGGATTAGGCCTGATATAGAAGAAGTTCCAAATACAAATTCAAACTTTCATAAACAGAAACTGATTGCTCATATTATTACAAACTATTTAGGCTGGATAATGAACAATTTCAAGGTCTGTGCACTGTCGACTTGGCACTTGGCCAATGCTCTGCACGGATTGTTTTTCTGCAGGGGGAGCAGCAGTTCACAGTCATCCTCTCTATTCTGTTTTAGTATATATATATATATATATAATATATATATATATATATATATATTGTAACAACGTGTTTTGATACACCTTTGAAAGATTAAATAATAATTTAATGGTCTCGGTGAACGAATGTTAAAATGTGCATTTCCAGTCGTCCCGTCATCGGTCGACAGCTGTGGCTAATAATTATCAGTACAAGGCAGATAAAACAGATATCAAGTACAGTAATTCTTAAATATATTATAAAGTTACGCCAAAACTTTAATGACTTATTTATATTGTATATGAAAATACCTAGAACATTGAGGTTAGGTTCATTGGAATAACATGGCATATCGGCAACATCAATAACGGCCAAGCGAGGTAAATATAATTCCACTGGAAATACTCTATTTGCTCTCAGTTTCTTATAGCTAGCTATTTGAAGGCATCTGACGGAGGGGGTTTCATTTTGCATGTATCATAAAAATAAAAAATAATTTAAAAAATCTGGTGTGGTACACTCACACAACTTTCGTTGCTCATTGAACTGTGAGCCTCACTCTTAAACGAAAATAATTTAGGGGAATAACATAATGACGATTGGCGGCAACATACTTGAAACCGTAGATCAGACTACTGTATATGTGTATATAATATTGTTCTTTTTCCTTTGTGTAAATTGTGGAATTCGATGTTTTTTTAAAAGTCGTCAAAAAACAGATGTTCTACACATGAAATATCTCGACTATGTGTTCTTTTTATTAATTATCCGGCATTTTGCTCCAGAATATTACGGAACTCCTCCAATTTTTCCAGAAATGAGACTCATGTCAGTTAATAGGGCTTATGAATAAATTTGTTTATTTATTTAAATAAATAAAGCTCATGATATAAATTTAAAGAAAATCGTGAAAAACATGTTTTTTTAGTAATTATCCGCCATTTTTCTCAAGAATATTACTGAGCTCCAGCAATTTTCCCAGAATGAGACTCATATCAGTTGATAGGGCTTATAAATAGCTATCCATGGTATGAATTTGAAGAAAATCGTTAAAGCCGTTTTCGATATAATTGTGAAAAACATGGTTTTTCAGTAATTATCCGCCATTTTTTCCACCTTTTTATTGAATTTCTTATTGTCGGATCCTCATGGTATAAGGACCTCAAGTTCAAAATTTCAAGTCAATCGGTTAATTAGGAGTTGAGTATTCGTGTTCACAGACATACACTCACACACACACACACACACACACACACACACACACACACACACACACACCACACACACACACACATATACACATACACAGACCAACACCCAAAAATCATGTTTTTGGACTCAGGGGACCATGAAACGTATAGGAAACCTGAAATTGGGGTACCTTAATTTTTTGGAAAGCAATACTTTCCTTACCTGTGGTAATAGGGCAAGGAAAGTAAAAAACATATCATGTCAGAAAATAATAAGCACAGACTTATCAAAAATCAAATTGAAATGAATATTATTGACCGAACGTAGTGATGTCTATGTTTCAACTCGGATTTTCTTTTGTCTGTCTGTATGTAACGCAATTACGGCCAAATGAATTGATGAATCCTATGAGATTTGGCAGAAATATTCCTTTTTTCAACTGCGCGTCGATGTATGCACAAGGCTTTCTGAAATTTTGCATTTTAATGGATAATATGAAAAGTAAAGGAATTTCTCCATACTCCGATATCACTATAATAGTCTACTCTCTAGATAGGATTAATCAGACTATAGAACTATTCATAATCAATCAGCTGACAATATAAGTGATTACACAGATGTCTGGAGAGGCCAGTCTATTTCTGTATTTCTATAAGGTCTATAGTTTCAATCGAAGACCTTAAAGAGTTATGCATCTTCAAGGTCTTTGGTTTCAATATTTTTCTTGCAGTCATGGTATTACTAGTAGTTCTGTGAACAATAGACCTCGCGCAGTTATAAACCACAGTCTCCTCTAATACTGTCCATCAGAGTAAATTCTGTCCTGTTCTGTCGTGTTGGCGAGATTTCGGTGTATAAATGACTAATGGCTGTTTGAGTTGTTGTTTCGACAATTCTTATAATTTGATGTGAACAGCTTTGCTACTATCAACAAAAGCTTACCAAGTTGGAAGCAGAGAAAAGTCGGGAGAAAATACTATGCTACTTCAAGTTATCAATAATAATTGATATGACTCACTGCATGCAATAGTTAATAAGAAAACTCTTCAATTAACACTTTTCCATATATAATCCATGCTTAGCACCGAGGATAGAGGTATTTTAGAATCCTATGATGTACATGTCACATGTTTATAATGATGGATATCCAATCATTTGCTACTCAGGCCAACTTGAAAATACAACTCTAATTGAAGAGTACGACTTGGAAACCAACAACAAGCTATCAACCAAACTGACAATTGAGGGAATTATTGAGATGATTCAGTGCTCGGGGAACTCTATTGTGATGATTACTATAGGAAAAGAGGATGAATTCTATAAAATGTTCATTCAAATGCATCGAAAGAATGATCTAAAACAATTAATCCACTTATAAAAGTGTAGTGACGACAGATGGATATATAGATATTATGTTGTTGTTGGAAACTCATTTCTCTTCAAATATCATCGTCAAACGATCAATTGTTGTTGTGAAAATTTCACCCCCAATATTGAAGCTGCTATAACAATGAGAGGAAAACTTGGAATAGTGAAATAATATATATCATTTCGAAGAAAATTCAATGCGCTACATACCTACTATAAGCATCAGTTTTTATGATGTATTGTTGGAGAGTTGTAAGCCCTGAAAGAGCAAAACATTGGATGAAAACCTGTTATTTTAACAATTACACACCTTCAAGTGCGAATATATCGGAATCGTTGAGCAAATCATAAAATTCCACTCAACGTAAAGTGTAGAGAATTCATCAAGCTTCCTTATTTGATAATTAGTTATGTCGGTTGAACGCATTGTTCTCAAGATATGAGCGTGGAAGCAAAACGCTGGAAAATTCAACTTTTAAAAATTTGTTAAAAATTGTCTTTTCCCTCTATAACTTATCCTTGACTGGACTTTACTGATGGGCACGCATCATAAAAAATATTAAAAGCCTACGTTTTAGAAGATAATATACAAGGCCATACATCTTTGTAATGCATATACATATATATATATATATATATATATATATATTATATATATATATATATATATATATATATATATATATATAGTGATATCAGAGTATGAAGGAATTCTTTTTCTCTTCATATTATCCTTAAAATACAAAATTTCAAAAAACCTTGTATATACATCGACGCGCAGTTGAGAGAGGAATATTCCTGCCAAATCTCATCGAATTCTATCAAAGCGTTTGGCCATAATCGCGTTACATACAGACAGACAAGAGAAAATCCGAAACTTAGACCTCACCACGTTCGGTTAATTATCATAATGAACATTCAAAGTTTGGAGTCTACAAACGTTGATGATGAACAATGTGACTTTGACAGTCAAAAACCAATTGTTTGATCAACTTCAATAGTTACAATTGAGTAGAATTTAATTTCTATTTTTCTTATCATGTCATTCCGGATCGGTTTCTCAGGCTGTCAGAATAGGGTGAACAGTGGAGGGGGAGGACTATTCGATGAGTGAAATTTACCATCGTCTTTCCAAATTACATAACCGTCAAAGATAAAAGTTCTGGCTGGAATCGCAGCTGAGCCCAGAAATTATTGTTAAACAGCGCGTAATTACACTGAGCTACTGCTTCCCAATTCAGGGCCTGCCTTTGTTCCGCCTATCTTATCTCAAGTTGGAAAGGGTCGTTCCATGTTTTTATTGTCTATTGTTTTACATGAACAGTTTTCAAGCCGTAAAGGGATTAAGGCGCATTTAAAAACGGTGTCCATTATCTCGCTTGAGAAATTATGACTCATTGCATAGTTTAGTTGGTGAGTAGGAAGGTTGCGAACATAATAAGATGATTATGACATTAATTAAGACATTGTAAGTGTTTTAAGAAGTTATGTTGAAGAAAGAGATCTTAAATGATAGAGTCACATAATATCTCATTTTTAGTTGAACAAATTGATAATCCTAGTCGGAGTTAATAATAATAATAAAAGCATAGAACGTAAATTAATAATCAAATTTATTTATTTTGCGTATGGCTGATACACAACACATTAAGCTCATGAGTCTCAAATGCCAATGAGTCTCATCATCACCAACTACATTGTCCTCACATTGATATTTCGCACAATGACATAAGTTCATGAGATTATGTCCCATGAGAATCACCCGTTAGATGCACTTCATTTCAGTATTACCTAGTGGAGAGCCGCGCTTGAGGACACCTTAAGGATCAAAATTTCAAACACTTATAACAAACTCGGTCGAAAAATGAAAAATCTATTGTTGAGTGTACTTGAGCTCATATTCCAATAAACAAAAATCTGGTGTTGCGTACACACTCAACTTTCCTTGCCGTTATGAAAATTGATCACCTGACACTAGTGTTCACGCGCATCTCAAGTCTACTATTTAACAGCAGGTGACAGGACAATAACGCTGCAGACACACGAATTCTGCTATCTCTTCATAGTGAATGATTTAATAGAATCAACAGTTGCAAACAGTTTGCAATTGAATAATCGAATTTTCTCGAATTTCGAGCTTATTTTCAATTTTAGGTGAAAATGTTACTGAACATCGATTGTAGAGATTTATATGCTCAATCTTTCCCACTTGGAATTTTTTGTTCAAATTGTATCGGAGGCCTGATAACTGGGAATCTGAAATCAAACTTTGCATAGATGGGGCGGAGCTCCTGAAATTTTTACAGATATAAGAATTGTGGCAGTTGATAGAGCTTA